>NC_052016.1:69978546-72378546 GCF_015832195.1 Motacilla alba alba | reverse complement strand
AGAATTTAGCATTTGAGAAAATACAACTCCTGATTACAGCTTACAGGCTGCCACACAATGAATTTCACAATATATATCTGACTGCACTGCTGAGCTTATAATGCTTTGCATCCTATTTACTTGAACTGCAAGTGTGATTCAGAGCTATTGAGGCATCTGTGTACATGTCAGCACCCACATATTTATATTGTGTTCATTGCAACCCATTTCCACCCTGGTGCTCATACAATGCTCAAATTAGATTTCCTTTGCAGTCAGCTGAACTTCAACACATTATTTTTTAAAAAGAATCCTCAGGTTTGGGGTTAATGCATCACTATAGGCAAACTGATGGCAGCTAAAATTATGAGATTACTTTAAAATGTCATATTCAGCATATATTTTGAATGTGTTTATAATTTATGCTGATGCTTCAGAACATAATTTTGGTTCTTCATAACACGAAAGGGAAAATTTCAAATTATTAAAATTCGTTTATAAGAGCAACAAAAACTAAACTGCAACAGTTTTTTTCTAATAATTGGGGATTGTGTGCTGGTCATTTTAGCAACAGGCACCTTTTTTGCTTGTAAAATCACACCATAGATAATTTTTAGCTTTAATAAGATGAGAAATTGAACTATTATCTGCATTTAAAAATAATTCTAAAGCTAAAAAATTAGAAAGAGTTAATGTATGGAACCAAACAATCTATTATCCAGCTGATATGTGAAAGATAACAACTTCAACTGCAGCAAAGCAAACTGGATTAAAATGATTGCCAATTTGGGTTTGGTAAAATACTTTCAGAAATGTAGTTATTGCAACTCTTAAGCTCTTTCTAATAGCAGTTTACTGTTCTTATTGGGCTTTCATACATAGCTCCAAATGCTGAAAATATGTGAATTAATTTTTGTATTAAAAGAAAAATTTAGGATCTGAAGTACATGATGAATTTTATACTAACACATCTACATGCATTTCACACAATTTGTCTGGCAAATTAATCTCTCTGGTACTTCAAAAACATTTTGGAAAGCCTTCAGGTGAGAACTGGTTTTGAATGGGATAATTAACCTTGACAGTAATTTCTTCATATCAGAGCCAAATAGCAGTTGGAAAGATGTATTCACTTTTCACAGAATGCCAGGTACTTATGGCCTGGAAAGAGGCTATAATGTGTTCAAAAAATGTGTATTTCAAGCAGGCATGGAAAAGGGTTCCAACAGAGACTCATCCATCAAATTGCTGGAGAAGGACATGATTTACACAGGAGGTAATAGAGGCCCTGCCTGGATGTTTGTAGTAGGTTTTTTTCAGTCCTAAACCAGTGTAAGTGATTGTTTCCTGAAGTAATGCAATCAAACAATATAATTAGATTATCCTAAACACTTGTTTACATATTATTAGAGATTTAATCTTCATTTCTTTCCTTCTGAAAGAAAATGCTGAATAATAAAGTTTTATCAGCTCTGTATCATAATTGCGTAGGTAAATCTGCTGGCAATGCAGTCTGACAGACACATTTTTATGGTTTTAGCAAGTCAAAAACAGGTCTGAAGTGACCTTTCCATGTTATCCATTGCTCATTTTTTTATTGAGCAAGCAGTATTCTTTTCTTCTATTAGTATTTCCATGGTGTGCAAATGCTTTAACTGCTTAAGTTTCCAATATTCAATTTCAAACTGTTTTTGTACTTTGAGTTGAAAACAGTTGTCTCACATGAAGTGAACTGAGAATTTTAAAAATTACTGATAAAAATGCTAAAGGGCACATTTCAAGTTTTCCACACGGTACTGACGCTTAGAATTTTTTTTCTTGAGGCAACATGCAAATATGTAAAGCATAATTTGAAAGGAGCAGAGCTAGACCTATGGCTAAGTGTCTTTGGAAATCTTACCCATCATTTGAATAAGAATTTTTAAAAAAAGTTGTTCACTTTTCTCTAGGTTTTCCTACTAACAGGCTTTTCAGACAAACAATGAATGAGTTTTAATTTTTTAAGACTATTAAGAAAGCTGATATAAATTAGTTCTTCATCTTCTTGAAAATCCTATATAAGTAGAAAAAATGTGCAGGAGATGTATGTCAATTTCAAGTTTATATTGGAAAATATGTAGCTTCTGTTTGACCTAAGGCAGCTTTGTATTTCATATTTCCTACTGAATACTAGTCACTGTAGTCTTGAGAGCTACAATGCCAGGAAAAGTCTTTGCACCTCACACACTGTTGATTACTTCTCTAAATTCTGACAACTGCATTTGTTAGATCTTTATAAAACCATTATGAGAGTTTAGACACTGCTTGGACAACAAGTGTTTTAGATTCCTGCTCTGTAGGAAGTGAATATTTGCCTGAAAGTTTCAGCAGAATAGAGCAATTATGGGTGGGTAAATGCTACCAATAAACTACAGTAGTAATTTTGGTTGTGTCAATAGGAGAAAGAAGTAGTTCTGGTTTACAATTTTTTAATGGATAAATATTGTAGTCTGAAATAGCTTCTACAGCTTATAAGCTGTCCTACTGATTTATTGTAATGCATGAATTGTCCTTGGAAACTAATGGAAAATTCATGGCACTCTGTTGCTTGCAGTATGACATTTAACTGTGCACTCTTCCATGCTTCTTTCAACAATTCAGGGATGTGTCTCACAGTCGGACAATTCAGGCACTTCAAAGAACTCATGTTTACTTGAATGCTTTTGTTGCAAGGACAGAAAGATACTTGTGATACAGTGCTTGTCAACCTGCCTGTTATGAACTTTTTTGCCTTTATGTTTCCTTATATATGTCAGTATCTAAGGAGATATGTTGTTATAAAGTATGCTACTGTAAAGAAATTATGTAAACAAGCTTAAATTTCAAAAATTAAATTTATTAGATATTGTGAGGGACAACTTTTAAATTTTGAAGAAGAAACACATAATACTAGAGAATAAAAAAGTAGTCAGTAGTACATGAAAAGTAACAAAATGAAGATTGTGATTAGTATGCAAAATAGAGGATTCCCTGTTCTAGTGCTGACAATTTCAGCATAAGAATGCTAAGCACAGTCTCAAGACGCTGCAGAACATACTGTGTTCTTCTTAAGAAGAAAGAAAGAGCACATGAGAAAGATAAAGCTTTCCTGAACTTCTTAAACAGTGCCCTCTTCCTCACAGGATTCAGGTTTTCTGGTAGAATGCGCATGTCCTTCATTAAGAAAATAACAAATGTCCTCAAGGACTGATAGCATTTAAACTAGAGGGAGAAAAAAAGACAAACATTAAAATAAAAATAAATAGGTAAACATATTACATGTTTAAAATTCTTCCTGCCTATGTGTAACTACTCTGTCTTGGAAATCATCTGTCCCAGACACTTATAAGCAACCTTCTGTGGTTGACAAGCAATAATTACAGCACTATTCTCCAAAGGTGATTCCAGGAAGGTAAATAAAAATGTGGCACAAAATATGCCATACAATAAAAGATTTTATGTTTGCAAATTTTTTTTAACTTTATCCTACAATTTTAGGATTATTTTCTCTCTAAATTTAAGATATGCATTTCAGATTTTTGCCACTCAATCAGCAAGTAATATAATCTCACCTATGATTCTTTAGAAGCCTATAGAACTGTCTGAATATTGTAATTCCACATCAAAACTCTGTTTTCTTGAATATAAAGAAATAAATGAACCTTGAGGTAGCTGAGTAGATGACAATTTTCCTAATGCTACCTTTTCCACTCTCAAATAGGGATAAATTTACTCTATAGTTCAGTCTGTCACAGCAGATGAAGGAAGGTGATCCTACACCTTTATTCAAACATTGGTGGTGTATGTGGCCAGAATTTTGTGTCCAGTTCTGGTCTCTTCAGCAGAAGGCATACAGGGACATACTAGAGAGAGTCCCCAGAAAGCCATAAGGTTGATGAAGGGACTGGAGCGGTTCTTATATGAGGAGAGGCTAAGAGAGCTGGGATGGTGCAGCCTAAATCACCTCAAGGGGATCTTGTCAATCCATGTAAATATTCACAGAGATTTTGCAGCGAGGACAGAGCAAGACTGGTAAGAGAACCAGAGGCAATCACCACAAACTAAAACACAGAAGCTTCAATCTGAACATCAGGAAACACATTTTTATTTTGAGACTGATTGAGCCCCAGTACAAGTTGCCCAGTGAGTCTGTAATCTCCCTCCTTCGAGACATTCATGGTCCTGGGAAAATCTCTTTAGGAAGCCCTTCTTGAGAAGGGGTTTGGATCAAATGACCTTACTCATTCTGTGAATCTGTGATCTGCCTTGATGTGGAGGATTTATATTCATATTTTAGAAAACTAAATGCAAATGTCTACATATAGGACTTGATTTAACCTTCTCATGCTTTTGAGAATCCACTAGGTACCAACTTAACTTCTAAAAGTCATATCCTATCTGCCAGATCTCTGCAGATATCTCAGGCGTCATAGAACATGTAGAATAATGTTATATGGGAGCACCTAGATGAAGAAAGCACCTGTATCAGACTGAAACAAATACATACGATGTGTTAATTTTTTTAAATGAAAGTCAGTAGAAGAAATACAAAAATCTCTATTGAGCTTCAGTTTGAAGAATCATTCCTCAGTTCTTTACCCTAGATCAAACCCCATCTGAAGCTCAACATGCAAGGGATATTCATTTCATAAAGCCATGTCAGTTGTCTGCACTTCAGAAGGTATTACCTACACTTTGTGCTCTTTGAGAACTTCCACAAATTCAGAATTAGAGGGATGATCATTTATGTAAAATTTAAAACATCTATGAAGGATTGTTAAACAGAACAACCAGAATGGTGTTCAAATTAAACTTTACATATTTCTTACATTTCTCCTAATGCTGTTCTAGGCCTCAGTGTAAATTAGGATAAATATGATGTCTTTCAGTCTTAAAAATCATGTTTTTTTCAAAATTCCTCAAGTATTTTTTTCTTGATTTTCCCACCTCCTTCTTCAGAATGAGGCATAGACTCACTTAATCACATTCCAAATCCTAAACTGTTCTAATCACATCATTCTCATCTAGATGTAGTCACATTCCTCTTATTATGTACTGGAACCAATCAAACACTTTACATTCATCAACACAGTGTCACTTAAGCAACACATCATTTTGCCTGAGAGGTCAAGTGGGCATTTCAGAATGTAAATGAACATGCGGTAACCTAAAGCAATGCTGGCCATTGTGATTTTTAATTTTGAAAGGCTATGGGAAAACAGAGCTACTTAGTTGGATCTATTAACCGAACTAAGTTGCTAATGGAAGAGAATAGAAACTGTTCTCTGTAAAGTGTCATTTCTAAGATATAATCACACTGTCTCTGTCTTGAAATTCTTTGACCTCAAAAAAAATCATAAATTTTGATCTACAGCAGTAAGAAAAGCACTTGAATATTAATTATTATTGAAAAATAATAGAAATATCTTGCCTATTGTTTCAAGGACAATAAAATATGCTTAAAATGTGATGTCTCTTTTTTTTTTCTCCCTTTAAATAGTTCTATGATTTACATTAATCAGTGAAATCTTGGCTACGAAAAGATAATTTTTCCCCATAATCTGACTACTTGAAGAAAGGCACAATAAGAAATGAAACATTAATGTGCAGATTATGTTAAATATTTCTTTAGAATTTCTTTTTAAAGAAAAGTAAACAAATGGATGTGTCAATTAATACACAGCAAGCAACAGCCAATTATGGAAATGATGGCTCAAGGTTAGCTTGCTGCAATATTTTTTAATTCAACAAATAGTGCAATGAACTTGTTGCTTCCATAATAGATGGTTATGACAGAACTAAAGAGCTCAAAATATTTTTGTAGTCCCCTGTCTAATTAACATTTCTCTTGTATGACCTACATTTCCCTGAACTGTAACTGCGAAGACCCCTAAAAGCCTGCTTTAGTTTGAAAAATCTTTTCCAACATGTTTAAGAGATCAAAGGCAAAGCAATCAGTGTTTGAACACCTTCAGTTTGAAATAAGTGATAAAATAAAGTCATATTGCTGCAACAATTTGCAGACGAAACCTTCCCATGCTAGTTTATCTCACTTGACTCTAATGGACGCCTACAGATGCTGTGCTGTAATAACATGTATGTGTGCATTACTTTTCTTTGATTTTTTTTCCCTGTCTTTTCCATTTTATCTATTTTTGTCCTTTTAGAATGGAAGAAATGTAGAAGGAAAACATGCTGAATGTTTAAATGCTAATGATGTTCCGCTAAGTTTCAGTTACCATCAGAATCTAATGCATCTTAGGTAGATTTACTGCCAAAATATGGTTACAGAAAGTGCAGTATTGCAGTCAATAAGAATATAAGTAGTTATTTTAAAGACAAATACTAAAATCTACATTACTAAATCTTTTAAAATTATTCTTCATTTTGATCTGTTTTGACATAGATGAACTTTAAACTTTGTACTGGATATATTATATCAAAATGTGCCTTTTGTGTTTTTTTCTCCAAGGTGCAAATGAAATGAACTCTGAAAACACTGACTCCAATGTCTGAGTCAGTCCAGTGTTGTCATTTTCTGCTGAATATAGTAATTTGTACTGAAAAAATCACAGAATCACAGAATACTCTGAGTTGAAAGGACCCAGAAGGATCATTGAGTCCAAAACTTAAGTGAAAAATGCTGAAAATGTACAAATTACAAACCAAGGGAAATATAAAGAAAAGTGAAAGAGACTTGGTGCAGATATATTTGAAATTTATAATTTATATAAATGTATTGTTTCCCTACTTAGTCTGAAATTTTGTTGCCCCTAAGGAAAATGACCTGGTATTTGTATTCTGGCATTTATAAGCAAACCCAAACCCAATATAGAATTGACAAGAGAATTGCAGAAAAAAAAGTTAAAAATCCATAAAACTAAAGGGAGACAAAGATGGAGGAGGGAGGTGTTGGTGCAGGGAGGAGTGACCTCACTACTGTCTAAAATTTCCTCATGAGAGAGAGCAGACTGAGGAAAAGATCTCTTTTCTCTTGTGTCTACCGATAAAACATGAAGGATTGATTTGCAGCTGCAACAGGGGAAGTTCAGACTATATAGTAGAAAAAAGTTTTTCAGTGAGGGGATTGTCAAGCACTGATACCATCTCTGTGGTCATGGGCCCAACATTGTTTGCATTCATGAAACATTTTAGAAATATGGTTTAATGTTTATTTTGCCCTATATGGAGTCAGGAGTAGGACTTGAAGATCCTCCTGCCTCCCTTCCTAATCAGGACATTCTAAAAATCTGTGATTTTTAAATTCTGAGAAATGGTTGCTATGGACATGCTCATAGAGTTTGCATATTGTCAACTTTTTAAGCCAGGTAAATGAGCCTATTTTGTTTCTGTGTCCTCTTTACTGAGTAGAACCACAAAAGGCACATTGCTTTTGCTTTCTTGATTGAAGTAATGTCTGGAAAAGAAAAATGAGTTAGTGTTTAAAATGTGTTAACTGGTATATTGTACTTATCTGTGCAGAGGAAAAAGTATTAATATATCCTTACAGGCCCACACCACTCAGCTGATAGATGCTGGCAATCTCATTTTAATGTCACTGGCAACAAGGGTTATTTGCATCCCAAAATCTCTGTAGATGTTATAATTGGAAAAATAAATTAAAAAAATACAGATATTGCCTTGAAAAACAGTCATAACCAATTTATATTTGACTTTATATATCAGTAGGGGAAGATGTTTGCTAACTTGTGCCAGATTCCTGTATATTGTCCTTGATAGATTTTTTTTCAGATTCTATTTTTATTTAACATTTTAACTGTCAGTCCACCATCCCTTCTGTTTCCATGAGGCAAGTAATATACTCCCATGGAAGTGATGTTGTTTTTCCTTTTTAGTTACTCCAGATGATTTATCTCATCATGTGCACTACAGAGAGAACAGTCTTACACTGCTAGTTAACTCATATCTAACTTCCTTCTTTCCTACAACTTTCTGAAAGAAATATATAATCATCTTGCACTTTTCCTGTTTTCATTTAGTGCTTCTTGCAATAGAAAAGATGTGAAAGGTTTATTAATCTTCGTGTTTCATTGGACCAACTGAACAAGAGCGAAGGTTAAAAAGATTTTTGTGGAAATGGTCTGACATTAACTTCATCAAAGTTACTGTCATTTTTTAATCTTGCTCTGAAACAGGGGATTCAACATTTCAGGGAAATAGGATAACCACTTTAAGGTTCCTGAGTGATATTCTTTTTAAGTTATAGAGTAGACTTCTGAATATATTGATTACATTGTTATGCAAGTTTAGGGCACAGATTTTTAATGTTTCATTATTTTAATAAGTGAACTGTCAATTTTTTAATCTACTTACATTGCTTCCTAAGTTGGTGGAGGATAACTTTTGTTTTTCATTTAGACAACTATGTTTAAGCAGAACATCAACTCTGATGATTCTAGTTAAGGCCAAAATATAAGAAATGTTTATACACTAAAGGTACTTAGGTGAGATAAATAGACTCTGATCATAGCTTCCCCTCAGTCCTTTCAAAGCAAAGTAGAGAATCATAATTTTTGAAGTGTTACTTATGGTTACATAAATACCTTGTAAGTAAGATTTTACTGGTGGACTTTGACAGTGGTCTGCAGAACTTTCTGAGAATTCCTACTTAGTGGTATCTTCCTCAGCAGGGAACCTATATTAAGATCCCTTCTTTCCTCTTAAAGTCTCTTTCAGGCATCAAGTCAATCCATTTAAATATAAAATCACTTTCCTGATTCACCAAGTACAACAACCAAGTACAATCACCTTCACCAAGTATAACTTCTAACCTACTTTCATAAACTATTTGTCACAGTTTTTTCCTCAATAACTATTGCTTGGTATCTAAACAGTAATATGTATGTACACATAATTTCTGTTATTTTGAATACTTACTATCTCTAAAACCAGATGTATCCTTATAAATCCAAATTTTATGCTCATATCTATTTGTTCATGCAGCTTTTCTAGCTTAATGTAGACTTCTTGGTTCTCAATGAAAATCTGCCTCTGGTATAAAAAATAATAATTAGTTTGCTACTGGATTACCATTTTGACTTTCTATGTTATCACTCACTGGGAATGGTTGTGGTGTATACGTTATTTGTCAACATTTTCAACAGTCAATATTAAAAAAAATTAAAAACTGTCTTCACCTAAGTTAAACAAAATCATGATCATTGTGGTACATTTACTGAAAAAATAAAAAATCTTTTAACAGGATAAGTAGCTATGTCCCCAGAAAATAGATTATTTAGATTATACCTATTATACCTATGTAGTCTATTATCATGCACAGTTAAAAGTCACATCTTGTCTTTCAGTAGGTGCTTTGTTCCTGGCCATTGAAAAATATATTCAGGTATTAAAATTGGTCACGTGTGGAAAAGTATTATTGAGCCAAAAAAGGTGAAGTACAGAAGTTTCTATTTTGACAATTTGATTAAAAATGAATACATTTGTAAAATTGCCACCTGATAGTGAAGGAGTTGAGTTTTGTGATAAGACATTGCACACCTGTGGACTAGATCTAAATATGATTATGAACATTTTATAAAATCCATTCTATTAAACTTATTTAGAAACACAGATTTTCAATATATTCACTTACTGACTGTATTGAACTATATTCTTAGTATCCAGACTGGAGTGCTCATATGGATGAGCTGTTTTTTTGATATAAACAGAATATGTGTTATTTTGAACTGTTTAAAGGTAAATGTTTTCTCTGAGGACTGATACAGGCCATCAAAAATAAGAAGAATTAATTTTATTAGTTATAAACAGATGGGAAATGCGAAATTATCTGCAAAATTTTACAATAGATTGGGCTTTTCTGGGTAGGAAGTCATGGGGTTGGCAGGGGAAGGAGGGGAGGATTTTCCATTTTTTTTATCCAGGGTATAAAGCTCTTAACTAAACCAGAAGTTACAGTCTGCATCAACCAGAAAAAAAAAAAAAAAAAGACTTCTTATAAAGCAACAGTGTTAACATCGATTTAATCAATAAGGTGCTGGTTTATTTTCCTTCATTGCAGTTCTTCCACTGTTGAACTGTTTCTCTCTATTATAATAGATCAGATATCCTCCTTATGTTTTCCAATGTTTGCTGCAATCTTTATTACAGGACTAGCAATTTGCTTTTACTTCCATTCTAAATGTATTTTGATGTCCTCTGCACAGATAAGCTTTTTGTAGCTTTGAAGAAATAGGAATCATCTCATCATGTAATTTAGTACACTCAATGTGCCTTCCAAACCCTGTGATTGCATATAACCATGACTATTTTTTACTTAGAACACTCAATCTGCTATACATGATTATTTTTAAACTAGCGATTTAAAAAATATCTGAGGGCATCTCAAGGTTATTATAATAGCAAAAAGAATGTAAGAAAGAAACAGCTCTTGCCTGTTTGTTTCCCTATGTTACAGATCTCTTTTTTTTTGTCTTCCTAGGAGTGTCAGTGACATTCATTCTCAATACTCTGTGCCTGTCTGACTCATTAGAAAAAAAACCTGATTGTACTGTATGATTCAGTTTCTCCATGGGTGAACATTAAGGTACCTGGATTTGATTACCTTGTCAGTAATACGGCCTTGCAAGATCAATCTTAAAATCACATTGAAACAATTCACTAGATGAACAATAAAATTATGATTTAAGTGGACAAAAATCTGAAGACAGAATAAAATTATTTGCCCCTAACCACAAACATCAGCAAAGGGTTCAGCTATACTGATTTAAAAAATCACCCTAAAAGCAAAGAATGTTCATAATAGGTAGAAAAATGTAGTCAAAATCTGAAATGTCTTTATTTTGTTTTCAAGATAAAATGTTATTTTTAAAAGCAAGTAATATGATACAATAAAAATCTGCATTGTGTCCAAGAAATATGGAAAAAGATGAGATACTTTTATCAATAATTTTTAAAACTTTGTAAAATAGATTAAATAAATTAATTTTTATTACTTCAAGTAATGAAAAACTTCCCAGAAAGATGAGTTCTTTTTTGAAGAAAAATATGTACAAAAACAAAAACTGGGATCTCAACTTTGAAGTCAAATACAAAAGTTTTCAGGAAAAAAGGTAAGATTTTTTTTCTAGATGTCTAAACTGTGATTATTTTCTGCCAAGAGTTTTCAATTTATGAGCGTGGTTTTGTAATTAATGCATGAGACTGAGTCCCAAGGGCTTGGTTTTCTTTCTTTTTTTTTTTTTTTTAAACCAAAATCTAATCCTATTGTGATTTTTTTTAACTGCTTTTAGTCCTGTAATTGATTTTCCAGGATTATTCCCTTAAACCTTACTTAAATTTCTCTCAAGTGTCATGAACTAAACTTCCGTTGAAATCAGTGCCTAAAACACACTGACCTCTACATCTTGCATCACCTTTTAGATCCTTCACTAGAAATGAAATTATTTTATTCAAGTACTTATTCTCAGGAATGCTGGGCACCTACTGGTAAGTTAGATAAACTTCTCCACAACATGTAAAAAGCAACCTACCTTTATGTTCAGCTTGTTATAAAAGGCAATAGAACTGTTCACAATATGTGTAATGCATTATAAAAAAAAAAAAATCATACTTAGGTTTTTATTTAAGTCAATTCATCTTTACAAGTGCTTTGCAAATCTGTTTACTCACTCAACTTTTTAGTTTTAAAATATCGAGTACAAATCTACACTGTAAAAGTCATTATGCTTTTCAAAATTACTTAGGTAAATGGAGCTTTAGAATAAAAAAATTATTGAGGAAAAAAATACTTGCGCCAATTCTTTTTATTATTAACACTCGAAAAAACGGAATAGAGCTTCTGCTATGTACACAGATAATAAAACACACCTAATTATTCCTTTTTATTTCACTCTCGTAGAACATTAGATTAAAAGATACTAGAAAATAAACTGTGGGCTGAGACTAAGGACTTTATTAGTGCTGTCTGTGGACACTATATGGAAATCAAAGTTCCCATAAAATCTGATTGTAAGCATGTTTCTTATAGGGGCAAGAAAACCAGAGATGCGCTTGGGAAAGCCCTGTATATTCACTTCAGGAGTGAGCCAGCTAGCAAAACCATTCAGATTTTATTTTTATTAGACAAATGCTAAATTCCCATTTCCATATATAAGGCATTTTTCTTTAACTTATGTAAAATGCACTTGATGTAGTACAACAGACGGTTGAGACTCTTGGCAACTTTTGAACCAAGTATGTATTTCCCATAGGATCAGGACTGAATAATAAACAACTAAAATTAACAGTATGGATTAAGAATTTTAAGTCTCCCTCTCTTCTAGGTAAATCCTGAGACATAATTTGCCTTTTATTTTTTTCTCTCTTCCTAAATACTTCCAATTCTCTCATCCCAAGGGGCACTAGAAATATTTTGATTTATGATATTCATGTTCTAATGGAGGACATGCTAAGCTGTAGGATAGGAGAGCTAAATTGTGTCTTTATGTTCCTCATACATTAGAAGGTAGACTTTTAATCCATGAGTGCATACTTTCACTCTACAAGTATTATGTAAAAACAGAAAGAGTCACACTTCATTCTATGCCTGTCTCCTAGAAGGACCAAGATCCCAAATGGATGTGTGTACATGTAAAGGAGTTGGGATCACCTTATAGCAGCCTTCCAGTACCTAAAGGGAGCTTAGAAAAAAATGGGAGAACAACTTTTTACACAGGCAGATACTAATAAGACAAAGGGGAACAATTTTAAGCTAAAGGAGGGGAGTGTTATGCTAAATGTTAAGAAGAAGCGCTTTTCTCAGAGCATAGCACAGCACTAGACCAGATTGCCCAGAGAAATTGTGGGTTTCTGGAAGTGTTCATGGTCAGCTTGTATGGGACCCTAAGCAACCTGATCTAGTAGGTGGTACCCCTACCATGGCAAGGGGAGTGGAACTAGATGATATCTTTAAGGTGTGCTTTTATGATTCTGTTATCCTGTGATTTCCTGTAATACCCTCTACTCCAATAGGAAGAAGTAGAAACCAAACACAAACACTGTTGTCTGAAGGCATTGTAAGACCAGATACATAAAATGGAAAGGCAAAGCATCAAAATTATATGGATTGCTTTTTTCACCCCTGCACACCTGGGTTTTCTGCCTGTTCATTGACAGCATAGGACAATAATTCAGTTAAATTCACCAGAACATACCACCTTCCATGGGCCTGGCAATCTAAAATTCTAGAGGGCCATTCTTCCTTATCTGAACAAAAGATATAATACTCTGTATTACATGCAGCAGAATGAATACTGTATCTACAAGTATCCAGAGTTGTTTAGACTTAATATTATTTCTTCTCATTGCAACCATGCAGAACTACAGTGTTCAGCTTTCTCTTAGTTATAAGCATTGTCTAACCATTGTAAGATAATTTTATTGCCTCACATATGCCATGAACTATAACACTGTACTTGTACATCGACCCTTATAGCTTTCAGTTTGACTGGCTGGACATCCAGGTTATGTTTATAGCCTCAGCAAGACACTCAGTGCACTCTGAGCAGGCTCGGATAATGAAGACAACAGAAACAGATACTAAGCACCCATATCAAATGTGTCAGAGACAACAGAAGTAGAAAGCAAGTAATTTTACTAGATGGCAAATCAGGTTATTCCCCAATTATCAACTTTCAAATTATCTTTAAACACCTGGGTCCTTCCCTAACGTATTCCTGAAATATGCCTCATTGCATTGTAAAGTGAAGAAATGTGTTGACTGTGAGATTTTATTCACATATGGCTAGCTGAAAAATGAACAAAAGTTAACCAGACAGTCGAAGTAATTATTATTCTGTGTTCTAGTATAGTCAAAATGAGGACAAAATTTGTGTTTTAATCTAAAGTACTTGATTTTGTGTCTGATTTCAAAGCAAGAAGGCGTGCCACTTGAGTATGGCAAAATGGCTATTTCTCTTGGCTGAACTTTGGAAAACAATTTCTTATGGCATTTTTAAAATTCCGTAGACCATTTAGTGTTTGCTTATCAATCCTATTTGTTTTAAGGAAGTTCCAAAATGAATCTGCTTTTTAATGTAAGAAGACTTCTTGTTATCTGAATTTGCATGGTCTGTTCTTATGTCTATTTTTCTTATCATGAAAGAATCTATTCCTTCAATTCATTAAAAACTCCAATTTATTTTTCTCATAGCAGGATTATCATTCCCTTTGTTATCATTATCTTTACTTATCATTAAGTTTGTTGTACAATTTTTGTTCATGCATTCATTTTTTTTTAATTTTTTGCTATTTTAGTCTGTGATTATGTAACCTAAAACTGTGCTCATTTTTCAAGAGTAAATTCTAAATGAAATTTGACTTATGTCTTCTCACATAAATTATATAAGACACATATTAAAGAGAAGGAAGCTAATGATATGGTGTTCATATTTGTCTTTGAAAATATTTCTAGACAGTAGTGTAACAAAACCTGAGGTTCAGCATACTCACTGACTCAGCATTATGATTTTTCCATATTTTTATTTTTATGTTAATACAAAGCATTTTCCAGAATTGGATTTCCATCTTGCCAAAACATTTAGTAATGAAAATATAAAGAACTGCTTTTCTTTGATGTGATGAAGAGACTAAAGATATACAATCTTTCTTGTTAATAAAATGTTTATGTATATGGTCTCTTCAATTTGAAGAAAAATCTGTATACCTTTAGTTTCATCTTCACTCCAAAGACAAGAAGGTCCTGTTATTTTCCCTACTATCATCAACCAGTAAGAAAAACAACAACAGAACCAACAAACTCAGCATCCATGTGATCACATGCAAAGCCCTGAAACAAATTTTTTAAAACTCGAAAAAGTGCAAAGATAGTAAAAGTGGATGTGATAAATTTTTGACGGCCTAGTTTCTGGCATGGTCCACAAGTGACACAGGCTGTGGTGAAATATATGAGAGGCATTTGATGTCTAAACCTTACATGTTTTATTTTTTTTTTCAGGAATCATGGGACAGATGGTAGGTGTCCATTCAGATAATTTTCAATAGCTAAAAATATGAAATAATATATTTTAATAGTTTGATTTGCAGGGTTTGTGAGCAAAATTTCTGTATTTTTATCAATTTATGTATGTTTCTCTATGCTGCTTACGTTACAAAAATCAAAATACACTATTAGTTAGTATTCATATGTATTATGGTGTTATTTTATAAAAAACATTAGAACTTTAAAATATTAGCTGTACCCTAAAGGAAACCATGTTATTTCAAGATCATTATGCAACATGGAAGCTAGGAATGTGATTAAAAAGAATTAAGTATTCTAAGAAAAAGAAGGAAAAAACTGTTGACGCAGACCCAAGAGTGAGAGTCTGTAAAAGAGATTTCTTTGTTTGCTCCGGGAAATCACTGTTTAGCCAGCTGGAGTGCAAGTTCCCACCAGGTTCTCCTGTACTCACAACTTTAAAATCATGAGTGCAGCAATTCTTCTTATGATACTTTACACAAGAGTATGCTCATATGCTGGAAATTATTTAAGATAGTCAATTCATCTTGTGTCACAGAGTTCTTGCACTAGCTAGATAAAGGAAGCATAAGAGAGAGGAGATAAGAATCCAGCTATCATTCTTTGAGGATGCTGCACAACTAAAGAGTCAAGCAAATAGGAAGGAGAGGAAATAATGAAGAGATCTTAAAATTGATAAATTGAGCCAGGGATAGATGAGAGAATAAGAGCGAAATAATTCTTTTCATCTTTGAATATATAGTGTGATACAGGGAAAACTGGGTTGTGTACATGTATGATTTCTTACTTAACTATCTTCTCAAACTATTTTAGAATTTTAGAAGAGTCTTGGGGCTATTAAAGAAAGGCAGAAGCAGCTTGGAGCCACTTGTCAAAACACAATATCAACTTTTCTTATTGCCTATTGTTGTAAATTGTATCTCATCATGTCAGCATATTCTAGGAAAGGATTTTGGGGCAACTTAGTGTCTGTAGAGGAAGTAGTGAAAATGGTCTAAAATAGATGATTGCACTTCATGGATAGTCTGTGTGAGATTTATTTGACAAAACTTTAGGAGTTTGTGACACAGTCACCTGGGTTCCTTCATGGCTCATTCACAGAAGTATTTCCAGCTTAAAATGACCTGTTTTAATCATATCCCTTTCATCTACGCCTGGAGGAAGGGACAAAGTCAAGGCAGGCAACACTTTACTGTAGGTCGTGCTCTAGCTTGAAGACTTTGGGCCCAGAGGATAAGACCCACATAGAGAAATTTACTAAGTGTGGCCAACTCTAAGGTTTTCTCTGAAAGATTAAAACTGTCAGCATTGCCTGTAGTGCATTTAGAAAAAGGAGAATGAGTCACTCTTGAGAAATCACCAACCCTGGCGCTGTAAACCCTGTAACATCACCTCTATATGAAATAAGGTCTTTTAATACAATGGTTCAGCCACACTCACAGACATGATGTGGTTAGCAACCTCTTTGAAACATAAATTTCAAAAGTAATTTATGTAGACAAAATACTGTACATGATACAGTTAAAAGATTTTCCAGTATTATATTTTTCCTTATTTTTCTTTGAGTGATAAGATTAAAGTAAAGTAAGATAAATGTCATTCTTATACTGCTGGGATTTATTTTTCTTTTTAACCATGTCCTTACATCCAATATCAGTGTTCTCAGAAAAGTTTCAGAGAATATAATATGTTTTCCAAAAGTGTAACTCCTTATGGCAGTAGAAATGTCTCACAGACACACAAAATAAAGTATTTTTTTCTAATTTTTGCAGTGAGAGAGTGACTGTTTCTCCAATTTCCTATTCTGTGATTCCTGTATTCTGTCAGTTTTCATTATTTGTCTCTCAGAACACTAAACATTTGGACTACTGTTTTCCATTTCCCCTGAATATGATTCTATTTGATTATAGTAAACATTTAATGCCAAAGACAAAATTTATACTATTAGGTTCCTGATATGGACCCTTAGATTCTTATCCCAACTGTCCAGGTTGGGAGGAATGTGTCATAGTACCTTGACAAATGTCTACCTCAGGAATCAGAAAGAGATGTAGCTGTGAGATACGAGAGGGAAAGGAAATTGATGATAAAAGCACTAATGTACCTTTGTTTGAGATTATGGGGTCAGGACATGGCCAGAGAGGATGGCATGAGCTTGAAAGCTTTTCCATAGAAATTAGATCTATGGAAAAGCTTAGATATGGTAGACAAGATCCAGGCTGCAGACATCTTGACTCTTTGCCTACTGGCACAGAAAAGATGCTGAGGTTTTTGCAGGGAAATAAAAGATTTCAGGATACTGTAGAACATTTTTTTAAGCTTAGGCAATGCTTCATTTCCAAGCAGAGGGGGAAGGTGGACCTGTGTGTATATGCTGGTGCTCTCATATTAACATTCTGATAGAAGTGTAACAGGATATGACAACAGTCTAGAGCAGCAAATTATTTACCTCTTAGAAGCAAATAGAGCCTCTGGCTTCCTGTAGTTTACTGTCACACGAGTTAGGAAATTAGAATCTAAACAAATATTGTTAACATTTGACACTAGGTGAAATGCATTGCCTTGTGATCAGGCTAAATCATTTAACAGTGCCTCTGGCCTTAGATTCTAGGACTATAATCAAGTCACTGTCCCAGTTAGTTCAGTGTGCTCTTTCCAAAAATGATAAATTAATGACTTTTTGAAGAGGAATAGTTAACCCATATCAAATCTCACAAAATGTAAATTATTATAGGTATCAGGGGAAAAAAATCATTTTTCAGCTCCAGCAGGAAAGTGTATTTTTTGTTTGTTCAAGAAAATGAGTTAGTTTATTTCAGCAAATTATCAGATAATATGGTTTTTTCATACCCCTGTGTTGCAGATGGAGTAATGGGCTTCACTCACAAGAGAGAAGAGACAATATAATTTATTGGTACAAAGCAGTGTGTTAACAAAATTTAATATTAATGAGACAAAGGTTTAACAAGATTTGATGACTAGGTGCTCTTGGTTATTTACCTCATAGATAGCAGGGTCAGACAAAACTGTCAGGGAGTACCACACACGGAGTCATGGTTCTGGAAAGATGCCCTTGCTTTTGAAACTCCATCTCAGAGAGACTTCTAGGTGCAGCTGGATCCAGTCCTAGGCCCAAACCTAGTCAATGGTTTATGTCTAAACGATGAGATGTGCACAATCAATCCTTTATATAACTTAGTTAAGATTTCAAAGTTTAGCATGTAATTAATCACTTACTGGGAATCTGTTGTGTCAAGGAATCTCTCAGCCTTGAGGAGTAGCATTGAGAGACATCCCTACTCAAGGGGACATCCTGGTGTGCAGCCAAGGGCATTGCAGGACAGCTCTACAGGCCCAGGCTGTCCACTACTTATAAAGTAATGATTGACTTATACTAATATTTGCATACCTATAAGATGTCTGGTTTATTGTTTCCAGACAGCCCCTGGAAATGTTGTCATTAGTTCCCCAAAGTTCACAGTGAGCTGGATACAGCCATCACAGACCCCACTGGTGGCGCTGGCTTAAGACATAACCTTTTAAAGAATCACATAGTATTGCATTTCTTGTATGTTGCATAGAGAGATGTTTATATTGTCTTTTATGTATATATTTTTGCTTACTTGTCCTCTACACTATGTCGTAATGCTTCATTACAAAGAAAACATTTAACATTATGTGACTCACATGTTTGGGGTGTGAATACCAAGAAAGATTAAGGATGATTTAATGATATCTGCTCTCCACTTTTGTAGCCTCTCTCATCACTGGAGCTCCAGGTGCTGTGTAGACTTGTTCATTCAGCCTGCGAGAGAGGTAGGTGTTATTATTGTTCATCTCATGAAATACAGTAAGTACTGAAGAGCACACATGAGCATTACATAAAAAAAATTGAAGCAGAAAGTCTAGAAGAATAACACAACCAGTTGAAACCCAAGGAAATGTAGGTAGACAGAACTGCTTTACCCAAGCTGGAATGAAGCCAAGACAGCAGGAACTAGTCTAATGTATTGTACAATGGGATCTCAAGTTGCCTGATTCTCTGAGGTCATACAAATGATGACATATCAAGTGCCACTGAACACCCTAAGGTGCAAGGGATTGAGGCCAAACTTCTATCTCCTACCAAAATACAAAGTCAAGCAGAGGCCAAAGAGCATTAGAATCTTGTGGTTCTTACCTTGAGCAGCCCAGATTTTACTATTCCATTCTTATTAATGTATCTCAGTAGCTTTGAGTCATCTATAAATATTATAGTGTGTCAGGAAGTCCATTAAGCTCTTAAGGATGGAATTCATCACATCTGATTTCAGCCATTTGAACCTTAGTCACCTAGATTTAACTCTTTGTTTAGTAGCATCATCTCTCTCCCTCTCTCCTTCTCATTCCTCATTAGAGTTGAACACCTCACTAGATACCTAAGCTTTAGATGGCTTGCCTCAGAAGAAAGGAATTACCTGCTGAAGAACTGACCTCCCCAGAAGGCATTGAAATCAAAATATTAAAATAAAAAGAAAAAAACCCACAAGAACCAAAACAAGCAAACAAGCAAAAACAAGGGCAAAAAAGAATAAAAAGAAAAGGCAAGTGTAGAGTGCCAAATATCTTACTTCAAATCATTTTTATGAGCTGTAGAAGACAGTGTGTTTTGAATTTTGACTATTTCAGTTTTATTGAGTAAGGATGAGAGAAGGGTGTGTTTCCACTGTTAATCTTGTTTAAAAAGACACCTTTTTTTGGTCCTAATAACTTCATTTTTAATAGTGCATCTCAATGGAAATAAATCATGCTTAGTGTGTATGTGTCCTGGAAACCATAGTCTCAGGATCACGTTGCTTGGTATTTTATGTAAAAACATGAATTTACCTCAATTCTGCACTCACTGTACAGAAGGCCATATGAAAAGAAAAACAACAAAAAAACATGGTTAAATCCAATGTTCATTATTGTAATACACAATATTTTTACAGGCAGACATGTCAAAAAATAAATGGGTATGATACTTGTTTGTTACCATTTGATAGTCATTCCTTGAAATATGATTCAAAAGCAGAATGAGAATGCATGCACTGCTGACACTCAGACTGCATTTGATGGAAAAGTTGTTAGATTCCATAAGAAGTGAAAGTATTTCAACATAGAATGCAAAGTGAATTACATAGGAAGAAGGATTCTCAGTTTTATATTTAAATTTCACATTTTAAAAAATATTAACTTTAAGTTGCGATGTAGTAGCAAGATATTAGGCTTATTGAAAATTACATGAAAATGCAGCCTAGAAATGGATGGTGTCTAAGAGGATACATACTTTGAAGGGTCATATATCCTTGTTCTCTTCTGTTTTGTTACTTGGATACTTGGTTTTGGCTGCCATGTCAAAACCAAAGTTTTGGGCCATATGGACCTTCAGTCTTGTCCCTTTTTATATCAATTTTGTACCTTCTGTATCTGAATGACTTCATATATTCAGTTCTGAAAAAATCTGGAAAGTAAATGAAACTATTTTTCTTGTGCAAGTAGCCACAAAGCAAGTGAACATAACTGCAGACATTTCACATACCTTTGAAACTAATATATCTGAAAATTAAAAATTAAAACTATGACATTGCTAATATTAAAGAAGAGAGAAAACTCTAAAAAAAATTAAAACAACAAAGTTAATAACATCTGATGGTAAATAAAATTTATTTTTTGCCAAAAACCCTGTCTGCAGTTCATAGAATATAAATTGATTTCTCATTGATTATGATGTACCTGTTTGAAACCTCCACTTGCAATGTAATTCCTGCATTACAATGGAATGTGTTCTAAAAAGATTTCATTGCAGACACATATTTTTGTCCAACTCAGGAGCATTCTAGAAATGTCGTTCTTCTCTTTCTGTGACTTTGAACAGTAAAGAAGTTGGTGTTAGATAAATAAAGCAAGAATGGAAAAACAATCTTTGCAACTATTTAACAGTAAATGAAGAATGACTGTTCAGTGTTATGATAAAAGTCTCTAGGGCACTTCTTTATTTGCTTAGTTGTTTAATACAAACATCTTCATGATAAATTCTGTGTGCATATGGACAGAATGTGTTCAGGAAGTTTCTACACTAGAGAGCAATTCATATATTAAGAACTAGAAGGGAAGATTCAATAAAAAATTAATTTAATTATAAAATATATAAAGATGTAAAATAAAGCAGCATTGTAAACATGGAATTCATCAAAATGCCACAAAATGCCAATGCCACCACAGTTTGCTGTAGTGTTAATCCATTAGTTATGGGAAATGTTTCCAATATTTTTATTTATTGTCATAGAAGTTGGACTGCAAAAAAGATAGGTAAAAATGCTTCACCATTATGATGACATTTAGATTGCTCAGCAACAGTTTTGACATCTGAAGTTTCTTTATTTTTCTAATAGAATTCATTTAATGGGAGACCAAATGTTCTCCATGTCATCTACAAGCAGTGAAGATAGACAGTCTAGAGGATGATTCAGCTCACTAAACAGTCCTTTTTAGCTTTCCACTGATTAAGGAAAAAGCTGCCATGCTTCCAGTTTTGGTGCTTAAGTGAAGCACATAAAGTGAGTAGAGTACATGTATAATTTTTTTTGTTGGCTTGCTTTAAAGTATAGATGGCAGCACATTTTTGCAAGGCAAGTCACAATTCTCTGATGTGTTAAAATACTAAAAAAACCTCAGAGAGATCAAAGACCCACAAAATGTGTATGGTTGTAGTGTGCGTCAATTTCTAATGGACTTTGACCCTCTATATTTTTGCAACTCAGTTCCTGGCACAGAGATATTGACTTTCCAGTAGGGACAGAGTTTCATGACAAGCATTTTAAAATGATGAGTTCCTGGAGATTGGTGAACTACTTACTGGACTAGTACCGAGTTGTGCAGTTTTCTTTTTTGGGTTTTTGTTTCTGTTTGATTTGGTGGGAGGGTTTTTGGTTTTTTGTTTGTTTGTTTGTTTGTTTTGGGAGTTTTTTATGGTGTTTGGTTGAGTCAGATTTTTTTAAATTTTGTTTTGTTTTGTTTTGTTTTATTTGGAATTTTTATTCTATTATTTCTTGGTACTTTCAATATGTTGGAAATATGGATACAGTTCATTAGCACTGCATACAACAGGATTTAAACAAGGAGATGTACATGGAAGACGCTGAAGATAGGCAAGAAGAAATAAAGGAGTGAGGAATAAGCAAGTCTATCACAGAAAAATGAAATTCAGTCATTACTGGGCAGACAAGTCGACAGGGGTGGGCACTCCAAATAAAGAACCAAGAAACCTTGATACTGTCCCATTCTGACATGGTATTTAATTACAAACCTTTTTTTTTTTTTTTTTTACCATACTTGCACCTCTTTTAGGCTGAAGGACAGTGGCTCAGGAAACTGCAGCTATTCTGTGATTTGTTTCATCCTCATTGTTCAGTGTGTGTCCCTAGGTGTTATTTACTGCATGCTATCGAAATCCCTCTTTGTATACAGAATTATTAATTTCCTCGTAGACTCATTCCAACCTTCACTTCAGCTGATTCAGCCCTTAGCTATATTCAGTCCCTGCCCATTAACTAAAACGTACCTTCTGATTTACTCTTTTCCCAGCTCTCCCCCTCAAATCATTCTTCCAGCCCCACTAAATAGTTCACAGAGAATGGAGCTGCTGGCTCCCAAGGCTGTAAAGGAGTGAGCCTTTTTATTTTATTAATGCTCACTAATGGGTTTATTAATGCTCAGTAGGTATTTAATTTCATTGGTTTATGTTTCCTCGTAAGAGCACACACTCTGTCCTCCCACGCTGTACTGTATTTTGTATTGGCTAGCTAGTGGAGGAGTTCATTTGTCCTGTGTCATTACTGCCATCTACCTTGTCAGGCCTTTCTAGAAAATGAAACTGTGTCTCAACACCTTTGCCCTTGGTTAAATAAATAAGCCATAACTATAGCTGTAACATCATTATCTGAGTATGAGTCTGAAGGTCTTGCAATTTATTATGGTGATGCAGCCTTTACATTGCAACTTGTCTTTATTGTGTTCACCTTGCTGCATAACAGCATCTGCGCAGCACTTGTGGTAGTAGTGGGAAAAGACTTTTCAACTTTACAGCTGCAAATGTATTCTAAGATTCCTCCCCTCCCACACAAAAAACCTGACAGTCTTTCTTTCTTTCTTTCGTCATCTCTGTCCTTGGACTCTTTATTTTGCCTGTTTGAGTTGTTCCTGGTCACTGACTTTTAGGCAGAAAGGACTGAAAGATCTCAAATGTGGTATGTGCAGTGACAACACAGATGCTATTTCTGAAAAGAGAAATTAGGGGTGCAAGACTGTAACAGCCATGTAGTACCACCATTACTTACGAGAAGAGAAAACATGTTCTCAACTGACATAATTATGACAGTTTCAAGTCAATTAATCTTGAAAATTATTAATATTTTATCTGTATTGTTAAGCTTAATAGTAGTATTCGAAGTCCTTGAGAAGAAACAGCAAATAGTAATAATGATAACACTGCATTTCATTTCCATGCAACATATGCTGACCTAATGCTGTACAACACAGATATGGTGAGATTCCTTGACAGCAACATATTTCTAATTCTGAGCATGAAATATTTTATTCACAGTCTTGCCTCTGCATTACAACAAAACTAATTGACAAAAATTACCACTTGAACAAAGTGAAGGTGGCACTGTACATCCTTTGGGAAATTTGTGTCTAGGTAAACACTAGACTCTGAAAATGAGGGAGACCAGAGTTATGCACATGGTAACTCTAGCCTAGTTGTCTTTGGGCAAAGTCACAATACACATGCAAAACTCACAGTCATTCAGCTCTTGCAGATGGTGTGAACACTAGGGGTTTAAGTCACATTTACTTGCTAAGAGTCCTTACATCATCATTTTGCTGGGCTGAATTTGTGTTGAGGTAAAAAACCATTCTATACCATGCAGGAGGGGCATACTTCTGGCACATGCATTTAAACACTGAATTTTCTTTATGAAAACTAACAAAAAACCCCACAAAAAAAAAAAAAGCCCCCAAACAAACAAAATACCTCCCCCCCCAAAACAAACCACAGATTTAATTGATAATACTTCTAGTGAATTTTGTGAGTTATTTAGATTTCTTTGCAGGGTTCTTTGACAAGTGTAATGAAACAGACTTGTAACTTTATACTGAAGCATTAATTCCTTATCACAACCTCTTGTTAATATTCAGAGTGAATTAGCAGAAATATTATACATCTATATAATCAAGAAAAATAAAAAACAAGAAACCATAAAGAGAGGAAAAGTTAGTGGAATAGGGTCATAAATCATTCTTAGAAGTCTTCTTTTTATGGACTTTGAAAATACTGTGTCCATATGTGGCTATGACTCAACAGTGAACTGAATGGTTTCTTGAACAATCGAGAAATCGTCTTAGATCTGTGCTAAATAAACCTTCAGCTTGTGTTTTCAGGTTCATACATTTAAGCCAACCTTTTTTCAATAAAATCATGTCCTGAAAAAGATGTCTGTTTTTTCCCCAGTCTTCCTGTTTATCTAATTTAATACAATTGTGTAACTTGTTCTAGGCGTTTTTTCATCCTTTATTGTTTTTCAGGAAGAGTTTTTCTTTGCCTCCCCTTTTCCACTGATTTTTGTGTTTCTGGATATACAATTAACATTATGACTATCTTTTATTCTTTACCTCATCTGTTTGCCCTATAGAGTTTTCTTCTTATTTATGTGTTTTGTAATCAGCTGCAGCTCTCTTTACCATTTCTTTGCTCCAATATCTTTCTTGTCAAACTGAAAACATATATGCTTTGCAAACTTAAATACTCTATTTTGCATATTTTTCTATTTAAATTATTTTTATCTTTACTGGATGCTTTGTCATACTGTCTGTATTGAGTTTCTTTTGGACAATGATACCCACTTTCTTCACAGAAGTAAATTCTATACATTTATGTCTTAATAAAATTACTCTGTACAAAGTAATTTTTTGTTTAGTGATTACTTTCTAGTAATTTCAAGTACCTCATCTTTTTCTTTCCCAGCTGGCTGCCTTCAACCTTGTTAAATTTGCTCTTATTGAAATATAGCCCTTTTTTTTTTTTCATTACTGTTTTAGCTTCTGTTTCTTCCACTGTCTAACTGTTCTTTAGACTTCTTCAGCAAATCTTTTTCTTTCTCTCCATCCATTAAAGAATTATCTCAATTTTGTCCCATAAAAATGTCATCCAAATTCCTGCATACATTTATGCTGCAGGACAAATTTAGCATGTAAACAGAGATGGTATTTTCTCTCTACTCCTATCAGTTTGCTGTTTTCTGAAGATCTGTTGATGTATTCTCTTCTGATGCTCAGGTTGTTGACAGTGAGAGTAAGCAGTTTGGTCCAATACTAATACCTAAAGTGCACTCAGGTACTGAAATGAGACTGATCACTCTCCCTAGATTCTCCTTGTTGCCACTCCTGTAGATGACTGTGTGACATTTTCATTTTTGAAGACAACAGGATTTTTTTTTTTCAAAGACAAGAGAGAGTAGTGTTGTAATGATGTCAGCAAAGTCCTTCAAAACTCATGGCTTCATCCCATCAGAAACATGCCAGGGCAAAATGTGCCATTTAGATGACCAATTGATTTAAAATGCCAAGATTTGTGTTGGCATTGCTTTATTGCCAGCTCTTTGTATTCAACCCACAGTAATTTACGATATTTTCTCTTCCTTATGATCTGGAAGTTTTATATTTATTTAAGTTTCACAATTAAAAGCTGACTAAGAAGCTAAATATTTTTGTCCGCTACTGTTGCATGTAGGTTCTAAGCAAGAACATGTTTTATGTTCTAGGTTGAACAAGGTTACTTGAGTTTCACATACCTGACCCAGTGTTTTTCTATATTCTCTGTTTTGCTTTTCTACTGTGTTGTTAATACAGTCATTATCTGCTATAATATTTTTTTAGATTAATCTAGTTACTATTTGCGGTGAAACCCAAAAATGTATGAGACATCATACGTTAGGCTGCATTATTAGTCCTAACTTAACCTAGAGTTCTATCAATTCACATGGATGTGGATTTGGCATTGATTATTTTGCTAGACTCTTTATAACAGAATATTAAAAAAAAAAAACCCTAGATTATGGTATCTTCTCTTATGTCAGAACGTCAAATAGTACATAAGACTAGGAAAATATTGTCTGTCTTAACACTGAAAATTTTGGGAGTCTGGATAGCTAGAGAAGTTTTGAATAATAAAACCTTGAAAAATTAGTCAGGACAGACCAAGAAAACAAGGGTTGGTTTTATTTATTTTCTGAATTTTTATTCCATATGGAATTTCCAAATTTTTGTGTAATAAGAAAAAGTATGGAAATACATGTTTATTAAAAAATCTGGTGGTGGATATCCTAACAGGCCAGGATAAACTAATCAGAAATCTGTTGATCATACAGAAAGTAACTTTAAAACATCTGTCTGAGTCACAGATGCCCAGACTACAGTTGTGATAAGTAGAGTTACATTTTATAAGTGGAATTATCAACATTACCTGTATTTCTGTCAACCACAATGTAAAATTTAAAGTGTGCATAAAATTACTTTATTTAACATATTTGGTGACAAGTTAGTAAAAGCATGGCACAAAGCTTCCGAATGTAAAAAACGGAATAAAACTAGGAAATAAAAGTAATTAATTAGTGAGGAAATAGATGTGATTATCTGTTTGCCTTCATAAGTCTAAATAAAGTGAGTATAGTTAGCATAAAGACTTTTATAAGAAAAGAAGATATTCTCACTTCTTTAGTTGACATATATCACTACAATGAAAACCTTTAAAAATAATATATTTTTTTTTCCAAATAAAATCTTGGTTTATTATTTAAATTAAAATTATTTGCAGAATTTCTAGTTCCTGCAAAGTCCATTTTTAGAACACAGTGTTTCAGGAGATTTTTCTTAGATTCCTGTTCTTTGATTGCTTATATAGAATAGGTTGGTGAGCCTTTTAGCTAAACCTCAAAATTATCTTGCTAAGTGAATATATTTTTTTTCTCATCCATTCAAGCTGAAAAAATATAAAAATTACCTCACTATACTACTATAGTGAACCACTATTCAGCCATTTTCCTACCAAAAATACAGGAAGGTTCATAAACCCATGCACATAATGTGAAACTATCTTAATCACAGGAAATATTTTTAATAGCACTTCTTTTCTCCTCTGGGCCAAACAAATGTAATTTCAAGGACCCTTGAAGCATTCTCTTATGTGAAGATCTTTGTCCCTAACCCTAACCACTCCTACTTAGTTAGATTTCATAATTTTAAGTTGAAGGGATAACTTAAAAAGATCCCAACATGTCCTGTTTGAATGCACAAGCCACGCAGAGACCTAGAAAAGGAGGCTGGAGGATTTTTTGCTATAATTTGAGATTTATCTCCCACTGCAAGTTACTGACTTGCTGAAATCAGACATTCCATGGAAACCTTCCTGAACATTTGGTAAGAAATGATCAATTCCTAGCTTATCATTCTAGGTAGAATATAGAAGACACTTTCTCCAAGGAAAGAGTTTTCTTCACCAGAAAATTTTACACGTTAAGACTTACTCTTTTATTGCATCTAAAAATCACAGAAATTTGACCATTAGTGGGAGTGAAAAAAACTAATTAAAGGGATAAAACTCATTAGATTATCACTCTTCGCAAAATACCCAGTTGAATGAAAATATTTTAAGGGAATTATTTTGGTGGTGGTGGTTGGTTGTTTGGTTGAATTGAAGTCTTTTTATCCCTGCATTTTCTTTCACTTATGATTTTATTTTTTGCTTTGATTACCAAATCCAGGAACAGCACATCTCCCAGGTAAAGTGTTGATTACAAAAATTATGACTAGTTTTTGTATTTATTTTGAAAAATTAAATTTGGATCTTTAAAATTTATATTTTAATGGAGGTTTTTTTAGGTTAATTAATATGATAGGATTTCTCTCATATACTTTTAGCTGATGAATGTTAGGTATCAAAACTAGGCCAGCTGGTTATTCTTATGATTAAAATTTTATGATTTATGGATCCCAGCTATCTACTTCCATGGCTTCAAGAAGTATCTGGACAGTGTTTATGCTATTAATATCCTGTTTCTGAAGCTAAAGCTCCTCAAGAATACACATCAGTGAAACCAGAATTGAGTTGGTTCTCTAGATAGAACTCATTAACTTTTGATTAAACACACTGTTTAGAGTACAAATACATTTTCAAATATGTTGTAAAATCATTTGCTGCATATTCCTGTTAAACTGACAATTTTCTGTAGTCAGACAATCTTCCCCCTCCCCTCTCCAGTTATTTTCTCATTTCCAACACTTCTATTAGTCTCTAGAGAGTAATAGAAGTGGCATGAGCATGCTACTGCACTCATAATTTTTATCTCATTTTTGTCTCAAAAAATCAGAAGCATCTAATTCTTGTACTATGGTGTCTTAAAGCTCTCCACCAGAGAAAGAACTTTGTAAGCAGACTGGGGTTTCTTCTGTGTGGCTATGGGTGTTTTATTTTGTTTTGTTCTGTTTTTCCAAAAGTCATTATCCTTCTCTTATCTGAATTAAGTTTAATCTTCTTCAAACACTAAAAAACACTTAAATTTAACTGAAATCATCATCCAGCAGTTTTATCTTTGATACACAGCTCAATTTAAACGAGTCTGTAATTAGGTGATAGAATCTTTTCTCATATTTATTTATGACTTTTAAAGTTTGTTTTCTTAGAGAAACTTTGAAATATCTTGATTTAATCCCAGTCTCTGTTTTTCCCCCTTTATCTTATTCCTATTAAGTTTTGCGATGTTTGACAAAATTTTACACAACTTGCAACAGAATTGTAGAATTTGACCTTCGTGATTCAGGAGCTAGAGGAATTAAAAGTTTAAATTTTATCAAGGACATGAAGCATAGACAACATCCATCACATAAGTGCCAGTGGAAAATCCTTAACAGACGAGATAGAACTGCATATTAATAATAAAGATAACATGACAGTTTAGGATTAAATTAGAGATCTAGCCTGAGCCACACATATAAAGAAGTATTATGAGTAATATATTCTGTTATAAGCATAGACAATAATTTAATTTTGGGGACTTACAGAATTCTACTAGACATTTAATGTATTCCCACAATATCCTGTACTGTTTCCACCACATTGTAAGATAATATGAATAACTAGCTCAAATACAAACATCTGCGAGATGAATTATTAATTTGGTGAAATTAATTACATTTCTCAGTACATAATGTCTGTCCACAAAACTTTCATAAAGTATTTACTATAAACAGTATTAAAGGGTATGATAGAATATTTCATATTGTTTTATGCCTTTAGCTTTCAAGAAAGTGCTACCATATTGCTTATTATTTTATGAAAAGAAAATAAACAAAATACTAAACCTGATAGAAGTAAACACTTTCTCCAATAGACCAATACTTATTCCTTAGGCAAAAAGTTAGTTTTAGACAAAGCGTGGCACTTTTAATAAAGCATAGCAAATGAGGCTGCTTGAATCATATTTCAGATATACTTAGTTTTCTGTATTTTACAATAATGCTATAATAATTAAGCTGATAGTCTATTAAAATACATTTGCTACAACATTTGCATTTTGTTTAATATTCTCTATTTCTTCACTCAAGTAAAATGAAATAACATGTATATATATATATATATATATGTATACTATTTAGTGCAACCAAATAAATACAAATAAATATAGAATATCAAATAATGGTTTGGAAGGGACTTTTAAAGCCCATCTTGTCCACACCACTTGCGATGGGCACAAGCATCTTCCAACAGATGAGCTTACTCAAAGCCTGATTCAACCACAAATTGGACACTGCCAAGGAAAGGCCTTCCTCGACTTCTTCTTGGAAATCTATTCTAAACTAACCCTCTTTCAGTTTAAAACCATTACCCCTCGGCACAAACCATTATCCCTTGGCACATTACAGGCCTTGGCACAAGATTTCACTCCAGCTTTCATATGAGCCCCTTTTTAATATTGAAAGGCCACAATAAGTCTCCCCATCACCTTCTTGAATAACCTCAAATCTCTCAGCCTATCTTATGATAAACCTCTTTTTATTCTATTTCTTTTTGATTTTTCGATTTAAATATCAGTCTGTCTCATCCTTGATAGCTATGTAAGTATCTATTAACAAAACCACTTGTTGAGTAAGTAAGATTTATCTAAGTAAGGTTTGATCAATAATGTCAAGGGGAAAAGAAATTCATCTTTAGTTTCATTGCTGTCATCTGATGAATAACAAACCTTCCAACCATTTATGTAATATGTATTTCTTTTCAACTTCTTGACTTTCTCAATCTTTATTCAATTACCATGCCATCTGCTGGAAAAGCTGCACAGCAAGATGTAAAATGTCCAGGAGATTCTTGAAGTGTGGTGAGGATAATTTCTTAACCTGGGTTATAGAGAACCCAAGAAAAGAAACATTATTAGACCTGATGTTCACCAATAGGAATGAACTAATTAGAGAGGACAAGACTGGTGTCCACCTGGGCTGCCCAGGTTACAATGGAATTCACAGTCTTGAGGAATATGGGCCAGATGAAGGGTAGAGTCAGAGCCCTGAATTTTAGGAAAGCAAACTTTCAGTTTAAGAAGTTTTTGGCTATGACTCACTAGGAAATTGCCCTCTGGGAGAAAGGAATTCAACAGAGCTTACGGCTCAAAAAGATGATTATTATTAGAGCTGAAAATTTCTCAAAGCAGCCAAGGAAGGCAGGAGATCCAGCATGGCTGAATAAGGACTAAAGTGTAAGAAAATGCACAGGGACTTGTATCCTGAGAAGACGAAACTGCCTGGATGTATATGGATGGGATAAAGAAAAATAAGGCACAGTTGAGGTTGAAAACGTTGAGGGATATGGCCAGGTACGTGGACAGAGAAGACAGAATAAATAATTTTTAGCTCTCCTTCTTAAATAAGGAGAGCAAGTGACAAAAAACATGGAAAAAACTGAGGTACTCAACAAATTTTTTCTTCACCTTACAATGGAAATGTCTCTTCCTATATTTCTCAAATCCCTAATCCTCAAGGATTAAGGGACAAGGATTGTGTGAATAAAGTCCTGCAACAGAAGTGAAAATCGAATTTGGGACCACTGAGGAAACTGGTCATACACAAACTCAAGAGACATGAGAAGATACATCTCAGAGTACTGAGGTGATTGAGTGATGAAGTTGTCCAGCCATAAAGTTGTGGCAGTCAGGCAAAGACTTCCGTGACTGAGAAAAGGGAAATATCATGATCATTTTTAAAAGGGTGAAAAGGAAGACCCAGGTTAATAACAACCAGTAAGCCTCATGTTTGTGCCCAGAAGGATTATGGAACAGATCCTCCTGTAAGATATCTCAAAATATAGGGAAGATGGGGAACCAATTAGAGAGAGGTAACGTGACTTCACCAAGGACCTGTTTATCTATATGTTTATCTCTCTATTATATTTATCTATCACCGATCATGCCTGATTATCTATTGTCCTTCTAAGATGGAGAGACAAAGGAAGCATTATGGAGGTTTTATATATACTTGAACTATATATACTTGGACTTCTCTAAGGCCCTAGATACTATTTCTCTCAATGCTTTTGTCGCTGTATTGGCGATATGTAGGTTACAAATGGATTCAGAGCAGTCCTGGAGAGAAGGACTTGGGGACACTGGTGAATGAAAAATGGGACCTTAGCTGGCAATATGAGCTTTCAGCCCAGAAAGCCAACTGTGTCCTGGGATGGATGAAAAGAAGTGTTACCAGCAGATTGAGGGATATGGTTCTTCCTCTCTGTTTCACTCTGGTGAGACCCCACCTGGACCTCTGCATCCAGGTGTGGGTCCCAGCACAAGAATGACATGACCTGTTAGAGTGGGTGCAGAGTAGGACCATGAAAATGGTGAGAGGAGTGGAACAGCTCTCCTACAAGGACAGGCTGAGAGAGCTTGAGATTCTTCAGCCTGGAGAAGAACTGGAAAGACCTTATTTTGGCCTGTCAGTATTTAAAGAAGCTCATTAGAAAGGTGAAGAGACACTTTTTTTATGAAGGCCTGTAGATGTCACAAGCGGTTTAAACTGAAAGAGATTATGTTTTGATTATATTGGACTCTGATTTTACACTGGACACACAGATGATCTCTAAAGGTCATCAAGAAGTGTGGTAGCAGATTGAGGGAGATGATCCTCCTTCTCTACTCAGGCTTAGTTGGGTCACATCTGCAGTGCTGTGTTCAGTTCTTGGCTCAGCAGAACAAGACAGACAAGGAGCTACTGGACAGGGTCTGGCAGAGGATTATAAAGATGATGAGGGGTCTGGAGCATCTCTCTTATGAGAAGAGACTGAGGCAGCTGGGCCTGTTTAGTGTGGAGAAGGCTGTGAAATATTTATATGTATCAATACATATAAATATTTCAAAGGCGAGTGGTGCCAGAATCTTTTCAGCATTGTCCAGTGACAGGAGGAGAAGTAATGACCATAAACTAAAACACAGGAAGTTCCACCTCAGCATGAGGAAGAACTTCACAGTGACCATGCAGGAGCACTGGAACAGGCTGTTGTGGAGTCTTCTTCCCTGGAGACATTTAAAACCTGCCTGGATATCTTCCTGTGTCACTCGCTCTAGGTGACACTTCCTTGGCAGGGGGTTGGACTGGATGGTCTCCAGAGGTCCCTCCCACCCCTAACTATTTTGTGATTCTGTGATTCTGTGTCTTTTCCAACCAAGCCATTTTTTTTTATTCCAGAATTCTGTATTCAAGAAACATAACAAAACCAGTATAAAATATCACATTTCAGCATTAGCTCAATGGTTCTGTAACTGCCACTATAAATTCAATGGATTCACTGCATTCATACAGTTACTGGCCATAACTCTTTTTTTCTGTCATAATAAAGATTTCATTTTCCCCAGGTGAGCATTAGAGAGATTTTCCTCTGACCCTTTTATACTTTGATCTTGGCAAAGGTCTCACAGAAGGCTGCCCTCAGCTTTTAAGGGCTTGGGTTATGACTGAAATGTTTAAGGAAGACAATTTTTCATTAAAAGAATGTGCTGTTATGGCGCAGTGGGAAAAAAAAAAAGTGTTATCTAAGTTAACATACTGTGAAAAATATGGTTCTAAAACACACATCTTTCTGTATTCATCAGCTGCAGAGTAAAACCAGGGAATTTTCAGGAGAATACAGTGGAATAGGATAGACAGGGGAAAAATTAAGGGAAAGGTACAGGTATGTCAAAATTACTTGCTTGCATGCAGCATCCAAGAGAAGAAAAATACATATAATCAAAATTGGAGAATTTTCATTTATTTAACCCAGCTACTAAAAAATTCTGGAAAGTTAATGAAATATTTTGTAATAACAGAACTTAAAAAGACTAGCTCAGAAAGCCTACATAGTTACCTTTTTCCCCCCCAAAATTGTGGAACTCTTGTGTCTGAATGAAAAGTTTTATAAGTCAGTCTCCTTCTTTGTCTTTCTTCTTTTTATCAAATGACTTTAATTATTTGTGTAAAGAAAATAGCATGAGGACTTAATAAAAAAATTGCCACAAAATCCTAGGCACACCTATTCATAATGAGGGTTTTTTTCTGGATTAGTACTGTCTCCAGCCACCTGTCTTCTGCTTTTGCCAGATTTAACAAACATTCATGACAGATGCAGAAGAAATAAGCATCTGATGAGTTTTCCAGAACTCTCTTGCAGTTCTCTCAGCCAAAAACAATGGAGAATAGATGAGGAAACTAGATTTTGCAGGCATCTTGCATGTATGTGCTTACTAACATAAAATCCAAAGGAAAATATTGATGAGCAGGATCCAGGACTGGATTTAATCTTTGTCATCTTTGCTTGTTAATCAGTTTCTTTGCCTCTTCTCAGTTTTTGTGAATTCATTTTAATGCTTATAGTAATCTCAGTAAAAAAAAATCAAGATAGGGGACCTGAACATTTCAAGATAAAACTGTAAATGTGCTTAAATTACAGAAAGCACTATTAAAAATTGCTGTTAAAACATTGAATCTACAACTAGGTTTCCACTGCCCTAAGTACTGAAAGAGATCTGATTTTTTTAAATACAGCTGTTCTGATAGCGTTGCAAGAGTGCATAACATAAACAGGCATTTTATCATTATGTCATGCAGTTCTTCTCTGAGTGGAATTATCATGAAGGACAGTAGCAAAATCTAAAAATATGGTATATAATTATAAACTGGTAAATCAAAAGTAAGCAATCTCACTCCAACAAGTGTTTCCAGATGGACAATGAGATATATCAGGGATTACTAAATCAATAAACTAAGCTCCACTCATTAGGTATTTTTGCAGTAGTTCACTTGAGTCTCTAAACTAAGAAATATTTAGAAAAATGGTAAAACCCAAATCTTCCAGGTTAAACTGAGTTTTTGAATTGATGGATTCAGCAGCAAAGCCTAAGAAACAATGTGCATTAGCCCCATGGTCACTGCTTAGAGAAACCTAAGGATGCCTCAGCTGGATCAAATTCCACTAGCAAAGTTTCATTATTTTGGATGTCCCAGGATATCCAGTCTGGCCTTTATCTGCCACTCCAGAAAGTAACGGGCCTTGAATCATTGTTAGTAACCTGACATGGAAGTCTCAGGTAGTCTAAAACATCTGAAAAGAAACAGGATGTCTAAGTTTGAGGAATTTTTTCCTTTTGGTATTGTCAGGAGATGTACCTATTGTCTGCAGAATCTAACAGAAAAAAAACCACTCTGTAATACTTCTGTTATTAATAGAAAAAAATGTAATCTCCCCAGGAAACTTAAAACATTTTTATTATAATCACTGTGCTATAGTATTGCGTATATTATATTTATATTTAATGTGTTATAGTTATAGAATATCAATATAATCTAAAAGGCATTATGTATGCACCCTAAACAGGATTTTGGTACCATTATACAATGGATGTCATGATATTTTCTGTCACTAACTCTTTAAAAGGATTAATATTTTCCTGATTGTTTCCTGTGGCCACAGTATGAGCAAATTGCAACTCTTAGCATTTTTGGAGAGATTTTTACTTTTTTTATTTACTAAATTGAGAAATAGTTACTATTTCCTGAATTATGCATCTATGCTCTTTTCACCTATGGAAATTTTAACACAACATGAGAGCTGTACTTCTGAGCACCCATAATAAGCCCATGTATTGGTTACCTTGGCAGAACTCCCTGAATTATATTCACAATTTTAGTGCAATACATTTTGTAAGTTGCATTAGGCTCAGCTCTTGGCCACCACCCCCCAATTATATCTCCTGGATGGTGCTTTACCTTCAAATGAACTCCATCAAATGTCTAGTAAAAAGGCAGTAGAAAGTTAAGGCATCAATTATCCAGCACTACAAAGTGCTTAAATGCAACTTTAATGCCTGGATAGATCATTTAGAACTGAAATTTAAATTACAGTGTGCCCATTTTAAGCAAAATGTTCTGTATATTGTTAAGGAAAGGAACTACAGAAGATATTTACTGGTCAGAGATTTAGATTAAAAATAAAAGACATATTTAATAGATAACACATTTCTGCAGGTGGAAGTGCCTTTTCCAAGCAAATATTCTGCAAGAAACAAAGTCTCAAAATTCCAATATATGAGCATATATGTAGCTGCATATCACAAGGCTTTAGCAATAGTAAAGTATTGAAGAAGTCAGATTATTCACATGCTCAAATTCATTAGCTCTTCTGGGTACTCAGCAAACACCAAGAATTATGTGAAAAATCCTCAGAACAAGAGAGCTGATGTGAAAGTTCTTCTTCAGCCTCAGAGAAGCATCAGTCTTTCACCCCCTGCCCTTCTGCATTGCTATTCTACCTAAGAAAGCCGTGAGCAATCTCTAACTGAACATTTCCCCATCCTCACTGCTCAAGGCAATGCTGGGCCCTGATTGTAAGGTTCTGCTCCTTCAGAGGAAGACCTGAAAGACTACACTAGCCCTTTGCTCCACTCCTTATCCTCTGCTAACTGTAAAATAGCAATTAATCTTGTTGGTGTCAAATCATATAATCTTGAGATTTATTTTCTTGTTGGTGTTAAATCAAATAATCTATTGTGTCAAATCATATAATCTCGAGATTTATTTTCTTGTGGTTTTTGTGTGGTTTTTTTTGGAAATGCCTGAGAGCAAAGTGACACAGCAGACACCTATACTAAGTAAAAACAGTAAAAAAGAGACAAAAAGTAAATGTAGTATCTCCATCTGAAAATAGCTGTTTATGTGTAAAGGAATAGAAAATACACATTCTTTTTTAATGAACCTTTGTTAAAAGAAACCAATTTGGTTGAACTCTCTTTTTTTTTTATCAAGAGTATATTAATCATAATAGAAAACACAGGACACTGCAATGAAAAAAATAAATATTTTTCTGTCCAGGTTGACATCAGCAGGTCATCACTTCACTTCCTTTTCTTCTGCTGCACATAATTTGCTTTTGGAAAGTGATCTTCTGCATTGCTCAGATGGCAATGCTTTTTGGATTTTCAGAAGTATTCTTAACACTGTCACAATTGAAACACTTCGGAAAAAAATATTTGTGAACACCTCTGATTAGGTTTTGCTTGTGATTTAATTTTAGCTAATAAAATATTTACCTAATATCTACACTGCACATCTCTGTTACTGGAAATGAACCATTAGATGACATACAGAAAATAATCCTGTGGTTAATTTTACCAATTCATCTGCATTAACTGTGCAATAAAAAGTTGTCTCTTCAGAGGGAATTTTGTAATTTAGCATTCAGATTACTGAAAAAAAACCCTCTTTGTCAGTTTCAGAAATGCACTAAAAATTTTTGTTTTTTCATAATGCCCAGAAAATCACAGTACTGCAACACCAACCCATGAAAGCTCTGGGTGAAAGACTGAAACTTTAAGAAATTAACTGAACATGGTTTGACTTCTATCCCTTTAATTTCACATTTACAATATTTTCAGCACACCCTCATGCTTTATCCTTTCTCAAGAGGATAAAACTCCAGGCACCAAGCAATATACTCCACTTTCAAACCTCCTTTACTTAGTAGACTTTAATATGAGCAGACAAAACTGGTGCATTCAAAAAGACTTAGCAAAGCAAAATATGATTAAGCTTCATCAAAGTAACAATAATATATTTTACATATGAATTCTTGGACTATATTGTCAAATCCTTGCAGGTAGTTTCTATTTAGTGAACTTGCTACTTACAAGAGATTTAGCGTAAAACTGTAAAAGAATCCCTCACAATAAGATACTTACTGTCATTTAAAAGACTTTTTTGCAAGGTTTCAGAAAATAAGTACACACCTATTTTTATGGTAGAATGGAAATTGCATTGAGTATAGAACAGGTGCAGGCCAGTATTTTTAACTGGAGACTCGCACTATGTAACAGCAAGATGATTATTCTTCTATCTAATCTATCTATCTATCTATCTCTCTATCTATCTGTCATTTTAGTTCTTGTTCTAGTTTTATTTTGGGAATTCCTAAAAAAAATGACTTGTGGTGTGAAATACAGTATCTTACATGATTTATAAGACTTCCATAGCTTATATTTTTATGTGTATGTTTGAATAAATTCTAGCTATTTTTTAAAATTTCTTCTACAAAATTATAGTCTGGAGAGGATTTTACCAAGAACAATTCAACAGAAAATTGCTGATTCACCAGAAATGTAGCTGTATTTCCAGTGCCCACTAAATGCTGCTAGTTTAGCTTTAATTTATTCACTTGAAATGGCTTTGATCAGAATTGAAATAGCTATGAAAACAGAAATTAGGATTCCTGATTTCTAACGTCAGAGGAAAAGGTACATCCCTGAATATGACATTAAAGCTAGGTTCTACTCTTAGTTGAATAAGAAATATTATCTTTTAAGGTGTAGATAGATAATTCAGTGATATCTGCACTGACAACTTAGTTTCTCACATATTTACTTTTTTATCTTGCGACATTGGTGGTCACTATTTCAGATATTCTTGGTTAGTACTACACCATTGTACTTAATATCACAGGGATTTTTATAGAAAACAAAAGAAACTGTCCATGAATTGACAAAAAAACCCCATAAAAATATATTAATTCATATCCAAACACATCCATTTCCTTAATATATAAATCAGAAATAAATTATCCCATAAATAACAAACATTTGGAAAAACAATATAGAAGAACAAAAACTAAGTGTTTTCTCCTTTCTGTTTAAAGTGCTAAATATCATTAATTCAGTGAAGTCTTTGTGGAAAAAGGTATAGAAAAATTAAGTTAAAAACAATGGAATATCACATTTAGAAGTATGAGATCAGATAACTGATTTTTATAAATGGCTCTTTATCTTTTTTCCCACAGAAGAGGTTACTAGGAAAAGCATTTATACACCAAGAATAAAGTACAGTTTTAAGTGTACAGTCTCTCTTTCTTTTCAAAAAAGGTGAAACTAAGAGCTCAAAGAAGTAAAAATGTCCATAATTTTTGAGAGGGAAATAAGAAACTAATTTCATACTAGGAACTACATTACTAAATTGCCAAAAATTTATGTCACTAGTTTTAATTTACTCACAGACTTAGGAATACCTGAGCTTCCTCTTTGTGTCAAGTTGTCTATTTCTCTAAAGAGATCAACAAATACTGGAGTAGTTAGTTCAAACATTGGAAATCTGACAGTATATATATTTATTTGGATTGACTCCCTGCTATCTGTGTGAGACATATATGCAATATAAAACCTTTCCCAACAAACATACCAATGTCATATTTGTGTAAAGAAAGATGTAATAAGGAGATTACTCATTAATAGCTTTTAGGAGGCTGGAAAACAGTGAGCAGATTGAAATCCAGAAATCCAGAAGGATTCCCATAAGAAGTGTTTATAATAAGGCCAAATGAACCCAAGCATTAACATGCAGGCAGTTCAATGTGTGTACTGGGCCACTGGTTGCTCTTATTTCCTTACCCAGTATAACACCTGCCAAACTCAGAGCCACAGCACACAAGCTGCTTCACCTGACATCAGAGCTCACCTTTCAAGCTCTGCTTAAAATAAGCCATTTTCAAACACCAACGTTCTACTAAATGGTGATGCTTTGACAGTCCTTCCAATGTGTGAAACTACCTAATTGGTGGCAAACTAGCAATACCCAAACTCACTGAACTGTCTCTGCTGCTCTGGCAAGAATACCAACAGGGAGTTACACCCTGGTGTGTTACGGGAGTTCAGACACGGCATCCTGCTCAGTACCCTGCACTGCAGGATGATGTCAGAGTCCTGCCTGTCTTCTCTTTGAAACAGAGGACTTGACAGCAGGAAATGAGTTATTCTGTCAGAATGAGGTGAACCATGCTCTAAATAGAATATGCATTTAATCCACCTGTTCCGGAATGAAATTCAGTTCTCTTTTTTTTTTTTTTTCATTTGATGTCTGTCTTCCAACAATTTGTGAAACCTTTCAGATGTACTGCCAGAGCAAGAGAGATTGGCCTACATGTCTGAGCTACACTTGCATGAAGCCTCATCTGAGTATTGGAAACAATAGAACAATTCAAATCAAGAGGGATGCCCAGTTTCTTGGACAAATTGAAGTGCACTGCTCATCAGGCTATGATTTTCTACTTTCTATCCAATTCCATATTTGGTTTTCCTTAAAATAAAGTTCCCACCAATCTCAGTTTCTTTTCTTTCTAGCAAAAGGAGACAATACCAAATTCCCTTCAGTCACTTACAGAGAAATAAAATATAAACATAAACACTGTCCTGGTATATTTCATGTAACTTTCTTGCAAGAAACATTTTTTTGCTTCTCTTTTTGCTATTAATTTTGATTATATTCTATGGAGTACTCACAGTACTATTCCATTAGAATCTGTGTGCTTTGTAGAGAAAGACATTAACTTTTCTGTCTTTTAGACGTGGGAAAAGTGAGACACAGAGAGGAAGTGTTTGACCAGTGTTATTCAGCTTGTTCACCTCCTTTCTCCCAGTACAGGCAGAAACCAATGCAGTGTTGTACTTCTTATCATAATGGAAGCACTTGCTTAAGAAAAGAGATTAACTTCCTGTAATCCCACAGCAAAACAGTTAGTAAGAAAAGGGAAAAAAAGAGGAAATATCAACTTTTGAAGTCTCTTAAATATAGCAGATCTGAAAGGGCTCTGTTGATAACACATAACTATGAATCAAAGTTCTCACTGAAACCCAGCTTTATTTTTCCACTTACGACCACAACATTACAATTAAAAAACATAATTAGCAGTTCAATTAACAGAGGCAAAGAAATTATAATGGCCATTAAAGTATTTGTTCCTTAAATTATAATAACATTCATGCAGTCTTATCTTCAGCTCTGCAAACCTTTTTGTTGGGCATTTTTTGAAGATTAGTGTAAGCATCTTTATAAAGTGTCACTCAAAAGGAGATGAATGTGGATGGCCAATGAGCAAAGCAGTAGCAGTGGAGTACTGTTTTCAAAAGCTGAAGCTCTTGAGTATGCTTGAAGAACGCCTGTATTATTTTTCCAAATTAAAAACAGAGCAAAACAAAGCAAAATATGAAGAAAGAGAGCTGAGCTATGTTTGATTTTCTTTTTTTAAAGGGAACTTCAATTTTAATTTTAATTGAACAGTGTTTCATAATAGCTTACAAGTAATAATTCTTCCAATTGTTGTACTGTAGAAATGGAGATTGGAGATTAAAAGTCCATAGAAGAAAGGCTCTGGTCTTTTGTTAGGTATATTCTCATAGCTGTCATTCCCCATCTATAAGATAGTTCAGAGTAGCTAGGCCAGTTTGAAATATACAGAAAGCGTTTGAACAAACAGAGAAGTTAGATGACAGTAAATCATCAGGGCTGCACAGCATCTCCCTGAGATATCTGGCAGCCATCAAATATAAAACTGCAGAACTGCTCACCAATGTGTGTGCAGCACATCTTTGAAAAGAACTAGAGTGAGACATCAGTAATTTCAGCATCGCTATCATCACTCTGACAAAAGGAGTGTTCTACGTAATCTCCAGTTCTATGAGTGAGTCTAGGCTTTTTCAAATAAGCTTGAGCATGAATAAACATGAGTCTTACTCAGGAGCCTGCTTCAGGAGCCTCCTTCAGAGGTCCCCTGAGGCTGTAGGTGGATTTCTGTCCCACCATGGACTTCCATGGGCTGGAGGGGCACGGCCTCATCATCTGCAGTAAAATCACAGACTGCAATGAAATCTCTGCTCTGAAGGACCTCCTTGATGCCTGCAGAGTTGTTGCAGACATGCTTCACATATTGTCACTTCTCCTTCCAGCTGCATATGCTGTTGTACAGCAAATTTCTCACCTTCTTAAATAGGTTAATCCAGGGGCACTGCCACCATCACTGATGGACTCCCCCTTCAATTAGCAGTGGGTCCACCTGGAGCCAGGTGGCATTGGCTCTGTCAGACATAGTAGAAGCTGCTGGCATCTTCTCACAGAAGCCACTCATGTGGTCCCTCCACTACCAAAACCTTGCTGCATAAACCCAATATATGTCTATTCTCACAGCTATCTTACTGAAAAGAGTGAAGGGATCTGCTTTTCCACTGTGTTAAAAATGGAATCAGAAATGAACTGATTAAGGCACAAGGCCAACTTTTAAGTATGCCAGTTTAGTTTCAGCTTAAAAGTGGATCAAATCAAAGTTAGAAGCAGAACAATTTACGGAATTAAGGGAGATGATAATGACTTCTAGAAAAAATTATATGAGAGAACTATGAAAGAAATTATTATACCAAAAGATTAAATAGAGAGAAGGATTGCATAACACAGAAGGATTTTACAATATTTAGAATACTGCTGAATTGCCATAAGATTAGAGTGCTAGAGAGCTAACTCACACTGGAACTACTACAAATCAGCTTTTTCAGCTTCCATTTCACTGTTCCAGAACAGTCAGTCCCAAAGGACAAGCAAGAGTTTTTATCCCAGGATGTGTAAAAAAAGATTACAGAGCTTTTTATTTTCCTTGTTTTGAGGTTAATTTTGAGATTTGGTAGCAGCAGTGGAAGCTATGACAGAGGTGAGTCAGAAATAGGGTGGGGGACAAGCTAGAATATCAATCTCAGTGCAAGAAGCTAGTTCCTAGACAAAAGTGATGCTATTGAAGCACTTTAACTTCTCATAGCTGAGGTCTTTCTTGTTTTCGGGAACCCCAGCAAAATAACAGAATTCTTTTCAGTTAGTAGAGATTGAATAGTATTCATTACAAATTGTTGGAATGTGATGAAATATTTATTACTGCACAAATACACATATTCAGTGTATTTTACATAAGCAGTAGATTGTTGCGCTGCTCATCACTACAGTAGCAAAATTGAGTTTTGGCATTTAAATCCTTCCCTCCATCTTATTTTCTGTGTTTACACTTTAGCTCTCCTAACTCATATCAAAACCATGAAACTATATGCCTGTCTCATAATGTCTATGCCCAGTATATTGATTAGCATGACATAATTATAATTATATAAGGTTTGGTCATGCACATTCTATTCATTATTTTTGTGTCTACTTACATTTTTTCAGGAAGAATGTTTCATACAAAAGCAGTAGTTGAAGTGCTCTTATTTTTTCTGAGGCATGATTGGAGTGTTTGAATAGTCCATAGTCTAAAATGGGACTTTTTTTGTTTGCTTTTTTCATAAGATTGTTAGCAACGAAAGAAAATGTAGGGATTTTGAAGGGTTTGCCATGCTGTAGAATTTTTCCAGTGGCAATACCAGAAGCTGAAATGAAGCTAATTTACTTTAGGATAATATCAAGGGGAAAATTGCTTTAAGTTTGAAATTAAAGCATTTTCTGGTTTTCTTCTTCAAATCTAGTTTTAAATGTTAATTCTAGAGATACTGTAAATATTTATTCATTTTTTTCGTAGTAAATCAGGGTGCACTCCTAGGTTATTTAGGGATTACTGTTGAAAAGCCATTAGGATCTATTTGTGTCATTCTCATGAACTACATGTAATGCATTTCTCTTGTGTTAGACCACACAAGCATCTACCCTAAGAAACTAAATATTTTCCAAAATTTATATTATTCTGGATCATAAATCACCTTTTAGGTTTCTAAGTACATAGATTTTAAGGTCATTAGTAATCTGTAGATTGTATCACCTTTTCCTTAGGAATAAAAGGTAAAATGGAGTATAAAATGATAAGTCTGTCCAGAATGGCATGAATTAACTCAAATTCTTTCTAGCTACTTCTGCTTTATCCATTCTTATGGAGATGCCCTCTGGGCTACAGCCTATTTAAAAAAAAATACTGGATCAGGACTGGATGTTGTGTGGCTATCTTCTTAAAATGTCTTTAACTTAATTTTTGTTTCTAATTCTCCAAAACAGAAAAAATGACTTAGTTAATTATAATTTTAAAATAGTTAAATCCTATGTTACTTAGCAAGGCTGAAGTGTACATATTTGTAATATATAAGTGCATACATTTGATGGTCTGCACTCAATGAACTGAAATGTGAGAAGATAGAAAAAGGCAAGTCACTTCATGAAAAGCATGGAGGAAATGTTGATACGTGTGTATATTTATATATATATATATATATATATATATATATATATATATATATGTATGTACACAGTATACATTTGATTGTAAGTCAGTTAATTTACTATACAAATTTTAAAGTATCTTGGATTTTAAAGGACTGAGATCATTGTAGTTGTTACAAAGTACTTCCTTCACTGTTAAGGGTAGCATAAAAAGAAAATTGTGGATGCTGCTTAAAACTCTGTGATAATGAAAGTTGGAATTACTGGCATAGAAAAGGTCGGTCGATTTTCTTCTGACTCATGAAGCAGAGAACAGGAATAACAGCCTTGTATTAATTTTGATTTTATGTGTTAGGTAGAGGAAAGCCAAAGGAGGGGTGTACTGCTATTGTTAGAGTTGGTTATTATATTATCAATTTTCAATTTGTTTTCATAAATTCTGCTAGAAGCAAGAACATCCATTCAAATGGATGAGATATTTTGTGTGATCGGATGTAATATCAGCTTTACCTTTCCATACCTCTGTAACAAAGGTAAAGAAAATGGAATGAAATGGCTACAGAAATTTGTATTTTCTAGCCCTCTCACTGCTTGGACTGCTCAGTAAGAAAAAAAAAAAAAAAGTGAGGCTGTCAGACCCATTTTCTCCTTAGCCTTCTGAGAAACAGATGTGAAAGGGTTCATTTTGCTAATTTTTCAGCCAGCAGGCATTGTTACAATTCTTCTAACAGGCAAAAAAGCCAACAATGAAAAAAATTAATAACTATATACCAGTTCTGTTGGCTAGAAGGTTATTGTAGGCTGGGGCGATCAGCAATATACCTTCACAGGAAACTGATGGAGTATGTAATTTTGGGGGTTATCTTATTGCAGTAAATTCAACCCAAAAGTGTAAGAGTCAAATGAAAAAGAATACCTTGTTTCCATCATATAGTCTTAAAAAAACCCTAAACAAACTCAGAGCTATTAAGTAGTGTCCTGTGCTAATTAATGGCGCTACTCATATCTTATTGTCATGAAAGAATGAAATAAAAACATAATCACAAAAATAAGTCTGTTCAATAGACACTTAAGTATCTTTGTACTTACTTATTTTTGAAGACCATAAAAAAGATTTAGAAAATGGTTTCTAGTTCTTCTGTTTCAGATCTACACTAATTTCTATTGGAGTCAGGTTTTAACATCTAAACGCATAAAAAGAGTCTGTATTGAAGTGTATAATTATATTCTAAATTTCAAAGTCTGAGAAATGTTTTCAGGAGATATCTACAAGTTTGGACATATTTTTGAAAGGAAGGGAACACACATAGTTTTAAGAAACTGCAAGACATGACTGGTCTCTCCAGAGAGGGAGATTAGCTGGAGTCAATATATCATGTGAGGTTCATAATCTCCAAGTTTTGTAGTGCTCAGATAAAGACTTGAGGGGAAAGAGGAAAGAAGGAATTCATGTCTGTGTGTCACCTCCATAAGGTCAGAACAAGGCCAATAGCTTCAGAGCAGAGACCCTGAAGATATTCCAAGTAAATATCCTGTGTTTTATCAACTCCAAAGATCAAGATGATTTTTTGTTCATTTTCAAATTACTTTATTTCTTTGCTAAAGTTTTGGAGTCACAAATAAATCTGAAAACAGATTGTTCTTCTATGAAATTAGGTACAGCAATGAGCCTTTTCAAAGCTTGAAAATACAGAATGGTGAGGATAATAATGTGCAGCAGTTATTTAGGGTAGTACTTCAAATCATTTTATTACCATTTAATCCACTTCTACAATTGCTTTTACATACACTGCTAGCATTAAAAACATAATGACAAAACCTGTACCTGTTAAATTACATGTTCACAATTTGCTCATCTAGTAAAGGAAATGAAAATATGTAACACAAAGAAAAAAATTTAAATTTGTCAAAAAAAAAAAAATCCCAACACTCTCAACCTGGCTACAGTGAATATTTGATGAAGCATCTTGCAAGTCAACAAACTCAGATTCTAGTAGGCCAGCTGAGTAAATGCACTGAAAATTAAGACCCTGTTCTTTAGGAAAGGTTAACTGTATCAGACTCAATGCACTGTAACTGTATAACTGTGCAACAAAGAACTGTAATATGCTTTGGGTAATTGATTCAGAGCATTTAATAACCAACTATGCAACCATAAAACAACCAGATCTTGTCTAAGAACCTATCTGGAGAAGCTATTTAATGAAAAAATAATTTACCTCTGTTACCTGTGGAATTTAAAAATCTTTCAAAAGGAGCCCAAGATATGCAGTTAACTTAAAGGTAAGTATTTCTTTTTCTTCTAGGTAAAAAATTTTGGTCTACTACAGGGATTAGACCAATGATTTCTTACCAGTTCTAAATTTTCTAACTTGTACCTAAGATAAAATATTTAAACTTAATATTTGCAAATGCATTCGTCTTTAATTATATTTAAGGCCACATCCACTTGTGTTGTGAAATAATGCAACTGTAAAAATCAGTGAGGGAATACAAGCCTGGTTCTCAGCATCCTGCACAAAATTCTGAGTTCACTATTGTCTAAATTAAATACCGAGTTTTGTTTGAACTGTTCCTTTCATGGATTTCATGACAATTTTTTTCAAATTTTTTGTGGATTTACATTTGCTCCTAATCCTAATTGATTTTCTGATTGCTTTTTGTAGCTGTAGTTGTTCTAATTAAATGCTTAGCCAAGTAATAATGATGATCTAATTAAGATGTTCTAGTTAATCTCTATTTGTAATAGTTGTTTTCTTTATAAAGTTGCTTTATATAATGAAGCCTTAATAATTTGTTTGGTATTGTGGATACTGATCTCTACTTCCAATTTAATCTTCCTCCCATAGAGTTTTTCCCTTTGATCTAGAATCTCAAAATACTAAAATAAGTTAGGTGTTCTGTTTCCTGCTCTTCAAAGACCTGCTATTATGTTCTTACAGAAAAATGCCCCCTCTGTTGCAACAGCAGATTTCCTGGCTTTTGTGACTGGAGCTTCAGAGAAAATTTAGCAAAGATTCAGTGTTTAATTGTATTTAAAATGCATGTACAGAAAGCTGCAAAATTTCTTAGGTCTGACCTCTTAGGCTGAGTTCGCTTGGTCTGCTCAGCCTGGAGAAGAGGAGACTGAGGGGAGACCTCAGCTGTCTACAGCTTCCTCATGAGAGGAGGCTGAGGGGCAGACAACGATTTCTTTTCTGTTGTGCCCAGTGACAGGAGTTGAAGCAATGGCATGAAGCTGAGCCAGGAGAGGTTTAGGTAGGATGTTAGTAAAAGATTCTTCATCCAGAGGGTTGCTGTGCACTGGAAGAGGCTTCTCAGGGAAGTGGTCACAGCACCAAACCTGACAGAGTTCAAGAAGTGTTTGGAATCGTATGATTTTTGGATTCATGTGATGAAGGGACAGGAGTTGGATTTGATGATCCTTGTGTGTTCCAGGATATTCTGTGATTCTATAGTTAATTCATAAAGCAGAGATCTACCTCTGCCAAACAGTGTAAAGTTTCTGCAGTATGACACAGTGGGATGGCCAGGACTGGGATGAGCACTGTGTTGTGTAAACATGACTTGGCACTTTTGTTGTGTTTGATCTGAACTACTTGGTCCAACAAGGCTGCAAGCTTCACTTTTGGAAGGACACATTAGTGAAACTACCCTTGTCTTTGGCTTCTCTACCTTAGAAATATCTTCAAAATTGTCCTCCAGCTCCTCCCAACGTCATGCATCACGCATCAGGAGACAAAGGCATGACTTAAAACAGCTATTATTGAGGTTTTCAGACAAACCATAACTGAGTTCCACAACTCTCAGAGACACAAATTAAGTCCACTTGAACTCTTTTGTAACAGGTGTATTAGGGCTTGGGAGTCCCAGCTGTAAGTGTATTACCAATATAGTCAATCTACTTTAATATGAATTCCAGGCACTCTGTACCTTTCAGCCTGAAGACTGTGGATCTTTTCTTGGACAGAGTAACTTAGCAGCGTGGATCTAGACTCATTTATGCACTTCCCCATGGGAACTACTTTTACACCGTTTCTTGACGCAGAAAAGCCTCTCACATTTTAAGGCTAGCGACTTTTTGTCAGAGAAATGCTGGAAGCCACAGTGAATCAGAAAGGAAATGTGTTACCTCCAGCAAATTAGATTCACATAATATTATCAGAAGTATTGCCACAGTATTCTGTAATTTCTTCTGACAGCATATGTATCTATCCCCACAAGAAAAAAAAAAGAAAAAATATATTTAAAGACTCTCATTGAATCAGATATTTCTGTGCATCATTATGCATCATTATGCATCTGTAATGATGATTTCCCTGTGGTAAACTGAGAAAAATGATACAAAAAGAAGTATAACTTACTTCTGAAATCTATCATAACTTACTTCTGAAACCTATCATTCATTACCCTACTTGTCTTTTTTCCCCATTCATTATTGAAATTGAATGTTAGTATATGATTATATTCCCCTTCCTAATTTACTAATACATGAGCTCTCTTGCTAATATTTTTTGGTCTTAAACTCAAAACAATAAGGAAAATGAATGTTTATGTCATCAAATCTAATGGCTAACTTTATCAGTTTATTAGTTTTACACACTACCTGAATTGTCCTGGTTCCTGAGAAATTCCTTAAAAATAAATTAAAATAATTTCTTTCTCATAAAGAAATAAGATAATATTCTGTTCATTCATGTTCAGAAAAGCCATTTTTAACAAATTGAGGGGGAATAAACATGTCCACTCAGGTGCCCTAGGATATTACCTTAATCCCCCAAAAAAATTTTTATAGGGACTGGTCTTTCAGAAGTGCTGAGCCATAACTGTCTTTTCTATCAGGATGTCTCAGACACCAAGAGGTAAAATAGAGTATATAGTGAAGAAGTCATGACTCAGGTGCTGAACCTGAGATTCCTGAGAAGTCTTAAAATGTATGATCCATGCTCCATGAGGCTGGAAGAGGACCTATGGGGGCCATGAACTTTTTAAAGAACCAGATGGACTAGTGTAGTGCTTTTAAAACATCACTAGGTTTCTAAGTTCAGGAAACTGAAAAATAGAATAATAATTCAAACAGTACTAAAAACATATACAGTACAACAGTACAAGCAGTACTTCAACACATATGAGTTTGAAATGTTTTAGGATATCTAGATATGTTTTTCAGGTGCCATTTACAAAATAATTTAAATCTATTACATATCCCTCTTTTCCTTATAGTACTGCAGTGTATTGTATTGTACAACATAAAGACTTTATATAAAGCCTTAAAGAAAGTTGATATGGCTGAAAGAGTTTCAATGTATGAGTCAAATGAAAAAGTTTGACTCAACAAACTGTACACTTTTTTTAAACTCGCACCACAATATGCATATATGTAAGCCATGAACTTATGATCTCATGTCTACAGAAAATCCAGTGAAAAACAATGTAGAAGTAATAGAAAAATAAAAAAAAAGAGGAGGCAATATTCCTCAGGTGAACAAAACCCTGCACCACATGGTGGTTTTTACTGGATAGACCAGATTGCCTTCATATTCAGGTAATGTGATTCTGATGAGCTTTCTCATCTGAAGCCCTATGCAGTGGGAAAGATCTATTGATTGTCTTAAATTCATGTTTTGCGAAATAAATTTACACACTCTTCCCATATTACTAAAATGCACAGTCTGTTTCTTCAGGCTTTCCTTTAAAATCTCTATTTTTGGATATTAACGATTCAAGAGGAGCATAATTTTCATCTGCATAAAATTACTTACAGTATTCATTTTTGCTTCATCTTAAATAGATTTTATACTGAAATTATCTTAAATTCAGAAAGTATGTATTGAATTTAATCTTCTAGACTTACAAAAATGAGGTTTAAATATGATTATGAAAGAATGAAACATGAGGAGCATTAATTTAACATATATGCTATCAGATTTAACAGTTGTTTCCATAAATCTCTTCTGTCTGAGCAAAAAGAAAAAAAAAAGTGGAACTTTATATTATATATGACTATCATTTTAATTATGTTAGTGTCAGCATTCATATGGTGTTAATAAACACTTGTATTTATATAGTGCATTTATAGGAATTTGTTTATTCACTAGTACTTACATCCTGATACAATGTCAAACCTCTCTACTATGCAGAATATACAATATATGGGGCAAGAGAGTAAAATATATTAAATTACTGCAGAAATTTTGCATTTGTGTGGAATTATGTCATCATTTAAGCAGTAAATTTCCCCAGACTTTCCTGTGATCTCTGGCTGGGCTTTAACTGATTGGTATATAAGACCAGTCAGTCTTATATACAGATACAGTGAGAGAAAGGTCAAAAGTATCCCAATCACTGTATACTACAATTTCGCCAATTGGAGTCAGCTGCCCAGCCACATCTCCTCCTAACTTCCTGCTCACCCCCAGACTGCATGGTGGGTTAATAGAGTGGTATGAAGAGAAAGCCTGTTCAGCAGCAGCCGAAGCACGACGTCATACATGTTGCTCTGAAGGATGTTAACTACATCCCAACCAGACCCAGTACACTCATGATGAATTAAAATGAGAAGAAATAGTGAGCATGAATTACATGGGACAAAGACAGCTGGCTATGTGTGCTGATTTTGGTTGGGATAGAGGTAATTTTCTTCATAGTAGCTCTTATGTGGCTGTTTTTTGGATTTGTGATGAAAACAGTGCTGGTTGACAGAGGAAAGTCTTTTGTTACTGCTGAGCAGTTCTTACACAAAGACAAGGCCTTTTCTGCCTCTCACTCCACATCACCAGCAAGGAAGCTGGGAGCGTACAGGAATTTGAGAGCGAACACAGCTAGGACAGACAGACACGGCCCAACTGATCAAAGTGATATTCAAGACCATATGGCATCATATAAAGATGAGGCAAAAAGAAGAAAGTGGGAGGGGAGTGTTGGCATTTTTTCTTCCCAAGCCACCATTCCACATGATGAAGCTCTGCTTTTCTGGGAATGGCTGAACACCTGCCTGCTCATGAGAATTGGCAGGTCACTATCCTAATATCACTAACTGGTGAGTGAGTTTTGTTATCCTTTTGTGCATCCTTTTGTTATCCTTTTTTGCCTTTGTTTTGTCTATTAAACTGTCTTTATCTCACCACACACATTTCCTCAGTTTTACTCTTCTAATTCTTTCCCATATGTTGAGAGTGTTGAAAAAGTGGTTATTTGGTGCTCAGTTGCTCTCTGGCACTAAACCATGGCAGTCCTCTTTGGCATCCAGCATAGGGCTTGAAGGGCTCAAGATAACAGCAGGTTTTATTGGAATGGGCTTTGGCGGTTTTGCTGTTTAGCTATTGATTGTCGAGCCCCTGTGCTTGCCATAGGAGTTCCATGGCTCACTGTATATTAGAGCCTAGTGCTCATTAGTGGCCGCTTTTTGATTTTGCTGCTTGCTGAACTGCTGTGCTTCTGATCACCCTACTTTGCTGTGCTTGGGAACACTCGGATAAGAGCAATGGGAATGCACCTGGACTGGCACATGGCCAGGGCCTTGCTCTACTGGGCACACTAGAAGTCCAGTGTCAGCTCAAGTCAAAGGAACTGTGACCTGTGGACAGCTCCACATGAGGTCAGGACGCTGAAGTCTGTGGCCATGAATATGTCCACACCAGAGCAGGTGCATCTTGAAGTGGCTGTGGCTGTGGTTGTACTTGTGCTGCAGCAGATGTATTTAAATAATTTTTGATCATCCTCTCTGTCCTATATGATCAGATCAGAGAATCATACAATTTTTAAATATTTGAATTGGAAAATACCCTTAAGATTATTGAGTCCAAGCACTAACCCAGCATGTGAAGTCTACTACTAGACCATGTCCATAAGTACCACATCCATATGTCTTTTAAGTGCCTCTGGGGTGGTGATAAAACCACTTCCCTGGGCAGCTTATCCCAGTGTTTGACAAACCTTTTGGAAAAGAATTTTTTCTTCATATTCAGTCTAAACCTTTCCTTACTCAACTTGAGTCAACCATTTCCTCTGGTCCTATAATTAGGTTCATAGGTGAGGGAAGAGTAGGCATTGTCTTAAGTTTTATCATGGCTTTAGACACTGTTCCACAATGTCCTGGTTTTAAAGTTAATACATTATGGACTGGATGGGTGAAAAAACAGATGAAGAATAAGGTGTTTGGATGATCTGGCTCAGACGGCTGTGGTTTATAGGTTGTTCTCCATACCAGTCAACCAGAGGAGTAATGAGTCTTTGCATATGTCTGTACCACCAGGCTGGAGAAAGGGCTAATGTTAAACTAATGAAATGCTAAAGGACAAATGTTGCATCTTAGCCCGGGAAAGAAGATCCTGCTTTTCTTACAGGCTGTAGGTTTGAGGAAAACTGCTGGGTCCTTGGGGCAGAGAGCTGGAAAAGAACAAATAGTGCATCTTGTCAGCAGAGATGTTCAGAAACATCTGGGGCTATGATAACTAGCTAATAACCGATAAATCAAGGGAAGGGATAGTCATCCTCTACTCAGCAATCATTAGACCACATTTCTAATGAAGCTTCCAGTTTTGGGCCTTCTGAATACAAAAATGTCACAAACAAGCTGAAACAAATAGAACAGAGGGTTAGCAATATGGTTAGGGCTGCAGCACTTGTCCAGAGGTTGATGAACAGGGACTCATTAGAAAAAATAGACAGCTTCAAGGGGACCTAACAGCAGCTTCTCAGGAGCAACTGGAGATAGGCGAGGCGATAGAGGAGACCGATCAAGGCTCTTGGCAGTCATGCATAGTGGGAGGGTTAGAGGCAACAGGCACAAGTTCAAACAAGAGACAGACTAGGTATAAAAAGAAACTTTTTTCCTAAAAGAACAGTCAGGAAATGGATCACATAGCTCTCAGAGACTCTGCAGACTCTAGTTTTGGAAATTTTATAGACCTTACTGGACTAGTCAGTTGGACCTCAGAGGTAAGCATACTTTGAGCAGAAGGCTGGGCTAGAATCTTTCCCAGCCCTAACTATCATATTATCCTATTAAATATTTCTATTTTCATGTTTAGACACAGCTCTTAATATCGCTTCTCTGTAGACTTTTAATAGCATCCAGAGGAAATGTTTATATGTATATAATTACTAGTAATTTTCTACCTCTCCTGAGAAAGACTGTAAAAATATTATTGAGAGACAGAAGCTGTTATATCTTTTTATTGAGTAAACATTATTACAATGAACATCATTATTCCTCTACAAGTGAATTACTTTCTAAATAGATGACCTTTAGGAATATCTAAAGGTGTTTTTTTACAATATTTGATGAAATGTTTGATATTCTCACTTGTAGTAGTCCAAAACTGTGCCAAACTAACAATGAAGTCATAACATTCTGAAGTCATAACATTTTATTTCGTTATTTTTCTGTAAATTTCTGTGCTGTTTCCTGAGTCATTCTTTTGGGGGAAACTGAAGTGAATTTGAAAATTCAACAGTTTTCAGTGTAAAGTAGATGATTACTCAGCACCTATGTTTTAGGTAACTCACCTTAAATGCTACCAACCTAATATATGTTGTTGTAATCTTGCTACTAAGATTCATATTGCAGGTGTCTAAAATTAGCTGAAATGATTGAAATATGAGCATGAATATTTTCTGGTTTTGAAATTTTTGTAGCAGTGGAAAGCACACAACTCAGTGGCAAAATGAAGAAAGATTTTAGGATGAATTTCATTGTTCCTTTTTCCATTAAAAGGTGGCATAGCTTTTATTGTGATCTGATCTTTGGGAAGACAGGAATTGAGTGGTTTAAGTGAACTTAAAAATATGTGTAGGTAGACTCATTTGAAAACCTGATAACTTGAAAGATAACCTTTACTCAGGAATCCCCTCTGACAAAAATTTTCTTCTAATTTTCCTCATGAGGATTTTTTTGTTCTATTTGCAGCAATCCTGAAGTTAGAACTAAGCAAGGAAAATTGTTTCCCTTACTGTGCAGTGTACAGTACAACAATGCTTTAACGGAATCCCAGAATGAACTAGGTTGAAAGAGACCTTGAAGATCATCAACTCATGATCTAACACCACCTTGTCAACTACACCACAGCACTAAGTGCCACATCCCAATTTTTCTCAAACACCTCCAGGGATGGTGACTCCAGCCCCTCCATGGGCAGCCTGTTCCAATGTCCAATAACCTTTTCTGTGAAGAAACACTTCCTAATGTCTAACCTAAATCTCCCTGGTGCAGCTTATGTCCTCTTATCCTGTTGCTGGTTATCTGTGAGAAGACACCAATCCCCATGAGGCTACAACCTCCTTTCAGGGGGTTGTAGAGTGATAACATCCCCCCCGAGCCTCCTTCTCTCCAGGCTAAACACTCTCAGTTGCATCAGATGCTCCTCAGACGATTTGTGTTCCAGTCTTGTTACCCTTCTCTGGACATTTTCCAGCACTTTAATGTCCTTCCTAAATTGATGGGCCCAGAACTGGACACAGGATTTGAGGTGTGGCCTCACAGGTGCCAAGTACAATGGGACAATCACTGCCCTGGTCCTGCTGGCAACACTATTGCTGATAGAGGCCAGGATGCCACTGACCCTCTTGGCCATGTGGACACACTGCTGGTTCATGTTCAGCCTGCTGTCAGTCCCTAGGTCCCTTTTTGATTGGCACTGGCTCAGTTTGTCCTTTTGCGGCATATGATAATTAACAGCATATGCAGCTAATAATAATACCTAGAATATTAATTTATTGTTGCTCAATCATAGATATTCTGCAGGATGTTTCAGTAAAATACAAAAATAAGAACAACTTTCTGAAGATTAGAAATTCACAAAGTTAGAATGTTTGAGAAAATTTTTAGCATCTTTTACTAATATGGAACTGGTATCTAAGGAAAACTAAGGAAGAAGTCAACAATAGCACAAATTTACAAAGCCTGTCTGCTTTCTAAGCATCAGTACATTGAGAGTGTCTTGTAAACTTTCACCATTTAATTATTTTTCTAAATGAAAATCTTGAAAACTTTTAGTCTATTTAGTACATTAATTGCATCAGATACATGTAAAATGAAAATTAAAGAGATGAAAATATGTTTCATTTCACTATTTATATCCACATTATAATACTTAAGGTATGAAAAGCCAGACATAGGCTTTATTGCTTTTGCTAATATGCTCTAAAATTTTAGTGTTAGCTTACAGAAATGTGTTTTTGCCAGTCCTAATATGCATCCCATGATAGCAATGTAATAACTATACTTCTCGAGTTTAACAACATTAATGAAGGTAATAAAAACTTTTCATTCATGTCTTTTGATTCCAATGACACAAATCTAACCAATCAGCATTGTGAAAACATTTGCATTAATTATCAGTAATTAGATGAACTATTTACCTTTCCTTACACCTGTGAACTGCTGTCAGCTAAAATGGATTTGCATGTAAATTTATATAACTTCAATAATTTCAGTATGTTAACTTATTTAAAGCTTGTGAGAGAAAATAATGATGACTGGAAAGTTTGATATTGTGAAATCTGGCTGTTTTGTTTGTTTCAGTAATATCAGCAATTAAAAATAATTTTGTAATATGCTGAGGTATGACAACTTCTTGTTTATATCAGGTCTGATGTAGCTTTAAGAAAAGCTGTGAGCTAATCACTAAGGCACTTTAAACAAATGATTTATTTCCTTTTTATTCAAAAGGTATAACTGAAGGATATTCCACCACTCCTTTTACATAAAACATTTTTGAAATATGAACAGTGAATAGTTTATCTAAAAGATTTTTTCACCAATCTTGCATAGATACTGTAGATTACTGCTTGGTTTATTCTAATTCTGAGACTAATTTCCCTAAGACATATACAAATAATGAAATAAGGCTTCTCATTTATGCAGCTGTCTAACATATTAATCTGCTATTTAAGAGATAATTACTTTTTAAAATAAATCCATCATTGTAAGACAGAAAAAGAACAATGAGGAGGAAATACATGTCAAATGCATCCCACTAAAAATGTTTAAGAAAGATATTATGAAATCACTTGAAATCACAGTTGGTAGAATTGACAACTACTTAAAGCTCATAAATCTGAGTAAGGGATAATAAGGAATGGTTCATAAAAATGGAATAAAAATAATTTAATTGAAAATCTATTTAAATCTCACTTGGATTTCCCAATTTGCTTGGATTTGGTCCTTAAATGTTGTGTCAATTTGATTGTATGTCATTCCACTATGTTGGAGGAATTTTCAGTGTATTCATTACTTCTGTATGTCTTTGTTATTTGAAGATTTTTTTATTCCTAAGAGAAAAAGTCATCATTATGTGCATGTAGTCAAAGCTGAATATTGCCATTATTAATAGTACTCTAGTATATTCTAGTATAAGTATCAGAATTTTTTACCGTTATCTACATACTGAAAATTTGAATACAAGGTTAGCGTATGTTGCAAATGTAAAATAAGACAAACTTGCAGTTGAGGAGTGCCCTTTTATAGGGTTTAGATTTATTTGTGTATATATATATATATATATACATATATATATATATGTGTGTGTATATGGTGTTGGAGAAATTTAGTTTTGCCTAATCTTTTCTTTTGTTGTTTATCTTGATCATACTTCCTTTCTTTATACTGTTTCTGTTAGTGCAGTTAGTATCTGTTAGGAGAGCTAACAGAGGTGAAGCTAATGTTTTAAAAAATTATTAGAGGAATTATTAGAGGTTTTGTACTTGTTTGTTTGTCTGGGTTTTGTCTTTTGTTTTAATTTATTTTTTTTTTATTTTTCAGTATTTTTCCAAATAAGTTTCAGAGCAGCGTCTTTAGACCTTTTTGCAACCAGTATTGTACCCTTCCTATTAATATATTGATCTGATGCATATAACCATGTATGCTACAAATTTTACTAATGGCTGCAGTGAGTGTTGATCATTAACTGAATAAGTGATTCTTTTGCCAAGACGGTTATTTATATGCAATATCCTTGTTGAATAATTTATAGTAGCTCATTTTGTTAATAAAAAAATATTAATGATGCTTTCACACACTGAAAACAACAAAATTATTTAATAAATGATGGACTGTCAAATAATTTTCTCAGCCTTAGTTACAGATATAATGCTATATCTAATGTAATGAAAAGGTCCCAAGAAAAGGACTTAAGTGAAGCTGAGGTTTACAAAATTATAATTCAAAACTTTGAAACTTTTAGAAGATGCCTGAATCTGTTGGGGCATAATTCTCAAAATCTTCTTTGGCATCAGAACTAAACAGATATAAGGAAATCTAGCTACGCACAGATCTTCTGTGAATCTTTGCAAATCGTTGCTCTCCTCCTTCCAGAGTACAACAAGGCTTTCCTTTACAAATACCCTCAAGATGGACTCAACTATCACTGAATAAAAAGGCAAAGAAAGGAACACTGATCAGGCTGTTCAAGGAAAAAAAGAACATCCTCTGTTCTGGTCTTTGTTTCTAATTTTTTACCCATTTGTGTTTACTTGCTGTATAATGTAAAATACAAAACAAGCTTGGGACTAAGTAGAAGCATGGAATCATAGTAACAAAATGTTACAACAAAAACCGCGCCTGATACTTTCCAGGCCAATAGTAATGGATACAGGTGTACCAGTAAAAGAGAAGCGCGGCCATTATGCTTGGATCTAATGTAGGGATACAGGGAATACTGGAAAGCCATTCATATTGGAGATGTCTATCTTTTTCATATTGGGGAGCCAAAAACCTGAATGTGACTAATATATTTTAAACTTAAGAGACACGGATATGTTTAGATATCTGAATTCAAATGATTCCTTCCTTTATTTTAGGAGCTTGAAAAGGAATTCCTTTTTCAAGGAATTCTTCTCTTTCATGAAAAAAATCTTTTTCATGAAAAGGAATTGAAAGAGAAAAATAGGTATCAATATTATTTAAAGTATATGTATTTAGATGATCTAGTCATTGATGAAACATTAATCAGGGATTATTTTTCTTCAGATACAGATTAACAGTTTTAGCATATTCTTTCTATGTGATGAAGTGTGATTCTCTAGTTTGGAGACAATTGACAAATTTGATCATGGATAAATTCTTCTTTCATTGTTTTCAGATTTGAGAAATTCAAGTTGGATAACAAAATCAAAAGTGTGCACACACAGAGATACACTCACAGACACATGCAAATGCATACTCACATATATATATTTATATAGACATGTATATATAATTACCCTGGAATCTGGTTAGTGACATCTTAGCATCTAACTAACTGATGCAATTAATACCAATATCAAACTTCTTTACCTGTATTTTTCCTTGTCGAATGATAATATACAATACTGAAAATTCAGGTGATCATTCCCACAAGATAAAAAAAAAGAAAATAGACAAAAAAATTAAACAACATATATACAGCTTCATTACTGTCATCTTTCATCATAATACATAACATACACTAAATCAGGCCTGGATTTCTAATGGTAATCTGATTTTGGTAATGTTAATGTGGTTTGGCAGGAACACGTGAAAGAAAACAACTGTATCCTTTATTAGTGCTACCATTCATTTAATTTTCAGGAATGTCATAGTATTTTCTCATTAAACAAGAAAAACTGAATTGAGTCAAAAATTCTGGGGTCATATGTTAGTTTTTCCTCATAGACAATGATCACCACCAAATCAGAATAACAGTGTATTTCCATAGTATTTCCTTATCCCTGCAACACCAGTGGGTATGGTATCTGTAAGCAACACCAAGGCAAGGCAGGTGCAATGATTGTTGTGACTATTAAAATAAATGGATATAACCTCATAACTGATTTCACAAAATTGATGATGGTGGTGGCCACTGACTATAAATATTTCTGGCACAGCTATCAAATTTTAAAAGGTTGAGCTCAGAAAAATTAATATGCACAAACAGAACCCACAGAATGTGGCTGTTTCTTTACAAATGGTGAAACTCTTCCAAGCAAGCTGCATTACTTATGAAGAGTAGTTTTACAAATGACTGTGCCATGTTATCACAAATCTACTCCCTGGGGTGACAACCAACATGACTTGTCGTTTAAATAGACTCAGGGAAAGACTGAGGCTAAGAGAGGCTGATTTAATCATACTTATCTATGAAAAATAAAACCGGATTAAATGTGCCCTTCTTTTCCCTTGTGTTTGTACACTGGTTCATCTGTGGATTTCAGAGTGGAAAGAAGTCATACAAAGGACAGTATTACATCATTTTTGGCCCATGTATCAAGAAATAAAAGAAATGAACCACTGTCACTTGGCATCAAGACTTGTACTTTTTTCAATTCATGTGCCTTACCAAAGTCAAAGGCCAAAGAGTGAAAATACATTTTTAATTGAATTTTAAAACCATACAGGCTAATAAAGTCAGTGAAGTGCATACAAATCATATTACCCAGTGCTTCTAGAACCTTTAATTCATTTTGCCTTACAGCTAAAGAAAAATGCGTGCTCATCGTAGGAGCAATAAACATGGGTAATTATGCATAATTATAGAGATTAAGTTCCAATTAAGGTTCAATTTCTGTAATAATCCTATCCAAAAGTCTTCTAAGGTTTTTGGTGGCACTAATTAAGACCAAGGTAACAGAATATAGTAAAGATCCTTATGATTACAGGCAAAAAGTGACTGTAGATCCGGGTGGTTTGAATGCATTGATGTGTTTTAAAAGCATTAAGTTTTAAAGTGCATATTTATTTTTGATTTAGGACTTCTAATGCTTCCCTATAGCATCAACCTAGATCAGAAGAATATTTTTATATCATACAGAACCCTCTGCTTGCCATATTGAAAGAGAATTTGTTTTTTGTTTTGCATTTGATGGCAGAAAATGATGCATGCTTGTATCTCAGTCATTTGTATACTTGACAGTTCTGCAGTGCTAAAACCAATATTCCAACTCTTGTTCCACCTAAATTCCTTTATGTTTTTGCATAATCATTACTTTAGTGAGGTTGAAATATTTCACATCTCATTTTATTAAGAAAGAAAATAATCTTCACTTATAAAAATAGATATCCATACAATTAACATATCCATGTTATATTCTGCAGAAACTGTTTCCTAGTAATAACTCTGAGAACATACATATCACTGAAATTCTCATTACATAATTTTGCATACAGTCAACTTTTGTTAATTTAATTTGCTAAACAAGAATCCTGTTGTAGCAATATGTTCAATGCTTTAAATTAATATTCCTGTGCAATAATAAGTAACTCTGCAACTCCAAGTGAAGTATCATCCTATTTTGTTTCAGAATTCCTGAAGAGAATAACTCCAGAAGACAAATGCTTTAAGGGTAGCTTGGGAGGTAGGCAGGGCCAGATTAAGTGGTATGACTAGAAATGAGGCAGGCAACTAAATGTGTACTCAAGGCAGATGGAGGCAGTAGTTCTAAAGTTTATTAAAAATAATGAAAATAAATTAGCATGCATTAAATGTAACATTTTTACATCTTAAAAAGGAATAAATTTAAAAATAATCAGAAAAAACCCAATTATTTATAGGAATAATTTCTCAAATTAATGTAAGTATGACTCACTTGGTAGACTGTGCTCCTTAAGGCTGCATACCCATAAATCAAAGGGAAACCTGTAGCCCTACTAAAGGGGAATTCACTCTCCACCACCAACCGATAAAAAGAGTAGAAAACCCTAGAGTCAACAAGACCAAATAGTTATTTGCTGATTTCTTTAGAACTGTATTCTACCTCTACAGATTCAGAATCCAAATATCTTGATCTGTCTACAACTTTCAAAAGCAGCTTCAAACCACAGTTCACAGGTAGTTTTAATATTGTACTTGACTGAAAAGTTAATTTTTTGCAATCAAAGGCCTTTAATTTTTAGCAAAGGGAAGAATTGTTGCAACTACAGAAGTTATAGCATTAGGCATGAGCCTATTCTTCCCACTCCTTAGTCAAATATTTGAGATATCAAAGTGAAAGTAGGGAAATTTCCCTTATTATCTAGCTGACTGGGAAGCTAAAGTGCTGGTATTGTGAGATATTAAAAAAAAAATTTATTTATCTGTCTTTTCTGTATTAAATTCATTCACCATTGCTAGTGAAGTTTCCTAAAGTTATTTGACTTGGATAAAGTTAATAGCATATGGGTTCCTATGATACAGATGAGATTAAAATCTTTCACAGATACCGTTAAATCTATAGGAAGGTGTTCTGGACCTGCATCTCTGGTATTACCTCTTTTTAGCACTATGACTTGACATTGCCCTGTTATGTTTGAAGCTAAACCCCAAACCAACTCCAGACATGAAGACTTATGCCACTACAGAACATCAGGACCACAACATACATGCTAATGTAAATAAAACCATTATTTAAACAAATATTCACATGGGGCATAATTTTAAAAAGTCATAGAATCAGTACACTCACATTGGAATTTATCTTATCTAGGCCTGTAGATCTGGTCTGAAAACCTTTGGATTTATTTTGTACATGTAAGGATGCATAACACTTGCTTTACTAATATGATAACAAATTTAATGAAGACTTTAACCCAAAAAATATTGTTTGCTTATTTATCTGAAAAATTTAGGTTGAGAGGAAAATATTTTTTTCTCAAACCTCACACCTTTACTTATGGTTTCTCTTAATGCCAAACCTATTTTAAAAGACCATCACCAGGAGATTACAATTTCTCCCTCACCACTGAAAAAGATAATTCAAAAAGGGTCCCAGGTGGGATATAGGTGCTCATCCAGAATATAACTCAGCTATTGTATCTTTCTGCAGATGGTTATGTCAATGTGCAGTGAATCGTGAAATTTCCACTGTGGGTTTTTTTTGCTGTTTCCTCTCCAGAAATAGGTCAAACTTTATCAGATACATCAGTCAACCATTCTAGTTACCTACAGTAAGAAGAATAATGATTATGGCTGCTTGAAATGAATTAATTTGATTCAAATAAGTTATTGTTTCACTTTGACCTTCTGGAAATATTATTCTATCTATTAGCATAACTGTGTTAATATTTTCAGATGTTTACATGTAAATGTGCAACATAAAATGTATTAAAAGTTATTATAAAGTAAATGAAAATACTTTAACTATAATGTAAATTAAAATAATTTAACTAAATTAATGTTAGATGTAACTACCCTCAGATGCACTGTTTTTCATTTTGGAATTACCTACTCAAATTACATATGGAATAGTCATAATGATAATAAGAATATTAGATAAACATTGTTTTGAACTAGCAATAAAAAGTAATGTATGGTGAGGGGTGAAGTTTATCATTTAACAAAGTTGCGACTAGAAGCAGTAGTTTTGTACTGTATGAAAATGAGTCTGTGTATTCTCCCTTCTCTTGCTTAATTCAAAGATAACTGGAATTCTTCTTACTATGACTTTTTCCAGTATTAATAATGTCATTGTTAAAAATCATGGTAAAAATTTAAGGATGAAAAACACCTTGGCCACACAGCTATTGGAAAAACAAAATTAGAAACTCACACTGGCAGCTGAACACTGTATAAGTAGGTTTTGGAAGAGTGAAAACTTGTACAAGGCATTTCTCAGACAGATGCAAACTCTTGATACTGAGGTATGATATTGAGCTTGTCAAGTTTCTTTAACTACTAATTCCTAGTGGGCAGTCACAAAGGAAAAAAAAAAAAACAACCAACAAAACTGGTGAAATAGACCACAAATTAAGGAAAGTAGGAAATAGCATTAAGATTACTAAACTGGAACTAAAAAACAGAGTGGAAAAGAAGCCAAGTTCTATTTTTCCAGCCTTTAATAGAGAAGATTCCAGGTGAACATACCCTGCAGTATATAAAGTAAAATGATAATTACAACAACATTATAAAAAAAAATTTAATCTTTTTTCTGTTAAATGTATTCTGGCTCAGTCACTCAGTGAAATCTTGTGGGTCCCTTCCAACTCTGGATATTCTCTGTACATTTTACCTTTATTGATTATTTCAGCTTTTTGTCTACTTGAAAAACAGCACTTTCCTAAATGTCTCTATGTCTTTCTAGATTTTGTTACAAGTTTATTGTAATTTTGTCTAATTACTATATTTAGAATCAACAATATGGAAAGTCTGTAATATCTTATTAATTCTTTGCAGCAATGGCTGTTAACAGCTTATTGTTTTGAAGAAATACATGGATAAGTTATGCTCCAGCTTGTGGTACAATGACATTTAATTTTGCCCAAAGAAAACTAGCCTGATTGTGCTACTAGATGCTACCAAATAGCTATTTCTCTACATATTGTATGCAATTTTAAAAAGTAGATATGAAATATTGTGAGTAGAGGAAGAGAGACAGTCTGATGAATATTGCATGAACAATCTAGTGTGAATATTGTTTCCTGCAGTATCTCTTGCAGAAAGGTAATCTCTGAGACTGTGTCAGGGGAGGTTTGTGTTAGGTTTTTGAAAAGTTTCTTCACCCAGGGGCTGGTTGGGCACCGAAACTGAATCCCCAAGGAAGTGGTTACAGCATCAACTCTGACAGAGTTCACGGAGTGCTTGGACAACACTCTTGGGCACATGGTGTGACTCTTGAGGTGGTCATGTGCAGACCCAGAACCTGGATTTCAATGATCCTTGTGAGTCCCTTCCAATTCAGGATATTCTGTGATCCTGTTATCTTCACTTCACCCAATGGCTGCGTGACTTTATCATAGAAGGACACCAAATTAGTTAAACAGAATCTTCCCTTTGTGAACCCATCTTGTGGACTATACTGTAGGTGATAGATGATGTATGTTTCTTTCTGCAATGTCAACCGGAATGGAACAAGCTTACTCCATGGAACCTAAAATTTCATAAGATTCCTATGTTTAAGAACTGGATCTTGTACTAACTCAGCAACAAAGTGTGTAATTTTTAGATTCAGAACCTTGAGGTAATATCTACAAGGAGGTCTAGATTTCCAAACCTCCCTTACATTCTAATGAGCTTTAGGAACTGCTGTGGTTAAATTCTAACAGTTGTGAAGTGTAATTTCACATGCCATGGTGTAATCAGGATGTGTGGAAGGCCAATATGCCGGAGTCTGGACTTCGACCTCTGAGAACCAAATACTTCCAGAGTAGATGTTAGAGGTTTCACAATGACTAATATGATCATAAACACTAATAGGTACATGAACCTTGCCTTTGATGTCTATATTGGGCTGAGCTGAATAGCTCTTCTGGCTTTTCTGGTTACTCCTCTCTCAGCAATCCTTCTGAACCTTCCTGTAACTTATAACTACTACAACTGTTCAAAACAGTTGTTAGAGAAAGATCACAGCCCAAACCTATCCTTAGCTAGATGGTTATCTTAGGTGTGAGGCAAAGTTTCATTCATGCTATCACCTAATGTAAGATCAGTAACTCCTTGTCTTCTCCTGAGATATCAACTCCTTGTCTTCTCCTGAGATATAATTTTTCTCCATTTTGCCTCCAGGGGGAAGTAAAGGCTCTCAAAAAACATTTTCAGAAGGCACTTTTGAATTAGTTTTTTAAATTAATTTTGTATAAATTAAGTGAATTATTTGTGAACCTCAAGTAGTTGAAGGACTGCTATGTTTGGCAATTAATTTTTGTGAGCATTGAACAGTCTGTGGACTAATTTTTATGCATCTGCAAAAGATAGCTAGGAAGATCAAGTAGGACTTATGTTGTCATAGAGATGGTTTCATTTCTATAACAAGTTGCAAGTTAATTCGTTTTAGGTTTAAAAATCCAATTTTCACCTAAATATACTCAAAATGTTGCTCTCATATGTTGAACAAAGAATATTTCTCTGTTAAGTAAATTTCTCATCTTTTTGAAAAGCAATGAGCCCTCAGAACATTCTTCAAATAATCTTCAGGTTTTATTAAAATAAAACGAAATTAAAGTCATATTTGTTCTGTGCTTGCCTAATGTATGCTGTGTTCAGATTGCTTATTGTATTTTTTTTCAAGGAAGAGACCTGTGGCCAGCAAAAAAAATATTTTGAGTAGACCACACACTGTTCTAGGACTGCACCTTTTAAAGTATATTAACTAGACTTTCTCCCACTTCACTTAGCCCTGTATCCCCTCTTGAGTCAATACAATAGTATTATTCTATTGGTTTGGACTTTTTAAATTCTTTTAATGCAAATGATCTGATATGTTGCACAAGTTTTGTTACAGGTGCAGAAAGGTGTTTTAAAATATGTAAATTTGATATTTGGGTTCAAAGTAAAAGTCTGCACAAGCTTCTGGAACAGTATTGAAAAGCTAAATAGACCAGAATGATGTGAGATTCTTCCAATTTCATATTTTCTGTCTAGTGTCAATGGCACTTGAAAACTACACTTTCCAGAAGTGTACCATGTACCAGGAAGTACAGGTTTCTAACAACACACTTTTATGAGTCTGGAAATATATATTTTATAGAAATGTCATCACAAGATTGGGAAAAACAGAGCATGAGACAATTCTGTGACCTAACAGTTTTATTCTCAAAAGCAGAAAATTCATAGACTTAAAACAACATCTAATTAGAGTTTTCATAGCCCCTAGAAAGCATAATGCAGTTAGAGAAACTAAAAAATAATGAAACATCAAAAACAAACATGCAAATTTCAAACAATTAGAATGGGGGGGTCTTTTACACAGAAGCAATTATTCTGTATCAAAATGTTCTACAGAGAGATGTCAAAGAAAGGAGAGCTTTGTCTCAGAGCTAAGTCAACAAGTTCCTTTAATAGCATACAAATCAAAAGGTTATTCTTAGATCAAAATAGTCCCATTGTCCCATTTATTACTTTACAAAAAAAATATTAACAGTGTATGGAATAAAATTGGAATTTTAAATACTTCTTGTAATTAGAATTAAACAGTTATATTTCCTAATAGTATTTTTTTATGTTTTACCTAAAGCTTTCTATTTTGTAATTAATTGAATACTTGTAATTTGATATGAGAGTATTTTATCAGATAAAAAATAACAAAATCACATCCTCTGATTAATGTGCCACAAATAATTATAGATAAGCATTTAGAAGACTCAAATAAAAGTAATAAAGAGGAATTTTTAATTTCCTTTATGTACTCTTTCTTTTCCTTATAATATTTAATGCAAGTCATCAGGGGTAAAATGGTATAAAACACTGGCTGAATAACCAGGCAGCACACTTCTAAAACTTATGAGGATTTTTAGTGTCAGAGAACGAAGTCTCCACAATTCCATTGCAATGGATTACAATTACGTTAGATTAAAAGTTCCATAAAATGTCCTAGGGTGAAGCACTTATAAAAGATTTTAAAATATTTTACACCTCCCCCAAGAGCAGTGGGGGGAGGTATAAATATGCTCAATTAAACAATGCTTAGTTTATTTATGAAAACTCTGCCAAAGATGCTGCAGAGTTCAAACCAAACCAAAACTGCTGAATTGCACCAAACTCCATTTTGGTGTCTACTGGTCCTGAGTGAAATTTCAGCAGAGCCAGACCTAATTAAATCTCAATTACAAACATGCTGTGAAATGAACAGCTTCAACTCCTCTCAAAAGCTATTGCATATGAATTTCCTTTCTTATAGCTACATCTATGAACTATGAGATATTATCAAGCTCACTGTATTACAAAAAACTATAATGACTTCTATCATGAGTTACATATTCACCCATCTAGTTCTAGATCCTTCCATCCTTCAGCATGAAGCTATCTGTTATCTGCCACTGAATATTTGCCATGAACATTGGATACTGAACTATTATTTAATTTCTATTAAAGGAAACATACTGGAACAAATCATTGAAAATACAATTCTAACTTCTAGTATGCTCCACAGACATAGAAAGTAGACTGGAAAAGACTTTATTAAGAATTGACAATTTCTTATTAAGATTGAATTACAGTAGAACTGTTTTTCTCCTTTATTCTATCTTGTTCTTTTTTAGTTTCACTTACAAAGTCCCAAATATTGATGAATCTGCCTGAGGAAAGGAGATTACAGTTACTATTCTTGCATCATGCAAATTAGTGCACTTGAAAATCTTGATGAAATGCAGATTTAGCCACATTAATTCTTTGTGTGGATGATACCATTATGACTAGGATTATAATGAGCCTGGGAAAAGACAGTAATAAGTTCTGCTTTCTTTCATATGAAAAGCTATTTCAATTAAAAAAAAAATCAATGCAACTATGTATAATGTACACTCAAACACATATAAAATTAATATCAGTTATTTTCCTTTAAAAACACTTCTGAAACTAGTCCAAATACAAATCACCAGTTTTATAATTTGAGTTAAAAATGCACAGGTATGAATTTCTGAAGATATTAACAGCCTGGATATGCCGTCTATATTCATGAAAACACTACTTATACTAGCAATGCTGTTGTGATGCATGTACATTAAGATTCTATATTCTGAGCTTCAATTTCTATTCCAGCTCATAAGGATCTGGAATATTTACGTAGTTTACCTTTAAGATGGAATGCATTTAAAGGTATTTACAATATTATCTTCTTTTAAGCAAGGGGAATAGACATTGCCAGCAAACAGTGTGAACCACAGTAAGTGTGAGGTTGCTGATACTAAAAAATGGAAAATCTAGAGTATACTAATACTAGGGAACTTTTTGCAAAGATGGAAAAAAGAGAGAGGAAAAAAAAAGTGAGAAAGGAAAAGGGTAACAGAAAAAGAGAGAGATTTGAAGACACCATTCAGTTTATGCATTAACAGCTATGCAGCATAAACTTAGAACTGTTCCCTTCAATTTTCACACATGCTACCAGGTAGTGCTTCATAAGTGGTCAAGATAATTTGGCCTGTATTTGTTCTGCTTCTCTTCACACGACTTGGGCTCTAGTGGATAATTTATCAACTACCTCAGATGCTGTTTTTACTAATATGAGCATTTTAGTTTAGCATTTAGAAACTAAATAAGTTTCAGGTTTCTTCAAGGAAAACACAAGAGTTTCTAATTTTCCAAGTTTATATTTTGTCATAATTTCAATAGCTAAAAGATGAAAGGAAATGGGATTCCATCAAGCAACAGAAGCCCACACTTGTATAAAAGCACAGTTCTTGTTCGAGTAATCAAATATTTTGGTTACTGTGCTTTAGTAGAATTGCAGCTGCTCGAGATATGAGTGTTTCAGTTACTTTTAGCCAATTAAAATACCAGAAAATTTGGCAGAAATTATTCTCCCTCCTGTCTCAAAACCAAAAAAAAAAAAAAAAAGCATAAAAAGAATAAAAATTTCAATAGAGTTACAGTATTTTGCCAACTTTTTATCTGTACATCAGTGAATTACAAGTATCATAAAATAATTTCTATTCTCTTGAACCCTGATGAAAACTTATTTGCAAGATCTTTGATCTCAGGCTTTTTTATAATAATCCCTAATTCTCCTCTGATTTTCCTAAGAAGTTTTCTTCACTCAATCTTTTTCTCCTTTATGATTTTATTTCTGTTGATATTACATTGCTGAGTCTGGAAGCCTTTTCTGGGTTAATTGGTCCAGGTGGATTAATTTGGCATCAAATTTTACAGCTCATTTTTTTTTGATTCTGCACTAAGTTTTTTGGGGTCACACTGAATGAACTACACTTGGATACTTTTTTAAAAAAATCAGGAATACTTTTGCAACATTTATTTTCTTAATCTGATTCTGGGCTCAGTCCAAACCTCTTTGAAATTAGTGGCTAAATTCTCATTGACTTGACTGGGCACAGAATTGAGTCTGAACCCCCTATATAGATTTATTTTAAGTGGCTCATCTTAGTGCTATAAAAAGTACGCACTGCCTTTGATCTGTTTGAAATATTTGCAGAGCAGTCACACTCCTTAGTGTCCCTCCTTTTTCAAACATACACAGGTAACAACACACACATTTCGTTTCTGCATTGTTTTAGTTGTGCACTGCTCCTCAAATACATATAAATGCACTTTTTCTAACCTTTATGACCAATATCTACATTTACACATGTGATATTCCCAGATTTTGTGAACCAATAAAGGACAGATTTGTTCTGAACCTAGATGCACAAGGATTAATTGTATGATTGCTTGAATGTGTTTGATCAGGGATGGATCTTAAGCATTTTATCTGCTAATCTGTCATCCTTACTTTTGTGGCATCATTGCACAAAATACAATACTCAGAAAGGTAGAAAGGAAATGCATGGTTCTTTCCTAAATCTGCATATGATGCTATGAAGCATACTCAAAAATCTAGATCACAACAAGAAATCAGCTCAGGATAACAGGCAATTGATTATTATTCTTACCACTTTCTTGTCGTGACCACCTTTTTTACATACTTTTGACAGCTAAAAATTACACGAATAAACTATGCAATATAATACTTTATTACAATATTGGTATTGAAATACACTAATTCTCTAATTAGAGAGATAATAAATGCCTGAAATAAAGCCATACAAGTCAAAGCAAGATGAACAAGAAATGTGACAAGAGAATCACAAAAACTAGGAGAAGAAATTATACTAGTGTTAGAAGAGAAGGACAAAGAAACAGACATACAGAAAAGCACTAAGAGAAAAAAAAAAAAAAGGAAAATTTCTGGGATAGCATTAAGTCAAATGAACATTTTATCTCCAATTATTCTAAAATGACCAATGAAGTCTAGGTGCGAGTGAAATAGGTATATTTATACAAGACTCAGAGGAGATTTAGACCTTCAAAAGCCTTTGAATGAGAAACATTTTTGTGGTTCTATTTTTGTCTATACATCTACTGTGTAAACTAAAAACGGAAAAAAACCTCACAAAAAATAATCCTTGTAAAATAATATTAAAAACAACTTTGTCAACAAATGACAGAATTCTCCGATCAGGGGATATTATGATTGTCTTCCAAAAAATGCCTATATGTCTACGTTGACTGTATTTTAGAGAAGCCTGATCCTTGGACATCAGAGTGGTACTGTGCAAGCTAAGATTTCAACTGCAGTATGATGTTTCTCCTCAGTGACTTAACCATGCTTAACACAAGCTGTCTTCTGTGTGATTGAATGGAGAAGTTAGAAACATTTGTGCCAAACAATCAATTAGGAAAGCATACTCTACTCACTGCAGCATGAGAGCCCACTTCCCTGTCTAGCATGTTAGTACCTTAGTTTTGTATGTAGGCAGGTGTTATTAATATACTTGATCTATTAACATACTTAATTTATAAATTTTCCAGTGTTTTTAAAGCCCTTACTCTTATGATGAAGCAATAATTTAATACAAAATTCTTGCCAAATATTGCTCCTTCTGACATGAAAACACATCTCCATTTGAGGAAATACTCTTCTTGTTTTTCACTGCCAGCATAGTAAAATCATGCCTTTCTTTTAAGAGGAATAGGTATCTTTAGAACACAATAGAAATTAGGCAACTATGTCAAGAAAAGCAGGAAGCTGGCACTGAAGAAAGTTTGATATATCTGAATGGAATATGTCTCATAGAATATCTCTGTAATTATGTAAGTATAGCTGTATAAAAATACATGTAACTATATCTATATATATATATCTATATATATATACATACACGTATACAAATACATACACACACACACACACATATATATATATATTGAAATCAGCTCTTTTTCTGTAGCCATGTAACTCCCATAAATTTCTAGAAAGCAGCTTTAAAGTAGAGGAAATGGTGCTCTAGTGCACAGCACGTTGAACCAGAGCCATCAATGGGCCCTTGTCACAAAGAAATACAATGGCACTCAAAGCTGCAGTAGGAGTAGAGTCCCAGCAGGTTAAGGGTAGTGATCCTTTCTCTCTAGTCAGCACTGGGAAGGCCTCACCAGAAACACTGTGTCCAGTTCTGGTCTCCCCAGCACAGGAAATATACAGACTAACTGAGGCTTGTCGATCACAAGGCCACCAAGATGATTTAAGGGATGGACGAGTGAGGAGAGGCTGAGAGAGCTGGAACTCTTTAGCCTTGAGATGAGAAGGCTCAAGGGGGATCTCATCATTGTCTATAAATACCTGATGGTATAGAATGAAGAAATGGCGTCAAGACTCCTCTCAGTAGTGCCCACTGACAAGACCAGAGGAAATGGGGACAAATTAAAAAGGATGAAACTCCATCTGAACACAGGAAAAGTATTTTTTTAATTACTTTTACTTTGAAACTGAGTAACTGCAATAGGCTGTCCTGAGTCACTGTGGAATTTCCATCTGTAAAGATATTCAGAATGCAACAGGTCGTAGTCCTGAGCAACCTGCTTGAACTTCCAAGGTCAATCATTCTGTAATCTTCTGATATGCTCATTTTGTGATTCTTTGACTGCACTCAGAAATTTAAATCATCTGAGGCAGAAGCATGGGAAAAGGGACATCTTTCTTGTATCCTGAAAGAATGCTTTGATCACTAAAGTTTTCATATCATCACTTGTTCTTCCTATGGCTAATAGTATATATTTGCAGATAATTTAACAATGATTCCAAAACACCTGCCTGTTAGGTCTTGGCTGGGTGACTGTGAGGTAAACTCCAACTGTTGCAGCAGAATTAAAATTAGGATATATTGGACCATAAACTTCAGGCATCAGGGTAACTGAAAAAGGGAATTTTTATGCCAATATAGCTGGAATGGGTAGTCAAAATAACCAGTCAGCTGCATAACACTTTTCTGAATATCAGTTTGGATTTGGAGTCCTAAATTTCACTTGTTAACTTTGTGGGATCACAGTTTGTTAAAGTACATTTATTTATTTTTCATTTTATGCACCAAAGTTTCTGTATTGTCAATAACTACAGTCCCTCTATTATAAATAATTAAGAGCTACATGAGTCTTGTGCAATAGAAGTCTTAAGTGTTTATAGGAGTATTTGGCCTAACTCAAGAAGCATTAAAAACTACTTTATCACATTCTTTTTTTATTCCTTGCAAAGGAATTTCAGTCCCATTTAGATTTCTTGAAAGGGAATTCCAGTCCCATTTTGAAGATTTATATTCATTGTAAAATTAGATTATTCTTAAAATAAAAAATCAGACTAAATAATTGAGTCAGAACAGACTAGGACCACATTGTCATAACAGTCTCATTTTTTTTTTTTTTTTTATATAGTATCGGTACTTAGCAGAAGAATACGTATGAAAACATTTTCTATTTCTTTTTTTTATTTATTTTGGAAATACATCACCCTAATGGATCACCAACAGCAAAAATATTGCATAATTTTTACTTTCCTTTAAAAATGTGGAGGTAAGAGTGTATCATCTGTATAACTTAACCATTTTAATTCAGACAGATTCAAGGAGATTCGTTTCACTGTATTTAATGTGAGAAAAAAATAAAAATGCATAAAAACCAGCCATAAATTTCAAAAATATATATATTATATATATGCAGAAAACCCTAAAAATATTTCAGAATATGTAAACTATGTTTTCAGAAGATGACGTGTGAGTTCTCTATTCAGGGAGAAATTCTTTCTGATCACTCCTTTATTGCCCTATAGTTTGGGTTTGTTGTTTTTTTTTGTCTCCTGTCAACATTGTCAATCTCTCATTTTGCAAAAGTATCTCTTTTTATAGAGATCTGGAGACTCATACAGAGCTTACATCTGGATAATTCAAGTCCTGTAATGAATCCATTTTGCTTTCTTGTAGTTTCACTTTGATTCTAAATTTATTTCTTGTTTTAGTTTGAAATGTTTAGTCAGAATATCAGACATATTTCCCTTCTGAATTGCATTTTATGATTATGTATGTTCAAATTTCTTCCACATCGCAAGTGCCAAGGTTAGTATCCCTCTAGCAAAGAGAATGCATCAATTTCTCAACTCTATTAAAATCTAAAATGTTTCCATGGCAAAATTTTATTACTGAAAGTCTATTACAAAACAAGAGCTTCAGAGTCATGTTATGCTCTCCAATAATTGATTTCTGTCTGGTGATTCTACTTGTCTTAATATTAAATTTCCTTTCATACTTCTAAACAGTAAGCCTTCAAAGTTGTCTTAGAAATAATTCCAAATACTAGTGGTGCCCTTAATTAAGAAAGTGTGGCTTGACATTTTAAAGTAAACTCTGCTAAAATGCTAGGATAGGTAGTTTTTTCATAACTTATATAACAATATACATTGAGTACAATCCTTTATCCTACCTGTGAATTCAAAATACAGTTGACCTATGTTGCAGAGAAGCGAACATCTCCTCTTCCAACCTGTGAGTTCAGATTTCTCTAAAATCACTCTTTAAATGTAATCCATTTAACCAAAATATTTACTATTTGCTTTTTTGTTTTGTTTTGGTTTTGTTTTTGGTGATGTCCCCACATTACTAAATTGCCAAACTGCAAACACATGTTTCAGGACTACAGGAAGTAAATTACAATAATTTTAAACTGTGAACTATTGTTTTTGTCTGGGCATGTACAGTGCTGTGTAATGAAGGTATAATTATTCTTCAGAGAAAGAATATTGTTTGGGGAAAAAAGTCCATATAAGAATATTGTCAAACAATGTCAAAGGCTTGGAAGAAAAAGATGCAAAATAAATACTTCATTCATTAGCCAGGATACCATAGGGATTGAAGGTAGTTCCTACTTCATTTGAATTACAAATTGCTTAAATCCCTTTACTTTTTCATGGCTAGGGATATGTCTTCGAGAAACCTTTATCAATCTTTATCAGTTTGGGTTTTCCAGAAAGCATGGAAGGAAGCTCCTTTGAGAGCCACTGTTTTTAACTCTTCTGGAATCAAGCTAAACTAGACTTTAGTTTACTTAAGGCTCTTTTAGCATTCCCAGAAATATTGGTGGTTTCTTGATACAAAATTCCATGAAGCACAAAATTTTCAGTTTCAGACAGCAAAATCTTGAGTCCTATGAATTTTTCCTAGCATTTCAACATTAAGTCTTCCAGGTATGTGTCTTGTGCTAGGTGCATATATGTGGGATTTGGTTTGAAACAGGGCCTGAAAGTGAATTTACAGTGAATTTAATGTTTACTGAAACATTAAAATGTTTCAGTACTAATTCAAATGCATACGTCTTGCATGGCTGATCTGTGTGTGTGTAAGGAAATCTGGTTTGTTGGATTTACTGCACATATATTAAAGGCTCTGTATTGTATGCTGCATAAAGTGCCTAGCCCATGAACCTATTAAATTTCCAGTATCATCTTGGATATTAAAACCATCTTGTCCTTTTTTTCTCAATCTGTTGTTTCTCAAGGCTGACAAAATAACTTAATAAGCTCAGTTAACTTAAGTTATCTCTTAGTATAAGCCCATAGGACTAAATGCTAGGGATGAAAAATTCTGACCTTTACCAAGAGAAAGGCGAATTAAATGTTCATAATTAAATGGACCATTTGTATCAATAATTTTTAGGAGTTTGTTTCCTACCTTTTGATTTTTCTCCTTTTTTTAAGACTCAGGCAAGGACGTCTATTTCATTTACTCAAATTTACTTTAAAGATATCATGTCTTTCTTTCCCACCAGCCATTCTTTGTAGTATTTTATGCTCTTTTTCCTAGTTGTTTGTTTTTTCTTTTCCAGATTTGCTTGTTCAAGTAGGTTATATGCTATCATTTATATTCTCTGAGTGAACAAAATAGAAAGTGTACTTTTACCAATATTACTTGCACATGAGACAAATTTAGTTTCTCTGATAATTTGTGTATGTAAAACTCAGTTGCTATGCACATCTATGGATAAGAGCCAAAAAGCACAAAGCTAGCCAAGGAAATGCATTTTTAAAAAAAATTGACAAGTATTCTTATTTATTTAATATTATTCTGTCACTCTAGCTTTCCAATAATCCAATATCCTACTAGTCCCTCACAGTTCCAACTAACACTGCTCAAAGTAATTTCTAATATTGATATCCAACCCAGCTCAGCCTGTTGAGCCAATAAAAATAATGTGCTAGTAGGAATAAAAATTAATCTATTTTCATGTTTAGTGATTGTGACTAAATTATTCAGCATAAAGACACAAAAAGATGCAAACTTACATATGTTAGCAAATCCTTTGTTATTTATTTTTGGAACCACTATTCTTATGAGTATTTCTTTTGAAAGTGCCAATTTGGAAAGAAGAAGTAGATTCTTTGTCATTTAAATTTAATGGTCTTAATTGAATTTAATTAAATTTAATTTTTGTGAATTTGAGATTCTTTTTGCTATTTTTGTTATCTTGTCTTCTGGGTGTGATTAAGCAGGTGGGTGGGGTTGTTTTTTTTCTTTGGAAAGAAATACATTGTTCATACATACATCATTCAATTTAGTATAGCACTGTGATACTAGGTAATAGAATGAATGACCTCTTATTGCATCACTGTGTAGGAAGAGCTGATGATAACATGTTTTACCATTTTTTACTTTTTGGAATATTTATAACAACATCAAAATGTAGCTTCAATGGAGATTTTACACACTTTAGACAGAGGATTATAACAAAAATGTGTTTATTAAAAGAAGAATTTATTCATTGGGGAAAAAAAGTAATAAAGAATTTGCTAAATTTGAGTTGACGGATAATAAGATTTAGTATGTGGAGACATTTTTTCCTGTCAGTGGTGAAGGGATGGGTTTAGATAATTAGTTGATATCTAACTTTTAATATGTCACTTATGCTAAGTATGTCATCCTTTGTTCTGCAGTTTGTTTTCATTTAATCTGCCATAATGCAGAGTCACTGGGATGAAGTAAACTAACCTTAATGGAGAGACTGTATATCAGCAGCTTTCTAGCTCTGACTTTTTAGAAAGGACTTTAAAATCATATGGGGAAACAAATTGCATTTGGTGTTGCTAAGTTAAGGGCTACTATTCACTATAGTTACTCAAAAAAGCTAAATTAGAGGTAGCCCAGTTTCATCGCACTCTCACAAGCACAGTATTGAACTCTACTTATTACAATATTCTGGGGAAAAAAAAAACCAAAACCAAAACAAAACAAAGAAAACTACCATGAAAAATATCATAACTTTCTATAGACAGTGAAATTTCCATAATATTTCCCAATTATTATTGTAAGTTCCCAATAACCTTAGATTGTTGAACATATCATTTTTCTCATCTTTATTATTACACTGGATGACTGAAATGGGGGAGGACTCTCAATACCTAGAGAACATTCTTAATGTTACATTATTTCATAATGACAGATTATTTTGTGTGAAACATGCTGAAACTGCTGTCAAACTGACTTTATCTTTCAGGAAATTAAGCTGCATTATCTCACACAATGCAGACTTCTTATAAAAGCAGCAAGGCGAATCTAGTGGGTAGTTGTCAGGAGATAATCACTCCCCTTGGGAATTATAGATATTCTGCAAAATCTTGTATCTTTTACAGCCTTAGGGATATGATTATATTATGACAAAAATACCCCTATTGCATTACTTACATTTTTTAGTGAAGGACTACCTGCAATCATCTAGTTGAAATACCTCAAGAGAGCATTTCTTTATGCTATTAAATTTCAAGTCTTAAATAACCACATCAGACAATATTCCTCATTCAGCTACAGAATTCTAAAACTTTTTAAAACTTTGTTACTGGGAATCATCAAAGGAAGAGGCTTCTGCAATAATATTTATATTATTCTTAAAACAAATTAAAATTAGGTCTATGCATGACATTGATCATAAAAGTAATATATACAATACTGATAACAATGATATAATAGAAAAAGTACAACAGAAATAGTATTAGAATCAGAAAAGGGTTTTTTTTCCCTTGTTTTTAAAGTGGCAAGTATATATGAACTGATTCCAAGATCAATGCTAGCCTTGCCTCTGGGCCAAGTAGGACACAATGACTTGAAAACTGACTTGGGGCATAGTGGTATTTTTTAAACCATAACTATATAAAGTACATCTTTCCTCTGGAGGGATTTTTTTAAAAATTTAACCTGAAAAAAAACAACCATCTATGGATTTGGTGTAGTATTTAATTAATATATTTATGAAAATTGTGGGATAATTTAGTGACTTATCACTTCAGAACTAGAAGAAATCTTGGAAGAGTGGGGAAAGACAGATTTTACTTCTTTTGTGGAAATGAAATGCTATGTTTTTTTTTCATTGTGCTTATTTGCAACAGTATTTTAAACTTAGAGACCATTCTTTTTGGGTATCCAAGAAACACATGAAAGAAGGTCTTCAAAATGAGAGTTACCATTTCCCATTACCAAATCATCTATTTCACAGTCTATGGGACAGAGCTAACCCCAAGGGCCTGAACCCAACATTCCTTTTTTCCAAGAGCTAGGATTGAACTATAAACTACATGTTATTGTGGCCTTGTTTCAGAGTGTCTATATGTCTAATTGCAATAATTGAGCACCAGTTAAAAACTTCTAAACTAGCTTTTAGCAAACTATTTTTTTATCAGAGGTACATGGAAGTGTAATTCTAAATCCAAGATTTTTTTCTGCTTATTGAGACCTCTAAGACAAACTAGGAGTAAAGACAGAATATAAAGCCAAAAAAAATAATCTAAACCTTGATAGTCAAGGGCTCTCATTGTAGTACTGAATTCTAAATTATACAGACAAGCCTATAATATCAATGAAGAGTTTACCCATATTTTTACATAATGGGGACAGTCCAACTAAAAGAAAATTTATTTACTATATAGTTTCAAGATTAGAACAAAAGTTGTTGAAAGTTGAATGTCCAGGTTAAATTTAGGTGACAGTAAGCAAAAAATTATAGATATTAAGGCAAACTTGTCTAAAAATAAATTATAATTTTTAAAATTAGATGTCTAGGATCCCACAGATCCCCTTACATTTACTAGTGCACCTGAGTGCACTAATGGACTTTGATGTCTGGGGACCTCACCCAGCCTGCCCATGTCTCAGGACACAATTTTTATGCCCAGGGCCATCAGACCATGCCCTAGAGATGCCGCAGCAGGCCCAATCTCCAACTCCCTATATTTATGTTTTTTTCCAGTGTACACAAGTTGTGTCATGTCCTGTTAGTGATTTCCAGTGAGAATTGTCTGGTTGGATCTTTTTCAATCATCAATTTTTCGCATACACTGATAAGGTTCCCTGGAGGTTTCTCTTCTCTAGTCTGAATAATCACATTTCTTTCTCCCCCTATATGAGATGCTTCTGCTATTTAATCATCTTAGTGGCACTGAATTCTGGTCTTAAGGAAAGAGTTTATGAGGTTGTAAAAGGTTTCTCAATATATTCTGAAGTTTTACGTCCAAATTTGCCCATGAAAATTACATGGATTGCATCCATTATGATGAACAAGTTTAGTTCAGTATTAAGATCCAAAACTGTTTAAAAAAAAGCATATCTAAATGGTGGAGCAGCTTTCCACATTAAACTTTTGTGCAGTATTTCAAACAGGGTCTAATCTTGAGGAATCTAGAAAATCAATTGCCAGCAAGGCTTATATATTGATCAATATCTTATCACCCCATTTTTTTTTGTGCTTGCTGACCATATATCTGATTGAGAGCTTGAATTTAGGCTAACAGTGTTACGTGGTGAAAGGTAATCCAGAATCTTTACATCTGGATGTGGGGAGCAGCAAGGTGAAGCACTATCCGAAGAAACAGTGAGATTTTAACAGTACAGTAATACAAATCAAACAAGAGCATAAAAAACAAACAATAATTCTAATAAAGAACCGAAAACTGTGCCAGAGAGGTTATGCAAACTTAATCTCTTCACAAGTTTTTCATGCTAAATTGAAATTTGGCAAGACATGGAATAAATGATGATGTTGTCAGCATTGATATTTCAGTAGTGATTGAGGAAGTGAATTGAATTCCAAATGAGATAAAACTGCTTTCAGTTGTTTGAATGTAGCATCTAAAAAAATTTCAGATGCCTAATAGTCAAAAGAAATACAGTCAAAACTCTAGAAACATGTACAGCTAAGCAAGTATAGATATTTAAATTATTATTTCAGCTTCTCTATTTATGTCTTCTGTGGAAATATTGAACATGTAATAACTCTCTTTAAAGACTCTTAAAGCCTAAATGAAGTCAGTGAAAAATCACAGGAACAGTGCTGAAGTGTGTACAAGAGAGTTAATGTAATATAGGCATTGTGGGAGATTCTACCTGAAATATCAAAAAAATAATTTTGGTTTGAAATTGCAAAATTTATGTGCACAATTTGATTGATGGGACTGCAAACTGTTCATGAAAATAAAACCACCAGTTCTCTTATCTGTTGTACACGTTATGACAGAGAAAATTTTCCTACCTATGGTGTCATTGGTGCCATATATATTTTTTACCAAAACAAAATTGTTTAGACACAAGTGTTCTAGCCTTTGCTGAATGATATTTGCAGGCATCAGGGCCTTTTTCTGTCTCTCACTTTATCCATCAGTGAATAAATTGGGGGACCACAATAACTGGGAGGGAACACAACCAGACAGATGACATGAACTGAGCAAAAAAATATTCCATGTGCATAATGTCATGTTGGGAGAAGCAGTTTTAGGAGGATTTCCAAATTTTGCTCAGGAACTGTCAGAGAAACTATCTGACTGCCTATTGCCTTTGCATCACTTTGTATCATATTCTTTTCTTCTATCTTTTTCCACTCACCCTTCACTTAATTACCTTTTTGTTTTTTTTAATCTTGACCCACAATTGTTGTTGCTTCATTATTTCTTTCCTCTTCCCTTGGTCTTCTCAGGGTGATGGGGGAAGCAGAGTGAGCAGCTGGGTGGTGCCTACCTGCACATTGGGGTTACTCCATGACAGCTGTCAACCTGGATCAGATTAATCTCTCAGAAAGTCCAAGCAATTATTTCTTTCTTGAAACTTATGGGATTGGAAAGAAAATAAACTTTACTGTTTGCCGTCAGGATTCTATCATCCTCTTTATCCAGAATACTATTCCAGTCTGTGGTTTGACCACCTGTTGTAATAAACAGATACACAGCTTACAAAACTTTAAGGAGGCATTAGCCTGACTTCAGCATAACACAGGTCCCAGATTAATTATTTGATTAATTGATTCTGGGCTAGATAAATTTTCCAGAAGAGCACATGTTTTCAGTGGTGAATTCTCCATCACAGCTTGCAAGTGCAGCATATTACTATCATCACCATTAAAATTAAACTTGGCATTTGTAATGTGAATTAATGTTTTATCAGCACACAAGACATTGTACCTCAGCCTGTTAGTCTGAAATGACAGGATACTTAATACAGAATCTTTCATTTCAGATCAGTATAGCTTCAGCAGAGTTTCAGTTTTAAAAACCATGGTGTGATCAGTTTTTATTGTAACTTCTTTACTTTTACATGCTATACTCTGTTCTGAAAATTTTAAGTACTTTAGACCGATTGCCACAATACTCATCAGACTATATCCTCAATATGAAAACATGGTTTCACAGTTGGCCTCAATAATTGGTATTCTCTACTGATTTTACAGTTTGTCACCCTAATATCAGTAAATGGTCTCATTCCTAATTTGTCCATCTTTCATTGTTCTTTTCCATTTTGATTATGAAAAATTTTATGCTTTTTTGCATATAACTGATACTAGAAGAAGACAAGAATCAGGACTAGAATAAATCCCTGTTATTCACATGCAGTCATTATCTCTGGATAAACCCAGTTTTGAAAACAGTGGTGAGTCAGTTTTCACTTCATTTAATATTTACAACACTGATAGCATTCTAGTCTTTTTTATTCCAGAACACTGAGTCACATACAGGCCTTACAGTCTCTTCTTCTACTTCATCCTCACTATTATTTATATTAAATTCTCATAATATCTCATTTTAAAAGATAGTAGATAAATCTGTTTTCCAGACATCAATCTGAGTTGTCATTTTTTGAAGTCATCTTGATTTCACCTACTAAATTATTGTTTAAATCCTCTCTATATTTCCCTATAGGAAACTGATTTTTTGTTCTGATTATGAACAGAGAGGAATCACAGTTGCTTCCACTGAAATATTGATAGCAAACTGTTTTTAACCTTCTCATAATCAGAATTATAAGCCTCTAAGCAACTTCAGGATGAAAGGGAAGGTATTTTAGCTGTCATTTTTATATTTTGAGGTACTTCAGTAAGAAAATTTAGGTTTGAAGATTTACTCTTAAAGTGGAGGCTACTCTTCTGAGTTCTTCATAAGAACCTTTGCAACACCAGCTCTTACAGCAGTCACATAAAAAACACATCATGATATCCACACCTACAGGATTAATGGGAGGCATGGCTTTAAAAGATTTATAGTAGGCATAGCACCTTTAAATTTTATCAGTCTACAGGGATTTCCATGGTACACTTAAACTCTCACAGGATGTGGATCAGACTGTAATAGATAGCTTTTTTTGCTCCATATCCCCCTTTCAGTCATGTGGATATACAACAAAATTTTCATAGCAGAAGGAACATGACTAGAAACAAGCTCATGCTTTACTATGCTTACACAATTCAGAATGTTGTATTTAAAAGAACAGTACAACCCTTTTGCAGAAAACATCAGGACAATGGTAAAAGGGCTTATATAGCTTTCTCTTCAGAACTAGTTTGAAAAAACAAATGCAGTATTTTTTTCACATGCTTTAAATTTATGCTGTCTCTATATCTCTACTACTCCCCTTTCAACATTCTCTGGGTATTGAGAAAAGCTGTTCTATCTCCAGACAAACCAATTTTGCAGCATTATTAATTTATAAAATTCTGTAGCTATTATAATTCTATTCAGTTGCTATAGAAATCTCTACAGGAACACAAAAAATAAGAAGAGGCAAAATTAATGTGCACTATAGTCTAGTTGCCTAGAGTGCACCCCCTATAGGGAGAGTGCAATAATTAAATCTTGTTTACTGTGAGTTCCATTAAGCCTTTGTTGTTACTGATTATATCATTGTCTGATTGATTTGTCAGGTGTGAAAAACAACAAAAAATTAATTGCCTTAATCTGCATGACTAAACGACATGTGCATTGTGAGGTACCACAGGGAATTCTGCTTGAACAAGTGGAGCTTTTCTACTTGGTCTTCTTTTAACTTCCCATTGTAACAGCAAATTTCTTTTGAGGTAGGGGACATTGCTTCTTCCACAGATTTGGATTTGTATGTGATCAATGTAATAGAGAGAATGAAAGGATTGGTTCTTAAATTAATACAATACTTCCCTGTTATAAAGTAACAGCAGGAAGGAAAATGTTTTTCATCTCCAGGAAATGTGTGTAAGGAAACTGGTGGGACAAATTTTACATGGTATTAAATTCCAACTGGTAGTAATAAATGAATCAAACAAGATAACAAATGAATTTCACAATCTAGTTTATTGCTTCATTAGAGGGATTTCACTTACATGTTTCCTGAAAGAAAGGACATAGATTCTATACCTCAGATATATTGGAGGGGTTTAATGCTCTACTGTTATTTGCAATATGAATGTAATTACCATATAAATATTTGATTCAGACACTAGGGGTGAATGTATTGTCAGTTTATTTCAGGACACGGCATACTACTTTTAGGAGACTTGGACAAGGTATGAATATTGAAAGTACCTGAAATGCATATTTAACAAAAAGACAATATTATTTTCTGAAATGTAATTATAGTTGGGTTATTAGAAAGTAACAGAAGGCAATGTTTTATTTAACCAAGTAAAGTCTGATGTATTGTGCGCTATGTATTCTGTAGGTAATACATTGACTTTCCTACTCTACAGTAAACACAATTGTGCCTTTTCACTACATATTAGTCAGGAAAAGCAGGATATGTGTGGCAGTGGGAGAATCAGTTTATCAGGTTTTGCTCACCTTGAAGTGCTTGATTGCAAACAAATTTGTATTTTATATTGTTTGCTGTTACTGCAGCTGCACTTTAGGGTCAAGGGTATGTTCTGGATTTTCACAGTAAAATCTTGAAAAGGACAAAAATAAATTGCAGCATTTATAAAGAGAAAATTGTAAGTGGTCACTCAGTCACAGCAAACAAATCTACATGCAGTGACAACTTAAAATAACTTATATGATACATGTTAGAATATTTCAAAAGCTAGAATTGTGAATTCAGACTTGACTAGAGGTTATGTTTTTGTTACACAAGATCTCAATGTGGCAAAACCAGCATGCTACACTACTATTCTTATGAAGAAATTTGTTTCATAGGGAAGACCAGTTTATTTTCTCTCAAGACGTTCTTTTTTTTGAGACCTCATAACCTCAATAATACATTGTCATGAAGAAGTCATTTATGTTCATGTTTCTTCTGGATCAAAACTAAATTGATCTCCTGACTTTTCAGGGCAAATGTAGTGGTTTACATGCCTTTTATTTTCAGGCTTTTTGGCTTAAGGGTTGGCCAAATGCTGTGACTAGATGTTGTGGTTTAATTGCAGAAGACAGCACAGCCCCGTGCAGCCACTTTCCCCCAGTCCAGTGGTATGAGGGGAATAGCCAAAAGTGCTCTGAGTCGTTGTAAGAAACAGCTCTTGGGTTGCAATAAAGACACTGTGGTTCACAGACAAAAAGTGAGAAACAAAACAAGGAATTAATTCACTGCTTCCTATGGGTGAGCAGGTGTTCAGCCATCTCCAGGAGAGCAGGGTTCTGCCACACATAATAGTGATTTGGGAAGACAAATAACATAACTCAGGAGCTCTCCCCTTCTTTCTTCTTCCCCCAGATTTATATGCTGAGTGTGGCACCAAAAGGTATGGGATATCTATTTGATCAGTTGGGGTCAGCTGTCCCAGCCATGCCCTCACCCAACTTCTTGAGCAACCCCAGCCTCCTCACTGGTCATGCGGAATGAGAAGCAAAACAGGTCTTGACCCTGTGTAAGCACCTCTCAGCAATAATAAAACCATCTCTGTGTTATCAAGGGTGTTTTTCAGAACAAATTGGAATGAGAACTACATACATTTGAAGAAAATTAACTCTATCCCCACCAAACCCAGTACACTAAAGAAACAGAAAAGGTCGATTTTAACATATAATTGCAATTATGTTATCTGTTGTTGTATCTCTAAAGGACATCCTCTAGCCCTCTAAACAAAATAAAAAGCAAGTGCAAGATACACCTTATTTTGTTCTGTATAACAGTTAGGTTAAGTAAAATCAATTTGAATGTGGCTACTAGGCTTCATTTAAAAGATATAAAAGTGACATTTCTGACCTGGAGATTCCAAATATTACATTCAGTAATTACTTCAACCTGTCTTATATTGGGGAATTTTTTTGTGTGCAGTTTACTATAAAACTAAAACACAGATCTAATTACATCAGTAAGAGTAATAGAGATTATAGTGAAATCAGATTGAAAGAGTAGATGAAACAAGAGGCAGGAGATGTTAGAGTCCAGAAGATTAGAAGAAGTTTGCTTATGTTAAAACATGTTTGACATAATCAATGATAATCTGAACACAGCATACTGTATTGAATAATAATGATGATAATAATAATAATGTCTAAAAGCTAAGTAAACCAGACACAACTCAGCATAATTTAATTCTGAACTATAACTTATTATACAAAAAAATGCAAATTTATCTGTAGAAAAAAATATATGGAAATTCTATTGCTTAAGAGCTTCTTGCTTTTGAATTATTTTCTGCTCTGCAAATACTAACGGGTTTTAGGTTGGGTTTTTTTGCATAATGTAAGATCTGTCCTTGAAACATCTATTCCCCCAAAGAGAACTTTAGCTGTGTAATGAAAAATCAGCATGCCTCCACTATTCTTATCAAGCCTTAAGAATTTTGCTATACTGCCGTTGCTCTGATTTTTCAGCATTCTCCAATTTTTGTGCCAGGTTCACCAAAATGCATTTTGTAGAAAACTATAATTTCAAATATGCATCCCACAATATAGCTAAAACATTGACATTAGTCTTTTTTTATACTTTTCACAAGTCAACTTACAGCTCAACAGACTAGACTATTAATTCTGTTTTTTTCTCCCTAAAAATACATCCCACAAAATGTACAAGAGTAACTTACACATGATCTTAATACTGTTTGCTCAGACTGATCTTAAAAACATAAGAAAATATGAAAATGCTAATGAAATAAGCTGTTGGATGCTGATAAGTGACTCAGAGAAACTTCAAATGTTTCTATTAAAGTAAATCACTGTGCTTCTCACAGTTGACATGTGTTATCTGTTCAGCCACTGCAACATGGTGTCCTTTTTGTTCCGTTGCATGTAGTACCAGCCTATAGATTTTTTTTCCTGGTAGCAACAATAGAAACCAGGAGCTAAAAGTTGCCCTAGAAAACAACCATATTATCTTCTGGTAATGCAGAGTTGTTATACATCCTCATTGTGACAATGAGTATTTGGTGTTTTAAAGCAATTCAAATTGCTGTTTGTATTATTTTATTTTATAATTACTAATTAAAGATTAGTGTCTAAAAATGACCAACACAAACCTCAAGGGACAAGAACAACAGAAAGAAATGGTAAATTAATGGTGTAAACTGAAACGGATAAAAAATTATGAAAATATTAACACTTCTAAGTACATTCAAATAAAATGAAACAAACAAATAAAATTTGCCCTACATTTCCTTTCAAAAAATCATTGTATTATGCTGAATGTTGGATAACAGCTCTTCTGATGTATAATCCAAATCGACTGACAAATAAGAAAAAATGAGCATTACAAATACAGAAGTCTTATGCTGTATTACTCGAAAGCCAGCTTATTAAAGGTGTCTTTCAGAATAACAGAACTTTTAAATTCACAGGGGCTCCTCTGTCTGATTGCCTACATGTTTGCTGTCATTTTCCTGACAGTTAGACTGTCCACCACATGGTTTTTGGGATGTTGGGTTTGGGGGTTATCAAATAAAGGTAATACATAAACTGTAAATGAGGCATTAGTTCCGTGCTTTACTAGTCTTGTGATTACAGAAATGTAAATTTAATACCTACTTATTTGAAAGGTTTCCTGATTTATATGGAAATGTCTTAATCAGCTTCTGAGCTTAACTACTTACATTACACACTGTAGATTAGAATGATAATTTGACTATTTAAAGACAGCAAAACCATTACGGGAAACTGTAATGGATTTTTTAGAAAGAATATGCAAAATAATATAAATATAGAAATCAAAACCAATAAATTCTGAACATGAATACTAAACTGAATGGGTCTGTTTGACTAGTGGTGTCTATTCTCTCTCTTGCACAGCAATAGTTACCCCCAAAGTCTTCAAATGAATAATCAGAATCAATCCCACTCTTCCAAAGAAAAAGTGACTCTTACGTGTAAATGTATTTTGTGTTGCGACTACTGTGGCTACAGTTATATTCAGCCTGAGTTACTTCTGCTTGCAGTTTTCATAGGCAAAAAGAAAACAATCCAGACATTAGGGTATAGGCTTGATTGCTTCAGCAGTAAGCTGAAGTTGAATGGTATTTGTTATGCTTTTTAAAATTTTTATGACATATAACTAGCCATCCCTCTCCCACATTATAATTTCTTGATTAATGCTAGATTTTCTTTCAAATGGTACACCTAAATTTAAAAAAGATCAGTGTAAGTATTAGTCAATTGTACTTAAACAGTATTGCACCTGGACTTGGTTTTATGTTTAAACACACCTCTCTTTCTCAACTTTTATAGCAGTAATACTAACAAGAATTTATTATTATCACAATAACATGTATCAATTTTTTCAAAATTTTCTTTTGAGATACAATTTTTTTACATTTGTTCTAAAGTAGACTCATCTTAACCTTCTTGCTTTCATAATCCTCATTAAATAAATCCATCATATTTAAAAAGCAATGTCAGTGAAGCAAAATCCCCAGCAACTGGAAAAAGAAAACATCAAAATAATTTTTTAAAAAGAGCAAAAAGGAGGACCTTTGAAATTAACACAAATCAGCTTCACCCTGTGACTAGAAAGTTCATGGAATAGAATGTTGAGTAATGGATATTGAGACATATGGAAGACAGGAAAGTGATTACAGACAGCAAACATTGGCTGTGTCTGAAAAGTTATAGTCTTTTTACCTTGCTCAATGTCCAACAGAAAACCATAACAGGTGATGTCCTTCAAGGGTCTGGACTAGGACAAATACTGTTTTACATTTTAAAATCTTAGAAGCAAGGAATGGTTTGGGTTGGAGGGAACATTTAAAGGCCAGACACCAGATCATCCTTCCTGCCATGAGTGCAGGCATCTTTGACTAGATCAGACTGCTTAAAGCCCCACCAACCTGATCTTGAACACTTCCTTGAACAGGGAATCAAGGTCCTATTCAGATTTAGAGCTATATCTTAATTCTTGAAAAATCAAAATAGCTATTAAACTTGTAATGGCACCCATGAGTTTGAAAAGTTTTTGAAAGTTAGACTACATTAGAAACCCAAGGAGGCAGAGAAAAAGATGAGAATACTTCCCTGATAAAGCATAATCAATCACAATTGCAGAAGAGACAGGAGAGAGAAGATCTGAAAAACTGAAGATCTGTAAGGAAAGGGTTTGAAGGAAGATTAACTATCTATATAATACACAAGTTTAAAGAAGAGTTATATTAGTGAAGTAAAAATTGCTAGAAATTCTTATTAGCCATGATCAATCAAGAGAGGAGAAAACAAAACATGTATTAAGATGGAGTTGCAGAAGAGGAAGTAATTTCAGGTAACAAATGGAAGTCACATATAAATGAACAAGATTACAAGGTATTTTGTAAGGACTGATAAGATTTATCTGTAAAACACATCTACAGCATATACTGTTGGCTACTTTGCTTCTTAATGGGTTTTGAATGACAAAGCTAAGATAACTCACAGACATGTTTGCACTGCAAATGATTATGGAGTAATCTTATTTCTGAATAAAGAACACTATATGCTGTTAAATAAGGTACACTATATGCTGTTAAAATTCCATAGTTAATATATTGATCTTAAAACAATTGAATTTTAAACAATAAGCAGCAAACATTAATTTTAATACTAAAGCAAATAGTTTTATGCAATATAAATAACGATACTTAAAGAAAAAGATTAGATAAAATAGAACAGATGATGGATTTTAAACAAAAGCTGCTCTAAAGACATGATATTTTTATAGGCACAGTTATCCCTTTTCACAATAAAAATATTGCAATTAGAATTTACATTCCATATGGATCATTATATGCATGCTTTTGGACATTAGTATTGCTGTTATTAAAAGAAAACCAATATCAGCAAGCCCATCAGATAATCTTTTTCTCATCAAGTGGTCAGTCCAAGCTTAAAATTACTTTTTGTCAGTCATGATACCACTGGGCTGAGAATTTACCAACATTTTAGAGATTAGAAACATTCCTTTAATTTCTATTTTAATATTACAGATTAAAAAACTTATAAACCAAACTTATGTCAATCGAAAGCTGTGTGTTCCAGTCCACTTTGGCTATTCTTCCCTACACATACTCTACATATTTCCTGGTGTGAATGCACAGAATTTTACATGAAACTCGTCTTTCTTTATTTACTGGCACTAATATTTATCCAGACGTACCAAAATGGAGTATTTGTTGTAATCCTAAACTTACGTTTCCCTCTAGTGGTTTCCCTTGTGTTTCTTTGGTGATTTACCATAATCTGTATTGCAAGATACACTCAGAAAAGAAATCATTACTTCAATAGTACTGTGTGATTCAACTTACATCAGTTATTCATATTTGAGAGAATAATTCAAGGTTTATAGTAAGATCTAGTTAATATTGACAATGGGGTTCAAAGCATGATTCATCTTATTCTGAGCATGGACATGACTTTGACCCTGAAATGTCTCTTTCCTGAGTACAGAGTCCAAAGTATAGACTCCTGCAGCTGTCTGTATCACATATGTCAGGAATAAAGTCAGCTAAATATCACCATTTTATGCAGCATTTGTTGCTTAATTAGGTAATTTGGTACTTCTAAATTGGATACTTTCCATTTGGTGGAATCTTGTCTTACAGTTATAACAAAAAAATGAGAAAAATATAGGTTTGTAGTATTTTTATTGTGATATTTTTGCAGCACATTACTCTTAGAGTTAGCTAAATTTCTTTCATCTTTCTTTTCAAAATCATGTGAATAGAGCAGATATAAAATTAATTTTAAAAAATCAAAAAAATATGTCTTATTTTATATTATTTTGATTTCATCAAATTAAGATCCAGGAAGTTTCAAAGGCAAACTTTTCTGATGGTTCTTCAATGACTTCTATAAATTAACAGTGCACATTCTATATGTTAGTTCTCAGCCAAGGTCAAATGTAAGTTCTGTGCAAACAGATAACAAAATGTGCAGGACTGGTGGTTTTGAGCAAGACCTTGAATGCCAACAGTGTCTGTTTTGACTATGCATTTCTAATTCAGCTGGAAAATAAAAGAAACATATGACTTACAGCTTAAGAAAATATTAGCAATGTTGATCTTGCTTTCATTTTATAGAAAAATTAATTGTATTTTCCACCATAAGCAGTGATACACAGATTTCTGAATAAAGGAAGTTTAACAATGTGGATTTCTTAAATTATTTTGAGGTACTGTAATCTCATTACTATATGTATTTACATGTTTAGGAGATATGACATGCCTTTGGGTGTAATGTGATGAATATATTTTATAACCTTGGTATAAAAACAACACAGCAGATTTATGGAACAAGATGATTTGTTTAAAAGATTGAATAATAATTCCAAATATTTTTTAGTGTATGTGGTTTTATTAAAGTGAATATGATTTTGCTTTTTCCATAAAGAAAGTAACAGTGGTCATAGAAAATAAAATCCTCTCAGCAGATATGTTCACCCATACGACTTGTAATCTCTGTTCTATCCATACTTACGAATCAGATTCTGAGAACAGGAGAAAGCTGGTTTGCCTTAGATCTCTTCTGTATATTTTGTATATTTCTGCTATTATCCCACCTTCTTTGTGGGAATGGTCTGAAAACCTTCCATAATATTTTCTGCAATGGTGTCCTAGTTTTAGCATATTAATCATGTCTATTGAGAAATAAGTCAAATTATGTATCATTTCGAAATACATCCCTATTTATAATGCATGATATGGTTAATCAGGAAAACACTGGCTGCCTACAGAGAAATCCCTGCAGTATGGCTATGTATCATTGATGGCGACAAGTCACTGAAGCAGCTGAGAGTGGCACAGTGAATCAGATTGATAAAATACTCAAATGCGTATAAAAAGACCATTTTTTTTAAAAAAAACCAGTCAATTTACTGCATTAACTTCAATGTTCAGCTTTTCCACTGAAGCAAGTTTCTTAGGTGCTCACAATACTAACAGCAGGATTTGAGCCTCTGGAAAAAGATAGGAAACAGAAACACATGATTTAGATCCTGACATGGTAGTATTGGGACCTCAAAAGTAATTGGCACTTCATCACAAGTGCCTTCCCGCTGTGACATGCTTGTAGCAAATAGCAGAAGATTCCTTTCTGATTTTTTTCCACCCTGGTTATAGGTGATTTTTTTTTTCCTACTTTTTTTTTTCCTTTGAATTTGAGTTCCACCTTTAAAACAGTTACAAAGAGGAGTTCAGACAACCATTACTAGCTGACCATGCTTGTGACAAACATTGAAAGCTTACTCCCTGGACAATTTGGCACTCAACTGTGAAATTTATCTCTAGACCGACATCTAAAAAGTAGTTGGTGTGCCCTTGACAGAGAAACAGTTGTATCTGCTTCGGATTTATTCTTTAGGTTTTTATTTGACTTCAACCAAAATCAAGCAGAAGTTCAAGGTCAGACGGCTTAGTCCTTAAACTCTTTCTCACTCTTATACGATCTAAATTGAGCTGAATTCTGAGAGATAAATCATTTTCACAGCTAAATGGGAGAGAAGTTTTTTTTTCAGTCTGTTTTCCAGACCTAGAATGCTTCTTAAAAAAAAAAAAAAATCTTACTATTATATTCCCAAATGAGACTTGCTTATTTTACAGCTGTGTCACACTTTTGGCACTTATTTTGTGCATGATACATGGTTACTGCTAGAACTCCCCTTTGCTATACTAATGCCTACACAGATATTCCCCATAGGTGTTTGTCCCCCTTGAGAAATAAAGCATTTTAATTTTTTACTAATTGAATTTCATCTTCCTGACTACAGATCCTGCACAAATTTGTCAGGTTCATTTTAAAGTCTGAACCTCTTTATCAAACCTAATCTTCTTTTGGCTGGATGTTATCAGCAAATTTTAGAAGTTATGCTCTGTTTTCTATCATACCATTAATGAAAAACTGACTCTAAGAGACACCATTTTTCAGTTTAAGATGCTTCAGAATGGTACTCCAAACCATCAATAACTATTATTGAAGAATCATTTTCCAGCCACCTTGAATGACCAAAAACAAGAGCTGAAATTATTTTTGGGATGTTTTGTGGGACAGTCAATCATTTTGTGGTTTTGATATGTCACATCTACTGTTACAGTCCATAAGAAAAAGAGTAAATCTCCATCCCCTGCCAAACATCATAGACAAATATATTTAATTTCTTAGTCATCTCCGACCCCCATCTATTCTTTCAAGTTCTTAGAGATACTGGATTCTAAGTGACCTCCCCTAAGTCCTTTGGCATGCTGTGGTGAATTATTTCACTGGGCCCTGAGGAACAGAACAGAGATGCCATACCAACTCACTTTTAATGTGATTTTTATCCGTGCATTTTCTTTCTTTCACCCCCCTTGATCTCCAGCTTGAATCCCTATCTCCTTGTGAAACTTAGCTGTGTTATACACCTCATCACAGATTACCTTTTCACACTCACTGAATCTACAAATGCAATGCAACATCCTCATACCTTTTGAATTTGAAGTAGGTCTGTTTCTTTCTGTATTAAGCACTTATACACTCTTTTCTTGCTGCTTTTTCTGTCTCTTGCTATTTAAAAATGGGATTTTTTTCCTCCTGTTTTTTTCCCTGTTTCCATTATTGGCAGGAAGCTTGGGGGAAATAGAAGTAAATAAAAAATACATCTTCAACTTAATCTTGCTTTGTGGCCTGAGGTAGAAAGTAAAACAAATTTGTTGCTATGTCATTAAGGATATGTCCCTTGAGGTAAAAAGTTAGCTTTGTTTGCTAAAGAGCATTACACCAGAATATAAAGTAAATGATAATAGAAATTTTATGGTTCTCTAAGCTTAAAGGAATCAAAATAATTTTGAATGATTTTCCACGATCAGTTTAATTTTACCTAATTTTTAACTAATCAATTATTGATTGTTAATTAAAAATTACAATATTTTCAAGGTGAATATTTCTACATATGTCATAGCTCAAGTAATCATTAGATTGATTTCAATCTTTTTCTTGTCCTTTATTCTGTTAAATACACACAAAAGCCACTCCCACTGAATGTCTCTCCATATAATTTTTTTTTTTTAACCAGATAAATGGTTGGAACACTGGATCATGATAAATACTAATTTTTAGACTTGGTGAAACTAATGATATTTGCTAAGTTTGAAATTAATTCTGATATAAATCTCTGTTCTACATTATAAGAAACATGAGTGTTGTAGATTTTAGTTGGAAACGTTGGAATATTTTTTTTATATTTTGGGGGCTCTTTTTGTGGTAATTTGATGCCTGGTTTGAACATTCAGAACAAAATTTCCTTAGGGCATTATCTAAGTTTCAGTAGAGCAATTTAAAGAGGGTCATCTGAAGCTCAAATACAAACAAGATTTTCACAATATGTGAGATGAAGTTTCCCTCTGAAGCACTTAGAATATGGATGTGGTTAATTCGCAACAACAATGTGCAATGCTTAATAAGGATGGAATGTCAGTAAGTATCTCTTACTTGGAGATTCTCAACTGAGACTGACTGAGTGAATCTGAGTGTGTAATTAAATTTATTCAGGCAAAGAAACAAGGAGTTTCTATATCCATGTACAGCGGTTGAAAGTCCATGGGAAAGCACAATTAGTTAGGGTCATTCTTTAGTGCACAAAACGGCCAACAAGTTCTCTACGTTTCTACATGTTCTGTTCAGTGACTTCTTGAACACTTACAGAGAAGACAACTCTACCATGTCCCTGGGCAGTCTGTTCCAATGCTTAACAACCCTTTCAGTGAAGAAATCCTTCAAGATGTCCAGCCTGAACAGCCCCTGGTGCAGCTTGAAGTAATTTTCTCTTGTCCTGTAACTTGTTAACTGGCAGAAGAGGACGACCCCCACCTTGCTACAACCTCCTTCCAGGGAGTTGTAGAGTGATGCAGTCTCCCCTGAGGGGCCCAGAAGTGAACACAGGATTTGAGGTGTGGCTTCACCAGTGCTTGAGTACAGGGAACAGCCCTGCTCTGGTCTTGCTGGACACACCACTGCTGATACAGGCCAGGATGCCATTGCCTTTCTTGACCACCTGAGCACATGATGGCTCGTGTTCAGCCAGCTGCCTGCCTCATTATCCAGTTCTTTAACAATGATGTTACACAAGATTGGAGCCAGTATTGACCCCTTGGTTTCACTCGTAGTCACTGGCCTCCAATTAGATTTTGTTCCAGTGATTGTCACTCTCTCAACTCAGCCTTTCAGACAGTTTTTATACCCTGTCTTTCCATCAAGACAACTTCAGCATGTGTTCCTTTTCTTTCTATTCATGTTCCATTTCAAAATCCTAAAACTTTCTTTCAGGAGGGGCCTGTTGATTAGTCAAGAGTCTGATGATAAATCTGCCTCCTACATTTGCAAAATATAAGTGTAGTACAACTTTAGGATTATAGCTGGTGCCCTGTGTCTATGAGCTTTGAATTTCCCTGCCATGATTTTTAAACTGCCCTGTGACTTTAGATGCCTAGATATTCCTATTCATAAAAGTATAAAAGAGAACAGTCTCTGTAGCACAGCTTCAGCTTTTGTAGACTCTCAGTAACAAACTTCTTCGTGTTGTAAAATCTAAACATACTCCTTTCTTACAATAAATAAGGTAGAGTATTGCCCCTAAAGAGATGGGGGAATTTTTAAATGTATTTTCTTTGGTCTGGTTTGGTTGGGTAGCTTTCTTTTCCAAAATGCAACATGAATATACACATCAAAGAAACTCCCCAAATATATACTTTGTTGGAAGGACATTCACAAAACCTAAAACTACTTGAGCAATACTTGAATGTTACAAAAAAGATAAAAAACAGTAATCTAGCAGTTGCAGTTGGAATACTGGCATTGAAGAACAAATTTTCAGAAAAATGGAAATAAATTGATAAGTGTAGATCTGCATGCACATGGAGAGATGAAACATAAACAAAGGAGTGAAAATAGACATTGTAAAAATATTTTTAAATTTAGGAAAATATTTATGAGGTTAATCTTAGTATTAAAATGACAATTTTGGACAACAAATCAGGACAAAAAAGAGTAATTTTCAGATTTAGATATTAACATATTAAAATTTATTTTTTTGTAATTACTGGAAGCAGATGTGGTACTAAAATCATAATTTTAAAAATACAGATTAAGAAATAGTATTTATAATTTTGTTGATATCTTTATCCTAGAATTAAAGGAATATTCCAAATAAAGTGTTTCAATTGTTTTTAGTAAACAAAGAAGATCTTGTAAAATTGGTCATAGAAAACAAAGTGCTCTAGAGATCTGTGACTTGATTCATGTGAAAGGGAAGCCATATTAAGTATAGGCCTGCAGCTGCAGTTTTTCAAAAAGCAAATCTTAATAAATTAGACATTTTAGAAAACAACATCTGCATAGAAAAGACTGACCTTCATTTTAGAGGTTTGTTAGATTTTTCTGGTGGGGAGAGGGCTTGATTTTTCCCCTGGCTGAATAAAATAAAGTGAATTTATTCTATTTGAACTTCAGCATATGATATATGCCTGCCCTAAAAATTATATACAATAAGAAGCTATTGGTTAGAAGAGCATTGATAAATTTTACTGTAAGACAAAAGAATACAGAGATAAAGAAATACTAAAAGTGAAATTCATCAAGGAGAGGTTTCAAATAAGTTTCAAATAAGTGGTATTATATCTGTTAATTAACCTGGAAAAAAGAAAGCAGGGATATATTAAATCTTTTTGATGATACAAGATTAAAGCAATTTAAAATACAAAAGAGAATATGTGTATTATGGAGAAATAAATGCTTGATCTTGTAGCAACTTACGTTATAGAAATGAGAGCAAGGAAATATCAAAACCAATCAAGATATTTTGGTAATGGACTAATGAAGACCTTTTTTCTGTTTATTGAGAAGAACAAGGAGGTATTTGAAAGAGAAGATTATGGATTATCAAAACGTTTTTTTGTTTGCGTGTGGGCATGGGGAAATTTTACATGTACCTCAGTCACATCCAAGTACAGACTATAATAATTCCTAATACGAGCCAGGAAAAAGCAGTGTTTTCTCTCTTAGCCCAGACCACAGCATGGAATAGCTTTGTGTGTTTCCCCTCACAGAATGGATTATTAGCTCAGGCAGTATATAGAAATGGGTGGGTTTTTTGTTATTTTTCAGAGCTAGCTTGTATTTAGTAGGGCACAATGACACACAGCCGGGTTTTTCACACCTACCTTCAAAAGATCGTGGTGTTTTCTTGTCTTTTATGGGACAGCTATAAATCATCAATATAATTTGGACTTGGAAAAATATACATAGTTCATGTGCATCAGTCACCATTTCCAATGGCAATGAGAAAACATGCCATTACAAAAGGCATTAACATGTTCCATATAATTTTTATCAACCACACTAAAGAAACAGAAATTCAAACTGCAGCAAGACTTAGATAATTATCTTAAAAATAGAGAAACTATACTGAAGCCGATCAGCAGATTTTAGGACTTCTCACTATAGTTTATGCTATAAGTCATAGCATAGATAGCAAGATTTCAGATGCTGTTGTAACTTCGGGTAATATTGATTTTGCACCTCTTCTTTAGAACTGGCCCTCATAAGAAGATGCAAAGACTTTTCATACAAAAAATGCTCAATATTCATATGTTATGAACATGGTAGTTTTTCAGAGGTCAAATTAGCATACTGAAATAAACAGAAACGGATGTTAAAAATGGTAGTCAATTTCCATGGGAAAATTTCAAAGGCTGTTATAAAGAAATTTTTAAAAAATATTTTTTTTTAATGAGAGATGTTTTCCATTTGCAGTTAACATGTTTTTCTTTCGTTACAGAAGTTTCATCAAATAAAACTTTTGAGCTTTGAAATGAATAGCAATTTCTCCACCATAAGCATCTAAAACAAGCAAAAAGGCAGGCTGTCCATTTTCAGACCAAGAAAATCAGGCAACTTGCTTTACAATGGAAGATAAAGCTGAAGCAGAGCATCAATTGATACAAAAAGCAGAAAATTCAGCATCTCTTTTGAGGGAAAGAGGTGCAGAAGCAAATGATGCTAAGCCTGGTGTTTGTGCTTGCCTGTAGATACAGACAGCGGGAGAGTTCTCTTTGCTGAAGTAATGAATAATTAAAACATGCTTAGAACCCAGCACATACAGTGGCAGGATGCTATCAGACTAGCTGTTGGTGGTGGCAACAAAAATGGCACCCTGTTGGCTGTTAATGTGGAGGTATGAGTAATGTTGGCTCTTAGTACAAAAGAGCTGAGAGCACCTAAGTAGAAGACTTTATTTTCTGATGGTTGTTATAGCAGGCAGAGCTATGTAGCAGAGTGATATTATAGTACTTAGTAAACTGTCTTCTTCTGATCTTCACAGAGATTCAGAATAAATAATGCTAGTTTGAGACAGAGATCTAAAAGATCTATTGCTGTTTTTTCCAGCCTCATTTTTATTTTAATCATACAAGATTTTTTTTCCAGTGAGAATTAAAAACTAAGATGATAGTAGATAATTTTTTCTACCTGTATATTCATACTGATGCATGAGGTACATAAAATCTTGGATAAACATATTTATACACTTTTCACTTGGTACACAGGGACTTGTAACTATTAGGCACAATCAATAGACAAACATCAATGAAGAGCAGCTGGTTCCTCTGATGAATCAGCAACTTAATGTCTTTTGAGCTCTGGAATATAAAATTTATTTCTAGTTAACAATACATAAAATACATATAAGGGAGACACTTCGTCAGTTACCAAACTAGAAAAATATAAAATTGTATTAAACAGAATATTGCATCATAATAGGAAGTGTAGGTAGTTTCAGGAACCTTTAAAACCGAGTTTAGTTTGTATAGATATTTTGGAGAATGTCTGTTTTTTCAGTTCTCTGGCTCCAAAAGGCCAAGAGATTTGATAATCAAGAAGTGTGTATTCATTCCTTTATTCTTGTAATGCTGGAAGAATGATAGTTCCCTGGTCTTCATACAGGTTTCAAGGATTTTCACAACATGGAGGTGTGATTTTTACACCATTTAAAAATATGTAAATATACTTTAAAAAATGAGAAATAATATCTTCCAGGTAGAACCATAAATATATCCCTTTTATGAAGAAGAAGAAGCCAAAAAGAGCCTCGGCAACACAAAAAATAATACCTACAAAGAATTGTTAACTTTGGAAATTGTTTGGAGAATTCAGTTGACTACAACTACTTGTAACTGGTTCATTAACATTCCTCTGGTATTATGCTTTATTTTTAATTCTCTTCTAATATAAAATAAGAGGATATTATGCCCTTCTAATTTGATTGAAAATGATGGTTCTGAACTTTGCCAGAGAAAATTGTAACAAATACAAGTATTTCCACAATGCAGAATGTGGGGTGTTATTTCATTCCTTGCTTTAGCCATCAACATTTTTTAATTTCTGTCTTATTTTTGGTTTGTCATCTCATATCAGAGAGTTTTTGAAACAGAAGAGTGGAATTTATGTCATGTAACTTTTGGCATTTACAAGTCTAAGCTGATTAACCACAGCTTGATTCAGTTGTGTACACATATGCACCTCATGTCACTGAGGTACCCTGAAGGATCTCACTCCTTCCCCATCTGTCAATCCAGAAGTACCCGTGTTCTGTGTTGTCATAGTCCTATGAAGCTATCAGTTAAGCCAAATTTTTGCTCCTATAGGTCTCTGTTTATGCAGCCCATACTTCCTCAGCTTCCACATGTAACTGATGTAGGAAAAAGTCTTCTTGAAGTTGAGATGGGCCACCTGCTGTCTCCTTCTTCTTGTACCCCATCATTTAGCAGTAGAAGGCACTCAGTTTGGTCAAGAAAATTTGGCTTTGTAAACTATATTGCCTTCCTGCCCATCATGCATTTGTGAATGCGCTCTGAGACAACATGCTTCATGGTCTGGCTAAGGACTGAAGTGAAACTAAATGGTTTTCAGGTTCTTGAGTTCTCCTTTAAAATGGATACAGCATGGTTTTCTGAGTTATTGGTGAAAACTCTTTAATAGTATGTTTTTTCATAAATGAATGACAGTAGTAGTCCAATTCCATCAGACAGTTCTTTCAACATCCTCAGCTGAATTAAATAATTAAACACTCAAAAAAAATTAAAATGTTGAGCAATGATTTACAGACCTTTTACCACCTCTGTTGTCTGTTCATGTCCTGTAAGCTTTCTTTTGACATTTTAGTTCATGAAAAAAGTTTCTTGCTTAGTAAAATAAGCTATCTTCCAAAATAACCAGACTTCTTGAGTCCATCCTTTTTGCCACATGAACAAATCTAGATTTCTGACCACAGAATCTTCTGATTTTCATCTAGAGATATTAAAAATATGTCTCTGGCTTCATGCTGGAGCCGTATGCAGGCAGGGAGCTGTGTTGCACAGAATGTGACATGCTCTCCCCTATCTTTATTCTTCTTTAATAGTCTACACTTATTCCTGTATAACACCTGTTGTAATATTGTGCCAAGTTTCTCATCATTGCATAAACTTATGTCAGTACAAGAATTTCTACTTCTTCCTCTTAATTTTGTTAAATACTTTGTGTTACAGTACAGACGCTTGAAAAGAGCTGCTGAATGTCCTCTCTTCTGAGAAGGAATGAGTCCTCCTTATGCTACGAAAACCTCCTCTTATATAATGTTGGATCTTTGTGCCCATCATCCACTCAACTCATGTCAAATCTTTTCTTACTAGGTAAATAAGTTTTATATACCAGTCTTTTAAATGTGTATTTTAATCTACCACCAGTATCCTCCCGCATCAAAATATGCCTAATAAGCCAAACAAATATGCAGGCAGGTGTTCTATTACTGCACATGAATATTCCTACCACAGTCCTTCCCTTGAACAGAGAAGAAGAAATTACTGTGGGGAAAAAAAAAAAAAAAACAAACAAATTAAAACAAACCATAAAATAAAAAAAAGAAACCAAACAGTTAAAACAGAATTGAGTGCTCCTCCTTCTCAGTTTCAAGAAACACATGTTTTCTCATCAGTTACAAGTGAAGAGCAGAAATTCTCTTCCTCTCAAAAGCCCTCCTGAGAGCTTTTCTTTCCTTCTTTCTTCTGTCTTGTCTTAGCCTTCCTTCCTACCCTCTGCTATTTGACTTGGGCTGTTGCCTCTTATAACTCTTTCAGGAGATGTTGTTTATCTTTGGTTCTCATCCTGGGTGTAACAAAGCATGTTTTCATTTTCTTGCATCCCTTTTACTTAGCACGACAGTACCTGTATCAGAGGGTTCACACATTCCAGATGGGGCATTCCCCAGTGGGATTCCTGGCCCTACCCCAGGGAGGAACAGCAGGCACACTCTGTATCTGAAGCTTTTGGTGTAAGACACTGAGACTCAAGATTTTATCTTCTTTTTTTCTACTCTGTTTCTCAGGTATTAAAATTCTGTGCATTGAGAGAAGAGAAAATAAAAAAATCTGTTTTGACCTGACAACATCTTGCAAGTTACATAAAAATGACATTAAATTATATTGAAAACTCATACCAGCCCTCTTAAAATCTCTCTTCTGCATAAAAGTGAAATGAGCTTATTTTATTTGGTTCTTTAAATAATAAAAAGGTATTTCAGTTGTATGCATGATATTGTATTTTTATTTCTTATAGTGAAATTTCTACTATTGCACTGCCTGCAAAACATGTGAATTAAAAATATGCAGAAATCAGAGCAGAAACTATAGTTTTATGATTTTACATATACTTTCAATATTACCTGCTGGAACTGTGAATGCCAAAACTTTTTACAATTCTGAAAAGCAGAGAATGTCACTTTTTTTTTTGCTAAACAAAAGGTACATTTTGCAACATGTTTGAAAAAAAAGAAAAAAAAAGTCATTGAAACATGTAAAATTGTCATCATTTCCTGTTGGAGTCTCCCCCAGGTCAGGGTGACCCCAAAAGGTGGAAAAGTCTCTGCTCCAACCCATGCCTGCAAAGAAAGACTCAATAGTTTTCAGTCATCCAGTCTCAAGGTTGTTTATTGAATGTTATCTAAAAGATTTTTCTCCCTGAGCTGCTGCAGTCTGCTCACCAGGTCAGCCAGAGGCACACTGACCTCCCAGGGGGCCGGTGACATCTTTTATATCATACATTACATATCAAATGTTTATGGATTTTCCCAAATGCCTATTACCTATAATGAATGGTGGATTTCTACTCTAAACCAATCTGTGAGTGCCAACATCACCATGAACATGGAGGTTAGGAAGGAGAAAGAAGGAGGACAGGGCACACACAAATCCCTCCATCTTAGAACTTCTGACCCCCATATACAAAACTTAGACCCCTGTGTACAAGGCCTAAAATCCCCCTGTACAGCACTCAAAAACACTTCCCTTCACTTTGTGACTACTTCTACTATAATACCTAAACTTGTGTGACTTGTAATTCTTCATACAGAGTTGGTAATTTGCTCCATGGGCTAAGATCAAAACCCCACGTGTGTCTTTGGCTGCATGCCAGGGTCTCAGAGTCCCCTGCCAGGGGCTCGGGCCATCCAGGGCACCCAGAGGGGTGTCCTGGGTTCCGACAATTTCCCAAGAGTTCTTTTTTAAAAGAAAGGACTTTGAATCTCTGATAAGACTCTCTTCTGTGTTAAAGATCTAATACATACTAAAAAAATCCCACTGTGACTGTATGTACTTCTCCCATATGGACACTGTGTGCCTCACAATTGTAAACCTACAGGCTGTATATCATTAACAGAATGAAATAACAACACATTTGGAAGTAATCTGGGACTCATTTGGAATGATGGAGTATGAGGTTTTTCCTTAAAAAGTGAAAGAATTGACTAAACAATACTAAGGAAGGATGCTGGCAGAATGAGGGAAAGAACTGGAAAAATAAAATTATTATCAACTTGTGTGAAAAAAACAAAAGTCTTTTTACTCCCTTCTCCTCCAAGTAATGAATCAATATGTAAGCCATAATCAGGGAAATAGTTTAATTTCATCATTTATTAATTTTTAACATAGATCACAAACCTTTTATAAAGGAGAAATTACCGATTGGGCATGCGAGAAATAATTACCTGGGTATGAGGGAATGTATGTAAAAATTCAGATTTCTTATAAACTTTGTGCCTAATGAGAGGGAAACATCTCAACTACCAGTGCAAAGAGATATTTCTTTTTTTTTCTCTCAAAGTCCTTTTCTTTGTTCTTTACATTTACCTCTATTCCATTTTTTTTTAACTTCATATTTTTTCTTTATTTTGTACCTTTGAAATGCACACACTTCTCAAACGTTTAAAGGCTTCAGTCAAAATATTCTAATACAAATTTGCTCGCTGGGCTTAGGCATGTTCTCCTGAGGAACCCTGTTTCTTTCCTCTGTTGGTAAAGAATTTAAATATCTACATCATCATCCACCTTTACTTTTTTCAATAATTAACAACATCATAATAATGTTGTTATAACATTGTAAATATGTATAAATACTTGTGGTCTTTGTGAGGCTCCCCCGGCTGAGGGAAGAGATGAGAATCTGACTCCATGTTCTCAGAAGGCTGATTTTATGATATTATATTTTACTATACTAAAACTATACTAAAGAAAAAGGATACATCAGAAGGCTTAACAAGAATGAATAATAAAAAACCATGACTGATTCCTCAGAGTTCGACACAGCTGGATGGTGACTGGTCATTAAGTAAAAACAATTCACATGGAACCAATCAAACATGGACCTGTTAGACAACCTCCAGATCACATTCCAAAGCAGCAAACACAGGAGAAGTGGATCACATAATTATTATTTACATTTTTCTCTGAGGCTTCTCAGCTTTCCAGGAGAAGAAATCGTGGCAAAGGGATTTTTCAGAAAATACCACGGTGACAAATATTGTATTTATATATTGTATTTATTATATATACATTATATTATATACACTTGTATAAATAACAACATAACACATCTCAACATTTTACATACTTTTTCTTTATTTATCATACTGTATTTGATTGTATTTTACATTTTTTTATGGTGGTGATATTTTCATCATCTTTCTTGAGAAGTAGAATTATTTGAATTTCAGCTCCTACTTTCTTATTCACGTTTTCACTGGATTTCCATTAAAATTTGACACAAAGAAATAAAGCCAGTCAATGCTGAAGAAAGGTTTACAGAATTCTCAAAATTACATAGAGAAATATATTCCGACTAGCTGACTATGATAGCAATGGGAACAAGATTTTTATGGTTTTATAAATCTCCATTATAAAAATGATTTTGAATATATGAGGTTGAGCTATAAATTAGCTTACTTCTAATTTACAACCTGTAGTGATTTGCTTTTAGTGTTGAGAATAGATACAATTCTTAACTTTCAGTGTGAAATTTAATCTCTGCTCTATGGTGTGGGAATCCTAGGACCTAACAGTGTTTCCAAATTCCTCTTGGGATAAGCATGTACTCAAAAAAAAAAAAAAAAAGTTCCTACTAAGTAGGAATCTTTACTTTTAGTGGTTTTTTGACTCACACAAAATTGCAATTGTTCTAACAGCCAAAACAAGAGTTTGTTTCTGAGTCTTAGGCTAAGGCTTCATCTTCACAAGTTTAATTTAAATATATCAATTAGTACTTTAATCATTAGCATTTAGTTATTTGCATGGGATCATGGACAAAACATATATCTGATTTATAAGTTACAGTACATTACAGAAAGTAATCATTCAGATACTAAATGACAGAAATTAATTTGTGAATCTAATTCAGTATTACTGAAATTATTATTATAACTGTAGTGAGATTCTAAGAAAAGAACTGCTGCAAGGATCATCTCCATTGTACCAGACTTCTCTAATGTTCTGTGTATATATATGTGTGTGTGTATATATGTGTGTGTGTAGTTATACATATATAAATATTCATGTACTTTATTTAGTCTTCTGTTTTCATTATCTTATGTCATACTGATGTTATTTTTTCAAGCAACCAAGATGCAAACTTACTGTCTAATCAAAAAACAAGGCAAGAGTGAATCGAGAATTGAGAACAAATATTTATTCTCTTTCCTTCAGTTTCATAATGGAACCTGAGCAGCTCAATCAGAACATATTTATTTATAAACATTTAGTCTAAGAGTGCAACTGATTAACAAAGGCAAGCTTTGCTAACCATTCCCAGATTTACATAACAATTAGGAACAATAAAAAGGTGTATTTTTAAGTAGCTATTAAAATAATCACTGACTAGTTACATTAAAAAATTCTTGTAGTCTATATATTCTGATAAGCTATTCTCTTCCAAGTTTCTTCCAACTGAAAATTTCCAAGCTGTTTATCAGTAAAAAGTACGAACTTTATTCTTCAGCCTCCCAAGCTCAAAAAGAAAACTTGTAAAGATATAAAGAGAATTAGAAAAAACATTGCACAGAGAAAACAACACTGTGAAGTCATATAAAAAAATCCAACCCAACCCATGGAAAATTCTCTGTTCTCATTCCTTTTCTTAACCCAAATCTGTTTCCTCTGTTAGACCATTTAAACACAAATATGTGCTGTACTTTGCTACACTTCTAATGAGAAGGGATGCATTGAGTAGTTCTGATAAGAGTACCCTTGCTCCATTTCTTACATGAAAGGGGTTGAAGTAAGAGAGCGAACAAAGAATCCAAATAGACACACACAAAGGATGCAGAGGAGAAAAGAGGAGGAGAGAAGTTTATCAAAGACACAATCATTTGTTTTAATCATGACAGCACGGTCAGATTCTGTGCCTGATAATTGGGGGAATAAAAAGTTTGATGTAATTCTGAAAGGATTGCTTAAGTCAGAAGAAACCCACATAGAAAGACTGCAAATTCTATGGGATGAGAGCATTCCTCAAGAAGAAAAGAATAAGGAAACATAGTGCGGTGTGTTGACCTCAGCTGGCCACAAGATACTTACAAATCTGCTCTATCACTCCCCTTGCTCACCATGACAGGGGAGAAAAGATTAAAAACTTGTGGGACAAGAAAAAGGCAATTTAATGACGAAAAGACTCCGTGGAAGCAAAGCAAAACAGAATAAAAATATTTATTCTTTGCTTCCCATCAGCAGTTGACATCCAGAGATTTCCAGAGCAGTAGGGCCTAAGTACCAGTTACAGTTACTTCAGAAGACAAACACCCGAGAAATGAATGCCCCCCTCCCCTCACTCCTCCTTGCCCACTCCCAGCCCACTCCCCTTGGCAGTGGGTGCCGGAGAGGCTGGTTAGAGAAACAGCCATGATGTTGTCTAGGCACTGCTGAGAGATAGCCAGAGCACTGGTGTATTATCAATACCATTCTAGATATAGATATTCTCTTTGAATTGATCCCTTTGGATGTGGACAGCTCATAAAAAAATTAATTATGAGAATTGACTTAATTTTGAAAATTAGGTGATTAGTAATTTGTTGTTCTTGCCTCATATTACCATGAAATATGCATTTCGGTATTTCACTTTCATAATAAAAACTTCTTTGTCTTTTAAAGGTATCTTCTTCTTAGGTAAGTGTTTTGGGAGCTCATATCCTCAAAATAAGTCATTATCAGGAACAAGGTGTTTTGCTCTTTGAGGAGACATGTTGGTTCTGCATATAACTCTTGATCACATGGATGTATCCTTGCAACTTGTCATTGATTTAGCTTTACAACTTACAGCTGAAGACTTCTATTAGAAGTTTTCTACAAAGTAAACAGAAATTCTTATGGGCAGTCAGAAAATCTCATATGAATTCTTTCATCTTTATCTTACAAGAAAAAGAATACCAGAAATGAAAGCCAGGTACAGGGAGGTTTCTATTGAATATGAATAAATGCATGTAGACAAACCTAGAATTGCTGTAATGTGAAAGAAATCAGCAACTACTGGAATAATAACCTGAACATTAATTTAACAGACTTATTAAATTCCAGAAGGAAATATAAACAAATGTAACTATAGAATTCATGTTCATAACAACTAATATTATAAAAATGAATTATTTTGTTTTTTTCAATTAACTCTTTTTCCCACAAATAATAAACTCTCCACCTTGTATGTTTAACTTATTGTAGTATTATTATAATCCAGACAATAAAGGTCTTCTGGGTCACATCATTACCATGCTTTGTATATTATTTCAACTGTCAAATTAAAAAGCATCATTTAAATAAAGATCACAAAAATAGTTCTGTAAATGTGCTCTGAAAAACAAATATTTCCCTTGAAAAATCAAAAGCTGAAACACTTTTATAGGTACCTCTACCTCTGCCTCATGCTCTTCTTAAAAGTGCTGCTTTCAAAAAAGGTTGAGATAATGAAACCCCAGCAGATTTTTAAGCTTGTTATTGTAAATGTACTTTTTACATTAACTGGGGGAAAGGGGGAGTCAAAACACTAAAATCCTAAAGAGGACAGACACATAAAAAGACAATTTGATTTAAAACATAAATTACTGTTCCAACATGAAAATGAAATCTCACAGTCTCTTTCCGTAATTGTTCTTAGCACTTGCTAGCCCTGCTATTTAAAACAAATTGTAAGTCTAAATTGTGTGCATGCTGAACTGAATCCATCTGGAAATACTTTAGATGACAGGAAGCAACTTGACAGTGTCTTATTTATGAGTATTTAGCCAAGAAATAAAAGGAAGAATAGGTGTGGAAAACAAGGCAGTTTCTGGATAGTATCACGTACATAAAAATGTTTCTCTGTATTAAATGGATTTACTATAATTCTTGAGAGTATTTCAGGAAAAACTTTTGAATTGTAGCTCAGTTTTTGTGTAGTAAATAAACTTGATTTCTGTAACATTGTTTCTGAAATATTGACTGTACTACACTTACATTTCCAGTGATAAATCTTGTTATGAATGATTAATATGTACATATGAGCATTACAGGCATAATTTTCTTCCAGCTACTGAACTGGACAGTGATTTGTCTGACTTTTGATGTGGTGCTGTTGCTAAGGCATAAATTACATTGAGCAATACTGAAGAGCTGTCATTTTGGTGTTTACCTTTGGCTCAGAGCATTTAGATATTTATTTTCTTTGCAAGGTCAAATTGCTTCCCCTTTTATAAATATGCAGAAAAAGATTAGATTTTGTATGGAAACCAAAAGAACAATAATAATTATGGACTTCTTTTACTTAAATTAGTTACTGTGCTGCAATCCAAAGTAAAAAACAAACAAAAAAAAAGGAAATAAAAAAAGAAAAAAGCAACCTAAAAATACTGTAGTGTCAGGGGGTGCTTTAAAAAACAATGTTCATCATATCCTGGCTACTCCATACAATCAAAATATTTCAATTTGTGCAGAATTAATTTTGCATTTCTCTCTGTTTTAGAAACAAAGTGCTTCAAACTACACACTTTGTTATTTTATTCAATATATGGAAATAAAATAATTGATAGTACTTGTTTTCCATGGATTATGAAAAGTAAAAGCTTCTATGTTTCTTCCTCTTATAAAATGCAGTGGCTTCAAAAGTATGTCCTAAAAAGGGGCAGATAATCTATTTCTGGATAAAGAATTCACTGATTAAAAGCAATCCCTAATAAACATATGTGAGCATTTTTTGGTTGGACTCCCAAACTTTGACTGAATTTAGATTTAATACAAAATGAAAAAATTGATCAAGTAAATTTGACTGAAGTCAACAACACACATTAATATATATTACTCAAGGATTTAACAGGAACTATATTTATAGAATCATAAACCACAGAATCAAATATAATAGATTCATAGAATCATTGAATAGTTTGTATTGGAAAAAAATTCTAAAGAGCATCTAGTCTAACCCCTCAGCCTTGGTAAGGGAAATATTGCAATAAATCAGATTGCTCAAAGCTGCATTCAATCTGACCTTGAATACTTTCAGTGATGGGACATCCACAATTTCTCTGGGCACATCAGTCCAGTGTCTCACCATTCCTGTTGTATAAAACAGAAAAAAAATTTCCTTATGTCAAATTCAAATCTAATCTTCATCAGTTTGGAACCATTCCCCATTACCCTGTGCCTATAGGCCTTGTTAAAAAGTTTTCCTCTGTCTTTCTTAGAAGCTTCCTTTAAATACTGAAGAGTGTCATTGTTTATCTCAAGCAAGCAACTAAGCTTTTGTATCTTCCTAATTCTTTTACTGCCATGTATGAAAATATAACATTCCCTGCTTATCCTCCTGTGATACCTCAATGTAGAATAGGAAAAGGTAGGAGAAAATTATCAAGGCAGACAAGGTAATATCTTCCCATTTAAAATCATATCTGAATTAATCATATAGTTACAGAATCCTGTCCCCACCGACATGATTGCTGTTTTGTAGCTTGTTGTAAAAATGAAGGGAAAAAAATTACGAAGAAAGACTATAAATGACTCCTAGAAAGTTTTGGAAAAGGAGAGTTAAACAAAAATTATTATTAGATTTAGTTGAGAGATAACTGAACTGGTATTAGCTCTGGATCAATTGATACTTTAAGTGAAAGAGCTGGTGACTGCAAATGGTGAAAAAAAAAGGTGTCCTGTTCTTTAAGTGTCATGATCAGGCTTTTTTGAACTGATGACCACCTTAACTCTATGTCAGAATAAAGCTTACGGTTCAGTGATAATCCATGACAGGTGACAGATCTTGTCTAAGACACTAAAAATCTTTCCTGTATTCAATACTTTTTAATTCTGTCCACATTTTTTTGTTTTTGTTTCTCCTTTTTCTCCCATTTGGCAAGCTATGAATTTAATATGCTTTTCTTCTAGGCAGCATATAAGTAAGCCCACTATGTGTTAAACTTTTCTGTCTCTATTATCTATAAGCATAAATCTTAGGACAATTATTTCTGAGTCATGATGGAAGAAATTATTTATTTAAAACCACTAAATTTTGATACACTGTGAGTTTTAAAATAACAGAAATATATATTTAATATTAAAGTTTTTAATTTATGATAGTGAAAAACAATGATAAAAGTACAGTAACAGCTCAAAAAATGTGCTTTCAACATTATTTTATTCCAAATGTACAAACAAAAATAGGGAAAGTGGCAGAGACTGACAGATAAAATAACAAAGTAAATAAATATGACCAAAATAAAATTAAAAAAAAAAAACAAACAATTTGGGGGAAACAATTAGGAAAAATAAGTTTTGACTAGACGGTATGAAGCTTTTTAGAGAGTAAAATATTTTTTAAGTGTTATTATTTTTAATGGTTTAAAAAATGCTAATATGATGTCTATTAAAGCATATAACTCTGTCAGCATTGAGCTGTATAATTCCCGTTAGCACTAATAGTAGTTATGCATACAAATAACATATCTTTTTTGATCTTAAGGGAAAAATAGCTCTAATTTTTTGCGTACTATTTAACCACTAGACTGCATCAGGTCTTAAGGTGATATAACAGTCCAATGAAAAAACCCTTGTTTATTTATTTCATGGTGGTGAAATTTAATTAATCAAGTAAAAGCCGTCTTCTTAGTTTATAATTTTGATTTCCATTTCTCTTCTGAACCTTTACAATCATCACCAATCTGGTTCAGGTACATGATTACATAGTTGTCAAGATAAAACTCTGAAAGTAATATTTTCTAATGGAAGGATAAGTTTCTACAGACTCTTGGCCTCATGATTATTTCTCAGTTTACTAAATTTCACCAAACTAAAAAAACATGGTAGGAACAAGACTTAATCTCTTAATCATTTACAACTAGCAAAAACTCTTCTTTAACACAAAGTGTACAGTGAAACATTCATAGTATTTCTTCAAAGTTTTTCCCTAGTGTCTACATCTCAGAAGAGTAAAAAGAAGAAGAGAAGGATTTTGTGCTAGGAAAATTACATTGCTAGATAGGTTTTTCGTTTTTATTTTTTTTCTTTATAATATAGTAATCAATTTATAGGCCAAAGACATTTTTATTTCAAGTAACATCTATCTAGAACTTTCAGAAAGCTGAAAGAAATTAATATCTAACATCAAGATTCGGTTGTTCCTCTTTCCTATTTCCTTGTATTGGGTGAGAGCAGCAAGGTTTTGGTAGTATGGGGACTGCAGAGGTGGCTTCTGTGAAAAGCCACTAGAAAGCTTCCCCTGTGTCCAGCACAGCCAGTGCTAGAGGCCTCTGAGAGAGACCTGCTGCTGGCCAAGGCTGAAACTATCATCAGCAGTGGTACTGCCTCTGAGCTACTATAGTTAAGGGGAAAAACCTGCTATGTGAAAACACCCAGAGAGAAGAATGAGAGTATGTGAGAGAAACAGCTCTGCAGACATCAAGGTCAGTGAAGAAGGAAGGAGAGAAGGTGCTACAGGTGCCAGAGCAGAGATTTCCCTGCAGCCCACAGTAAAGACCATACTGGAGCAGGTGGATGTCCAGAGAAGGCACTTGACAGGACCTGTGGACCTGTGGACAGGGGAGCCCACACCTTAGCAGGTTTGCTGGCAGGACCTGTGACCCTGTTGACATCCACAGAAGGGGTCCACACCGAAGCAGTTACTGAAGGACTGCAGCCTGTTGAAGGATGTTTTAGAAACTCATCGAGGATCATATCCTGTGGGAGGGATCCCACACTGGAGCAGGGGAAGAGTGCAAGGAGTCATCCTCTCAAGAAGGAAGGAGCAGCAGAGACAATGTGTGATGAACTGACTGCAGCCCCCATTCCCCATCCCGCTGCAATGCTATGTGGGAGGATGTAGAGAAAATCAGGTGTCAAAATGAGCCCTAGATGAAGTGATAGGTGAAAGACAAGGGGTTAAGTTTTGGGTTTCTTTTCTCATTGTCCTACTGATTTGATTTTAATAAATGAAATTTATTTTCCTCAAGTTTTTTGTTCCTGTGATGGTAGCTGCTGAGTGATTTCTGTCTGTCATTATCTCAGCCCATGAGCTTTTAGTTATGTTTCCTCTCTCCTGTCCAGCTGAGGAGGGAATTGTTAGAGCAGTTTTGGTAGGCCCCTGATCTTCAGCCAGGGTCAACTCACCACACCCTCTATTCCAGAATAACAGCAATAGCTGCCACTGGCATTATTTGTGTAACTGCAGTTATGCAAAACTCCAAATGCACTACCTTTTTTAAATATACCTTTCCTATACGGATGGTTCCTGCTCAAATAAGAATTTCGATTTCTTAATTATTTCTTAATCTTTTTACATGAGCATATCCTTGATGCATGCTTAAATACCTGGAAAGCTCTTTCAGTTTCATCTTCCAGGAAATAATTGCATGAAAACAGCAATAAGTCAAAACCTTACATGCATGTTCTTGGCTTGGTACAAATGAATATAATCTAAATGCAGAGCAGTTTTTTGGGAATTTGCTATCTGACAATACACTGGTCCCAATTTCTATATCAATTTCTCTATTACCAAAGCATCACATATGGAGTGAACACAATAGAAATATAAAATCCTTTTTTTCCCCCATTCATGATATATTTTCTAATCTCTTCTTTTAGAAATGGAGAAAGCTTCTGAACAGAGAAGCTGAGGAGCTTCTCATTTATGATAGTTCTTTCCTAGAAAAATGTTTGACTGTCTGAAAATAGAAATCTTGTCTGTCATTTCCATGTGTTTAAAAGATTTCAAGAATGCATTAGAACTCAATGAAATATATGAGCCATTCAAAGCTCAGGGCCTTGAGGTGCAGTTCTCCTGAAACTGAGTTGATCCATCTGAAGAAGGGCTGTAATAATTGACATGATAGTGGCTATCTTATCTCCTCTCTCTCCTTCACAGGACACAAATATCCATCTCGCACTAAAGGGAGTAAGGGGACATTTTTGTGATGGAGAGTGTAGTGATGCCACCACAGTTGCATTCAGAATTCACAACCGTTTCTCAAAGGCAGATAAGCACAACCAATGAAACCTTAGAAACCTTAGATCAAATGCAAAGAAGCAATTCCCTTTAATGACAATAACTCTGAGATATGTGACAGTTCAGTGTAGAATATCAGAGAGAACAGTACAGCACACCTGAATATGAAACAGAAGCTACTGTGCTGAACCTGCTTTACAGAGAGCTCCACTGTGCTGCCAGTTAGTGTACCTTAATCAGGCTTTTTACACAACCATAACAGCAATCATTTGTTGATCAATCTAGATCTGTGTTGTCTGGTATTACCTTGGTGCTGTAATTTCAAGGCTCCTATTATCTTGCACTCCTGGCAACAAATGCTGCAGTATTGTGACTGTTTGCTCGTGCATTTTTATTCTAAAGGCATAATGTATTTGAAACCAGAAAGAAATTGAATGCACATACAGTAATTGTTAGGATCTAGTTACAGCAAAATTATTGGTATGGGTTAGATTTCTTTTTTTTTACTTTGGGCTATAAAACTACATTTTTAAGGTTCTTAAGATTCAGCATAAAGTGCTGCTTCATAATGATTTAACTGATACTGACTTGCATAATGCTAACAAGCTAAATTAATTATGAGTTTCAGCAGAATTACTTGCAAGCAACTACAATTAATATGGGAGCATTTACCAGGTGAATCTTTTATAAATGAGTGTGATGTAATAGCTGTTTGAATACTTTCATGTATTTATTCCCTTGGGAAAGATTCAAGAGCAAAAGAGAAAACAGTAAAGACAATTTTGTGGAGTTGATATGCCTGACACAAACACTGTTTACATCAAATAAGACAAATCTTCATTGAATTAATTTACTGAGGGCATTTAATAATGACAGAACTTAAAGTCATTCACTCTAAAAAAATGACTTGAGGTAGTCTTCACATATATGTATGTTAAATTTTAACTCAAAATGAAAGCCCTCAAAACCTCCTTCTCAAAAAACCTTCAATTTTGAGAGCCTTAGCCCAGTCCTTCCTGACAACTTATTCTTTTGCTCTTTTTCTTTGCTTTGCTTCTTTCTGAGCAGTGTAAATAAAGTTTCTTGTTTTGTAATGTAATTTGTGCTATGACATTGATCAATGTAACCAGAGTAACCAAAATTATGATTAATGAATTAACTAATTTCTTCAGAAGACAGCTATGAATGTTAAATTTTCCAAATTGTTATTTTACATGGTGTGATTTGTTTCGATTCTCTAACGTGGTTAGTTCTGTTCCACTTTCTTCTTCTAGAATCACTCTAATGTTTCTAGTGATAAAAAATAAACATAACTGTACTAAATTCAGGAGAATCATCTTGATCTGAATGGAGGTGGTTCCTGTAGCCATCTGCCATGACCTTGTATATCCTATGTAAGTAACACCTAATCCATGACATTGTGGTCAAACCTTTCTTTTCTTTTTTCTTTTCATCCCAATTTGTTCAAGCAAATCTAACAGTAATCTTCCCAGCAGCTAAGACACACCAACATTAAGTATCACAGAATTAGTGGAATCGCATTATGTTTGAAAAAAAGAGAATGTATCGTGAACTTGTAATATTGAAACAGTTTCTAGAAGACAAACAGTTTTACTATGAAGACACCATCACAACTGTCTTGAATTATCCCAGTTATTGGCAGCCTTAGCAGAAGGGGTTACAACTGAAAGAATATAGGAATCCAGCTATTTGAGACAAGGCTTTTGGAAGAAAAAACTGAAGCTTATTGGAACAATGGCATGAAAAAAAAATTTTATATCTTCTCTGTCATCTGAATTTACTACTTCACTTCAAACCACTTTTAATGAGTAGGGGTTTTAACTAATTTCTATATTTCTAGTGCCTGACTAACAATTTATCATACACTATTTAAGAGAATGGAATTATACATATTTTTAGTCCCAATTCTAATGCAAAAAAGTATATTCCATCAATAGAAATCAAATGCAGGTTGTCATGGTGCTATCTTTGTATTTGTTCTACCAAAATGTTTTTCATACAGTTAAATGAATACTAGTGAATCTGGGAATGTTGTGAAGATCTTATACACTTTTATGTTCTTCCAAGGTTCATATCTGCATTCTGATCCAAGTGGGGAACTGCAGATTCTTTTCAAATGTATATTTGCAGAACATTACTGTGAAAGCACAGACACTGTGAAGTCTTTCTTAACACAATATTCACAAAGTCTAAAAGCATTTGAAATGTCTCTGTTAATGGATAAACACTGGCTCTGAAGATTGAAAATGTGTTTCCTGCAGAAAGTGATATACACACAAATAAGCACAAGTTGTAGCTATGAAAACAATCCAATTTCAAAGCCATCAAGAGGAAAAAGATTTACTATATATGACCCTCGTCTGAAAAAGAATTGGCTTTATTCAGTGTTTGGCAGCCTTTGTAGAGATGTACCAGTTTCAATCAAGGAATGATAACATCTATTAAAAAAACCACCTCTAGGTTTATCAAGAATCTATCAAGAAAGGTGAATTAAAATCCAGTATTGAAAAATTCCACATTCCACAGAGCTTGAAACAGTTCTTACATGGATAAAGAGCCATCCTAGTAATTAAACATAAGATATAATAAAACATAAGAAGATTGTAAGCAAGTATAACAACACATAGGCCATTCTTTTTATAATGATTATGTTGTGATTATAATCACTTGAAACCTATCAGTTACAAAGGCCAAAGAAAAAAATTCTAAAGTTTCAAAAACTTTATTTACCTACTTTTGATGTACATGTTGACTTCAAGTACTTAGTATCCATTTCCATTTTTTCATTTGAAATGGAAAAGAGATGCTTACATTGTAACTTCAGCTTGTCCTTCCCATTTAGGATTATTATGTATCTGCTCTCTAAACTACTTTTTTCAGCAATATTTCTTATATTTCAGAAATTTGCAAATTGAAGTTTGCATTTTCTAGTGACAATCACTGTGGTCACAAATAGTTGTAGAGAGACAAAACATATCTGACATATCTCTTAACAACAACAACATATCTAACACGTCACTAATATATCGAACACTGCAAAAGAAATAAGAAGAATTATACACTATCGGCACATCATGTGCCAGATAGCCTAGAGAAGAGAGGACTTACCAAAACAGAGAAAGAAGGATGCTTGATTGAATGTTCAAATGTCTTGGAGAGTTACTTTGACAATCTTAATATACGATTTCAATCCACCAATGAACACAAAAGATAGTAAGCAGATAAGAAAGACCTGAGAGAAGGAAATCAGCAATATATTTACATTTGTGTTATACAAGGAACATTCATATGCATTCAGAGTTATTTACCATTGTGTAGGATACTTCTTGACAATGAGGCAACACCCTGAATGCCTCTTCTACTCCATTTCTTTTTCGCTTCTTCAACTCTTAACAAAAGGCAAAGACATTTCAGGGGCAGACAAAAGTTTAAAGCTTTCAAATGTGTCAGCATATGACAGCTCTCTTAAACCTCCCAGAATAGACTATCTACATATCTGACTCAATTAGTCCACTTCATGCCCTTTCTGGATTGTCACATATACCAGAACTCTTCTTTCTTATGGTACTATTAAAAAACCTAAACTCTGTACTTCCTTGAATAAGCTAATCATACCTGAGTACTTCTTCTTCTAGTTCTACTTCTACTCAAAGAAACTGTGCTCAGTTCTTCAACTTAAATACACATGTTAAAAAATAATTTCCCCTCTTATTTAAAACCTAAATAATTTATTGGAAAACATTTAATTGTGGCTTTGTGTAACAGGATTTCTCAAAGTATTTCAGACTAACCTATTCATGTAGAGTTTTAAAATGTGTCCTTTTTAATGCAAAACTAATGAGATGTGCTATTTACAGCGGCTCTAATGTGCTATTTTGTCAGGAGAAATAGAAACAACTACTGTACATTATCCTTTTCATTGGTAGCTGCAAAACTACTGTGATACCAAAAGCATTGTATCTGTGTTTCTAGGCTTGAAAATGGAATAGAAATAGCTTTGGCAAGGAGCTTGCTGAGTACTGTGAAGATATTATTTCCATAAGGCTTGCTGCTTCATTACTTTGGAATAGAGTACGCAATCAGGCTTCACAGGATTTTTTTCCTGTATAGATGGTTAATATTTACCATTAAGGGAAAGCAAATTCCCTGCTCTGACTCCTTCAATTTCTGTCAAATCACAGCATCTAGACAGAGTTATCTGTCTGGTTATCCACTTGCCTTTTTCCCATTTTGGAGATTTTTCATGTGGATATTTGACAGGCCTAAAGCAATACATGGCTTAAGAAGATTGGTTGAAAGCTGAATTTTATGGGACTGGAAATTCTGAAAATATATATAGGAGATCCCTGTAAAATGAATTTTTTCATGTGCCATTTTGTTCAGTTGGACATGAGTAGCAAACCCATTTTTCTGTGTTCAGATATTTAGAATATAAACTATGTCTCTGTCTGTGTAAAGACACACAGAACCAAGCAAGATTGGCTGTGATAAATTTACCTTCAAAACAAGAAGTCTAAAAGATTTTTTTATATTTTCTTGCATATTTTCTTTGTAATTGAGATTCATTATCCAGATCCATTAACCTCTGACACTCTGACAGGGAAGGGGAAGGTTTATTTTGAGCTGCATTGAAAATATTTCATTGTCAGAAATAAAAGGTTTACTGTTGAAATACACAATAAAGGCAAACTATTTCTAGAGTTCTACACATTTTTATCTTGTTTATACAAGTCAGAAAATACATTTTTCTCCAACAAAGAATAAATTTCTCCACTGTTTCCAAATTGCCTATATTTGAACCATCCAGAAACACTCATTTTAAGATGTATACTTTAGTTTTATTACAAGTATGAACCCTATAGACTCTGCTATTGGTGAACTTCACCTGCCTTTTTCACTCATCTTACCTATCTGGAGAATCCATGCTGCAAAACAGACTTACAGATTCATCCTCCTAACCTCAAGCACACATATAAGAGTGCCCTTCACTGTTCATACTATTTATAAAAACAAGAATGAATTGAGGCAGACACAGATTACCTAAACACAGGACTACTTGAGGAAGCCTAGGGTGCTTCATCTCTTAAATGACGTGTCATGAATAAATATTTGGAATTATTCTGGATGAGCCTGAGACATATCTTGCAGTACCAGCTGGACTTGATAAATTTCCCTGACGCCAGAGATGCTGCATAGGAGCATAGAGTATATATTTCTGCAGGTACAACCAAAGTCTGTAGATACACCCTGAAGCATTCCTGTCTCCATGTAGGTGAATGCTTTTAACACTGTAAAGAACTGGGCAAAGTGTTCTGGGAAAGGTGAAGTCAAGGATGCACCAGAGAGTAAAATTGCTAAAGGTGGCAGACTGCAATCACATAACAGAAATTTATTTTAGGGGAGATGTCAGAAAACTAATGTTAAATAAAAAAAGACATAGACAAGCTATTTAAAATGATGGAGACTTATCATGTTATCAAATTAAGACAATGCAAGGTTCTTTGTAAAATAAGAATGTCAAAGTCTACCTAATATTAAGTTCTGTCCTTACAGCAATGAAAACTAAGGCATAAGTGAAGCTATTTAGGAAAAAAATATTTAAATTATTTTACAGCAAGCTACATCTCTTGATTCACTGTTCATCATTACACAAATTCCAAAACTATCACAAACAAAGCAGCCCCAACAAGAGCTTTTAAACAGTTAAGCACTAAGTAGCTAAGAAATATTTTAGAGTTCAGTAGTAGTTCTCATCAAAGATATTTCAATCTCACTCTTCTAATTTAGCTTAAAGAATTTTTAATATTAGGTTGATGACCTAATATTTTCTTTCTGTAGAGAAAATTTTAATGAGATAAGCAAATGATGTGTGTTACATGGTACAACTGACGCATTAAAAACATCAGTAATAAATCAGTAATAAATAATCACATGTACTATATATTTTGAAAAATGAGCTTGAACAAGTCTTTATTAAAGCTATTATTTCTCTTATAATAAATCACTAAAGTTTATTTTCAATCACTGGATATAAGGCAGTCAAGGACAACTGTTTTAAATTTGTCCTTGCTTGTAATTTACCATTCAAGAAGTTTCTCATAACTTTTCTTTGACTAATACAAAATAGTACTACTCTATATGTAATTCTAATATACAAAATATTTATTTAAATGAATAGAATTTCTACTCTAAAAAGATCATGCAAAAATACTAGCTAATTTATATCAATGTAATTACAGGGATAGGTTTGAAGTGCCAGTATGCTGAGACAGAACCAAACAATCTATTGTCTTAGAAATATTTTATAAAAATGGTATAATTTATCTATCTACCTGAGCCAATGAGCAAACTTGCACTGTACTGAGTTTCGTACTGTTAGAGGGCCAATGATGTCTTTTCTAGTGATTTTTACTGAAAAAATTATGTCAATGAATATTGACTGAGCCATTAAACTTTTTCAGCCTGTTGCTTCAACTTTTTCCACAAACAAACAAAACCAAAACGAAACCATAGAAATAATTAAAAGTCAGGATAGCTCCTAATTTTCTGTAGTTCTACTCTGTAGAATAATTTAGCATTCTGAAGTCAAGAGTAGTGAATTCAACTTTTAATTTTTATCCCCATGTTTTGCCCTAAACATATGGAATCTATGTACAGCATAGAGGCTTTTTTTATTGTTTTGCTCAAAGAAGAGATAAAGTATGTCTTTCTATATGTTCTGCATATGGATCATGTAGAATACTGCAAAAATAAGACTTTTGTCACTAAAAATGGAGTGTATTCAAGTATTCCTTCTTAGCATTCAGTCATAACTACATCAGGAACACAAGTTTTTTTGTTAATGGCATTTAATTTTCTAAGTAAACAGAACTCCCTCTTCTCTGCCCCCTTTTAAATTCAGAATAGTTTGAGCATCCAGAGTCCTCAACAGTTTGGACAAATCAGGAACAAGACAGACAAACCTGGAATGTTTCCCTATTTAGGTGATAGCAGTGTCTCACAGAGGTAACTGTACTTCAGTGCTTATGGATCAGAAAGCTATCCCCATTCCTGAGTTTCACTTTAAATTGGTCATTTGTGCATTACATGTGGGAGCTCCTATAACAGAGACCAATAGCCATGGAAGCAGATACTCTGTTTTTAAGAAACAATCAAGACTTCAGAGTCCCAGCTACTTCAAATTCATGTCTCAAGCACCTGTCACATTTCTCATTTGAAAGAAGATATAAAAAAATCTATACAATACAAATATAATGTATATAATTACATAAACATGCACACTCTCTGAACCTTCTTTATCCCACCTCTAATTCTACAGAAAGCAAGGAGAGCACAGTTTGAATATAACTCTTAACAGAAGTGTTTACACAGAGCCACTTTCTAGAGATAAGAAGCATGAAACACACATTTCAAGAGAGCTTTATAACATAAGAAACTCGTCTGATAAAGGACTGTTCCTTGTACAGCAGCCACCAATAGTGAGACACTAATCATCCATTGCAAAAGTGTAATGAAATGTCTGTACTACTTCAGATATTGATTAGTACAGGGGGAAGAAGGAAATACCCTTTGTTTGCAGGTGCTCTTCCCACAAATTAATATTCAAATTAAAAAAACCTATACAGCCCAGCAGTTATTGTGTAATAAACCTATACTGAAATTAAAATTTAAAAATACCACTTAAATAATGAATTGCACTTATCATTTTTGTCTACTGAAAAGATTAACATAATTGGTGAATAATGACTTAAAAAGCAAAAAAGCCATGAGATTAAAGAAAATACATTAGGATGGTAAAACATAAATGCTAAATTAACTATATCATTAAACATCTGCATATGTGCACTATACCTACAAATATCACACATCTTTTTATCAGTCCTCATTTCTGTTCCAACCACTTTAAATCTTTTGCCTGGAGTGAGTCGGAGATTTCTGCTCAGGCCCACATTAGCAGAGCAGCACAGCCTATGGCCTCTCCTGCTGACTGTACCTGTGTCTCCTTAAATTCATTACAGCTGGGCAGGGTCTAGGGTAGGAGAAAGCAGTTTGGCAGTAACTAATACTCTCAGTGTGTCATTCTATCTTGTACGTTGAATTAGGGACAGATAGAATTCTCTTTTCTGGCTTGTGGGTAGGGGGGTCTACAGTTCTTATCTCAGACATAAATAATTAATTAAAATAAAATTTTCTTTCTTTTGAAGCTGTGGGTTTTCTTTCATCTGTAAGTAGACCTCTGCTTTGTTTTTTAACTTAATTTGTTCAGCAGAGCTGATTCAAGGCAGATTTGCCTGCTTCCAAGCGAGCAGGCAAATCTGAATTTTTTTATCATGAAGATAAGGTGCTGGGTGCTGTCTGCTACTGCAACTAAAGCGGAAGATGGAGTATTTTTGAGCCAAATGAGAAGAATTACATCTAGACTAATGGATTTTGTTCTCCCTGTTGGGATTTTGAGGTTAGTTATTACTGTTGTTGGAAGATCAGGTTGCTTACTACAGCACAAACTGCTGTTCCTCATCCCTGATGTATTCTGTCAGCAGCACTAATTCCTGTTACTAGCTTAGTTTCCCAGCTGTTCTAAACAAGTATTGTGCATGTTCTTTTTGCTCTAAATTCAGTTGACTTTTTTCCTTCTTATTATTGTAATAGAAAAACTGAATAAATCGCTTATTGTCTTATATAACTTGTTTTGAACTGTGAAACTGTTAGCACATCTTCCCTTAGTACTGAATTTTCTTGGGTTTTAGATGTGGTTTCCAGATGGGCTATTCACTAATTTCTAATTTCAGAAAGAAATTGCAAACTTGGGAACTGTTAGAACAGTTGCCAGTGTTTCTCTTTACATGGACAAAAGTGGAGTATTGGGATAGATAGGTACATATTCTGCCATAATTAAAGGTTCCTGTTAAAGTGAGTAGCGACAGATTAAAATTAAAAATTAATCTGGGAACTCTCTTATGTTTTGTTTAGTTCAAGATGAAGTGAATTCATAAATGTTGTACCTCTAGTGCCAAAATCACTGGCTTGTAGAGAGGTCTGAATGTGCTCTATGCTTATCTGAAAAGCTGAGCTGCAGTTTAGATAGGTTAATCAAGGTAAGTCAGAGGTTCAGCATAGGTGATGAAGCATCTCACAGCATCTTGTCAGGAGGTCTCAGCTTTGGTGGTTATCTATTCTTCCTAGTTCTGGGCCAACAATTTGACATCTAGATTTTATTTTTATCCATGTCAAACGGACGTGGTAGTGATATGCTAACAAAAAATGCTTCTGTATCTCAGAAGAAGTGCTAATAAATCCATGCTGATTTGTGACCCCCCTGATCAGATTTTTTATTATCATTAATAGGAAAGCCTTCAGATATGTAAAAAAATATGGATTAGGTTTACCTCTAAGTAGAGTTTAGAGGGTGCAGATTCTTTTTTTCTGGATAGCTCTGAAATAATTTTACTTTATTGTAATATTATCAGAAAAGAAGTAAGGAAAGTAAATAAAATCACTCACCACATCCACTGCTTTTCTTTAATCTTAGGAGGTGTGTTATGTAAGGAATTTTAATGTCCCTTCTCAGTTTTCCATTACTTAAAAATGGGAAAAAAAAGAAAAAAAGAAAGGAGAGAGAGTTGAGGAAAAGAAAGTAATATGTTTTTCTGCGTCCTGGATTGCCCTCAAAGATACATAATTGCAATTTTTTTCAAGACTGTATACAATTTAGGCAGACTGAACACCACTCTTTAATGAAGTATCAGTTAGAGCCTTATTAGTATCCAAATACTTTAGAATGCCATTGAGCGTCAAAACAGTAAAATGCAATCTCTTTTTCTCCTTATCTGCATAGCTTCCATTTTATGTGTGTGATCGTGCTTTATTTCCACTTCTGATGCTGCTGTCACTTCCCAGTCAGGCTGGCTGATAAAAGGAATACTTCCAGTTTCCATCCATCAGCTGAGTCACAAAAGAATAAGACAAGGCAGTGGGTGCTGTGAAGGCAAGTATTTATTCCAATGCACTCTTACACTTGTAGGCACAAAACAATGGATTAACCAGTCATGTAAAGGATGCTACCTCTTAGAACATACCAAATCTACTCTACAGAGGAAAATAAGTGAAAATACAGTTAAATATGATTTGATAAGGTCAAAGTTCCTGTTTCTCAGATCTCTGCACCCTTCCTTGGCCTCATCAGGTCAGGACCTTCTTTTTGTCACACCACTCCTTCCTCTGCTACAACCATCAGTCATTCTTTATAGGCTATTAAGTGTTGTGTGCAATGAATTTCTTCAATCCAGTCCCAGTCTTTATTACATTTGCCACAAAATGCTGACCCTTGCTTTGTATTCCCTTCTACATGTCTTCAAACTGCCTCTTTATGAGTTGGGTTAAATGGCAGTAGTATATTTTCCTGTTACAAGGTCAGCTTTTCTCATTTTCTTGCTTGTTTTTCTTACAGGGTGATTTTGGGGTCTACAATCCTCTCTGAATAGCAAACCCTAGTATAGCTTATGTAAAGCGCATTTATGACATATGATATGCATTAAAAAATTTGTTTTGTAATGAATTTCTTCTCCATTTATTTGGATTCATTATATATATGTGTATAGTCATAATTATATATATCATTAACTGGGATTATACCTTAACTACTTTACTCTGATTATGTTTTCCTTGATTTCATTGAAGAAGCATGAAAATAATATTCTGAAGCCATATCAAACAAAGTTCATGAACACTGTCTCCTTTTTCACAATTTGTGTTGACAATTTCATGCCATATTCATTCTGTATGGACTCTTGTTTGATTTATGTACACAAAACCCAGGTGACCTAAATGAAGCCATAATCTCACTCCTAGTTGTGATTTGCATCAGATGAAAATGGCTCTCCTTTACTTAATATGAGATACTCAGCATAAAAGTAAAATATATAAAGTAGAAATGAAGTTTATTCCTAAATTTGCAAATTGTGACTCACTCTTGTAAAAGATAAAAAACCCAAAACAAACAAAAAAAAGCAACAAAAAAATCCAAACTAAAAAAACAAGCGGACAAAACCAAACAAAAAAAATCCCCAAGAAACTAAAAACCAATCAACCAGGAAAAAAACCAACAAACAACAAAGACAACAAAAAACCAGAAATAAACCACAAAAACACCCCCATAAAAGTAAGGGAACCCTCACCAAAAATCTAAACCTCTCATTTCAGGTAAAATTCTTTCACTAACATAATGAGAGAGTTTAAAATTTTGAAAGAAAAAATAATCCTAAAATAGGAATCAAGCTTGCTAACCGCAGATGAAGCCACTGTGATGAAACAAGAAAGGAGGATTTATATGATTGTAGTAGATGCTTCTTATTTCTCACTACAATTTATTCTGTAGTCACTGTTGAACTAGCTGTTGCTTGATGAGGCATCCTGTTAGCTATGCTATGTCATTACATTGTTAGTTCCTTGGTAGCTTCCAGCTTGCTGAAATAGCAATCAAAAGGAAATTATTCTTATTTCCTCTTGCCCAGAGAACTAGTTTTCCTCAGCTTTCAATGTTTAAGGAAAATATAACTAGTCTTTTCCCAGTTTCACTGCTGAAGAGTGAAAAGAAAATCAGAAGCAAAAAAAAAAAAGGTAAGTAGATGTAAATAATAAAATAATTTAAAGTTTATAATTATAAAGTTTATTACATCAAATACTGCATTTATTAATCTTTACATAAAATTAGGATTTGTCTATTTGGAGGTTAGAAAGGTAAGAAAGTAATTTATCAGGAATTTTATAAGTTTAGTTGAGTCTGCTTCAGACTAAGGTTTAAACTACTGAGTTCTGTATTTTTCCCTGTATTTCTGAGCAACCAATTGTGGAAAGTCTACCTAAGAAAATAAAACAGTTATTAAATGAACAGCCCACTGAAAGTTAACTGAAAGTTAAACAATAAACTAGGTTTTTTTTGCATCTGTACATCTCATATATTCAGGAAGGTTCTCTTCCTAAGATTGTCCCTACATTATTTAAAAATGTTACTGTTAGTACTGAATGGTTTGACTTTGGATATGATCTTTAGCACAAAAACCATGACAGGAGTTTTATCAAAATAAAACGTCTTACTTTTGAAATCACTCTCCTGGGGTTCAGCATTTTTGTTAATGGTTACATCTGTCTTGCTATGTTATGGTGAGGTAGCCCTTTCCTGTGAAGTGAACTTCTAAGTGGATTTTGTTTTGGAAAGCAATTTAATGTTTGCTGATAACGTTGATTGGTATTTTGTCAGTGTTAGCTTTTAAGCTTCTGTTCTGGTCTGCTTAATTCTTTGAAATAACTTATTTGATTAAATGATGCTTTACCACCAACAGTTCAGCTGGCTTTCTGCTGATAGTTGGATTTTCTTTCTTCTGTGCTATTTTGCTCTTGCTGAGTCTCTTTACCATTAGAATTTAAAAGGGTAGGTTAGATTCAGACTTCTTCTCACCACTCTGCTGTTCTTTTTCTAGATATGCCCTAATAAACTGGGGCAGAGTGTACTCAGCAAGTCTGCAGATGACACAAACCTTGGAGTAGTGGCTTATTATACCGGAGTGTGATGCTGCCATCCAGAGGGGCCTCCAGAGGCTGGAAAAACAGACTGGCAGGAACCTCACAAAGGTCAACCAGAAGTGCAAAGCCCTGCCACATGGGAAGGAGCAATCCCTGGCACCGGTATATGCTGAGTGCCACACAGCTGGAAAACAGCTTGGCAGAAAATGACCTGTAGTCAGGAGAGGGTTTTGGCAGCAAAGTCTGATAGTGGTGTGGGCTGCACTATGAGAAGCATTTCCAGCAAGTCCAGGGAGGTGAATCCTTCCTTCAGCTCAGCAGTAGTGATGTCATACCTGGAAGACTGTCTAGTTCTGGACTCCTCAACATACTTGGGAGAGCACAGTGAAGGGTCATGAAGTTGACAGAGGGGAAAGAAATGGGGGATGGACAGGGAAGGAACGTATTAATGAATCAAAACATCTGAAGACATGGTGGAAAGTGGTGGAAAAAAAGTTCAGGAGGTTCTATCTGAGCACCAGGAAACACTTTTTCAATTTGAGGGTGATTGAGTACCAGCACAGGTTTCCTAGAGAGGTTGTGGAATCTTCCTTCTTGGAGATATTGAAAAGCAGAGCAGACATGGTTCTGAGAAACTGGCTCTAGGTGTCCCTAGAGCAGGGGTTGGACCAGATGATTCCCATCAGAGCTCCCTTCCAATCTTAACCATGTGATTCTGTGATTGGGCAGACTCAGGAGTTCAATAGCAGACCTGTTTTTCCAGATGAAGATACATTTTTTGGCCTGGTCAGTTATCTTGTTTCCCAACACATATTTTATCTTTACTATGAAATCACCTGGTCTAGTGATCTCCATCTTCTCCCCCTCGCTCCCAACAGAAAAGTCTCATTTTCAGGAGAAATCATTTGCTACTCATCATCACACAAGTAATTCCTTCTATGTCTTTCAAACTGATAGATATTTGCCAGAAATAGATAAAAATCTCATTTTTTACTAACTTCTCCAGAAGCTATGTGCTTTTGCAAAGTCTTTCATAGGAACATGCTACAAGCCAAAATCTCTGACCTGTTGCTGCCTCAATGATACCATGAATAGTAGAACATCACTGTGATAAGGACAATTTAAATTTGTCATACAAGATTAAATAAATTATTCTGGAAATTTGCCATGTGCTATTTCCTTTGTATTTATCTGGTAATTAGTAATTTAAATAATCTTATTGCATTTTAAAGAAGAACTATGAACAAGAAAGAATTCACCAAATTAAAGATTTCAAAATATAGCATTATGAGAGTAAAGAGGTTTGGAGTTTTTTTAAAGTGAAACACAACCCATATTTATATTATTAAATATTTCTTAGAGGTGAAGATTGACCCAGGAATAAAAAAAATAATATATGAAAGAACTTAATTATCAACTGCTAATAATAATGTCACTGAAGTGTTGAATATAATTCCCTTAAACAGGGAATGTATATCTGCTATGAAACATATTCTAACAAATGTCCTGTAAACTTTAAAAGAAAGATCTACTTCTTTCAGTGAGAGAGTAAAGAGAGCAATTAATCAACTAAAAGGAAAACAAAATTGTGTGCTGATAGGAAAATGTACCCGCAGAAAAAATAGTTAAAAGTTATTTGGTCATAAAATGCATTTATAAAAGGGTATTATAAAAAGCATTATGATAAAAGGTATGCTCAACATTTCAGAAATAGTAATCACAAATGAGCACACAGGGCTGCTACAAATATCAGCTTTTCAAACACTGACCCTTTTAAATGCAATGGCTTGAAATTGTAATAATTTGAACAACTAACATTTCAGATTTATGTACCAAGAAAAAAAAAAGTTAAAAATACTGTTCATAGCTTTGAACTTGCCAAAACACAAATGCAGAAACTTGGTCTTTGAGATGTGATTTTTCTGAAAGCAAATTCCCAACCCAAACCTGTTCCATTTATTCCAAAAAGACTGTACTTTCTCTCTGAACATCTCAAGACTAGTAAAAAATAAGTGGAAATTACATTAGGTTTTTTTTTTTTCTGATTATAACCTGTTTGGCTGTGGTTGGATTGCTTGGAATGAATGATTTCAGCTGAGCAGCAGAGCTTAGCACAACGATTTCTGACTGAACTGCTGTGGAAGGGTTTGTTTTGCTCCGTTAAACTGTTCCCCTGAAATTAATGTGTCAACAGTAAACCTCTTTTTAAGAGCTACAAGAGATGTCTAGTGATGTCCACTGGTCAAAATTCATCCCTCTCTTTTAAAAGCTTTGTCTCCTATGGCTCTCAGTACAATTAGAGAGAGAGAAATGTGAACTGCCAACATGTGATTCAGCCTGCAAGCTATGATGTTCCTAAAAGCAGTTATGACCTTGGTACGTAAACTCAGTTGATGTGAAGCTTATACCTATCCATACTGCTTTTGAACTCCTGAGCTCTTTGCTATTCATGGCAAGTATGAAATCACAACCTTCTGCACAGATGTGGTGCTTTTTTTCCTCTCTCACTCTTTTAAATTAGCTTGTACAGTTCCTTTCTTTTCTCTCTTCATCTATTTCAGAACAGTTTTAGGATTACTTCCAGTAATAATCCTTTGAAAAAATGATGATGAGGGCTTTTTTTCATGAATTGATTAAAAACCAATTCTTTCCTTATTGATGTGAGTCTTATTCAGTAATAAGAGCACCATATACCAATAAAAGTATAACACTACACAGTATAAAACTGTGTTCTATGCATTGTAATATGGGTTTTGTCAAGCAAAAAATGCACATTCATACAGACTGTAGTCTGATGAAGATGTCATTTCTGTGTCAGAAACAGATCTGAGAAATCAGATTTCCTTTCTATATAGTATTCATAGTGTTCCTTTGCATCACCAAAACGAGCTGTAATAATCTCAGAAAAAATGCAGTTCACTGTAGTAAACATGCTAAGAAACACCTGCACTGTCTAAGATGAACAAAGTTTATTAATTTGTCATTAAGCAAGCGTGTCATGTTAACTTCTACCTGGGAATGTGCATGCCTTTTTTCTCCTATTGTAAAAAATGTCCATAGTTTTCCTACCAATAAGTTATTGGTAAAAAATAAACTCATCAGTAAAAGATTGTTAAATTGGTAGTTATATCAGTAATAATTATAGTAATTGATAATTATACCTCTATTGAAACCTTGTAAATAAAATATATTTAAATTGTTCCATTTTGTACAGACCTAATGTTGTTCATGAGTGCACTACAGATGAAAACCAGCTCTAAAAAGAATTTTCCAAACTATCACATTTAATTCGAATCAAAATGACATTAGTCTTCACCAATTTTTATCTGAATTATTGCAGACCAGAGATGATGATTCAAAAGCAGTATACACTCTGTAGTGTCTTAATTAAGATAAGAATTTTCTATTTTATGAAGATTTTCTCTCTGTTTTTTTAAAGCCATCATATCACCTGGAATATTTTAACTTTAATTCTACTCCTTCTGTTGAGCCAGAGTAGTAATTTAAGCAAGTAACAGATTAATGGTTCCCTTTATACCCCCCAGAGGACATTTGCCAGGAGCTTATACTAATACAGGTCAAACTTGAAGCTAAAATAACTTAAGAGTATCCTTTTAAGGAAGGATGGTAGTCATTCTTTTGTTTTGTTAATGACATTACATAGTGGCATATTCTAAAAGGTAGGAAAATCTGCAGAGATTAAGAGTATTATTCATATTCATATTTCACTATGAAATCAGGTCTTCTCTTTAAGTACAAATCTTTCTGCCAATCTGCTCTATTTCAATGCTTGGGGGAAAAACTATATCTGTCAAGTAAGTTTTCTAACACAGCTTAAATCAAATGTCAGGATAAAATTTGTACTCATTCTCTTTATGGACATATCTTTATGAGCATGTTTAATACTCAGAGGAGATTTACAAATAAATAGTTAAAAGAAACTTGTATCTGTTTTGCTCAGCCAGCAGTTTGAAACTCAGAAAGTGCTCCTCAGTGTGAATAAAATGTACTTGAAAACAAAATTTTACTTTATAATTGGGATATCTGAGACTCCTGCTTGCAGCAGCCATCTTGCTGACAAAATACTGATAGAATAATGCCCTATGTAACATTCTATTAAAAAAAGCTGCTTGTAATACTGCACTGGCATATTGGTAGATGCTAGTTTTGTGTTTCCTTCACTGCACGTCTTACTAGGAGGAAAAATACAGTGTTATGTGCACAGAACAAAGGAACATATTTGAATTGTGACAGCTAAATGGTACATAGAAATAATTTCTACTAAGATATGAGAACCAGTTAGAAAAGATCAATATTTGTAAACAATGTAACTTTGGCTGTTGTATGTAGGAAAACTTAAGTCAAATTTTGGTGTAAATTTGTTGTTGCCCGACTTTCAGTGTTTTATTGCATAGGGTAGGTTTACATAGTATATTTAAAAAAAAATCTGCCATCTCTGACCTTCCTAGCATAACATAAAAATAAATAAATGAATGAATGAATGAATGAATGAATGAATGAATGTTAATTCTCAGCAGGGTTTGTTAACTTGGACCTGGCACTACATCATTGTGGTCATGGAGGTTTGAGCTGGTTGCAAAGCTTAGGCAGAGCAAGATCAATGTGTTCTTAATTACATATTATCGTGCTTTGTCTGGGTAAACTTTGATCCTTCTTCTAAATTTAAATTCACACTAATGTACAGTGCTAGAGCTTATCTTGTTTGAGTAATTCAGCTGAATTTCTTCTAGAGATGTGTGCCAAGCAGATTATTGCTCTGGCTATCTGGCCTAACGCCAGTGCTTATCTCTTCTACTTCAACTTTGGAAAGTAGTAGATTTGGATAGTTATGTCTTGCTTAGGATGATTTCATAAAATATTTTAAAGACAGATACTAGAGGAGACAATATAAGTCTTGCAATAAGAAGAGGAAAGATATTTTTAAAAAATTTGTGTACCAGCTGTCCTTTTAAAGATATATATGACTAAGTGGGTTCAGTGTGCGCCAACATTATCGGAATTTTTTTAAAAGAATTTTTGTCATAGAAATAAGTCAGAGTGATTTTTTGCTATTGTTGAGAAATTGTAATGTATCACCTCCATATCCTCCATGTTTTTCCCAAGAGATTTTCTATTTTAATAGTTATCCTTTTCTTCCCTTTTTGCCAAGTATCTTCTCTTTTAATTTTTCTTTTTTATTAGTTTAAACACTTTCAACTAAATGTTGAATCATGAATGGGATCAGTGCAAGATAAGGATGTATTATCTGGACATATTTAATGTCAGAATATTGATTTGTGTCTGCTTATAAACAAAAATATCCATTTATTTATCATTGTATTAAAATATATACTTCCATATAATTGTTAGGAAATCTCTGAATAATATTTGTCTGTACTAGCAAATCAAATAAAAATATTTTTCAGCATGAAGCTAATATAGAACAGCTCCTACACATGCTAGTTAACAAGGTCTCAGAAACATATGGTTTCATGCAGGCTGCCTACTGCATAAGTCATGGATCTCCCAGATTCTGAGCATTCCTGTGGATAGTTCTAGCAGCCACAAGCCTATGAAGGAGCCTTCTAGCACTTCTGCAGTAGGGATGATTGAGCTGTTGAGTGATGTTGAATTTATCAGCATAGCCAGGGAGTCCTTGGCATTCCTGTATTCTGCTACACCTGATAATATGTTTACCTCCGTGCTTACTTTGTGCTTTTCGTTCTCCTGCTGACCTACCCATATGTCAGGTGGGTTTTGTTGTTTTGATTATTAGCAAAATTTCTGTTCGTACCTTCATAAAGACAAATAGACAGAGAACAGCCATATCCCACTCGGTGACAAAAAACTCAGCAGATTCCTAGCTCAGATATAGATGTTGAATCGTTTTTCAAACTTAGTATCTTATACATCTGCTGGTAAAAATCAGGCAAATGCAAAAGATATGGTATTTTCAGGATTATTTTTGTCTTTCCTAACCACTGGCATTTGGAAAAAAAAAAACCAAAAACAAACCACCAAACCACTCAATCCTATTTAACCATAAAACCAGAAGTCCCTTGTGCTGAATTTCAAAATATGCTTCACAGCTGTGAGTTTCAAGCAGATAAAACTAAATCCTTCCTAAGTTTGAATTGTCTTACTTTCTGAAAAGCTGTCTTCCTCTCCCACCTGTTCTTTGAGCATGGCAAATAGGACTTCTATCCAGTGCCTAGGCCCGATGAACACCGTTCTTGAAAACGTGTGCACGTCAGCCATTTTTGTTGGTATTACAAATTGCTCTAAACTGCAAACTGTTTTAAAGATAAACATTACTAACATTACATTCATCCTTATGGGGCCAAATTTGATCTTGTACATCTAACCTGTCTTTAACTCAGTGAAAGATTTGTAGGGCCCTCAGGATTTGTCCGGGTTTTGTACCTACAAGATTCAGTGACAAATACACCATTAATTTCATTTGGAACAGTTTCAAACCTACAATACACCTTTAAACATTTCTGCTTTTAACTCATTTGCAGAGATATTCTAATTAAGTGATATTGATAATAATACAGTAGTAGAAAATCATGCAAAATTGCATTTAGTATTACATGTGGTCACACCGACCATCCATGTATGATTCCTTTTAAAAAAGACTATTTTCAAATAAAGAAGCTCTGGTAGTTGGATATTTCCCTAAAAAAAACAAAACCAAACCAAAACAAAGCAACAAATAAAGAAGCTGATTTTAAATGAATAAAATAAAGGATCTGTTCCTGCAATCAGAGTGTGTACAAAAACAGACCCTGCAGACAGCAGTCATCATAACTTCAGCCATCCAGAGGGCAGGTGGCCACATGCCATCTTACACTGCCTTTGTCATAAAGGAAGAAATTGGCATGTTTAGGCAGTGCCTTTCTCTAGTCAGTTTTAGACTTCTGATTCAGAATTTATCATGTCCCTTGAGTACTAATTTGTCTTCATTTATTATGAAAGGTGTCAACATTGGTAGGTCAAACTATCTATCATACAGATATTTACATTTGGTCAAAGGAATTCCACCGCAGATTTCCAAAAGAATACTTGCATTTGAAGCTTAGGACACTCTAGTACCAAGAAAAGAGAGATTCCTACTGTGTGTTCAATCGCACCACTGACATTGTTTTGTATCCTTAAATAGTATTAAAACTTTTTGACAGTTTTAATTAGTGTGTAGATAATTCCTGTTCTTTAAAATAAGCAGTGTCTAAATAATTAGTGAGCTATAAATAATTCAGGTAGAAGAGACATTGGAGGCCTTCTAAAGACCGTAATCTATCAACAATTGGGAACATTAACATCAGGCATTCCAGCAATATTTCTAATAAGATTATTAAATATGCAGCCAGATCCAAAAGACGAAAGTAGAGATCTGACCTCCATTCAGCAACATAAATAATTAATCCACCTGTCTATCTACCTATCATCAATCTACTAAACTCAACGCTTCAGCTTGTTATATAAGTTTTGTAGAAAGAGAGGGCTTGGGGAGTTAAAGAAGTTTGTAACAATGCAGTTTAAATGAACCTTTCTCCATTGCACTTGATCTTTCCAGCAGAGTCATAAATCATTTTTTTCTTGTACTTGTGCTGATTTCTGCTCTTAACTCTAGGCTATCAGGGTTGAAAATGTAGTTTGCTATCCTGAGTGTTTTGTTTGCTGTAGTGTTATATACAAATACTTTTTTTCTTTTTTTGCTTCCATTGTCTCAGTGTTAGAAATAGCATTCAGCAAGAAAAGCACATTCCATGTTAAGGTCCTGCAATACTATTCACAAACAGGACTAGTTTTAAAAAAAAAATCTGACCAGCATCTTTGAATAGGGAAAAATTCTTGTGAGGAATCAAATACACTGAAGTGGGTAGCTAGGTGCTATTTGGATGGTGACGGGAGCCTGTTGTAAAGATCCTTTCAACATTGTCTTCATCTGAATTATCTGAGACTTTCAAACTGCTCCAATGATTTTTTAGAATCAAGATGTTTGATGGCCCTATGTGGCCTCTTGAGAAAATGCATGATACTTCTTTTTGCAGTATCTTAATCTGTGTACAAAACCTGTGTTGCCCGTCTCTGCTATATGCAATATTGCTATATTGCTACGTCTCTGCTATATTGCTACGTGACCAAACCTGCATAAGCAGAAACAGTTATTTTATATTATTTATATATCTTTTGGTCAATTCTCCATCAAGTCTCTGATACTGCCATATTTCCCCCCCAGGAGGACCAACACAATCAAGTGCACAAATAGCATCTACCAAATAGTCTGTGCATAGCCTGAGAAATGTCTGTGACTGTCCAAAACTCCCACTTTCTTCAGCAGTTAATCAAATGTTTTGTTTGACAGGGGCTAGGAGTTTGGTCAGTCATCTTGTTTCAAGTCAGCCAGCTGTTTTAAATCAGTTCATTGTCTCATCTATGCAGAGACTAGCCAGAGAGTTTCTAAGACCACTGTGAGTGCATAAAATAACACCTTTGATACCCAGCCAAACAACAGTTATAGCTGCAGGGCAAACTTGAATTTCATCCCTATATCACTCTCATAACTTAAATTCCATGCTAAAAGAAATACAGCAATTACTTGAACAGATAAATGTGTAAAACACAGACCAGTCAAAAATACTATTCAGGGCTACTTGAAAAGGGGAGTCTTTCAATGCTTTGCAATCCTTATTCCCCTTTCTGCATTAGACAGAACAGATGAAGATCACAAAGCTCTAAAAATTATAAAGCCACAAGTTTCTATTCAACCACATGCATTTACTACTATGCCAATACACTTTAGGAATTTATTTACATTTGTGTTTTAAAATGTGAAGGATAACTCTGTGCCTTTTAAAATATCTCTTAGTACTTATACATATTCTTAGAAGGCTTCTCAACTATGGTACTGTTCAGATTGCTGTAATACTTTCATTCCCATTATTATGGCCAACCTTTCCTAAATATGAACAATAATTAAAAAAAAAAACAAAAACAAAAACAAAAAAGCAGTCAGCTTTATCTCATTTGTATTAATTATATTCTGTATTCCATTTGCTTTTTGTGTCATTAAATACACCTGGGAGAAGATTCATTTTTGTTGTTCCTACATATGTTTTTTCATTATAATTGTTTCTATTGCAGAATTGATTAAATATCCTAAAGTTCTTTCCTTTAAATGTAATTACCTTTTAATGAAATGTATACATTTTTCTCACTATTACTGGTTAACCTTTAGCTACTTTTTCTATTTCTCTCGCTTCCACTTACTGCTGCAATTACCCTTTGCACTTTTTGCTATTAACATGGGAATTTTGACAAAAGCAAAAAAAAAAAAAAATCACTGTAGTTTATACCCATTGAATAATCACTGGGTATTAAAACCTAGATTTCAAGAAACAGGTCTCAAATTCTTCTACCCTGATATTTTGATGCCTGGTTTAGAACATATTATCCTTACTTACCTGAGTATTTACATGTCTTAAACTTCTCTGGAAATACTAATTTAATAATCAGTCTAACAAAATGTCTTCAGGCAGGAGGATTATAGAGGGGTTTTCTAAGGTCAGGTTATGCAACTTTCTTACTGACTTGTTCCCTTTCAGTGCAAACAGTCTTCTAAACTTATCATAACCAAAGCTGGATAGTTGAATGCTGTAAGATACATGATTGGACACCACCTTAAATTGTTTCAGAATGAAAAATTTAACCAACAGTCCTCTGAAACTGTCTTGAAAATACAGACTAATGTGTCTTGACTTTGGAAGTGAGTGTAAGATATTAGTTTCCTGAATGCTAGAACTTTCCTTCTGCTTCATGTGAGCACTATCTAATGTGGTTATGAAGTCTTGGACCTAACACTGGAGATAAATTCTAGCAGTAATTTATTATAAAAAGTTTGATGGTATAATCTTTCTTAAGCTAGTTCTCTAAACCCTCAATAGAGACTTCTGGGTGCCGGTTATGCTGTGAGGTTGTTTGAAAGGGTATGGGAAGCATGAACTACCTCATTTAATAATAAGATAATAATAACTTCATTAATCTCTAAAGATAATGGAACAGACTAATTATATCTTTGATATTAATGGCTGGAAAACATGCTGGTTTTGAAAAGTAGTATGATGGCAAAAGTGAGCAGCATTTATTCACCTTCAGAGATACTTGATATCCCAAAATGCAAAATCTGAGAGTGGGCGATATCATTCCCCAACAGAAAAAAAACTTTGCACTTCTAATTTGGATGAATACAACAGAGGAAGAAAAATCTCGGATTTTGCAGCAGTGATAGAGAATTATATTAATTCTTTATGTCTCATACTGTCAGACTGTTTAAAATTTAATAATCAGAAATGTAGATGAGAAGTTGAAGGCTATTATTCCTGGTCATCAATGCTGAACAGCCAATAAAATATATTCTGAAGTTACCAAGAGATTATTTTCTGTCTTCTTATGAAAGAAATACTTGTTATTTTCCAGTCTGTACTGAAACAGTTCCAATCATTAAATAATCTTAATCAGAATAATCTTAATCAGAATAATTTTGGGCGAGACTTTTTTTGCCAGGGTAAATGTCAAGACCAAAATCAAACTACTGAGTCCTTCTGTTTTCAGTTGGATGAACAGGGGGGGATGAATGCACACAAAATGCAGAAATTATGTTTGAAAGTGTAAATTTATTCCAGGCTAACTTTCTAAATGTTTGAAATATATCAAATTAAAACAGCATCATCTTTTTATGCATATTTAACAGTACAGGTATCAGTAGACTTACTGTTGTCAAGATCTGGAATAATTCTTCAACTATATACATTTCTCTATTGACATGTACATTAAATGTGCATAGAGCATTCATTAAAATTCTTTGTAGGGTTCTTTTCAGTGTAATTCTAATGTGGACTGAGGATATGGAATGTTACCTTGACAGAAGTAAAGACATATCCCCTGCCTGTCTGTCTGTACAAGTTAAACACAAACAACATCAACTAAAATAAGGTAGAGAGCTATAGTTTAAAACTCATCAAGAGCATGTTAAATTAAGGTGGTTTTGTCTATACGTGAAGAGTAAATAAGTGTAGCACATCATTCTCCTGCTAATATGCAGCAAGTTATATGGCTGCAGGCTTTCATTTTACTAGGAGCTGCAGCGTACACTGAACCAAAAGAGAAGGCATTAGCAGTATTCGATAAACAATATTTTGTGCAAAGTTTCTTCCTCTTCAAAAGCTCTTCAGGAGTAAAAGATACTGGTAATTTACTTTTATTGAAGTAGATCTCATTTGGGAATAAACATGAGTGAGAACGATGGCTGAAGATAGGTAAGGCTTCTGTGCCTTCCTTTTTTAAAACCAAAGAAAACATCAGTGATGAAAATTTTCATGCTCTGCCTCTCTAATTTGTGCAGTTAGATGCATATAAGGCATATTTTCATTACAGAGCACAGTGCTTACTTTGCGTTTTTTTTTTTTTCTCCTGCTACCCCACACAGATGTCCAGTGGGCTTTTTGTTTTGATTAGTGGAAAGGCTTCTATTTGTACCTTTATAAGGACAAATAAACAGAAAACAGCCATATCCCACTAAATGACATAGAACTCATCAGATTCTTAGCTCAGATATAGATGTTGAATGGTTTCTGATACTCAGTAGATTATACATCTCCCAGTAAAAATCAGGCATTTACAAAAGATATGGTATTTCAATATTATTTTTGAGTATTTGAGTAGTTTATTTGGAGTATTTTTGCTTCTCAATGACAATGCATTTATTTTCAATTTTCTCATATTTCTACTGCCACTTACACATTTTCTCAGGTACAGCTATTCTCAGCTTCAACAGTACTCAGCTCCCATTTCACAACCTGTCAAAAGGCTACTCAGGCAGAAAAAAACAACCCATATGTAGTCTCTGTAGACTGAAAATTAGCTTACTCATAGTTATGTCTCCTCATGGGAATTATCAATCCACTGATTGCTGAAAAGGGTGCCAGCATTAACTGTAATCCTCCAAGATCACTGGAAAAAAAAAAAAAAAGGTGATGCACGCTGCCAGTAGCCTCTACTTTGCATGAGCTCAGGAAATTTTGTCTTTGTTCATACTCACTGGCACTGGCTGCACAATCACTTATCTTTTTAATCTAATTATGAATCCAGTAATTGAGTGCTTGAGTCCTGTATTTTGAAATCACAAGACAGGATTACTTTCACTTAACTTTCAACATTTACAATGTAGCTTTCCACATATGAAGTAGTTATCCTAAGCTTCCTTTTTATAGCAGACAGTTAATCACTTAGTGATATGATTCATCTGACCTATGTTAGACATCAGTTTTAGGATAAATCTACAGCTGCTCAGATTAATCCTATCTAATGTGAATTTATCATAGAGCAGTAAGAGTATTAGAGACTTAGAAATAAATGTAAATATTTCTATTTTTTTTTCTTCAAGCCTCTTTTGATGAAATACAGAAAATTAGAACTTTTAATGTCTTTTCTGACAGAATATGTAATACCATAAAACTGCATAGATCAGACTCTCTGGGTTAATCAGAGTTCTCCATATGCTGTGGAATCCAATGATTATTAAAGATTTTTAATTTCTTATTCCTATTTATAGATATTAAAGATATTATTAAGAAGAATTTATTTCCTGGATTATTTTAAACGACAGATTCAATACAGTGGAGTATAAAATTCAGTTATATTTAACCTTCCTTCTAAGTGGTTTGACTTGATGATCTGACCTCTTAATCAAGAATTTTATGATTCTGATGAGTTGATGTCTATGTTTCTTAAATATTAATGTCGACAATTTATAGAACTGAAGAATTTTTTCCACCCATGTCTTAAAACGGTAATTACGATGCTCCAGTGAACTAACTATATTAATATGGCAGCAGTATTTTCTTGTGACTCTGCACTAAATCTGAGATTCCTTTTTAGTAAAAAAAAAAAAAAAAATATATCACATATCAACTCAATTTCAAGAAATGGAAGCAAAACATTAAATTGGTATTCAGCTAACCAGCAATGCAATTTGTGTAGGATTAGGTATCAATTGAAATCTGTTGTTATACAACACATGCACGTTATTCAACCCTTGCTTTCTAACAGTAGTTGTCATAACTACTAAAATATTTTTCCTGTAAGTTTCCTGATCCAGCTGTATACACAGCAGTCAGAAATACTATTATATATGAGAAATTATGAGCTGCTACAAATGGTGTAAATGGCTACCTGGTGCCATATTTTTTCAACATGTGGCAAAGGAGGGATGAGTATAGGTCAGTGAATATTATCACTTAAGACTCACACATATAAGGAATTTTAAATAGGCATTCTGCCTACTCTTGCCAATCCATGCTAAAATTCATACCATTGAATCTATTGTTTATCCTTGGGACATTAATGTCTAAAGACGATGGTTTTCCCCAACACTATTCATCTAATGGTCTGTTTCTGTGTCAGTCTGTTTGCAGCTGACAAAGACTTTAGGACACGACAAATTCAGCCTCTTTCACTGCTCAGTAATCTTTGAAAATAATGAATACAAGATCTCACCAATAAGTCCTAAAATAAAAAAAGTCTACAGAGATCACTATTACTCACCTGTCTCCAGATGGGATGTGGAGAGACAGTTGACCTACATGTAAAACTTCAAAATGAATGTCAAGGATGTGATTCTCTGGGAATCCATATTCAATATAGAGTAAGATGACTGGGAGAAGTGGACCTTAAGGTGTATTTTTCTCCAACATAATTGCTGTTGGGCTAATTTTTAGTGTTTTTTACCCAGAATATTAGATTTTGTAGGCCCCCTGTTGAATATTCAGCTATTATATTTGTATAAGGATGCCAGGCATTCTGCTCAGTCTTTCAAATCTTATGACGTGTAGAAATGATATAATGCAGGTGCTGACCTTTTATTCTATCTGTAAGTAGAAATTGTCTTGCTTAACTCTTCAAGATTCTTCCAGCTTTTCTTCAGCCTTCTGTGGAAAGTATAAGGCAAGATTTTGCCGGGGAAGAAAAACTTGCCACATATTACTGATAATTGTATATATAAGAGAGAAAAGAGTTGTGTTTGTGCAGGAAGTCTTAACAGCAGAATTTTTTAGCTTGCATATTTGAATTTGTAAATAAAAGTTTACAAACAGGACAAATTCAAAATAGAGCCCCAAAATAATTTTTCACATGCAGTAAAAATACCAGAGGGGGGGAAAAAAAAAGCCACATAAATATGGAAAAAAAAATTAAGTTTTGAGATGCATTCATCAGGATTATCTACTCCATCTTTTCTTCATTGCTACCACCCAGAGTGTTCTTCTGAATCACAAATCCACACAATTTATTAATTATTGTTAATTTAGTCAGGTATAAACTGTATAACTTCCCAAGGTCTGTGAGGTTTGTGTAGATATTGCACATTCAATATTTTGGCAATATGACTTCTGTGAGGGCTGGTTGGCCACAAGAGTCAAATGTGTTAGCAGGAAAGCAGCTTACCCTGATTGTATTTAGGCTGAGGTACACAATTTTCTTTATGTAAGGAATAGGATACCAGCCAAAAAACTGGAGAGGTCACAAGAAACTTAGATAAATCTAACTTTCAGTTCTCATTCCATGACAAAGAAGAGAATGCAACTTTACAAAAGTAATCTCTCACTGCTTCTTTCCTCACTGCAGCTTGTGGCTGTAAAATTCTGGGATAAAAGGGTTAAAAGGTTTTATTTTTTTCTTAAAATGTCAGCATGTTCTATATTTCTTCTTCCCAAAGAAGAGAGAAGTAGTTCTGTATACTGATTAAAATTTTATTTGAACATTCAGCAAAGTAAATGATTACTATGGATAACATTTTATAGTGATAAGACGTCAGCTAATAGACTTGATTAGAACTGAGTCAGCAAATAGTTTTCCTTTTTCCTTTACTGACTCGAGTACATAGAAATGGCTGTAAAATGCTGAGAATGGACAGCAAAAATGTGTCTATTTTTACCAATGTGTAAAATTCCAAGTCAGGAAGGAGTCCATCTTGCCTTATGGGGCAAGCTGTAATAATTGCTTATAGTGAGATAAAATATTGTTTCAACAATAACTTCTGTCTCATAAATAACAAAAAATGTCTAAATTTGTGTGGCTGCTCTCAAACTAACTCTGCCTTCTTTCCCCTAAAAAGAAAAAGGTAAAATATTTGTGCATCTGTTTGTATTTGAGGTGATTGTATTAGTGAGATAATTGAAAGTCTAATATTTTTCTTGCTAATGAGATCCACTTCTTTGAACTTTTGATTTAACACCAATCTTTTTTGTGTCTTACATTTTTATCTATAAACACATTTGAAGCCTTTACAAGTGAAATAAAAGTTTGACTGCTTAGGAAGAATACCCACCTCAAGAAAGAAGGTCTTTCTTTTCTTTATATACCATTATTTTCTAAGATCCTGATCTAGACTGGACCCTCTCAGTACTTGCAATAATGTATTTTGTTCCACTGTATTTATTTTCAAATATATATTCACTGCATTTCCTAATGCATCGTTTCATATCTTCTACTGATTTAATGTATTTTAATGTCCTATACCACTTGTAATGTATTTTCATTCTCCCCACAGAATAACCTTAGCAGTGAAGCAAGAACTGGAAAGAAAAGGTGTCTTCTGATCACAGATGTTTTTCTCTCTACTGGAATGAAAGAAAGTAGTAATAAAATTTACTGTGAATAGAGGAAATATTCCATTCTACATTATGCCACATCCAGAATAAATAAGATGAAATTAAATTAGCTGGAATGAGAAATTTGTATGTCGTTTGGTTGTTTCACAGTAGGAAAAAAAAAAATTGCATGTGGGACACACACAAGGGAGGAAAGTAGCATCAATAATATAATAAATATAATATAATATAATATAATATAATATAATATAATATAATATAATATAATATAATATAATATAATATAATGTGATATTATAAAATATAATATCATATATCATATCATAGAAATAATATGATATTATATACTATATTATAATATAGTATATTAACATCTAATATAGTAGAATAAAATAATATAATATAATATAATAATATAATAGCATATAATATAACATTATAGCATATAATAGCATAGCACAGCATAGCATAGAATAGCATCTGAAATAATAGGGTATCATTGCATAATCATATAATATAATATATAACATATAATATATAATAATATATAATAATATATAATATATTATATAATGTATGATATATATAATATAATATATAGTATATAATATATAACATATAGTATATAATATATAGTATATAATATATAATATATAATAGTGTTATTTTTCACATGTTCACAAAGACTTTGCAAGTGACAAAAGAAAACTTCCAAAGGGAATAAAGGAAGGAAATAATAATTGGTCTGTCTGACTCAAAATATAAACAGGTATAAGATAGAAATAGAATGCTACTAGTAAAAATTATTTTGTCTAAGCACTCTTAAGCTGCAAGTATTGTCAAATCTGCTAGAAAGGCCACATATGTAGTGCTTATTGGGCTTCTAAGGTATACTTTTATTACCAAACAGCTCAAATAACAAATACTTTTATTTGTTGTTCTAATTCCTGCTCAATAGCTACTGGTGGTTTTAACTGTCAGTTCAAAAAGTCCTTCCTTGCTATCAAACACAGAAAGGAGGATCTTTTCAAACACAAAAGTGGATGTCTGCGAATGTTGCTGCTATATTGTAAAGAGTTTCCTATTTGATTTTTCATAGTTCTAAAAAGGGTTTTTTGCCATGTTAGCTATTTTGGCCATTTTGGCAGAACCCAAATTATTGCATGATCTATGCCAACAGAAAACAATTAAAAAAAATACTGAAAGTTAATTCAGCAAGAATACACTTTTTTTTTTTTTTTTTTTTTTTTTTTTAGCTACAGCTGTTCTATTAAGCAGGCTTGGGAATGCTCCTGTGCAGAGACTAATTGTCAGAGAACAGCCCATATCTAAGGTAGTATACTTTGTCCGCTTCCACACTATGATGTCTGTATGTAAAAACCTATTGATCCCTACCTTTTAAATACCAGAGCATTCCTGAGAATTGTTCAGGGGGGTGATGGAGTGATAGTTGGCATAAGATAAATGTTTCTTAGGAAAAGATCAAAACATAAAATTTATGTGCCTCAAAAAAATAATTTCTTCTAGCAATATTAATTGTGTTTATCAATGAAGATGTAGGACTTTTGTTTCATGGACCCAACTGGTGTAGGTATGTTGACAGAAAATTTAACCTAAACTGTGTTACCTCTAATAGCACAGACAGTGCACAGAAAACCTACTTTACAAAAAAAAAAAAAAAAAAGGGAAAAAAAAAGCACTAAAACTCTTGCACTGGAGAGATCATAAGTGGTAATGTGCCTTTTCAACAGATTTTTTTTTAGAAATGTTTATTTCTCTCATCTACTATCAGAAGTTTTCAGACTAGCAGCATGGGGGGAAGCAGTGTGTGGCAGTACCAGTGATTACAAGAAAAGTAAAACAAGACCAGGAAGTAGCAGACAGCGTGATATATTTTCTGCCAAGCAGAGAATTTTGCAAAGCAAACTTACATCTGGCTTTCTACTTATCCAGCACCAGAGGACACCAATGACCAGGACTGATGCAAATTTCATGTATAAGCCTGAAATAAGAAGTTAACATGGCAGTCAGTGCTGATAAAACTGATAAAACAATAGGGATGCAAAGGTGGGTGCTGGTTCACAGGAAAAACCCTACAGTGGTGACTTGTGCACCAAGTTTCCAACAGATGACTGAGAAAGAAGGTAAATCTAATCTGTACCCTCTAAATTCTACAGCTTTCCCAGTCCCTCAACTCTCCATTAATTTTCAGAGAAAAGTGAATATCACATCAAATCTTGAAGATACGTTCTCATGTATGTAAGGATGATTCCAGAGTTTCAGCTAAAATAATTTTTAAAGGAGATGCATTCATAAACAAAAGCACTTTTCCAATTCTCTGTGAAATGAAAGAGGTTAAAAATGCATTCTTCTATTAGGTTTAAAAAAAAAAAAAAAAGATAAAATACCAAGCTTCTTGTCTTTACCAAACACAAGTTTTTTCCTAATTCATCTTAATTCAAAAAAAGCATAACTATCTAATGCACACCTTCTGTGCTTCTCAGGTATCATGACAAACCTTTAAGGCAGTCTTTGATTTTGAAGAACTTCCATGAAATCCTAGCAATAGAAATACTTCCTTATGCTTTATAAAATTTCTTATATGTTGAAACCTGACAAACAAGGCAAAATATTGTGGCTACCTAGTGCTCTAAATATCCAAATATTTTCTATAGCAATCCCCTTATGACAGTTAGGTATGTGACCGGGGAGAGGAAATTAACTTGTTTGTTTGCAGCTCACAGCTGATGTACACCATTAAAGGTCACTGAATTTTGCAAAACAAAATAAAAATACTATGTGCAAAGAAGATCAGTGTTAGCCCTGCATCAGGACTGTGATAGTGCAAAGATGTTTTATATTTTCTTTCTTTTTTGAGGCATAGACCGAGGTCCAGAAAAGTATTTTCATTAAAATTTGTTAATTTTTCTCTCCAGAGGTGGATAAACTAGTGTATGAAACTTAGGAAATAATGTTCTGCTAACATTGTTTTTCTGCTTATTCAGGTAGGAAATAGGGTCATGTTGGACTAGGGCCAGTGACTTCTGTCAATTATCCCTGCTGTTAATGCTAGTATTAAAGTGGCAATTATCATATAACATCCATTGAAATTATTCCATGAAAACAATTTATTACCAGCTTGATTACAGCCTGGATTCTCCTGATATAATTTTTTAAATGGTAAGCAAGGAAAATAATTTTAAAACAAATAAACAATTACACAAAACCCAAACCCCACAAACCCCACAATAAAGTTTCTTCATTCAAAGAAGAAAAACTTGACGGATCTGTCCTTGAATGACTAAAACACAAAAATAAAGTTATACCTTATGTATGATTATGTACCTCTGGTCATTGTTGTTTTATTCTATATTTTGGTCAGAGTACAATAATTGTCTAGGGCAGGTTAAGGTGAAGACTTGATATGATATGAATCCCTTAGAGTCTGAGTCTTCATTATTTACGCTGCAGAATAAATTATATTGAATAATACTGTAGATTTTAGAAGGTTGCTCATTAGTCAAAATAAGAATTTTTTTACAGGTATGTAGAACACAGGGCAGAAAACAAGAGTCAACAGCAATCAATTGTACTTCCAAACTGAACTTTACTAATCTATCAGGTTACATGAACAAACAAGCCCTGGTAGAAAACCTGCATAACAAGGCTTTTAAACCGAGAATATTTTCACAACTATTAGGACAAAAGTACTGTTGCTGTGGGAAGTTTAGTGAAAAATGTCTTCTGTGTTCATGTGTTGTTAACTCCATGATGAAGACTCAGCCTAAGGGAACATTTTAAGCTATGGCTGAAGTTAAAAAGTAAAGGAGTTGAAGTCAGTAGGTCTGTACGTGTAAGGAAATGTTTCTGAGCCTGTTCCTTCTTCAGATCATCATATCTGTAGTTTAATCAAGGGTATAAAAGATAAGTCAGAAGAAACAGTGGCTGCTCAGAGCTTTGTTTGGTAGCTTGAGCAATTTTCAGTAGCTTTGGTGGTGCTGTTTGTACAAATATACAGGGCAATTTTCCTTTATGCAAAATGATTCAAGCATATTTTTACACATCTGTGTTGTGACTACATGAGATCTCTATTGACAATATCATAGTCTAGTTCAGATGTAGATCAATATATATATGAATATTTCGTGACTGTTCCATCCCCTTGTACTTATTGACTTCTGTAAGGATGCCAAAGTCCAGAGAGTATGGCTTAGAATGAAAAAAATCATACAAATCTTACAAAAATTATACATATAAGAACAAAAAAGCAAACTCCTCCTCCCTTATTCCAGGTCTAAATAAGATATATAAAACCACAATATTTAAAAATCTTGTTATGCACCCCCAAAATAAGCATTTGCCTAACAAATACTGGTTATCAAAAAGCTGATAGATGAAAAACAAAAACGTAGAAAACACAACTGAGGATTATAAAGCTCAATTTTTTTCCACTCACAAGGACTAGTACATTAACTTCTGGTTAGTACTTCAGAAAGATGTGGGACAACACATGGGTTTCAAGGTGGATGAAGAAAAGCGACTGGAAAGGCAAAATTTTATTTGGGATAAACAAAACCAAACGGGCTAAAGTATTTTAAAGGACAGATGAATAACAAAGGATGTGACAATGCATAGAACATAGCTAAGTGAAGACAATTCTGGTATTCCAGTCTACCTTTTTTTTACATTCTAGAAGAAGAAAACAAAACATAATAGCTGGCTAACAGGAAACTGTCTTTTTTAGCAGGAAAAAAGGCAGCTGCTTTCTTTACAACCTTCAGCTCAGCAAAACCCAGACACTGCAATCCAAGACAAATGCAGTTAAGGTACATACACGTGCAACTGTTCTACTTACCTAGAAACAGCCCCTGGGAAATTTCTACCTATACTCCAATTGTGCAAGAGGACTGCAGGAGATTTGGTAAATATGTAAGTTGCTGAAGAGTGTTAATACGGCCCTGGGGCTCTGATTCACTCTGCCAATCTTAAGGCAAGTATTTGAGGGAGTCAGGACTCTCAGTAAGTGTCCTAGTGTTCAAGTGTCCTGTTTGAAAATGTAGTGTTTGTGAAGGTGCGCAGGCCCTTGAGCACAACTTTAATTAAATGATTAAGAAGTAATTACATCTGTTTTTTTACTGTTAATGTCGTGGAAAAAAAACAGTGTTTGCATGTATGTTTGTTTAAAGTCATGTAAATGTTTTTCTCATTCGAAATTATCTATAATATATGTGCTTAAGAAAAGGCTAACACTCAAACAAGACCTACATATGATTCTTATGCCAAATTCTGCTGTCTTGCACACTATCTTAGGGTATTACAACAATTGTATTTTGAATTGTCTCTGGATATACTGGCGGACTAAAGAAGCAAAGCTGAAAATGATGGTGTTTGTTTCACAATATTAACAGTTCTTCATTGGGGGTTGCAATAATTTTAAGTACATTTGTAAAGACTAGCATCTTTTCTTACCCTTCTTTTTTGTGGTTTTTTTTTTTTTAGTTTTTTTGTGGGGGTTTTGGGGTTTTTTTGTTTTTTGTTTTAGTTGTTGTTTGGTTTTTTGTTTGGTTGGTTGGTTTTGTTTGGTTTTGGTTTGGTTGGTTGGTTTTTGTTTTGTTTTTTTTTCTACTAAGACATAGCCTGGAAATGCTTCTGTTCTTTCTTTCTCAGAAGACCATTTCATTTCATAGGTATTTGCTATTTTGCTTTAGCATTTCCACATAACCTGATATGCTTAGCAGGTCAGACATTTCTTGAGCTTACACTAAACAAAGTCTTGCACTTAATCTTGATTTCAGTTAGCCAGGGCCCTTGAACTTGCCTTGCCTTGCCATGATCCATTCAGTCTCACTTTCACTCTTACCAGCTATTTAATCTACTTAGCATTAATTGCCACAATAATACACCTCTCACTTCTTTTCCTCATGTATCATCTCTCACTGTTGTTCTCCTCATAGAAAGCCCTCAGATGTATTATTTCATTTGTTTTAAAAATACTCTGAGGTCCTTAATTCTCTGCTCTCTTTTACTGAGCAAAAAGCTACTTTGATAATAACAATATTACAATTTAGATATTTCATTTTTAAAATTTGTGGTGTTTTATATAAACACATGATTTGGACTTGTAGGTTTTGCCTCATTTGCCCAATTGCATGAAAATAAGAAACACATTTTCTTTTTTTGATAGATAAGCACCTACCAGTTTAACAAACTGAATACTTCCCATGGCAACTTTCAATATGGCATTTCACAAAATGAAGTGGTTTCCATGCTTAAAAACCATCAGAATGCTTACAAAGAAAGTTAATAAAACTGCCAATAATTCTGACATCAATTTTTGTGAAGGAGAGATAGATGAGAGGATTGTATTCCTGAAGAGACACCTTTGTTGTGTTTTCAGATAGCATTATAAGCCCTATGTGGAATTACTATTGAGAGAACTCATCAAAGTTCCTATTTTGAAAGGTACCAAAGGAACTATCTTGGTTGGCATGAAGAGCATCTCCTCATCAGTGGTGGAGAAAGTCTGAACCCTCTTTGGGGCTGCTAGCAACACAACAATTTGAACAAAAAGGAAAAACCTGGTGTTAGGGTTCCTAACAGCATAACCTGCCAGTTGACAAAAAATATAGGACATAAAGAGCACAAAAAAAAGATGGTTCTATACACATTATTAGCAGACAAGCACATACGGTAAGAATGTGATTTTTACTATTGCACTATTTTTGAGTCTGGAAATTTAATAAAGGTTTTCCTCTATTACTGTTTGGGGTTTTTATGTCTTTTCTCAATCAGATCTTTGGCCTTGCAATACAAAGGGAAACGAGAAAAGAGAGAGAAAAGCAAGAAGAGAAGCTACCATCACATTCTCTTGGGGCTTTATTCTATGCTTCATAGAAACATTAAGGTTGAAAAGACCTAGAAGATCATCATATCCAACCATCAACCTTGCACCACCACCAAGTTCACCACTAAACCATGTCCCCAAGTGCCATAACCATGTTTTTGGAATGCTTCCAGGGATGGTGCCTCTACCACTTCCCTGAACATTCTGTTCCAAGGCTTTACAACCCTTTCATTGAAAATATTTTTCCTTAAATCTAAAGTAAACATCTTCTGGTGCAGTTTGAGGCCATTTCCTCTCATCATGCCACTAGGGAGAAGAGACTGACACCCACTTCACTACAACATCCTTTCAGGAGCTGTGGAGAGTAATAAAGTCTCCCCTTAGCCTTCTTTTCTCCAGGCTTCTAGCAATAATATTTTTTTTTCTTAGAGATAAAAGTGAATGATAAGTTGAAATGTTTTTGCTTCAGATTGATGCCAAAGACAGTAGGAGTAATGAGACATCAATGATTACAGCCAAAAGTCTCAAGCAAATTCTGCCTTTGCATGCAAATGGCAATTGAAAATGTTGCTGCAGCACTGAACAGTCCTTTGCCTAGTCTTTTAACAGCTCATTTATCATAGTCCTACAGAGACATAACCTAAAGTTCTCAAAAGACACAGGCTAAATTTTGTTTCAGGTCGTTTTGATGCTTGATCATTAACACCCAGAACATGAAGTCAAGAAGAACTGGGATGATTATTGGATGTCACCACGACATTTTTATGACAATCCTTTGCTAGGATTTTCTTCTCCTGAGAAGTTGTGAGGGCCTCAGGAACAGGTGTAAACAAATTACTATCTGCTGCTGTGGAATGCAACAGGTGCTTTCTTGATTGGACCATGTTGGATGTTTTTACTTTATAACCAATCAAGGAGGCAGCTGGGTCAGACTCTTTAGGAGTCACAGGCTTTTGTTATTCATTTCTTTCTATTCCTGTCTCACTTTCTGATGCATCTTTCTCTCCCTTCTTTTAGTATAGTTTTAGTGCGGCATTTTTAATATAATATATATCATAATATAATAAACCAGCCTTCTGAAACATGGAGTCAAGAATTCTCTGTCTCTTCCCTCGTCCTGGCTGCCCTGAAGACCACAATTGGACATTAGCTGAATATCATAATATGGCTGAATATGGCTGAAGAAAATAAGATGCAAAAGTAACATGTAGGCTGAGATAAAGTGAAAGATCACACATGCAAGTGAAGATGAGAGATGCCAAAGATTTCATTCTCAACTTTCTATCAGCAAGTAATGTCTGTCCTCTTCCTGGGAAGCAGGACTTCATTGTGCGTAGTGGCTTGATTTATTAATGTGTATGCTGAGGTTATGGAAGATATTTATATATAACAACATTGTATTTTTATTTATACTATCTAAATAGGGGTTAGCTTATCACATCCAGCAACATCTGTAGAATTTTAAAAATAGCTAACCTTTGTGTGACATACTTTTAATTTGAAGGTGTGTGGTCCTGTCGGAGAAGCCACCTTGCCATGATCAGAATCAAAACATACAATAGCCTCTTTGCAGCTTCACTAGTTAAATCAATTCTAAATTGCATTTGGGCTAAGTTCGATGTTCCTAAAATGAATAATTGTTGTAGGATCACAGCCTCAAGTGATACACTGTGCTAGTATTAGTCAGAATTAGGTATATTGTGAGAAATAATGGGCAAGTGCCCCCACAGTCCTCTGTCAATTCATCTCTGTCTTGACCTGCAAACCCCCTGATTCCATTCCTGGCCTTCCCTTAAGTAAAGACTGACAACTGTGCCAAATTGTGACAGATTGTGTTTTTGATACATAATACGGACATTTTTCCCCAAGAGACTGTATAATTATGAGTGTAAAGTAGAAATAAGACAAATTAATCAGAAACTAAATCTTAAGGAAAAGGCTGAGATTTTAACAGGCACCCGAGGGAAAGCAACACTTCAATAATACAATGTGTTTTAGAGGCTGATATCCTCATCTCAGTATACCTGCAGAGATTGGAAGTTTAGGTAATGTTACATAATGTTTATTTTGAATAAAATACAGTTTTACTGTCTTACAAATGCTATGTCAATGATATTTTCTTTTTGTGTATAATTGAAAGAGAAAAACCCCTTGCAACAGAGTTAGAATAGCCAAGTAAAAAGCAGACCTTTATTGGAAGCTTTCAGTTGTTCTGGTGGTGATGGACACACCCACTACCAGATTTCTACAATTTTTGAAGCTTAATTAATTAGGATATATAACAGGTACATCCAACAGGAGATTCAGTTGCCCCAGTAGCCCACCTCTGGGTCAGCTCCTTGGAGTTGGTTCAAGGGGTTCTCTGCCCCACTTCTTATTATATCTTATTGTAAGTCCCCTACCTAGAATAAGACGAAATAATATTTCAGGAATGTGTTTAGAAGGTCAGCTTATTGTTCTAAAATGTAGGGTAAAAGAAGTGGGAAAAGTACTGGAGCTATGGCAATGCATTATCAATCTACAAATCTACAAATGTAAAAAAAAATATTAAAAACTTAGGCATCATTCTCAGTATTTTAGCTGTTCACCTTGGTGCCTGAGTTTGTATGTACTTCTGTAGTGTTTGCTTTTACAAACATTTTTCATTGACTGTTTTTTGGTGTCCATTAATAGAGGTTATGTCCATCTTTTTTGTATCATTTCCTTGCTCTTTTTTTTTTTTTTTTCCTTTCAAGAACTTTAAGCTTCTTTGTCTTTCTTATTCTCATAGGTAAACCTCTTTGTCTTTACATTTCTTCTTAACATCAGTCTTCATGATTAATGTGCCATCAGTCCATGTCTTTATCTTCTCATATACAGATATTTAGTTGTTTGATTTTTTTTCCTGCCATCTTCTAATCAGCTCTTCCCAACATCTATCCTTTTCCTCTTCTCTTAATTATTGCTATTACTACAAAGGCCTTCAGAATGGAGTGGTCTTTTTCATTCTAGATTGCACTTGTTTATTTTTTCAGCATGGAAACTACACAGAAACATCTTGATATTCAAGGAGAAAAAGATATGGTTTGTTAAAATATTTTCTGATCTATTTCAACTTAATCAGGCCAGGAAGCAATATTCTGTCTGTAAATACTATTCATCTGATGGGTTAGAAAGGCAATGAACTGCCATAATCTTATTAAATAATTTGTATTTCAGGGGCAGTGATACTTGAACATTAATGTGATAATGAAATAAAATCTGATAGCTGAGTTATACTTGAGGATTGCTTATTAAAAAGTTCTATGCATCTAATGACTAATCATTAGCAAAGCAGACATACTTCCCACAGAGTTTCATCAGAGTCTTCTATATAGGAAGGACTGTAGGATAAATATAAGACTATGGTCTTATAGTCTTAGACTATAGTCTTATATAGGACTATAAAGGATAAAATGTATGTATACCCCCCCCACAAAGTGCACCACAGCATAGCTGAAGGTTCTGATCCCTTGCAGTAAGTGTCTGAGGCATCCTCAGTCACCATAGCTCATCTGAGAGGAAGGCTATCTGGATCTAGAAACTGGAAATCACTTCAGATTCCCATCATATGTACTTCACTTATTCTGACTTTTACATCTTCACCACCGCCAATGTGTTATTCAGACAGGGCACTGGAAAAATTGAATATTGTCTATATCTGGCGTGCAATTTGTAAAGAATAGGTAGAATGTCTCTGCAAGAGGTTTGGAAAAGGAAATAAATGAAGCAAGAAAATTTGGGGAAATCGGGAAAGAAATATTCATTTCCCTTATGTGCATTTTACGCATCACAGTATGTACTAACCAAAGGAACAATATCTCAGACTGTCTAAGTATTTAGGAAGAAAAACTAGAATATCTATGTAGATGCCTTCATGCAAAACCAATCATGACAGTGAGGTGAGGTTTAAAACGATTCAAATTTAAACTGTGTGGATGAAATTCAAGCAGAAAAGGTGAGCAGAATGTATACTTGTGGAAATGCTGGAATGGCTTAGCAGATTTGAATACAGATTTGAATAATAAGCCCACTTCAGTATGTAGGCAGAAGTTATGAAATGGCTCTTTTAACCAGGACAAAAGTTGAAAATCTGTGAAATCAGGAAAATCTACAGATTTTCGTGAGGGAAAAAATGGAAGGGAATAAAAATGCCAATATTAATCATCCTGGTTCCCAGATAAAATCTCTGAAACTATTTCAGTCTGATTTGACCCCTTACCATAAACAATGATACTGCCTTTACTTAGGGATGCCTGCAGGTAAACGTAAGAAGCAGAAAAGATGAAAGGACAAGGAAGAAAAACACTATGTACAAACGGGGCATGGATGGAGCAGAAAACCAGCACAAACAAGTACTATGTTTGTCCCTGGATGCAAAGCACATTTTGATGGCTACATACTCAAGAGCTTATCGTTTCATAGGAATGCAGTTGCCGAAAAGCAGCCTTTATCTCTTCTGTAATATTGTTCAAGATGTTTTTCTAGGATTTAAGATACAAGGAAATAATACCTAGAAAAAACTATTGCCCTTACATAACTTACAAATATAACAAAAATTCTAAGTGTAATACTTGCATTGAAAGTGCTGACATGTGTGTTGATTCATGAAGGTAATTGCTGCTTATCTAGGCTAGTAAATGCAAACCTAGATACTACTAAATTAGTCTTCTCAAGTAGGGAGCAAGACAAACATATTCCAAGGAACTGATATTGAATTATTTCATTTCAGCTGAGGCAGAGCTGATTCCTCAAATGCAGTAACTATGTATATTTTCATCATTACCCAGTTGCTTTTAGAATTTCTAAAGGAGATTCTCTGTATACTTGCAAAAGCCATTCCATGGGAGAATCTGTCTCCTGATTCAAAGTCTTTGTGTAGTCTTCAGCAATTTATCATAAATATATAAAATACACATTCAACTTTTTAAGGTCTTCCCATGCAGGAAAGTCACTGTTTTTGCATGACAAGAAAAAAAAATACAAGAAATTCACCAAAGTGTGTGATATAAAAAACATCATCTGTACATTTCTCTGTCCAAGAAACTTCTTTTTTTCTTCTGTATGACTTTCTCTTACTCGATGATACTATATTTCTGAAGAAAAGGCATTTTGTAAAAATTATTCTGTTATAGGCAGTACAATGGGTTATATTAGCTTATTAAAACAAATTTGGTGAAAACACAGTCTGCTTTATTTTTTTCTTTCCCTTCACCTTTTTCCTAGATATACTTTGATGTCGATGTCTAAACAGAGCAGAAGTACAGAAAAAGAAAAAAGACATTTCCAGCCAACAAATCCTGCATCTGCAATGAGAATCCTTAATTGAACTGAAAATGAAACAATTTCATGCAAATTAGACTCCTTTCTTTTGAGGGTTAAATCAAATCACCACAAGATGGCTCCCCAGCTTCTTCAAAGTTTTTTTTTTAATCATGCTGCTCTCCAGTGAAGGCATTGATTATCTTACAGAAGTCTGGAGTACAGCTGAACAGACTGTGGATTAGAGCCTTGTCTAATAAAATAATAGCTATTTTTACATTAAAGCCCTGGAGATCTCTTTGAAAGGTAATTCTGTTACTTTAATTTCTGTACCCCATAAAAGGCTGTTATCTAGTTTGTGCCTCTGTTCATTTTTTTTTTCCAGCAGACAAAGATTGGCTCAGAGAATTCAAACTGATTTGGAGTTTAAGCCTCCTGATTTTAAAGGCTAAAGCAGCTTATGCTCCTAAGATTTCTAAAAGTATTAGGAATTTTAATTGTACAGATAATTTTTTTAATTGCTATTTTTTACTGACCATTCTTTTTAAGAAGTAAGATTTAAATAAAGGGGTGTGAGCTATAATATTAGGTTTTAGTAAAAGTTGTTCCCAAAACAAACTGAAATCACACCAGAATAAATGCTATTCTCAAAGAAAATACAGGGCTTGGGATATTTCTGTAAGTTTTAAAATCAAAATAAAGTAAAAGTTCTTTATCCAATCCAGTTAGTTGGATAGTCATGCATATTTTTTAGAATATCACTTCTGGGATAAATAGGTATATTTTTGATTTTATTTGAATGATTTTTTTGATACAGTCTTCCTAACACAGAGCAGACAGACATAGGGACAAAAAAAGGTAAAAAAATACCTAGGTCGATAAGGAGGCAGAAATATAACACCAGAGAAATAGTTGATAGCAGCAGAAATCTTTCTAGTTTGCATATAACAGAAACATTTTTTATTTCCTCATAGCAAGAATCTATTTTCTTTGTAAGAACCACACAGTAATCTTGGAGAGTTTGACACTGAAGCAGCATGATAGAGACAGAATTTAGCACCGTCTGAGTGCTACAAACTTAAAAAATTCACTTCTGCAAGGTCAGAAGTACAAGTTATGTCCACTCTGTCTTTTAAACCTATTTGTGAATCTTTCCTTAGGGTCAAAGTCACTGATCAATCACACTGTCTCTAAATTTGCACTCAGTCATAGGGTGACATTTACTGGTAAAATTTAATCTTTATACTTGATGCAGAGAAAACACAAAATGGGAATGAGTTCCTTGTTCAGCTGTGGAAAGTTCACAAGCAGGAACTTACATTCACTAAAACAAAGCTGTTGAAAAAGAAATGGCAAAATTCTCTAAAAGTGAACTAAAGTTTCTTTGAATGCTCAGAGTACAATTAGAAAATTGGGTGCCTCCAAGAAGTCTGATCTTGGATAAGGCTATTTTATAGATGTATTCAACACTGATTGAATCTATAACCTGTTCTTTTTTCTGCTTTTAATTCTTTCTGGTTTCTTTTACACAATGGCAAGTGTCCAAGAACAAAACTCATCTTACTAAGGCAAGAAGCAAGCCCTGTCAGCCACAAATATTATCCACTCATTTTTGGACTAAGTCTACCTATGCTACTAAGTCTCATACAGCCTTTTTTCCCCATTGACTATAAGCCATTTTTATGCCAATTAACTGTATACGTAAGTGTCTATAAAAATAGATGCATATGTAAGTCAGACAAATTCTACCTGCTTCCATCAGGGAGAATGATAGACAATGTTTCCAGCTACAATTCATGTGAAAGAATACAAAATGGCAGCTTGTTTTGTGGCTGCAGAAACCAGTATGCCCAATATGCCCCAACAGTATGAACAAGCTGGAGCGTGTCAGTCGCAAGACATGGCAAAAATGAAAGTTTATGCATGGGGACATAAATGTAGCAATTCAGACTGAATTCTGTGCTGTATTTTCAATATGCTTCTGCTCCATTTAGTGTGTTCAGATGACATGCTAGCTTCAGACTTGTGAATGCAATTTTAAAACCTCCATTTCTTCTTGTTTGTAGGTCAGAAAGACCATAGGAAAAGAAGTCACTTTTGTATTTAAAAAATTATTTGATCTTTCTGAATCTCAGCCCTAAATTACAAATGCAGAAGTAAATTGCAATTGGGGAAGTCATTGACTTACCAAGATATTGAAGCCAAGCCTGTGCATTATTTCATCCTTAGTGTGGTATGAAAGTAAGAAGTATTTCTTCAGCTGTGTTGAGAGTGCCAGTATTTCCTTACAATGTGACAGTATAAATTTCTGCCTCAAGAGCAAACAGTTTTAATGTATTCTGGGCTTTATTTATTTATTCCCTTACTTACTTCCTTATTTTTTAAAGAGGATATTTTTACTTTGATGCTAACACAGTCATATTAGCTTCCCAAACCATTGATTTAATGGTCCCTGTTCATAAAATAGGTGTAATAGGACCAGTTATATAACACCAAATCAGCTAATTAAAGAATGCTTGTGAAAGATGATGAGGACTGCCAGCTACCTTTCACTTGCATGTCATTATGGCAAAATGTCTTCCAGACATTGCAGTGAGATTAATCCCAAAAGGAAAATCTTAGCTCAAATGAGTTGAGTCTTTTTTGTAAACATTGTCCTTCTGATGCAGATCTTACACATCTACTCTCTTAGACAGAAAATAAACACTTACAATCATTTTTAAAGCACACAATATCACAGGAGGCATTAGTAATTCTTTTGAATTATTCATTAATCTTATTTATAAAATGTATACTAGAACACCAATCTGTGGAGTAGTCCTAGTTTCTCAGAAAGGAGGTATGGAGATGATGTTTTGTTATAAATAGTAACAGACATTTCTTTATATTCCTTGAGTAAAATACTATCCCTAGAGAAACCAAGGTAAGTTCTTTCAGTGAAATTATTAACCACAATTTTACCTCTAATTTTTATTAATCTTAATACCATTGTATGTAATGTTTCCTTTGCTTTGTTTCTGGCAATTTACACAAATGATAGTTATAAATGTAATTTACTTGATTTAGACAAATATTAATTATTTTAGCTGTTAAAATATTAGCCAATTACAAAAAAAAAAAAAAAGAAAAAGAAAAAAGAAAAACAACAAGGAGAAAAATTACACCCTTGTCCCTTGTCTAATCCATTCAGAGGGATACACAGATGGGCTCTCAGTCACACATATCTACTTTTAATTTTGTCTGCTAATCAGTATGCCTTGAACAGCTTTATATATAACATAATTACATATATTTGTGTTTTCTCTATATCACTACAGAGACAGTTGACAAATAGAGCAGACTTCTGTATAAAATCAAAGATTGAAAATTATAGGTTTTCCAAAGACTTAATGACAATGTGATAGGAAAAAAAAAAAAAAAAAGGTTTTGAGTATTTTAATGATGTGCATTTCAAAGCCACTCTTATGCATGATTTAAAAAAAAAAAAAGTGAACACGTTGATCTTCATGAGAAGATTTCCAGTGGGTGAGAGGCTGGACATGGGATGCAAATGTGTACTTGCAGCCCAGAATGCCCATTGGACCTGAACTGTGTCAGAAGCAGCATGACCGGCAGGGTGAGTGTGGGGATTCTGCCCCTCTGCTCTGCTCTAGTGAGACCTCACCAGCAGTGCTGCATCCAGCTCTGGGGTCTTCAGCTCAGGAAGGACATGATCCTGTTGGAGCAAATCAGGAGGAGGGCCACCAAGTTAATCAGAGAGATGTAGCATCTCTCCTATGGGGAAAAGTTAAAAGAATCAGGATTTTTGCGCCTGGAGAAGAGAAGGCTTTGGGGTGACCTAATTGTGACCTTCCAGCAATTGAAGGGAAACTATAAGAAAGATATAGAGGAATTTTTTTTTACATGGGCAGGTAGTGATAGGGCAAAGGGAAATGGCTTTAAACTGATGGAGAGTGGATTTAGACTAGGTATTAGTGAAAAATTCTCTGCTGTGAGGGTGGTGAAGCACTGGAACAGATTGCAAAGAAAAGTTGTGGATGCTCCATCCCTGGAAGTGTTCAAGGCCAGGTTGGATGCAGCTCTGAGCAACCTGATCCAATGGTCACATCCCTGCCCATAGCAAGGGACTTGGAACGAGGCGATCTTCAATGTGCCTTCCAACCCAACCTATTCTGTAAATCCATGATATATCATTAAATTATACTTTAAAATGGACAGCAATGAAACTTCTAAAGTCCTTGTGGATAGTTCTGGTTCAGAACTGGAGTGAGTTGCTAAAGTTTATCCATGACAGATTTTCAACTCGTTTCAGTGAAGTTGAGATCAGAAATGGAGAAACACTTGAATGTAATATTTAACTATGGCAAAATGACAGCCATGTTTTGTTTCAAGCATGTTTAACTTATTCAATGTGTTGTACCACTAAAAAATGCACAAAATTGAAAAAGCTCTTCAAACAAATAAATTTTACTATTAATCAAAAAAAACAAAAGTCAACCTATTTCTCTTACGTGTATATTTATAGATTTAATTGAAACCATATTTTTATTTTCTCTTGTGAAAGCTGGTAATAAAAAATATTACTGCCTAGTTTTTAGTGCACAATTATAGATTTCAGTCACTTAGTCTTGTGCAACTAGTTGCTTTCCTGAAGAAAGAAAACATTTCCTTATAAGGTCAGGGTAGACACTTTCTTTCACTCAAACCTTTTTGGTTTGAGTTTTTTTGGTGTGTTTTTTAAAATTTAATTCTAAACAGAAACATAACCCTGATTAATGTATTTTATATAGTACTAAGTGAAAACTAATAACTCCATAGTAAGTATGTCTTAATGTTTATTAATGTTAATAAACTCTCCTGAGAATCACAGTGAAAAAAAAAAATTCCTCATTCTCTTCAAATAATTCATGAACAAAACCTTGTTAGCCATTATAGAATAGAAGTCAAATTGGTTTTCTCTTTCTGCTCAGAGTGGAATTCTTTTAGGTTTAGTCACTAAGTTGAACAGGAGTTCCTGGGACTCAGCTATTACTTTTTGCCTGTTTCCATAGAAACCCCTGTCAGCAAGATGAATATGGAAAATGGTACTTTGAAATAATCTCCATTTTGAACATAAAAGCAAAACATGGTGGTGTAAAGCAGCAATTATGTTAAAGCACCTTATCCCATTTTTCAGTCAGTAGAACAGCAGTTTCCATAAAAATGGGAAAATGAGTAGTAACAAGCAGCAAGACAGCCAAACCTCTGAAATTTTGTGATTCGAATTCATGGGGGAAGACTTGGCTCCCCAGGCTTTCTAAAAGATAAAATCCAAAAATTTCCTAAAGTTTCAGACCTCTTGCTGTTTTGTGTTATGGTACAGTTGCTGTAGTGAGGAAATTTAATGATTTTTTGAATATTCATAAATTTACTTCAACACTGTCTCCTCTTTTTGATGCATTCTGTGTGTGACTAGCACAGAAAGTAAGTGCATGTGAATCTGCCTTCTATAGTGCATTCAAATATTTTGGTTTTAAAAATTATTGGAAAAATAATAATAATATAAAAAATAAAAGACTAATCATTTGATGCCTGCATTTTTTTATTGGAAACCATTTGGATCCATATAATTATTACAATTTGTTCATTCTCTCTGAGAGGATAATGTGAATAATGAGATTTGATGGCCAAGAAGGTCACTGTTGTGACTGTTGTTTTGACTACTGAAACAGCCCCAAGTAGAAATGATATCTTTGTACTACAGGAGGAGATCTACACCTAAAAGAAATGTTCTTTAATACTGTCTGCTTATCATTTTCTGCTTACACTTTTTGAGCAATATGGTATGTAGACCTTAGGTGGATTTTACACATCATGTCATACTATCTAGCATTCATTAATGTCCTCATGAGAAGATATATTGAGTACTTTAACGTAGTCTACATACCTGGTTGTGCATTTAATGAACTCTAGCCAATAGAATATTGAAATCATATGTTTTCATTTATACATAACAGGTTTAGTAGGGTCAAGTTTTGTATCTTTCCACTTAACGTTCTCCAGGAACAGTGCTTTTGAAAACAACCTTTACAATGGTTTATGTTCTAAATTAATATATTACTCTGAGTTTTGTGACAGAAATAAAATCGAAATCAGATCAGGTCCTTGTCTTATTTACAATTATACCACTTTCAGGCTATCTTTTATAAGAAAAAATGGAAAGCTCAGTGGACTCCAAATTTACTTTTACATAGCTGAAAGCAATAGATTTCTATATTTTTGTCATATTCATCTTTCTTTTTTTTGTCATATTTTTTATCTCATGTCTTTGAAATATTATGTGAACATGTTATGCTCTGAAAAAGCCATAGACTAATATTTAAGTTTGTTTTCTTCTGATTATGAGCTTGGAGGGGATTCTATTTTGTCTTTTGGCAAAAGGGAGACCATAAAAGACACTTGTTTACAAATAAAGTCTGAGGTATTTGATGACCACAAAAGGACATGGCTCAAAATATAATGGACTTGCAATCCTTTTCCTCCTACAGGAGTCTACAAAAACCCCACAGCATTTTAAGAAATTCATTAGAACAGACTTTTCTTTGATGGTTTGAAATTTCACTGTTATTTTATCATCAGACTTCATCAGGATCACCGTTTAAGTGTGGTAAGAGCAGTTTCCTGACAGGCAAAAAAAACCCACTCTTGGGCGGTAAATAATTTGGTGGATTTAGAAAACCAGCAATTCCTAGCAAGCGTAATTATCTTAAATGAGAACAAAGTGGACACATTGTCCCAATGTCTTATACAGTGACATGGTGAAACAGATGAAAGCTAAGTATAGGAAAATGAACCCTAGGGGGTTTTTTGGATTAAAGAATTGCTTTATATCCCACATAATATCTTGCATATTCTTAAATAAATTAAGCAAATTGTATCAAATTTATGACTGAAAACTTTGATTTTCATTATTTTAAATAAGAGGAGCCTGTACATAAGAAATATTGAATTCTAGTTTACTTACTGAAAAGCCAGTGAAGCAGATGGTATGACTAGGTAGTATGAACGACTGTTCATCAGTAACAGCAAAACATGACTGAATAAGCACAAATAAAACAAATAGTCTATCAGACACAAATACACAGAAAAATCTCCAAATTTTTCACTAACCTGTTGGATTTACACAGCCCTATCCAAATAAAAGAAACACATGATAGTTCATGCTGTTCAGGTTATAAGCCCAGAAATATTGCACTGCTTATTAGGGAAGCTCTTAAACTATCAGCACCCTTGCTGAGAAAAAGATTTATGACTAACCTTTCCTAGGTCACTGACAATAAGACTGGAAAATGTTTTTTAGAGAAAACGCAGTCAGGTGGCTCAACATGAAATTAGATACGTTGCCAGACTCAGCAGGTAGCAGATAATATGATTGAAATTCAGGATACCTATAAATAGAAAATAGTGCGTTGCATGCAGTCTGGGTCATGGGAAAGATGCTTTATCCTGTAATATTTCAGTGTCCTGCATTTTTTAAAGCGTCACACACATTAGTTTTTTATCCCCTAAAGCACAGAGTCTGTTTCAGTGTCCAGCACTGCTAGTCACAGTTTTTCAAGTGTGCTTTGTTGGAATAATTTGTCTTGTTCCCTGTATCAGTGTTCAATAGTGTTTGTACATTTACTGTATTTCTGTTAAAACAAAGATCTGTTGGTGCTTTGCAGCCTGATGTAGCAGCAGGTGTCCCTGCCCATGGCAGGGAAGCTGGAACTAGATGATCTTTAAGGTCCCTTTCAACCCAAAACATTCTCTAATTACATGATTTTGGCAGAAGGAATCTATAAATCAACACTATAATATCCCCAAATTAAAGGAGAGCTTGACTGGATTAAAGTCAGGGTTGTGGAAACTTCCTGTCCTTGAGAGAATGCAAGACATTGGAATGAAAGCTTTGAGAATGCTGTAATCACTAAAATGACCAGAGAAGGAGCGAGGAAAGATGCATCAAAATAAAACTGTTGCTACATTCTATACTTTCTCATTATATGACCATTACTGCATGCAAATAGATAGCGATCAAAACAGAGACTTAAATGGAGCTCTGGAATACATTTTTTACATTGTTAATGGCAACCACAGGATATGTGCCCCAAATTAACAGGCCTGCTAGCACTGATTGTGGCTATGTGGAATGAAAATATTTAGACTGAGATCAATATGGACAGTAAAATGTGATTTCTGTGTATATAACTTGTTCAGAATTTTTGCTTGTAGCAAGTGTGGAAATCACTGCCACGTGGACTACATTCTGTAAGTTAAACATGCTCATACAACGACTCTCTGACACCAGAATCAATGCAGATTATCACACATGCACTGTTTTAAACTCTTTTACTCTCTGGAAATGTTAGTAGTCCATATTAAATTCCTTGGTAGAAATGATCGTTTACTTACAAGCCACCTGTACTAAGAAAATGCTAGCCAAGATTCAAACCAAGACAGAAATATTCAGAGAATTAACAATTTATCAGGACTGTAGAGAACAGACTTTGTGAAAGCAGCACCTGGAAAATGAGATAATCTGATCAAACACAGGCATCTGTGGCGCAGATCACTCCATCTGAGCTAGATGTTTAGATTGTCTTTATAATCAGTGGAGAGAAACAGGCTCATCTAGGGGAATGATTCACTTCATCATAAAGCAGACACTTAACATTTTCAGATTAGTTGTTCCGTGCAAGTGCCTATTTTTCTCTCTTCTCCACAAAAAAAAAAAAAAAAAAAATCCAGGAAGACAAATATACATGTCTCATTTGTAAATATTTGAAGATGAAACAACTGAATTCCAGACTAAATGCATGAAATGTGCTGATGGAATCTGAGTCTTTATGCCTCCACAGATCTATCCGTGATTTAAATTCAGATGTTGTAAAGCTCAGACTAATAGAGGACAAGAATTGATTTCCATGCATCTGAGGAAGAAGTTATTTCATAGATCCCTCTTGGTTAAATATCCACGATAAGTCTATGAACTTTTGATTCTGGAAAACCAGAATTTAACTATATGTCTATTTTAAAGAACCTGTTTATTGCCATTTTAGAGGCTTATTTTCAGCTGTTGACTTTTTTTTTTTTCTCATAAATAATTAAGGAATGGAAAACAGATGCAGTAGGACTAATTTTCTATTCATGGAGAAAGAAGAAAGGAATCAAACATTTTACAGTCCCTGTAATTTTAGAATCAAAGTACAGAGGCAAGAAGATAGTTGTCATGCAAGAGAAAGGGTCTTCTTAAACTGTCCAAGGTTATTCTTGTTACAAGCACAAAACATCCTAAAATATACACATTAAAGCCAAAGTCACCCATAAATCAATATTTCTTTAAGTGAATAGTGGTTGCAGGAATGAACTGTGAATGAGTCAGACAGACATGACAATGAGTCCATCATGCTCTAAATGACTCAAAATTAATCAATAAATAATATATTTCTGTTACTGAAAAGAATAAAAAAAGAACCACAACAGCACTTTGATAATAATTTTGTGGTTAAACTACTAAATGAAGCAATTGATTCCTCATTCTTCCAAAAGTTTCCAGGGTAATGATTGAGTGGTGGTTTTCAAGCTGAGTTTTTGTCACTCTGTCCAACATTAATAAAATTTATTAATAATTTTATTTTTATTTGTCAAGAGAAATGATAATCTGATATTTTGGTATGAATGCATAGATAAACTTGCACTAGAATATATCTTGTAAATTACAAAAATAAAAATATCAGACAAAATAAAACTATTCTAAATCGTGTACTTAGTTCAACTTTCTACAGGACTTCCTTATCTCTTACTTCTCCCAAAATGAAAGATCAGATAAGGATGAGGAAGAGTTTGGATTGAAGCCATGGCTGAAATACCTGAAGGCAAATTCTAGATTTAGATATTTAGTTTGCAATTTTTTGTTATCTCCCCAAACACATAGTCACCTATTTAAATATAAGTAGCTATGGAAATCTAGTGTTCTTCAAGTTGAGATAATGTAAATTCTTTTTCCTGATCAGGATGCTTTCCTAAGTCACAGTTATATTGTAGGTTAATAACTCCATTTTAGTTTAGTCACTAAGAAGGCAGTGTTTTTGGTTCAATGTATTCTAAAGCACATTCAGATCTTGGATATCATATTGCCCATATCTTCAACTTCTAATTTCCTGTTTCATGATAAATGTGTGTAAGATATGCATGTATAAATATATGAAATACTGATATATAAATACATAAAACAGGAAACAGTCACTCACATTTCTTTCAGATTTTCACACTATATATTAAATCTTATTTTGTCTTCCTTCAGAGTTATTTTTTTTTTTAATAAATACTGTTAGTTGTAAACATGACAAAAGAAGTATTATCTAAGGGAATATTAATGATGGCTCATCTACTAAAACTCCTCTAAAGAGATTGGAGACATTACACATGTTAGTTCACTGAAGTTTAGCAGGATGAGCTGCACTTCTGATAAATGCATGACATATTATCAACTGACATACAAACTGTCCAGGGACTTTCAGTTTTCCTTCATTTTTCACTAACTTTGGATGGACTTCTGTGCCTAACAATTATCGCTTCACCCACATTTGCTTGGATAAAGATTTCAGAATAAAATTTCATAATAAAATTTCAGGACCCAAGTTTGTTTGCCTATTACCAAATATGTTTTCAAAAAAGTGGAACAGTCTATGTTATGATGGAAGTCAACTTATTTCAGTCTTCTCTGAGTTATTTAAAAGTTTTCCAGTTTGAATGAGAAAAATTGTATGGAAAAAAACTACTACTCTTTTTCCTTCCACACTTCAGTAATGGTTGTACAGTTTATTACAGCAATTTGAGCGCTTCACATATACCAAGCATAGATTTCTCCCAATTACTTCTCACATAAGGAATGAAAAAGGTAGAGAAACAAGAAATATTCTCTCATAACATAAGGTAGTCTGCATAGATGGCCTTAGATAAATCTCATAATCAAGCAATTATTTTATTTACTGTGAATAAAAATACATTTAGGTTTTTAGTCACCTATGCAGAGAAGGAAGGACAAATCTGCAATTTTCATTGGTATATAAATAAATTATAATTTACTTGTACTTTTTGTGTAAGAAGAATTACATTTGTGGAATCAGATTCATTGCACTGGGATTTTTAATGTAAAATATTTCACTTTACCAACATAGGAGTGGTACTTTCTAAGTATATATTAATATTGTATAAGAATGTAAATGAACCTCCTCCCACAAGACCTGCTATTCAAAAAATTGACATCCAGCCAATCAGAAATTCTGTGTGTAAAGACTGAGCAGAGCTGGATGGCTTTCTGGACATTTTTAAACAAGTAGCTAATCTCTTAGTTTTGCAAAATTTTGCATTATAAGCATAATGCCAAAAATAATGATGTGCCATCTTAGACCTTAATTGTCCTTATTCCACTGGCAAAGCAAGACCTTTGCATATTGCAGTAGGCATACAAGATTCAGATAAGGATGGTGGAGATATGCTAAGGTTGGGGAATTTCTAGGTTACATCAAATGTATTTTAGTTTTTCTCTTAAAGTCACAGAGAATTACCACATACATGTCTTCTAAGTCTTCCTGATCTGTCCTTAAGAAGAAGCTCATCAGAAAATTTAGCATTTTGATTTCTTATTTTTTTTTCTTCCCAGGGGTGTGGTATTCGTTCTCTCTCTGTAAAACACTACCTAATTTGTAGAAGAAAACTGACACATTGGAAAAAGGCTATGTGACAAAGATGAAATCATGCTTTAATAATATAATATTAGCAGAGGCATCTATCTCAGCACTTAATTTGCTCCCATCATTCCAGTATCTGAAGTTAGGACTTTTGTGTATGTTTCTCTTTATCATAATCCACTTTAAACAAGTACAAATTATTTTTAATAATGTTAGTACTTTTCCAAAAAGAAGCTGTGTTTTTGGAATACATAATTGAATCACCACTTAAAAAAAATCTCATAGTATTGCCTAATATCACACTTCTAATCATATTCTAACTTTAAACAGTTACATTACAGTTCTAAGGTCATTTGCAGGTAAATTCAGATGCACATTTGCTTGCTTTTTTTACTTTTTTGATTGTGACTTGGCCAGAAGGTTTTCAAATACAATATTATTCCAAAAGCCTCTTCTACTATATTTATATTTTAAGTGAAGAATTCTTATGTTGACTTATTATCATAAACCACTGGAGGTGTAAGTACAGGGAAAGATATGACAACAAAACACAGATCAGATTATTTAATTATGCTTTGTGTTTATAAAATATAAATGAAAGTGTGCAGTGAAGCTGCATCAATTTAAGCTGGTAGTAGAGAAAGTGTGACTTAGCAAATAGCCATGTTAAATGAAAATTCAGTTACATAACTAGAGCACTACAGAGCTGGACACCTAGGTGTTAATGTAGCTGATTTATAAATTTAAAAGGAGCTTTCAGATATTAGTTTTATATTTGTCAACTTTGGGAAAAGCCCTTCCTTTTTCCTAAAAGAAAACATTATGTATTGTTACTATTTTAGTGTAGCCTATATTACAATAATGAATTTCTGGTGTCATTTTTGTTATCCCTGTCAGTCTTCTTTTCATTCCTTGGTTTATTGGGTAACATTCTATTTTAATGACTGATTTTTTTTTATGTTCCTGTCCTCTGAGAACAAAAATGACAAGATAATTACTGAGAGAAGATGCTCAGCCCATGTCTAAGCTGTTAAGCAAAAAGAGGACAGAAAATGAAATAACCCAGTCTGCAGCTGAGACAGATGTTTGTTACAGCAAATTTTTGCTAGAACCTGAGTTTGTTGGAAAGAAAGTATCATTTGCCAGACAGGGTTACATTCTTAAGAACAGTCCCCAAGATGGTCAAACAGCCAGCCTTCAAAAAAACTAAAATCCAAAACCCAAACCACAACAAAACAAAACAAAACAAAAAAAAAAAAAAAGGGACAAACACTAAAACCAAAACAAAAAAAATCCTGACAAAATAATATTGATGGGAAAGTTGCTTAATTTCTCCCAAAGATGAAATATTTCAGTATTATTTCTGGCAGATTAGAAAATAAGTACTTCAATATGCAAAATGGGTATACTGAGATTTTGTGGTAAAAAGGATTATTTACTTTCTGTAAAACAAATATTAATTTTTAGACATAATGAAAGCCAAAATTCCATAGCGATTTGAAATATAGATAAGTCCTGAAGAGTTGTATGACAGCTAATAATCTGACTAGTATTGTTTATAAGCATTTTAGTGAGAAATATACATTAAGTATAATTGTCCTACTTTTTTTCATCTTAACTGATCTACTTTCTGTGTATAATTTTTTACATTTTTCTTAGTTGCAATATTTTTACACTTTTTGAGGAAAATGACCCAGTTTTGTAACAATATGCTTGCAAAGCCTGAACAGTGTGAAGAATAATATTTCATGTGCAAATGTGGATGTTTGGATTTCACTGCTTTTTTAAGAGGGATATGTCTTCGGTTTATGGTTCCTGCAGCTTAGGTTCATTTTACCATGGTCTTTCTTTGAGAGTCTAGAATAGCTTAGTGAAAACTATAACAGAGGAAGAAGCGTTGACATATATTTTTTTCGTCATCTTCTTTTCTCTATTTGATTATGCTATTTCAATAATATTTGTGGTTTTAGTTCTGAAAGTTTTTTTGGTTTTTTTTGGTTTTTTGGGTTTTTTTGTAGGTCAAATATTACTTGATTTGCTCTGCCTAATCAACTTTTGGGCTTGGTGGAGGGGTGGGGGAATTTTTTTTTTTTTTTGCTAATGAAAAGCATTATAAAATGTTGAGATCAAAGACTGCAAAACTTCAGTTGAGATCAAAACTTCAGTTTCAGGAAACTGAAAACTAGTCTGTTTCATCACATTGGGGCTTCCACATCTGAAAGTCTGGCTTACTAGGAAACACTTTTAATTTTTTCTTCTGAGTGGAAGATTGTGCTGGTTTGAGTATCAGACAGAAATTAAACTCCAAATAAGCCACTCCTTCCTCCCACCCTTTCTTGTAAGGGAGTGACAGCAGCATAGAGTATGGGCTGAAAAAATAATTTTCTGAAAATACAAAGCAATGGCATTAGATGAGCACAATAACAGCAATATTAATAGCAAAGAGAGGGGATTTCATGCATAAAATGTGTTCACCACCAATGAGGAACAAAAAGAAGCTGGCGGACACTCCCCATAGGTTGTGTCCGTGTGATTTCCCCTGACAAGGCAATATGGCAACTGTTCCCACACACCACTCCAAATGGCTCCTGGGAGCAATGACAAGATGGTGGGGGAGCTCTTCAACTAATGTTTCCCAGATCCGCAGCCCAAGCCCAAAAAAATGGCAAACAATGACAAAGAACCTCCTTGAAAGCTCGGTCATCTGAGTCAGGTTGTGCTGCTGGTCATGCTGGGGCTCATTTCTGTGCAGTTGCCTATGCTGCCCTTTTCCACTGCCCTCTTGTGTTGGAGATGAGTCCCGTCACTGTTGCTTTTCCAACCATTTCCCCTGTGATACTTTCAGCTCAGCTCGGCTGGACCAGGCTCAGCACCACTCCTGTCACCGAGGCTCTTGTCACCTTGCATGGGCTAGGGGTCACCCGTGCTGGCCCTTTCCCCACAGCAGCCTCCATGCCAGTGCTGTTGGTTCAGCAGTACTGTTGATTCCCATTTTTGCACTCCTTTCAGCATTACCCTGTAGCTGCATTCCAGAGAAAATGGGAGGAGGTGGTGTTTGGGTACAGCTCCTCAGGGGATGGTGCCAACCCCTTCCTGCTGTAGAGAAGGGAGGCAAACCACTGCACTTCTGGTGGGGCACCCAACTTTTCCTCCCAGAACCACGTTCCTCCCTGATGATGTGCATAGTATAGAATAACAACCTGGCCATGCCGACACTCTGCTAAGCTCCTCCCCCCTCTCTTCCACCAGGAAAAAGATATACATGAGAGTCAAAATTACCTTCCCCTCCCATGGAGAATTCTGATGTTTTATGTGGATGTTGCATTAGAATGAGGCATAAAGTGATATATGGTTCACTAGGTTCAACATTTAAGTATAGATATCTCAGTCACAAGTCTCAGATAATGAGATGATGTAATAGACTGACAATGTTAATACATTGTGTCAACCCTCTGAAATTACTCTGTGGGAGTTAAAAGTTTCCGGGAGTTCAAACCATAGCTTTCTGTGATGACTGTTCCTGCAGCAGTTAGATTCCAACTAAAATAATTTTTTCACTTAATAAAGAGCATATATCCCATATCAAAACTTGGGGGTTTTTTAGATAATGTGATTGGTTACTACCTGAAGCGGCCTCTAGATGGATGTTACTGCTGTATCTATTCTTATCTCTTACAGAATGGAGGAAAATCAGACACAACATAGGACATAGCTGGGTGGGTGTATCTTCTAAAGACAATAGAAGGAAAGCTAATTATCAGTGTCTGAAGGAAAAGCATCTGTAGGAACAATTTTCATCTTGACTGGAGTACCTTTTAAGACTGTGCCCTGATTGCACAGCGGCGTGTGAGCAGGTGCACACTGCCCACCTCCTTCTACTTCATGGATGACATTCCATGAAGGGAAGAAGAGACTGAAATGAAACTTCTGAAATAGTGTAAAAATTAATTATTCCTAAACAATAATATTTTAAAAGTGCTAAAAGTGCATAAAAGTGCATAAAATTTTGCTAAACAAAGCCAAAATATATTTATGAACATGTCTGTGTTTTGTGTGAGAAATTAAAATAGACTCATATTATTTGGAGCAAAAATATGACAAAGAAGAAAAAGAAAATATAAGGGAAAATAATTTATCTTAGAGGAGGAAATACAAGTGTTATAGAGTATTAGACAAATTAGTTAATGAGAGAACAAATAGCTTGTCATCAATTCTTTCATGAGACTGAAGTATCAATTTGTTTCTTTTGTGGTTGTCAGTTTCAACAGATTTTTTCCAATTCAAATATGTTTTGAAATAAACTAATCTTCTTGATTATTTCAAAATGAAAAGTTATTATTTCTCTGTTCCAAGAAATAGTGACAGTGTAATTCAGCTCTATGTTTTAGGTACTTAGTGTGGGATTTTATTTTTTTCCCCTAATTTAAAGATCCACCCTTGAGCTTCTAATACTTCTTCACAATGTCTATAATAAGCTCTAGAGAACACCTCTGCCCTTCTGAAACAATTCGGGAAGCCAGGTGAAATCTACTAAGAAATCTCAAATGCCACAGAGCACCATCTGTACTCAACTTAATTGAGGACCTGAATTAAATATACATACATAAAAATAGCTAAATTCATCTAAATTACTATGCTGCTTAGTGGAGATCTAGGAATTAATTTGTCTAAACATAATTGGTAATGAAATTTGACATGTCAGATGCTATTGAAGACATCTGTGCAGGGTTGTTACATATGACACAGAAGCACTAATTATATCCCGCTGTAACAGTAACTGAAACTACTCAAGAAAGTCTAGTACATCTCTGTGCCACTAGACATACTTGTGTCAGCAAATGAGCCATGCCACAAGTCAGTAATTCGGTGGAAACTGAAGAGATAGACAACTAACCAGATGTAGGTGTCTGCATCAGGATAAGCTGATCCCTATCTCCAGGATATAGACTTGAGTTAGCACCTGAGATACTCAAGGTGTTTTTTCTCTCAGTATTAACAGCTAGAGCATTGTGAATGCAGCCACTCTCTCTTGCTTTGGAAACTCAACAAGCCTCACATGAGATATTAAGAGAAATTAATCTGGGCTACAGTGAGTAATAGAAGATAACACTGATGAAAAGTTTTATGAGTTCTTACAATAGAAATATTTGGTAATAATACATGGAACATTAGATGTTAAAGAGGTAGTGTACAGTGAAGTAAAGCAGGACCTTCAAGAGAAAAAAATAAGAATAAGGAAATTTAGTCATCAACTTGGGTGTTTAATTCTTCCTGAACATGAGCTAGAAGGTTTTATTCTACATATATCTTACTTATCTTACTTATGACAATTGTTACCTTATAATATTAAATACTGATTGTGTGGGGTATATGCAAGCAGCTGATTTTGAACCATTATACGTAATAATTTTTCATGCAAGATTTTGTCACTGATGGAATAGTTCTCTGGACATTTTAGGTAGGTCATGTATTATCCTTAGTTTCTTAAACATACAGAAGATGAAGGGGATTAAGACTACACTGCTGGACAGAGGTTTTAATTGAGTAATTGAGAAAGATAAGAATAATGAGAGAAGTATGAGTTATTTCTCATTGCATCTGTAAATGTTTTTTAAACTTTCCTTCAAACTAACCCACAAACTATTATTTTATAGACTGAAAGAATAAATTAATTAATAAATACAATATTCAGAATATACTGTGGAAAGAATGAAGAATAAAGAAGTGGGAAAACCATTACTACCAGGCGATCAGCCAGATGGTAAGTACTTGTCACAGCGGGACAGGAAGAGAAGATGCAACATCGCACTCTGATATGGGGGATTTTGACCTCTGCAAATTAGGACACTAATTTTACAAACTTACAAACTTGGTAGGTTTTATATTTGTGATTTGGCTTATCTGTTTTTGTTTGTGTTTTATTTTTCCTAGGTAAAAGAATCAGTAAGTTTTGGGTTTTTTGGTTGGTTTTTTTTAATGAGGAAAAAAGTCAGAATAACATTTTCAAATTTTGCTTCTGGACAAGATGGACAATCACCTTTATGGATTAAATCATATATCTGAATGTCCCGTGCAAGTATTCTCTAAAGAAATGTACTTTTATATTTGTGAAGACTGTTAAAGAATAAAGATGGAATGAAACAGTCTAACTCACAAAACCTGAATCATATTTGTTAGTTAGCGATCTTTTCTAAAATCTCATAATAACAACTATCACCAAAATACATGCCTGAATAGCAAGAGATAATATCTAGTTACAGAAGGTGTAGTGGAAGTAGTATATTCAGTTACCTCTAGATGTTTATATAGGTTCCACTGCCATAAATACTGTAAGAAGAAACGAGGAGTTACAGACCAGAAGTGCAGATAATCAGTGCCTGAAGCCCACTGAATTAAGGACGCAAACACATGTCCTCGAGAGTTGAAGGCTTAGAACAGCAGTGATTAAGCAATTTAATTTGAGTTTTCTGCAATGCCCACGAGAAGCTAAATAGGAAGAACTTATTTGCATTCTTTTCTGTGGTGAGATGGAAGCACTTGTGATAAGCAATATAAATAAGTCTCATCACAACTTCACACTCTGATTTCATTTTTCACCCTGAACTGTCTTCTTATCTGTCAATTCTATTGGATCAAGGAACACTGACATCACAATTTTAGACAGTTCCTCTGTGTGGTTGCAATAAGGAATTTGTTTTACCCACCCTTATTTCTCTCCCTATTCTTGGCACTGTCAGACCAATAAATATTTGTGTTTAAAGGCAATTTTGGGAGAACAAAACAAAAATATGATCATGTAAAGAAGTCATAGTTTAGTCACTTACAGATTAAAAATCTTCAATAATAATGAAAAGCTTTTGAAAATCCAGATTACCTTAATTGCGGTCACTTTATGGAAAAGAAATTACAATAAGAAACAAGTAATCCATTCTAGACTTAAAGTTCATTAAATTAACAGAGTGCAATAATCGTGTAAATTTTAATAAGAAGACTGACATAAGGCTGCTTGAACATGGTCATGAAGCTGGTGACAGTGAAAAGTTCCTGAGTGAAATATGGGCAAAGATGTATTCAAAGATAAATGATGGAAATGGACCAACTCTAAATTGTATTTTAAAATACAGAGGCATCTTTCCATTCTTGCTGTATATCTTCTCATATGTTTGTCCAAGCCATCATTTGACTAAATTCTGCCTACATTCCTATTTGTATTTCTTTCCATTTTAATTCCCTTCTTTTTTTTACATTTTCCATTCATCTGCCAAGTAGTTCTTTCCTCAGAAATAACTACATATGTTACTAAACAGAAGGGATAGAGTGGAATTCTCCCAGTGAGGCTAGGAAGAAGTAGATAGAAATCTTACAATTCTTGTGAGAACAAGAACCTTGTTGACCTGCTTGCACAAGATAAAGATTAGGATGGGGAGGGGTATATTTATGGAAATAGGCATAATCCACTGAATCAAGTCTTTCTTATAGTTTTCCTTTGCACAGCTTGACAGCTCCATTTTATTTGATTTTTGGAATATTTTATTCTATTCTTTCATGTAAATTTTAGAGTTTTTCTACATCATTTGGAGAGAAAGAGAAGCTGAGACTGCATCTTTGTTGCTTGTAAACAGCTTGACCAGCCTGAACTATTGAGAAATAACTGTATAGTGATTATGCAAATCAGATAAGCTCAACCAATGAGTGTGCAGAGAAATGCATAGCTTAGGAAAAACCCATACAGGTACACATCAATAGCTGTTCAGTTACTCTGAGTTCTGATTGGCTGGAGCATGTCTATTTCTGTGTGTTATTCTTACATTGGTGAAAAGCTGAGACATACAAGACTGATTCTCAAAATATTTGGAAAATTATCTTGATTGCCTAAAGAGTTTGGCTCTTTAAATGCACAAGAGATAAATTTAGCCACCAAATTTAACCTTTTTCATGGACTAGAGTAATGCCTTTTCATCTATTACTGCTTACGGCTGCAGTTGTGTTGAGGAGGTGCACAATTAATAGCACAAAGTGCATTTGGAAAAATTATGCCAATTCAAGAGGAAGTTATTGTCCATGACTATTACTAAAAGGTTTATAAATTTGCTATTTAAATTATTTGAATATTCTGTAAGATTAAATTTTCACCTAAGGACTTCTGTAGGATATGACTTGTACTTCATTTTAATATCTTACAGTATTCTTTTTATATACTAAGTGGTCTGAAGCAAAACTGAGATTATCTACAGAACTCATATACCAGACACTCTGAAATCCAGTGTCTTCAAAAAGAATCTTTGCAATATTTCTGAAATACTCGCAGTTCCCAAATCCCCAGGAACACATTGAAACTAAACCCCTGTTAGAAGCAGCAGTAAACTTGTCTGGATCTAGACCAGCACTGCCATACCATGTTACCCTCAATCACAGACAGGCACAGGACTTTCAGTTTTGGATTCCAGGTCTTCAAATAACAAAGTGACATTCAGTGAATTTGCCAGCTGAATTTTGTGCTGATTTGTCAAATTTGGAAACATATCAGACTTTCAATCATACAATAATTATATACTTTGGCTGGATCAGCTGCTTTGGGGCAAGAGAGTTCTGCCATTGGTATCAATGGCCTTAATAATATCTTTTAACATCTCATTTTATCCTAGAATTAATCACTATTTTTATACAATTACTTAGGTGGGACTAAGGATCCTTTTCCTGTGGCTGTATGCAAAGGAGCTGTATGAGGATCTTGCTATTGAGAGGCTATTGCTGAGGAAAGTTTAAAAAAATCAAAAATCCAAGGAGTCTTTGAAAAAAAAATATTAAATTTCTGAAAAGTTCTGAGTTCATTGCCAGATGCTATTAATAAATTTGCACATAATAACATAATTAAGTTGAAATTATCTACATTTCTTCTTGGGTGCTTGTTTTTTTTCAAACAAACAGGAGCCAGTATTTATCCCTTAATTATACGTTGCAACACAAAGTTTACATATCTAACAGGGCAAGTAAGAAAGAGTCTACTAAAATTAAACTCATAAACTTTCCAGTCCCTTCTGTAATACTCACCAAGCTTTGGAAAATAAGATTAAAAATAGAGAAGAAATACTTCTCTAATATTCTAAATACACCAAGAACTACAGATTGATGTAGCTGTCCAAGGATTTATTGGTGTCGATTATATCAACAAAGAATTAGAGGATAAAGCCATAATGAATTTACTTCACATGGGATCAAAAACAGTAGTGTTTTTCAAAAGCTTAAAAGTCCCGTTGTCTTTTTTTACTGATTAGGATGTTTCTGATTGATCAAGACAGCTATGTAGCCATTGTGCATTTTGACTTCTTAAGCATTTAAGAGTGCATATGTTTTGATTTAATAACATTCAGCATTATAAAATAGCATGTCTTAAGAATTTTGTATATGTTAGAGGTGGGAGACATGATGAGATTCCTGGAACCTGGGGTGGATCTCCATCCTGGCTCACTGCAGCAGAATCTGTGCAGATTCTCAGCACCAGGGTAGTCCTCCCATCCTAGCTGGATCAAAGGGAGACTGCTGTTGTTCCCTGTCCCCATGTCCAGCCACTTCATAAGCTGGAGATGTTTTCCCACAGACACTCACATGGTACAAGCAATGCTGGGCACACATCCCAACACAGAGAGCAGTGCCTGTTTTGGCACCCACAAGAACACAAACAGCATAGCTTAGTCCTTTTCACCCTCATGGAATGATCAGGATGGAAGTTCCATAGTGGAGTATACACATCTTCCTGGAAAAACACTGTCTCTCCAGCAGCTGATTTAAAGCCTTCAGTTTACCCAGTACACCCATACCCTTACCTCTTTCTTCAGCCCTATAGTTTATCCCTCTAGCAGCTGGCACTCAGACACCTTACCGTTGCAATTTAACTTAAGGTGACCTTCCCTAACACTCACACAAGAAGTCCTATGATCTAGAGTTCAGACAAGATAACTAGAAATCCATATGAATATAGGATAAACAACAGTGGTGAAGAAGAACTCAGCCAGACAAGCCTATCAGCTAGCACTTGCTCAGCTGTGACCAGTACTTATGCCTTTTACCCTCTTTTCTTCTGTATTTATTAATCTTAATTCATCTTCAGCCCTCCATTTACCCCACTTTATTCTTTCCCCTAAAAATGCCATAATAGGTCCCACATTGCTGCCTAATGTGTCCTAAATTTCAGTTCCTCCTCCACACCATCATTACTTCTGTATGCCTTTAGTTTGTATGACACTATGGAAAGAATTTCTTTTGTTGAATCATCCTAATGGTTCTCCTGTGATAATCCTGGGAGCAGTCAATTTCATACACTGTTTTCACATATTAGGTTACTAGGATTCCTTCATCTGTCATTTTTTCTCTGACTCTCTTGTGGAATATTTTTGTTTGTTTAATTTGCATAGCCTTTAGGGAATAATCTAATATTAAATTTAGAAAAGGAAAAAAAACCACCAAAAAAAACCCCAAAAAAACCGACCAACCAAACAAACCCCTAAACACATCACAAAAAGTACACAAAATCATAAAGAAACAAAATAACAGTGTAAATCCCTAGGCTGCACAAAGAAAGTGGAAGAAAATCTGAACTTCTGGAGACAAGGAGATGTGCTTTGTAACAGCTGTATGTGTTCCAAAACTAGCATGCCTTTAATTACCTGCTTAAAACTGACCCTGGCAAATTTCACAAGCAGATTGAAATAAATTGGGATAGTTTGATAACTTGGGGGTTGCCAGCAGTAAAACAGAAGTCCCCCACAGTCTCCTCCCTGCGGCCTGGGATTTCTTATGGGGTCTGGTAGAAGGAAAATATTTTCTTGAATAAATAATAGCAAGTGACTTTGAGAAAACTGAGGCTGTTAGACAGACAACTCACAGCTGCAGGAAGTCCCCAACCAGTCTCCTTGAATACAGCCTGCATAATGTGATATTTGATGGAAATAAATAGAGGAAAAAGTGCTTTTTTTGAGTCAAAGCAAGATGGAAGTTGTACCCTATTTTACTGTTGCTATTTCATGGAGAGAATAAATACAATACTGAAAATCCAGTTATTGTAAAAGTGAAGCAGAAACCATAGAATGACTGAAGAAATTGTGAGGAAACATAGATATTGAAACTGTGAAAAAAAAAATTATGCTAGAAGGGTTTTTTACCTTGAGAGCCTGGAAGCTGAAGTTAGGGCCCCAAGATGATTAAGTTCACATAAGCTTAGATGACTTTAACTAATTAAGTTCTAGAATGGCCATAAATGGCATATGATTGACTTGCTCTTGGTAGAGATTTCAAGTAAAATTGAATGATGTACACAACAAGGTGCACTCTGCTCTCATTTGGAGCAGTATTTCAACTCATTTATGTGTATTTACCGAAATAATACAGTGATTCTTCCTTGCAGCACAATCTCTTGACTCTTAGGTATGCTAAACTGCATTTTTGACAAAATTACCTTTCAAAATAGAACAAATTGGTTCTTCTGAGAAAATGTCCTGTTCATGATTTGAGGTATTTGACCAAAATAAACAGAAAATACTCCTTCAGGTTATTTAACTAGAGAGGTGGGGGGGAATGTGGGGGTGTGATTAGGTTTTATCATTTTCTGAAAGGACAAATGGCCACAGCTGCAGATGATTCAGCATGAGTCAGTACTGCCTTGCTGCCTGATGGCTTTCTCTAAGAGTTCAAGGAATACAAAATACAGAGCCACGAAGGAGCCGTTCCTCAGTAAGGTCAGGGAAGTTTTTGCAAAACAGCATGTCCTTGTCGCATGTGGCTGTGCTTCACATCTTGCATAGTAAATGGATGTTTAGTTTACATAGGCTGTATAACACGTAATCTAATAAATTCTTTCAGCACAGATCTACAAGGTTTGGTGACACTCCAACTTCTTTTGTTTTCCATTTGATTAGCATTCTGGAGACTAATCAACTATCTTCAATATATAATTATTCTGACTAAGAGCTCTTGTAGTCTCTTCAGCTGTCATTTCAATGAAATCTATGTCTTTAAAGAAATAACAAAAACCTGTTATTATCCAATCCACATGAAATATTTTCAGTAGGGATACAAACAAATACTAGAGCTAATATAATATTTTTTTTTCACACCAAAGTTTTTTTTTTTTTGATAAATCTGTTTTTAAAATGAAAATATTTGGGACTACATATATGAGGTCTAAATTGTTAAATAAAATAAAAACAAACATAATATCCCAAAGTCTTCATCTTAAATACCAGTTTTTACCATGGAATTAAAGATGAGAAAAAAAATATTTTCAGTAAAAACTTAAATTATATTTGGCTAAATATCCAGATATTTCTTGCCTTACTTGCACGGAAGAACACATGTGTGCTGCCTTACAATAAGGTTACTGCAGAAGTTGTTGGGGATCCACAGCACAGAGTCACTGACATTAGTGCCAGGGATTACCCAAATAAGAGCCATGAAATTACTCCTGCTGAGTAGCCAGCATCTGCTTGGTCAGCCTTTGGGTAGGTGGTGATGAATAATCACATCTGACTTAGAAACCCTTACACACTCATTTTGTTGTGGCAGAAGTGCAGGGTGTACTACATGGGGTTACAAGATGCCTGTCTAGGCTTCTCACAGCCTCCTACAGGATTCTGTGTTGTGGGGACCAGCTTGTGGTGGCCAGTTTGGAGATTCTGGGACCAGAACTGCGTGAGGGCCAACATCTGTCTGAAGAAGGCCAGAACTAATTAACCAGGAGCATCAAACGCAGGGGTACAAGGAAAGGTCGACAAGCAGCTGAGGTTGGCCACAGCATGGGGTAGTGCCCTCAGCTGTCAGAGTACTGTCCTGTGATAGATGAACAAGGTGAACAGGCTAAGGCTTCATTGAAAGTCTGGTGACCTTCAAATGCAGAATAGGAATTCAGGTCTGAGATGAAGCCAGAAGTCCGGTCAATCCATTGGTGCTCTTGGGACCTTGATACCAAGGAAGTAATTGAAACAGTCTTAGCCACTTCTATTTGTCTTGGTCTTGCTCTTGCTCTTGCTCTTCAGAGTAGCATATTGATTAGAGTAAATTTCTCTTTGTGTCTATGGTGCTTGAACATTAATTTATAGATTTTTATTTTTTTCTCGAAGAAAGAGATGTGTTTTCTTGCTGAGTTGCAGAAATTTAACAGCATGATGCACAAAATATCACAGCAAAGTACAAAACATGAATATCTGGCTGTGTTGATTTCTGTGAGTTTTTTATGTTGCTCTGGAAGGGTCCATTATCAGAATGTAGAAAGTTGCTGTCACAGCTGCTTTTCTGTGGATTAATAAAATAGAATAACAGTCTGAAGGGCTGAAAATCAGTAGACATTTAATCATTTAATTTCAATTGATTATGAATTGGAAATGATTCCACATTTGCCTTTAGCTCTTCTGCTGAGAATGTTCAAAATGTCTAGTTGTTGTGTCATCTAGTGTAATCACTCTATTATCTTCCACTGACCTGTAATAAATTTCCATGGCCAGCTAGTAAAACTGGGCTTTTAAATTTTCATGCTGAAGTAGATTCTTGCAGGCTTACTGCTGCGCTTTAGCTTTGCTTGCTCTGTTGTAGTAAAATAGTAGTCATAAAAAGAAAAAGGAGCATAATCTCAAGAAAATTTAGATTTTTTTTTTTTATTTTCACTTTAAATCATTAACATTGCAGTGATACAGTCAGTGTTTCTCTTGTTCTAGACATTTATTACTAGAAATAATTGTGTGCAATAATTGCATGTAAACAAGATTAATTGCTTAGGTGTCTACAAAAGATTTTACTGATTTCCAACCTTGTTTGAATACATAATCTTATGACAGTGATGTTGTGGCTAATTTCTCTCAAAACTTTCTGGCTGACCTAAAAGAGAGAAAACGTAAAGTGAAGCTGTTTGGTTATAATGTAGGTGAGCACAATACTATTTCCTAGTAGTATCTGTGCTTCAAACATAGGGAAATTACATGCATGGATCACTTCAAGGTAGCAGTTGTCTTTCTTCTGAGGAAAATAAAACAGAATTTGGAGGATACTGAATGTTAATTGATTATAAAACATAAACGAATGGTGCGCATACTAGAATGGGTTCTAGTTTTGCAGGATACATATTTTCTCTACTGTCTTTTGATTTTAAAATTTTCACCGCTGCTCTCCAGTGCCTGGAGGAAGTCACTTAAGAAACGGTTGCATGGAAATGAGCAAATTGATGAAGTAGACTCAATCTAAAACTTACTGGATGAGTTAAATGTGTGAATTTCTAAATTTAATGGAAACCTAGCCAATGGAGTCATGAGTCTTGCAGGCTGTTTCTTATCTATTGAAGTAAATATGTTCTCAGCTGGATAGCAATCTTGATTTTACTGACAGTTAAAGGCAAGTCCCTTCCTAAATATAGTCATCACTGCAATTGGAGAAACCTCAAACAGGACCTCCCTTAGTCATGGGTTTCTCATCCCTCACTGAGAGTGTTAGTTTGGGAGTCTCCTAACAAGGACAGTCAAGGACAGCACTGTGTTCCAGAGACATTCATTCTCTTGCAGTGGCTATGAAGGGAGGGAAAGTATGTCAGCTCAGATAAAGACAACCATGTTTGGACAGAAATATTCCACGTGCTACATCTACACTACCTGTCATATAAAAAAGAAAGAGAGGGTCAGATGATGTTCTGGGATATGAAAGATTGATTTGAACTCCTACTTTTCTTTTGCCTGAGTAATTACAAGATCTTACATGTCCCAGATGCTCTCTGGGTTGAAAGATATTAGGAATTAGGACTTGCTCAATATTTATTATTCAAATTCTTCCAAGTTTTGTACAATATTGAAAAGCAGAAAAGCAAATGAAGAGAAGGACCCCACAGTGTAGTGGCAACCCGCTGGAATAGACTCAGTGTGTACCTAAACTAGTAAATTAATCAGACTTGTGACCTTCTATCAGCAAAACTGTGAATACATACAGAAGAGTCCAAATCCATGTTAAATTCTCTTCTTTTCTGTAACAAGGTAACCATATCCAAACTATGTATTAGGAAAGATGTTCTGGGGTAAATGCCAAGGTGTGTCAGGACATTATTTGGGAGTGCTGACTGGTCTAGGACAAAACAAGACCAGGATGTTTCCGATTTAATAGCTGTGGGTGACTAGATTTGAGCATCTAGGAAGCTAGTTACATTTCCAGACACTAGTTTAATTTACTAATAATTACACAGTCTCATGCTACATTCTGTATTTCTGCAGGGATATATAAAGTATGTTTTATTAAGTATATCTTATACAAACTAGAATATGGCACATTCCACTAGTATTCACATTTTATACCTAATTTTTATCTACCTAATTTTAATTTAATTCACTTTTATCCTTGTTTCAGAGAAATTATCTACTAAGATGATTATATTGTTGATTGGGCTTTGAACTTTTGAACTTCAGAAAAAAAACCGGCACAAAGCAGAAAGTAATAGAGCACAGGGAAGGAGGCTTTCACAGGAAAGAACTTGCTCTGGGACTGTGCATGAACAATGCCAGCAAAACCTAAGTGGCACAATGGGTGAGCACATTAAGGAAGGTCTTGGTGTGTATGCCACATAACATCATGCTTCTCAAAGAAAATGGGGGCAATAATGTGACAGTGGTGGTTTTGAGAGTGGGAGCTCCCTGTAGAGCAGCCTTGGGGCATGGAAGCCTGTCAAAGTCACCTGAGAGCTCCTGGGACCTGCAGCTGAAGCTAGTATTGGTCACACTCCTTGCTGTGTTTACAGCTCAAGTGCAGGTTAGAACCATCTTTCACTATAAAGCTGCACATTACCAACAATACCCCTACTCAAACCTTTCTTGTAAGGAAGCTTTAACACAGTAGCTTCTCTGTTTCACACACTAGTAGTCTTGGTTGTCCACAGTAAAAAAGTAGTGCTGCCTTTCCTCATAATTTTTTTTTTCCAGTCAGGGAACACCAAAAAATTTCATTAAGCAACAACAGGCAAGAACAAGTCATTGGTGCAGATGTGTAAAGGTGTGTTAGCATCTCAAAGTTATTCCACAGAGAAACTGATAAAGACTCTCATGTGAAAATTCATCCTGAAAATTATTAGATGAGATAATCACTGACTTGAGAATGAAAGAAGACAAGATAAAACACACCAAATCTGTTGTTTGCTGAAGGCAGACAGGACATATGGTACAAGTGAAGAATTATCTGAAATGTTTTTTTTTTATTTTCCGTGCACTGAATTAATTTGAAATTTGGAACCATGAGCCTACCTTACTGATACTCTGCTTAATATTCCAGGCAACTCATCTTCAACAACCAGCAGAATCTTTCTAACTAGAAGAAACTTCTAAAGAGAGTCACTTCTGCATTGCATTATGCCTGATTACACAACTTTTTGTGTATTTTGTCAGGTCTTTATAAAAATGATAGTTTTTCCTGTTGTCATCATAACATTTGTCTTTAATAATGTAGTGTGGACTCCCAGGATGAACTAAATATATAGTGAATATACAGACCAGTCACTTGAAATTGGATGAAGTTCAAGGATTTGGATTAGTGAGAACACACTGTGCAAACATGGGTCACAAGTTGTGCAGACTTCTTACCCTCTAAAAGGCTGAAACACTAATTTCTGGATATATTTACTTGCACTCGTAATATTATTCCTGTCAATAAATATTTTTAAGTTGCAAAACTGTTCAGAAAATGTTTGAATTTTGAAAAAAATATAGGAGAAAGAACAGCTGAAAAATATACAATGAAAATCCTTGTAAAGCCTTACATGATTTGAATAAATCATTTGCAAGATGAAAAGTATATGAGTGTATCAAATGTGCATCCAAATGTGTTAGTAGTGGAACAACAAGAATAACTTATTGATATTAGAATAAAGGATACAACTAATATTTTTAAAGTTTTTCTATATATTTGTTATAATAAAATATACCAGTGATAATTATATATAGTCTTGTTGATGTAGGAATATTCACATCCTTTGCATTGGTTCTGAATTGTTGTATAATGTCTTCTTGCAGCATCAGCAAACACAGCAGCAAGCTATACAAAGTACAGTAAAATTATAGCTTCAACTGCCTGACAGTTCTCTTCTTAACTCCGTTGCTTTTATCATTATTTTAATTTTAAATGGGCTGATCAGAAGAAAGTATGGTCTAAGCAGACGGTTGTCAGAAATGTGCTTACCACCGTAATGCCACTGAGAGTTTGAGACTGAATATTTGCAGCTTGGTACAATATGAAATATTCCCACATTAAAGTATTAAAGAAATCAAAGTTTGAGAATATTTTATAAGTTGTAATTCACTCTTTAGAGTTTGTATTTTAGAAATATTAAAAGCAGAAAAGCAAAAGCTAAGGACTGTGCCAAAACTTGGAACTAAACAAGACACTGAGGTGAAATAGACACTGAAGCTTCAGTTCACACATGTCAACTTTCAAATTAACTTTCTAGACAACCTGGAACAATTGATTCTGCTGAATCAAAAGCAGTAAGATTATTTAGATTAAAAATAACAGAATATTAAGCCAAACACCCAGCAAACTAACATTTAATTTCTAAGTACTTTCTGCCAAAAACCTGCAGTATTTTCTTGCGGCATTTCCAGTGTTATTGTTATTCAGGGATTCAATTAGCAAACAAACAAATCTGAATTTATATGGATATCAGCATATTTTGAATTCAGATTAAGTAGTCATTCACACTTGTAGAACTTCAGGGAGTAGAAGCAAAAAAAAAAAAAAAAAAAAAAAAAAAAACCATAAAGAAAAGATTTAGAAACTATCATTATTATTTCAAAACTACCTAAGTCCAAATCTATTCAAAGCTGACAAACAAGTATATTCTTAAGACCTCATAGTAAGTTCCCAATAGAACAGAAGATGCCTGCTTCGATTCTTATATCTTAAAAAAATGCAAAGGATTGCAAAAGGAATAGTGAATGTATAATAGACGTGTATTTGTGCATGCCGCACAGTAAGCACACATCTGTAGTTGACTTGTTTCCTCAAAATTCCCTCTCTAAATTTTCCTCATTTGGTGGATATAGCCACAAGTACTGCTAATATGTAGAAGACCTTATTTACCCAGTAAAATGCTTTTGGAGTGGCTCAACGCTTCTCAGTATCTATAACTAGGTAGGATTTTACAGATGGGAAAGATGAGTGGGAATGATCATGATGCAAAGGTGAGGATCAGGTTTTGAGTAGGAAAAATGTCTTTGAAATGATACTGGCCTTTCAAGAATCTTTTAATACAGCTGGGTTCGAACACATGGTTTTGGATAAATATGGTAATGAAGGATGTCAGTGATTATGGAATTTCTTTTCCTTTCCAGCCCTTCTGCAGAAATTTCATTGTCTCTTCATCCTCCTCTCTATTCTCCTTTGCAAGTTTTTTTCAATGCCAGAAAAAACCTCTGTTTATTTTTGTGAGTACCGTGAAGGAGGGATTCAGGCTGCTTTTAGTTCTACTGCACAAAAAGAAAAAGAAAACCAAGAAAAAGTGGCTAAGAGGCTTCAAGTTTTCCTGCTCTGCTTTCCTCAGTGTTGAAGGTGACATGGTTAAGGACAAATGGAGAATATACACAAACACAAAATCCTTTCCTCCTCCTTCCGCAGAAAAAGCGAGGACCTGTGTAAATAAAATGTGAGGAAAGAAGAGGATTCAGTCTAAGCAGACCCAATCTTCTCAGCCAAAGGTGAAATAGGCAGGTGATTGCATTAAAGATGAGATAGTTTGGTCCTGGTTTTAGATAGACATGTTTATTTTTCACATATCGTAACTCCCTTCTTGATATCCCTTGTCTCTCTCTTATGTTCCCATTTATTTCCATAGCAAGTAAGTAAATGTTTTTAGCTTATTTCTAAAAATATCCTCTACCTAGAAAATAGCTTTTACACAAGCCTTGGCTAACATATTAGTTAACTTTTCTTTTTACCCCTTGGTTCTTCCCTCTGTGTTGCATATAGGTAAAGCTTTATAAAATAAGAGCTTTGTTACCCTTATAAAATCATGGCTCAGGCCTGCTACTTCGACTAAGTGCAGCTAACAGCTGGCCTGACAACTATCTGTGAGAATCATCCTGGACCCATGAGAAAGGAATTTGTAACCGTGAGGGTAATTCTGCATCCATAAAAAAACAGTATAAACACCTTTAAAGGAGAAAGTTTTTGATAAGCATGTAGTCCAGGAACTACTAACCAATCATCTGGATAGAAACAAGTTACTAACCAATTAGAATTAAACACAATACTTTTAGAAAACTATATAAATATGAGCTGTGAAGAACAAAGACTGGCTATTGCCACATAAAGAAAAAGGTATCTTGTCCATCTCTACTGTTACACTGCTGGTAAAAAAATTCCTTGAATAATATTCAGTTGTTAGCTTTAGAACATGGTTACTGCTTTTCCAGACTAAATTTTAGTCAGCAGCATAGGCAGAAGGAAATTTCTTGGATTTGGTATTGTTGCTCTCTGTGTGGAAAAAAAAATAGCGTACTCAAGGACTTGTTCTTGAAAGTATAAAAAATATGGAATGGTTGTGGTTTGGGGTTGGAGTTTCATAAAATAATACTGCAGGATGAAAGAATACTTGGTGTCTCATTTAATTCTTTTGAGTATTTGTACCCTGTAATTTATTTCTCTTGCAGATACTCAAAGGCTCTATGTATGTGCTCATCTTTGAATCTTCCATGTCAGTGTTTGCAGGCCATTCTGCCCATTAATTACCTCATGACTAGATAATCTGACCCAAATTCCTCATGCATATTCTTTAATTTTCCAGCAATAATATAAGATCCAACTTTTTAACACTCCAGAGTGCTTCTGTAACACCTTTCTTATTTTGAAAGTCACATGGAATAGAATATTTTTTCTTACTTTTTGTAACGATTTTACAAAAAAACTTGTCTTTCCAAACTTGTTGGCAATTTTTAGAAATTCCATTTACATTTAATAAACATATTTTTCGTATCAAAGGTCAATTTCTTACCAGTTTTGCACTCTTTGATAATCATTTTTACCTATATAGCATGAGTATAAGCTACTAACATAAACAGGAATAATTTTATAACCACTTAACACAGGGGTAATTGGCAGTAAATAGTGCAAGGCAATGGAAATTTAGGTGATAGACATGCAATTATATTAAAAGAATCAATAAAAGCTCTTCCAAATTACAACCATGGCATAAACAAAATAGAACAAAATCAATAAACTTAAAAATGCCCTTCATTGTCCTTTAAAGTGCAAAGTAAAAAGAAAAAAATCCTAAACCATAACTTTAATAGAAAAACCTGAGCTTTGTTACACAACTGAGATGATAGTGATTTTCAGAAGCATGTGTACAATATTGCAACTCTAATGTAAAAATTGAGGCTGAAGTCCCACTAGATTTCAATTGTTGGTGTTTTTTTAAAAAAAAAAAAGTAGTTCCTAGCCTAGATGTTTGGACCTATAAGTCTAAGCTAAGTGATCACAAAACAGTGGTTATTTACCAAAACTTAAAATATGATAGATAATTGCAGAGGGAGGAGGGGGTGGAGGTGGCAGAAAATAAACTCTTCCTATTAGTTTTCTAATTCTCCATTTAACCACATTAAGTAATTAGGTTAATATACATTAAGTGATTAGGTTGTTTGGTTTGAGTTTTTTTGCAAAGAAGAGAAGATAATTGGAACCTAGAAAACGGTGAATATGACACTGAACATAACAAGAATTAATATATAAATAAATAGAAAAGTGATATTCAGGTTGTACTACTAATTCCTGTTCATTCAGTGAGAAACTTTGTTTAGAAACGCTGTTGAAACTACCAGAGCATATTCACTGAGTGCAGTGAAGTGCTGCAGAATCTCAAGCATCTTACTTGGAATTTAGCTCCAGCTTGTCACATGGTACACCCAAGACAGAGACAGTGGAGAATTTTAACATTTGTTTACAGCAGGTTGGACAGATGTTCTGGTATTATCTGTGTCCTGGCGTTCACTGATGAAATTACTCTTTTATATCAAACAAAGTGAATCAATGTACATAAAATGAAATTTCTGTGGTGTGAATATGTGAGAAATGAAATGTGAGGACAAGATACTGGGATGCCAATAGGACATAGCAGTGGAACTTGTGGCATATGTATTTTTGCAGAATATTTTGCAGAATCTTTGACAAACCTCTTCTGAGAAAATGCCTTAGGGTGTCCTACTCATCTTTGAAAGAAAACTTGGTGTTCTGTTTTTGAGCAAAAGAAAACTCCCACCTGTCTTGTTGTGTGTTGTTTTAAATGCAACTGGAAATTAAGCACCACACAGCCACTTTCTCAATTCCTCTTTCTTCCCTGGCCCAACCCAGTGAAATGGAGAGGAGAATCAAAGTAAAATTTGTGTGTTGAGATAAGAATAGTTTAGTAACTGAAAATAAGTTATAATTCAATAATAATGGTAAATTGTTAAATAATAATAATAATGATAAGAAAAAGGGAATAAACAAGTGATTCACACTGCAATTGCTCACTGCCTGGTGACTGAGGCCATTTCCTTCATCCCAAACCCTGATTGGCCACCCTTGTGGTAACTCCCCCCAGTCCATACATTGGGCATGGTGTTCTATGGTGTAGAATATCCCATTGGTCACTTCAGGTCACCTGTCCCAGCTGTGCTTCCTCCCAGTTTCTTTTGCATTCCTCCTCACTGGCTGAGCGTGAGGCAAGAAAACAGTCCTTGACTTAGTATAAACACCACTCAGCAAAAACTGAAACATCAGTGTGTCATCGACACCATTCTCATTCTGAATCTCAACCACAACACTGCAACAGCCACTGAGAAGAAATTAAATCTGCCTGAAACCAAGACAACATATTAGAAAAAGAAAAGAAAGAAACTCAGTAAAACAAACCAAACAAAAATCCCCAACAAACACTGTTTTTTTTTTTACTGCCTACAGAAAAAATCTGTGGGATATCTGTTCAAGGTATGTCTGTGTTCAAGCCTTAGCCAAGGGGTAGTTTATGGACTACAGAATGAGGAGTTTGAATGGTCCTATCAGTTTGTGCAAACACTGAGAAAAAGGGATAAGGTATTTCAGGAAGGTGAGAACATTATGTGGAAGAACTAATAGAGAAGTGAAAGAATAACTAAGAGGGAGTGTTGAGATGGAAGAAGCATATTGTGTAAGGTTAAATAATTGAAGCAAACAAATTGTTGGATACCAACATGCTAAATGCAAATTAAATGCTACTTAACAGAGAGAGTGAGGCAAAGTTAAAAAAGGATGGTGAAAAAATTGTGCTCTTCAAAGACAACTTACAAGGATTTAACAGAAGAATCTATTATCAGACAAGCAGACAAAAGAAAAGAGAAAAAAAGAAAAAAAAAACTTCATAGAAAACACACCAGTTTTAATTGGTTGGAAAAAAAAATCAGAAATATAGTCCAAAATATAAAATTAAATGAGACAGCTAAAAATGTGGAATGCTGAAGATTGCCTAAAGCAGCAGGGTGCCCAGAGCCAACTTTGACTACAAAGTTTCAAAATCATAGCGATCTGCAAATGATTTAAGTACAATAACTTTGCAGAACTTGTTATTTCCAATTTCTGTGACAGCCGGCTAATCCTTTGCTAGTTTATCAGGAAATGCCTTTTTTTTTCAGCAGGTTTGCAGAAGACAGCATTTTTAGAACCTAAGTTTTTCTTCAGCATACACAATTTCTGACAAAAAAATATATACAATGACATTTGCTACTTGTGCTATTATAAGGTCTCGCAAAATACTTAGGACATTAGATCTCTGTATTTCATTAACATAAACGACAGAATTTCTTCCAAAATTATCTGATTAGAGAAAATTAAAGAAGTGGGGACTGAAGAAAGGACTGTTCCTTTTTTTCATGAAAAACAACCAAAAAAGTGTATCTTTTGCCTTGAAACATACTATTATACGTACATATATATGTATATATGCTCTATATATTTGAATAAATATCTCAGCATTTATTTATTTTTAGCTAATGACAGATCTAAATTGTAGAACTCTACATTTGTGTTAGTCTCATCTCATTGCAGAGAAATTGGCTGCTCTTGGACATCATTCCTGTAATCATAAGGTAGCTACCTGAAAGAGATCAGTTGCATTGTATTTATTTTGTATCATTGCTATTTTTTTTTTATTTTTTTGTTTTAGTTCTCCTAAGGGCCTGAGATGAAGAGTGTAGCTCTTTATTTGAAGTAAACCCCACACAGCTTGTCTGGAATAGGACATCCCTACTAGATGCTTGATAAAATAGCAGGGAAAAAATACATCTTTCCTCCCCACATAAAGGACTAATATTGATAAGACTTTTTTTTTCACTTACTGTCTCTTGACAAGAGGTATTTGAAGAACATAGCTGCTCACTCTAAGCCAAAACATCTTTTTCTCATGAGGTAAAATTATGAGACCAGATGAAAACAAAAACATGCCAAAACTGGCCACTTCCTTTAGATTTTCCCTTTCTACCTGGCACATCTATGACTTCTATTAATTGATTAATTATTTTTTCAGCTCCCATGATATTGTATGCTGATATGTATCATGCTCCCATGATATGTATCATGTACTTGCCCTGTACTTTGGAAGGCTATATTTGGATTTCCAGTGAACCTGTCCTCATGATATGTTAACAACTCCTCAGAATCTGTTTCAGTCCCTTGAGTTTATCTTTTGCTCATCTCTAACCAGTTAACACCATGTGTATCAGCTCAGTGTCAACTAGTACTATTTCCATCACCATTTCAGAATAAGAGAATGGGTCAGGTTGGAAGGGAATACTGGAAGTCATCTGCTCCAATGTCCCTGCTCCAGCAGGGTTGTCCTAGAGCACATGGCATAGCACTGTTTCCACATGGCTCTTAAATACCTCCAGTGAGAGAGACTCCAAAACTTCTCTGGGTAATCTGTTTCAGTACTCAGTCACTTGCACAGTGAAGTTCTTTCTTATATTCAGGTGGAACTTCCAGTGCTTCACTTTCTGCCTCTTGCTTCTTGTCTTATTGCTTTGCAGCATTTGGGAAGAGCCTGGCTCCATCCTCTGGACACCCTCCCTTCAGATACTTTTAGACTTTAATGAGGTCTGCTCTTAGTCGTCTCTGCTCAAGACTAAACCAGCCCGGCTCTCTCAGCATTTCCTTGTAAAAAAAGATGCTCCAGTCCCCTAATCATCCCTGCTGCCCTCTGCTGGACCTGCTCCAGCAGCTCCATGTCTCTCTTGTCCTGAGGAACCCATAACTGGACACAACACTCCAGATGTGGCCTCACCAGGGCTGAGTAGAGGGGCAGGATCACTTCCCTTGACCTGCTGTCAGTGCTCTTCCTAATGCATCCCAGGATGCCATTGGCGTCTTTGACCCACAGGGCACACTGCTGACTCATGGATGGCTTGTTGTCCACCAGGACCTTGAGGTCCTTCTCTGAAGACCTGTTTTCCATCAGGTCAGCTCCCATCCTGTACTGGTAGTTTGTTCTCCAGGTACAGGATCCTACCTTTGTTGAATTTCAAACAGTTCTTCTCTGCCCATCTCTCCACCCTGTCAAGGTCCCTCTGAAGGGCTGCACAGCTCTCTGGACCATTCCTCTCAGCTTTGTGTCACCAGTGAGCTTTCGGAGGAGGCATCTGTCCCTTCATCCAAGCCACTGATGTGTAAGTCAAACACTACTGGGCCCAGTATTGAATCTTGGGGGACCCCACTAGTGACAGGCCTCCATCTAAACCCTGTGTCACTGATAAAAACCCTTTGGGATCTGCTATTGAACCAGTTCTCAATCCACCTCACTGTCCACTCATCCAGTGCACACTTCCTGACTTTGCCTATGAGGATATTGTAAGAGACAGAGATACAGGCCTTGCTTGAAGTCAAGGTAGACAATGTCCACTACTCTCCTCTCATCCATCCAGGCAGTTCTGTTGTCCTAGAGGGCAGACAAAATTATTTTAAAAAATTTCAAACAGTCTTCCAGAAACTAAAAATATCCCATAAGTTTAAGGAGATTTCTTCCCCTGTGATAAATTAATTTGGGAGATAAAGATGTTCCCTTTTGTTTTCTGAGTAGGACAATAAACAACGAACTATCTGTATGTTCCATTGGCCTGAATGGTAAGAAAAATTGTTGTGCTAATATGTGGTAGAAGAGACCTAAATAGATAGTCAAAACTCAGGTTTTTCTAGTTTCTTCAGCCATTTTTGGAATTATTTTGCATTTTTCATGTTGACCACTGGGATAAAATCAGATGAGAGTTACACTTACAGTTTACCTTTGAACTCATCATAGTTAAAATTTTTCTAGTGTAACAACTAATATTCTATAAGTGGATTTCATTCTTCAAGCAAATTACCATTCATGGTTTTTGGTGCTGTAGGACTCTACTTGATTTATAAATATGGTCTACAGAATAGGAAGTTTTCAGGCTATTCTATCGTTGTGACTTTGTTATGAATTTTTGTTTAGTGCTGTTTCATATTCATTATTCTACATATTATTTGCTACCTCATTTATTTCAAAAAGTGCTCTCATACTGAACTAAACTGTTGCAATTCATAGATGTCTTCTTTTTATGTATATGCTTGTCAGTTGGTCTATGACTTAGTACAGTAGGAAAAACAATTAATGAACCTTTATCAATTTGATGTTGTTATGATACCCTTTCAGATTTTTATACTGCTGCACTCATACTGTTGGTGGAGCTTTTGTTTTATTTATCAGATTTTGCTAAGTATATGCACTGCTTTTATTATCTGCATTTAAAACACATATAAAGCATTGTCAGCAAAGGAAAAATTATCTAATAAATCTTACTGTTTTTCAAAGAGCAAAAAAGTGTCATACACAATGCCATAAATATAAACCCATTCATTTCCACAGTAAAAAATGCATTTTTTACATTTGTGTCAGTGCTGGGTTATGACTATCACTTCCACTTCTAATAACTAAGGAGCAAAAGTTGTTTAGAAAAATAAAACTTAGACTTGTAAAATATGTGTCTGAAAGTGCAGTAATTACTAGATATGCAAAAAGAAATTCTGGGGTTTATTGTCTGTCTATCCACTGAAATTCCTGGTATCAAAAGATAATAGAGAAACTGCATGAGGAAAACTATATATTTAAACATTTTAGCTACTAAACATCAATTGTATGTATAAAATTCTACCCAATATTTTTAATGTACAATAAGGAGCATGGATATTTATTCTTCATTCTTACAGCTTTCCCTCCTTTGTTCTCTGCTGGAAGAATCTACTTTCTTCCCATTTGGAGATTCCTAGCTAGGGTATAAGTAGTCAATGAATCATAAAACTTACTCTACTTTTTTGTATTTGAAAATATGTCCTGGATATAAGTTATTCAGTACTGTGAGGAAGGGAACTCACATCTTTCTATAGAAATTGATCCATTTTTGGTTTTTTTTGAATAATGAAGTTCTTACGGAACCACTGGGAACATGACTGGATGTCCAAAGTATTTAGCTGCTCAACAATTCGGTAAACCTGGCATTTACTGTATTGAGTGTTCTTGGTGTTTTGCATTCAAAGCATTTATGGAAGCATGCAATCTGTCTGAGAAATTAGGATCCATTTCTTTCTCACTCTCACTGTAGCACAGTGAATGTTCACTGTGAAAAGTGCAATAACTTCAATAAAAGGGAATAGCATCACCTAACAGCCACCGCCAGTGCAAAGTGCTTTCTCTATCCTTGGCTTCTTAGCAGCCACCTGGTAAAAAAAGGAATCTCCTAAGGCAATGAAAGCAGACCTGTGTTAAGGACAGGTCAATTACATGTTTCTTTGCACAGCATTAAACAGGTGTGCTGGACAACCCCATGGAATAATTTAATTGGTCTTAGAATTAGACACTCCATATTTTAAAAACCAGGAAGTGTCAGGAAAAGAATCACCCTTATTCAGTTGCTCGTAAGTTTTCTATTGAAATCTGAATAATTTTATTTTTAATGAAAAGAAGCAAATAAGTGATAAATTTTATGTGGATTTAAAAGCTGTTTACATGAGGTTATGTATACTCTCTTTGGGACCAGTTTTGAATTTCATAAACTGCCTGAAAACAATGGAAACTGACACAAATTATTGAAATGAGAGTGCACTGAAGTGTGAGCAAAAAAGAACTTATATAAATGTTAATTTTATTCTTCATTAATTACTACAAAAAGAAGTTAAATCACAATAGGTTAAAGGGTAGGTTTGTGCGCTGAGTTTTAAAAATGCTGCACTGTTTTATGACAGAAACATTTGGGAAAAGGTTCAGGGAAGTGATCACAGCACCAAGCCTGAGTTCAAGCTTTGTTTGGACATTGCTCTCAGACACATGAGGAGACTCTAGGGGATGGTCCTGTGCAGGGCCAGGAGTAGGACTTTGATGATCCTTGTGGACCCCTTCAAACTCAGGATATTCTGTGATTCTATGATTTTAAGATAGAAATGTAAGAGTGTCCCTGTTGTTTTTGCTCATGTGCCAGCTAGTTGTAATCTTTGGGGTAAATGCAATTCTTTATACTCACCCCGCATTTAGATGATTGCTAAATATTCTTTTCTTTTCCCTTCCCAAGACACTAAAGGGTTCTTTTTGCAACCAAAGTAAACAGTAGATTTGGAATTGGGAGTGAACATGATATAATGCCTAATCATCAGCTTAAAAAGCAGAATGAAAGCAAAAAGGTCTGGAGAAATATAATAAAGAATCTATTGACTGACTTAGAAATATGAAGACTGTTCTGACAGACCTAAACCGTAGCAGCTTTCCTTCTGGATGTAACTCCGCATTGCCTGTTTCCTTCTTTAAAGTATTTTTTAAGAGCATTGAAATAAATCAGAAATTTAATTCAAAGAATACAAACAAAAAAAAAAAAAAGCTGGTTGCCAAAGAGTAAGTTGGAATTGTTCTATTTTCTTCTTTATTTATACACATTTAATTCTTCTTTCTTCAGCTCTTCTAAACTGTATGGCTAATTCTCTCTGTGGCTCTGATCTTTTAACAGTTATTTGACATGTTTAAAAGCTGTTATACCTGTTTATTTAGTTAATTTTTTAGCAGCTTCTGTCCACCAAAAGCTTCTCTGCAGCAAAGAATCAAGCTAACAAAATTAATTTTCTTATGCAAGGAAATTGTCTGGAGTTCTGAGAACATTCAAGAACATTTTATGAATGCCCATATGTGTCCAAAAACTACTAAGGTGGAGGAATATCTACTAGTCATGGATCCTCAGGGAGTGATTTATTACCATTTATGAATACAAAAGGAACACAATATACCCAGGTGTTGACATTATAAGGTATATTCTTATGTAGGTAACAGAAGGAAAATTATTTGCTGAGTAAAATAATATTGATTTAGGTGGATACAGTATATTTTTAAATAAGCTTGCTGTTAGTTATAAAAATATAATTAATATAAAAATAAATAGAATTTCATTTTTTTCCTGAAATTGCTCAAATTATTTGCTGTGTTAATACAGCACAGAACATTTATCTTCATGCCATTAATCTTTTCAGTCTAATTTTCTGTGCTTATGATTTACTGGAAAAATATAAGAAAAGATAGTGGGCCATTACATAATATTTCACCCACCATCGAAGTCAGTGGAATTTGATATTATTCACATAGGGTTCTAAGGAGAAAAAAAACCCAACAAACCAAGTATGGCAATTTAAAAATTGAATACATGTATTTATAATAAAATCTAATGTAAACCTGCCCTCTTTCAGGTTAAAACCATTGCCCTTGTACTGTCACTATCTGTTTGTATAAAGATTCCTCCTCCTCCTTTTTATAAGACCCCTTAAGTTAATGAAATGTAGGCCTCCCTGAAGCATTTGCTTCTTCGTGCTATACAAGCCCAGCCCTCTCAGCCTTCTTCATGCTATACAAGCCCAGCCCTCTCAGCCTGTCCTTGTAGGAGATACCTTCGAACTGTCTTCATGGCCCTTCTCTGAACCCTTCTCTAAATTCAAATCTTTCTTGAGTTGAGGAGCCCAGAGCTGGATGCAGCACTCCAGGCAGGGTCTCATGAGGGGGAGAATCATCTCCACCAACCTGCTGGCCACACTGCTTTTGATGCAGCCCAGGATGAGGTTGGCCTTGTGGATGGTGAGCTCACGCAAGAGTTCTCATATCCATCTTTTCATCCCCAAAAATCCCCAAAGTCCCTCTCCTCAGAGCTGCATTAAATTACTTCTTCTCCCTGTTTGCCCTCAGGTATGGTTTTTCCCTAACCCAGATGCAGCACTTTTCACTTGGGCATGTTAGAAAGCCAGCAGGAGAAGAGTGAGATAAACCTATTGTAAATTAGACATCTAAAAATTAGGTGACTTAAACTCATCTAATAATTGTAGCTCCTTTTACATTAAAGTGACACATTTCTGAAGTACAATTCAACCTAATCTAAAGTGGAAGTCATTACTGAAGGCAAATCATACTGTAAAATTCTCTACTGCTTTTTATTGACTCTACATACACCTCGTATTGAGACATAGCTTTTACATGACTGTCACCTGTATTTGCTTTTAATAATGCAGTTGGTTTCTCAAATAAATCTGAAAGATAGGAGAAAGCAGGCAAATAATCTCTTTAGTCAACTACTTAAAATTCAGACACACTTAGGCTGTTTGATAAAGATTCCACTGGCTTTGGTTCCAAGTCTGCAAACTGGAAATTGGTGAGGCTGAACACAATGAGCAATGCTAAGAACACTAATGTCAAGCTAGATGGCACATTCATTCAGAAGTCTAACTGCAATATCTTTTAATGGAAGCAATTTTTAATAATGGGTGCTGTGATGCCCTGTTTTAATTTTCACTTTTGCACTACAGTGCTGCTGCAAAAGGAACTTTTAATTGCACCTTCTAAATTGCCCTGTGAGGAATATGTGAATATCTAGTCTTGCCATATCTGCAGTATATTAGATTCAATAGATTGCGAAGAGAAAAAAAAAAAAGGAAAATATGAGCCAGGGTTGTATGTCTTTTATTATCTGTAGTTTTCTACAGTAGGGAAGTTGCTATGAAAGGTAGTCGTATTAAGTTATCTTTCTATTTGGTGTAAAGCAAGTAAAGTGCAAAGCATTACAGTAAGTTTTCCCCTCTTTTTTGGGTAAACTAAGGTGCATTTTAGGTGAGTCTGCATCAGTTCATTGACTTGAATGTCAGTTTCTCTTCTTGAACCATATGCATTCATCTGAATCACAGGGTCTTTGAGGTTGGAAGAGACATATGGAAGTCATCTGGTCCACAACACCCTCCTGGAACAGGGCCACTTACAGACACTCAGGATCTTATCTAAACAACTTTTTAATAACTGCAAAGAAGGACAGTCCACAACCTCTGGGCAACCTGTACCAGTGCTCACTTGTCCTCAGAGTAAGAGCTTTCAGATGTTCAGGTGGAACACCCTGTGTTTCAGCCCATTATTATCTATTCTATCACTGAGCACTAAACATTGAGCACTTCATTCTGAGAAGTGCCTGTTCTCCACCTTCTTTACACACTCCCTTCTTTCACAGGGATGAGCCTCGTCTTCTCTAGGTTGAACAGTCCTAAGTTTCCCAACTTTTCCTAGTACATACGTGCTTCATCCCCTTCATCATCTTTGTGGCCAGACTCTTGTGAGTGTCTGATAAACACAAGGGAATATTTTCAGATGTACTAAATGAGTCTGATGATTCAAACACCACATCTTCTGAAACACCCTACCACCGAAGAAGGTTTGTATTGCACATAAAAATAACTTAAAATATGGTAGTCCTTCTGCATCTAAATACTTTTTTTTTCTTTTTCTCGTTCTCTCTGTCCACCCAACAGCTTTTACCCTTTTTATGCATCATTGTTTAACATGAGCCATTTCAGATTTATCTTTCACAGTTGGATCATTGACTTATCTTTCAATTTTACCTCGCCTTTCAATTTTGCCTTCAATAAATAAATGCTATTATAGTGTCTTCTTAAGCTTTCTGAATAATTTTATCTTTGTGTTTAATTCTGGCTTTGTATTTTTAAAAAATTTCAGGTCCAAAAACATTACGATGTTGATGCAGAGGATAAAACATCCTAATTATACCTTTCAAGCTTTCACTGGATTTCCCTGAAAGGCCATATTTTCTATGTCTAAGTTCTTTCATGTATAGGATTGAGAGTGTGAAATAACAGTCATTATATCACTTATGGTAGAAGTGAGGAGCATTGAGCTGTTACAACATTTACTTACTGTCTTTGAACTTTTGCAGGATAAGAGCAGAACTGATGTATTTGGTCTGTCTGGAATGGAGTTAATTTTCTTTGTAGCAGTGGGTATGTGGCTGTGCCTTGGATTTACAACTAAAACTGGGTTGATAACACACCAGTGCTTTGGCTGTTAAGCAGTGCTTGCACAGCACTGAGGTTTTCCTCCTACCAATTTGTCCTTGCAGCAAGAAACCTGAGAGTGCACAGCTGCTGGGAGGAGCTGGGGCAAATGACAAATTGGCCAAAGGGATAATATATATCATAGGGTATCAGGCTAAGGAGTAAAAGCTCAGTAAGAGGAAAAAGAAGCAAAGACTTTCATGGTTGTGCATATTTGTCTTTCCAAGTAACTGTTGCACGTGCTTTTAGGGCTAAATTGCCAGAACATCTACCTACTAATGGGAAGCTGTGCATAAATTCCTTATTCTGCCTTTCTTGTTATTGGGTCCTTCTTTTCACTTATTAAGTTCTTTGTTTTGATTGACCTCTTTTTGGCTTCTGCTCTTCCAGTTCTGCACCCATACATTTGAGTGGGCAAGCAACAGTGCTCAGCTCCCAGTCAGAATGAGCCTACCACAGGTGATATTGCTAACTTCCCTCATGTGTATCTTCAGTGTTTGTCTAGAGGCCACCCACAGTTCAAAAATTTCACAAAAAAATACCTTCTGAAGATATGTCTGAAGAAAACTATGGGGTGAAGACAGCTATATCAAAATCAGATTAAGAAAAAGGAAACCTTGAATTGTGGTGTATTCAGTGCCCTCATGCAAACCAAAATGGAAATTTTTCAATCTAAAATGAAAAAAAAAATAAAATTCCAGATATAATAATAAATCACTTATTTAATTAATAAATTAAATTTAATTTAATTGCCACCCTAAATACTTGGTAACAAAAGTAGTCCTGGTAAGAACTGTAGAAGAGCCCTCATTTATAATTGAAAAAAAATAGAAATTTGATAAGATTTCTAGAAATAGAATTTAATGTAGTATCATTTTATTGACCCTATTACAATGATACAACAATAACAAAAATGTACCAAAAAGGAACTCAACCCAAAAAAACCCAAAAAACCAAAACCCAAAAAAGTAACTTCCAAATAAACCCCAGATCTAGAAAAGTAAACAAACAAACAAACAAACAAAAAGAAACACATATTAGTATGCAAAGCTTCATTTGTTATATCATTTTATATAATTCCAGTAGCAAAAATTTCAAGATCTTTTGGCTGTTATTGCAAAAAAGCAATAGATTTCTCTCATGAGTCTTTTTACCACTGTTGTTCACTGCCTTGGGAATACTTAAGCATAAAACTTTATGCTTTGATTTTTTTTTTTTTTTTGCAAACAAAGAAGACTTTAGAAACTCAAAAATGTCAACTTGAGATAGTTTTTAATTATCAAGGATTTTATTTTTATTGAAGGCATTTCTTTTTTTCTTTTTTAATTGCTTATTTAAAAGAGATATAAATATCAAATGTTTGCATCTCATGAGCTAGGCCTCAACAGAGTTTAGAATTGTGATAATAACCACTGAAGGTATCATGGAAACTTTGCTTTAGTCCCAGCCTTGATAAAAAGTGCCATGGATTTTTCTAAGGCTGAGATTTTTAAAAATCAATCTAGATATTATTGGTTTCTCAGAAGCCATGGAATGACAGGGGTGTAGATTTAAGTTGGAGGTGAAACTATAGCCTCCTATACCAAAATAACTGTATTAGATTCTTAACTCATTGAAGCTAGGGACCACAGATAAAAAAAATTAACTCACTAGCACTACACACTCTGTTGAAAAGTAATTCTTTGTTACAAGTTTTAAAATAGTTTCTGCCCTACTAAGGAGCCTTCTTCAGCATGTTTCACTGATAAATGCCCTTAGGATTGTGCTGTGTATTAAGTGATATCCTGCCAAAAATAGTGTGCAATCTTCTATGTGGTATGGGATTTAGCTGGCCTATATTTAGGTGTCTGTATGTGACCTGGATACCAACGCAACTGCTTTTGTCACTGAAGAACTGGTCAATATACTCACTGGAGTCTGGAGAAATGTTCAGTGTAGCCTAAAGCAGCCATCCCCCTGTGATGTCTAGACTCTATAGATCTAGACTTCATCAACTGTATTGACTGGACCTCTGCTAGACACAGTAGGTGCTTATAGATTTAGATTCCATAGACTCTTCCATTGTAAAACCTCTGAAGTTTGGGCAATATAAATACCTCCTCACTTAGGATTGTTAGTAATTATTTATTCTCTTTCATTCTTGACTTGAGAACGACAAAAAGTGCTAGCTCTACTGCTGTGGCACGGACATCTACCACTGGAACGTGAACCAAACATTTTGCATATATTTAGCCTTGATAAGTTAAACTTAGGAATACTTGCTGGTTTCTAGGTCTCAATATGCATTCTGCTAGCTAAAGAGTTCTGCAAGAAAGCTTTATATGTATTTACTGAGTATTTAAGATTAAACTAGGACTCTTGGCACAGAACTGGCAGGAATTTTTCCCTCATCAGCCTGTTCTATTCCTTTCACCTTCAATATCAGTGGTAGCTTACCTAGGCATGCTATCAATTGTATTTTTTCTAGTTCTGCTATTACCTTTTCTTTCTTCCTCTCTAGTTTGGTCTACATTTGCATCATCCTTTCTGTATTCTGCTTCTTTATAGTACTTTCCTCTTTTCCTGAATACATTTTCTTCACTTTCTTCCATTTTTAACTTGTATTAGTTAAGCAATTAGTCTTTCTGTTTATCCACTATATTGATGCAGTGTAATAAGGTGCTACGGTTAAATATTAAGTAACAGATATTCTCCTGTCAGGAAGTAGTTTTCAGAAAGGAAAGTAAACGGGATAAAAAAAAAAGTATGAATGATGTGCTAACCTGGATATCATTCATTATTCCCATGTGCATAACACTTAAAGTCTGCATCTTAACAATGAAAAATTAAGAGCTCAAAAGATGTGTTTGAATTTTCAGTTTTCTGTTTCCAGCATCTGCAGATTGAAAGACATGACTGTAGACACTTTCCAACAGAACCTTCAGAATGTTTCAGAAAAAGCATTAAAGGATCTGCTGATCATGTATTCATGTTAAGTAATTTTCCAAATCAGGTAAGCAACTCATAGAATTGAGGTAAAATATGCATCTTCATACTAATGACAACAAATTAACTCTCACTGACTATCAAACAATGAAATGATATAATGAGAGACTAGGTTCAAGCTCCACTACTATGACTACACATAATATTCCATGTTTTTAGCAACTCACCTGCTCAGTCCATACTGTCATGCAACTTCACCTGGCTGATTAACTGCATCCAGGGCACTCAGCCATGGAGGATCAAGCATACTAAAATGAACTCTAGCCAAGAGCTGTGGAGTGTAGCAGAATCCCATGTCCAAACAAACTTTTCCAGAAGTTACATTTTGCATTTGCAGATAAACTCTCTTATACTCTTTTTCAATCTGGGAATTTTTTGAGGGCCTTTCTCTGTCACAGATGAGGAAAAAATGCCTTATCTCAGTCTTCTCATGTTTATTCTGTTGATTAAAACCTCAACAACAGAAGTCATGCTATGTTGAAAAAGTCACAATTTTCATTTAAAGCAAAAGGTAAAATTCTGGCATTTGATTTCAACAGATATTTGACAGTGAAATCCAAGTTCATCTTTGTCTTCCTAAAGAATGGGCTAAAAGAAAAAAACCCACTCAATTCTCGAATTTTCAATGGTGTTGAAACGATGATATTAAAAATGTAATCTTTATGTATGATGTCAAAATTCTTAAATTTGTATATCGTGTATCAAAAAATACGAAGACAAAATATTTTTATATAAAGTACAAATACTTCAGGTGTAACTCATCAAGAGCCAAACTTGATGACAACTTTTGAGCACAAAAGTTTTTTACCACATTATGAATACCTGGAATTATTTTTCAGTGTGGAACATTAAATCTGAGTAATTTGTGTGTGATTAGCACTTGTGGTGGAAAAATGAATGTTGAAGAAACACAATGAACTCCTGAAAGGTAAGAGATTCTGACATGATGATTCTTGCTCTTCACAGATGGAATTGGCATTGCAAGTATGCCATTGGGGTGGACAGCTCTCTGGGTATATCTGCATTCACCATTTGAATCAGAACCTGAGGATAGACCTAAGATGATTTTTGATCAAGGATGTGTTCCTGCACATTCACCTGTTTATACCAGCTCTTGCCATATAAGCTCGCTGATACCAAGGTTGAGAATAAAACTTTGACCATATAATTTGTGTGGACATAATGCTGGAAGTATCAAAGAAAAAGTATGAAATCCTGGCTTTCTCACTGATACAAACACAGCCTTTTTATGAAGAAAAATGGGACCAAGCATTGGAGAAGAGGCCAGAGCTCTGTCTCTTACAGACATTGTCACAGAAGCCAGAAATGTAAGAGGTGTTGATGAGGGGCTGGTAATGTCAAAGACTGGGACAGAGCTTTGGCTGTGTCAAATGGTTGCTATGGAGCAACTGGCTCTATTAGAGAGGAGGCTGGAGCTCTGGCTGTATCAGAAATTAGGATGACACTTGTGTATATTAAATATAGCCAGGAATGGACAACTGGGTTTTTCAAACCTGGGCATACAGACCTGGCTATGTTAGTATTTGCCACAGAGTTATTATTTTAGCAGGATGAATCCATATATAAGGATGAAATTTCCAGTATATCTGTTATTTACCATGTATGCCAGATTAAAATATGGGGAGAGGGCGGTTAATACTTTTTCGGTAGAGATTGATCTCTGACCCTAGCAGAGAATGGCATTGACCTCTGTCTGGGATTAATACTGATATGTGTTTTATGTCAGAAACATATAAGAGCCCTTGCTAGGAGCCACTCTGCTATTACCTTGTATCTCTGATTTAAGACATAAACAGGATTAAAGTACATGCCTTCTTTTGTGTGTGGTTAAAATGGTGTACTGATCACATCAAACATAATGAATCTATATAAATATAAGTATTTAGCCTATTTACTTGTCTAAGTCATATACATACACAAAGTTACATTAGCTAACACAAAAAAAAATGATTATAATAAAAACCAAGCATCTAGTGCTTGTTTTTGTAAAATATAATAATCACTATACAAGGGAAAATGGGATGTACATTTGAAAACAGATGTACATTTGAAAACATTTTCCCTGCTGGGTTACTTGTTCCCAGAGAGTAGCAGGATGTTCTTAAAGTGCATTGATTTTGTTATGGCACTGCACTAAAAATGCATTTGTTGAAAAGTCTTAATCGTGTTTCAAATTTTTTTTCTGAAAGTCTCTCAACATATATATATATATATATATATATAATCAAAGTCTGTGTAGTCCAAAAAACAAGAACAGTGTTATTAAAATTATCCAATTTTCTGATCTGGTCAAGGTGACAAAGTAGTTCTAGGCATTTTGCTTGTAAAATAAAATCTATGCCCTTCATAAATTTATAAAAGCTTATGCTACAGAAAATATAGAATAGAATTCTTTGTAAATCTATGGCAACTTGTAATTAAATGAAGAAAGACAGCAAAATAATTTATTTTTAAAAATCTAATTGTCTTTTATATGGAAGGTGAGTGGGTCTTTCCATCAAAAATGAAGTAGGTGAGTTTTGTTTTGGTTTTTTTGTAGTTCTCGTCCTAGAATATGATCAAACAACTATAAATATTCAAGTCATACCCAAGTGGTTTTTCCAAAAGTTACTGAGCTTTTTTTTTTTAAAGTAGCAAATGTTCATGGTCATAGTTAACAGTTACAGCAAAAGATGCGGTGTCTTCATCAGTCTAGTCAGTAATTTTTCCCAAGAATCTGTGTGACAGATAATTATGAGCCCCATCTCTGTAAGATCTTGTTCTGCTCTACTATCCTCACTACTTGTATCAGTCAGTGCTGGACTGGCCAGAGCCCCGACATTACTGGGAAGAAAATAGTCTGTCTAGATGAACCTGGAGAAAATACAATTTTCCCTGAGGGAGGGAAGGAAGATCAAATTAAAAATTTTATTTTATTGAGCACTATCTGCTCTTTTTAAATTGTTGTTAAAAAACATGAATTCATGTGTGTAATTAACTGAAGCTTGAGAAGTTGTGGTCAGATCTGTGTGAGATGACATTGTATTGCATTGCATATACTCAAACAGACAACATTTTAAATTATAAAGAAAGCTGGATCTACTGTACACGACGTGCCCTTTTAAAAGGCTTGTTTTGTACTTTATTAATTAATTCTCTGAGGTTGTTTATATTTAGCCATCAGCTCCATCTGGGCCAGCAGCAAGATACCTCATGAAGGCACAGATAATGAGCTGTTACACTTTGATACAAATGCCTTGTGTTTTGTTATCAAAGTCTGTTTCTGAGTCTGTTCAAACTTTCAGATACAGATAAAATGTGATACAAAAGAGTAAATATGGAAACAAATGAAATTTTTCCTTCCTTTGTTAATAAAGCAATGATGTGAAGTTGGAGGGCAACAAGGAATTCTCCAATTCATTGCTACCTGAAGGTCTCAGCCGAATTTCTTCCTCAGCAGTTCTGCATTCCTTCATGGGTAGATTTAGCATTGTGCAGCACATGGCTTAAAGACTTATTAAAGGTCTTTGCTAGTTACAGCCTTTTCCATCTGTCCTCAGTCCTGAGATCTGCACTGTGTTCTTCTGCATGCTTTGGAAAATATGCACAGGGTCTTTTCAAACTTCTGGAAAAAGAAAAAAAAATAAAATCTTTTGTGTGATACTTGAAAACCTGACTGTAGTTTGCCTTTAACTTGGTTTCTCAACTAAGCAGCATGACTGGGGACAGTTTTCCATGATGCATAGATTATGTTCCTTACCACAATTATCTAAAATAAAATCACATGTTATGTTCACCTGTATATTCTATTAAGAAGACATTCAGTTGTTTACGATGACAATTCCCATTTATTAAGCAGCTTGTGTTTTGTTTACATAGCTGCAATGAAAATTTGGAAGGAAATAGAAGCAGACCACTTGGGGAGGAAGTTATGGTTTTAATACTTGTTGATAGATATTTATTTTGTAAGCATTTGAAACTCAATAGTGCACACACACATATATGAAAGTATGTCTTGTCTGTTGAGCAGATAGTTCAGCTGGCAAGAGAAGAGACCAGTTGTTGGATAAAATTCTTTTATCAATTAAAATGAATTATTTGCTGCTGTGACCTCTCTAAATAAAACTTCGTCAAAGGAAGGCAAAAATAATTCCTAGCAGGAGATAATCAGCACAGAAATTAATTTAATAGAATAAGACAGATTGATTTATTCACTAGATATATGCAGGTTAGGCCTCTGAGCTCACATTGTCATTTAAAAACATCTCTGTCCTTATGTGCCTGTAAAGAATTAGGTTTTGAAGGTTATTTTGTATCCAAGGTGATTTATTTTCCCCCTTCTCTCTCCCTGTGCCATACATATGTATGTATATACAGACATAAAAATATTTATCTATTAAAACCAGTTTTTCGAATATCATTTTACTATTGGAAGAAGTCAACATATTGCTGTCACATCGTACATTTCAGTACAGTCTGAATATCACAAAGAAAGAAAAAATTCGGATGGAAATTTTACTCGATTCCTTCATGGGGGAGGTGGGATGGGAGTGGGGGTTTCCTACATTCACCAAGAAAAAAAAGGATTTAATTTTATAAAATTTTACTTTAAAAGTGCCTTTCTAAGCAGTTTGTTAGAAATTAAACATTGTCTGAAAATTTTAAGAATGTGTCGCAGTCTATCTTCTGACCTGTCAGCTTTTCCCCCAGCTTTATATGCTGAACATGATGCCATACTGTGTGGAGTATCACTTTGGCCACTTGGGGGTTCAGCTGTCCTGGCTGCGTCCCTGCCCCTCCAGCCTTCTTACTGGCAGGCTGAGAAGTCCTTGACTTAATATAAACACCTCTTAACAAAAGTAAAACATCAGTTTGCAATCAACACAGTTCTCTTACAAAATCCAAAACACACTGTACCATTTAATAGAAAGAAAATTAGCTCTGCCCAAAAAACATTAGTCATTTCAGTCAATACCTCTGCATATTCCCAGCTTCTGCTTTAAAGGAACTTTAGCAATTGGGTCATGTTGAGGAGGTAATGACATTGTACGGGACAGATACTTGAAATACAATTGTGGAGCTTTGTTTGAAACATTACGCAAAATTTTAATAGTATTATTTTATTCCTTTATGCCTTTGCATTAATTATAAAAGCAAGTTCAATTCATGCAGTAATTATTCTGGCATTAAAGTTTAGAAGGAAAAAACAAAGCTTTAGAAATTGTATTCCAAATATCCTAGGAGAAATATAATACCTTTGCCTCAATGAGAAATTAAACATTATTAGATCCTAATTGGAATGTGAAAACTGTCTGTATTCACTGCAACCTTTTAGAGCCCTTTAGTATTTTTTGAGAGAAAATATAATTTCATGTCTGTGTTCTCTTTTCAAAGTTTTATTTCACAGAATCATGGAATTGTAAAATGGTTTGGGTTGGAAGGGATCATAAAGATCATCTAGTTCCAAACCATCTGCCATGAGAAGGGACATCTCCCAGGAGAATGAGTTGCTCAAAGCCCCATCCATCCTGGCCATGAACACTTCCAGGGATGAGGCATGAACAATTTCTCTGGGCAATGTGTTCCATTATCTCACCACTGCCATAGTGAAAAATTTCATAGTGCTTTAAATGAAAATTAACACAGTTAACTTTTTTTTTTTTTTTTTTTTTTTTTTTTTTTAGGATAAATGTTTTGAAGTAGTTTGGACCTTTGTTAGAAAAATTTACGGAGGATTTTTTTTTTTATACATTTTTTGCATGTTTAATGAGTCGAAACATCTTTTGGCACAAAGCACACAGTTGGCAGCAGACAAAGGGAAAGGTAAAAGGAGTGCCCCTTTTATTGGTTGCATTTTGTAAAGTCATTACAGTTGTGGAGTCTAGGCACTCCAAGTGACCTTTATTCAGCCTCACTTCTATGAAGGCAACTGAAACATTGCCTTCACATTAAATACATGAATGGCTCTTCTGAAGAGTAAGGACTTTGCAGTGTAATTAAATCAGTCTCATTCTGAAGTGTTTATGCTTTGTTGCTTTGTTCCCAGAGGGAGAAAGTGTTTATGTATTTATTTTTGAAGTCATTATTAATAGAAAGCAAAGTCAATGAAACTTTGAAAAATAAGCTAATTCTGTGAGGTTTTTTTTAATCTTTACAAAGACAAAAGAGCTGTATTTCTTTTCTGAACTGTTTCTTTCACTGTGGATTTGCCAGTGTTCATGTGTGCAGAAGTATGAGGAATCTACAGTAACAGAAGTGGCAGTTTATTTAGGTCCTTTTTTTGCATTAACAGTGGGAAAAAATGCCTAGGGGTAAAAAAGAAAACTGTGAATTAGGTCTTTGTCAAATGGAGTTAGCTGTAGAATTCATAAGGAATGCAGGATTTGACAGAAATATAGAATGATGAAAACTTTCAGTTTATGGTATCAGAGCTTATTGACAGCACTTGCAAGCACTGGTCCAGAACGTGAATTTCTAATTGCTGCTACTGAAAAATGATTTCTATTGATAGCCCTAGTTGAGTTTACTATATTTCACTATATTTATATGAATAAATATTGATCAGGGAAACACAGTGTTTTCAAATTGGCTCTTTCCCCCCATCCATATATTTTCTCCTAGTAGGATGAGTAAATCACTTTTCATCCTTCATTAGAGAACCTTTCAAAAGGTCTGTTAGTGAACTTCCTTCTTTACAAGCAAACCTTTCAATTCTAGAGGGAAATCCTGGCATAATTACTACTAATCTTGGAGCATACAAATCTCTTATACTGTGGTATGAGTGTGAGAGAATAGTTCCTTCACTGCAAAAGGTAAAATTACCAACACTGAAATTTTCAAAGAAAAGAGTTCTTGTAAACAGAAACTGTCAGCATGGGTGTTGTGCAATGTGTATCAGCCTTGTGCATAGTGATCATGTGAATGATCATCATGGCAGGAATGATTGAATTATATATTTAATTAGTTATTAAGTCTGTGAAGAATGAACAGCAGATGGATTTACTGCTATAAAAGTATAGTTTAAATTGTTGGTTTTCCCTTAGCTGTTTTTTCTGTTTGAAAATTGGTCCCATCCTGACATTTAGTGCTATGCCATAATGGCTTTAAAATGTTTAGCAGTGTGATTCAAGCATTCACATTTCATAATGCTCTGGCTTTATACTTATCATTAACATGTAGAATGCTTTGCAAAGAGACAAGCATTGTAAGCTAAAAATACAATAATGATATTTTATAGAGTTAAGAACTTTAGGGCAGTATAGGTGTAACCTTGCCTCTTTAAACGTAGACATAGCAAACCACACTTCAGTGTTACTGTCACATCCCATTGGTTTAGTAAGGCTGCTATCTCATAAACTGTACAATTTGGCCCTACAGACTGCAAAAACAGGAATTCTATCTTTATATATATTAGAGGAAGGAAGCCATTGCTTCCAATATTAGAGAACTAAACTAAACTAAACTAAAATGATTAGTTCTCTAGAATTTCAACATGCTCTTTTAAAGACAAACTCTTTTTATTATTCCAATGCATATATATATGTCTGTGTGTGCATGTGTATATACATATGATTTTGTATATGTGTATGCACCCATATGAGTATGTCTTTCAGTTATGAAGAAGCAATGGATTTTTGCCATTATTTCCAAAATCAAGACTCTGTCTTAGAAAAAGAAAAAAAATATGCAATTTTAGTGTAACAGGTTTCCTGGTTCTGCTACTAAGCACTTTAAGATCCTAATAGAGCAGTCTGAATTAAAAGTCTGCCTTCAGGGTCATGTTCAATATGAACTAACTGACAGTCTTTTAGTTGTATTCTGAATTGTAACTTCAGTATTTACTGGAAAGACTTGTTTTGGTAATGTTAAAATTTCCTTCAACTAAGGACTTTTCTGTTTTCACTTTGACATATTCACACTCTGTTTAACAGGACATAAAAATGTCCTGTGGATCACAGGAGTCATGCTGATAAAATAACAATACTGCCTTATGGTGGCACTATATTTCTTATATGTCTATATAAACAAATGCTGTTTATGGAATAGCATCCTACTATAGTATAGTATAGCCTCTGGGAAAATTCTCATTAATTTTCATAGGGATATGGTAAGCTTTATGCTAAATTTTCCCACAAGTGCTGACCAAACCTATAATTTTAATTTCAGAGGTACTAATAGTTTTTGTCTTTAACTATAAATAAGCTATCATCTAGGATTTTTATTCTTCCATATAAAGCATTTGAAAATTTAGTACAGGCTCAACAAGAATAAATATTGATTTCAATCTATGAAAACACATTTGAGTGTGAGAAATCATCCCCGTGCTATTTACTTTTAAGAATGTTACACAGGATGGAGGAATACTAGTTCATCTGCTGAAGTTTTCCTAGAGCTGAAAAATTAGAATTACAATATTTATCCCCTATTTTTTCATTTATTTAGTCAGTTAGTTGCTTGCAGTTACCCTGTTGTTTTTCTCTATGTCCTCATAAATTGGTTGAATGATTTTATGCCTTTATACATCCTTTAGGGACCTTACTGTGTAGTTCTAAACAATGAGACACACCAATTTTGTTGTTGTTGTTGTTAATATATGTCTCAATAGTAGCAATAATATAATTTTCTGAAAGGTTGTGAAATGTCAGTCTTGGTGATAGTGTTAAGATCAGGCATAGGAGGAGTTCACTATGATACTAAACCTAATCCAAAGTGACCTGAGTGGAGATTGTGATGGATATAGCTTTAAATTGTTGTAAACCATGACTTGAGTTGCATGTTCCAGGAATTGCTATATCAGGAACCACAAAAACCAGTGGAGAAAACCTCTTACACAGTGGAGACACTGCCTGAGCTGTCTTTGGTCCCCCTTAACTTCACGCAAAATACCATCTCTCCTATACTGAATTCATTGCAAAAAATGGAGCCCAAAAGTCATGGACCAAAAAAATTCAGTGGATTTTTTTTTAGATATTTGTGTGAATTTTATGGGCATTTTATGGATATTTTACACAGGTGATACATAGACTAAGGGAATGATATCTGTATTGAAATTGTTTTGGATAGTGTGGTATCAGAGCATGATGTATACAGTATAGTCTCAGGATGGGAATTTGTCCTGGTTTTGACTGGGATAAAGTTAATTTCTTTCACAGTAGATAGTATAATGCTTTGTTGGAGACTTAGGGTGAGAACAATGCTGCTAAGCACTGCTCATGCAGAGTTTAAGCCTTTTCCACTTCTCGTAACACCTCAATAGTGCAGAGGCTGGAGATACACGAGGAGTGGTGAGGGAACACAGCTGGGACTGCTGACCTCAGATGACCAAAATCCCATACTCTGTGGTGTTGTGCTTAGCAATAAAAGCTGAATGAAGAAGACAGGAAAATTTTGAGCAATGGCATTTCACTTCCTAAATCACCACTACATGTAATAAAGCACTTTTTTCTTGGAGATAGCTAAATATCTGCCTTCTCACAGAAAGCGGTGATTGAATTCCTTTCTTTGTGTTGCTTGTACGGGTAGGTTTGCTTTCCCTACTAAATTGTCTATCTCATAATCCATGAGTTTTGTCACATCTGCTCTCCCGATTTTCTTCCCCATCCCATTGTGATTGGAGTGAGCAAGTGACTGTGTGGTATTTAGTTGCTGGATACGGTTAAACCATTACATCATTGGAACTCAACCATGTGCTTTTGGTTTTAGTCTGTTTTGTCTCATTCTTGTACCCCATCTTTCATTTGCAGTTATTTATGAAGATGATCAGGTATTTGGTTAAGGGGCCCTGGTTCCAAGTCTGATCTTACTCCTTGTTGTCAGTAGTCTGTGAATCAGAAAGTTTATTATGTGAATCTGAGGCCAGATGTGGATCTCTATCTGCATTTTGATAAAATCCTCAGGAGGGTATTGATTTCTGAAAAAACACACTCAGACTAATGAAGAATGACAGTGCAGGCTTTTTTTAAACAAGGAACTAGAAAACATCAAGATAATGAATCACACCTACTGTACAGCTTCCTATTTCCTTCTTTGTGAACTCTATAGAATGCCTAAATAGTCTTTGAAATATAGTGAATTAGGAATGCATTTCTGACTTGTAAAATCAGGAATATAATTAATGAATCATTTTACTCCTAAGAGAAAAATATCACAACCATGTTCCTTCATTTTTAAAAGTAAATTCTTTATTTATTTTACATTAATCAAACCATATGCCGATATCTTTGTCTCTGGGTATATTTATACTTTTAAAACAGTCTCTAACTGGAGTTAACAGAGCAGGCGCAAAAGACATTTTAAGTTAAATAGCTCAAGAGTGACAGTGACAAAGCCATTGCATGGAACCAACTATTGGAGGGATAACAGGGCAGTTGCAAGCAAGAAACAGTAATAATTGAATTTCTGTGATGAGAAAGTTGAAAATACTCATGACAAAGTACATGAAAAAGAACATGATAGGTACTATTTTAAATGGTACAGGATGCGTGGAATATGAGTGTTTTCTGAGTTCTTCTGTGAAGGAAAGCTTGAAAAAATATTTCCTTCACTTTAATCTCCACAGATATTAATGAGATAGGCAATAGTACAGAAAATGTGTTATTTATGGTTTTTTTTTTTTGATTTATTGTGATCAGGCTTTCTTAAAAAATCTTAAAATCATATTAATTATGCCAGAATAATTATTGAATATGAATATTGCCATAGTCAAGTCTACAGATGTTCTGACAAATACCAGCCGGTACTAAGGAAAAATAAAGATAGACTTATGTAGCAAAATTACTTCAAATGAAACTTAGTTAAAATATCAGACTTAGGTCCTGACTTTCTTGAAGAGGACTGTACTTTGTCAAAATGACTCTACCAGCTAGCCATGCCAGCCGTCTGCAGTCCCTTAATCAACTTTGTGGCCCTTTGTTGGACTTTCTCAAGTAAACAAAAAAAAGCAAAGCCCAATCAAATAAACAGCAGAAAAAGGAAAATGGTTTCAGTGCTTGATAATAGCAGCAGCCACCAGCCCTGTCCTCTGTCCCTAGGAGAGGTCCAAACTTGAAAGAGTATTCCAAGTATTAATAATTAATAATGACTTCTGATCTAAAACTGATTGCTTATTGACAGGTTTGGAGAATGATGAAGTAGTTCTGCAGATATGAAAAGTTACTCAGATTAATGAGAATCTTCAAAAAATGCTCAAAATATTACAAAGTCTGTTATATTCCCTTATTACAACTGTAATTTTTAGCCAATCTGTACAGCGTTATTTAGGGGGAAATCAGATCAGGAAAAATGGTAACTGAAAATAGAAAAAAGGTACTTTTTTGTTTTCTTCCTGACTTGTTTCAGATATTCCAAAATTTTTGGGGAGAGGATCAGCTAGAAAACTGAAGAATTTTACATTGTGTTGAAATGTTTTTTTCAATATTTTTCAATATTTTTATGCATTCCCATTAAAATAACTACATTATTGGGCAGACTTATTTCAGATAAGTTATGAACAATTATAGAAACTCGTTAAATAATTCTTAAGTTCTAAATTTGCAAGTTTCTTATGAAAAACACCAAAAGTACACCTGTTATTTTAAGCTGTCTTCTTGTATTGAATTTATTTTTATACAAGTCATGGATATTTTTTGTACCTTGTAAGCTTTAATAATTGAACATATTTACTACCTTTAATTATTTACTACAGAAATTTTAAACAGGGACCACTTTTAATTTTAATACATGAGAAAAATAATCATCCTTTCTTGTTAAAAATCTCTGTTGGAGTTATTTATAAATACACACAAATATGCACATATACATGTATTAAAAGGGAGATTGCATTGAGTTTGCTCACAATACACACAATATATGAAGAAAAAAAATACTTTTTGAGATTATAAAAACCCCTGAACATATTATTCCAGTATTTTTTAAAATAGAGAAATTATATAGACATCTATTATTAAAATTCTGAGAACTGGTCCATTCTCACTTCCACAAGTATGGAACAACAAGCTGGTATGAAGTAACACAAATATTTATTTTGCCTGCTTAAATTTTTAAAAAATATTTATTATTCATTTTATTATTCAACAGTATTGCTGCAAAGAACAGAATTAATACCATTTTTATTTACAGTATATATCCCTCTATACTTATCACAAATACTGGAAGTGTTGTTTATTTGGGTTAGATAGTTACATTCTGCACAGTTATTACTGGTTGTGTTTTTTTTTTTCTAAATTATATGTCAGTCTATCTAAAGTCTTAATAGCATGCTTTTTAATAGTTAATTCTTTATGTGAATACTGATGGGAAATGTTCTTATTTTATTAATGCAACTAGTGACACTCAATTACTGGTGACTAAGCAACAGCAGTTCATCATTTTTATTTTTTAAAAGATTCTCTCTGTGAAGGAATTCATCTAGCTGCAGCCCATCAGTCTGAAAGTAACAAATTTAATCAGATAAACAACGTAACCATTCACAGCAATTTCTCCTGTGATTCGACTTCATTTGATAAGCCAACTGGGCCAGTTTCCCTTGAGTTTAATGTATAGCTGGTAGATAGAGGAAGAAGAAGATCTTGGGAATCTCCAGCTAGAAATTATATTCCTGTACATTCAAAATGTACTGCTGTTTTGTAAGTAATTGGTGTTTCCACTCAAAGGAGAAGAAATGGCTCATTGAAATTCTTCAGACTTGCTTAATATTTCTAAAATACTCTCAAATTTCACACCTTTATGTTCTGTACAAATAATTTTTTTCACTTGTATAAGAGATGTGTGAAGGAAGCTTTAGCAAAATCAGGACTTCACGTGCTTGAAAAAATCTGGATAAAAATTTACTAGTAGTTGACTCGTGATAAAGATAACAATAAATCTCCTTTAAGACAGACTGACAATTATTTCTGCCAAGGCAATAATTCTATTAATCATAAAAGGCAGCATCATGGATGAAAATTTCTCTTTCATCTCTACAGCACTAACTGAGGATTTTTCTATTGCCTGAAACTTTTGGTGCAGCAGGACAAACTGAGAGTCTTTTTCTACCATTTTTTTTGCAGCTGCTCATAATGTGTAAAAAACATGCTGTGAAGAAGGATGTAAGGCACTGATAGATGTATCCTATGGAGCAATCTATTTCTGGGGGCAAAGGTACTTGAATCTGCAGATGTTTTCTCAGAGGCTTGTTTCATCCTACATGACTAGTACTGTTCAGACCTCAGTGGTCTGCTGGTCTGACCTCAGTGATCCATCCACTCTTTTGCCCTGGGCTTACTTTGACAATTGATCACCTTCTAATGATTTTCCATGATGAGGACAGAAGTAAGATCAGTAAACATAACTTACAGATTCCAGGAACAGGAATGTTGAGAACATGGTGTGTGAAGGAGGAAAGCGCCTGCAGTGAGTATAAAGGCAAAGCTAAATGTTCACTACTCCGGTGAAACTGAAGTTAATTGACAGTGTATGTCAGAGATTCAGGAGTCTGTTCTTCAAAATGAAGTGCCTGCATTCAGGCATAGATTTGTATGCAACGAGTGAACAGGCATATAAAAAGGACAATCAATACCCTTTTTACTACGGAGCTAGCTATTGGACCTCTGGACTTACTGGGCTTCAATGGGAAGGCATAGAACTTAGATAAGGTGTTTGCTTGCCTAACAGTAAAATAATGAATTTTACAAGAAGAACCTGGACTGATGTCTCTAATTATATTTCTAATCTAATTGGAGAACCACAGAACAGCTTAAGTTGGAAGGCATCTCTGGAGATCATCCAGTCCAGTGCCTAAGCTCAGAGCAAGGGCAACTAGAGCAGGTTGCACAGGACCATACCCATTCAAGGTTTAAATATCCCCAAGGGCATAGGCACCTACTTGGGCAATCTGATCCAGTGTTTGACTATTTTCACAGTAAAAAAAAAAAAAAAAAAAAAAAAAAAAAAATTGTGTTCACATGGAATTCTGTGAGCCTTTTCTTCTCCAGCTGAACAGTCCCAGATCTCTCAGCCTTTCCTCACATGATAGGTGCTTATGTCCCTTAATCAATATCATGACCCTTTGCTGGACTTCCTTAAGTAGCTCCATATTCCTCTTGTACCCATCAACACAGAACTGACTTACATAATAAGCAATTGATCTTGAAAAAAGCATAGGCAGAATGGAAGGCAGAATGTGTCTAGAAGGATCTCGGCAGATGTATATCTGTACTTATATATCCAATCTAATAAAGCAGGGGAAAAGACAGACTAATGAAACAGAAAGCACTGGAGTTACTGAGGCTCTGAGGCAGGAGGCCGGAGGAAGAGCAGGTTATAAGAGACAGACATATAACCTAATGAGTAAAATCTTCAAGATAAAGAGGGGGAAAACCCTCAAGAAGACGTCAAATCATTGAGTGGGTTATGAGCAAAAATCCACTCAGTGGATTAGTACTGTAGGCCCTGAGAGCTTGTAGGTTCTCTGGAAATAAATATATATGAACTCTGGGCATCATAGAATACAGGTGTTTTCAAGGTACGTGGTGGACAAACAAATAACTCACAACCTCTCTGCTAGATTAATTTCTTCCTTCCATGTTTTGATTTTGATGTTAAAATTCCTTTAGATTCATAATGTGAATATAATGGTCCAAGTTTATTAGTGAATTATTTCTTTTAGAACATCTTCACCTCATGCAGAGATTTACCATTGTACCTTTGGTTACTGAGACTCACTTATCAAAGAAAGAACCAGATGTTCTCTGCAGATAAATTATGTCTTCCAGCAGTGAAAACTTATAGGTTTTCCAGGTAATATAGTATTCTAGGTGGCATATATCTTAGCTAACTGCAGGTATTTGGAAGTTGGATGTCTGCACTTGTAAGCCAAGTTTATAGTTATGGTAGAAGAAATAATACTGCCAAGCACTTCCAACTGATATGTCTTGGGTGCCTGTTTTGGGGTGAGATGAATTGTTCTCATGTTATGCCTGACTTTCTGTTGACTATGACAAAAGGTGACGAGCCTGAAAAAGTTAGATGTCTAACTTTTAAACATCTCAGAATAAATGTGTTATTTTATTTAAGTACAGAGGAAAAGAGCGAGGAGCCCTCCTCCTTCTCAAGTATAAACTCTCTATGCTGAAACAGAACTTTATTAGATTAGGAAATGTGAGATTTGTTCAAAATTTTATATTAACAATTAGACAATGTAATGGAAAAATTACTTTTTTAGTCCATTCCCTCAAGAAAACTTGAAAGAATCTGCAAACACAGGAAAAAAAAAAAGAGATTTCCTAACAATTACCAATTTTATGCCTATATTGGCTAAATTACTGGGACAGCTCTAAAAAATGGGAATAATACTGCTTCTTCTGGACAGCAACAGCCTTTTATGGGCTTCAAAAGGACAGTGATTTCTCCAAAATTCAGACTCGCTTCTGGAGAAGTAAGGGGCCTACAATGCTGACAATCATATTTCTTAAAGTCTGATGACAATCTGATGGCATTGTGTAATTCTCTTGCTTTCATTGCCTCTGAATGTGTTGGGAACACAGAACAAAGATCTGTAAAATTGGAATTGTGTCTTTTGATGTGGATAATCTTCAAAATGCTTAAATCATTCTCTATGCAGCATATAAACACATTTAGATGCAGCAATAAACACATCTAAGTATTTTCCTCTACTATTCTTTTGACATTACTTTCATATTAGTTAATATCCAGTCTTTTAAAAATGTGTGTCTTAGTCTCTCTCTCTGTCTCTTTATAAAAGAAAAGATCTGCCCAATTGAGCCTTCTACTTCATGTTTGCAAAGAAAACAAAATAAATAGTGTCATTTATCTAGTTTAATTGTGAAAGACATTGGAGGAAGCTCATACGTTTCTTGGTAGGTCAAACGACCTAGCACACTTTCTAAAACTTTGTGGAGTATAATTCTTTTAAGTTCTTTGGAGTTTCAGATCTTAATGTATAACAAACATGTTTGCTAATTTAGTGAAGAGTTTGCCTTTGTTCATTCTTCATTTTGCTTATATATAAATTTTTATACAAGGCACAAGTAGGAGAATCATGGTCAATGAGTCTTGAAAACTTATTAGTATACAATGTTATTGTAAACTTGCTGCATATTTCATCCACTTATACCCAGAAAACTACTATTTCTTTATATCTCACCCTTGACAAGGGAAAAAACCCGAAGCTTCCAACAAAATAACCAAGCAAACAAAAAAGAAAAAAAAAATCCAAACAAGTTCTCTCATAATGGAATGTGAAAACCCAGCAACAGCTGATACATGCAGCATTGGAACAATGAATCTCGTATAGAAGTTAGTAATATAATGAAGAAGGTATAGTGTCCTTGGAATATATGAGAAATTATAAATTTGTGTGACCAGAAAAATTAAGTGAGATTTCAACTCCTTGAAAATAAAAGCAGAGAACATCAGACAAATTCCTTTGAAAAATATGTCAGGCAAGAGAAAACTGGATAATAAACTGTGATGTATATTTTTGTATAACTTTGTGAAGTTATACAAAAATAAAATCCTGAAAAAGATTGAAGAAACTGGACAATCAACTGCAAACAGAAATATCTGTAAGTGAGGGTAAAAATTAGTAGCTATAACGAGAAGCTAAATCAGTTTTGAATAGTTGTGAGAGCTGGCATAGATGCACCTGTATTACAAGGAGACCATTAACTGCACAAATACTGAAGTGCATATGCAAAAGTATGGCTTTGTTAAGTGTTCTCATTTAATCCTAGGTTTAAGATAACTATGAAGACCTGGACAACAGGTCCTGCTGTTTATAACAGTCCAAGAAACTTTTAAAAAAAAGGAGAAAATTTTATCACAGAGAAAGAAGTTGATAAATACTGTGGGGTCTTAAAACAACAGGCCCTTGTGAACTGAGAGACTCCTGACAAACATAATCAATACAGACACCAAGAGAAAGCATTCCCTCCAATACCAACCCACTGCCAAAATGATACCTACGTAACTTCCCAAGTATTTTAACAAAACAAAGTGTTGAGGGTTCCCATTGAAAGAGTTTCAGGTCACAAACAATTTACTTTTGCAGAAGAACCAGCTGATTTCATGCAAAGCTGCAGCATAGTCAAAGATGAAGAAACAATATATAAATTAAAAAAAAAAGAAAATAAAAAGAAAGGCATAAAAACTACATAGAAAGTTTTTAATTGTCTTTTTTGGTGATGAGGAAGCAAGTTTCTCAACATAGGAGAAAATTTCATCCTAAATGGAATTTCCTATTGCAGGGGATTGTAGAGATTTGTCTACAAATTAAAAAAGTGGTGTATTTATTATTTCAAACCAACTCCCTTGTTATGTCTATAAGAATTAAGAGCCCTAACTATACCTGTTTTGTTCTGTATTGTAGAGATTTTGTTACATGTATATAAACTAGTTTGGGTTATTAGTGATTCCTCAATTTAAATTAATATTCAAGTAATTCAGAATTTCCTTAAAATATAATATTTTTGAGCACTACCTAACACTGAACCTATATATGTCTAATGAAACCTAAACATATATTTCATTACAATTAATTAATTTAATTTTGCAATTCTTGATAAATTTAAGTTTGAATAGAAGATGGAGAGCAATGTCTCAACTGGCAGTTAGAAAATAAACTTATGTTCCTTGTACTATCTATAAAAATTGCCTCATTTTATTTGTAACGGCAGAAAAAGAGACATTTTTCTGACAGGTTAAATGCCTAACACTGGCCTTTAATGTAGAATGAAATACTCTTGAGTGAGTAATAAAACACGGTGTTATAAGCATTAGCACATTACTACCTACGTATTCTCCTTCATGTCCTATAACTTAGATGTACCCATCTTAATAGCTATTCAGTCAGAATTGTGTTTTTGAAGGAGTCATTACAGATCTCACAGCATAATATTTTAGTCCTCCACAAATCCTGTAGGACAATGTTACATGTGATTTAGTCTTATAGGATTACCTCACAGTCATCTAGAAATCCCTTTAATCCATCAGAAAATCCTCAGGATTGTTTTGTAAAGGCGCAAAGGGACATAGATCTGACCAAGCCTGCTTCTTTCACAAAGAAGTTCCCTCATGATGTAAGAATCATGTCCACAATTTCATGCAATGTTGGTAGCACTTTCCATTTCATTTTAATAAACTCTTTTGGTCTTATAGCTTAAATTCAAGTATGAAACATATGTGAAGGTTTACATTATGTCATAAATTTTCAATTTATTGGACAATTTAAGGTGATGTGCTGTATGTAAGATTCTAAAATAATAATTCATTTGCCAAGTATTGTAACTGCAGTAAGACTCAAGGTTAAATAAAAGTGATCCCTCCCATATCTAGAATCATCACCAGACTGAACCGCAGCCTAGATTTCTGAGTAAATACCTTTCATGAAAATACTTAATATATTCAGCTACCATCAGTGTCTAACAGACAAAAAAATATCTACAAAATGAGTCTTGGAAACATGGAAACAAGGTAACAATATACATGTATTATATATATATATATATATATATATATATATATATATATATATATATATGCACGCAGTAAGAGATTGGCAATTTGTTAAGAGGAAGATTCATTCATGTAATTAGTTGTATTTTTAAATTTAGCACTGGAAAGAAGAGTTTGAGACTCTCCCTATATATAATGCCTATGTACATATATTTTCATTTTTGGGAAGTGTTCAAGTGTTAAGGGATGTTAGGTTTTACAAACCTAATCTGGAGTTTTGACTGTTGAAGGATTTGAAGAATAAGAAGAGGAGTTTCTATAGGTACAAATCCAGAAAAAGGAGAACAAAGAAAAATGCCAGCTGCTGAACTGGACAGACAACCTGGTGACAAAGACACTAAAAAACTGAATTGCTCAATGTCTTCTTCAAGTCACTCTTTATTGATAGTCCTGCCTCCCACAGTCTTAGGTCCTTGAGTCTCAAGGACAAATTGGAGCCAGAAGGACATATTTCTCCTTGAAGTAAACTAAAGAAGATTTAAAGGAAGATCAAGTCATGGAACTTTTACCCAAACTGTAGGGAAGTTTACAGATCTTTAGAATGTACGCCAACAAGTGGAGAAGAAATTGACCAACCTTTTTGTGGGGACACTTCTGATGATATTTGCAAGAATGTGGAGGTTAGGATTGATTCCTGAAAACTGCAAGATGGCAAATAGCACATTTCTCTACAAAAAACACAAAGAGGAGCAAGTAGGGAACTGCAGGACGGACAGCTTCAGCTCAGCTATGGGAAAGTAATGGCACAAGTAATCCTGCAAACCATTTCCAGACACATGAAAGACAAGAAGGTGATTTGGAGCAGTCAGCATGAGTTCAGCAAAGGGAAATCATGTGTGACCCACCTGATAGCCTTTTTATGATGAAATCACAGCCAAGATGAGTAAAGGGAGAGTCATAAGTGTTGTTTATTCAGACTTCATGAAAATGTTTTACACTGTCCCCCCTGCCATCTTCATTGATGAAGTGATGAAATACAGGTGAGTTCTGCTTGCACAATCATAAAGATAAATCTTTCAGTTCCTTGTTGACCCATAACTCTTGAACATTACTTGAATTGGGAAAATTTATTAAATTTCCACTCCTTTAGATCTACTTTTCAATCCTTTTACTGATGTGTCTATCCCAAGTTTTACCCTAACCTTGACCATGGATGAAGTATTTTTGTAAAAATACAGATTTAAGAAACAAAAAAAACAAACAAACAAACAAACAAAAAACTTTAATGTAACTTTCTATGCTATAAAAGAAACCATACAGCTCTAGAACAGAAATTAATGTTAGGTTTTCAGAAAGCTTGAAGAGATGAACATTATAAATTTCAATGAGTCCAATGTACAATAAAGCCAGACTGGAGGGAATAAAACCAACAGTCTGTTGTTTCTTCTATATGACTCAGAAAATTTTCTTTTCTACTTCAGGCAACTGTTATGCTAAACATCCTGAACCATGACCTTCAGGAAGAGTAAGCTCTGACTTTTTCTCAGAATTGGTAGCTTTCCAACATGGGTTGATGTCCAGCTCATTGACCTTCCCTTGGATTTGTATCAAGAAGAACATTGCTAACCTCAGGATTTACCATCCCTCAGACTGTCTTGTGTTTTTTTGTTATCATTTTTTTTTTGTTTGTTTTTTCCCCAAATGTTTTAAATTAAAAAACATATTACTTCCTTAAGAGAAAACCACTTTTTAATGAGAGCTGACCAAGCTTCATACATTTACAGCAAAATTTCTTCCTCTCCATGTCAAATCTCTCAAAGAGCAACTATTATGATTTCGTGTGCTGATCTCTTTCAACAGTTATTACTTTGACTGCTTTACTTCACATCTCAAACCTCACACACTTTTTCTCTGCTCCCCTGACACCTTTAAACATATCAGAACCAATCCTAGTTTTCTAAATTTCAGACTTTTGCTGACTGGACAGAATTCATCTCTTTCTCTTCAAGTGCCCTAGGACATGTTTCAAGATATATCTTCTGTACAGAATACTGTCTACATGAATGCAGCCCAGAAGATTTCAGGTTTCCTCTATGTTGAGTCATTGTGTTTTAGTGTCAGAGATTGAAAAATTAATGCTCATTGCTTGAACATTTTTAAGGACTTTTGCCCACTATGGCAAGTAAACAAGGCTGAGGGAGAATAGTGTGGCAAAAATGAAAGCCAAACCCAGCATCTGTCCTGAAAATCAGCACTGGAGGGGCTTGGGGTGAGGGAGGCTATAATTCAAAGGCTTATCTACTGAGGCCAAGATTGCAACACTCACCCCACAACAAAGAGGGGAAGAGGAGAGGTTTTGAGTGTGTGGCATAACCTCTGATCAAAGGAATGAACACCCACCTTCCCTTGCACAAACTAGCTCAATTGCAAATCCCTCCTCCCACCAAGATAACCACACCTTGGGGACATTCACATGAGGGCAGCTGAGGGGGGTGTCATCATCCATCCAAGACCCCCAAAGTGCTCCCCACACTCATTGATAAGGCCTTGCAGCAGAGCACTGCACGTGATTCAAAAAGATGCAACAGATCCAGAGTCTGCTGCAAGAGCCTGTGTCAAACTTTCCCCCCCTCCAGGAGAGGTACCCCACCTGGCCCAAATGTATTAATCCGTAGAACCCTGTGTTTTGAAGAACCCTCACCACCTGGAAGACCAGAAGAAGAGGCTACTATGGACATCTGTGGAATGGTGATATTTTCTATTTTATCTGTCTCTGTCACTCTCTTTCTCTCTACCCCAACACCTCTTTTTGTATTTATTTCTAACTCTCTCTCTCCCTCACATTTACTGTTAAATAAAATCAATACTATTGACTTTGGCATATGGTGTCATTTGTTCCTTAAGTCAGGCAGAGACATCTTTCTAGTAATTTTAATAACTGGATATTAACATTTTGGTCAATACATTGTCTTCTCAGAACGTAAAATGGAAAGTGAGAATCTTCTGTTTCTGGTTTTGTGAGGTTTTTAAATTTTATTTTGTTTGTCAAAATGACTACTTTGGACAAATGAAACAGAGGAGACTACTGAGTTACCTAAACATAGATATAAAATACTAATATTTAAGGGTTTTGGTCTGGCATCCAGATGCTATTTCTAGAAGAATATGGTCTTTCTCAGCTATTTGCAATAATTTAAAGTCCATGAAGATAATTTGTTTATGCTAAGGACTTTGGGTAGATGTCTGATAAAGAGGATTTGGCATGTTGTCATGAATGAAAGAAATATTCAGAGTCTAATTACCTTTAAACTCAGCTATATCCTATGTACATGTCATTAAAGCATGTACAGTTTGAATTTCTTGCTTGATATTTAAAAAGAGATTTGGGCTTGGATTAAAAATGAATTCTTAAACTTTTAATAAAGGCTTCTTCTCAAACCGTTTAAAGTCTATGGCAAGACTCTAAAACTACTTCAACTTTGAATCACATCATAAATTGTATTGCCCATATATCTTTGACCATGTTTTCTACTGTCTGTCAACTTTTCAGTCTGTAAGAAAGTAATTTTTCACTGTTCTTACTGATGTTAATTCCAACCAATATTATGTTACATACAATACATTCAAGCTTTTCCTGAAGAGATGCCAAGAAGTAGCAGGCTTTCGTGACAGTTGACACTATCTATGAAAGCCATATTGATTACTAAGAGAGTCAAATAAGGATTTATTAAATGTAAAAAAAAAATTAAAAAAACCACTTCTTGAAGTGAAATTTAATGTTTCATACAACTACTTAGTATAAGCAGAAATTACTTTTCCTCCATGGAAAATGAAAGGGTTTTTTTTCTTCCAATTAACATTTCAATTAAAAGAATTTTTACTCATTTCCTTTTTAATGAGTATATAAAGTATATAAATAGCAATAGCCTTTAAGTACTGATTTTTTTTTCTACAGGAAAAAAAAAAGTATTTTTCATTAAGGACTATAATAAAATTTCTGCATAGGAGTAGTGTAAACAGTAAACCAATAAAATGGTTGTTTCAGTTCAGTAAATATACATTGATTTTCATAGTAATTCATATTTGTGCCCAGAATGGTCCTCAGCATTTTTCACTGGTGCTCACTTTGAGTAGAAAATCATGCATAAAATGTAACTATTCCAGACAACATTTTTTTAGGCTAACAGTGTCATGTTTTTTGAAACGGTGTAATTCTACCAAAAGCAGAGAAATTAATGTCGATTCATAGAATGATAGTATTTTAAAAGAATAGAGATAGATATTTGGCAGATATATTGGAGAAATTGAGATATTTTGAATTTATGAACTGAATACTTTTGTGTAGAAGAAATAATTTTAAATGTCTGTATGTTCAATCATCCCCAGCCATTTTTGGTTTTTTGGGTGTTTTTTTTTGTTTTGTTTTGTTTTATTTTTTTGTTTTTTTAATCTAAGGCAAAGATGTCTAGAGTTTAAAATAGTTTGGAGGGAAATTCTGTGCTTTTGTGCATGCAATAATAAATATAAAAATAAAATTAGCTTTGTCTTTTAATCAACAAAACCAAGTAAAAAACTAGTAGTATTGCAAAAGTAAGTTTTTAATTCTTTAAACAAAGTTAAACCAAGTACCTTTCCACTCAGTAAGAGACAATGTTAATACTAGGCAAAAAACAAGATAGGTGTAAGTATGCTGAAGATGCTCTCGCTATTAAAAGAGTACCTAAAACAGTTTTAATTGTGACTATAGCTTATTTGCAAGCATTGCTTCATCAGTCTTCAAAATAAAACAATATCTGTGCTTCTTCCAGTCATCAGAGAAATAGAGGAAGAGATCAACTAATTTTGGCTTAATCTTAGCCTAGATGAGTTAGGGGATCAACACTACATTTACACTGAATTGCTAATCAAAATCTCGTGTTAAGCTACCTTCTTAAAATGAATAAAATACATTTTTATGAGAGAGAACGTTATCAGGGTGCAGGTGACTGTGCACTGGCACAGATTGTCTGGAGAGTTTCTGGAGTCTTCTTCACTGGAGATATTCAAGAACCATCAGGACACAATCCTATGCCATGTGGTCTAGAATGACCCTGTTGTGGGTCTCATGGAAAACAGCAAATATGACTGCACACTCAGCTGGACTTGCTCCATGACAACCAAGTTCCTGTGCCATGACCCACCAATGACATTGGATCATATGTACCATCATACTTTTTGTTCTAAAAAATACAAGCTGAAAAGCAAGTGAGCCTTTGGAGGTGAACAAATGTAGCAATTCAGTCAGGACTACAGTCTGGAAAGTATGTCTGTTTGCCACTATGTTTCATTCCTGCATCAAACTAAATATCTTAAGCATAACTGTCCTGGAATTATCTGGTCTAAATTACTCTGTCTATGTTTTCAAAACCTGTCTTCTTGGCTTCATATAGTCAATAAAAAAATTCAGAAAATGTTTGTTTCTTTGTGGGGAGGAAAGAGAGAGAGAGGGAACAGATGGTGTCCCTCTCATGTTTTTGTCAAAAATAGATGTAAAACCCAAAGGGTTAAATTTGAAATAAATAACTGCTTCTCAAATTACAGAATCATGAAAAAAATATTTTATAAAATATTTAGGTGCATAAAAATTGTGATGCATTTACATTCTACACTCACCAACACACATACACACACACACACACAAAAAAAAAAAAAAAAAAAAAAAAAAAAAAGCTCCATGCAGGCACATTAGGACACTGCTTAATAGTGTTTATCCTTTCTCCAATAACACTTCTCCAATAACACAGAAAGGAAAAGCAGGATGAGAGAGTTTGGCTTCAGCTTGTGCCTCCTTTCAACTCCCCAGCTGGAAGAGCTTCTCATTGTCCTTGAGAAACCTGGACTAACTCCAAGTTTCTACATACATAAGAGGAGACCAAGAACTGTAATTAGTGCTGCAATTACTGAATGAAATCAGAGGTTTGCTGAATAGCTTCCTAGTAGGTGAAGGAACGGATAGATCCTTTACCAACGGAATGAAAATCACAAGACAAGATATTTTCTTCTTTCTTCTGTGCACACCCTCTATCCTCAAGAGGAGAGAATTTGGTAAAAGAGAGCAACTTCATAGGTACACTGCTTTAAGATCAAGGAACCAGTCTTCAGTCAAAAGATCAAGTAGCAATGTCCACTGGAATTCATTCAGAAATATTTCAGCTCCTTCTTAAGAAGAATGATTTCATCTGTATGGCACAGCACCCAACTCTGACTCTCAGCTAGATTCTGTGCAGGGCCTCTGTACCTGTGTAATATGATATTGTTTTGTATAGTTTCCTCACTTCATTGTTAGGCATAATGGTGTCATGATGTGACAACCCACCAAAGGTGTTTTATTTTTTTATCATGAACCTGAAAGCATCCACTGCTTGCATCTTTTCTGGGATATGAGAGCATAGAAGAGATAGAAAAATATACATTTGAGAAAGCGAGAAGTAGCGCTGCCTTATCACAACTGTCTTTGGAGGTGAAGCAAAGTATTCACTGAATGAAGCCTACACATTTTTTAAGGGAAAAGTAGCTGTTGAACTGGTGTAGGGAGCAAGTTAACAAGTAACAGGAATGCTGGGAGTACAACAGGAATGATGAGAGTGCAGTGCACATTTTACTTTCACCCTCTTTTGTTTAGTAGGATAGATATAGCTTGAGAGACTCATTATGTTCTATTCTTGTCTGCAGCTCTGTACTTGTCTGCACCTCCATACTAGTTATACTAGTACTGAAAATACATTTTCAGGACATTAAAATGCTTGGTTTTAATGTGATACTGTTTGAGGTATTTTATTTGTAATATCATTGTTGCTGCTGGCTGGGCAAAATACAATCACCAATATAAATAGTTCAGTCCTAATGCTGGTTGATGTAAATCAGTACAGATGAAAACACTGGCAAGAAATTAACTGCCAAACAGAGCAGATGATTTTGTTCTCATTCTGCCTTTTGTCAGTGGGAACATATGCAGTTTTTCCCAGTCCAGCTGGGAATTTGACTAAATTAAATTCAGAGGAGTACTGAGATTGGTGCCTCTCTCTTAAATGGTTGGGATTGACCAATGCATTGAAAAAGATTTTAGACACAAAGAAAATGGGATCTCCTTAGGTATCATGATTTGGCCAAAGGCTCAGAAAATTCATTATGACTGTTCACAATGAAAGGAACCAAAGTTATTCAGTCTAGCAAGTTTAAAATGAGATTAGTCTTAACTACCTGTTACAAAAGTATATAATGTGTGTTTGTGTGTGTATATATATATATATATATATATTCTCAAAGGAACTTTTACATTAATGGTACTTGGACTCATTTGATGTTAGCTGATGTTTAGTGTTCCTAAAGATATTTTCAGGTCCTTTCTGGCTGTAGGACTTCACTTACATAGGAAGAAATAGTTTTAATTCTTTCAGCTATAAATTTAAGTCTAAATTGGAAAAAAAAATATTGGAGGAAAAAGTTAATGATAAAGGAAATTATATATTATGGAAAATTACTGTTGTACTCACTCATCTTTTCTTTCCCTCATATATTCTGACTTGCTATTACTATGCTGTAACTCTTTTTTCTATAATCTTTATTGTTTTTTGAACTCAAACTCCTTGTAATAGAAAATACATCCTTGCATATGAATGTATGTAGGTGTTTGCACTGAACATCATTCATTTATGGGACTACATTGATTTATGTTTTAAAGAAGCAATTATTTTTAAAGTTTTACTCTTCACTACAAGAAAAGAAGGAAGGAAAAGATTGAAGGGAGGAAAGAATAGAGAAAGGAGGAAGGGAAAAAGGGGAAAAGGGAAAGAGAGAAAGAGAGAGAAAGAGAGAAAGAGAGAAAGAGAGGGAAGGAAGTGGCAGAAGGAAGTGGCGGAAGTGGTGGAAGTGGCGGAAGGAAGTGGCGGAAGGAAGTGGCGGAAGGAAGGAAGGAAGTGGCGGAAGGAAGTGGCGGAAGGAAGTGGCGGAAGGAAGTGGCGGAAGGAAGTGGCGGAAGGAAGGAAGGAAGGAAGGAAGGAAGGAAGGAAGGAAGGAAGGAAGGAAGGAAGGAAGGAAGGAAGGAAGGAAGGAAGGAAGGAAGGAAGTGGCGGAAGGAAGTGGCGGAAGGAAGTGGCGGAAGGAAGTGGCGGAAGGAAGTGGCGGAAGGAAGTGGCGGAAAGAAGTGGCGGAAGGAAGTGGCGGAAGTGGCGGAAGTGGCGGAAGTGGCGGAAGTGGCGGAAGGAAGGAAGGAAGGAAGGAAGGAAGGAAGGAAGGAAGGAAGGAAGGAAGGAGCCTTATATTTTCTCTTCTAGGACTTTGTTTTATGGCACTTAAGCACATTAGTAGCTATATTTTTGTTTAAAGTGTTTTATTGTTTAAAAAATCCTCTAAAAATGATCTTGGGATTCTTTGCTTTTTTGCTTAATAATGTTTACAAAGTACTTTCCAAATATTGTAGAAAGGTTGAGAAATTTTTTGCTGAATAAGCAGTAATTTTCTACCATAAACTGCCATCCAGCACCTCTCTTCTACTTCAGCTCACAGAAATAAATAAAACCCTTCATAGTTTTGTTTTGGTTTGCTTTGAGTTTTGTTTGCTTGTTTGTTTCAGAAAAATTAAATGGAAAAAGACAAACAAAAAAGAAATGCACTAATGTTAATAAAAACAGAAATCAGACAGGTAGAACTGACATGGCTTTCTGGAATCACCTCTGCAACATCTTTTCATCATTCACTGAAGAGATTAGCAACTTTGGTGTCTAAAGAGGAATTGTCCTTCACTTCCTATACCCTGAACTCCTTCTGGTAATTTATGGAGTTTGTCTTTCTTTTGAAATCAAGTTATTCACATTAGACTGGAGTTTGCAACTCCAGTGTGAGAACATGGAACAAATCAAGAAAAGAAATGGGATTTCAGCAGGGATGATGTATGTTCTTCAGCTTCTTTTCTTTCCACTGTTCCTGACCTTGATTTGTGTAGTTAAGGAGCAGGAAAGAGGCTTTTTTGCAGTGGGCTTGCTAGTCCTGTCAGCAGGAGTTGAGAGATCTGTGGTTCTAGACGCCTGGAGTTACCCCGCAAAATTCATGTATGGCTATTTATATTGTTTTCCTGGTTTTAGCTCAGTCTTTTATGTAGGTGTATAACATGAATATCAGCCATGTTACACACCATGATTTGTTGTAGGGTACTTAAACTGATCTAAATGAACTAGGGGGAGTGTCAGAAACAGCCTAAAGAAAAGGGCATGGAGTTCTGCATGGCTAGATCTCTTCCCCTTCTCATCTGAGATTTGTAATTATATTGAAGACCAGTAAAGTTGCAGAACCATGGATCATCAGACATGAGTCATATTTCAGATACATCAAACACAGTATTTTCTTCTAATACCAAGATGTGAAATCTCTAGCACTAACATCACACATCGCTGGTTTCCACTCACAAGTCAATCCACAGACCCAAAAAATAGAAAACTGCAAGGATGTGGCTAATTTGTAGAAGGTAAAAGATGTCCAAAAAATCAATACAATTGTTCTGTGGTAATCAGTAAATAAGGTAGTGTCAATTTCACAAAAATCTTTCAATTGCCCTACTCCACAATAACTGTTGCTTGGCAGAATGAATTTTTATGTTTCAATTATAGCCTTTATCCTGTCACCGTAGTTGAAAATATGCCATCTAGACCTGGTACATAGTGGTAAACACAATTTAAATAAGTGAGATACTATTTCTCTTTTCTAGCCATTGATCTATAGATGAAATATTATATTATTTTTAATACGATCCCTATGTTTGGTTTTTTTTTTCTATTTTATGTCTGGTAAATCCTCTTTTTTCCTAGTTCCTGGAATTTATTTCTATATTTTTTTACAGTAGCTCCCCTTCAGGCTCAAGTTTTTTTCTCTCAGCCTACTAAATTTTTTAAAATTTGTTTTTCTTTTTATTGTCTTTCTTTCTTCCCCTCTTTTATTTTAATCAGGTATAGAATGGGAAATCACAGATATGAAGCTAGGAGATAGATACATTTACTCATCACTGATGCGATTCCCCATAGTATGGTAGTATTCTATACCAGAAGGAGAATTTAAATATAAAAGTGGCTAGTACCAGAGAAGACCCAAAGAGAGTTGGAAAGAATACTACAACAAACACAGGATTTTCTGACTTTCCTTGTGTGGTTCATTATCCCATTTGTACATGTAACGCTTGTAACATGGTTCTGTCAGATGTTCTGTTTGATAACCACTGGCTAAGTAGCAAATTCCAGAACTTTCGAGATGCACCATGTTTGATTCAATGTTGCCACTCAGTTATATGGCATGTCTGTAACTGCATACAGTTTTGATTTTATGGACTGAGAATCATATGGACTTCCAATTCTCACTCATAATCAGACAAAGAAAAATTATAACAGTTTAGACTTCATATATGACTTAACTCTATTGTTTAATTTTGACAGTGTAGTGTATGTAACCTCACTTTTTTACAAACAATTATAAGTCATCTAAATTTGATGGCAGTAGCAGTTAGGCAGTAGCAGCTATTCTGTGATTTACATTTAAAAAAAAATTCTTTTTCTTTGTACATTTTTAAGGGTAAGATTTGAATCCAAAGCCCAGTTTATTTTATGACTCTATAAGAGAACAGGACTGGTCTGGGATATAATCCACTTCATGATTCCTCAAGACCATATCCTGATTCTATGAGAAATGAAGATTTCCACTAACACCATTTTTACCTTTTCAAAGGAAACCAAAGGTTATGAGAAGCTTTGTTGCCCTTCTCTGGACATGTTTTAATTTGGATACTCTGAGGAAAATGGCCAAAGGATAAGAAGTGAGGGGAGCTGCAGAGATCACAATTCCTTTGAGGGCAGGACATGCTCAGAGCACTCCTATTGGAACCCAGCACGTATGGCACCTTAGGCAGGGATTCCACCCTCATGTAAATGCAATGTTTGTGGAAAAGGATAACAGAAATTGTTGGGGTTGGGTTTTCCTAAAAACCTTCTGTACACCATACATTTTGTTACAAAGATTCACAAAGAGAAAAACTATATAGTTAATTGGTAAGGAAATATTTTAAGGAGTCCTGTCTTTTGGTTGATTGATTTTGCAGTGAACTAAACTAAGGAAGGTTTATGGGGTTCTGTTTGTTTTTGTCTGTTAGGGTTTTCTTGTTTCTGCATATATGTACAGACACATCTTCAAATGTTTACAAGGTGGATGTCTTCATCTAAGTTAGTGAAGAGTCAGGAGAACAGCTCGATTACCTAAATGACTTGGTGTCAAATGCTTTTTTTAGGCACCCTAAGGGGCCTGAATTGCATGTAAGGAAACAGAAATTTGTTCTTTTGTTCGTAGGAAAGTAGGATAAAAAAATAATAAATTTTAAAAACCCCAGATTCTCATTCACATTGACATCTAGTGTCTCTCCACTACCAGCTGAATTAAATTGAAAGAGAAGTGAACCAAATACAATATTCAAGGTAAAAATGTCACTGGAAAAATGAGTTTTCATGGAAAGTCAGAGTGAAGGCTAAAGAACTCATTGGGGAGATAGTCTACAAATTAATTCAAATGTAGTCAAATTGAAAAAAGCAGCATACACATTTTGAAATGTTACATTACTATCAAAGTACACTTTCTTATTCCTCCCGGACAGTCCAAGATATCTCCGCTACTGTCTTCAAAATACAATGGTAGGTGAAGAGAAGGAATAAGGTAGTTATTTCCATTTACATTTACAGGTTGCTTTTTTATACATTCCTCAATACCTGCTGATTTATTGATAAAAAATCTGATTAGAATAAAAATAAATAAAAATTTGAAAAGTTCTTGGTAAAAGGATGATAAATAATTTATATTTATGACAGCATAACCATTTAAATAATGTAAACATTTTTATGTCTAAAGTAGAAATATGAAAGTGTGTTATTTGATATTGCTGTTTCTTTTATGTAGGTTCTATTTAATCTAGGAAATAGCAAATATATCAAGAGTATGTAAAAATAATACAGTATGTGAATGAAACCTTCAATTTCAAAATATGGAATTTAATGTGAAAATGTCCTATGATTTTAAAATCTATATTAAATTATTGCAGGTGATAAAGGACGCTTAAGAAATTTGAACAATAAGAAACCTTTCAAATGATAATGCAATGTATAAAAAAAACCTTCCCTTTAACTTAGTACTTTTATTCTTCCAGAATATGTTGATGATTACTTGTCAAGGAATACAAGCAACAGGTAGTTTACAACTAATTTTTCTCTTTAGATTATATCCTAGCCTCCAGCAGTCTGCGTATTTGGAATTTCCCCAGGTAGAGGATCCATGTTTCAACTTTCATTGTTTGAAAATACTGAAATGAACTTGGACTTGCAGTAATGATTAATGCACTAAAGTTTCAAGAACTACAAATGAATAAATAAATAAATTAATTAAATCCTTTGAATTTGGGTAATGGGAGCTAGGAATAACTGAAGCAGAAGTGTTGAAAACCCCCATACTTGTGTATTATATCTGTCCTCACAACAATTTTATTTTTGTCCTGTGTCACAGCATTACTTTCAAGTAGGTCACTTTTATTTGAGAGTCCCAAATATTTTGGACACTTGAGATCAGGACCATACTCCATGATCTTGCAAGAATTATCTAGTATCCAACTTCCAATATGATTGCCACCCCTGCTGCAAATGTTGGCAGAACTCATTTGAATGAGCTCAGACATTATTGCTTAGTGTGAATTCAGTTATCTCACTTTGGAATTATTTTTTTCTGATTCCTTGTCTTTTTAGTTGAGTACTTTTTTTGTTGTCTTGCTTACAGAATAAAATAATAGGAGTGGTTAGGGCCCATTAACTCCCTGCATAAAAGAGGACCCTATGTCACAGCAGCTATTACAGTATTAGTACTGTGCTGTGGATAGTAATTTTTCCTCTGTTCAAAAACCTGCACAGAAGCACAAGATTTTACAGTATCACCTAAAGAGAGTTGGAGGCTGTTCTTTTTGTTGAGTAGGAAAAACAGCTTTCCTCACATCAACCCAACACATAAGATTGGCAAAACAGACAAAATTCTTTTGCAAAGCAATAAGAAAGGAGGTAATATAGTAAAAGCAGAGTAATTTATTTTTTTTCCAGTGGTGTAGAGGTGGTTTGACAGGATATGAAAATGATAAGACATAGGTAGAGAATATTAAAGGTGTTTAAGAAATGTGCTAGAGTAACATGTCCTGAGTACAACTTAGAATGGAGCTGTTTTAAAGAACCTTCAGAAGGTAACTTTTGGACAACTGAACTAGCACTCTGGGAAACTCTGGAAAATAATAGTGCATTAAATCAGGTAGACCATAATAAATGTGTTATGCTGTCCTGCTTCTGGCTGGGTCAGGGTAAATTTCTGCAATAGCCAGGAGGGCACATGGCTAGGACTTGAAAGTTTTTGTAGGTCACTTCACATTGGATGTGAGGAAAAGGGAGTCTCTTCCAAGAAAATGGGACTCCTTCCCATCAGGGGAGCATGGTGCCAGTCCCAAGCCAAGGGTAGCAGCAGGATGGTGTGGCTGTGGTTGGGTCCAGTAAGGCTTGGTGAGCATTTTGCATATGGATTACTCTCTCCTTGAACTGTTCGTTTTCTTATCTCCTTTCTTTTTCCAGTAAATTGTTCTTATTTCAGACTATGATCTTTGCCTTTTGTGCCACGTGGAGCAGGAAGACAGGGAGGGGGAGGGTGATCGAGGGGCAGAATTGTTTGGAGCATGTCAGCGGGACATCTGAAGTAGGGAGTGCCTTTCCTATGCCACAAAATATCCCTATTGAAGGTTTAAAACTAGGGCTGATTGTCCGAAATCAGCCAACCAAAAGCAGCTTTTAGTATTAGAAATTAGATATTTGAAATTTCATGCACAAATGCATTAAGACTTATAGAGGAAAAAAAAAAAAAGAAAAAGTTGCTGCTATCAGAAAAGACATTATCCGTTCTATAATAAAATCTATGTGTATTGCAATTCAGGGAGGGTTTTATGACAGGAATCAGCTGACCTAAATAGATAGACATATAGAGATATATTATATGTATGATAAAAATAGGAAATCTATAGATTCACATGAAAATAAAACAGAAATACAGTTGAAGGTCATCAAACTAAATAGTTTCCAGGTGAAAAATTCACAGGTTAACAAGTCAGAATGTTCAAGCAAAAAAAAAAAAAAAAAAGTGAAGTTTTCAATCAGCTCAGTTTAGTACAAATGATGGGTAAGGATACTATAGTCTTCTCTGACAGAAAGTAAACACTTCATGTTAAACTGTGTAGTACCAAAACTTGCTAAAATAATGATCATTTCAATGACTTTAAATAAGCATTAAATCAGGATGCAGTAGAATGGTAATGTCCCAGCAGAGGTGAGTGTGAAAAAAGGGTTGAATCCATAAATTTGTAAGATGAGATCAAGAGACATGAAGTCTGAATTTGGACATAGCAAACTAATCAAACTGAAGAATAAAAATGTGGGCTACATCTGTCCTAATGTATGAATCTATGATTTAGACATCTGCATCTGACTGAATGACCGTGAACACCATTTATAATTCTGATGTTCTAGGCACTTCTCAGATATCAGTATTTATTAACTAAAGTCAACTGAATACCACAAGAAAAAAAATCAAAACAACAAAAAAACCAACCAAACAAACAAAACCCCCCAATCCCCACAAACAAACAAACAAAAAATGCCCCACTAAACTAAACAAAAAAACCTCCCGACAACAAACAACCCACACAACCCCCTAAGAAAATAAACAAACAAAACACAAAAAACTCTAGAAAGGTATTTGTTTATAGTTATTTCTTTAAGATTTGATTGACAGATTATGTTTCGCGTGTTGTGCATTTATCTCAATGTTCATTTTGACCCTATTTATGCTGGACATCTCTATTCACATCGCAAAAGCCTAATTATTGTTATTACTACCCAGTAGACACTGCCATAAGTTATAGGTCAAAAGATTGTCTAACATGACCTATAGTTTGTCAGAAAAAGGTAGTGGAAAAAGGAATACAACAGCAAGAATGTGCCAAAAGCCAAAAATAAACTGGAAGGTGACTTACAAGCTTTTTAGTCTATTTTAAAACTAGTTAACCCCAAAGCCACAGATAGAAGACTACAAGTATGTAAGGCTGAATCCATGGACGTACAAGTTCCTGTTTTTATATGTATATAAATGCATAATTTCATATTATCCATATACACATTTTAAATACATAAAGATTTCACTAAAAATTCTCTCCACTCAAGATTCATATGACATCAGACCTAAAATCTTTATTGTATTAATATTTTATTTAGACAATACATTCATGTATCATAAAAAGGACATTTCTAATATGGCCTCGCTCCTCAATTTTTTTTTCAAAACCCTTTTCATTAAGACTGTGCATGTTTACCGTAGTGCTAAAAATAAAAAAGAAACTTCATTATATTTTATTGATGTAAAAATCTTCTATTTGTCAGCAATATTGAGGCTGCCATTTTTAAGGATTGCATGAAGCAAGTAATAAGTGCCTTTGAAATGAAATGAAAAAAATATAGCAAATCTGGCAAAAAATTTAAGACACTTATATTTTATGTTTATAAATGTTATATCAAGTAATCTGCTTTGTTCATTGGTTGTAAAGATTATTCCACAAGTGGCTAAATAACTGTCTGATAATTTCTTTACTTCTTGTATTATTAGTCTAAATATTGCTTATTTATTATCTTCTTCTAACTTATTCATCATTAGTCTAAATATTGCTTACTTACTGTCTTCTTCAGTATTGATGTTTGCTTATTGAGACGTGAGGTAAATGGCTTCACCACCAAGAAAAGGTAGTTTTAAAAAATATATACTGTTGGTGATGTAAGGATATTAGATATGATAAAGGCAATTGAGAAATAAAGATCACCACTGGGAATGTGGTCTCCAACCAATTTGTTATTTCACAGTAATGAATTATCGTTCCTAATATGAAAATGCACCTGTCTCTTGTATCATCCCTGTTTATACAGCTAATTTATTTTTCAATTTTTTTTTTAAATTTTATGTAACTTTAAAGATTTCTTTTTCTTTTTTTCATTGTTATCAGGGTGGTTATATGATCATCTCTGCATTTTTAAAAATTCTTCTTATAAAAATAGAAAACAAAAGAAAACTTTTCATCAAGCGTGAGCTATCCTTCTGTTCATGTCTTTTGTTTTTTTTTCTGTTAAGGCTGCAATGTATTATATTTTTCAGCTGTATGAAGTGGGATAGAATAGAATAAATTCTGATCTAATTAAAATATATCCAGAATAACCATCCCTTGTCTTGCAGAAGAAAGCAAGCAAAGTGAATACAAATTATTATTTTCAAGTATATAAAAGTGGTAAGAGTAAACTTTCCACATAGGAGGTTTGCATCATTGAATATCCTTTGTAGTAACTTGGCAAAGGTGAGGAATGAGGTGGTTTAACTAGCAACAAAAACAGCTAAGCATATTTGGGTTAATCAGGTCTCAAGTATATTGTGAAGAACTTCAAAAGGACTTTGGTGAACAGGAAGCCTAATTCTGGATGAAATGACTTTCATTGAAGTCAAAGTGGTGAATGTTGGAGGGAATATTATGACCTACTTGTGTATGTCTGAGTTTCAAATGAACTACAACACAAATGAAAAAAACAGATGCCAACATTGATATTGATAAATCAATAAAAAGTCCTGCAGTGGGGGTCAAAAAGCAAATTAAATGCTTGCAAATGTATGCACAAAGATGCATACAAAATGGTGGTGAAAACTTATACATCTCTTCTTATAATGCTACTATTTAAATCAGAAATATATTACGAGCTAAAATACCATTTTGGTTTCTGGTCACACCAGAAACAGATGAAAGGATGAAGAAAGGAATTTCTAATTAGATCTTGATATAAAATAGAAATATTTAGTTTTTTCCTGTTATTCTTAAAGCAGATTTACTACTATCAGTAACGTCTGCTCTGATTCAGATGCATATTCAATGGTCAATGGGGCTCTGAAAAGAGGAAAATGTATTTCCCTAAGAAGATGACAGTAACATGAAATATTTTCAAAACTGCAACTGAAGATACATAAAACATAGGAGCACTTTCTACACATTTCAAAATTGGCTCTATGGCTAGCTTGCCCAGGAGGAACTCATGCAATATGCCTTTAGTTCTGCATGTCCAGCATCAGGATCTCAGCTATTACCCAATTAACTGACTATTTCTAATGATGCAAATTCTGTCATATAATTCTGCTCAATATGAATATGCCTACTTCTCCTCACAAAGACACTATGATCACTTTATTAAAGTTAGTGTTATGCCTATCCTCAATGACATTGGAATACTAACTTCCTAAAAGTGCTAGCTCAGAAAAATTATCAAACAACATTTCACTCCCTTCTAATATAAGTCATGTGACAATTATTAGGTATCCCCAAAAGATTGTTCAAGGAGTACTGAACGTTCCTACAATTTCATGTGTTATTTTAAAATGTGACCATTAACGTTGCTTGTTGTTTGATGCAGATGGTTTGTATTACCTGTCTGTAGTTATTTTAATTTATTATTTACAGAGTTTTATAGTATTATAATGTTCTCTTTCATAATATGAAGAATCTTTAAAAAAAAAAAAACAAAATTCAGGAGTTACTAGTAATTACTGTGAACAAAGTATTTTACAGCCTCTTAGTATCTCTTATATAGAAGTGCCCTTAATTTTGATCATTGAAGTCAAACTTAAAAAAATTACAGTTAATAGTATTCTCTGCTCAAAATTAAGTAAATTTCCTAAACATTAACAACATGAAGTGCTAAAGAGGTGGTGAAAGGTCTGGAGCACAGGTCTTATGAGGAGCAGCTCAGAGAACTGGGGTTGTTTAGCTTAAAAGAAAGTTCAGGGGAGAGAGACCTTATTGTTCTTCATAACCAACTTAGAGTCTGTAACAAAGTGGGGTCAGTCTTTTCTCCTAAGTGTCAAGGAATGGGAAAAGAAGAAATTGTCTCAAGTTTTGCCAGGGGAGGTTTAGATTGTATATTAAGATAAATTTCTTAACAGAAAACTCTGTCAAGGATTGGAACAGTTTTTTCAGGGAAGTGGCCGAATCTCCCCCATCCCTGGAACTATTTTAAAGACATGCAGATGTAGCACACAGAGACATGGTTTAGTGATAGAATTGTCAGTGTTGGGCTAGTGGTTGAATTTAATGATCTCAAAGGTCTTTTCCAACCTAAATTATTCTATGATTCTATGAAGTAAGATATTTAGTTAGATCAGTGAACCAACCTGGTGGCACCAGGTTGAAAAGGTAGAAGGGATACTGTGCCAAGCCAAGTCAGCAAAATTTACAAACTGCACTATACCTTTCTCATTAAACAGTGTAAACCTAGAAATGAAAGGTACTAGGCTTTCCAGTAAACCTAAATGTTAACTTTCCATAAACTTAGGAAGGTTGACAAGATTTTTTAAAATTTTCACAAAAAATGATATTTTAACAAAATTAAATGGTTATGCAGTGTGCTGTTGATTTTACTTATGTCTGGTGCTAGAGAAATATCTTGGTTGCTTACTGTTATATTGTAATCTATTTCCACTTACATCTTCTAGTCATATGTAACATTAATTTTAATGTGAGTATTTCATAATAAGTGCAATTTTCCTGTATTTTTCATATAAAAATAGAGGAATTTGTCCTGTTGTAAAGGCAATTTTCCATATTAACTTGTAGTTCTTTGTACATGCATTTGTTATTTATCTTTTTGACAGGAAGTACAGTTTCTCAAAAACACAGTTTTTAATTTGGATTGCATTAGTTGAAAAATTCAGAGTGAAGATGGTTAGCAAATCTCTGGTATTTATAATATATCCGTTTATTAAAAACAAGGGGCTCTGTGTATTTTTTTTTAACAAAGTAGTTCTGCTTTTACAATCTTTTAGTGCTTTGGTTTTTTTCAATGCAATAATGCAGCCCTGTAAGACCAAGACAGCCAGGACTTCTAGCCCATGCAATATGGAGGTAAATGAAAAACTCAGGAATTCTATTATTTACTGCAAAGACAGATAACCTATCAGGAAAGCATTAGGATAAACTCACAAATTTGGTGTGGATCAGAGAGTCAACGATTCCAGGGCGGATGGTGCAGAAGATCCGACAGGCACAGTTTGGAATAGTTAGCCATGCCAGGACTTCCATGCACTCTGGCTTTAAATCTGGAGGGAAGTTTAATCCAGCCAGGACTCTTCGGTCTTTGAGGGGTAGCCCCCAAACTTATTGATCAAATTTCAAGAGTACCCAGGCTCTGAGCTGAACAGTGACCATTTCAGACACAAGGAGCTCGGAAAACCCTTAAACATATCTGACATCTTGTCAGTTTTAGAGTTTTTCACCAACCAATTGTTCTCCAAGGACAGTATAAGTGTTATATCAATATAGACAGATAGAGATGCATGTATTTATACACATACAATATATATGCATAAATAAAAAATCTACTATATATATTAAAGGCAGCCTGAACTTTATTATACAGTGATAGAACATGTCTAAAACCATTTCCAAATATATATCTGCAGTAGTTCTAAATAGTTGATGACTGACTGGAAAGTGACTCATTTATTTAAGGTAAATGTGTTGCTTTACTGTGTAACCCTAATGAGAATACCCTGACAAAATGAGTCTCCAACAAGGAAGGATAAATGACTCATAGTCACAAGCTAATTTGTCACGTATGTGGTTAAATTTTCTCTTTTACATTTGTAAATATTGAAGATTAATTCTGCAAGTAGAGCAGTATTTGTTGTCTTTATTATCAATTAAATTTATCAAACAATTTATTTTTCTTATTTTAGTATGTTTAGCAAAGCTTTTCTGATCCAAAAAATATTCAGTTTGATTTTGGCTTGTTTTTTAAAGAGTATTTCATTCCTATCTTAAAGATTATACAGTTGTCACAATTATAAGGGCTCAAATGAAGAAAAATTTTTCTGGGCATAGTATAGATCATTACTTTGGATCTAATTAGAAGTGGTGATGTGGTAATTTAAGGGTTTGGAGGGAAAAGTGCAGATCAGAGTAGACTATAAAGGGAATTTTTTTAATAAGAGAGATGCAATGACAGATATTTGGGGGTTTTTAGAGATATGTATGATGAATAAATACGTATATAAGCCTTATTTATGTTCTCATTTCACACAGCTATTCAGTCTCATGTAATGAAAAACTGCAGGCTTTAGTGAAACAACAGAAAATAAAACCTTATTATTCAAAAGATTTTATTTTGAAAATCTAAAATTAGCAAATATAATCCACCTGCAATTTAACTGAGCATGTGACTTTAATTTGGAAAGGTCAAAACTCTTACATGCTAGCGAAAAGCTATTGTAAAAGTCAAAGAATTTCAAGACATAGAACTTGGGAATTTCATAGTTTACCACATCTGAGACAAAGTGAACAACTATGCATTTTCCATTTAATCCTGCAAAATTAAGAAGACCAGGCCCTTAAGTTTTGAGAAATCTAAAGGAAGAAATAAATAAATTGATTATTAATAATCTCAGAGCAAGCAAATCGTGCCACCAGTTCTTTTTCCATTTCAAATATGACTCTGAACTGGCTCAAATATTTTGTACAAATTTTTGTACTATATGTTTATAGCGCATTCTGTTTGTCCCTTAGTATTCCACAGATCCTGGATCTTTCACAGTAATGTCTGTTAAATGTATCAGTGCCATTTTTCATCTTTGTGAGATGAGGAAAGAGAGAAACAGGAAAGAGAGTGAGAAGACCATCTAAAATTAGTATTGATGTGAGCCTTTGAAAAGACTTGCTGTAAGGTTCTAAATTTGAAGCAAGTTACCCTGCTTGTGTTCCCTTCCCATCAGCAATTAATTTCTTTGTTATGGATATTATTTGAGATAACCTTAGCAAGGAGTCAATTTGAGATTGCTGAGGTGGATTCATTTATTTGGTTTAAAAATAATCAGACAAGCCAGAACAACTTGTTTTCTTGCTGAACATGAGCCTTATAAGAACTTTGTCACTTAGTACATTACATCTTGCTTTTGCTGATATTTAGAAACTTCCTATTTCTGCCGACAGTACAGATGGTAAACTTATTTCCTCTAGAACTTGATAAAAGAAAATTCAAAGAAATGGGATGAAAAAAGTCTGAGTAAATTAATTTGAAATTTATAGCGGGCAATTTACAGATAGTTTTTCTCTGATAGTTGCTCATATGTCTAGTGCAAAATAAGATAAAATAGGATAAAATTTTTAAATTTGCATTTTAAATGTACTAGTAAGTCACAGCTGATAGACCTCAGAGGTCAAGCCTTTATGCAGAAGAGGCATATGGCAGATTCCTGCTTAAGATCAATTACTTTTTCTGGTTTAACAAGAACATCAAAAGTACTGCTGTAGTAGCATCATGCTGGCTACTATGCCTGCCTCTTTTGTGGGACCAACACTCATGCTCTTACATTGCTTTTCTTCAGTGGTAACTTTTTTTTTCCTTGTATTGCAAGGTAGTTGAACATCTATCAGGAAACAGAGCTCTCTAACACTTTTCTAATTGTGTCATGCTATTTCCTTTAATGAAATTTTAGACAAATGACTGATAAAATTTTTACATTATGGTGCATGATAATAGCTATTGGTAGGTTTGGTAGCCAGCCATAGTCCATGTTTCCATTATCAGCATTTAACAACATTTCATGAAACTACATGCAAGTAGTGGATCTTTCCATTGCAATACTGATATCAATGACGTCTTAAAATGCAGCAGTATGAGTATTTCATGTACTAAACTCCACTGTGGTAGCACTTTGTTTCTGAATAAATACACTTTTCAGCATGGCAGTGTTTAGCTCTCACCATTCATCATGATCTTTTTAATAATATCTCCTGTTGACCTGATCATCTGGACTGCCTACTGCAAACCCTCTACCGTCTTGCAGCCCATTAATTTTGCAAGTCTTATTTGTGTCCAGTTTTGACAGCTTTAATTTTCCTGATATCCTGGAAAAGTTTTATGAAGAAGTGGCAAATTGTTTAAATTAGCGCTGCAACTGGTGCACAATGTAAGACTCCAAAAATGGGAAGAGAGAAAAGCCAGAAAAAAATAAAAAAAGGTTAAAAAGTTTTAGTCTGAATCTAAATAACCCTAAAGCTTAGGGTTAAATAGTGATGTTAGGCTGAGCCTTTAGAGAAGAGGTAGCCAGTAATTGGTATTAGTCTCCATGACACTATATTGTAAACATTTCTTTTCAGATCCACTTCCCCAGGCAATTTCTGATGTGTAGTGGGTGAAGCAAGTTAGTACACCTACAACACAGGGTTAGCTCATCTAAGCCAGAAAAAAAAAAATAGCAAAGCTTGTTCCTCTATTTTTCTCTTGCTCTAGTCACTCTGTACTTCATTAACAACATTCCTGAGGTTTATCAGACCTTTTCACTTTGAACGTTCCTGTCCAAGTCACCAAGTCATCATTGCTTTTGGGGGCAATTGAGCAAATCAAAAATGAGGCAATGCACTAACATTTTTTGCAACAACTTTCAAACTGAGAGGAACAATATATTAACCTTCTTAAAAAAAGGAAGTGAGTACTGTTAAAATCAGGTTAAATTTATGTGTTTTGGCCATTAATCTCTTAAAAGCCAGTCTGGCTTATATCCGGCTGTTTCTGTACCATTTTGTACAGGTGACATACTTAGTTCTCGTGCATCACAGAGGAAAATCAAAGCCAAAACAATGCTTACTGAAGACTTTTGATTTTGCCTTGTCATGTTCTTTTAATTCTTTGTCATTGCAAAGCTTTGTCCTAATCTTTCTTGAGAGTCTATAACCTCCAAGTTCCTTTTTTTGACATCACAGCTATTTTTCTGCCAGTGCAGTTTAATATGCATAGCAACTGAAGCTTCAAAGTCATCAGTTGACAAGCTGGTGTTTGAGATATATATGTTAACTGCAAGGAAGGAGAAAAACTCCTAGTTCAAAGGAAACAGAAAATAAATTCTCTGTTAATCAAGAATGATTTAAAAAGCAACCTCTGAGCATTTAAATAATAGAATCATCCCGTTACAGTGGCAACCATGTCAATCCAAAATGCTTTGATTTGTTTTCGTTAAACAAATGCACTTTGTCTCCTTGATTAAGTACTTCAAAAATAAGAAAAAAATCCCAGCCAGTTTCATGTCTTTTATTTAAAATTAAGGATGGTTTTTAATAGACTACTTAGAAACGTATTAAAGATACAGTTGAACAATTCCACTTCTACTAAAATGGTAGAATTAACTTTTAAAAAGTGCACAAGCATTGTCCTAAAAAAGTGACAGTTGATTCCTTTCATAAAACATAACTAACATGTTTCACTGAGCAAGCAGGAACTATCCTCTGACATATTATTAAAGACAAAGTTCACTGGACAATTACACCTCCTATTTCATAAGCACTGCTTGTGCTCCCATGGGCACCACTTCTTCCAGACACACTGCTGGTCTTAAACACAAGGTACTAGCCCTCTGCTAGGGTATATCAGGTAAGGTAAAGTCACATTCTCTTTCTATAAGCAGTTTTTCTTTGGTGACATAAAATTCTCTAAAACAGAATATGCAGTCTCCCTGAGTCTTCCTGATAGTAATGTAGAACATGGGTTGTTTGATCTCTTCTTCTTCTTCTTCTTCTTCTTCTTCTTCTTCTTCATAAAAAAAAAGGAAGAGGAGTACTAAATGACTATAAAATCATCAGTTATTTGATTATTGGTATTTGAGTAAAAGATCTGTGGAGGATCTGTCCAAACCTCAAGTCTCTTCTGCTAAACTACAGAAAATCCTTTAGTGTTATGGCCCAAACTTTTTTTAACCTTTAATTGTTTTTACCTTTATTGTCTTTACATTTCATTTTTAGTTTGCTTTGTTGTAACTTTTTTTTTTTTTTTTTTAAGCAGGATTGAGTAGATTGGAACTCTTGTTTCTTCTATTAAATGAACAAGCATCCTAATTTTGGAAGTAGAAAAAATAAAAACAGACCATTATTCCTTCCCTGGAAAATTCGTAACCAATCTGAACACTAGAAGCTCTTTTGCCATAATCTCTTTAGCCAATTTTTTTTGTCTCCAGTTCCTTTCTTTTCTGCTTTGTCACCCACAATATCTGCTGTAGACTTCAGAGACATGTCTGTCAAGCCCTATTACAAATTCAAAATGTAGCTTCAAAGAATATTTCTGTTAATTCCTTTCATCTCACTTGTATGTGAGATGAGTTTCTTCCTCTTCACTGACTTCTCCAAACTTCCAATACTGTTCAAAATTATACCTGTCCCAACTTTCCTAGCTCTAATCTTGTACCACACCACTATTGTGCCAAGGACAATAGGTTTTATCAATCTCATTATATCTGTCCCACAAAAGTTGTTCTTCTTGTTATATTGTAATTCATTTACCCCAATTCATTCAGATACTATGACTTCAAGAATTTTTTTTCAGAATCTCTTTGCTGCTGTGACACTTTAGAAATCAGTTGATGAAGATTATCATCTTGTAACATAAACAAAAATATGCACTTAACCACACCAATAAACAAATTGCATTCTCATACTCTCTTATAAGCATCCTTGTTCTGTACCTGATCTGGGGAATGGAGAGCTACACTAGAAATCAGAAAGCATAATTTCTGGCTGTGGCAGGATATGTTCCATAAGCTGCAATTTTCAGTTAAAGTAGGTTTAATGTCGAATGGGATCACCTTTCATAGTGCAACTGGCTTTCAGCATTTACAGGTAATTACTTGTGAAGATTTTAGATGACTATTTACCTTACATTTAGTGCATACCAAGAACCACATAGAGTTTTCACGTGGGAATCAAACTCAAATATGTGTTAAGATTAATCAAAATATACCAAGGGAACAAAGCAAGGGCACCTTCAGCACAAACAGGCTTTTAAAAAAGTGGACATGAAAAATAAACTTTACAGGTGATCCTAGAGATTGAGTCACTTCTCACTTTAGAGTAAACTAGAAATCTGATGTGAAATGTAAAAAATATAAATACAAAGGTCAAAAAAAAAGAAATAGGAATTTTCAACACCCTAGATTTAAAGTTTTTTTAAAAAAAGAATAAAAAATAGAGGTAAAAAAAAGAATAAAAAAGAGAGCTACAACATCCAAGCCTGGCAAAATATATTACTTAATTATTGAAAGTTATAGTGGCAAAAATTGTTCATAATGCAAAAAATATATCTTTGAACAGTAAGAAACTCTGTTAGCCATTTCTATTGGTGGAATCTACTAGAATAATTTTAAAGAAATGAAAAAATTAAGGAAAAAAAATTCAGAAGATATTGAGCACCATGGCCTCCAAATTAGTTGAGTAGACTATGCAGTTCAAGAAAATAGAAAAACTTTTCTGTTTATAATGAGTGAAATATCTAACTTAGCCCTGGATCAATGTTTGTCCTTGTAAAGGAAACCTGATTTTATATAAAGCAAAGGAAATTAATTTTTGTAAACATGGAAATGTAATTTTCGAAGTAAGTGTGGAAATAGAATGCATAATTACTCTAGTTCTGCAAAACAAGACCTTGCTAGAGGAGAGACAAGTAAAAGAGTGTGGTAAAAACACTGTGATTCTCAGATGTCACTAAAATAGCTAAGCCTAATATTTTTGCTGAGGAGTTGATACACTTGCTGTTGAAAAATCACTCATAGCAGAGTGAAAGTGGTAATTGCATCTTGCATTTAAGCTTTTATGCAGCACATTTTTCCACTGCTCATATTCTGGCTAAACAGAGGTTCTGTTTAGCATCATTGCGGTTTGATCCTTCACCCACCTGAAGACTTTATACTATGATCCACTCCATGGTCGTTGTTTCAATGGTCCAGAATACTTAAAAGTCACTTTAGGTGACAGTGTACCCTAAAAGATGGGGAAAACTACATCAAGAAAAATTGCAAAACCAGCATGAGGAAGGTGTCAGCAGCTCTCTGCTTACAGATTATATACACAGAAAAGATTAGAAGCTTTTGTCTTAACCAATAATTAAAGAGGTTGTCTTGACATAGTTTCTTTAATTTAAAAATATATTTCTTACTTTAAATAAAAATATTTTGTTAAATAAAAATATTTTGTTTGAATTGAGTATTTGTGTTCTGTTAAGAATATGAAGTCAAGTGGTACAATGTGCAAATATTAGAATATTAATTTCATAGCTCTTTAAAAGAGTTTTAAAATTGAATAGCTAGAAACATTGGAGGAGTTTTATTTTTAATGACAGATGTAATTATATAGAAACCATAAAGACAATAATGAATGCCAATATGTGTATCGTTGCTCTTCTTTGACAGATGGAGGTAAAAGTTTTTATTTAAAAATACTGGAATTGGGCTTAAATTTTGCAATAACAAAGAAGGTGATTTGGCTCAGTCTAAAAATGTTATTAATCTGTAATGACATGTGTCAGTTGTTAACTTATATTAGATTGCATCATATGTAAGCAGCTACATTAGGTGTTTTTTCTCTCTCACTACCTGCCCGCCTAAAATATTCAACTCAAAAATAGCTGCATTCAGTCATTATGTTTTAAGCTGTAATGCAATAATAGTGGCTGTACATTTAAAGATATAACTTTTCTGATGAAACATTTTTACTAATAAATCACTGATCAAAATTTGTCCCTTCACATTATTTCTATTACAATAGTACTATGGGGCAGGAGAAGCTTTTTTGTGATTTCAGTTGAAATGGTCAATAGTATTAAAATATTAATGCCCATGTAAAGTAAACTACAGGGAAGGTTGAACTGTAGGGATCTACAACTCTTGCTCCTAAAGGCAGATTTTTCCTTACTGCTTTTTTTTTTTTTTCTTTTTCATTTTTTTAGTTTTGGTTTTAAATTTAATCTAGTGACTATTTTTTCAGCTTTCTGTTAGTAACTGTTTAATTTTGGTAATTAGTCCATACCCAATCATGAAATTAGATCCCACTGTATTTAAAGCTGAATGATGGCAGAAGAAAATTTGTCTATATCTCAGCCAACTTGAAATTCAAGAGTATGATAAGGCTCGGTTGGCTGTCTAAAGCTAGACTTCTAGGTTAAGCTTTCCTGTGTATGCCAAGCTGAGCTCCCTCAGTGAATTCTGGAATGTGATGCAACCCTGCTAATTTAGGTACCTCTCTAGTTCAACTAGAGGGGGATCAAAGATGACTTGCTTGGAGTAGGTATTCACCTAACTCTTAGAAAGATTGTGTTAGATAGCTCTTTCCTTAAATATGATATAAGATAGAGCAACTAGACACAGACAAAAACATGTGACTACAAGTAAACTCTGACACATTAGACAAAAAAAAAAAATCAGGATTGATCTCAAAACATCATCAGCTTAATTGCTACTTTTTTCCTAAGCATCATAGCAAAAGAGAGGTGTCAACACAGACATTGTTAAAGTGTTTTGTGCATGATTCCGTGAAATAGCAATGATGAAGGGGAATGACAAGGGAGGAATCATAAAGGATCACTTATCCTCTTGTTAAATTTCTAATTATCAGAATCAGGAGTCAGCCCCTCAGTGCTGAATGAAGGAACAAAGCAGGAGTCTGTGAAAGGTCTTGAAAGATAAAATACATCATTTATGTTTGACTCAGTATAGATACTAGTGAAGGAACATGGAAGAGTGCTGTAGTCTGAATTCAAGGAGAGAAATTTTTTTTTTACAATAGCATTAATATTGAATAAAAATAAAACAATATGCACTCATCAAAATAATAAAAAAAAGACTGAATAATCAAAGATGCTGGACTAGGTTTTAGGCATGTGGTGTCTCCTTGTTGAGACAAAAAAATCAAAAATCTGTAAGACTAACATGTAACCTGGGTATGACAGCCTAGAGAGCTAGCATTAATTTGAAAAGTTTAGATTTCAGTAACATTTAGTGTGGAATTCAATTTACCTAGCTATAAACTTTATAAACACTTGCATATGGATAGATTTCCTTTTTTGGTAGCAGACAATAACAGGCACTTTTATGACATATTTCATCTCACCTTTAAAGAAGAAAATAAGTGAAACAGCTTAAAGAGAACACCAGGAGCTCTGAATCTCAGCTGACAGCTAAATATTTATATGACATGTCAAGACACAGGCAAAAAAATTTTAGAAGTCAACACCTTTGGACTAGAAAAACAAGCCAGTGTAAACAAATCAGAGGCACTTTTTGGAATACTTCCTTCCTTACTAAGAGGCAAAGCAAACTTTCTCCTATGTGCCCATTTTGTTTCACCAGGCTAACCACAGGCTACAAAGTCTGTGCAGCTACTGCCACCTCCACTCTCCCAACAGTACACTCAGGAGAGTTCCAGAGAGATTTTATTTCAAACAGCAAAGCAAGAGATGAGTATCATTCCTGCTTCCCTACATATGTTGTGCAAAGCCTGTAGATGACCTCCCCTGCCTTTTGCAAAGGACTAGGAAGAAACCAGGCCATAGTGTTTAATAGAATATGGTAACAGAAAAGTTTAGTCTAGCTACAAGCAGTTTCAAGATTGTGGTCTTCTGAAAGTAATTTGCTACCACTGAAGTCACCAAAACTTTTGATAATAGAGAATACTTCATGTTTTAAAAACATACAACTGATTATCAGGAATATTTATTGGACGTCTATACTCTCATCTCTTGAATATATTAGCAACATAATTTGGATTTATAAAGTCAAATAAACAGTGGATGTACATCAACACAATGCCAGAAAAAGTATTTCTTCATTTTGAAACAGCATCATATTTGCTCCTTATTGCTCTCTGAATTTATCTATTTTTTCTTTTTGAACAATCTGCATTAGCTTTTTATACAGAAAAACTTTGTTCTACAGTATAAAGATATTTATGCATATATTAAGAGTTAATATAAACAGGTTTTGAAACAAAGATCAATAGCTAAATATGCAAGAAACTCATTTTCAAAAGAAACAAGAAATATAACAAGGCTGTGTGGCAGTCAACACAGAATGTCAATTTACTGTCTTGACAGCAAGGGTAATAGAAGTCTAATCCAAAAAGGAAGAAAGGTAAGAAGCTTAACCTTGCTGGAGTGTTGCTGTGATAAATACTGTCTCCTCTGCAGTTATTCCAGCTGAGCTCAGGACACCAAAAAGGAATGTTGCATTACTCTACACTTAAAAATATTTTTTTTTTCTCTCTAGAGTTTTTCATAATTAAAAAAAGAAAATGTTCCATTTTAATTAAGATTTGCTTTGTGGTAGCCTGGTTAATAATTTAACTCTATTTAGTCTCAGATTTGTGCAAATAAACACCTGTTATCAGAAAGTCAATTCAATACAGTGAATTTAATAAATTACTAATTTCGATTTAGTTTTTCCTCTTTTTTTGGAAAAAAAAAATCAGTAAACACATTTAAAACTCTAGAGTCTATCTAAAATCATCTCAGCTCACCCCTAATTTGTAACTGTTAAGTTGGAATCCCTCATTTTCCAAATTATAACACTTGACCTGGAACCTGAACATGCCACAACTTCATTGTGACTGCGAGAGAGCAAAAGACAAGAAACAACGTGGATAAAATGCTTAGAGGAGATAAATGAACAGGGACAATGAAGGAGAACAGAACAGTGGGTGGAGTGGAACAGAACAAAGAGAAAGAGGGCACTGCTGTTGCCTGCAATGAGAGATATATAGATCATTATTTTTAAAAGAGGGTGAAAGAGAGGGCAAAAGAAAGACCTAGAGAAGACTGAAAGACAGGAATAAGTAAGTACAAAATATGTGTGGGACTGGAAGAAAGAGAAGTTATTAAAGTCCAAAGTTACTCTTCATAATAAATAAATTTTAAAAAGCTGCCCAATTTATCAGTACAATTTAAAACTGTATATCTGTACAGTACAATTTATAAACATGTATATCTGCATTAGAAATCCTGGGATTTCTCACTAACACTGATGCTTTGTAACAAGGACTGGCTCGTATCCATTCTTTGATGTGCCCTTACCTTCCAAAATAGAGTGGCAATGTCCAAATATGCCTATTAAGGATGCTTCTTTGCGCATGCTCCCTCCCCAGTGCTGCCTGGAAAGAACCACAACCAGTTTTTATGAGCTGAAGTGATTCTGCAGAACTTCATAGAAATTTAGCAATAAACATGATAGCTAATGTCCACTAATGTTCTTTGTTATTGTCTAATTGACCAGCACAACTTCAGCTAAAAAATCCATGAGATTCTCTCTATGATGAATCTGCCTTGACAAAGATTTTTTAGCCATGATACAATGAACATTTCATATCTGAATGTAAAGTAGTAGGTCCAGTGGTATTATAAATCTTGGTAATGTTATTAATAGGCCTATAAATCTCAGTTTTTAAAAATTAAGATTTGTATCACAACATGAATTGAAAGTTCACAAAATTAATACTTTAGTGAATGGGAAAATATTTTTTCCCGTATTTTAAACTAAATTCATTTTAACATCAAAAGTACTGTTACCTCAAACTATATTGTGAGGAAATATAAATTTTTTCATATTTTGTCTCAATAGCGAAAAGTAAAGCTCCCAAGCATGACAAAGAAGACAAATTGTGAAAAATTGTAATAAAATATGTTGCAAAATAAAATCAGTTTCCATCTTTCTGTGATATTAAATGAAATTCACTTCATCAATTTCTCCTCAAAATATACAATGTTCTAAGTGAAATTAGATAGGAACCCATTACTCCTTGCATTACACAACTCTACAAGAAATTTCTAGTGTCCGGGCAGATGCTGCACTGATTCCTCGGAGCTCTGTGTTAGTGTGCCTTGAAAACTGTTTCCCCACACAAGTGCCTATATCAAAGTTATCTGGCTTTAAGTTCTAAAGATACACAGGTTTTAAAGATAGTCAATATTCTAATTTTTAAATTGTTTCCTCTACTAGTGTCTTCCAGCAGCATATAACTTCAGCCACACCACATTGTAGATAATTTAAGGATGCAAGTAAGTAAGTATTTTGGAAGAAGAAACAGAATTAATTTTCTTTTTCAGGGACTATGTTAAAGAAAACTGAGTTATTTGACTAGGTAGTATTTCATGAAATTAATTAATAGGGTTTTTTCTTTTTTTTTTCTAATTTAAAAACTGGAACAGAAAACAACAAAATCATGCAAAAGATAAAGTAAGCAGGAGACATGTTTTAAGAATGTTGTCTATAAAAGAACAAGAAGAAACATTCCAAATGACAGAAAACAAGCAAATTAGGCAAAGTCCCTACTTTTATCATTTCCATTTCAGACACCTTTTCATGTTAAATATTTTTCAGTTGTTCACATTCTGGAATTTACTCTTGTGTGTACAGAAACTGGATGCATATTTTTACTTGAGTCTGATTTTTGTACTTCTGGGCCACTGCACATCAGGATTTTTCATGCCCTTCTACAGCCATCATAAGATAGATGAGATATGATTAAGTAAAGTCAATGTGAAGACTTGAATTAAAATTCACCAAAGGGTTAAAAGCTGTGTCCTCATCATCTAGGTTTGGACAGATAGCTCTGACAGCACTAAATTCTGCATAAGGGAACTCTTCACTGCAAACACAACTGTCACTACCTGTTCAGCCGCTTCCGTGCTGCTGTAAACTTTCACTTTCTGTTCAATATCTAAACTGGCAGATGAAAAAAACCCTCTGATTCAGCTTTTACAATAAGACGAGGAAAGTTCAAAGCACAGCACAGCCATTTTAGTTTCAGATGACAACCTCCATCGTGGGACCTCCATGCAGGAAGTTGTATACAGAATGAAAAGTAAGATAAGTCTCTTTAAATTCTGATTTGTTCACTCTTCCAGACTTCTGGCACCCAAATTTGCCTTCTGCTAAGCACAGCCTAAGGACATTGCCGCCCATGTTACAGCCCGAGGGGATAGAGAGAATGTGACCATTTCCACAGAAGTAGCCCACATCAAAAACAAATAATAAGAAATAAGAGTCAAAAGTTTTTGACATATGTAGGCCATCAAGGAAAAATTTATTCAATTAGCCATTCTGCAATTGATACAAGTTGACGATTGCATTAACAGGCTGAAGACAGAGGCCTAGTTTCAACAAGTTTCACTACTGATATAGGAAATTCATATAGAGGCCTTAAGGATACAGGTACACTTGAGCTGCTGCAATAGACATAACATCTTCTAGTGTGGTGTGAGTGCTAAGAAAAAATAATAAGGATATGCATGTCAGCTTGCCACAACAGTACACAACCTTTTACAAGGTCTGAAGACCTCTAAAAATAGGTAGAAAAGAGATGGGTCTTGCACAATTTCTTGTCTATATTATTTAATAATTAAAGGAGTTTATATTTTTAAACCTTTCCAGCCACTTTTAACAGAGGAAAGATCAGATCATCAAAATTATAGGTATGTGAGTGCCAGAAATGGGGACATAAACAGATATCTCTAGGAGATAAACTTGTATAAATCATAAATGGTTGCATCTATGGTGCAACTAAAATTATTCTAATGAAAGATATTTATTTTTTTTCATTTTGTTATGACTGAAAAAATACTGTAGATTAGCAAAAACCTCACATATATGCTATGAATTCTCTAAGTACCTGCATAACTACTGCAAATTCAGAACTAACATTAATTTTCACTGCTTAGGTGAGGACAGTGATGAAGTTGCAGACCTATTGCAATTACTGTTAGCGCTCAAGATTTGCAAACCCACACAGAAAGCTGAATATCTGTATATGAATGCTAATGTAGTTCTTAGCAAATTATTGTAACAAACTAACGAGTATTCCTTCATATAAGAAACCTGATAAAACCAACTTTGATTTTGGTGTAGTTTAGGATGGGTATTCTCTAATTTAGTGCTACCACTAAAACCACATGCCACTTTCTCATTTCCCTCTCTCCCTTCTCTCTCCCCTGTGCGATGGGCTGGAGAGGAGAATCGAATCAGAGGCACAAAAGGCAAAGATAATGAGTAGAGATAGGAACAATTTACTGGAAAAAGCAATGTGTTAAGAAAAAGCAACATTATCAGCAAATATCTTAATAACAAAATTGTACAACAGAGAGAGAGATTCACATGTCAGAAAGTTCCCCACAGAGCCTGCAGCCCAACTGAAGCCCTGCCAGCCCAACCAGAGGAGAGCCAATCCTTGTGGAAAGAGACTCCCATTCCCCTGTACCTGGCAATGAGGTGAGGTGGTATACGATAACATCTGAGTCCTAGACATGTCCCCTCATGAGTACTGTAGAAATTTAATCCTGTCCTGCTGCCTGGAACCAGGACAGCTTTTTAAAAAAAAACAAACAAAACTAATTTGGGCCATAGGACCGTAAGACTAAAATCAAAACAGAAAAGTAACTTGTGCCTGAAAAATGGCAGAAAATTTGGCATATATTGTGGAATGGATTTGATACCATTTGATTTTTGTGCCTTTCCTGCATGAAAGCAGGAGAATTTGTTTATTTGAAAATGACCATTGATAAGCTAAATTTAATGCAGTAATAAAAATTAAGACACCATACTAAACAATAATAGAATACAAAAAAAAAAAAAAAACAAGTGTTATCCTCTGCTAGCATTTTAGAATACTGAAGATCCTTTACTCCTTGTAAAGAAAATAAATATCTTTCATATTAAGTTCCAACACAGTGAAACAGTTTAAATTACTTCAACAAGGACATAACTTCACTATTCACTATTAAGCCATTTTTCATTTGTTTGTGTGAACTTCAGTTCAAGGTCTGCATATGGCTGATAAATTTCACAGCCGCCTTCCTTTCCCAGTCATGATGCCTTAGGCAAGGCCTGTGTAGATGAAAAAGAAAGGTTTAAAATACATACTATTTCCTAAATTTTCTTCTCTTTGCTCTTAATAAGCTAGCATGCCTTGAGACTTCCAAAGCCCACATGGCTTTCCATCCTCCTTGTGAACGTGTAGGTTATACTTAACTAAACAATACTGAAAGGTGTATCTAAGCAACAAAGCTTAGATTTGCAAAAGTAAAAAACTAATACTTTTAGTACTGTATCTGCCAGAACATAAAATAAACAAATCATCTTGCCATTACTGAAATACTTGTGTGGTATACTTGAAAAATAATAAAAAAATTCTGAAGACATTACACCGTTATCAGACACGAATTTAAATTTTGAAAAAAAAAAACAAAAAACAAAACCAAAAGCAAAAAATCCCAACCCAATATGCTTTGCATATATTTTCTTTTAGTTTGTATTTTAATTTGAATGGATCAATACAATATAATTGTCACTTTTTTAAAATTTATTCTTGTAATCCCATAGTACATATATGCAGAAGAATAAAAAGGATCTAAACCAATGTAATTACTTAGAAGTTCCAGTTTTATATATTCAGAAAACCCATCTTATTTTCTTCACTATGCGTTTTTCGGTCTCTTACTGAGGCAGAAATCTCTGTTCTATAATGTTTCTTTAAAATAATATATATTGCAATATTTGAGTATGTTTCACTTTTTCTTAGTTAATAGTTCATTTCATATCCAAACATCCATCAGCACAGGAATTTAATATAAATTCCCACACCAACAACACACTTAAGGCACATTCAGTTCACAGTTCCACAAATATCTTTTGAATTCTTTTATACCTTATTTAAAAAGAAGTAGGAGTTGAACTGACATTTGTTCAGCAGATGATGTATGCAGCAGCCTACAATATGTGTTTAACAAGTACAAAGACTCTTGGAATAAACACTGTAACTTTTATTTTTAAACACTCATATTTTATGATTGGAAACAGAATTCCATAAGAGGAGGTTCAAGACAGCAATATTACAAGTGGAACTACAGACTTTAACTGAAAGGTTAATTCATTGTGAGAACATTTCAGGAGTCAGCAGAGGTGATAAGATACTACAAAATATCTGTGGGCCTTTCAAAGATTTCTTCCACATGTTCAGTTTCTCTTATTCTAAAAAGGAGTTAATATAAAGACCACAGCCACAAGGAGTGTTTTTTATCAATGACTGCAAACATTTGTGCTCTCAGGGGCAAAAAGCCCATTTGTGACCATACAAAAAAAAAAAAAAAAAAAAAAGAGGTACTTCAGGAATATTCTAATATTAGGCTAATATTAGGAGTACATTTTTTGTGAAGACATCTTGAGGCATAAGAATTTGACAAGAATGCTGCCACTTTATGGAGGCCTTAACAGTACAGTTGTGTAGAAAGAAGCTTGTATTTGGGGGAGAATGCAGAGAAAAATATCTAGTGGCTATTTGGGGGGTTGAATAACCCCCAACAAAACATTTTAAAACATTTTAATGATGACAAAACCTCATCATTAAAAAAAAAAAACAACAAAAAAAAACCACCTAAGCAAACAAAAATGTCTTGCATGCAGAAAGATACAGGAGTAGGAGATTAAATAAAGATGATAAAATAAAATTTACCCTAGGAGCTGGTGTGTTATGCCTTGGGGTTCACTAGGAAAATTTTCCTGTAACTGGCATCAGAAAAGTCTAGGTAAAGAATGTGCCAAAGCCTATGACATCTTGAATATATTTAGATGCCTATTTTTAAAAATGCAGCAAACTGTATTTTACTGCAGAAAACTAATTTTAATCAGTTTAGCAGGTCCTCTGCCTTGCTAAATTATCCAGTCATTTTCTTACCAAAAGATGAAACAAACGCTGTTTTCCAATACTTTAAATTAAATAGTACTTTAAATATAAACTAGCTGAGAGTCATGTTATATAAGGTTCTCTTCAGCTTACAACGAAACTGAAAAAAATTAAATGAGAGGCAGTGAGGCATAAGCTCAATATATTCGTACAAACTAGGGGTATGTTAGCTTTGCCTTGTTAAATATTTCTTAAGCAATTTTTAATTGACAACATATGTTGAACATCACATAGCAATGTGTGCAAAGCACTTTACATCTGTCATACCCTCCTGAAGCTAATCCCTCTTTCATGTGCTAGCTTTCTTTGTATTGCTGCAGGCTTTGTTTCTGTTTACTGTCTTTCAAAAGGAAGAGAGAAAAAGCCAAGCTAGCTGTCAGTGAGAACAGGCTTTATTTTACAATGATTCTAATTCTATTAATCTTTTGACTGGCTATCTGCTAATAAATCATTATTACTGGGCAATGATTTGCACAGAAAGGAAAAGTCAAATTCCATTTTTTCAAGGTGAGAGAAATTCCATTTATTTTCAAGGCATAACGATGGCAAATGGTGTCTGAGAAAGTTGGTGGCCTTCAATGATAGGGTTACAGCATTTTTTTTGGTAACAGAAAAGTGTCTAGTGTCTTCTAGACAGATTTGTGCAAAATGTTTGACACTAAGTCATACAGCACCCTTATGTCTAAACTGGAATGACATGGATATTTTGGATGGACCATTCAATAGATAAAGAATACAATGTGGAGGGAAAGCAAAAGCTGAACACACAAGCAAAGCAAAACAAGGAATTAATTTACTGCTTCCCATGGGCAAGCAGGTGTTTAGCCATCTCCAAGATAGCAGAGCCCCCATATGTAACAGTTACTTGGGAAGACAAACACCATTACTCAAAACATACCCTCCTTAACTCCTTCTTTCCTCTGTTTTATATACTGAGCATGATGCCCTGAGGTCTGGAATATCCCTTTGACCAGTTTGGGTTACCTGTTCCAGCTGTGTCTCCTCCCAACCTCCTGTCACCCCCAATTTCCTTGGCAGTAAGAAAAACAGGAGAGGCCTTGGCCCTGTGTAAGCCCTGCTCAGCAGTAACAAAACCACCTCTATATCAACAACCCTGTGCTGTTCAGCAAAAATCTGAAACACAGCCCCATCCCAGCCTCTGTGAACAAAATTAGCTCCACCCCCACCAAAACCAGCATACTCCATTGAAGATATTTAAAAGGCATCTGGACATGGTCCTGTGCAATGGGCTATAAGTGGACAGAGTATATAACATAACTTGCATAGTTTTACATAAGTTAATAAGTGAAACAGGTTTCTCATTCTGAACAGAAAATATCTGAAATAAACCCCCCCAAAAACAAGTCAGAATTTTCTACTGAAGCTGTAGTCTTCACTCAGGACTTTTGGCATGCCGTGCTTGCCCAGGCTGTGAGTTTTGTTTTGTTTTTTTTTTTTTTAATACTTGTACTAGTTGACATTCTTATTTAAATTTTGTGAAATAGGCAGGTATTATGTCACAAAAATGTAAGATCTAGCATGAAATTGGAGAGAATATGGGTAATGCTTGCAATGTATTGCTTCAATTTACTGTTTAAATCTATCTACAGCTTTTCAGCATCTGTTTCAATTGAAGTAAAAGAGGAATTTCTTAATCATAATAGAAGGAGTACGGACTGCATGAGTGATGTGCAATTACATTTGTCATCATTACACCTGACTTATTTTTCCTTTCTCTCTATATCAGAACTAAAGAAAAGAATGTGTTAAAAATCTTACCTTGTGATGTGAGTTGTAGATATTTATGGTAGTGTACGCAGTGCTGTTGGGAATTCAGTGGGGCCTTCCTAACCTGAGAAATTACACTTTGCTGAAGAGAATGGAATGTTCAACTTTTGCTTTAAGTGGTGATTACCCCCTGGAAGGAGGAACAAAAACATTAATGTGAATAGAAGCTGTATATAAAGAAGAGAGCAGGTGGAAAACTAAGAGCATAGTTCTACATATATTTTCCTTTGGAAGTGAAGCTAATTTAAGAGGTCCTCAGTCCCTACACAAATACATACCTTGACCCCCCACTGCTTGTTCTCATTCACCATCCTCTCTTTTGTGCTGTTGAAAACATTTGTAAGGCCATAATGTGGAATAGATCCCTGAAGTGAACTGTATTAATGAAAGAGCCTCCAAGGTTTTTATTCACGTCAGTGATTCACTTTACAGCACAGCATTACAAATAGTTGCATTGGTACATTTGAAGAAGTGGAGAATTCTAGCACAGAGGCAGGAATCAGCAAGTGGTGTTAATAAGTGATTTTTTTTAACCAGCTTTGCAACTGAAGAACACATGAACCTGTACATTAGAAACCCATGAGGACGGAAAAGAATTCTGCAGAATTCCTATGCTGCTTTGCATAATAAAGGCTTTCCTCAGTGCAGTTCTCTCCTGACTTCAGGATTTTTGCATAGGATTAGTCGTATAATAAATGCTGACTTGTTTTATTATAATTATTTATTATTTATATTATTTTATCATTAGATCACGCTGAATTGCCTTTTAGAGTGTTCAGTTCTGGAATTGAACTGTTTATGTCTGTTTGATGGGATACAGAACAAATTGGGAAGATTTAATTCTTTCTCTTCATAAGAAAATGAACCCATTTAGCCTGGACAACATAAAACCCCCTTGTTCATCAACAACTTGATTCAGATGATAACGGGAAGTTGCATAGAAGTCTGATCCTTACAAAATCTAAAGAAAGTAAAATTTTGTTTTGTCCAAAACACAAGGAAAATAAATGTTCCCAGCTCCCAAAGGAACTGGAATTTGAGTATAAAGCATAATTCTTCAAGTTATCCTTTTCCTCTTTCTCTGATTTTATACTGCAGATGTTTTCCATCAATAGTTCAGAGAATCAGATGTGAGTAATTCAATGTGCCAGGATTAATGACAGTAAGATTACAAGATGTAGTCACTTTGTTCTTTCTAGAATGCAGAAAATTTACTACTTCTATCCTGTTTTCAAAAATAATGAACCCTGAAAAAATGTAGATGTATTTCATGCCATCACTATATACACATATTAATAAAACAGATGAAATCACAATTCTGTACAAATATTAAGGACCAAAAAAATACTTTTACCAAAGTGAATATATTTCCATACAGTATCTTTGTAGAGGCATTTTCTTGTAAGAGATATCCAACAAGAAAAAAAAAATCAATATTTTAAAGTTCTTTTAAAGTCACTTTGGACTAAAGTCTAAATAAATAAATAAATAAACAAACAAAAATTTAATTGAAATTATAAAAACATTTGAATGTTCTGCTTTTAGAAAAAATTGAATAATTTCAATCAATTATCCTAAAATTCCTTTCCAGTCTACACTGAACTTGTGTTCCTTTCTATTACAGGAAAAGGAGAAACAATATCCACTTAAGTTCGCTCAACTAAGCCCAGAGATTCTGATTTCAATTCCCTTCTTTGCAAGGCAGAGAGGCACTTTTCATCTTTACATTTCAACAAGTCATATTTCTAAGATGGTTTTTAATAACAGTTTATAATATGGTTTCAGTGTGAAGTTTGATTTGCTTGAATGGAATTTACATTAATCTTTTCTGTATCACCTGTTGACTAAATAACAATCATATGAGAAGATTTAAATAAAATATGCATTCAATTAACTTCATGAAAAACCTTTTGCTGTAAATGTTAGCTGAAAATTCCATAACGCATAAACTAAATAGGAAACCAAACATAATTTGGTATGATTCACATTTAAACATATATCAAGATTTTTAATATCAACTAGGAAAAACCTCAGAAAATTGCTGCCTTTACTCATTGCTACTGAAATGCAGCAAATATTTCCTTTATTTTCAGTAAATAAGAGACTCAAAAATAAGAGGATGCTAAGATGATAAAGATGGAACATAGTCATGTAACAGAAAAACTACATTACCATGACCCTGTCTTTTTCTGGTCTTAACTTTTTTGACTGAAATGTTACTATAGTATGCTGTCTTATTAGACACTATCATCACCAATTTTCCCAGAAACATCAACATAAAGGCAAACAGTCCTTCACTCATATTGTTCTCCAATGCATCTAATCTTTCTTGTAAAATGAACTCTCTAGGTCTACCCAGTATGTTTAAATTATAATAGTTTGACTGCTGACTTTTAGTAACACGACCTTAAAAATCTTATGTGTCGCTACGACTCTTCTGTTCAGATTGACAGAAAAGTTAGGGGAGACTATCTGAAAACTAAATTCATTATTTTGGTCTAGTCCAGGTCTGATAAAGGACAAACATTCCTCTTTTACTCACTGTATTACAAAAAATAGAAAAAATACAAAACAGCCTGTTGAAAACACAGATATGAAAATGGCAAGAAAAAAAAAGAACAAGGCAAATTAATTCAATCATCCGAACATTTAATAACTCTAGTAATTTCAAATCTGGCTTAATATGAAACATTTAAAATTAAATTATCATAAAACCCACAGAATCAAGATTCTGTGAAGTTACAAGACAATCATATAGCACAGTCAAATCTAGTTTCTGCATTTCCCACCTTTGCTTATCTTTAAATCTCATTAAGTGACAAATTCTTGAAATCTCTTTAGTTGCAAATGTGGAGGGAAATGGAGGGAAAGCAAATATTTCCAGGTATGGCACCAGGTTTGCTCCAGGTTCACCTACCACATCAAATACATGCAATGAGTTTGCAGTCACTTCTGTTTTTCAAGTGTATCCTATCAGTGCCAACTGACATTCTGTACAAATAGATATACTTTTCTTCCATGGCTCAATTAAGTGATTATTAAGATTTTTCTCTGTCTTAATTAAGCTAATTCTCCTGCTCTCTCTGCTTTTCCTTGGATATCAGGCAAACAAAACTTCCATGAGACTAGACAATTTGTTTTGGATGTTTGAACATTGTCTTGTTGAGTGCAGTAAGAAATGTTTCTATTCAGCTTATTTTTTAAACTTGAGGAAGACCACTTGAGGAAGAACACTTCCCTGAAATGCACCCTAGCACCCAAAAGAAAGATTCTGTCTTCCAGTGCTGCTTTTGAGACACTGTGATCCTATGCTACATGAAGCAATAAAATGTACTTTTGTATTAGATCTTCCCCAGAAAATGCAAATCATTGTTTTGGTAAATACTCTGGGACACACAAAAGTCTTCAGACATATCAACCGCTGGCACTGGAGAAAAAGTCCAAAAGAGGCAGAACTGCATTTCAAAGAAGCATACAGTTTCATAGGAAAAACAATGGAAGACTGAAAGGTTTATTCGATTCAAACCTTACCTTTTTAAAAAAAAGTTTAAAAACAAAACAAAAAAAGAAAAAAGAAAAAAAAGAAGAGTACAAGTTTGAAAAATCATAAGAAAATGTGGCCTTCTGGTATAGGTTTTTTTCAGCTTCTCAGTTGTTTGGTAGGTCATTTATGACACCAGTAATTTTCGAGACAGTTGCATCTAGATGAGGGTGGAATACTCATGTAAGTCACCATTTGAAATGAAAAAAAAATCTCTTGGATACTGAATTGGAGTCTCTTGAGACTAATCAGAAAGGATTTGCTGTCATTTTGGAAAGCTCCTCCTTAAATGAATATGCCTTGGGGCAGTTATCTATGAGTGTTCATGGACAAGAAGGCAAAAATGATATATGTTCAAATCATGAAAGAAATAGACAAAGTAGGTAATGTCAATAGATGTTTCAATTTTGTTGGAAAGGTATTTTAAGTTGTTTCAAGTTTTGGGGTCTTTTGGTTTGTTTGTTTGCTGGATTTTTTTTTTGTTGTTGTTGTTTTCCTTTGGCTAGGGTGCAAAATATTGGGAAGAAAGCAACATTATTCAGACAGCTTTCTCATAAAACATATAAAATGGTTTCTCTTGAGACTCAAATTTTATTGCTTGACCCTTATCAAATTAACACATTTGTATTTATTTGATTAAAACAAAATTTAAAAAGTTGAGACTGGCTAATTAACTTGATTTCTGAGCCATGGGTATTGGGAGGGGGGCAGCAGATGGAAGTGGGAAGGGAAGGGGGAAAGAGGAAGTGAGGAGAGAGAATGAGAACATCTTTCTTAATAGTTATGCTCAAGATGAGGTACATTCTCTTTATTCTCTATTTTACAGGAAAAGGCAATGAATAACTTTGAACATAGGGGTTGTAGTTGTACTCATTTGATTTTTGTTTTTCTCACAAAGCCATTTTTCAGGAATTGATTTCAATTTGATTCAATTTGCATTTGATAGTAGTTTTGCATTTACTATGTTTTCAGTGACTGAGGTTGTTAGTCATCATAGGAGAACCAGGCAGCAGGGGAATTCCCCGTCTCATCCCACCTTTCCCTCTCACTCTCAGTACTGCCTTGCCGAGCACCTCTGGTGCTCATCAGTAACATAATATTGCTGATTTCCATTTAGTCCTATAGTATATCAGTATATCCTAAACTTGCAGGAGAGCTGACACAAGAGAAGGAGAAGTATAGAACTGAAGCTAAGAGCAACCTTACACTAAAATTATAGATCCCTTCCTGGAAAACTGCAGTAAATAAAGGAGTGTGAAGGTTTCACCATGCCACAAGATTTGTATACTACTAGTCCCTAGCAAAGCCTTATTTAAAAATACATAATGGCCTGTGACCAATAAAACACACTGATGTGTTTTCATTTTTGTTGAGTGGGAGAAACGGAGAACTGTTAATGCTTATAGAAGCAGAAATGGCTTTTAAAAAGACTTATTATCCTGATTAACCTGATAGAAACCTCTATAAAATCAGCCTACTAGAAGCAAGGTAATAATATGCCAATCATGTGCAAAGTCCATAGAATTTAGTACTATGTTAATAACCTGTGAGGCATCATGTGTACTTGTTCCAGTTAACTCTGTCCTTCTTGACACAAAAAAGTAAAACAAATGGAATAATAATTGCAGGTTTGTTTGTAATTATCAAATTAATTTACCCTGATGTTTTAGAACATATTCTCTGTTACCAATTATGTCTAGTTTGTAACATCATATATATTTATCTTTTTATTTGTGGTCCTAATTGGCTTAAAAATCTGATCCATGTCTTCAGGATCTATTTAATAATTGTAACAAATGTTATACAATTTGAATGAAGTGACAGTTTCTCAGGCTTAGGGCTTTCTTTTGGCATTACCGAATGTATCACATATGCACATAATGTATCCTGGTATGGTTTTGGCCCATACGAAATGACACACCATGTTTTCTGCATATGAATAAGAATATAATAATGGCTTTGGATCATTTCCAGTAGATAGCCTTGTTCTATGGAAGAAAAAAACTTAAACTGGTGTAAAAATTACAGCGTGCTACTTAACATCATGACTTACAAAATGGTCACTAAACTATTATACTTACTAATACAGACATAGCCTGGGTGAGCAAATAGTTAGTTTTTTTATATAAACATCCATCACATCAGTCTCAACCAAATAATTAAATCAAAGACACTAGAGTTCAAATGGAGCTTCTTTTGTCAGGTGCTTGAAGTGACACTTCATATTAAAAAGTTTAAAAAAAGTAAATTGTAAACACCAAACAGTCATAAGTTTAAAGCTTCCTTGCTTTAAAATTTTATTATATTTTTACACTGGAACATTATATTGTTTAGGGAAGCATATCAGCTTTGTCTGAATATAAAGCTCACTATTAAGTGGTCCACACAGGGTTTGTTTGTTGGAGTGGTATGAAATTTAAGCTCTGCTCCTGCAAGAATTTACACATATGCTTAATCGTAAGTACCAGTCCATGGTCCAATGCTATCTGAATGAAACATGATACTCCTCAGCAGGGCTAATTAGTTCAAACCAGTGAAAAAGGAATCAGAGGAGGTGCTCCACGTGCTGGAGCAGAGATTCCCCTGCAGCCTGTGAAGAGATCTGCACCATAATAAAAATCTACACTGGAGATGACTTCATATTAGAGCAGATGGATAGTCTCAAAAGGTATAGCTACTTCTGGCAAGCATGTACTCAAACAGATTTTCCACAGGAGTTAAAAGAGTCAATAATGAAGGAGTAAAGGTGAACCTAAAAAAGAGGGTAGTTCAGGGAAGGTTTTGTTTTAATTGTCTTTGTTTCTCACTATCTGAATCTATTTTAATTGGCAGCAAATTAAATTAATCTTCCTCAAGTTGGGTTTAGTTTGCCGGTGACAGTAATTGGTGAGTGACCTCCTTGTATTTATATCAGCACATAAGGCTTTTCATCTTATTTTCTCTCATCTTGTTGGGGAGGGAAAGTGTGGAAGTGTTTTGGAAAACATCTGGCAGCTAGCCGAAGTCAACAATACTGTATTTGATAATATAAATTTAAAGGTGATACAGAACACAGATTTTGACTTTGCACCAAAGTAGGCAAGTGAGCACTTTTAAAAAGGTGAGGGGAGAAAACTTTGATGGTTTTGAGAAATATACTCCTTTTACTAAACAAAATATAACAGCTATTCTAAAGAGAGATATTTGGAATCACTAAGCCTGCCAACTATTCTTGGGTATTTTAGTTAAAAAGGAAAGCCTGATATTTAGATGATCCCACTAAGGACACAGCAGCAATCAGAAGAAATTTCAGTACAGCGTGAAGTACTGATTCAAGCTGCAGTTCCTTGTGTGAATTTCCAGAATGAGCATTTTCATGTTCTCAAGGTTTTTCAGTATTCAGACTTGTGCTACCATTTTTAATTGAGGGGGTTTGGATGATTAAAACTCCATGTTATGCCTGTGCCTGGATCAAATCCTGGTAGCATTTATGAATTGTATCCATCTTAACTGTATTCTGACATGACTTCAAAAGAACTTGGTTCTTTTCTCTGTTTTTTCTTACCTACTCTGTCAAGATTTTCCCCAAAAAGAAGTCCAGAGGTACAGGTCACCTGTGATCTTTGAAATACTCCAACAGATATGTTAGACAGCTGAAGAGAGCAGAATTTGTCACTTGTCAGTTAAAAGCAATCACAAATAAGTAATATATTTCCAATTTCTTAAGCTCCATAATAAGTAGTTTTACAAAATAATTACATTATTTTGAATAGGCCCTATATATGTCCAGTGTAATTGGTTATGCTTCAATGTAATATCGAGGCTATTATTATTATTTCATGCTGGTGGGCAGTAATTTTTGATGGGAAGCTCAGGAAGTAAAGGCAGGGACATGTTTGCCTAGAGAGTGTTCACCATTTTTCATTCACAAATTCCAGAATGAAAGTGAAGCAGTGAAAGAGCAAACAGCTGACACCAAAAGAACATAGGCATTGAAATTTATAAAAAAGGTCTCTCTTAACCAAATTTTAAGTGATATTACTGCAGACAATAAGAGAGAACTGATGGTCGTGGTTGTTAATTGTTTATATTACAGGGGGTCTCAGAACATCTCAAAAAAGATTTAAAGCTGTGATGGAGCTTTCCCCCCAAAAATAAATTCTCTTCCATTAAAAATTTCAGTCTTCAATACAACTTTTACACATATGTATCTATGTATGTATAAGTAAATATACACATATATATATATATATATACATATACACACACACACACACACACACACATATATGTATGCAGAAGGGAGATAGAGAGATAAATACAGATATAATCATCAGCCAAAGCCTGATATTTAACACAGGAAAAAGTTACATGTAGGTTTGTGGGGAAAAAACCTTATTTTGCAGTCTTCTATAGACATATGACACCTCATACCTCAACTGCTATTTTACAGCTTAAAGATTCATGCTATCATTCCATTAAAGTGCTCTTTCTACCAATAAAAATAGCTATAAATTTAGGGCATCATTCAGCAAGACACACTAATCCTATAGACTTAAATATGCAGTGAAATATTTTGCTTCACTGGGATAATTAATCCTTGGATTGTCTGAGAAAAAGGGACTATGTTTCAGAATAGAACTAGGTATTTTTTCTCAAAAAATACCTGTTCTATCCTACAGAACAGAGGACAAACTTCTGCACTTTCTGACATATGCAATAAGGGTTTTATGAGGTATTTTGAGTGTCTGAAATGTGAGTTTTCAGATATATAGGAGGAAGAAACCAGACAGATAATATGTCAGCTTGTGTTTTTGTACCAGCAGTGACACTTTCACTAGTAAATCACAGAGAGCTCCCTTTACTCAGCTCCTGGACATTAAAAACGTAGTCTGATGTCTGGTGAGAACTAGTTAATTTTTTTCTTTTTTTTTTTGGCAGAATTCTTGTTCTCTGCAGTCTGAGATAAAATGGTTCATTTTGTAAATGCAGCTTCAAAAAGAAGTCGTGCCATGTTCCTCCATTATAAGCAGGATTAAAACCTACAAAAGTGAGCTAGTCCACTAAGTGTGCCACTGATCTCCTAACTGCTAGCTGGGAAATATGTCCATTGTTATCCTCTCATCCTTAGTTCTGAGTGTACAAAAGTATTTAGCATAAGTAATATGTATTAAAATGTCAATAAACTGTCTGTGGTATTTGAGTCCTAGTTAGCATTTTTATTGAGCTCTTGTGTTAACATTTTCAGAAATGGACTTTTATTAATTACCAATTTAAATCCATACTTTGATATCGCAGGTCACTATTAAATGGGTCATTTCAAAATTAATAGCTCTTACCAAGTGCAATACTTCAATTTCACTGATTTCACTGTTGGTAATTAAAGTGTGCATGTACCCCAACCTATTTATCATGGTAACCAGACAGTGTAAGACATTTACAAGATAATGCTCTTGATAAAAGACAATATTCTGCTCCATTGCTGTTTTCAATAGCACTTTCATTTCCCATAATCTAGTTTAATTAAGATATAGTGGTTATTTACCTATTAGAGGAAAAACAAAAATAATTTTAGATCTCAAATACAACCTCAGGGGATATAACAACTGATGTCTCAGTTTGCTTCCTTTTGTGGTTTTATGTTTAAATCATTGATACTGTTCAATTATTAGGGTACTGTGTTACATGTCTACTACAGTTAAAGGCCATAAGCTTTTCAGTTACAAATCTCAAAATTCAGAGGTTATTATTATAATTATTATTATAATTTTGGCTAATTATGACTTGGCTAAAACCCAAGTTTAAACTTACCAAGAATTTTCTAAACGGCAGGCTTTCACAAAAACAAAAAAAGCACGGTGTCTATGCACTAGATCATTGACTAGCAAAACTCAAAACTCTTGAAGATGTTAAAAAGAATGTGGAAATTATTATTTATGCATTTTTAGATGAAAAAAAGTGAAATACTGTCAAGTCACGCTGATTTAAGTAGATGGTATTTTTGGTGGCAGGAAATGATTGTTCCAGCTGTCAAGTAGCAAGAATTCACCTCTGAAAATTACAAAGCTTTGTATTTGCTTTTGAGGAAAAAATCTGAAGCACTTCTCATGCTCAAGCTGATAGAAACGCCATTTCAAAGGAATTGGAAAAAAAAACCAAAAGGTGAAAATGTGAAAATTGAATTCTATTATAGGAGAAAAATCATTGGTGTTAGTTTTTCCAAGATGAAAATGAATTCATATTTTTATACACCATATATATAATTTATTATCTTCTTCTTGATATTCACAGTATATTTTGGCGATAGGATAAAATCTACTTCATTGTTATGTGAATTCTTAATCTCCTCTGTCAGACAGATTTTTGCAATTTTTTCTGCTTCCCATGCTTTTTTTTCCTGACATATTTTCTTCATTTGTCAATCTAGAAACATTTGGATAAATAGATGATGGAACAAACCTCTTAGTATTTTTAAAGCAGTTTTTTGTTGTTCTTTTTGTTTTTCTCTTCTTTCTCTTACTTGACTCCACCTACTAATGTTTCAGAATGCTGCCAGAATACATTGTCCTATATTTCTGGCTACTTTGTACTTAGATGAATACTACTGGTTCAGTATTAGAAACAGGCTGAAGGAAAAATTCTATATGTGTCAGAAACAAAAATGAAAAAAGAAGAAGTTTCTACAAATCCTCCTGTCTTTCCTGCAGGGGCATCAACTGCAACCTATCTTCTTGTGTTTATAATAAAATAAGAGAACACCAGGTACTAGCTGTGTAAGAAAGGTCAAATACAATTCCTTTCCATTTTAGCTACAGATGTCCTCTCTCTTTTAACAAAGCTTTTAGAAGGTCAAACCCCCAACAGACAAATAGTTACTCCTGAGTGAATATTCACTTAAACTCACTTGATTCTATTTGACTGTGATGATTCCAGAAATTAGAATACCAGAAATATAAAATACCAGAAAGATTCCAGAAAATGTCCTTTTAACACAGGGACAAAATAATTAAATGCAAGAAGATGTACTTCTCCTGTTAGAAAATACCATGTTTAGGTTATGACTATATGCACAATTTAATAGATTCACTGCGCAGCTGAAAGTTTGTTTCACTGGAATGGCTGCCATGAGATGATAATCTGTACTGAACATCAACTAGGTTTCACTAGATGTGGAAGGAGTATTTTTCCTGTTTCCCTCTCAAACCCTTTAATTCTCCCAGTACAGAAATTCTACAGATAAAAACAAGGTCAGCCTTTCTGCAGTAACAAATACTTAGGTTTGACTCTTCACTAATCAACATTATGTAAATAGGAGACGTGGTAACTGAAATATAATGGTGAAGCAAAAAGACCTTTTTTATTTTGTGCAGATGGAAGGAATATTTCACAGATTTGTTAGGGTTTTGTGGGTATTTTTTACACTTTTATGGGAAATAATATCTTTTGTATCAATAACTAGTTACCTAATGTGAAAATACATAGTAGACATAAATGGTTGGTGTTTCAGGTAGCATGAGATTGTGTCATGAATGGTATTTGTACAGAACAAATGAACTGCCTAACAAACCTAATATAGAAGGATAAGTAGTGGCATGATAAATGTTTGATGGCTAATGATACTTGAGAAAAGTTATAAGTAAACAAATTGAAAGAGTATGAAAATAATCTTAGTCAAAAATATTCTGGGAAAAAATAATATTAAAAATTTTTATGCACAGAGGAAACTACAATTATAACTGTACATGCATTTTGATGGGCTTAAATTTTGCTTTTAGCCAGTTAGGTGAGATATCTGCATCTGAACTTAAGAAAAGTCAGCTCAGCAGTCACCTGAGGTAAAAAAGCCAAATTGAACATCATGAGCTTTTAAAAACAGAGAAAAGAACAGATAATACTGCTGTGTCACTAATACCTCTGTGGCATTCCAATGTCTCAAATACTGCACTTGCTGACAAGATGGATACATGTGAAGAAGGTATAAAATGGTTTCTGTTGAAGGAAAAATTAAATAGAACAAGAATCATCAGGTTCCGCGAAAATGTGGTAATGGTATGATAAAAGTGTATAAAACAATGACTGGCATGGAACAGATGAATAGGAAACCATTCTTCACTGTTTCTCATAGCACAGAAAGTAGGGACAGCCAAAGGGATTATAAGGCAACTGGTTTAAAACAAATCAAGGGAAGCAGATTTACACAAAACGCATAATTAAATTCAGGCACTCATTGCCACTGAATATTTTGGATGTCAAAAGTACAAATGGAATCAAAAGTAGATTAGACAAATTCATAAGAGAAATATCCAGCAAGGTCTATTAAACAATGTGATGCAGAAGTCTTCATTACAGAAGATCTTAAGTACTAATTGCCAAAATCTGATAATACACTGGTGGAAATATTATATTGACCTTTAGTAAACATCTAGCCAAGGACAGGGAGATAATATTGGGTTAAATAAACCTCTTGTTTAACTAAGTATAATTAATTTTAACTTTTTGTATTATTCTAAGAAGCATCCATTTGCTTTAAAAAAGGGGGGAAAAAAGCTCTATATTTCTTTTTTTTTTGTTTTTATGAGGTCAGAATGGAGATGTTAAATCTTTTCTAGCCTTTTACCGCTGTTTTAGGAAGAGCTGAATTATTGTATCAGACCTATGAATGGATGAGCCAGTACTGAAAAAGTAAGAACTGACTTAAACTTTCACCCAGAAGTTCCAGTGAACTGAGCAGCCTTTTGAGGTTCAACAGGTTCAGATAATGAATTTCCATGATTCAAGACATGAGTGGAAAGCGAACAGCAAAAAGCAGTGCTCATATTTCTTTTCTAGATAAAAAGTAGAAAATAGTAGAAATCTCATAATACACAATAATGACATATATTACCTTTTTTTTTTTAGATAAATAAGCCTTGACAAGGGTGGGAGTGGGTGGAAAGGAAAGGAGGGGGAACTGCATTGTTGAACTCAACTGTAGCTATAAACCATAAATGTCAATTTTGGTTAATCTTGCTTCTTTTAAGTAATTATGAAAAGTACATACCTATATGAACAAGGCACTAGCTGGTGGATGTTAAGTTACAGCATCTTTGCTCTTTGATCAGATCTCACAGATGTTTCTCCTTGCAGCCTTTTTAGAAAAGGGAATTCCACCTGTGAATCATTTATTAAAGGTAAATAAACTAAGATTCAATTCTTAAAATATAGGAGATCTTTATGTTACTCATTTATATGACTAATTATAACCTATAATTTATTTTTCATATAAAAAAACCTTTCATAATTGCAAAATAAATAAAAATATGTTTTATTATGTAAAAGTTCATTAATCTGCATACTGAGGATTTTATTCTAATATTCTTTTCTCTTTAAAAATTAGAACACACTAGAACACATATCTTTACTTATATTTTTAGTCTCCCTATACTTGTTTTTCACTCTGCCTCATCTGGGCTAGCAGAATCCTTTTTTTACTTTATTTTGTATATATATTTATTTTTAATTTAAATTTTCTCTATCTCTTCCCAGTTCTGTATTCATCTTTCTGTGGATATCACTAGTATAATGTTTGAGTCAGATTTTTAAGTGGGTCATATTCAAATATGTCCCATATTGAACAGAAAAATATGTCACATCTAAAGTAGTAATGCCTTGGCAAAACTGGCTATTTCAAGTCTTTTACTTATACATGGTTTTATTGTGTTAAATGATAGCCAAGAAATTAGACCATTTTGATCCTTAATTTTATGCTCTTTACACAATACAAGAAATTTTCATTGGTATCTAATCCTGATCAGAATTTTTCCCCTTCCCAGAAAGTTACCTGCTTCTTCTTAGACTGAGCTCAAATTTTACATGGGCTTCAATTAGTTGCTTGTTTTTGGTTTTTTTTAAATTGATTAGTCCAACATGAGACAAATTTTACTGTAGAAGTTTAGTACTTCACTGCAACATACTTATTTTTAAAATCTCTAATTCGTGAGGGTTATTACAGCTATACACTCCCATGTCTGGATTCTGAGGCACGTCCTCTAAGACAGAAACAGAAATTGTCCTAAGGGTAAAGCACTGTGAAACACTTTCAATTATTCTCTGTGTATATAACATCCTTTTTTTTTTAACTTAGAAAATTTTTGTTTCTATTTTGTGTTTTGTGAAAAGTCCATTTCCAATGCCACTGAAATCACAAGTGGCTGCAGCATGAAGATTAGTAATTTAGAAACCAGTCTTATTTAACAAAATGTTTGCTCCTTATTTAGTCTGACAGACTGCTTAGACTGATGTCACTTAAGTGCTGCATTATATTTCACCGAGCTGCAGATGAATTTATTTTGCTAAAACCACAGGCTTTTTCAGAACTATTTCTATCACAACTTCAAGGTTTTCTGCTTTTTTATATTTTTTGAATTAGTTCTGCTGCATACAGAAAATACGCATTTCTTTTTCTTTTTTTTTTTTTTTTTTTTTTGTTCAAATCCAAGTGCAGCCTTAAACTGCTCTACCATAGCAGTATAAATCACTCTCTCATGGTCACCAAGTTAAAGAAACTGACTTTAAAAAAAAGAGAGTTCCCTCTATATAGAGAAAATTGTGACCTTTATCTCAAAGAAGCACTCACTTCAGGCAGATATGATTCATCTTTTTATGCAACAAACTAGGAAAGGGAAAAGTCCAACAAACTCCTTCTCATAAAAATACATAGAGAAAAGATATATTAGAAAATGAGAACAACAACAATAAGCAACTAAATATTGTGAAGCTAAGACCATGAGCACTTAATTTCACCATCAAATCATTTTGCACAAGACGGTTGCCTTACCAAAACACAAGCCAGTACGAACAAATGCATAAATTTGATGTCCCAATGTACCTTCTTAAAAGATCTGTGTGCATCCCAAAATTAAGAACCATGAGATGGAATGGAGGGTGCTCAATGATCTCCTCTGCAGTCTCTATACCAATGGGGAATGAAGAAAGTCTGCAGACCAATTTTCTACTCTTTATTTTGCATAATGTTGGTTCTATTTAAGCAGTGAATCCATTAGCAGAGGGAAACAAACTGTTTACACAAGATCCTATGAATCAAAGGAGCTCTATCTAGACATACAGAGAATTTGCACTATGGAAAAAAATACCTAATCACTTCCTATAGTAACATGAAGAAAAGAGAGAATTTATTTAATGTTTTGGAAGGGAAATATCAGATTAAGATATGAAAAAAATTTGAGAGAAAAATATTTGGACTAAAATCGGGCAGATGACAAAGGAAAGCAGGTTTAGTATTAGAAAAAAATTTCATGCCTTCTGGAAAATCTGTTTGTCTCAGGAATGCAGGCACTTGAAACTGGAACATAAATTGTAAAATAATAGAAAGTACGTTTATTAACCTACTATTAGAGAGTAAGGACAAGTATTCTATTTTGTCATTGATGTGGGTGGATCCCACACTTAGGTACACTTAGGTATTACAGTCCAGAATCCACACGTATGCCCCAACCATACCCCAGCAGTAATTCTTTCGTTTCCCTGGAGTCATACTCATGTAGTCTGATAACACCAAAACGGAGAGACAAATTGCATTACATTTAAATTGTGACTGGAGCACTCTCACCTGTATCTTCTTCATATAAGTCAATCTGTATAATAGGCCAAATGCAAACAACCATAGTCAGACTTCATACAGCTTCAAGACTGAATATTCGATTGAGCTCTGTGTGTCTGAATTAATTGCGCACTTCTCTGAAGTACTTGTACTGAGAGAAAGGACTTTTAGAGACTCAGAGCTGCACTGGCAACTTGCTGGGTTAACTGCAACTGGTAGCCAAGCAGATCTGACATATATTTTGGACTCTCACTGTCACATGGAAAACAATTAATTTGTTTCTAAAGCAGTAATTAAAAAAAAAAAAAGAGGAATATATATCTTTCTTATCTTTTGTTTCCTAAGTAACAGTCTGCATTACCTTTTCATCAGAAAATCCATGTGCATATGTAGTCAGAGAAATTCATCAAATTTGCTTGGAGATAAAGCATATATACAATCATCTTACAGAAAGCATGATGTGCCCAATCCTTCCTTAAGCAACAAATATTACGCCGCATTTCATAAAGTTAAATTATAGGGGTTTATGAGATAATTTCAGTTTTGAAAAAATATTATTATTAAGGCACAAAAGAGTCCCAGCTGTGGATAATGAAATTTTACCCACATTCATAATTAATCAATATTTCAGCCTTGCAATATATTCTGAAGTGTAAAACAATTAAAAAATAATGTATTCAAAGACCCTTATCTCTTACGTGGTCTTTCAGAAATGTATTGACTTTTCCCAAAGCTTGATTAGAAGTAATTTTTGTCTAAATAGCACTTCACAAATTAATTCTGAGTCAAATATTTCTTTTAGGACTAACAAAAAAAATCTTCTGAAATCTCCTAGGTCTTATGAAAATAGCTCCCTGTTCTTGTCTGTTACTTGTTCCTATCCTTGCCATCTTCTGGTTTGCTGATAGCCAGTACAGGCTTTGTATGATTCCGAACACTAATATCAGATGTAAGTTTCTTCTTGTTCTTCCTCTCTGCTCTCCTCCCTCATCAGTGCTAGGAATAGGAACTTCTGCCATGGAAAGAGATGGGAATTGCAGAGTACTAATCCACCGGCTGAGCCCTGCAAGTAATTCCTGCCACATTTTGGGCTTTGCAGCTGTACCTCCATGTGTGCTGATGAGCTTTAAGCAGGATGGTAAGGGGACTGTACTTGAGGGGCAGGAACAACAGTATTGACAGGCACCAGGACCAAATCCCAAAAATACTGTCAGTAAAAGGCAGCACACTATTCAGTATACTTCTAAGAGTACAGTAAAAAAGAGCATTATGTGTAAAGGAAGATGTACTGGGGGTAAGAGTTACAAGACTGAAATTACAAATATGTAATCAAGTATGTTCTGGGTAAAGTTGGGCCTGTCCTGTTATATTATGGGACTGTGGCTGTCTCCACAGCGATCGCTCCAGAGTCATTAATTCTTGAGTGGTCCAGGAAATCTCTTGGTAGCCATCTGTAAAGATGAGGTGATGGATTGGATTGAGACAACAGACTGACTTGGAACTAGTCAGTCATTAACTGAACCATTAGAATTAAGAATTTTGGACAGATCTAAAAATAGCCTGAGGCAGTTCCAGCTGCGTCTAGTCCAATTTGTGTGCTTTGAAATTTCGATTAACACCCTGGGTGGCATGTCCCAAAGACTCCTAGAGGAGATTTCTGCTATAGAAGTAATCAAATTGCATGTAGACTATAAGTTTTTAACAACAACTATTCCTGCAGACATGGTCAGTTGGATCAGTCTTTTGTATGCAGTTTATTCAAGTGATGTTTTGCGAATTCTGAAGACACATTAAGAGCAAGGAATTATGTTTGTTCTAGGCCCAGCTGGTTTGAAAGAACTATGCAAAACATTTTTTGAGGAATCTTTCCTAATCCATCTTCAGATGCTACTGTAAAGACCCTTGTAACAGGTTTCTCTCCAAATACAGAACCCCCATCAGGACCAAAGAGTGACAAACCATGCTGTTCCAGGGACTCAATTCCCCATGCAATAAGTACCTCTGTGAAGATCCAGAAAAATAGGTTTTTCTTTATTATTCCCATAATGTAATTGCATAATAATTATAATTTATCTATAAACCAGTACATTAGATTTTCTTTAACAAATACTGCTGTGACTGCCTATGAAATGAAGAGAATGTGTTATATATAATTCTGATTTGCACCTAATTATTCGCTAATTTTAATTTTGTATTGTAAATTACTAAATTACCAATAAATAAACATAAGTTTATTGCTTATATTATCCTGATCTTCAAGAAATGTTTTCAGTCAGCTATTTGAATTGGTGTGAGAGCAGTGCTTTCTCATCTCTTTTCAGAAAAGCTCAGTCATGTCTTCTCTTAGATAAAGTATTACTGTCCACCATATTTTTTTAAATTCACATTACAAGAGAAGTCGAAGAAAAACTCCTCACTGTCAAAGAAGTGGAATTGAAAATGCATTTCTACTGGAGAAAGTCACATCATCTTCATCAAAACAGGACTGGCAGCACTTACAAGCCTATAGCAATCAAACAAATCTTCAAAGAGAGTAAGAACAAAAAATCTTTTGTGTTTGGGTCCTACAGTGCTCCCCTGGAAGTTACAGAGAATCCCAGGCTGCCACTTCATGCCAGAGCTTCCACAGATCTCAGTGGCAACTGGAAATACCATCCTTCCTCTTAGAAGTTCAGGCTCTCTTAGAAGTCCTTGCTCCTGCCAGATGAAGCATCACTAGATAGAACATTGTCTTATCTTTGGGAAAGTGCTTTGTTTCAGGATCCTCATTAGTCTGTGTTAGGTAGAAAGAGCCCCAAGGTACTTGGATAAAACATAGCAAATGTTACAATGTCTCAATTTAGAAAAGATTATTAAGGAATTTAAAAGGTTATTTTTCAATAACATGTGTGGATTAGGAAACAGGTTACTATTATTGATGAATTAACTAAGAAAATCCATTCTAAAGAGACTTTTAACTAGGTTAAGAAAGAAGTCTTCCTTATCAATTTAAACCACGAGATTAAAACACAGCCCAGTCTGTAGACACGTATTTTATATCCCCAGAATATACACAGCAACATATATTCTCCAACATGTGAATGCCCCAAGCACAAAAAGAAGACACATAAAAGATTTTAAACTGATGACACATATGACATTTTCACTTTATCCAGATTCCTTACGACTCATTGGTGACATGCTAAAAGATTATTATATTAGTTTCAGAAAAGTTTCTATTCCTTGGATGCTTGCCCAGCTCTCATTGCTGATAAAGTATTTTTAATTTCTGATATTATTATGGACTTCTAGAGTTCTGGACTTCTTTTTTTTTTATGGTTAAGCTTTTAGGTTATTAAGAAAAAAATGAGACTATAAACTTATTTTCTTCTGCTAACTATCACAAAAAATATTACTCCAGTGATTCCATGTTGCATAGATCTGAGACAATAGGATTTTAATGCAGACTCAGTAAAGTTTTATAGTTTTTGGAAAAATTCTTTACTTTCACTACAGTTAACAGAGAATTATGACATTTGTGTGTCAGAGGCTGGTTCGACAAAATTTAGGAAGTGGATGCAGTTCCTCAGTTTAATTTTTTCAGCTGGTTTGAGGGTTCTTCAAATTTTGATAAAACTCATATGGACTGCAAAACCAAAATCTTTGATAAAAAGTTGTACTTTTACAAAGCTGTAGTTTTACTATCATGCGCAGAGTGTAACTTTGAAAGCTATACAGTGAAAAATAAATTCTTTTGTAATTTTAGCAATTGTGGTGGTCTGGTCGTGGTTTTGAGTCCAGCTGAGATGAAACATCATACAGCCACCTGTTCAATATCCTTTTCTCTTCTCCCCCCATTCCTGTGGAATGGAAGGAGAATCAATGTAAAACTTGCATGTTGAGATGAACTTCCCAAAATAATAACAACAATAAAACTTCACTGGTTTCATATGTAATGTGCAATCTAAGATTCAGCTCACAATAGTACAATCCTGTAGTATGGAAACATATAATCTGAATTCAGAACTTGAGCTCTCGCTGTCATGACTGATGGTTGACAGACATCATCTCTACAGGACAATTTCACCTGAGATCATGGATGGAGAGAAAGAATGATTCTATCAAACTGGTCACTATTCTCATTTGCAATAAAAGATAGGGCAGGTAGTAACTTAGACTATAGTTTTAACTTTTACATCCCAAAAATCAAACTAAAATAATTTGAACTTTTATGTATACTATGTGTGAAAAATATGTGAAACCTTTAAGTTTACTTTAACTTATGAAACACTCAGTGCAATTTACTCCTTTTCAGATCTGAAATGCAATACCTCAAATCTAGTCATAAAAAGAAAGAAGGAATTATTACTAGACAAAAGGATCACCATAGGTATGATGAACATGACAAAGGTCATATTCCTAAATGCCTAGAGTTAGCAGGAGGTGCACTGTCCTAAGTTCAAATGTCACTTTCAACTTCTGTTATAGCAGATTTCCCTAGCTATGAGACCACAAAGGCAGAATCCTGCCTTTTCAAACTTGGCATTAAGTGCTCTCTATTTCTCCTTTTGTTAATCTGTGCACGTATGAATAAATGTCTCAGTAATGCCAAATCTTGTATAAGCAGGGATGCCACTGCTACCATCCTGGTTGAAAAGACTAGTCTCCCTCAGCACAGAACAGTATGTAATTCTGAAGGATTCTAGGTGATTAAACTTGTCCAACTGATCACTTTTCAAGAAAGAGAGTAGGATTAAAATAAAGGGATAACATTTACCTTCATCAGGGATGAACAGAAGTGGATAAGCATCATATTTTCTATCATTCTACCTACCACTGTTCTATGTATTTATGTAAGCGGTATTAAGACAAGTCAAATTGAGAACTATTAAAAAGAAATGCAGTTTTATAGGATGTGAAACTAGTAGATAGAACTTTGGACCATGGGTTGAGATGTTGCTTTTCAAAGCATTTAAATTTATCTTGATTTTTTTGTTCCCCTTTTAAGGACTATATCTAAACTCTTTCTTCTCACAGCATACAGAATAACTAGCCTGTAGACTAAAGTATTTACCTTTCTAGGTTGCTTTTCTTCAAAATATACTTTGTCTTCACCTGAAGTACCAGACTCTGATTGCTTCAAGAGAAAGGACAATAATCTCTGAGGCACTGGTGCTCTTGAAAGAGTAGCTCTTTTGTTAAAATATACTGTATGAGAGGGCTTAAAATGTCAATCAATCTATTGAGACAGACTCTTACTTCATGATCTTGCTGTTTTCTTTATTCCTATGGAACTGCAGGATTCTTCATAACATACATACTAAGAAAAAATAAGAAATAATTTTCCATAGGAAACCTATCATTGTAAAAACACATGGGACACAATTAACTTCTGTCCCAGAGAATAAAAGAGGTTAACAACTATGGTTTAGTCTCAGTTCTTAGCTGTACTAGCTAGTGCTTTATTTTACATATGTAGTTCTTTGTTTGACATCTTGTACACAAAATGTTCTCACAGACTCCTCCACACATACAAACCATAGAATTATACCATAGAGGAGGTGTAAAGAAATTTATGTGTAAATACCTATGCATGAAAATGAGAGAAATTGATTTCACAGTCTTGCTACTGTTGATTTCACAGTTCTACTACTGTAGGTACAAAAACTTTCTGCAATTTCATCTCTCATTTTCTCTCTTAAAATATACATACGAAGCAACCATATGTAAATTGTAATGCAACATTTTCTTTTATCATTCCCCTTTATATAGTTTGTAGTTATAAATATTCACAGAGGTGACTGCATTTTTTTCATTTTTTTTTAACAAGAAAGAATTGAAAACAGGGATTTTTTAAACTTTCAACCATCCTGCATACTGTTTTGATGGCAATAACTTGACATTCCAGCTCAAAATCCCAATGACAAAATTAATAAATTTTCTCATAGTATTTGAGATTTTCAGTAGGTGCCTTTTTTTTTTTTTGTCTAACATTGGGCATTTTATTTGAAGACATTTGAAGACATTGACAGAATTTGTTTAAATTTCCACAATAAACAATAAAAAAATCATAGGCATATATTTAGAGAGAAATCTATGTATGCCCACCATCATGACCCTGGGTGTCCCCTGCCACTTGTAAGGAATATACAAAAAGAGCTCAAACCCACTGCTGTCTTCAAAGTTTATTGAGTTAGTTTCTCAGACTTTACATTCCAAATTGGGTTGAGGCCATTATATGCTTCCTCCATGCCGATGTGGACAGTTAAACGACAGTTTATTTTAATTTCTTAATTAACTAAGGAAAGGCCACTTTAAAAAGCACTCAAAATACTTAGCCCTTTATATAAAACAAAATTCACCCTCTGATTCATTTTTTAACAAGTTTAGCTTTCTTTGTAGCAGCTGTGGTTACTCCTCATGTTTGTTCCTGAGCCTTGTGAGCACATTGCCTGTGCTCATCCCCACCAAGTCATTTTCTTTTAAAGGGATTTGTTGATTAGTCACACATGGTGAGGTTTGAGATACCATTTCCCTGTTAGTAACTATGCAGTGATTACTGATTTTGTTCAGTTGATGACATTGACATTAAGTTGGATCCCTGAAAAATCACATATCTATCCTCTTTTCTCCTTGCATCAATTTACTTTGGAAGTAAATTTAATTTGTTTTCATATTGGTAAAAACATACTCCTTTTGTATAAGATTCAGAGCTACAATTTAACTTTGAAGAAATTGCCAAATACTAAAACTGCATTTTATTCTCCATTGTGATGTATAATACTATTTTCTCCATGTTGAAGATGTATATGCCATTGCAACTACTTTTTCAATTTTATTCAGGTTGGGACTTCACTTAATCTACTGAATATTGAAGACAAGGCAGTGCCCCAGTGGATCAGTTTATCTGTACGTTATGTATGTAGAAAGAAAGCTAACATAATAAAATTGTTGAAGCATGCAAGCTAAGGCTGAAATCTTCAGAACTGCAGCTCATCCGAGACTTAGTTAAAGCTGATGGATTAGTAGTGAAGTATTAATAAGATAAGTGCTATTTGTCACTGTTGTTTATATATAATGTTGAAGAGAGTCTGTTAACAAAAGTGCTTTCCAATTATTGTTAGACCATGCCATAGTCTTGTGCTATAATAAACAGTCTGTTTCTCCAACTTTTAGCAGTTTATAACAATTTCAAATGCACATAAAGCACAAAATTGCGTGAAATGGTCAAAGTACTTCCTCAGATAATAAATAAAACACTGAATTGTAGTATATACATAAAATGCAGTTATAACAAAGAATAAAACAAAAAGCATTTAAATGGTTGGATTATTTGAGGTTAAGGCTACTGCTACCAGTAAGTAAACTTTAATCTTCTGTTCACATCCAAAAGAAGTTCAGTGAAAACAAACTGTGTTTTTAAGGTTTCCAAATTCTCTGCAAATTATCAATTTCTAAAGAGCTGGGGTATGTGCCTTTGCCATGTGCCTGTGTGGAACAGTAAGATGCCTGCTAGCATATTTAGCTACTGTCTGTTGAACAGGTTTGTCTCAGTGGTTTCATGTCTTTGTAGAAATGGAGATCAAAAGTTAGCTTGGCCATGCTAGGCCTTGTATGAATCCACTGGTACCACACAGATCTGCTTAAGCTAAAACATATCCCACTGCTCAGCCAGGCTGCTATGCTAAGAGAGTAATATTTCTTACAGTTCTCAGTCCAGCTTGTTTGGAACCATCTCTGTATGCTTTCTTCAAGGTATTGTGTCGCCATGCAGGTGTATCTTCAAACATTGACTGAGCAACCATTATGCTTCTAGGTATTTTGTATCTTCCTTTAAGTTTGTGAAATTATGTATCTTTCAGGGTAAACCAAACATTTCTTTTGGTTTCTTTCTTCTTACCAGTAATATTTCCTGAACACAGAAAGCCAGTGGGAAGTTATGGATAGTTGTGATGCTCACAGGTTATATCAGTATTTATGCCTAGTTCACATTTTGATTGCTTTATTTATTGATTGTTTTGGTTTTTTAGGGTTTTTTTATTATTATTTAACATTACTGTCTCTTGGTGTTTTCATGGCTAACACATTAGAATCTCTGGAATGAGAAAGAACATCTCCATGGAAGAAAAAACTTTGGGGGCAGGGAGAGGGCAAGAAGGAACAAGGAGTCTTCATATATAATGGCAGAGAATCCTTTCCTTGGAGAGTCAGAAGCCACTGGGTAGATTATTTGCGGCCCGAAAAAAACCAAAAGTAAATCTTGTACAAAGAGCAAATATGATGGAAAGGACATGACCTGAAAGGCGACCATAGTGAGAGTACAGATTTTAAAAAAAAAAATTCTATATTTTTGTACTGTCTCATTTTGCTCTTAAAATGTTATTTTCTTCTAGTGCTTACAAATTACTACTTAGTCTATGAAATCCGTGGTTTTGGAAAGAACAGTTGTAAATTTACAAAAAGTCTTTCTATATTTATGGAGTTCACCATTTCAAATTTGCAAGCAGATCCCCCTCAAAACACTGACCAACTTGGAAAATTGGCAGAAGAAACATTCAGCCACACTTGGCCTCCCAGGAAACTACCGAAAAAGAAACATATCTATAGATGGCATATAAACAAGATTCATACCACCCAAAAGTGATTTTGGTTTTATCAGTGTAAGATTTTAGCTAGTTTCAGGGAAAGAAAACCAAAACCAACTGATGTGTAAACACTTCAGACAGTAATGTATGGTATTCAATGCTTGAAGTACCTGGTGAAAATTGTGGAGGTCCTGTGCCCTCAGATATGTATGCTTTCGCAGAGCTACAATTCATGTGGACTATATTCCAAAGTCTTCAAAAATTAAATATATGCATAATTCTGACATTAATGGTGACTTAACATTGGGAAAATAAACATTTATATCACTATAAGTACTGGGTGAGCAGACAACAAACACTGGAAAAATTACTGAGATCTTCATTGTATGATTGAGTTCAGCTGAAAGAAGAAAGGACAAAAAAGAGAATTTATTGGAGCTGATTAGAGAGAAGATAAAATAAGGCAATTTGGTGTATCAGCTTTTGGAAAGAAATTGGACTAAAAGTGATTGAAATCTCCTTTCCTATGATATCCAGGAATAAAATCTCAGGATAACAGCATAAAGTGTGTGGTAAAGGGCAATTCATCACTAGTAACAGCATGGATTGGATAACCTTCTCACATTTTTTCCTTCCAGAGTGACTTTGACCTTATGATAGAGGGGTTAAAAGGTATTAAACAGTGGTTAGCCAAAAGCTTAAGATCAAACAGAGACCAAGTGTTGACACCTGGTTAAAGCTCATTGAAGAGAAGCTGTACACCATAAGTAATTTTAAAAAGGCATAACGGTATGCTGTAATTCAGAATCGATTACAAATATTTACATAAAAATTCCATTTACTATTTAATAAAATATAATTATTGAATTTAAATATATTAATTGTTATTAATATTAAGGAATAAAAAGATATTAAAATTTTCAGTATGTGAAAATACATTAAAATATTTGAAGAAACTTACCTCTGGATAAAAGCAGGATTTTTATTTAAATAATAAAAAAAATAAATCAAGAGGTCTTCAGCTGCATGACTCGGGTATCAAAAACTCACAGAAAATTTATTTGTTGAGTTCCCACTCTCCAGACAATATATTTTTCTCTCCAATGACACAAAGGCATGCTTACATTAATCTAATATATAAGTGCCATTCAGAAAAGTGTTGGGAATTAGTAGGGAAGTTAAATATCTGCTCTATTTTCTCACTTCCCATCAGTATTTCAGTTACTCCAAGATTTTGAGATGGTGCACTTTAAGAAGGTTTAGGCAGCTCTACCAATTTACAAGGATGACTGTATATAGCTTTCATTTCAAATTACTTCTTTCTGCGAGATTCTGACAAAAAAAAAAAGTAGACTAAAAGATATCTGCCAACTGTTAAGGGGAGATTGCAAGTGATGGTCACTGGAACAGACCATGTTGTTCATTGAAATGTGATCTAAACTTATTTGATTAACAGGGTGGCATACGTGGGTGGATAACAATTTGTTTCCTCAAAAACAGATGTCCACACAAGCTAGCCCACTCGAGATCAGCAAAAGAAGAATATGGCACTTGCTCCTTCCTCTCAGTTGATGTAGCAGGTCCACAGATGGAAAAGCAATTCTTTTGCAGTCTCCAGCTTCCACTTGTTGGATGTCCTCCTATGGTGTCTCCCTAAAAGTCTATTGTTCAAAAATTTATGACAGTAGTTGGTTGGCATTAGTTGCCTACTCCTTTACTGAGCACACACCACCAAGAAGCATCCTGTCCTTTTGATCATGCTTCTTCAACACGTGATGAACATCAGAAAAATCTCTCAGTTTAAATTTTGATAATCAAAGTTAGCCATATAAAAGACAGTTGCCAGATTTTGCCTCCCAGATCAGAGGTTTTCTGGGCTTTTAGGTCTCATTATCATTAATTGGGCCAGAAGTGCACAGTACTTGTGAGAAAGTCAGGCTGCGCAGTGAAGTGACAGAATATGGCCTCAATTTCCTAATTTTAGACACTGCAATATGGCAAACTATGCCTTTAAGTACTTCTGACAAAGTGAAGTTGCAATCCATAGAGTTGTTCTGCAGTTCTAAGGTCAGCATGCAATCTTGTACATTTAAGTTTGTTTAGACTATTTACTACATTTGTGTTTTATAGTATTAATCCTAGTCAGTGCCATACAGACAGAATTGATAACTACTTATGAGATCATAACTGCAACATTGCCAGTTGATAAAGGTTAGAAACATTAGAGCTGATTTTTCCTGTAGGACACAGCATGCTAGAATTTAATTGTAATCTTGCTTCATTACCCATCCCATTCCCTATTAAATAGCACAATAATTGTCTTTATGTCTTTATTTCTCACATCCTAAATTATTGCCATTTGGGATCATAAAAAATCATTCCTACATAGCTGAATGCATTACTTTTCACTGAAAATATTTTTTTTCTAATTACTTAGGAATTTATAGTTAGGATCCCCATTGAAGGACTGTCAACCTTACTTTGGGGATTTTTATAGCAATTTGAGGAGATTTGACTGTATATTATATTTCACCCCCAAAAAAGGAACAGCTGGCCTATTTATGTACATCATCAAATGTCAGCTCCTTTAGAAAATGAAGGGCTTACTGCATCATTATCATCCCCAAAATAACCAGTAGCTGGTAGAGACAGAATTTCATGTTTTCCACTGCTTGGAGGAAGTCTTTTCCACTTGATCATCATTAAGAAGTATTGTCATTATTTTTAATAGTAATAGTATGTATTAGATTAACAAGAACCTGTCTTAGAGTACTGGAATGAGTGTCAAGCTAGACCTCATTGCCAAATCCTAATAGCTTCTGTCAAGGTAAGTGCACTTGTGTCTGAAGAGGAGCATGTTTACTTCCTTAAGGCTTATTTTGTTGCCAGAGGTGTTGGTTTAAATTAATTGCTCTGTTTAGACAATTAGCTTCACAATTTTTTTACAGGGAAAAGGGTTCACGGGTGACTCCAATTAAAATTCTTTACATCACAAAATTACACTTAAACATTGTAAGCATTTTTATCACTAAATATATGATCCATGAATAGGTCACTTAATATTGTTTTACCTGCTTGTTACACAATCCTTCAAAAAATTTCAAAGCAGCTGGACTTTCCCCTGCTTATGACTTATGGTACTAGGCAAGTCTATACAATTTCACCTTAGACCTGAAAGACTTGTTGCTCTTAATAGACTCAGTTCAAGGAAAAATATGATATGTGCATCAATAACTTAAATTTAGCTTTTATGCTTATGAACTCGAACTCTGGTTTTGTAAATAAATTTTGAAAAAAAAAACCCAAACTGAAGATTACTTGCATATAAAGAACAGCAATAATAAAATTCCATTTTGTGTCATATGTCTACTTTGTACATACAACGAGAATTTTACTACTTAAAGTAATGAACAGTCATGTGAGTTTGGTATTTAGCTATGAGTTTATATACTGCTAAACAACATGAAAAAAAATGTGACCTTATCATTTAAAGAAGACTTACCTGATTGATTTCTGATACTTACTATTTACACAGTTTTCTGATACAAAGGTATACTCTGATGAATATCAGATGGCATATTGATGTTTTTCTAATGATGATCTAAGGTTTGCTCCTACTATATCTCTTCTATTAATAAATTATATTTCTTAAAGCATATCAAGATATCTATTGCAATCTTTATTTTGTCAGTTTTTTCAATAACCATGATAAGTGAGCCTATTTGATTTTACATAGGCACAAAAAATTTAAATACATATAAGTCAGTCTTTTACTTTGAATGTTAAAACTGTTTCAAAATAAGAAGCAATGTAAATCTTTATAATCATGAAATAATCCTTTTGCTACAAGTGCGCTAGTTTTATAAATAATTTTCACTTGTGATTATAGCTAGCAGCCATATGTTAAATTAATTTTACAAACCCAGAAAATACGAATTTGAATTCTAGTCAAGACAATGAAAGCAGGATCAGTTTTATTGTCTTACGTACTGCTGCCCATCTTCACAGTGCTGGAAAGTCATACCCAACCAACAAGTCCACACAAACATTTTATATAAGCCTCTTTCCTTTCTGCAGACACAATATTAACTGTCTGGTTGTTAAATTACTTTTTTTTTTTTTCTTTTTTTCCACTCTTTTACAGGTACAGAAAATAAGAAGGAGTTGGTATCCCTGGGAGCATTATGGCAAGCAGTCATGTGGATTGGGGAACCGAAGGTGATTGGCACTGAGCGCTTCAGAAAATCAAGCCTCTAGTTTATGGCGCTGTGACTAAATGACATACAGGATGATAGCTATGTGAGATGCAGTAGAATACTAAAATAATCGTGGCTGCTTTGCAGTATTGCAGGGTAATAAAAGCAACTGCCTCTAACCTGAATGATTTTCACAGCTTTCCATTTATTGCCTAAGAAAGTTGCTGGTTTATTTACATTGATCCAGCATTCAGAATTTCTGAATGTGAAGGTCACCTCTTCCTGAATAAAACTGACATCACATTAAAAACACCAAACCCAAACCAAATAGTTGGAAGGGATGGTTTGTCGCAAGCCTTCAAAACCTCTCCAACTATTGAAGTGCTTTCCCCACATTCTTGCATTCTATCCTGTCTTTTGGCATCTTTCATGAAGCATCAAGTAAGTCTATTTGCTCAGACTACTCCTATGTTTGAAAACTAAATAAGGGCAGGGTTCATGCACTGATCTGAGGCAACTGATACAGCTTAATTGTTCTGTCTACGGCTTGTCTTTAGCCTGCAACATCTAGCACATTTCCAAATGTTCTGAAACAGCTGAAGGACAGTTTGCCTCAAAAACACTCCCAGTAAGCTGTTTTGATGTGGACAGCTTACTTTGGAGCATCAAAGAAGGTAGCCATTTGGACACCAGCTATGTCAAGTCATTTGTTCTCATAACCAGAGAACAGTTCCTGGACCATTTTATTTTTTTAGGAGAGCTTTTTTCTTCAAAGAAAAGCTTTGAGAGTTTTATGCATGAATTTCCCCACTCAGCACCTAACTGCTGCTCCACAAAGACACTGAGGGCACCATGCCCAAGTCTCTTGCCAAGAGAACTGGGATGATATTCAGAACTGAGAGGAAGAGAGGATGAAGGGAACAAAGTCTGTGTGGAAGGAGGGGTTGACATAAAAATACACCCCCCTGTCAAAGCATAGCCCCGTCCATTTATCTACCAAGCTGCCTGCTGTACCCAAAGAGATGAAGTGGTGCAATGGGACACAGCAGAGGACAAGAACTGTTTCTGTGCCTACTGGAACAACAGATGGACCCAGCTTCATTGTTACTCTGTTTGCCACCACACTGCTATTTACCTTTGTCTCCATCTGTTCTTTCTTGTCATGAGCTTATGTTGTGAGTGCTCTGGATCAGCGACTGCATCTTGCCAAGCTCAGTGGGATCCTGATTGCTGCCTGGAGACAGGCTGTTAGGCTATACATTCACAAGGGAAATTTATGCCACAGATACTTAGTGAAATTTATACTGTGCAGTCCAGACAGTGTCTTGTGTGTTATTTGGGTAGAACTTGATGTTCATAAAGAATGGAGTATAAAAGGCCAACACACACAAAAAATACCCAGTATTAATGGAAATAGTAAGAATAACTCTAGAGGAAAATGGAAACTAAGGATATAGTCACCTAATTCCCAGCTCCAGAAAACATTTAAATCCATATGAGATTCATATCTCTGTGTCTCTGCAGAGATTAAGGCCAAGAACATGACCAGAGACCTAATATATTTCTAAATAAGTTTGGAAGAAAGGGATAAGCTAGTGATACCACTCATTTTCTCTGATAATTCAGTAATAGAGCACTTTTCTTGTGATACAAGACCGCTAATTTCAAATTCTTTTTTCTGCCTTGGTAGATATGAAGATGTATCTCCAACTACAATCGCTAGACAGCTGGGTATTCAGAGATGCAATTCAGTCATGCTCACCAGCCCAGTACTAAATGAAAAGACAGTATTTTCTGGCACCAACGAAAGACTGAAAAACAGTGAATGTAGGTTTGACTCTATAACTTCACGGCATGGCAGCCAGCTTGAAGTTGGCAGATCTGAGTTTCTGTCTCTACTGTGCAATTTTATGTTGGATCCCACTGCATATATCCTACACAATAATGGCACAAGGAATCAAGAATCCTTAGGCATATTATGGAAAATACACTAACAAATAGGCTATGGAGAGATCACAACGGGGTACTATTGACAATTCAACAGTATATCCCTTTCTTAACTCATTATGAAAAAAAACATAGTGAATAAAGTTCAAGTTGAATGCTTGAACACTCAGAGATATAAAAATACTTAATGAAGTATCAATTAAAATTCATAATCCAATTCTTCCCCCCATGCGAAACTTCAACACACAAAGTGAGACGAAGAAAAGACTTTTGGAGCAGAAAGAATGGCTTTTCATGGTACACAGAATTCTAGCCTCCATTCATTATGGTTTTAGTCTTATAACTTAAACCAATTTCTCCACATGCAAATGATGAATACAGTGACTTTTTTTTTTGCATATGTACTGTAAGAAAAATAAAATCAGATTTAAAGAAATAGCAAGAATGCATTACTGCAACAAAAGTTATTTGAAGCTGCCTGTCATCTGCTATAAATATTTATATTGTTAGGTTTCCCAAGATATGAAATGATAAACAGTTTCAAAGCAATCAAAAAATCATGATTTTTTCAAAATTTCTCCTTCATATGCCCATGTCTTGTGTACCAATGAGATACTCTCATCAATTAAAGATGAGAACAATATATGCAGATTCAATTGATTTTTTAGTGAAAGTGAATGAGATCATGAGTTTCCTTTACACTGTAATCCCAAACATTTCCCTGTTTGACCAGTCCTCAATCTCCTCTTCTGGCTACGTCCACGTTCTAACCTTCACCTTTATGGTGACTGTGCGATCCTAATAACCTCCTCCCTGCTCTTTCTTGTTCTTACAGTGTTTTCTGTCTGTCTTTTTCCACTGGTTCCTATGTTCCTATTCTGTATCCCTCTTTCCTCAAGCTCTTCTTTCTAGTTTGGTGCAGTTCTTGATTTGCTCTACTTCCTTGGCAGTAATAGATGAACCACTGAAAACCCTAGTGAGACAGAGCATACCTTCTGCAGGAGTAGATCAGAGATCTCTGAATAAGCTCCAGTGAAATAACAGTTTAAATTCTAGTAGCAGTTTAGAAGATTATTTTTATTCATGCTGCAACTATTTAACAGTGAATCAAGTGGTCAGGCTCAGTCAAAGCATAAAACCTGAAAGATTTTTACTATAATGAATGAAGTGTTTAGAAAACAAGTCCTGTGAAGAGTGGCTGAAGGAACTGGGGTTGCTAGTCCAGAGAAAAGGGGCATCAGAGGAGACCATGTTGCTCTCCACAGCTAGCTGAAAGGAAGCTTTAGCAAGGGTGGGCAGGGGGGCAATCTCAATTTGTAATAGGACAAGAATGATCTGCCTCAAGTTGTTCCAGTAGAGTTTTAGATTGGGTATTAGTAAAAGATTTTCTCACTGAAAGGGTTAGCAAGCACTGGAACCTTCTGTTGGGGGATGGTGGTGGCCAGTCTGGGAGGTTTCTAAAAGATGTGTAGATGTGGTGCCTAGGGACATGGCTTAGTGGTGGCCTTGGCAGTGTTGCTTTAATGGTTGTACTCACTTTTTGTACTAGTTTTACTGATCTTTTCCCACCTGAGTCTATGATTCTATGAAACTTCTAGTGAATAAGGTTGACACAACCTGTTACATGAACATGGGAAGTGAAGAATATCAACTGTCTGAGCAACAATTAGGTTTTAAAAGCATATTCTATCTATAGCATAGCCTTAAATTGCAAAAAAATAACCTGCTAAGTGGTTTGATGAAAAACATGACATGTATAAAAAAGCTGGCATGAAAAGAAAGGTGTTTTTGTCAAAACTACCCTGGAAAAATTGTTACAATACAGTAGCTTAAAAATATTCATTGCAGAAGGTGGTAACAAATTAGAACAGGAAAATCAGTATACCCATAATGATAACCTGCTTTGTGAGGTGGTACCCTTAGCTCAGATTGGCAACAGATCAAACCTAGCCCAGGACATACGAGTAAAATAAGGTTTTATTATTCCATGAGAAATAAATGTGAAATAAAGTTTTTGGGGTCTACCCAGGTCCATTTCCAGAGTCTTGATAAGTATTTCAGTGACACAGTCATCTGCCATCAGACGTTAGCTTCTAAGTACTAAAGATACTTTAAAAATATCATAAGGCCATGTTGACTACCAAATCAGTGAGCAGCATACACAGAAGCACACATTCCTAAAAGTGTTACCAGAACCTTATTACCTGTTGAAAATTCATGCAACTTATCTTAAAAAGAAAACATGCACTATAGCTGTCAGCTGGAAGACTGGGCATGTCTAATATATGCAGCATTCAAGAGCTACTTAAGAACAATTCTGAAGATTTCAAAAGCTGAAGCTGTAAGCCTTACATGTTAATGGAAGTAACTAGCTGAATAAAATAAATGCAATTAGGTCTCTGGTGAACTTATGTTTTGGTACCTGAACATCATATGGTGCTATGTGAATGGAAAAGACACACATTTACAATTTTCACTTGGTGAAGTACAACCAGCTAAATGTTTATAAAACAGCAGCAATTGATGAATATGAAGTCAAATGCTATGCAGTCTGCACTGGCAATTACGGAAGCAAAATCTGAATGAACGCTATGGCAGCAAATGTAAATTAATGCAAAGTTGGTTTAGAACTTAGAATCCAACAAAACAAATCAAAGAGCAAAATATTAATTGTAACTATGGGAGTAGCAGAAATGGTATTGAATGTGAGGAATGCATCAGCAAGGTTGAATTTAAAAATCTTCAATTGATAATTGGTATCGTAATCCAATGCAAATGTTCAAAAATAATATTCTACATTTCTATTTAGAAATTATCCATTTCTTGTAACTCATTCCTGGAAATCATTACTTTATTCTGTAGTGCAGACAAAAGATCCTGAAAAGTTTCTTTTAATAATTTTGCTTGAGACTAAAGCATTTAAAGAGCTTTTTTTAAATAAAGGTGACAGTATATCAGCAGGGTTTCCTTTGTCCCCGTCCTATCACCATGTAAGTGCTAGTGGTTTGGTCTATGTTTTAAGGATAAAAATATTCTTCATGGGTAAAGTTCACCTAAATCTCAATAAAATAAAGGCTTAAGAAACTAAATAATCCATAGCTCCCAGATGATAATCTTGTTTTTCAGAATCACCTAACTCTGTAGGCACACAGGTGGCTCTGAATATCTACAGGTTTTTACCCACATACACAAACATATGTTGTGGGAAATATGAAGGCAATTCAGGATAATGTAGGCAGCTGCTTAATCTCCCTTAACTCTCTGGGGCAGATGATGACAGCAGCCTTAAGCACAGGAAATCAGATCAGGATTTAAGGTCTGTTCAGATGACAGTTAACACCCACAGATTCCTTATTTAAAGAGAGAATCCTGAAACATTGGTCAAAGCAGCAATAAGAATAAAATAAAATAAAAATTACTTGAACAGTGAGGCATGAGTGAAGTTCTTGCAATGCAAATTAATAGAAGGTAAATCCTAGCTGCAGGTAGTCTCAATCATAACACCTTCCTATGGTATATTCTGGCTGAGAACTCTCTTCACTCTTTCAAATGCAGCATGCAGCCCAGGAATGCATGAGTCATCAGATCATTGAGAGAGGACTATATTGTGGGGGGTCATGACATGCAGTTGAAAAGGAAGTCACCTAAAATTTGGGGTTTTAGTAGTTGGTTGCTTTATTTTTTAGCTTGGACTAGTTATATATATTGTAGTTTATGTTTTGTTTTGTTTTTGTTTGGGTTTTTTTTTGTTTTGTTTTGTTGGGTTTTTTTTTAAATTTCTGTGCCTTCCTATTCCAAGGATTAGTAATCTGCATTATTCTAAGATAGATCCTAATTTTTTTTTTTTTACCATCTTTCCTTGCAACCTCTGGAATTTTGTGGTTTCAGCATTGTAGAAGCTCACCTCTAAAGCTGTTTCTCTCCTTCATACTGATATTATAGCCTAGAGTCATGACACTGTCTTGCAATGTGGGACATAAAGGCTGACGTCAGCTCAGACTGAGTCAAGACAAGTCCCTTATGTGTCTTATCATCATGACTGGCTGTTTTGGTGACTAAGGTGAGAGTCAGGAAAAGGGAATTATTGTTTTCTTTTTGGAAAGGAAGCTTGCTGTCTTCTATTGAAAGGGTATTTATTGGAGATGTACAGCCACACCAGATGTGCCAATGTGACCACCAAAGATTTTATTTCTTCCAATGCAACAAAGTGCAACAAAATAACACCAGCACAGAGAAATAACCATGCAGTTTACACTGACTCTTAGGTGGATGGGAAGCCTTCAGGTCTATTTATACTTTTCTGAAGTATGCACCATATGCTGAGGTGTGTACATTGGATTCAAGGATCCAAAATCTAAGGTGAGCAAATTTTAAATAAAAATGGCCTACCAGTCACTGATCATAGGGATGGGACATAGTATCTATATTGGAGAGAGGAAAGATTATCCCGCTACTTCTCCACTATTTGGGGGTAGTAATTCTTATTGGCATCAAGGAGGAGAAGTAACAATTGCTGCAAAAATATTTTAAGAGTAGGATTAAGCCGAGTGCATAAAACTAATAAAAATGCTTGAGGCATTGGTTTTGAAGCCATTTCCTCTCACTTGCAATAGCTAAAGACACACAGACCTGTAAATCTCACTTTTTCTGTGCCTTATTGATTTTGAAGGGAAGTAAAGAAAGAGTACTGAAGTTTGAGAGAAGTAAGACAGAAGTCGCTCATTAGCATCAGTGAACCACTCAGCAACTTTTTCCCCCCTTTGTTTTTTTGTTTGTTTGTTTGTTTGTTTGTTTTTTTAAGGTTAAAATTATACTCTTAATGCTTTGGAGTAGGCAAAAGACACATTAGAGTACCACTTAGCCAGACTCTCTTCTTTTGCAAAAAACACACCTGACTATACTGAGTCACTGAGGATTGAATACGGTCTTGCCTAAATCAGTTCCAGAGCAAGTGATAGCATGGCATCCTTGCTGGCAAGTCAAAGAAAAATCAAAGGGTTTTGTTGGGTTTTATTTTTTGTTTTTGTTTATTTGGGGGTTTTTGTTTGTTTGGTTGGTTGGTTGCTTGCTCGCTTGCTTGCTCATTTGTTTTATTTATGGGGATGCAGGGGAGATATTATGTGTCAATTGACTCATGGCTAAGCAAGCATTTCCAAGTTGAGCCAAGTTGAGACTTTATTCATATTCCCATTATGATTAATGGGATTTGCTGGGTAAAAAAGCACCTTTAAATGCCAAAGCTGCCCAAACTGTGGGAGTCTATAAATATTTATCTGATTAAGAGATGTGCACCAAATGAAAGGGCTCTAACTGATGAGTGTCTAAATAAGACTTTTTCAAAGAGTTGGATTTTTAGAAGCTGCTGAGTGCCCACCCTCAGAAAATCTGTTTTTCCAGTGTATTCTTGGGGCTTTGATTGACAAGCTGGCTAAGACTGGGGTAACTGAAAAGGTTACTGTGTCCCTCATCCCTGCTGTTCAAGAGTCAGATCCTGAACCAAGGCAGATGAACACTGTCAGCTCAGTCTCTTCAGTTGACTAACAAGCAACTTGTTCAGGGGAACAAGTCAGACAGAGGAAGTGGTAATGGTTTTCACTTTCCCAGCCCACACTACCTCTTGCCCTACATTGGGGAATGCTTAAGAATCTAAATTTTCTAAGGGTGAACATACATTCAACAAATTCTGACTCCTTTCGGGAATGTTGTTTGGATAGTGAAATTTGTGGATTCTAAGCAAAAAAACATAGGTGATACAATCCCACATTAGAAATCTAAAAGATTGCTTCTTAAAATCCTGATTTTAGACTGAAGAATCTGCACTAACACCCTTGTAAGGCAGTTTGCCTAACTGTATCACCATTTACACAAAGAAAGTATTTTTCAAGAACTGCCATACTAACTTAATTTTCTTTAACACCTGAAGTGCTATTGACCTTGGATGCAGGTCTTTGTTGCTGTATTTTCTATATATTTTATTATTGTTTATATATGTGTTTTCTGTATATTTTATTATTTTTAACATGTTCATATATATATATTTATATATTTACTCTGTATTTTTGTGGCAACCTTCATCATGTTGTCCTATTATTTCCATATTTTTGTTTAGCCTGTATATTAAAGTGGTATAAAGTTTTCTGTAAGAAAAGAATTGTTTAGTGAGCAGCAGAAGCAGAATGAGGTAAACTTTTTATTTTATGAATCTCCAAAGAGCACAGAGAACTGAAGTGTCTACCTCTCAGTAAGTAACACAGACATTGCAAACTTCAAACATGTATAGATTTTCACATCCAGGGCCAGTGACTAGATTTATGATCCTATCCTATGTTGAATGAACTCTGTGACGGTAAAAAAAAAATTTAAAACTTTTAAATTCCATAAGAAAGAGCTCCTCTGTTGCAGACCAGACACTGGAAGACGCTCTACCTCGTTCAAACATTGAAACTTCCTGGCTCTGAAAAGAGGAATGCAATAATCTTTAAAAGTGTTACTCCTTCCACACCTAATTAAACCATGGAGCATATAAAACTATGGAGCTGTGCTCATACTATTTCCATATATTTGTCTTATTTTGGTTTATTTTTGCCTTGCACTTTTACCAGCCTTCAAAATCAGTCCTGGTTCTACATTTTAGAAGATACGTGAATGGAATAATCTTTGCCAGAACTTTGGTCCTCTAATTTGTCCAGTCATGTAAAGGGATACAGACATTCAGGGACACAGTGACGTGCTAGCACAGTAGAAATCCAAGCATTTCGGTGTCCCTGGCCTTCACACAGAACTGAGGGGAGTAATTGTACATATAGAGGGGGATCAAGATTTCTTGTAGGGAAAGATGGCCTGGACTCCAATCCAGAATATTGCTGTCCAATCCACAGAATTGCTGTTTTGTGACAGAAGTGTTTTGATATAGAGGAATGTCTTTCCAACCATTCAGCTGATAGGTCTATGCTTTTTCATAAAGCTGGCTAATTCAGCAAAGAATGGATTTTGGTTTCAGAGATACATAGGGTTTAAACATGTATTATTCTCTTTTAAATTACACTTTATAGCATATTATACCCTGAGAGAAATTATTCATAAATGGCACTAATGAGTGTCAAGCTGCATTGCAAGGCATTTTGAAAATTGTCCTATTAATTAATGGAGTAATTAAGCTTTTGTCAGTGACATATCATATTTCTGACAGAAATAGATGGCCTGTGTAAGTCTGTGCTAGGCAGTTATCCAGACAGCCACTGTGTTTAATGAATGGCAGCAATTTAGTCCAGGTTTATGGTGATGGGACCACCTGCATAGGGGGAGCTGGCAACCTGCATACACAAACAGCACTTTGCACTTTTCCTCAGTAAAATCATCTTAGTTCTAAATTGATGTAGCCCTCCCTAGGATGACACATTATCTTTTTGCCATTAAACCATAAGTACTGTTTCTGCAAGCTTTTGTGACAAAAATGTCAATTAATTTTCAACTTTCATTTCCATTTAATTTTGTATTCTCCTTGTATTTGCATATTAATGTGAACATGGTGCAGAACTCTTAGATTAAAATACCTTGCTAAGGCTAATAGCATGTAATGCATACTTATTGACTGTAATAGTTATGAAAACATTAAACTTTTAGAAAAATAGATTTTCAGGTTACCATCTCCTTCGGGAAAATATTTTTCAGACACTTCTCCCATCAACCACCACCCAAATACACTGGGTGGGGGATGTACAAATATAAACACTAAAAATAGGAAGAAGGGTGAGAAAAATGCCTAAGTGCATTATCAACACAAAGAAATATATATATATATGTGTGTGTGTGTGTGTGTGTATACACTTTTATTCCCTTAGCAACAGAGCTCTATTAATTCTAATAATAATTTATAGCCTGGTTTCATTTAACAAGATCTTAGAATTGTATCCAGAAGCAAAAGGGCATGAAAGGGGAAAACTGCATTGGTGGACTGATTTTATTTCCATGTGGTTACACAGTCCATATGCTTAGATTTATGAGTTGCACATCTTAGAACACATCTGAGTATTTTCAAATGTAGATGAGCAAAATTATTGAGCCAGCACTGACATAAAATATCCACTGTCTTGCTTGTTATAAAAAGCAACTAGCTAGCTTCAGCACAACAATCAGTGCAGTTAAACACTGATTTGTGGGTGACCACTCCATCAGCGCACTTGCAAGCAAAACACTCACAGTAAAATGGCAGGGAAGGTTCTTTTGCTGATCAGTTCCAAATTCTGCACACACATCCCACCCATCCACCCCCCCCACCCAATTTAAAAATGTTAAAAGTCTGAATTTTGTCCATTTCATGAGGCTGCTAAACTCAGCACAACCTAGACACTCAGGACTGCACAGCATAATTGACATGCCTAAAGTGTGAAACTTTCTTAGATTTAAAATACTGGACCAAATCTTCTCCTGATATACCTGACTGAAACAATTGGACTCATAGCAATGATTAAATTGTACAAGACAAATAACAATATCTAAGTATCAGTGCATGTGAAATAACCAGTGTGTGATCCCATTCAAAATACACGAGTCTGGACTGAAATTTCATTTGTCTGCTGCAAAAAAAAAAAAATAATATATGGAAGATGATGCAAGAGATGAAACATATATGACCCTCCTGATGGTAGAGAAGACAGCTTGAATATAGGCTCCCATGATAATTCCACCATCCTGAAAGACTCTGGATTTGGACTGATTACATTTCAATTGTCAGAGGTTTTAGAATATTCTTTCAAGTATTCCCAACCTCACTTTGGGAGGTTTGGTAAGCGTCCAATACATTTAAATTAAAATGGTGATTCATTACAATGTCTAAGACACAGAGTTACTTTGTCATAAATTATAGGTAATCTGCACTCTTACATTAGCTCAATTACCAGTAATAGAGTTTTAATGCAGTACTTACATGGTGTTAGAGAGAAATTTGCGACACTACTAGATTTATCTCAAGGAGAAAATGAAAACTAAATTGGAAAGGCTGGTACAGGAGAAATGCTGATAGGGCACCAGGGAATGGAAGTGGGGACAAAAAGTCATGTCAGTGACATGAAATGGAAAAAGATAGAGTAAATATAAGAAAGAAGATTAAAACACACTGTGTGAAGGAAAAATGTAGTGTGCTAAGGACACTTGAAGAAGGAGAAACAAACCAGCAGAAACTGGTAGGGCAGAAAGGATACTAAAAGGGGGAAAAATAAGGAAAATAAGAAGAGTGACAAGGTCAGTTACATATAAGTGGCCTGATTCTAAATTAACTCTGAATAATAAGATTATAAATGTAACAGAAAACACAGAGAGAAAATGATGATTGTTTTCTCCTGCAAAACTCAGACCGAGAGAGAGAATGCAGAAGTCAGTTTCTAATGATTCCCAGTTAGTCCCTAACTTTAGGTAGCTCCGCAACTGTTGAGTACTTTTAGCCAGGGTTTAATAGGATCTAATTTTTTGCAAAATCAGAATGCTACTACCTTAATGAAATATCTATCAGGTTGAAATCTGTTAATAGTTCACTCAAGCTAGAATAATATTTCTGTTCTTTAGACATAGTTCCGTACATTTATAAACTGGTCTTTTGAAATGAAGATGGGAGGGACACAAATTGGAACACCCACATAGCTAGAAATTTAATTATGTTGTTGTTTTGGTTTGAAATCATTTGGAGTGCAGAACCTGGGATGTACCAGGTCTTTATGAAAAAGAGGACAAGGAAATATAGTTGAAAATAAAGTCTGTTTAAAATTCTCGTACATTCTACTCTTCCCTCATTAAACAAAACAGGAAAAAAATGTGTTTGGAAATCATCACAGGAAAAGAAAAGGAAAAAAAAAAGCAAAAACAAAAACCAAAACATGTGCCAAAAAAAGCAAACAAAAAGAATAAACAGGCAAATCATAAAACTTTTAGAATCAGAAATGCAGGCCTGCCGCAGGGGGAAAAAAAAATCCTGGAATCTGGAAAACCCAGAGTCAGTATTCCTGCTGTATCATACTTTACCACATGATTAATTTAGAATGACATACAAAAGGCTCATTAAACAGCCTTTAATGAGGTTATTTATCTGTAATATAAGAAACTGAGATTGAAATTTTTCATCCGTCTCAGACAGCCAAAGGACATGATTCAGGTGCAGTGTTTTCTCCTCAGCTTACAGCGATCACAGGGTTATTTGTAACCCTGAGATCCTGTACCTGCCTTCTGTTTGACCAGAAATTTCACAGTCTGAGAACCTTTCTGACTGAAAGATCTGTAAAAAATGTTGTACTCACACCACCAAGTTCCACAGTCATAGAAAATGGCTGTCCTGTACCAAGGCTATAACATGTGTCAGCACTTATTTTAGGCCAATCTCCTTTATTGCTCCTCTAAATTGCCTATATTCTGACTCATTCAGGCCTTTTTGCAGCTTTAGAATCTTCAATTATTTCCCAAACCTCTTTTTATTTTCCCTTCAAGTAACAAGTGACCACATCATGTAAAGCTTTTAGAGCTTTCTGGAGTCAAATAGCCTACTGTTTGCCAAATGATTTTTTTAACAAATCAGCTCTAGAAATAAAAAATCCTCTCTTGTATACTTTAATACTATGAATCAGTTGTAGAAACAATATTACTCTCTTTTTTTTTTAATATATACTGGAAGAAGAAAACTAAAGAAAGACATAAAATATATAAATTTTATAAAAAATTCTTCTTGGATAAAACATTTTATCACACTTCTAGTTTAGTATATATAACACAACACCTTGTAATAAATTAAAGTAAAAACCCAAACAAATAAACAAACAAAAACCAAACCAAACAAAACTAACCTGAATCCCTTTGTTTTCCTTCAGGTTATATATTATGTAAACCACATTAACTGAGGAATTCATAGTTTTCTGTAATTTCTGAATTACTTGTATGAGACTTTACCATATAAAAAAGTTGTTTTGCTGAGTGAAAGCAGTAATGAAGAAGACTCAAAGGAGAAACAATTTATATTCCTGGATAAATGTGAGGAGCATATGAGTAGTAAACCCGCGTCATTTTTACAAGGCAATGTTTTCTGAAAACACCTGTGCTGATTTCAGCTGGGGTGGAGCTGGCTTTCTTCAGAAATCAATATCTTTTTTATTGTAATGCATTTTAAATGTGCCACAGTACACTGAAAGCTATGATGCTAGATTGATAGTAATAGCAAAATGCGTAAGTTCAGACTTTGTCACGCACAGGCCCTTCAAATAAAAGCCACTCAGGAAAATGGGTTGGTGACTAAAATTATTTTGCTTCTTGGTTCTCCAGTTATGCAAAAAAATATAAACACATTGTTCTGGACTATCATTGAAACAGTAATAAGCAAAGCTTAAAGCCTAATGGACTTCAAAAGCCTCTTTATCTTTTATTTGCAGAGTTGAATTTCTAAGCTGAAAAGTAGAAAATGTGCCTGAAATGAAGTGATCTAGAAGAAGGTTCTTGGTTGCTGCTAAGTGGTTTTGTGAGGTACAGAGTACTTTCTGTAGTGAGAGAGACATTCTGGCTTAATTTATTTCTATTTTGTGCCATAAATTCTTCACTTATTTTCACTATTTCTAAAGTTCGGAGTATGGGGAAACAAATTCTCAGGCACTGAATGCGTATGATTCCTTAAAGTTCTTCAAATATTTTAAAGTTCTGTAAGATGGAGTTGCTAGATGAGCCTATCTTCCCAAGAAAAATCCCTTAAATAACAGGAAGGACACACAGAATGAACCTGAATATTTTAGATCTACTAATTTAGGTAATGCATGCAGATCTGCACACTGCTCGCAAACATGCTGCATTTCATTTTTATTCTTCCCATAAATCTCAAGCACAAAGTTGCACTGTGAAGCACAAGTAAGCGAATACATCTTGCTATAGTAGGTGCTTTGAATGCCGTCATGAGAGATATTCTCCCACAGAGGACCAATTTTTCCTGAAGACTGAATTGATGGGATAGTTTTATAGCTCTTGTGAAATGGCTGAGGGTATAAAATGTCTTAAAGGTTTTCTTAATTACCTCAGTAATCAAATGCTTAACACTAATATAATGATGTTAATACAGTATAGAAGTCAACTGACATTGCAGTTATATGAGATAATATACCTGACTCTTGAATTATACTTTTGATTATGCATTACTGTTAGTCCATCTTAAAAAAAACCCCACACAATTAAAGATCTTAGTTTATAAATACCAAACATATTAAAAAAGTTACTCAACAAAATATGTGTAGTTGTTGCCATAGTTTGATTGTTGATATTCCAGTTTTATTAATTTCTTCAAACTTTGTTCGACAAAGATCCTCTACTATGTTCATGGTAACCTACTTTCTGCTAATTTTCAAACTTACTAGTAATTCTTAATTTTCTAAAGTAAAAAGACAGTGTTCCATTTGAACATTGGATGCATTCATATGTGTCTTGTTTGCAGACTTTCTGGATATAGTGTTTTTATCCTCTTTGAACATAATCAAAACTGGGCATTTTATTTTATTTACTGCTTCTTTATTCTGCTTTCTTATTTTTTGTAATGTTCTTTATATTTGTGCAGCTTCTTCCCCTTCAATTTTTTCTAGTTGTTTATCATCTCTGTTTATCATTCAGACTCTTCTACAGCTCTCTAGGCTTTTACTGCTTCCAGTAATAAGTCTGTTTTCCCTAAAATCACTTACTTGTAGAAGCAAATATGCATAATAAAAATAAAGCAGGGGAAGGGCTTACCTCTTTGGGCATTTACTTATTTATCTCCTCAAAAGTGACATCTCCTTCCACAGTAACTGAAATTCTAGCAGGTACTGCACAGAATCACTACCAAGCTGGCAATCCTGGCTATAATATATTGATACATTTTATCAAAAAACCAAAAAACCAATTTTTTTTTTCTGCAGACATATTAATTTACCAAGAAAAAAACCACATAAACAAAGCCAAACATATACACACACATGTCGGAACTCAGAATGTCCCACAGACATTCTTGGATGTTCCAGACCCAGGTCAAAAGCATCTGAGACCCTGGCATGCAGCCAGAAACCCCTGTGGCTTTGAATCTGACCCATGGAACAGTTTACCAACTTTGCAGGAAGAACAAGAAGTCACAAAAGTTTAGATATTGTAGTAGAAGTAGTCACGAAGTAAAGGGTAGGATTTCTGAGTGCTGTACAGGGGGGTTTTAAGCCTTGTACGCAGGGGTCCAAGTTTTGCACATGGGGGTCAGGAGTTTTAAGATGGAGGGATTTGGGTGTGCCCTGTCCTCTTTCTTTCTCCTTCCTAGCCTCCATGTCTTTGGTGGTGTTGGCACTCACAGATTGGTTTAGAGTAGAAAGTCACCATTCAATATAGATAGTAGGTATTGGAGAGAAAGCATAAACATGTAGTACGTAATATATGATATAAAAGATGGCACCAGCCCCTGGGAGGGCAGAGAGTGCCTTTGTCTGAGCTGCTGAACGGGCCACAGCAGTTCAGGGAGAAGAATCTTGTAGATAACCAACAATAAACAACCTTGAGAACAGACAACAGAAGACTACTGAGTCTTTCTTCGAAGGCACGGGTTGGAGGAGGGACTTTTCCATCTTTCGGGGTCATCCCAATCCGGGGGTGAAACCCCACACACACACACATACAAACACACACACATACACACATACACACACACACACACACACACACGCACACGGTGTTCATTATTAGTAGACATGTCTGCAGTTATTTTAACAATGACAAGGAATTGGAAAGTGATTGCCAATATGAAGGTGAAATGGCAAAGATTAGTCTGTAATTAGCTGGTGAACAACTCTCTATAGCAGACTTGGATCAGAGCAAACAAGCTGGAGTAGCTGTAAAAGGAATTTGATAGTGAGCTATCAGTTCAACAGTGTGCTTCTTCTTTGGCCCTTTTTCAGGACCTGTTCTCATCGGGATGAAAACATGGATAATACATGTGTGGGATATGAAGTTCCCTTAGTCGAGAAGATCAGGGGTTTAAGTCTACTCTCCAACACCTCAAATGAAACCCCTACCTTTTGTCTACCTCTTGGGCAAATCCGGACCATGTGGATAACCAACTTTAATTTCTTCATCTTTTTTTTCTACAGAATAACATAAAGATTTTTTATCATTGTCAATTAACATTACACACATGCACACATGTATACCATAAACGTAAAAGTATGTACAGAAAAATGTAGACTCTCAATTGTTGATTAAAATTCAAGACTCCAGGCTACTCTAGGGATAATGGGGAATGAAGAATTGTTTTGTTTGAGCAAGCATTAACAGAAGTTATGGATAGTGAGATCAAACCAAATGTAAAGGACCTTTCTGGATCTGGCAGTTAGTCTTTTTTTAATAACTAGTGGAGAGCAATAAACGTTGCTAAAATGTGGTTTGTTCTAAAGAAAACATTTGAACTATATCGCTATTATCTTTCCCTATAAGTGGCTAATTCTCTCCCTTTCCTATGAGAAGAGGTTCAGGTGATTGGCTCAGATATGATAATGTATTTTTTGGTGAAATGAACTCTATATGCACTGTAAGAGTAAGGAAAATAAGATGTCTTTATTAATAACTTTGCTATGTTTTTCACAGTTGTCTTCCTTTGAAGATTCAATATTCTTTAATAGTGTTTGAAAACTGGTTTGCTTCCATTGCTTACTAAAATGGGGGAGGGGGAGAAGTGGGAACAAGAAGGTGTAATGCTTCTTGTTTAGTGCCAAAAGCTTGAAGGTGGATTGCTTGAAACTTGAAAGGGCATAGAACCATCCAACATGATCTGTCTCATGCAGCTGAAGAAGAATTTAGTTCTTTCAGAAATTAATACATTAATAGTGTTACAGCTATCATTATTATTTCTTTGCCTTAACCAGGACTAACTAGAGATTATGTGTCCTGAGAAGGCTTATGGGAGAAATTTTCTAACTCATATACTTTTCAGTATGAAACTGTACCTAATTGTTCAAAATATATGCAAGATAATATTGTTTTCTGCCCCTAAAGCTCTTAAAAAAAATCAATTTTCAAACGCAATTTAAAAAAAAAAAAGATACAAGAACAATCAATTTATATTTCTACAGTAACTGATTAGGGATCACTTTCTCCTGGCAAATGCAAATCAAAACTCTCATTGCTACTAAAAGCACAAAGAATAATTCCATTAGCTCTGATACTTGCTAATTATGAGTCCTTACAAATAATATTACATTTTAAAAGCATTAAACTCACTTAGACGGTAGTGGATAGAATTTAAGACTCAAGCTTGGAGCAGGTACTGACACAGGCAAATCAGGATGTTAATTTTGTTTGTTTAGGTTTTCTGTTAGTCAGGGAAAATATTCCTTTTTGCTAACTGTGGAAAGATCTTTGACTTCTGTGGTATGTTCAGAACAACATATTTGGGTCCCAGACCTGGATAAGTCTTCAGTGATTGAGCACAAAGCTGTCCAGTAGGTATCCTCAAGCAGCACTCATTACATGTTTTGCACATCATAGGATAATATTATCATAGAATAGTTTGGATTGGAAGGGATCTTAAAGATGATGTAGTTTTGACTCCTTTGCAATGGACAGAGGTACCTTCCACAAAAACAGGTTGATCAAAGCCCTGTCAAGCTTGACCTTCCACATTTTCAGGGATGGGACATTGACAGCTTTTCTGGGCAGCCTGTTCCAAAATCTCAGCACCCTCACAGTAAAGAATTTCTCCCTCATATCTAATCTAAACCTTCCCTCTCTCAGTTTAAAGCCACTGCCCCTTGACCTGTACATGCTCTTGTAATAAGTCCCTTTCCAGCTCTCTGGTAGGCCCCCTTTAAATACTGGAATGCTGCTATAAGGTCTCTCCAGATACTTCTCTGCTCCAGGCTGAACAACCTAACTGTCTCAGCCTTCTTCCTTGGAGTGGTGTACCTCTTCTTGACTTCCATCAATAGCGCCATTGGAATGAGATCAGGCTATCTGATATATAAATTCTGCAAAGACTGTTTCATTTTCTGTAATATTGTTCACAAACATGTGTTTGCACTACAAAAGATACTGATGGAATTGGTCTGTAACTCATCTAATCTGTGGTCTGTTTCCAGAGGAAGGGGAATTTTTCACTTCCATAGCTATCTGTCAAGTTTTAAACAAATCCCATTGTCTTTGACATGCTAAAGATTCAGTCATTTAACCTAGAGACAATATGTATGCAGAAAAAAAAAAACCAAACATGCAAAATAAACAAAACTCCTCTTATTATAAGTAGGTACAGAATCACATTTTAAATCAGATTTCCTGTAGCTTTTTGTGTGATTTGTACTCCAAGGTCAATTAAACCAGTCAATTAAACTGACCAGTTTTTTTCCTGGTCAGTGGCTGGTTACATTTGTACAAAGTAAAAACTTTCTTTCTTTACAATCCCTGGTCCATTTTTATCATCTATTTTAATCTTAATTTAGTTAAAAGTTTTAAATTCCAAACCACTGCACAGGAGGTTAGCCAAAACTTATTAGTAATGTTATTTCCTTTTTGTAGTTAATCGCTTCATGTTTTCTGTTTGCCCATAAAGTCGGGAGTCTTTTTCTTCTCTATTTTTGAATTTGTTTTTAACACCCAATGGAGCAATGTCTGTTTCTCCAAGGTGTTGATAAGAATCTTTAGAGGTGAATCATACAAGACAGGTAAAGGTGGCATGATAGTCTATTATCTTGCTCCAGATTTATACATTCTTACAGTTCAATAAGATATAACTCTAGAGATTTTTTAGGAGACAGCAGTTATACTTAAATAGAGACATTTTTCCATACTTAAAGATTTGATTTGCTCTTTTGTTTTTTTACCTTCTGGCTGCAATCTATATATGTCACCATAACCTGATAGATATAGCATTTCTTCAGACTTTGCTCAGCGTTAACCACAAGCTACTGTTTCTACAGTTTACCTGTACTGTCTTTGTAAAAAACATCACAAGGTCTGTCTGCCTAGGCCTCATGGAGGGCCAGACTGCCTTTATCTTTGTTTTGCCCCTGAATGAGCTCTTTAAAAAGCAGAAGTGAATTTTGTGTCATTTGAGTCTAATTCTAAAATTAAGACTTGAGGTTATAGTCACAGAGTTTATAAAGTTGCTTAGAACTAGATAATTCAAAAACTTCTGAAGACATATTCAATGCCCAACCAAACAGTTTCCTAATGTAATATTTGATTTATATTTGCACAGCAGTATAATGACTATACCCTTTATTGTGAATCTTAAAAAGTTTTTTTGTATATCTCGAGCCCTTTTTCAACAGTTCATTTTCACTATTTATAGCTGTCATATTCACATACATGTTTTGGGTGTGTGTGTGTGTGTGTGTGTGTATTAACATTTACAGAGCTTTTGCCCTGTAACAACAGCAAGACTTAAGTTCCTGCAGGCCAACTGCTTTAATTCACTAGTTTTCTCAAAAAACCCTTTCAGAACAGAGAAGCAGTGGTTTACAAGCCTCTACCAAGACTCATTTGTTTTGCTTTCAGTAACTGTACAGAGGTTAGATATAGATTCTTGAAAACTAGCAGCCCTTACTATGTCCTTACTGCCTGAAGATTCAGAGCTCGACCCAGGGTTGGTTTACAAACTCTGCCCAACTTCCTTTATCATACCTAGCTGTTATATTTTTCTGGTTCAGATGAACAAAACTAGAAGAATTAAACACGGATGCATATTAAAATCTACTAAATGAGGTGTTGTCTGTCTAGACTTTCAATATCAGTTGCCAAAGATGTCTGGCTTTACTCATGTCTTTCAACAGTTATTCTTCTCCCAACTCTTTAGCTTCTGTTATATCAGTCACATTTAACCTCACAGTTGTAGCTACTTCCTTCTTAATGGAAATCTTTCTTACTCTAATCTCCATTGCCCTGAATCTTTCAACTTCAATATTCTTTCTGTCATACTGTTTGTGGCAAAAACATCACGTCGCAGACAGAAAAAAAGGCATTGCTGCCAGCTCTCTTTTTAGTGAGTCTACTCAACCTAACCTCAGACAACAAGAGTCCTACAGGGCAACCTATTCCATTTATTTTCCTAAACAGTAGCAGTCAACTCTTGCTGTGCACACGAACTCAGCAGCTGCTTCTTATAGAGCCTATCGTAACTCATGTCTATATACTAACTTTACCCAACATAAGCTAACTAATATGCTCATCACTTTCAATGTGAGGAGTCAGTGCACATTTGCAAAAACTCCCTTAAAATGCTTTTGCAGTTATCCTAATGCAATTTGCAGCCCCTCATTGACTCACAGAGGCCCCTTGAGTATGGCTTTTAATGAGCACATCTAAATTAGGTCAGGCCAGTTATGCCCTAAGAGTGTCACTCTTTCTCCATTAGCTATAAACACAGTTTTAGGATGATGAGCATAAACATGGCCAGTGTCAACACCCTGGGCTCAATTCAGTTGCCTACATATGGGCCACTGTCTTCTGCCTGGGATTCAAAGTTTCCAGCTGCTGCTTCTGCATGGTAAAAGGCTTCTACAATGTATTGTGCCATATCTGCCAGCCTGAGTTGATGGCTTTGTTGCATAAACTAAACTACGAATTTCTGTTTATATGAAAAAAAGAATCAACTAAAAATTATATTTAAACTTCCCCAGAATATCTCTTCTGGCCAAAGCTCCTGATTTAAAAAGTCTCATAAAGTCCCCTGTGTCATTTCTATCAATGTTATGGGGAGGACTTGGGTACCCTTGAGTTCCTCATACAGTACCAAATGCCATATTTCAGAAAGTAAATCAAGATCTGAGTGGGATTCAATACGAAATTAAGGTATCCTAACTTACAAATCAGGCAAACCCCTTAATTTAGGTCTCTAAATGCAGGTATCTCTGCTGAGGTTGATGCTTAGATTTCCATTACTCTCCATGGAGATCTTGAACATAATTCATGATATCTATGGCCATTTGGGAGTTTTGGGCAAGCAAATGCCCATGGGATGGAATAGACTTACACAAGAATTAAGGACTATTTATGAAGATTTTCAGTGGAAGTTAAAGGTTAGCTGATATGACAGATTTCAAATAGCACTAAATTTCTGTGTGAGTGTGTGAAAACTTTACAGTCCTCAAATCAATAAAATCACATAGTCTAAATATGTCTGAAAAGCTGAAGAGACAAACTGAATCAAAATCTTAAAGTAGATGTTATTAGTCTTCTTAAAAGTGATTAGTTGAATGTTTAATTGACTGACTGATAAAATTATTAGGAAGTCAAAGAAATAGGATTCCTGTATTTATTAGCAGTTCTACCGAATGGGGAATGACCTCAGTGAAGCAAAACAGTGAATTAAAGTTTTTGTGTTGAAATAAAAAATTATAAAAAATGATTTCTCATATAAACTATTTAAAAGGCATCAAGGCATGCAAAGGTTCTTATAATCCTTGTTTTCTTTAGCGAATAATGAACCAGTTTCAATTTTTTTGTTTTTTTTTTTTTCACAAGAAGATAATTAGTTGCTGTAAATAAGTACCAGATTTCTTGCAGGTCTGTCAGTTGAATATGGTTCATATATTTCTTCAGTTTACATTTTATTTTCATCACGTTTCTAATGCTTTTGGCATTGTATTACTTTATTCCAGATTTATAGCAGCTAAAAAACTCCAGAGCTTAAGGATACTGTTGGGGTCTGAAAAACATATCTTAAAAACTAGTTTCTTCTGCAAGAATTAAAAAGCTAACACATCTTCCCTGTGGAAAGACTGAGGAACCTTAAATCTCTTTTGCTTATTAAATTTAAGTACATAACATCCTCCATGGTTGATTCTGGGCATTTGAAGACATGCTATTCAGCTGAACCAAAGGTACAGCTTGATCAAATTATTCGCAGCCAAAATAAAAACCATTAAAACTCATAAACCTTTACCCCTTTTTTCCTAATACAGATCAAAGAGAAGGATCCCTTTTTATGTTTCCAATGTTTATATTGTAAGAAGAATAATAACCTCATATTTAAACACTTCTTTTTAAATTATCTGACCTAATGAAGGAAAAAAAAGTATCTTCTGTTCATACTATCATTTCTTCTCATTGCTATTTTGAATATTTTTTGCTGATGTCTCAGAAAATACTGGAGCTAAATATAGCCACAAAGTAAAGACAGACTTTAACTAAAGCAACAATGGAAAGGTTTCATAGTCAAGATAAGAGGCACCACCTTACCTCCTCATATTCCCAAAAGGATTGGGATAAAAATTACAAATGTAATAGGGGCATTTCTTCTGAAACATCACTAGGGAAAAAAAAAAAAAACAACCCTAAATTAAAAAAAAAGCCAAACCATAAAACAAAACAAAACCAGCCTTCCCCCCCCCCAAAAAAAAGAAGTTTAAAAAATCAAACAAAAAAAAAACCACAAAAACAAAAACAACAACAAAAAATACCCCCAAAGACTAGAGCTGTCCCAGCTTATTCTTGTTCCCTATGCTCCTCCTAACAACAATATCTGAATGGTTTGGGAACTTATTCCTTATATAACAAAGAATGGCACTTTTTCAGAGCTTTGAAATTTCATAATCCTCAGGGCTTATCTCAAGAGTAATTAACCTCCGTGGCAACTAGCCAGATAAAACTCCATAAATCTCCCAGAATCTTCAACCTAGAAACGAATTTATTTTTCTTCTTTTGAGGAAATTGAAAGACAATCTTAACTTTTAATTTAAGTGACAGCAGAGTAATAGAGGAAATTTTTTTATTATCCCCATATTTTTACTTTTCAAGTAAATATTCTTGAATCCCTAATTGTAAGATTAAATACCATAGAGAGAAAACTTTTGAGTAAGTTCTTAAAATGTCACAGTAGCAATAACATTATTATAAGGTGAGGGGAAAAATAGCTTCCTTCTTTCTCTGGATGTCATAAAGAAGGAAACTCAAAGAAAAATTATTGATATCCAGATGAAGAGAAAAATAGATTTATAGCAACCCTTGAATTTTTATATATTTCATATTGGCATATAAGGAATGTGTTTTAAATAATTAATGTCCTAAACCATGAATTTAAGTATTAGTGGAAGTTGCCATCTCTATTGGTTTTGCATGGCCTGGTTTTTGCTTTTGGGCCACAGGGGTGGCTTCTGTGAGAAGCTGCTGGAAGTTTCCATGCCCTGCAGAGCTGATCTCTGATGGCTCTGAAGATGGACTGCTGCTGGTCAAGGCTGAGTCAATGGGAGATGCTGGTAACACCTCTGTGATAACATATTTAAGAAGAAATCAAAACAAAGGTCATTGTGCAATTGTAATTTTCCACCCACAGAACAGAGTGAGAACACGTTGGAAAAGCAATTCTGCAGACACCAAGGTCACTGGAGAAGGAGAAGGAAGAGGTACTCCAGGCATCAGAGCTGAGATTCCTCTGCAGACTGTGGTGAAAACCATTGTGAAGTAGCTGTGCCCCTGCAGCCCATGGGGTCCATAGGGGATGCAGAAATCCACCTGCAGCCTGTGGGGGAGCCCACGGTGGAGCAAGTGGATGCTGGGAGGAGGCTGTGATCCTGTGGGAGACCTGTGGAGAGAGGGGCCCTGCTCATGATGGATCATCCTGTCCTTGGAGGACTGCACCCTGTAGAAGAGTGACCCATGCCACAGAAGTTGGGAGGATTGTCTGCCCGTGGGATGGACTCACACTGTAGCAGTTTGCAGGGAGCTGTTGCCTGTAATCACGTCACTGTCATTCACATGCCTTGATATATCTCCCAGGATTTTACCAGGCACAGGGGTGAGGTTGAACTAGGAATCCAGTTTACTGTAGTCATACACCAACTAGAGAGGACAGTGAAAACACTTCAACAATTGAAAACTGGTACGGAATCTGTAAATCTGCAGCTCACTATGTTTACTTTGCAATTAGCAGTCAGTGACAATGTACACAAACTCTTCCATTCTTTGCTTATAATTCCTACGGATTAGCTATTGATTTCTATTAAGCAGATGCAGTTGAAGACTTTCCATTTGAACTGAACATGAGGTAGAGGAGTTGCTGTGCTGGGGACAACCGAACGATGAAATATCATTTGGGCATTTTCAGTCTACCTTTGAAATGATCTGTTTTCCGAAATGTTTTCTGTTTACTTCTCTTTGCCCCCCTGTAAAATCTTAGTATTTCCCTCAAGTCAGTTCTGATTTTCATTTGTATTATCACAGAATTGAGTCAACTCATTCAAACTTTGGAAAAACTACACAGTCAATGGAGAAAAAAAAATCAAACAGAAAATATTTTTCTCTTAGTTTACTAAATTGTATATATTCCAGAAAGGGTGTAAGGAACTCCATATTTTTTGACAGAAAAGCAGCCTAGCTGTGACAGAACCAAATAGAGAAGGACAGAGGATAAGCAAGGTGAGCAGGATTATTCCAACAGCTCAGCCATAACATGCAAGTTCAGCCTAACATTCACTGAATGAGAGGAGAAAGATTAAAAGGAAAAAGTAAATAAAAATGAAAATGTTTATAGGTATTTTGCACTAGAAAAAGAGAAATGAAAAAGAGGGGCATGAAGATGCATAAAGTAGTTATAACAAAGTCTTTATAACCAATTTACATGTAATAAAATATGCCCAGATGGAAAAGTTGAAGCTTTTAACATGTTCAAGACAAGTTATGGTTCCACTGGTGGATAAAAAATTCTGAACAGTTGCACACACCTGAAATAACCCAAACTACTTAAGTTTTGCCAAAAGTGAAATGCATAAAATTCTGGAATAACTCAATTCAATTTATGAAATAAATATTATATATTGTAAGTGTGTTGGATTAGATTTTTGTTGTGAGATGGGTTTTTTTTGTTGTTGTTGTTTGTTTGTTTTGTTTTTATTTATTTTTAATATTAACACAGACTTATTTTGTATAGGAAAAAAATTAAATTTCAAGATGAATAGAGCCATGCATTTTGGAAATAAAAATTTCCTCCATTCATGCTCTTTACCCCTCTCTGAGACCTGACACTCCTTTGCCATGAAAGCAAATGTGTTTGGGGTTTTTAATAGGCTTCAAATATAAATATATGAATGTCATATCTTCTAGCTAAGCTGGGATCTGAAGGTTTTCACAGTTTCTAGGATGTGAAAGATCATAGACAATCTCTAGTCCAACCATGAACCAAACTCTTAGGGAGAGCAGTTTATGATCTTCACATTTTTCAAGACCTATAATTTTGTCAAAACCTGATGAATCTCATCTTAAAAATTTGAAAACTCCAGGTAAAGAACTTAGAAGCAGTACCATTGCTTAATAATCAAATTCAGTTATAAAGGAAAAGAATCAAAATAAAATAAAATAAAATAAACAAACCAAAAACTTGAACCCCAAACAACTTGTTTAACAGATGGCTCTACTAATTTGAAAGTTAAGAGCATACGGTATCTCTCAACTGCCCCTCATTAGAAAAGACAGTCCTCTTTCTAGACCCAAATCTCACACCAACCTACTCAGACCTGCTGTTCTCATATATATTACTGTAAATTATTTACATCAGAGAAGAAAAATATTGAAAACAGGACTGTTTAAAAATCTCATTTATTTACTGGAACGACTGAATTTCCAAAACCTCTCAGAGTCCTACAACTCATCTTCCAGCACATAAGTGATAGTCAGACACCCAAAAGAAATCAGAATTGACCAATCTTTCTTATTCTCACTTTGACTTAGTGGCCACACAGGGATCTTTACCTCTGATTCATTTCATAGGAGTTGTACTGATATGACCTAACTTAACTATTTGTAGTATGAATACCTATGTCTGAGCCAATCATAATACATTCCTTCCATGAACAGTCACAACAGAAGGATACCTCTAAGTGCACAGTTGAACTGGATTGGTTTAGATTACTTCAGGATGCTAAGAACTGTACCCAAGAAGTACCTATTGTCTACATTGACCAGTCACACAGACTAATGTGACTGGCTCAGCTGTAAATATTCACATTGCAGACAAGGAAAGTTAGGTGGCTGAGCATCAGTCAGTTGGTAGTAAGCAATTTTTTTCATTTCCATCACTTCTCTTTCTTGGATTTTATTTTTCTTTAGTTTTTTGGGTTTTTTTGCTTTTCACTACAAATTAGTAGTAGCAGTACCAGTAGTAGAACTACTGCTGCTATTACTACTATTATAGTATTTTTAAACAGTTCTTTTCTCAACTCATGAGTTTTCTCACTCTAGCCCTTCCAATTCTCTTTATCCCATCCTTCTAGAAGCACCTTTGTCGTGCTTAGTTGTTGCTGGGGGTTAAGCCACGACAGTTGAATGTACACATATATACATTTTTTGTCTCCTGAAACACCCAGTCAATAACATTGAACCAAGTAGGCTGGAAGCTTTTTATGTCATATTTGCCTTTCTGCTTTTCCTGTTTTGAAGCATGTTTTACCATGAGCTAAAGCACAGGCTGTCAGTCTGAGGGACTTTTGTGCTGTTTTGTTCTACATTCAGCTTCTGTACTAAAAGAGTACAGCCAACACACCACTACATCTGACCATATAAGAAGCAGTGAGCAGGTTGGTATATTTTCACTGAGGCTTTTTCTTTCATAATATACATTTTGTCCATACAGAGCTCTTATATGGAAAGACATGTTTCAGTTTAAAAAATCAAAATACAAATTCTTTGGGTATATTAGAATGTTGGTCATTTCACATTTAATAGCCTGTTTCAGGGTGTAAATAATTTGTCTAAAAATTAAATCAGGCATTAATTGCTTATTTATTTAATAGCAGGCATTTGAAGTGTTTTCTTTGTCAGAATTGTGTCCTTTGGTAAAAAGAAATGTTATAATACATAGGCATATAAAACACTAATGCTGCTGTAGTGTATGCTGCTAGAAGTCAAAACAATGGCAGAGGGAAAGAAAATATGAGGTGCAGCAGAAATTAGCCTGAGGAAGCTGGAGTGATCCAGTTGTGTTACTAACTGCAGAGGGATAGGGAACCACCGAGTTACTGATCAAGTGATAAGGATGGAGACAGAATTTTTAGGATGAAAATCAATGTATACAAAGTTCAGCAATGATAATGACATAAAAGGCATTACACCAGCAATTTTAGAATTTCAGCTAAACCAGTATTTTTCCCACAGAAGCAGCCAAAACCATATTATTATGGAAAAATATCAACAAACCTGGTATTTCCATTGACTATTCCCTTAGTTTTCAACACTTTATACTAATTGAGATTTATACTGCATGAGAATGTGATAGCCTATGCAATCATAGCCTCCAGAGGACTTCCCTTTTATGAAAATATCACTTGTATCCATTTTAGCTTTAACAGCCACAGTTTCCCTTACTTTTTCCCTTACTTTTTCCCTTGGTTTTTTCCACTTTCTGACGCCATCAGAAGAAACACGTCATTTTGGGAAAACAAACATCCCAACCCAACTCAAACAAACAAACAAAGAATATCCAACCTAACTTGTAACGGTCAAACGCTGGCTTCAGCTGATAGTTCCTTGTTCCATTACAGAAATAAGGAGTAGATAGCTGATTCCTCATCACATTTTCATGCGGCTGATGATTTTGTAGTCACCCATCATAGTCTCTTCAGTTGCCCATTTTCCAGAGTGAAGAGCTGCAACACTGAAGTTGTGTTTAAGGCAGCCATTCTGTACCTCTGATTATTCTTCACACCCTTCTGTGAATCATTTCCCTTTCTGCTACATCTGTGTGGAGAAGAAGAGATCATCACTGCACAGTGTATGAAAGGTACTAATATACAGTGTAATTGTATTAAATGGAGAGATAACATACTACCAGGTAATACATACTATTACACAATTTGTACTATTGAAGAGATTCTAAGCTTTAAGGTTTGCAGTGTTCATAGAATAATTCTTAGTCATGTAGTGATAAAATTTCATTAACATGTTTCACCTCAAAAATGGATTAATAACAGATACCAGCATAAATTATTACATGAACATTGGTGTCGTGGATGTATCTTTTTCTATGAGTGTATATTTTACTTTGATAGAAAAGCCAACAGCCAAGAACATGTAAAATATTTCTACAACTTGATTGTACTTAGGATGAATGAAGAACTAAAATAAATGAATAATAATGAATGCAGTCATGCAACCATGTATCTTAAGAAGATGTTGAGAGAAAAAGCAGGACAACAAAAGTTAATAGGGGACAATAAAGTAACAGAAAGTTCACTTTACCTACTAAGAGTGTAACAAGATTCTTATAGTGAATGGAATTTAGCGTACACTATTAATGGCAACTCTATTCTTCATAATCTCCATGTTTTCTGTACTACTCTTATGATGTTATTTAATTTTATTTATGATTTTATATTTTCTCTGTCTTTTTTTTTTCTTTTTTGGTTCTCAACTGGATATTTTTCATTTGATTCTCTTCTCCTTCCTTCATTGCTGTTCATATGCATACCACAGATCTCACCTCTTCAAACACTGTGTTTTGAATAATGTATTAGATGCCTTTGCACCTGTTTATGTATTGATACCTTGGCATCCTTTTACATATCTGCGCCTCTCCCACATGCATTCCATTTTTGTAATGCTTTGACCTTTTCTGACTTATGTGCTCTTCCACTCTCATTTTGTCTTCAACAAGTTTTCTCTCTCCTTTTCTACTCTGGCTTTGTAATACACTTTATACTCCCCCATCATTCGTTGTTCAACTAATTTTCTAATGCGAAAATTTCCTCAGAACAGATATTAATTTGGTTTGAGCCATTTATAATTTCAGTATTTGTTGTACTAGTCTTTTTTGTCTCTCCTAGCACAAGATTCTCTTATTTATAAATGTATGAAAAGTGTAAGCAAGCAAAAACCAGAAGAACGTAAACAGTTTTGGGGCTCTGCCACATCAAAATACGCTGTAAAAAAACATAATCATAAAGGTTCACATGAAAGAAGGAAGGGTAATTTTTAATTTATTTTATTTTACTGGATTTTTTACTGAATGTGTGAAAAATCCTGACATTCCACAAAGATAAGAGGCTCTTGTGACAGGTTTCACTTGATAATGGATGTAGACCAAAGAAGATGAAAACTGATCCAGAAAGAAAAATATATTTTTTAAGCAATTTAAAATAAATTAATAAGTTTTAAGTATTGCTCTGCTAAAAGTGCAGAAACTTTATAATGAATGCAAGTTGGTCCAATAAATTTGATATTTACTAATAAGAAAAAAGAAATATTGCTATTTAAAGCAAATCAGATTGCTTTTACACTGGTCACTCTACGTAAGTGCTCTCAAACACACAGTGGATTATGAAAAATTTATACAGTTGTCTTGTTTTGAAGCCAAACATATCCTTAACAATGAACTACAGAATGCAAGAGCAAAGAATAATTTAGAGGTGAAGTATAAATTAACACACTTTAAAAATTACTCGATTTACATGAAAGAAAAAGCTTTTAGGCTGCCTTCGTTATACACTACAGGCAAATGATGAAAGTAAAATCTTGCTTAGCATTGTTTTCCGAAGTGTTTGTGTTAATTTGCAAGTCTTCCCAAATACTACCAGGGAATAGCCTTTATCTAGGCCACATATATTCAGGCAAATTATTCATTGAGAGAGATAGCACTTTGAAATATAGGTCTGAAAAAAACCCCAAAAACTTAAAAATATGTGTCAAAAGATAATGCCCTCACAGGGAAGAGTAAATGTTCTTCTAAAGCAGTATCCTCTGTCCAGCAGAGACCAGTTGCAGATGCTTCAGGAAAGAGTGTAAGAAAAAGAGCCTGTCTCTTTCTAGTCTTGCATCACATCCATATCTAAAGGGTGCACCCAGGCCATCTTTCTATGGTCAGCAGTCATAATCAAGGTCAATGTGGTTGATCACTGTTAAGCCACACAGTATTTGACTCCTACTGTTTTTAAAGGTCATCTTAACTTTGCTGCTTCACTCATGTATAGATCTCATTTCCTCCACTGTGACTTTCAAAGACATTCTTTTGCAAGTTTTTACCTGTATTCAGCCTTCACTCTGTGTCAAGGAGTTTACTTGATTGCTTAATCTGGGAAATTTTCTTGGGTTTGTTCTGCAATATTTAATGGAATGAAAAATAAATTGGCAGACTACACAGGAAACATGCCCCTTTTCTGTATGAACTCTATAACCATCAGCAGAAGGTTGCACATAACATCTCCCCCAAGCTGTCACCATCTTCTTATTATTTCTCATCACAGTATCTTCCTCTTGTCCTTATCACAACACTTTGTTTCCTATGTTGTTCCATGCCTGTTTTACAGTTACCAAAGCCATCTGAATTTGGAATATTTTAGCAAAATCTCACACATATAGACACAATTTTTGAAGAGTCTCTCATGTCATTTATGATTTTTAGAAACACAATAAATCAATGTAAAGCAAAACTGTGCATAACATCTGTATAAATTTTATTATACATGAATAAAATTCTGTTAGCATCTGAACAATTATGTAATCAGTTGCCTCATGAGAAACAAAAAGCACCATTCTTTAACAACATTACTGAATCAAACACAGAGAGTTTTTTTAGCTAACCCCTTTAAGATAATTGACTCTTAAGATTTTTGAGGAAAAAAATAAATATTGGGATCTTGAAGGAAACAGCATTTTGATAATTCCAAAATTTTTTCTCCAGTTGACCTATTTTGAAAACAACCTGTTTTAACTAATTGTTACATTGTGTAGTATGTTGTTTTGATTTCATACAATAGATCTAGACTTTCATTTATATATATACAGATAAATACACATATGACTATACAGAGGCATAGAAATACATGCAAAAATACTTGTGTGTGTGTGTGCATGGAATCTGTATCTACAACACTGTGCATGTCCCTATGTGTGTCTACGTTTATGCAAAACTTCCTTTTGACCTTTGTCTCATCCACTGAATCCCCTGTAACATGGGAAGCAAGGACTCCCTGATAACCATCCCAGAAGATGGGGGTAATGGTGTCAGGTGCAAAGATCAGAACAGGTTGGCTTTTGGCTTTGTTGATGCATGGGGCAGACCTACTGTGCTGCCAACAATGGAATGGGTAAAGAAACATGTGAAGCAAGGAGTAGTCTGCAACCAGCCTCCTAGCAGGAAAAGTCAGCTGCTTTTTCCCTACCAACCAGAACTCTGAAGCACTGATATCTAAGACTAATTCACTAAGTCTTTTTAAAGCAGCTCCTATGTCAAATGAGCGAATTAAGCTCACAAAAATATTTCTGATTACTCTATTAGTCCACAAGAGTCACATATTTCAAGATTTAACAGATGATGATTTCAATACAGCTGAAAACCAAGAAGAGATTCTTGAGAAAAAGTATTAGTTAAAGGAAGTGAATTTGGTGCAACGCTCTTACTATTTTAGTAATATGTATATCTTGCAGACATATAACCACTTCTATAGATACACATATAAAAAATGAAGTTACTTTTGCTAGCTGAAGGTGGAAGAAAGAACTTGTTAATTGGTTGTAGTTTAAAAGGGATTTATTTTAAATCATGTCATATGCACTCAATTTCCTAGAGTGGATCAAAAGCAATAAAAACCTGAAAAGGCACAAATGAAAACTGAGATTTCAACAGTAAGTTACCTATACAGCCTAACAAGTGGGTCATTGTGACACTGGCAATATTGTAATATTGTGTTTTTTTAAAAAATGTGCATCATATTCTTTTAAAGGAAATTATATTTTAAATTCCTCTGATAATCACACAAAAAATGCTGATCTGATTAGTTTCTCAATCTGTGTTGGCACCTGACAATGGAAAGTAAAAGTAGAACTGACTCCTTTGCATGTTTTACAATTATTGTTTCTCAAATATCAGTAGCACAGAACATTTGCCCGGATACTTGATACATACGCAGTCTTCTCTGTTTGTCAGCCACTGTTCTAGGTCTGTGCTGCACCCATTCAGTTCTGTGTTTTTCCTTTCTTGCAACACATTCTGTGAAACCCTGTGGACATTCTGCAAATCACTGTGCTGCATAAGCTGAACTTTATCTCAACTCCAGTTAATTAAATCAATAGCAAGCCCTGTGCTTTGCACAAGCAATACTGATGGGCTTTGACTGACAGCATCAGCTTTGTAAAACATCACAGTGTAAGGCTTTGTGTGACAAGTGAGTTCTTTTTCCTTCTCTTCATCACAATTGCTGACATTTTGGCTATATCTAGCAGATGACATGATTCAGACAGGCCAGTAGCATGGAATTTAATAAGAAAGTAAGAAGGCTTTGCCTGTGACTGAAAGCCCCTAGTGAGAGCTGTGGTGTGTAAACAGCCTTGCTGCTACTCACATGTTGGAAAAATTTTAAATCTAGCAACAAGAATAAAATTATACTTCTAAAATCCCCTTTATAAAGAAACTCAGGTGTCTAAAAAGGCAGTGTAATAGTGATATATTTTGCTGTAAATATCAGAAATTAATTATTACTGATCCTTGTATATAACATTCTGGAGATATAACATATATATATATATATATTCAGACTTGCAAAAGTGAAATAAAACTCAGATTGCACCCATTTCCCAAGATATGTACTACAGCTATTTTTCCTAGACACAGGAAATTATTTTGAAATATGAAGCTTTAAAAGTATTTTTTTCAAATTAAAATATAAAGAAAACATATATATATATATATATATATATATATATATATATATATATATATATATTTCAGCTAGAAATAATAGCATGGAAGCAGAAACTAATATGCATATATTATTTCTCCGACACCACATGTCTCCTAGGATCTTCAAAAAAGAAGAAGAAAAATTTGACTTAATAAAAATGTGCACAAAAGAAAAAAATCATAATTTAGGTATACTGGTTGCAAAGGTCTTGTCATCACCCATGGCAATAGCAGAGCTTTCAAAGACTGCATGAAGGAATGTTTAAATGGAATCATCTGGACTGAAGAAACAACAGGTATTTTTTCTTCTTAAATAGTTTATTGTGTGCAATACTTCTGCTTTTAATTCTTACAGAAGAAAACAATACTATTTTAAAAGAAGTGGTTCAACTATCTTTAATTAAACTTTTGTGATGCTCCTACTAAAAGATCCCATTTTCACTAGGTGATAAATGACACAGTTTAACATTTAACCTCTTATTTTCTGTGTCAGATGCTTTTTTTTAAGCCTGATTTTATTTGTTTATAGTTTCTGGAAAGATTTCATGGTTTTTCTCCCAGGCTAAAAAAAAAAAAAAAAAAAAAAAAAAAAAAAAGATTGTTCAAATATAAATAATTTTTAAGTCACGTTTTTAAGTTATGACATTTTCTTTGATAACCCCATTTCTCTAAACTTTGAAGCAAACAGTTTGCTGACAAACATTTCTGCATTAACTTTTTTTTAATTGTTATTATTTTTGTACTGCAACTTTGAATGATATCACAATTTATAATGAAAGAGACTTTTTAAAATTAGAAAGCTGAATTTTAGAAGTCTAGTATTTCTCAAAACACTTAGGACTTTCATGGCCATGCCTGTAGCAAAAATAAAGAAATTTCATTCATAGAGGTTTGGAATATACTGCAAACTTCAGAGATGCAGTTTATTTATGCCTTTCCACAAAACACTTGGTCATGTGTCCTCCAACCAGGAAAGGGTTGATGGTGCCAGTCTCTGCATTCTCATATCACATCTATGTTTTTTCAGACAAGAAGGACAGGAAGTATGTGTTTACTCCAATGACCATGAGGCCACAAGGCATTGATCCATAGGCAGCAGGGATGCTGTAGACACCCAGCTGAAAAGATAAATCCTTAAGTGTTTTGTTGTACAGAAAGAGGAAATGAGACAAGGAATTTTGAAAACTGTATGCTTTCTAAAATGGGGTCTGAAAGTGGAGAAGAAATCATATGAAAGAGTTGGGACTAAGAAATGCTCTCAATATTAACAACAACAAAAAAAGCCATTCAGAAGCATGGATTAGCATCACATATTCCACAGGAAAGGATGTTAATTTAGAACTACACAAAACTTCCTCACACTCTGCAGACAGACAAATATTTATCAAAAAAGACGTTGTTCTGAGACTTCCTGCAAAAATGGTGGAATTTTTTTGGTGCTGGGAGGGAACAAAGAAGGAAGAAAAATTATGTTGATTTGGAAAGGAAATGACACTGAAAAAATGACATATTCAGGATAAAATGTGCCATTCCCATACAGTTCTTCTCCTATTCATAGTCTACAGAACTCCACAGTTCATTTTAATCCAATTTAATTTGGATGATTAAGTATATTGAAATAGCAACTGAGATGTAGTAAAAGCAGACTGTCAGTCATATTTTCTCTGTCTCCCTAAGAAAAGCAGGAACTGTCGGATAAAAGGACACCACAGAAGCATGTGTGGGAGTTGGGAGAGTAGGAACGCTCAGAAGGGAGATGAAAGGATGGCGGAGGTTGTGCACACAGACTCAGCTGCAGGCACGGGGCCCTGCTCCTGGCAGCACTGACTCTCCAGCTGGGGTATGGTACTGCGAGCTGCAGCAGCTACAAGAAAGCTGTCTGATCCTTTCCCCACAGGAATCTTCCGCAGGATACCTGAGGACCATAAAACAATCCAGGGGAAGACTTGCTGTACTGCTTTGGTCCTTATAATATTTTGTCTTACTGCTATTCTTACACCTGAGACTGTCCGCTCTGTCTCTACTGAGCTTTTTCAGGACACAGAAAAACAATTTATTTCAGACAGCCACTTTTTTACCCTCACTGGCTTTATGAAAATAATTAGTGAAATGAGCTCAAATACACTTTTCCTAGGGACCCTCTCAAGGAACCTGCTGTCCCCCTTTGCCCTGTAAATACAATAATTATCAATGTAGATATACAGATGAAGCTAATCCATTTTTTTTTAATATTCCATTCCTGTGTGCTGTTTGATGGAAACTTAGGCTACACTGCAGCACTGCTTGTGGGCCGGCATCTTATTTCTTGTGAGTGAAATCCCGTGATGTCTCTGGTAAAAGCTTTTGTCACCGGTGATGGAGGTAAGGGAGCAATGGGAATACAAACCTGCTGCAGTTTGCCTAAAATGCAGAAACATCTGCTTGAGTCATGAGTGGCTTGTTGGCTGAATTCAGCAGGGGAAAATCTGGCAATTAATCTGAAGTGTCACTATATTCAATAGATATTGTTGAAGAGGGCTTCTGGGGACATAAAGGTAGCTCTGGTGACCACAGATTGCATATGTTTCTGTGGTTTATTCATTTTTAAAGACTTCACTGCACTCAAATAGTAAACTTTTTCTGAGAATAAAGTCTGCTTAGTGACTTTCTCCATAATGGTGACCTACTTTGTGGAAATAGGTATGTCAGGATGGATATGGAAACTTTTAAAGATTCATATATGTACAAATTACAGTTTATGTGAAAAGAGAAGTTATTAATTCTTTAAAGGAATTAGCTCTGAGAGAATAAAATTTATTCTGCTTGTTGTCAATGTTGACCTTTGCACTAATTGGACTAATTTTTGTACACAAACCCAGAAAGAGAATTGACATTCTCGATCCCTTCTGTTTTTCTGCCTGTTTCAAAATAATATTCCACACTTAAATCATGCTTTAATCTCTGGACAAGTATAAAAACTTTTAAATACTATTTCAGGAATATTGCCTAATCTGAAATACAATAAAAATTATGGAGTGCAAAAATTAATTCATGGGTTTTATATGAGCAAGAGATTTGTCTAAAATTTCAATTTCTCAATTTTTCCAACCTGTTGTGCAGTATACATTGTGTATCTCAATATTGTTATCTGTATGCACCCAGAGGACTGATTCAAAACCCACTCTAAAAAGCAGAATTGATCTAAAAGGATTTTGGGTCAGACATGAACAGACTTCCAGACCAAACATTATTTCAATCCTTTAATTTTTTTTTTTTAAATACCTTTACAAATGAAGCTTACCAACGGAACAACCCTGATGATATTGTATTGTTTCGATGGATTTATGAGTAAATTTTGTTCTATTTTTAGCTCTCTTTGAAAATTTTCAATTCAACCATGCTGCTGCTGCAAACATTTTTTTTTCATTTCAGATAGTCTTCCAACAAAGAAAATTCTAGAAAACTTACAATTTCTCTATCCAGTTAATTTATGGAATCTCTTTCCCTAATGTATTTAAAGCAATAATAATAAGCAGCTATTTTAACTAATTGAAAGGTCTGTCTACATGGAAAAATAGAAGAAGAAACTTTGAAGATACCAATATTTATCTCTTTTGTGATTGGCTTATTTGATTGGCTTATTTGTTTCTGAAACACACTATATAAAGTGGTGGGATACCACAAACAGTATTAAACTTTGAAGCAGGGAGAGCAAATATGTTTCAAGGTTTTATTCTGTTTCAGTTCATCTGCATACTCCAAGTAACATATCTATAAGCTTAAACATACTCCAGAAAAATTCTTCATGCAAAGCACTTATGAAGATTTCTGTAAGTTAAAAATTTGCATTTTTTAGTGAATAATCAAAGGTTGAATTTTTCCAAAACCAACACATACAACAGACAAAACCTGTGGTTTTAAAACAGGCTTTGTAACCATTATAAGTGACATGGAATAAGTCTTCTTCAGTGGAAAAATTAGGATGCTGAATACTCAATTTCTCCCAAAAAATTACAACTAAATAAGTGTCCTAGTTTAGGGCAAATTTGGGAGAAAATCTGCAAAAGGAGGCCCCTCCAGAAAGCAAACCCACACAGCCCCTCCCTCCAACCGGTTCGGGAAGGATTCCTCGGAGAGAAGTGGAAAGAACCTGTTTATTTAACAGGCACAGCACCCCCAGCACACAGAATGAACAATACCAGATGATAACACTCCTTCACCACTCTGAAAAGGATGACAAATTCAGAAAGTCTCTCTTGGGGGGTGGTTGCTCTGTTGTCAGTCCCTCCAGCGCTGGAGATGGCTGCTACAAGCCACGAGGTGCAAGCTCTCGGTGTTTCCAGGTCCCAGTCCAGAGCAGGTTCAAGTAGTTCCAAAAAGGGGAGGAAAAAAAAAAAAAGGGAAAAAAAGAAAAAAGGAAAAAAGGAAAAAAAACAGTCCAGGGGGAAAAAAAAAAATGGACTGCTTAGCTAAACTAGCTAATGAGCAGAAGCAGAAGCAAAAGCAAGAGCAAAGCAGGAGCAAGCAGAAGCCAGAGCAAGAGCAAAGCAAAAAGCCCAGCAAAAAGCAAAAGCCGCACTATGTACTCCCTGTCCCTGTGTCCCGCCAGCCGTGGGGGAGCGGGCAGATAACAAAACCCAAAACAAAACATTCACTCTTCAGAGCCAGTCTTGAAGGCACAGAACATAATATCCAGCATAAACAGAACACACAAATGGGGATACAAGCATCATAACGTCACCCTAGGACAATAAGTTAAAATAACCTGTCATTGTGTTCTTATGTTTTGAATACCATGAAAGATGTGAACTTATTTAATTTGCAACATTACTTGGTTCCATGTAATAAATTTTCAGAAATGTGGACATGACATGTTTATAATATAATTATAAGCTAATTTTAAAAGAAATCAAAATACTCTTTTTTTTTCCCTACAGAAATACTTTGTTAAACAAGTCTTGAAATTGTTTAAAAATGGCACTAATCTCTTCTACATTCAGTATTGGTTTTCAAGTTTTCAAGCAATTGAGTTTTCCTTGTAGCTGTTTTAAAACCTTGTTTCTTTCATTACAATCCTAAATTGAATCATCAATAGCTTAAGTTATTAAAGATTTGCGGAAAGCAGAGAGGAATCTTAGGAGAGCATTATACCTGGAAATCAGCCAGGTTAGATATGTGAGAGCCATCCAGACTCCTGAACGTAATGCTATTATTGAGTGATTTTTAACAATCAGAGGAGTTTCTGAAACACCAGACTCACACTTATATCAGCACCATAATTCCAAGAAGACAAAAAAATTGTATTCTAACATCTGGAAACAGGAGTGGTGAACTCCCTGCTAAAATTCTGTTCTTTACTGGATTATCAATCATCAGAGGAGGAGGTAGCAGCAAAGATGGGGCAGCCTGGCTGTAGGGACAGGCTGAGGAATGAGAGGCTGGAGAACAGCCCTGCAGAAAGGGACCTGGGGGTCCTGATCCCTGGTCCCTTGCCTGGATGGCAAGCCTGGAGTAGAGACTGAGTGGAGACCTCACTGCAGTCTACAACTATTTAATGAGGGGAAGGAGTGGGGCAGGTACCAATCTCTTTGCTGTTGTGACCAGCAACAGGACTTAAGGAAATGTCCTGAAGCTGTGTCAGGGGAGGTTTAGGTTGGATATCAAGAAAAGGTTCTTTATCCCGAGAAGATTGGGCACTGGAACAGGCTCCCCAGAGAAGTGGTCACACCCATCAAGTCTGGCAGAGTTCAAAAGCATTTGGTCAATGCTCCCAGGCAAGTGGTGTGATTCTTGGAGTGGCCTGAGCAAGGCCAGGAGTTGGACTTAAACAAACTCCTCCAACTCAGAATATTTTATAATTCTATGACTCTGAGACGATTCAATACATTTGACAGATTTCGAATTCCAGATTCCAGTTTTCATAACTCTCATATTTATCTGAAGTAGACCATCCAACCTATACTTTCGCTGTTGCCTGTTAATCTTTTATCGCATTCCACTCTACAGCACTGGAGTGAAAGGCAAGTTGTTCCAAAGACAAATATTTCTATTATGAGCCTCACCACAGGCAGCAAGTTTGTTCATGTCAGATTTGTTCACGGCATAAACATGCTTGATAGATGACATTTTGTTTTATGTAAAATAAATAGTTTGATTAATTAATCTGTGTTTTCCTGCAATGATGTTGGCTATTTCCTGCCTCACAGCTGATGTTTTTAGAAATATATCAGTCACATGGTAGCATCTCAAACTGCAGACTCTTGTATAAAGCCAAACATACATATGCAGACCAAAATCTAAAAAAATCCCATCTTCTGAAAAAAATTTCACATGAATGCATAAAAAAGAAAGAAAAGGTGGCTATTTGAAGTCCTTTATTCATTGCCTGTTTTTCTTAAAATGAAATAGTTCTATATTTACTTTTATTTCAATATAGCTCTATCTTAGATCCCTGCATCATCCAAAATTGACTATCTTTGAACATTATGAAGAAAATCTGTCTAGCAAAAAGATAGAAGTTATATAAACAAGCATAATGCTGTCAGGCTTCAAGATCCATCAACAAATAACAATAAAAGCAAATCGTAAAAGCAATTATTTTATCAAACCATAACATCTAGATGCCTTTGTCAATGTTAAAAGTGATTTTTAATCTCAGTGGAATTTGGCCTAATATCATAAAAAAGTTATCTATCTTAAAAAAATTGCTATAACAATAAATTTTAAAAATCTTGAATAATACCAAAGAAAATACATTGTAAGTGGGTTCTTTATGACTTTCTTTAACTTTAGCCTAAAGAACTCAAGACTACAGTCATTAGAAACAACCAATCAGGAACCAAAAAAGGATACATTTAGTAGGGGTTTGTATATCTCCTCTTGCTAACTATGGTGAGTATGACACTACAAATACTTACTTGTTTCCAACAGTTTACAGAAGAAGTCACACAAGTTTAACAAACATTATGATGCCCATTTACTTATCAGTGTCCTAATAGTTGGTCCAATGAAAGAAAATTTTATGCAACATCAGTAAAGACAGTAAAATCCAATCTGAACTGAACCCTAACAAAGTTGTTCTCATGGAAAGGTTCTCCTCACCAAAAAGATGTGGTTTATCCAAAGCTTTCTTGCAATAGTCTGTATGTAGTGTAGCCAAATCTTATTATACTGTTAATTAATTATTTTATCCCACCCTTGGTTACTCAGCTATGCAATTTAATTAAACCAAGTCAATTTCTATGGATTATTTTAAATAAAAAATTGCATAGCTATTTAATGACCAATCTTCTGTTCTCTATAATTGGTAAATAAACCTCTATCCAGTTGCTCACTCACTGCTCCCTCATCAGGATCAGGGGGAGAATCAGAACCACAAAAGCGAGAAAATTCAGGGTCAAGAGAGTTTAACAACTGAAGGGAAAAAAAAAAAAAAAGCAAACAATTCATCAAGTGATGCGAGAAGAGTCTCTCATCACTAGGAGACCAATGCCCAGCCAGTACATGAGCAATGGCTACACTCGAAAAATTCCCACAGATTTACTGCTGAACGTGGGGTTTCATTGCATGGAATATCACTTTGGTCATGTTGGGTCAGCTCTCCCAGTTGTGTCTCTTCCCAGCTCTTGTGCAACCCCTGGCTACTCATTGACTGGCCAGAGTAGGAAACAGAGAAGACCTTGATACTGCTTAAACACTGCTCTGTAAAAGCTGAAACATTGTTATCAATGTTATTGTTATGTTATATTATAACTTATATATTGTTATGTTATGTTACAACTGTTATCAAAACAGTTTTGGTCGTAAATATAAAACCCAGCATATGGGCTGTGTAATGCCCCAATCTGCTTGGCGGGTTCAGGAGAAGGTAGTTGTATCTACCCTAGGCAGTACATAGGAGAAACAACAAAATTGTCAGGGGGTTGAAAAAAACTCACTTTTACTTGCAAACTTTGGAGTGTTCCAATGTAATAAGTCACTTGGCAAAGTTTAACCTTGCAAACTTTAACTTGTCCAGACACAACAAAGGATTTAACCAGCTATTTATTGTAATTTTTCTTGGTCCAGCTTATTGTGTATTTTGAGAGGAAAACGTGAAGAGAAGAAAGAGAACGAGAAAGAGAAAGAGAAAGAGAAAGAGAAAGAGAAAGAGAAAGAGAAAGAGAAAAAGAGAAAGAGAAAGAGAAAGAGAAAGAGAAAGAGAAAGAGAGAGAAAGAGAAAGAGAAAGAGAAAGAGAAAGAGAAAGAGAAAGAGAGAGAAAGAGAAAGAGAAAGAGAAAGAGAAAGAGAAAGAAGTAGAGAAAGAGAAAGAAGGAGAGAGAAAGTTAGTGTGGTCTCAGCAGCTTTTAAATCCAGGGTAGTGGAGAGCACCTCATAGCACAAGCTTATGCTGATTTCAGCACCAAAGTCTTGTGCCTGCATTTCACACAGAGCCAGAATGTTCCCATCTGGCCCCTGCAGCCGACCAGCCCCATTACAGCAGTGGTCAGCACTGATTTTCCAATGCTCACAAACCTCACAACCCAGCACGAGAAGGGTCAGGGGTGCCAAGCAGAGCAGAATGTTGTCCTACCTATGGCTGAGCTTGCCCTTTTCCCCACCACCTCCCAAGTGATTGTTTTGAGCCAGTCAGCCTCTCCTCCAGTTTTCTGCAGACTGTTAAACAAAAGTGAGCTCCATCCCAGCCAAAGTCAGCATTTTCCCATTTCAAAATGAGCAGCTAGTTAAGTCATTTGAGTCATGGTCACTTAATGTGTTTCTAATCAAAGAAAAAGGCTCAAATTTATACTCTGATTGTGTAGTCAAATGTTTAATTTCATTAGATGGTTAAAGAATTCTGCTGTGCTTTTTTCTAAACATTGAAACACTGTCATGAAAAAATAACATTTTGCCATAACATTGCCCAGAGGGAAAGTCCCATTTGTTAACTATTCTGCCAATGCTTAAAGGCAGAAAAGTAATGATATATAACTATAGAAAGAGGTTATAGACAGTTGAAATTATAATAACTTTTTCAGAGAAAAATCTTTGTTTCAACTAAATTAGATGCATTTTAAACAACATATGTATTCAGAATATTCTGCACCTTCAACAGAAATTTTGCATTAAATTCAAAGAGAATCTTAAGTATAGAAAAATGTTGATATTTTGATTTGTTGTTTTTTAAATTATTTGTCATCCAGAATTTTATGTATTCACTTTTTATAGTCTCTGGACAATCTAGTCAATTGCTCTTCATTCAAAATAATTTTCAAATATCAATTTAACATGATTATTTATGTTCATAATTAGTTATTAATACATTGCTAAACAGTCATCTTGTATTCATTAGTAAAATGTGTAATCCTCCAAAGAAATATGTGCATTTAACAGCCAAAACTGCCTAGCACTTAATTAAAGGACTAGAAAACTGAGATTTAGGTAATGAACAAAGAGTCTCTTAATCGGTTTTTGGTTTATGGACACAGCTTGAATACAGCTGGGGGAAAAGAGAGAGAGAACAGTAGATGGTAAGACCAAGGCTGAAGCATAAATTGCATCAAAACAGATGTTAAGGTGGCCTCTTTTCTGGGTTATTTGGGGCAGACACTAGCAAGGAATTAATTGCATTAGAGAGAATGAAGCACATAGATTAAATATCAAGTCACATTTTGTGAGAAAATTCTGGGGGTTATAGTATTATTGTGATTGAAAACAGGAAGGATTTGAAGCATATGTCTGTGAAGCAATTTGTGATAAAACTTCTGTAGTTTGAACCAAATTCAAAATTGCATTTGATAAGTTTCATTTGATAAATTATTACGGAGATAGGAATTGAGATCTCCTAATTCATATCTTTACCAGGAGACAACTCTCTGTGTGTATGTTTACAGATTGATTATGCTGAGCAGCAGAAGAGAGATTATTGTAGAGGATTGACCTTGTCTGAATGCCAGATTTTCACCAAACCACTCTATTACTCCCCCTTCTTAATTGGACAGGGGAGAGAAAGTAAGATGGAAACCAACTCACTGGTTGATATAAGGAAGTTTTCTAAAGAAAAAGGAAAAGATTGTGTGTGTGCAAGCAAATTTAAAAAAAAAAAATTCTATTACCAGCAAGCCATGCCTGGCCACTTTGTGGTAAGCAGAGCTTCAGCATTCATCAAATAGTTGCTTAGGAAGGCAAACATTGTATAACAAATGCACCCCACTTCCTCCTCCTTTTCTTAGCTGTTATATCTGACCTGACGTCATACTCTGTGGAATGTCCCTTTTGTTACTTTAGGCCATTTATACTAATTGTGTCCCCTCCCAGGATTCTGCCCACCTCCATCCTACAGGTAGGGTGCAGAATGCAGGGGAGGCAGCAGTGATGCTGTGCCAGTGATGCTCAGCAGTAGCCAAGGCACTGGGGTTTTACCCACACCTTTCCTACCAATACAAAGCACAGCACTGTAAGGGCTGCTGTGGGAAAATGAACTCCATCTCAGCCAGATCCAGTACAACTATCCATGACACACAGTCTGCCACATGCACTTGAGAACTATTTTGATAAATCTCACCAATTGACTTGATTGGTACCAACTGATTTACATACTTAAAGGAAGAAAACTACTAACTTCGAACTTAGTCCAGCATGACAAACATTTTTCAGACAACGAAAAGACTGACTTCTGGACATGAACCCCCCACATTTTAAAGGCTTGTAATTTCAAGTATTATGTGTAGAGAGAGATCACAGAATCACAGGAAAAAAAGAAAAAGGTTGGAAGGATCATCTGGTGATTGTGTACAATCAAGCTCCAACTTGAAGGAAGAATAGTTTAAAACCTTAAATAAGAATGTTCAAAACTTTTTCAGTCAAGTTTTAAATATCTCCAAGGGTGTAAATTCCATATTTTATGTGTTCTGCTGCCTTAACAGCTGTCATTGCAGCTAAATATTCCTAATATGCAGTGTGAATTTCCTTTGTTGTGACTATTTTTTTTGACCTTTGTCTTTATGTACCGGTTTTAAGACAGAGTTAATATCTTCACATTAGTTACTGTAGTGTTACTTTGGATTTGTTCTGGAAACTGTTTGGACAACACTGGGACATTTTAACTATTGCCAAGTGTTTATACGGCCTCAAGGTGTTTTCTGCTTCTCACCCCACTAGCAAGAAGGCTGGGAGCACACAAGAATCTGGGAGGGGACACAGCTGGCACTGCCAACCCCAACTGACCAGGGGGATATTCTATGCTATATGGCATAATCTTCAGCAATAAAAAACTGTGGGAATCTTCAGAGTAGTTTTTCTTTCGAAGTAACTGTCATGTGATGAAGCCCTGCTGTCCTGAGATGCCTGAACACTTCCCTACTGATGGGAAGCAGTGAATTAATTCCTTTTTCTGCTTTCCTTGTGTGCATGGCTTTGGCTTTACCTAGTAAAACATCTTTATCTCAGGAGTTTTCATTGTCAGTCTTCTGATTCTCTCCCCCTTCCCACAAGTGAGAGGTGACTGACTGGCTGAACTGTGTTTAGTTGCTGGCTGAAGTCAAAGAAAGACAGTCCTTTTTGGTGCACAACATAGAGCTCAAAAGGTTCAAGATAATAATAGATTTTAATGGAATTTTCTGGATCATAAACATGAGCATAAATAGCAGAATAATTTTTACAATTTTCAAACAAGTTGAAGAATATTTAGTTATTTGTCATTAACTTCTCTTCAAAAACAGGAAAAGGCAAAAAATAAAAATAAAATTTTAAAAAGCCCACAAAGAACTAAAGCAAGCCTTCAATGAGTTTCAAAGCCTTTTAAGTAGCAGAAATTTGTTTTTGAAATAATACAAAAATGACATTATGCATAGTTACTGCTGTTGTGCTATGTCACCTGGGATTAATTTATATAATAGGTGGGCAGGCAAGCTTGTTAAGCAATTCTGTACATTGAAAATTTAGTAATCAAATCCTCAAGTAACCTGATAATCTGCTTTATTAATGTGCAACAAACAAAATATCTTGAAATAATGAATAAAGGAAAATTGCACTGGGGATTACCATGTTACTACTATACAATGTCAAGCACAATACAGAAGTAGACTTTTTTTCATTAAATACTAAATACAAATAGAAAAGAAGACAGAATATTCTGACTGTTTCTGTCTTGCCAAAGAACATGAGGTTTATTAGCAAGCTACAAAGTGAGCAACTGAAGTTTGAATATTAACATCTACAGAAATTTTGCTAAAATTGCTTCTCTTTACCTTCAGAAACCTGATTTTGTGATAAAGAATTTGTTTTACTTTGTTCATAGTTTTTATTATATTTGAAGCAGCAGGTTTAGGGTTTTTAAATGACCAGATATGGAACATTTCGAATATTCTGTTCCTGGCCTTGAAAAAAAATGACCACTAATATTATTCTTGTTAAACCCAGGCAAGTAGTTCTTGCTGTGGTGTGTAGTAGAAGAAAAGTTACCTCCTACATCACAGCCTCATTGAAATTCTGTGAATATATAAGGCTGACACTTCTGCTTCAAACCAGCCCAGCAACTGTTAAGCTGTGCTTTTCTGCCAGGCCTCATATGAGGAGAGTAAAATATTTCTATAAACTTGTGAGGGAGGAATACAAAACTTGCTCTAAATATAGGCAGCATTTTATACAGTTATGAAGCTATAATTGGAGTAAGGCAAAAAGAAGGTGGGGTGGTGGGGAAAGGATACAATTTTAGGGGTTGTGACAGGGGCTCTGTGTCTGTAATGTGTTTCTGTCAAGAATTAATCAAAAGCGCATACTAGTTATCTGCATAGGTGTTTTCACATTGAGTTTTAAAATAAGTTAGAAAGTTCATGCACAATTTAGCAATTGCTTATCTGGGGATCTAGAGGAGCAGCATGATTCCAACAAGTGGGAATAACTGCTGCTTTGCAGTCAGCAATCTCGGTGGCAGTATGCTACCATTTTGTTCCTCATCCCCAGAGGCCAAATCTGTACTGTGCCCTGCTGTAATGAGCAAATGATCCAAACACCTTAGAAGGGCCATAGCCTCATTTGTTTTAGATATTGCTTTTCTTCCTCCAAACACAGAAATGTGTTTGGTCACTGCTGGAAATAACCAAGAATTTAAAATTCATCAAAATCAAATACAGTGTGTGGGTTAAAAGACTGTGATTGTCTTCAACAGGTTTAGCCAAGTGAATCATATCCAGTTACCTTTATTACTCTTCCATAAATAGTCTTTTACTATTTGGTCTGCACACAGATCATCTTGATCTTTTGTTTCTCTGCATTAAGTGAAAAACATCAATAACAGAAAGAGAAATAGACATAAAATAAAGACAAACTTCTTTTGCTTCGAACTACTGCATCACAAGGTATAAGTCTGGGGAATAAGAAAGTGGACAGGAAATCATCTTCCAACTTTCTCCAGATTTCTGGTCTGGATTAAGGTCAAATCACTTTTCAAATTTTTTCACTGCACATCAAAGCACATTGACCATTGGATTCTTAGCATTGTGTGTACTTCCTCTTCTCTCTCTGTTGCAGTTTTAGAAAAAGACCTCATTTAGACCTCATTTTCCTCAGAAAAAGTCAGAAATCAAGAACCTCTTCCTGTAACAGAAATTCCACAGCTATGACTCTGTCCTGTGAATTCAGTTCAAAATAGTAAACTCATAGGCAAAATTACAAAGCGGAAAGAGGACAATAAAACATTTCTAGCACAACAGTCCTTCCTTCCTTCCTTCCTTCCTTCCTTCCTTCCTTCCTTCCTTCCTTCCTTCCTTCCTTCCTTCCTTCCTTCCTTCCTTCCTTCCTTCCTTCCTTCCTTCCTTCCTTCCTTCCTTCCTCAACTTCAAATGTCACACTTGTAAAATGTCATTATTTGTTCCATGAATTAATAATAACCCAAAAAGATAAAATAACTTTATGTCTGAATTGGTAACAGATTAAAGGACAAAACAACTCAGTTTCATGTTTGATAGTTGCTGTGTATGTAGGCAGTCCCTCAGCATTTTTTACAGCATAAACAAAGAAAAGAGTGACCTTTGAAGGACATGTCTGCAGTGCTTTGCAGACACCAGTGGGAAATGGATTGAAAAAATAGGATTCTATTTTTTGCAAAAATAGCCACTAATTTTGAAGCATTTTCACAATAAGGACACTCAGTAGTTCTAAATTCAAAAGTGATGAAAAAGCTCCATTTTTATTCCCTTGCAGTGACTATTTTGCCAGTCCTTTACAGATAGGTTTGGATTTTTTTTCTGTATGTCATATTTACACCTGAAGTTAAGTCTATGAAACTGTATGTGTCAAAAATGTATTTGCTATTCAAATGTCAATTCTGTTTTCTTTTATTATATCAGAAATATTTAAATCTGGATTGTTTGTGACTATGATGGACTAGTTATCTTATTCAGAGATCTACATTTTCTGTAGCATCAGTTGAAATTTGCTCACTCAAACTGAAAACTGACTTCATGTTATTTTGGTTTAAGTTTGTTTTGGATTGTATGCACTATCAGAAGAAATTGAAGAATTTTCTTGTGAAAATTTTGGAAGGGGGGAAATCACTTATACACCTCTATTGTTATGCAGAGTGCAATTATATGTGAATACTGACATAAAACTTCATCTTTTCCATGCTCATTTTCTATCTTTCTTCTGTCTTTCTACCAGTCTCGGCATAGTATTTTTCATTTAATACAGGAAAAAAGCACATTTATAATAACACAAAAATGTGGTCCTAACCTTTCTAAAAGTGGGTGTGAACAAACTGTCATAGCCCTAAATAGAAAATAACCTAGACAATGCACTTCAGGATACATATGACAACTGCCCTTGACCCAGGAATTTTTCATGATTTCTGCTACACATTTGGAAGTATTTTTAAAAATATTTGCTGTCAAATTCTTCTGCAGTACACCTACCTCAAAGCAGAAAAAAGATCTTTGGACGGGAGTTATCAGGGCTCACAGAAAGAGCTTTAAACTAGATTTGAAGGGAAAAACTAAAAGTCAGGTTCACTACACGTAAGTCTGGTGATGACATGATAATATTTGAAGAATGGTGTGTGAGATCTTGCCATCTGACACCTCAGTAGAGGTAGGGGATGGAGATCAATATGACATTAAAGATGCAAGGATTATTGATGTGTTAGAAATTACAGATGCATTTGGGAGTCATCCTGCAGGAATTAGGGCTTCTTGCCCCCAAAAGATCAATAGCACAACTAAAGTGCATCTACCCTTTGCACACAACATGGGCAACAATGAGGAGAAGTTGGGAGCCATTGCATAGCGATAAAAAGATGATATAGTGGGACATAGTAGGATGAGTTGCACAACTGGAATTGCTGAAATGGGTGGCTATAAACTCATCATAAGGCATCAGCAAGGAAGGAGAGGCTGTGAGGCAGCCCTCTATGTTAGAGCATGCTTTGATTGTCTGGAACTTCATGATGTTTACAATAGGATTGGGTGTTGGTAAGGATAAAGGGGAAAGTCAACAAGGCAGATATCATAGTGGGAGTCTGTTATAGACCCAAGCAGGATGAAGAGGCAGATGAAATATGCTATAAGCAGCTGGGAGAAGTCTCATGATAGCTAGATTTTGTTCTTGTGTGAAAATTCAGTTTAGCAGATGTCTGCAGGAAATGCGATACATCACATAGGACAGAGTCTAGGAAGTTCCCAGAGTGTGTGTAAGGTAGATTCCTGACATAGTTGCAGAGTGCTGTGAGAATTCCCACTGGACCTGCATTTGAGAACAGAGAAAGGCTAGTGGTGATGTGGTTGTAGGAGGCTATCTTGAGTGCAGTGATGACAAAATAATAAGAGTTTTCATTTCTCAAAGGAGTGAGGAAGGGGGTCAGCAAAATGCCTGTTCTTGGACTTCTGGACGGCAGGCTTTGGCCTGTTTGGGTTTTTGGCCTTGGGATACATTCCTGAAGGGCAAAGCAATGGCTGGGTATTTCTCAAGAAGAGTATCTAAGAGGCCATTCCCATTTGCCAAAAGACCAGGAGGCAAGATAGAAAACCAGCTTGGCTGATTAGAGTTCTTTGGCTTGAACTCCAGGAAAAAGAAATGTGTACAAGGATGTTGCAGAAGTTGTTCAGAGAGATAATTAGAATGCACAAAGCCCAACTAGAAATTAAACTGGCTACGGCCATGAAAGATAATAAAACATGTTTTTGTATGTACATTAGCAACAACAACAACAACAACAAAAAAAAGATCCAAGGAAAATCTCCAGCCTTTATTGCATTCAGAGGGAAACAAAATGACAAAGATGAAATGTCTGAGGTACTTAATGTCTTCTCTGCCTTAGTCTTTAATAGTAATACCAGCTGTTCTCCAGTACTGAGCCACTTGAGCCAGAACACAGGGATGGAGATCTGAATGAAGGCCCCATAATCCAAAGTCAAACGGTCAGCAACCTGCTACACCACTTAGACACACACAAATCTATGGTGTGCCAGGTAGAATCCACCCTCAGATATTCCAAGGTCTCACAGAAGTGCTCACAGAGCCATTTTTCATCATTTACTGTCAGCCCTGCCTAACAAAGGAGGTCCCAGTTTCCTAGAAGTCAAAAGGAGCATCAGGGCAGCTGTTATTGCTCCCTGCAACTACCTAAAGAGACTCTTGTCCCAAATAACAAGTGATAGGACAAGAGGAACAGCCTGAAGTTGCACTAGGGTAGATTTAGATTGTATATTAGAAGACATTTTTTCATGGAAAGTATTGTCAAGCATTAGAACAGGCTGTCCAGGGAAATGGTTGAGTCTCCATCCTTGGAGGTATTAAAAGATGCATAGGGACAGTTAGGGGCACTTAGGGACATAGTTTAGTGGTGTGACTTAGCAGCACTGGGTTAAAGGTTGGACTTGATGACCTCAGGGGTCTTTTCCAATCTAAATTATTCAATGATCCTACAAATTTAACCAGTTGTACTGAGGTCAAGGAGGCTGCAGCCTCTGAAGCATTGTGTCAGATGTGTTGTTTAGAACCTTTGAAAATCTGTTCAGCAGATCTTTGTCAATAATACTGGCTTTACTAGAAGTAAAGGCTGGTTATTCTCTTATCAGGGGTGGAATTCTAGGAATTATCAAGCAAGGAAAATTCATAGTCTTACACTGCTAATTTATTTGGTAATTATATTTCTGCTTTATTGCTTTACAATTATTCATATTAAGTGTTTTGTAGTATATTTTGAAAAAGTACTATAATGTTAATAACTTAAAAATATAGTAAAACTTTTTGCTATGAATTTTTCATTAGGAAGACTAATTTTGGATATGAATTAAGAAAATGACAGCCCTCTGAAATACAAAATTAATCACTGCATTAACAGTTTTGCAAAGTTTTCCTTCTATTTGGCTGTGTTATTTTTCTTTTACAGTATATATCTGGGAAGCATGATTATTCCTTTGCCATGTGCTGGCTAGTGCACAAAGAGTCAAACAGGCCCTCATTGAACAGCAAAGAAGGCTGGTTTATGTCTGGGAGAAAATGAGTGTGCCCAGTTGGAAAGAACTTCTGAAGTGCATCATGCAGCAAAACATACTTGGCTGAAGACAGAACCCAAAGGTCTATTTCTCAAGAGAACTGTCCAATACCAGATCATATTATCTGCATTTATTTTGACTTGGTTAAACATATAGATGTTAGCTTTTGAAGCCTGAGCGGGTCCCTTTTGCCTGTCTTAAAATCAGTGGGAGAAAAAAAAACAGCAAAACCAAACCCATTTCATCTGAGAAAATGCATTAAAACAGATGAATTATTTTTCCTGCCAAATCTGCCCCTCTCAATGCATTTATAAACAAAGAAACTCAAAGTGTTTAGGAATAATTATGGCAACTGTAGTTAGAGAACACGTATTCCATTTTCTACTGTGGAATTCAAAATGTAGAGGGAACTCTTGGATTGTAATCTATGCTCTCAAACACTGTGCCTCACATTAACTTTGAAAGCCTGATGTCCTGTCAAGGAACCTTGTTGAAAACTTCAGAGTGCTCACTTCCATTTGAGAACTTTAAGATCTGATCTAATATATATTTTAAGGTCTGCAGACCTTAAGAGATCTGGACCTACTGTAGAGGCTAGGAAAATGCCGCAAATATGTTTGAGGGACTGAAGCATCTCTCCTACGAGGAAAATCAGAGAGAGATGGCACTATTCAGCCTAGATCACCTCATCAATATACATGAATACAAGACAGATGGGTACAAAGAGAATGGAGCCAGGCTTTTCTCAATGATGCCCAGTAACAGGAACCAGAGACAATGCGCACAATCTGAAACATGGGAGGTTCCAACTTAGCATCAGGAAACATTTTTTTTTCACTGTAAGTGTCACTTAGCACTGGCAAAAGTTGCCCAGAGATGTTACGGTGTTCATATCCTTGGAGATACTAAAAAAAATCTAAACATAAAAATCTGGGTAAGGGAGTCTAGGTGGCCCTGCTTGAGTGAGATGGTGTAACAGAGATCTCTTTCAGCTTCAATAGTTCTGTGAGTCTGTGATATGAAAGGCAGACCTTGACACCAAAATATTATACCTTATAAGAAAACAAACAAAAAAAATTACTCCATTCTGTGAAGAATTTTATCCTTCTATATAAATTAGAAGTATGCAGAGCATGTAAGCATTACTTTGGAAAGATAGTCTAATACTGTATTGGAAATGCTGATAAATAATGGTGTGGCTAGGATTCTAGAAAATTTTTGGTCCAGGTAGTCATTTTTTCCAAGATTTGGAGGAGGGGGCTGGAAAGAGGGTGTTCTGAACACAACTATGGCCATCCCTAACATCCTTTTCCCCTCTTGATCTCGTGTCACAAATGTTTGTGGATATGGACAAAAAATCAAGCAATCAATAGCGTGTGGCCTCGCAGTGTCAATACAGCTAGAGCTTGTTAGTGATTGCTTTACAATTTGCTAAATATAGCACAATGCAGTGACTAGGTAGTGAAAAAGACCTAAGAGCTAAGTTTCTCATCTCAGGAAAAATTGCTTAGGGTTTTTGTTTTTTGTTTTTTTTTTTTTGTTTTTTTTTGGGGGGTTTTTTTTGGGTTTTTGTTTGTTTGTTTGTTTTATGCTTGGGAGATTTTGTTTTAAAGAGAATCTGACACTGTTCAGGGCACCTACCTCTAAATTCATACCACCCAAGTTCAGAAATTTAAGTGGCTTGTCTAAGCTAACAGTTCAGTTGCCTTAGATTTCTGCTCTGTAGCTTCTATTGCCACTTACAGCTTCCATTTCAACACTTTGTTTTTAGTTAGGTTAACCTTAGCAATGTTGATAGATGCCATGTCTTTAATTCAGTGTAAAAAAAACCCATCATCCTGTCTGCATCCTTTATAGCTGAAACAGTAATATCTGTTGGCTGTAAAAAGATACAGACAGAGCTGGAGTAAGAGTTATCTGTGTTTTCCTATACTTTGCTATAAAGAGAGGCTTACTGTGATCTGGTGATAAACTTAGACGTGCAGGAGTGACTGGACTAAAGCCCTGTGTGTGAGAAAGAGAGAAAGAAACAGCACGCTGCAATAAAAAAACCCAAGAAAACAAGAAAAAAACAAAAACAAAAACAAAGAAAAAAAAAAAAACAAAACAAAACAAACCACAGAGGGGAACAATATACAGAGATACACAGACACAAAAATATTGTTTTCAGTGTCACTTCAACATAGAGCTTTTTGAGCTAAGTGTTAGAACTATGCTGAAAAGGGCTAGAAATTCTGAGAAAGGAAAATGTACAGAGCAGTGGCATTTTGCTTTCTCATTGATTCTAGCCTTTTGTGACACTGTCTTCAGAGAAAGAAGATGTTGTATATTCCTTAAATAACTTTGGGATGTCTCACTCAGCAAAATACTCCAAAATATTGCTACCATTATCTCATACTGGCTAATCGCTATCATGGTTTGGTACTGGCGCAATGCCAGTGCCCCCATGAAAATATTTTCTCCCTGGTTTCTGCTGTGAGATGTGACCAGAAATAGAGCAAAGCAGGCTTCAACTTAGGAATAAAGGAAAAAAAACTTTATTAACTTACAACTATAATAAAAGGAACACACAGAATTCAAAATTAAAACCTCCCAAACCATTTCTCTTCCCCCCACTCAAATTCCCAACACAGTACAGTGAGACAGTCTTGGACTTCCAATCAGATTACCACCTCTCATATATTCAATTTTCAGTCCATCACCACTCTTCAGATAATCAACTTTCATTTTATCAAGGAGAGAGGAGTCCCTCTTGTACCATATTGTGACCTCATTCTTCCATGTCCAGTGCTCTCACCACTGTTCATGGACCAGAACTGCTTTTAGGGTTCCTCTTTTAAGGATGCTTTGGTCAGTTCCGAAAAAGCGACAGTCTCTCAATTTCGGGACGCCAATCCCCTGCCAGTTTCGCCCCCTGGGGCTGAGGGGTCTTGAGAACAGAAATCTTCCTCTCCATCTCTGTTCACACCACTCCTTCACTGCCCTCTCTTGGCTCCAAGCCATTACTTCCCCCTAAATGCACTCTCTGCGTCACAGGAAGAAAATGGGTCTGTCCATGGCTATACAAGAAAAGAGTCCAGCCAAAGGCCACTCCATCATCTCCTCCCACCTAGGATTCTTCTCAAGGTCTTCTAACATCTTTCACTTGTACGAACTTTTGTCAGACTTGCCCATTTCCCTCAATTCATCTCTATCTCTCTTCTCCTTTCAGATCCAGGAGGATCAGTTTTTGTAAGGTTTTCATCATCCAAGGAAAGGGTTAAAAGCTCGGCCTCTGTCTGCCCAGAACCTCATGACCACTGGCTGCATCTTCTCGCCGCACGCCCCTCTTCTCCCGGTGGCCAAAGCACAGGCACAGTCTCTCTCTCTCTCCCTCTCTCTCTCTCTCGGGGAGGGGGGGATGGCTGCCCAATACCATTGCTATCCACCCTTCCATCCTGCAGAGACCTTCACGCCCTTCTCTGTGCAAGGCTCCGGCCTACCTCCCTCAGGCCGCATGGCTTCTCCTGCCCCGCCCAGCCCGCAGCTGGGCAGGGGAGCTCCGACCTCTTCACCTACCAGAACCCAGAGAGGGCTCCCCTGGCAGTCCTCTGCTTTTAACCCCTGTGTTCTCAGAGGCGTATCCATGTCCTCAGTGGCCAAACCAGGTGCCAATATTCAAATCTGAGCACCCATTGGTTTGACCACCACCTCCCAAAAAACTCACTTCCTTTTCAAACCACGACAATCGCATAAATTTGAAAACTACTTAGAGGTAAACTGGAAATGGGGTTGTTGGGTTTTTTTGTTTTTCATAACATTCTTAACAATTGAGACTATAGGATTCAAAAACCCCTTAATTTTATGACAATAAGCTAACACCCCGCTTTCTCATTAAGGCACTGAAAAGAAGACATCTGATGGCCAAGTTAAAAAAAAAAGACTGGAAACTAATGAATATTCTGTTTCCCTGCTTTTGTATTTTAAAATTTTCTACTTAAAAAAGAAAATATTAAGAAATACTATCAAATGCTTGACGCACTTCATTCAGATTATGACAAAGTCAGTTCAAAACATTGTAATTCTTGCATTGATTTTAGTGGAATTTGGACCAAAATTTACTTCTGAATCAAACAGATAAGGAACATGAATTAAAAAATAAAATCAATCCTGTATGAAACATCCTTAGAGATGAAAGTAGACTTGGGAGTAACTGTCTGTAAAACAAATTGAACAATGGAAATATGATTCTAAAACTCTTTGAAAATAAATAATAACATGATCTTTTATCTTGGTGTGTGATATAGAAGTAGTGTGAGGCGTATTATTAATAAAGGCAACACACAGTTACTAAGGATGCATTGTAAGTAGTCATGTAAATAACAAGCCCATGAAAGATTATTCATTATGACTTAGAAAAGAGCACAGACACAGGACAGAAATATTTAAACAACTTCTACTAAAATCATATCAGCATTTCTGTATTTTCCAAAATCACATAAAATTATTAAACTTTCGTTCCTTTTCCTGTTATTTTGAAAGCTTCCATTAGAAAATATTATTTTCCAAACAAATACAGTATGCAAACTTCCAGTTCCTATGAAAACAATCTCATTAAAAATCTTTCATAAGTAATATTTGATTTTTATTACTTAATCCTGTCATGAGAAGCACAGACACACATGATGACCTTCTCTGGTCACACTTGTTTTTCTGACCTGTTTTGTTTGTCCCCTTTCTTTTCCAGAAGTGCCACTGGCAAATCACTGCTGCTCAGTGTGCTGAAGAAAAGCTGGCTTTCTCACCATGTGTTGCTTACACTGGTAAAGTGTGCATTGGTCTGCAATTTCTTCCATCTATTACAGTATCTATGGCATTTCTCAGACTGGGAAGGTAAAAATCCCTTTATTTTGATATTTTCCTTACTAAGCTAACATCCAGAATCACTCTTATTTTTACGAGAGTGAATTGAAAACAACTTGGGAATTAATGTGAACATATATTAGAGTGGGAGGAATGTCAGTTTCTGAGTTAAGCGTATGAGGTGATATATATCAATTATGGCAAGAGTTTTCTTCAGGGGAAGGGAAGAGCTGTATGGGTAGTCTGATAGCAGACTGAAGCTGAGGCAGTCCATGTAGAAAATCTCTTTTCTTGGTGGTGTTGGGTTAACTTTATAGATGTGTATGTACATGGCAATGATCTTGGTAATTTCTTTGGAAAAAAATGTGGAAGAGAATCATCTAAATTTTGTGGAGATCAAGTATAGAAATAACTAGGCTTTTGAAAGTAACTGCTGTTTTTTCCTCATTTTCTTTCTATTTTTGGTTTGTTTTGCTTTTTTTTTTCATAGTTCTGAAACAAAGGAAGAACTGGGACTTCACTTCAAACACATCTACTGTACTATCTAAACCTAAAACTAAGCTTAGGCTGGAAAATAATAAGCATTTTTTGGGTCAGATTTCATCTGATGTATTTCTGGGTATAATGTCAGAATGTGTCTGTAGTTCATCTCATTCTACTGCTGAATTCAGAAACATGTTCAATTTGCACAGTCATATGTCCCTCTCTTCTTAGAGAGATCCTTGATGAAAGTACTATCCCCTAGATGAGGACATGCAGGCAATAATTCCAGGGGTCAAGTAGGTGCATGTTATGGTTTAATCCATCATATAGCTAAACACCACACAGCCATATGCTTATTCTCCTCCAGTTGTCTAGTGGACAGTTAAAAAAAAAAGGTTATGCTTTTATAGGTTGAGTTAAAGACACTTTATGGATGCAAAAAGAAGGCAAGATAATTAAAATGGTAAAACAATACACACATTAGGTGATACACAATCTAATTTGCCACCAGCCACTGACTAAGCAGTGCGTTACCACCCCCTGGCCAACTTCCTGCAGTTTTATTGTTCATGGCTTTCTACACTATGGAATATTCTTTTGTGTCAGCTGTCCTGGCTATGCTACCTCACAAATTCTTGCGCAATCCCAGCCCTCTTGTGGACAGGGAAGCATAAGAAGCTAAAAAGTCTTCATTTAGTGAAAACACTGCTCAGCAGTGACTAAAACATCAGTGTGTGTTATCAACAATTATTATCATCCTAAATCCAAAACACAGGACTATACCAGCTGCTAGGAAAATTAACTCTAATCAAGCCCAAACCAGGACACCTTGCATGTGTCCTACTACTTCTAGAAGCCTCTGTTTTCTTTCCTATGTCCCTCATGCTTAGCAAAATGTCATTCAGCTTCACTTATCCATGAATACGAAAACAATCTTTCTTCTTGATCCCACTGAAGCCTCAGAAAAATACTAATATGTCACTAATGGAGTTTTCTTGTTACCAGTTCAGATTTCCTTCTTCAACAGCACTTCAGCATCTGAATGCACATCCATTAGTCACCTTGAACTCCTGTTAAGAATTGTGTACTCCATTAACCCACAAAACATTCTCCTCTCCTCTCTGAACAAATGTTATTAAACAGAGTTGCAAGAAAAGTGCCTCTAGTACACTGACTGTGTAACAGTGTGCACTCCCTGCACTTCATATCTTCACAGTGGTTTTATGACATGGAGGGAACATAAATCACAAGCCTTTAGTAAAAGCCAATTGCACCCTTGACTGAAAAGTAAGCAATAAGAAATTCTATCTACACAAAAGGATCAGGGCTACTGTGCCAGGTCTTTCAGTTTCTTTCAGTAGGTAAATTATTTGAGCAAGGGTGGGAGATTTTTGTAGAGATATATCTATCAGTGGGCAACTGCTAAACCTTTTCATTTAGGAAATAGAATCTCATGAAGAGCTTGCACAAGACTTTCTAATCATAGGTGGGTATTCCCAGGATCACGTGACTGATGAGCCAAAAAGATTGCGTGACTCCTTCATGAACACTGCAGTGAACGCAGCTTAGGAAGTTTCCAAACAAGTTGAAAATGTTGGAAGTCCAGCTAGAATATTCCATATCTATAGACATATACTGAGCAAGGCAACCCACTCACATCCTGGGTGTTGGCAGCTGGGGCTGCAGGGTGGTCTCTTTGAGGGGCTGCCAGGGTTGCCCTGTGCCATACACAAATGGCTCCTGCAGCTCCAAGTGACCCACTGGAGGGCATGGCTGAGCCCAGCAGCCAAGGCAGTGGCTCCTTGGGGAAAATATGTTTAAGAAAGGGCAGAAAATTCTTTGAGGAAGAGGAGGCAGAATAGTCAGGTGTGAAGCTGAGCCTGCAAAGAAACAGTATTGAGAGGGAAGGTGGTTTTTATTTTGTGATTGCTTTTCACTGTCCTATCTCTTCTAAATTGTCAGCAAATTAAATTCATCTTTCCCAAGCTGAGTCAGTTTTGCCCATGACAGTGATGGTTGCAGGTGATCTCCCTGCCCCTGAACCCATGAACTTTTTCATCTTATTTTCTCCCCTTCTGTATCCAACTGAGGAGGGAGAGTGAGAAAGTGGCTGGGTGGACATCTGGCAGCCAGACAAGATCAACCCACAACACATTCTACTAAACAGAAGAAAAATGAAAAAAAATGTTTAATATTTTAAGAAAGTTTATTGGACATGAAGTGTAGCAAGTATAATAAATGCAGGAACAAAAAGCTGTCATTATTCTTCATTTACACGTTTTTTTAAAGAATAAACTTGAATAGAAGGTGCCATTTTCTCTGCAAGTGATAACCGTCTAACATGCATTCTAATTATTTCACTTGTTTATAAGTATTTTCTTCTCTTGCCATTTATAAGATACTTCAACAGTCTTTTCTGTCCACTTTGGTTTTTCCTACTGTTGTATTTGGTTTGCGTGGCCAGGTTTTGGCAGTGGAGGCACTGCAGGGATGTCTTCTGTGAGGAGCTGCCAGAGGCTTCTCCTGTATGCAGTAAAGACAATGCCAACCAGCTCCAAGATTGACCTGCTGCTTGTCCAGGCCAAGCCTGATAACAGTGGCAGTAGAACTTCTGGGATAACAGATTTAAGAAGTAAACTAAACTTCCTGCAATTGTAGCCAGAGGGAGGAGTGGGAATGTATAAAGCCACCTTTCAGACACTCAGGTCAGGCAGGAAAGCAAGGGAGGATGTGCTGCAGGCACTGGAGTTGAGATTCCCCTGCAGCCTGTGGTGCAGGCCATGGTGAGGCAGCTGTGCCCCTGCAGCTCATGGAGGTTCATGTGCAGCAGAGATCCACCTGCTGCCCACGGTGGACCTCAGGCCGGAGCAGGTGGATGACTGAAGGAGGCTATGACACAAGGAAGCCCTTGCTGGAGCAGATATCTGGCTGGAGCTGTGGACATTTGGAGAGAGGAGTCTATGCCACTGGAACGATATGTGACCCTGCAGAGGATCCACTCTGGAGCAGAGGAAGAGAGAGGAGTCATCCCCCAGGGGAAGAAGGATTGGCACAGACCACATGTGATGAACTGACTGAAGTCCCCATTGCCCGTTCCCCTGCCTTGAGGGTGAGGAGGCAGAGAAAACCGGGAGTGAAGTTAAGCATGGGAAGAAGAGCAGGATGGGGAAAAGGTGTTTTTAAGAATTTTTTTCTTTCTCTTATTATCCTACTCTGATTTTATTGGTAATAAATGAAATAATTTTTTCCACAAATAGAGTCTGTTTTTCCCATTACTATAATTGGTAGAGAAATCCATCCCTGTCTGTCTCAACCCTTTTGCTGTATTTCTCTCCCCTGTCCAGCTGAGGATGGGACTAATAGAACAGCTTGGTGGGCATTTGGCATCCAGCCAGGGTCAGCCCACCACAACCACTTTTCTGTTTTTTCACATCATTTCTTCTACTTAATAAGTAATAATAAAATATAATAACAAAAATATACATGTATGATTGAAGCCCAAAAGATTATGAATAGAGGAAAACCGAAATTCTGTATTTGTTTTTCCATGCTGGATAGGTGGCAAATGTGAAAACACTGCTATTTATGTCAAAACATTAGCAAGGAAAGACTTGCAAAGACGACATCAGAGTAGTGATATGCCACAAAGCACTTCAGTCTCAAAAAAGACACCAAAAGAATCATTCAAGGATTAAAGACAGTTTGAATATAAACAAGTTTATTATTGAAGTATCAATTATTGCATGCATAAAAACAACTAAATAAGGGTTACACTACAAATGGTAACATCAAAGCAAAAGATAGTTTTAATTTTGGTTGAATACTAGCATGAAAAAACATTTTAATGGAGCCTGTTTATCAGGTCCTGTGTTTTCTTCTAAGAAGCTTCTTTATCCCCCATGGTAATAGCTGTTGAGTGTCATGAACATTTTGAGTGATGTCTTGTTCAAGATGGAGAAAAAAGGTTTGTGCAGAACCATGTGCCTCTGTAAAATGAAAAATTGGTTTTAATTGTAAGATCTGTAGTACAATGCATCTGTATGTAAACAGTATATATGTATGTGCCTGTGTGTACTTATTTGCATATACACAGCCAATGAGTCCGTGCACAAATTTTAATAAAAAAAATCTTTATACTTTGAAGACAGATATGAAGATGGGGTGCTCACATCAGAAATGAACAATCTGTAAACCAGATTGGAAATCCCTTTATCAGGATACCTTTACCATGCACATAACCATGCCATTAATCTCAACAGAGATGCCTGTGTCTGTAACTGTACTCCAAGTGAGTCAGGACTTGGCTGCCTGGCATTAAGCATGCACTTGTCATGTCATCTGTGTTACATTTTATAGGAGAGGGAATGCAATTTGACCTTTATTTCCTTAGTCTTTGAGAATAAATTAACATTAAATTTAAAAGATAAATGACATTGCCAGTATAGGTTATGCTGAAAAGATTTTTCATCTATGTCAGCTTGCTAAATAGTATTTGTGCATAATACCAGCACATAAACTTGCACAAGTCTTTCTTTCATTCCATATTCAGACTAGATTCTAAGTAATGTGATTATAATGTATTCTGTGGAAAATTGCTTTCATCTAAACCAAAATAAAATTAATATTGATCAATGATCAATACCTGACAATGACATACCTGATAATCAAAAGAAAAAAAACAACAAAACAAATGAAGGGTAATATAAATTAACAAATATAAGTTGTCAGCCTGTTGGATTTTCTTTCTCCCAGCTCCAATACTGTTGTTCATATGAAGCCCCTAGACCTTATCAAACTTTACAGGTCAACTTCACTGGTTTTCTTTTCTAAGACAGACTTGTTTATTTCACAGATCATGCCTGATCCCATGGGAATTCTTATCTTAAATGCCAAAAGTGTACCGTCTGCAATGACATCTGTATTAGAGACATCCATGCTTTGGAAGTTAAAGTGAGTTGATGTAATTCCCATTTACCTGTATTCTGGTATTATCTTTTGCTGCCAAAATTTCTAGAAGGTATGTGTTTGTTGACTGACAGTTCCATGTATCTGTTCTTTTAACCAGCAATTATAAAGATTGTCTCATTCACCTGTGAGTAGTATGATTTTGGACCTTTTTTTCTTATGAATCATGACAGCATTTCCATAGCTATGCTTTTCTTTCCAGTATTTATCTTGTTTTCTCCCTCATAACAGAGATGCTCATAACTGCCAGTGGGTGTCTGTTTTGTTTGTATTGCTGAATTCACACTCTCTAGGAAATACTGAGATAGATGGGAACAAATCTGTAAGAAAATAACCAAACAATTACTAATTCCAGTCAATTAAGTGATATCAAAAGAAAAAAAATTAAGGAGAATGCTGTTGCATTAGTATATTTGCTTTCATTTAGTATAGGGGTGCAATTGAAAGTCAGTCAAGTAGGACCAGCCAAGTTCTGCCTAAACTGTTGTGTGAGTTCAAGCAACTCACAAGACTGCTGAGTGTTGATATCTATATAAAGAAGAAAATGGTGCTCATAAACATTTGTGATATTTGTATTGTGTTTGACTAAATATTTATTTAAAATGCTTTGAGAATCTACTAGAAAATGTCTATGTTTATGGAAGCTTTGGCTTCTCATCCTTTTTTCCAGATTAGTGATCTTTTCTCTACTTTGGAGTTCTGTATTATGTTGTTACAGATTATTAAGAGACTTTACCATCTTATGCTGTGCAAGTATTGAGAAGTCAGAAGTCATACTTAAGTACCCAACACATAGAAAGGAAAAATATTTAAATATGGTTTGGGAACAGTGCATATGTTATTTGTCCTCTTTTAGTGAGAAGATCTCCTTCACAAAGTAGAATAGAATTCAGTTCTACAGATTTCCCATATTTTCTGATAAGCTGTACTTTTATAATGAACAGTACATATTTAACTTTTGTGATATCCAGAAATTGTCTGAAAACATTATTTTTTCATAAAAAGGAACCCCAAATGTTAATAATTTACCATAAATATAAACGAAAACAAGCAGTTGTAACAGAACATCTTGAAAATTATTTGAAAAAGAAAAATCTTTGCACCTGATGCTACACTTTAAGCTTTGCTTTTATGGCTTTAAAGATAAAATTCTTTCTTGTACTCGCATTATAGCATATCATTTGCATTTAGCTTTTACAACTGTAAGAAGGCTATAGTAGTCTTCATTAAAGTAATTAACATATAAAGATAAGATACCATCCACTTCAGTATGGCTGAATTTCAATACTGCTATTTTGGAAAGCAAAAGACTCTATTAATATCTTTAATGTCATTATATTACTTTAAATCACTTTCAATGTAAGACTGATTTACATTATTGTACTTTTAAAAAACAAAATTAGTATAACAAAAATAAACACTGCAAGTAAAGTCAAACATTGTGGAGTTAGCTAATGCAAAAAAAAAAAAAGAAGAAGGGGGAAGAAATTATTATTTATAAGATTTCTAGTGCATTTTTTTCAATGATAAACCATTAAATACTTTCCATATAAAATATTTTATTCTAGAAAAAATACAATACAAGCAAAACCTCACAATGAAAGAAAACTAGAAAACTTTGGCTGCAATCATCTGACAATATTTACCCTGTCTTACCTCTTGTTCGTTAGCATCTATATTTCCTGACTAAGTCTAAAGTGCCTAATTATAGGACCTTTATTTAAAAGAGAAACAAGAAAATCTAAATTCAAACCAAAAACAAGAAAGTATCATCAGCCATTTTATTCTTCTGCAATCTGTGGGGAGACAGGAACTTCATAAGCTTTGCCAGTATAAAACCTGAAATACCTTCTGAAGGTATTAAACCCTAACTAAGTCCATTCACTACTAAGAAACCTACCATAAAAATATTCCTAAATTTACATACAGTATATTAACATATAAAGCTGGATGGGATTAACCTAGACCCTGATAATGAATTTCATTACATTTTTATAGTTAATCTAATATTAGTCATATAGAAGAATATTCAATAATATTTGATAGCTTCATTATATTGGGAGAATTGGGCCTTTCTTATGGACTGTTATTGTATGGACCAGAACATACATGCCACAGTGGCCATCTTTTTCAGTGTTCTTTTTCAAACACATAAGCCTGAAAACAAATCATTAACCAAACCACATTTGTTTATGCCCCTCTATCTTCACAAATAATATTAGTTGTTCTCAACACTCTGTCTCAAAATGCCAAATTTTATGTACTTAATTTTTAGACGTATTTGAACAAATAAATTCCATGAATTTTCATTTTCAGTTTCCAAGAGTCTATTTATTTCTACCTTGTTTTTAGTATAACTGAAAGGAATTCAGACTGTCCTTTAAAGCTTTTAAAGAATAATGAGCAATAAACAAATGATCTCACATAAAATCTGACAACCAGAGTTCCCCTTGAATTTTTGTTGTAATTTTTCTGTCTGTTTAAGAAGTAAACGTCATTCCTATTTATAAATGTGATCTGCTGAAAGAGCAGGAAATCTTTTCAATCCAGTCTTACAAACAATAATACAGAAAATTACAACTTTTTTGTAGTTAATATGAAAAAACTTTAGAAAAGAAAGAGCTGGCCTTCAGCTTCATATAGGTATGAACTTTTTCTGAAGCTCAACCAGGAGTGTAAAAATTATTAAATTCTAATTCATAATAAGTAACATTCTTCTTTTATGTACCTTGCCCTTAATTTTTACATCTTCAATTTGCACATGAAACACTTAACAAAGATCAGGTCCCTATCATTTTGGTGTATAAATTCACAGTTCCTAAGGAATCTGTATTATAAATGTACAGAGGGTAAATTTGTGCTTTCCTACATATGCCTTGTTCTGTTCAGTAGAAAAACATCAACAACAAACACCAGAAGCCTCAGTAAGCATGCTTGTCTTCCCAGCCCCATTTATGCACGGAAGCCAATGTGAAATCTACAAATGAGAACACAGAAAGAAAATATGCCATAGAACAGATCCTCAAGTGGTGTAAACTGTCATTTCTTTGCTGAAGTAACTGGAGTATGATGTTTTTCACCAGCTGAGGGTCTTCTCCCAGTATTCTGTAGCTTCTTGAACAGGAAAACAAGCATTGATCACACTGCAAACAGCTCTAATTGAATGTTTCTCTGCTTTTGAATGTAACACCAGCAAACAAAGCAAAACAACAGTGAAGACTCAAATATATTCCCCTTTCTTTTCCCTAGGAATAGTAGATAGATTGCAGCAGATGTATAGAAAAACTTTGGGCAACTATTTATGAGGCGGCCAAAACTAATGACAAAGCTTAAGGTAGGCTTATCCTTTGTTCATCAGCATTTTTTTGGTATGTGCTTATTTTAAAGTACATGTATTCCATTGGAATCAATAGCATAATCCTGTTTTAAAGGTGGAGGAAATTGTATACCTGTTATCCTAAAATGGATCTTATATAATGATTCCAAAGTTTTTGCTCAAATTTTGGCTGCAACCTGGCTTTCTTTTTTGTAGTATTGACTAGTTAGTTTATTTTCCAAGATAACATAGACTGTGTCCATTTTATGTATACTTTACGCACAGCTAGAAAATTGATGCAAAAATAGACTAAATGTCCATTTTCAGGCAATATGGGATTTCCATAGCTTTGTTGTTTCCTTATGTGCATTCACTACAATTGCAATTTTCCATCATCCTTGATTAGCATTGTTATGTATAAAACATATATTTAACATATAGACTTTTACAAAATATTATTGGTCTTTCTTAAATTATTCTGAGATCAATGTAAATCTCCTTTAGACATTCTTTCTTTTCTTTGTCGAAAACATACCTCTTTGTCTGAGACAATTTGTAAAATTATGATTCAAGGAAACATTTTTACCAAAACAACTGATGTTTTCAAGCCAGATAACAAAAAACAAAACAAAAAAAAAAATCCTTCATTCAGTGTCTTCAATTAATACATTTTACCAGTTACTATTCATGGATATTTTTACCAAATTTTACTGTTTCTATGTGCTCCAAGTGCTCCTTAACATTGCAACAATGAAATGATGCTCGGATTATTTTATGTAGATGCAGATGGAGAATGCAGATGGAGATGCAGAATGTAGATGTAGATGCATCCATATGTATATTTCTTCAACCCTTGCTGCTCCTGAAATTTAACTGGATTTATTTTCTAAATGGGCAGGAGGGAAAAAAATAATAAGTGATTTGAAAAGAAACACATATACATATATATTACATTGAGTAATTTACTATATGTTGATATGGTCTCTGCTCAGGTTTGATCCAACTCTACAGCTGCAGAGCACAAATTTCATCCCACATCCCAAAATATTCTGTTTATTGCAACAGAGTAGCTACCATTGCTCCAAGAAGGAAATAGGTACCTTTTATACAGAGATAGAAGTTGTCACAGTTTTCAAAAATGGGCTTTTCTAAAGTTATTTGAATAACCATGCAAAATACCACAGTGAAGAGATTTTACATTTATCTTAGTGGTAGTAATCATCCAAAGAATTGATCCTAGGCTGCCTTGTTTCTGGATTTTTCCCTAAAAACCACATTGGAACAGCCCCAATCTTCTTAGCAGATTATAGAGATGAATATATGACCCTGCTACTGTATGGATTTTTCAGATAGATTTTACTTGAAAACCTACTGCCATATCTCAAGGACTGTGGCTTTTGTTAGTCAAAGAGCACTTTGCTTAATTTCTTTCTGTCTAGTTTTTCTTTGATATCATTCTTTCAGAGATCACTTAATCCCCATAGTTCACAGGGCACAATCTGTGCAGGTATGAGTGACAGCTATAGAACCAACTCCCACTTTACACGAACAGTTGTCTTTCTCAGAACTAGTTTTGTTCTTGTGTTACCATGACATTCGGGATCACATGTATGAAAGCTGTTTCCCACTTGAAAAAAGGTGTCCTTCATGATGGATCTTACTTCTAATTTCACTGCAGCCAGTATTTGGTGACCTTGAAGAATTGCTGCATAGCCCATCTGTTTGTTGAAGCTTTCCCTTCAAAAAAAAAAAAAAAAAAAGTAATTTGATTTGCAGACTGATTAAAGTTACCTATGAGTAAAGTTAGGACCTGTGTTTTAGTGGTAATGAAATTGCAGTGGGTAAAAGAAAAGAGAGGAAGATTTACAGATTTCTTTAAAGCTTCTTAATTATTTATTTCTTTTTAATTGTTTTATATGTATTTTTTACTGTATGCCTGGAACATGGAATAGGCATTGTGAACAAATCTAAGTTAGCAGCACCATCATTTTAGAACAGGCTGACAATGTCTACCTCAAGTGTCTTTGTCTTTTTGTCTTTGGCCTCTTTGTCTTAACTAAGACAATCCTTAAACTCTGGAATTTTAAGTTATTATGACTTTACCCAGCTGTCCATCATTCTGCTTCATCAAAGACTTTATAGCAGATAAGGTACCCTGATGGTCTCTTTTTCAGGAACAAAACTCTAAGCCACAATTTAATAATAAAAGATAAAAGGAAGTATATATTTAATTTTTATGAGAAGATATTTCCTATTTACAACTTCCTATGATATATGAATTCTTTTCTTTATTGGGACTCTTGAATCCATGGATTGTTTTGCAGTCTTAAGGAAAGAAGTGTCGCCCTGCATTTATTTTCAAGTAGCAGTGACCCATATCTGAGTCAATTTGGAAGGCTTTGTTCATCACAAGTTCTATTTTAATATTCTTTTATCATTTTTTGGGAGAAAGAATAACAGTTTTAATTTCTCTCCTACTCCTTTTTTTTTTCTGTTTGTTGTTTTCAATTCCAAGTTCATCCAAGAAGACTCTCCCTTAAAAAAAATGTGTAATTTAACATATGTCTGTAACTCACTACATTGAAGCAAGAACCTATCCACTTAGCCTACAGAGTACATGTGAACAGGCCATTTTTTAACAACCTTAGGAGAGGATCTTAAATATTTAGAGCCATTTGAAGTTTTTCCAAGGGTTCAGTAATTTTATGTAATAATTTTGCAGATTTATTTTACAAAGCTTTAAGTACTCTACTTGCTGCATACTCACAGAGTAGCAAGATGGCAGAGCACAAATAGCTGACACTCCCTCTCTGCCTTGTGGCAGATGACATCACACCATTTTAGGACAAAATGCTGTGGGTATTTGTTCATTTGATGATTATGCATGGACTTTACGGAATCTAAGAAAGAAGTTTTAAACAGCTGGGCTGGGACATGGATATTTTACTGGCAAATGCTTGTGCCTTAGCAAACAGACAGAGCAGAAACTCAAAGAGACCTAAATGTTCTAACAAAAACTATGCATATTGTTCCATAGCACAGACATGCCTTTATTCTGAACAGAGTGTATTTGCTGTATAAGCTGTAATTACATGTGACCTTCAAGATTCCCTTTAGCTTTATATTTTAGGTCTTCAAAGCTCTCTAAAAGCTTTGTCTTTCACATTAACATTTGTTAGGTATAACATATACTTGCACTGAAACCATTTTCAGAGAGAATGTCAAATTATTCCCCTTATTTTTTCCCATTTTAGTACAGATAGACTAAAGGCATTAGCCAGAGCTTTATAACTCACTTTATTGCACGGACAAGAAAATGCATAAAATTCTGCAGAAACAGATAAAAAAAAATTATGAGTAGAATGTTACCTGAAAAAGCAACTGCTTAGGAAACAATATCTTGACCAGAAAAAACAAACAAACAAACACATTGCCTTAAAAAATCACACAGACCTCAGTATACTTTATATGAAGGTCTTTAATATGCAAACAATACTTTTACCTACTTCTATTTTAGGCTTACATGAAATTTAAATTTAAATATCCTCTTGAGGAAAGCCATATTCTTAAAGTCTGTTTTTTATTTAACTGCACAATATATGAATAAAACAAAACTATATTAATAGAAAAAGCTGAATTACTTAACCTTCAGGCAACTTTAAGTACTAAAAATGGAGAAAAATCTTAGAATCATGGAACAGTCCAGGTTGAAAGGGGCTGGAAAGATCAATCATTTGACCCAAACTCTCTTGAAAAAGGGAGCTTATTGTATGATAAGGAAAAAAAGCTTGTTATATCCTATGCAAAAAGTAATGCTCCTTGAAATATTTGGAGATCTTCAACCAAACAAGACTATAAGAAGGATGCACTGAAAAACAATCTCCTGTAATTTCCTGCTTTCTCATACCTCACAGTTCAAATGGTCTCAGCCATCTATTGAGATGCGTAGCTTGGGTGGACAATTTATACACATCACTCTTACATTTCTCAACATGAATGTATTAAATTTTCAATTCAGTTGCTTGCAAAGTAACATATTGCACTATTTGAGACGCCCTCAGTATCTGAGGCAATCACTTGAGACTGAACATAAAGACATTAAAACTTACAAACAACTGCCAAATAGCTCAAATCTGCTCTTCAAAAGTTTCATGACTATGAACTAAATAACAAAATGGACATAGCACCTAACTGGCAGTTTTAACTTTGAAATATTTATTTGTACTGTCTAACAGAAGTTTATTTCAGAAGTAATAACTGCATTTGTATCTTTCTGTAAGTGATTTCTAAATTAGCAAAAAGCTGGGTACATCAGTTTGATTTTTTCTACTTAAATTTTAATATTGAATGCAATATAATGCAATTGTACATTGTAATTTTCTTCTAGTTATTTGCTAGCCAAACACTGTTGAAAGGAATACAATTTTGACAACTGACAATTAGGAATCTGCCTTACCATAGTAAGTGTTGAAATGGATAAAACGCTGGGAAGAGAAACAATTTTGGTTTTATCTTCATTATTACTTTGTCAGTCTGATAAGTAAATATTAGGTATAAACCTCTTTAGAAATATGAGGCATAGGCATCTTTAGTTTACTTTTAATATCTTATTTACTTTACTTTAACAAAACTACATCTTTTCCTACAGCAGTAACAAGTCAGGAAACTTTCAGATACTTTCATTCTCCTATCTTTTAAAAAACATACAAACTCCAGGGCATGCTGTCATCCTGTTACTTAAAGTACTGCTGTGTTGCAGGAATGTCTTTCACAGTCAGACCTTGAAATGGTCATTCATGCTTTTGTTATTTCAAAGTTAGATTTTTGCAATTCCCTATTGGCTGCTTGCCCAATAGGATGCTGCATAAACTCCAGCTGGTTCAGGATGCAGTTGCCAGGTTTCTGTTCTAAAAGGGACAATCCAAGCATATTTCACTCTTTTTGAAATCTTTGCTCAGATTTCTGGTTAAAGAATATATTGATTATCAAGTAGCCCTTCACATTTTCCAGCAGAAACATGATGTTAGTCTAATGCACTTTATCAATATTTTATTTTAAGCCCTTGCCTATGAAACAGTATCCAATGAGGAAAAACATCCAGGTTGACCAAGGTCAACTTACAAATTGTAGTGAGGTCTTATGCAATATCAGCAACATTTTTCTCACTTAATGTAAATGATCCTAAGTTTCAATATTGATTTTTACATAGAACTACTCATTTGTGTAGATGGAGTACTAGGTGTAGATGGAGTACTGGGTTTTCACTAACTGAAAATTTGGGCCTTGGTTTTAATTTCCTTTTTTTTTAATTGCATTTTGTGATTGATTGAACTGAATACAGGGTCAGAGGGTTTTCACATTTTCACTCAGGTTTATGATTTGATCCACACTTTGGACTGAGACTCTGCAAGCAAATGGTTTCTGTATGAGTTCACCATGGAGGAAATTCTCACAGATAAAAAATAAATTCAAAAGAAGAAAAAATGTTGACTTTTTCTCTGGTAGCTTACACTAGTTGATGAAGCTTGACGTACTTCTCAGCTTTTTCAAATTGAACAAAACTCATTTCAGATATAAGGGACATCTGGAAAAATTTAATGTGTTACTGAAATTACATTAAAACATACAAAAAAAATTAAGACAGAGACATGTAGTAATTAAGAAACAAATTACTTCCAATAAGCAAGAATCCTATTTTTAAAGTGCATGAAATGTGATTTAATTATAAGTCAATCTACCAAAATTAATAAACCACTTAGTGCTTAAACTGTCTTTTGTACAATGGTCCCACATACTGAAGAACTGTTTTTAAATTTTGTTGGGTTTTTTTTTTTTTGTTTGTTTCGTTTTGTTTTGTTTTTATGAGCAGGAGTGGATAAGTAGTAATTCTAAGGGAGAAACTAGTGTCCACCTGCAGCCCTGAGTTTCATCAGATGCTGCTGCCTGGAGCAGCAGTTTGTAAGATTTTGTACTTTGAATGCTGCAGGTCTTTTTAGAGCCGATTTTTCAAAAGCATTAAACTTCCTAGCAGAGGTGACTGATGCTATTTCCAGAAAGCCTCAAAGATGCTAAGGGCAGCCTACAGAAGGGATCTGAGAAGCTCATCTACACTTCTGAAACACTGATGCCAGGAAATTAACTTTAAGCCAAATGATCTGTAGTGCCTCACGTTGGCAGGGCTTTAGCTGGTGGCATCCTAGCACACGCAAGTGTTCACAGCCTTGTACATCACAGGTTTCCTCTGGGTCCAGCATGCAGATCCTATGGCATCCTATCCTTTGTTATTGCTATTTATCTAATCTTTTCAGTGCCTTCAGTTTCACGTGTCATGATAGTGAGGACTGTGTGGCCCACAGAAGAGCAGCCAGTATGGGACTGGGTGCTCTCAAGACAATAAATGCTTTGCAGTAGGTGTGGAGCTGCACAAGGGTGGCAAAAAACATCATATCTCAGCTAGACAGGAGAGAAGGAGCTATGGATTTGTGCATGCTTTGTACTGAATTTACTCTCAGAAAGAGTACATTAAACATACCATACATCACATTATATCCATTGTGAACCTACAACTATGGTCCCAGTTGTTAAATTAGTTTACCTTCTGAGATATCCAGATCATTCAGAACAGGGTTTTGTTTTAGTGTGGGGTTCTCCTTCACTCTCCCTCTCTCCTGCTCATTATTGTATTTATGAACTTATTTATGTTTGTTCAATTTTGTTACAATTTTGAAATAGGAGGAGTTGGACTTTGGATGCAAGAACGGTTCTGTATGCAAGAGCTTGATATTGCTTTTAATTTCCACAGCTCCCTAAAACTGTCCTTTTCTTTGAGCTGCCCTGTTTTGCTGAAATTAGTCTGGGGTAAAAAAAAACAACAAAGAATAAAATGGGCTCCCTGTGAGCACCTAATTTTCTTTTTATTTTGATTAGAGGGGAATTCTTTTCAGGAGAAGATTATAATCATTTGTTTCAAAACAGATTTTTAAAGACAAAACCTCAGCAATAAATTAAAATGACACTGTTACACAGTTCATTGGACACTATTACAATATCTTGGACTGCTGGTTTACAGGATCTCAGATACAAAATATATATTCAAAAGGGGATAAGTAGATTGTTGATTCTTGTCAGCAAGGCAAGACATAAAAAACTGTACATAAAGAACGACTTATATCGCTAATAGCATTCTTTTCTCTAGGCAAATTACCAGTATCAGAGTTTTATTTACATCCGATGAAACTCCCATTCTGTTTAATATTCCACAATAAATTACACCATGTTCTTTAGTAGTATTATTGTAGTGAATTTGAATCAAAGAAATGAACAGGATTTTCACTATTTTCTGCATACTGACAATAGAGAATCTCTTATATTATTCCCTGCTGGCAGGAAAGATGAAATTTATTTCTTCTTCTTTTTTTTTTTTTTTTTAATTGCTGAGAAGGAGGGTGAGGACAGATGATGCAGTATTTCACTACTTTCTGTACATTTTTCTCAATAATTTAAACAAAAAAAAATATTACGTATGAAAGTAAAAAGCAGAATGTCTACTAAAGGATAAAAAGTGTTACTTAATTAAGCTAAAGAAAATATATAATTGAAGACATAAATTGAGAACAAAACATGGTGTGGAAATATTATGCTTACTAGAAACAGTAAAAGTGGCAAATTAAGATTGTACTTAAAATATTGTGTCTGTTTTTTTCACACATTACACAGAGAATGAACAGCAATAAAACAGCAAATACATAATTTTTTTCCTAGTGTTCTGTAGTAGTGGTCTATATTTATAATTCATACGATAGAATTTAATCAGATAGTCTGACTATTTAAGGGTAACAACTACATATAAATGACTATGCCAAATATTTCACATTGAAACAATGGTAAAAAGATGCTACTAAAATGACCAAAAAAAATTGGATTTTGTGTGTTTTCCATGCTGGAAATATGGATTACCAAAGAGGAAAATATTTAGATATACTGAACAGGTAGTTTCAGTTTTTTCAGGTTTTGATTGTTGAAGTGTAACAAATCTATTCTGGAAGGGGTGTAGCTATTTAGGGCCTTAATTAGGTGATCATACACAAAATTTAAACTGAAATGTTCTCTTAAAACTTGTTTTCAAACTGAAATATATTTTCAGTTATGTAATATTTGTGTTTTTCAATAAGGGAGAGATTTAGAGTACTGTAGTAGGAAGCAGTAAATGAGACATTGGATCTGACTTCTTACTGCATTTTCAAAGTAATAATTTCCCATATGTTCTGAATTACTTTTGGTTCTTCCCAAAATATATTCCCAAATTCAGGTTCCTTTATAGAGTTGAATTAGGAATAAGAAAGACTTCAGGACTTGTGGGAAAAATCAGACAAGATGATAGCAGTGATCTTTTTAGCCTTATCTTTTTTCAGGTTTTTTTTTAAATACCAGAGACAATTAAAAGTGGTTTTCATCTCACCTAAAATTGAACTCTAACTATCTATATCTGAGCTAGACATCCTTAGAATTTGCACAATTGAGAAAAAAAGGTCTGTTTCAGGGCAGTTCATCTTATCTTCTTCAAAAATGGCTAATTCTCTAAGAGACTGTAAAGAATTGTTATTTTCTCACTTAAACCTGTGTAAAACAATGAAGTAATTGGAAACACTAGAATAAGAATTTCTGGAGTCCTCTTTATTTTTTTTTTTTTTCATCTTATTAACTGTTTTCAGAGGAACAAACTCAGACATCCACAGAAGGCCATACCACAGACTTTTGTTTACCTCTCTCTCATCTGTTACTCTAGCTATCTGAAATTGGGGAATTCTGCTTACAGAATTCCCAAAAAGATAACAAATATCAGCCTAGTTCAGGAACTACCAGTGCAGATCTTAACATGTATATAAACAAACAAAAAATATAGCTGTACCTATACTTTGCTCATTTTTTTCAATCCATAGGAAGTACTGACAGCATTTATTTGCCTTTAGCACCATCTCATTTTTAGTCACAGATAATTCACATGTTGTTTGTCTGATTTTATAGTCTTAGCTTTTTTTTCCTCAGGTGTACATCTTTGAAATAAAACTCTGGGGGTTTTATTTGTTTGGTTTTTTTTCCTATTTAAATCTCCATTTTCCTTCATGATTCATATTAGTTTTTTGTTTGTTTTTTTGTTTTGGCTAAAACTGGCTAAATGAACATCAGTTCTTGTAGGGGAATAAAAAATAAATTCATTCCCCTTGCAATATTATGAGCATTAAAGTGGTCAGAAAACAATTTATTATCCTTACATTTGTGCTTGAATTGGTCAGTTTCACAGAGGCTGGCAAAGACACCGAAATTATATATACACTTTGCTGGTGCAACACTCATTTTATTTGTGCATGACACAAAACCCACAACTTTGCCATGTAGCACTTAAATGCTTGATATTATTCCTTTGTTTCTACCCTCTTATTTTATGGTAATTCTACATTAACTTTAGACCTCTGAGAAATCATTTAGGAAAATTCTATAGAATATCAACATAACAGTTTTATCCCCTAAAACATAAGTTATCCTGAGTCTTAAAGTATTCATTTCAACCTATAATCATCATGGTTCAGAATGACATGGGAATACTCACTAAGAAGCTGTTAAATTATAGTTAGACACTTCCCAAATGTAATGAAGTATCTCCTAGACTGATATCAGAACTGTTAGTCATATGGGGAATGAAATATCAATTTTTTTTTCAATTAAAAACAATAAAATTATTTGCAGCAGAATAAAAAATTGTCTTTAATTATCATCATGTCATATCATGTCATAACTTTGACAGGAAATTAAGCAAAAAAAAAAAAAAGACCCAAAACTCCCAAAACATTAGTGGAAGTAAAATATAGTGTGGAAAATTGGTAGAACTACTTAAATATGGGCTTTGTGTATGCCTTTTGAATGGGAGTTCATACTGTCTTCTCAGGTGTATCACTTTGAAATGCAATGAATCACATAGATATTAAACCTGGTTTCACTGCTAAGAATATAAGGCTCAAGTTGAAGCACATCTAAACCATCAGTACATACATATAGGTGTATGTTCTGTCAAAAAGATACAAGTACAGATTAATAATAATACAAAAATAACTGTGGTCATTCTCAGCTGGTGTGGAGAGCAGCTGTGAGCATTTGAAGATAATCAGCCATCATCACCAGTTTGCATTCTGGCCAGCTGTACTCCATGTGTGTCACATTTATCCACATCTCTCTATCTCTACTCTCTCTGTCAATCTCTGCCTATCTACAAAGGGCAATCCAGAAAGCAGTCACTTTTTATTAATGAAATTTCCATCATCTAGAAAAAACATAACATTAAAAAAATTGCTTTTTTGAAGTAAATATGAGAAGGAAGGAAGGAAGGAAGGAAGGAAGGAAGGAAGGAAGGAAGGAAGGAAGGAAGGAAGGAAGGAAGGAAGGAAGGAAGGAAGAAAAAGAAATGAAAGATTGAATATGTCTGAGAACTGAATTTTCATTGCCAATTTGGAACTTGGGATATTTTTATTGTGTTGTGTGCAATAAAATACCATTGGCTCAGTCACAGAAGATAAATCTTCAGCTCAGCTATAACTCTATGTCAATTGAGGATTTTTCTCTTCTATTTTTCCATTAGTAACTCAGATAAAAAAGAGCTTTTTTCATGGAGAGGCATATTTATTTGTGGAGAGAAGCTTTGTTGCTCTGGGATATTTCTTCCTCAAAGAGTTAGAGAATTAAAACCAAGTTTAAAGAATTTAGTTCATCTCTGGATTATTTGCTATCTTCCATCTCACAATTAAATAATGTGTAGAACTATAACAGAAATGATGCCAGGTGCTTGCCACCTTGCGCTAGGAAACCTAATCCCTTATTTACCTTTAATTGTGCTCTGACACCTATTAGTTTCAAGATTCTAAACTAGGTCTTCTCTGCCCAAGATAGCTAATTAAAACTATCTAGATACTGCACGCGCACAGAGAGCTACTGAATAATACATGAAGATTGACTGAAGTAAATTTCTTTACATTTTTATCTTTTATTCATTAAGAATTTTCAGAAAAACAAGGTTTGTTAAGGCAAAAAAAAAATACCACCATACCTATAGTCTTTCATAATAGAGCCTAAAGTGTTGGAAAGTAGAAGTGGCTACATCTGAACACGTGGAAAGCTGAAAAGCATATACTATTAAATGTTTTCATTCATTGTACCAGGTCGTGGACACACACTCTTTTTATTTTGATACATTGATTTTTAAGGCATAGTGTAAAACATCCTCGTGATATTTTCCTTCAAAAAGCAGATCACTTGCCTTCAAGAAAAAGTTCAATTAAAATAGAGATAATTTTAGTTTAAATTTAGGAATCATCATTTTTTGCTACTGTTATTTTTTGAGTTTGTTTTTTTTCAAAAAGAAAACTTTGGTTTTTGAAGTGCCTCTCAAAGAATTTTTCAATCTTTTATGTCTTTGAGCTGTTAATATTTTAAAGACATACTTTTTATATTAAGCCTCTCAGTTAGCTGAGGGTAGACAACAGAGAGGAGTTTTGCCAATTTAGATATACATTGTGAAAGACTCAGAATTTAAGCACACTTATTTCTCACGTAGTGTAAACTTTAAGTTCTCACTTTTCAGAGGACCAGCTTATGCTTCCTAGACTTCATTCACAGAAACATCAGCACTCCTGCATTTAAGAGATGTGATCCCTGGCAGTGTAGTTTAGCATTTATCAGCAATATTAATATTATATTAATATATTAAAGGTGGATATTAAATTTACCTTTTTGGATATATTAAGTGTATTCTGAGCCAGGTTACTGGACTGATTACATACTACATTTCAAGCAAAGTTTTAAAGTTAACTATTTGACTGTTAAACAAATCTGAAAAGCAACTGTATTTTTTTCACACTCATATGGGATTTGATATTTTTTGCTCATGCATATGGTAACATGCATTGATGAATATTGAAAGTAAAAAAGTGCCTTCAGTTTGTTAATTTCTGGTTTTGTTTGTTTACTTGGACTTTATAGAGGAAACTCACATGCAACAATTACATTTTATAAAATACCAAATTTTTTTTTCATTTAATAACTGATTTTTTAGAAATAGCAAGTGAAAAAAACAAGACTGACTCAGGTTGTTATTTGAACAACATAATTTTGCTTAAAAATTCTGGTCCACTTTTTACCAGCGGACTAAGCATTCAACAGAGCCCTGTGATGATCATGGCTGATATAATTAGATAATACAAACTTCTGAAATGCTAAAGACAGCAACTGTTATTGATTAGCATAATCCTCACCATGATCAATTGTGATTATCACTTCAGTGTGAGCAGTGCTACAAATATTTAGTGCAGAACACACTATTTTAATATTGTAGGTGGTCATTACGTGTATTATGAATTTTACAAACTTGGAAGTATTTGAATCAAGATATGGCCTGGTTCTAAAAGTTAATCCAAGGTCATCAGCTGACACAATTTATTCTGATGTCATTTTCTACATGACCAGAAAGATCACCTTATTATAATGCTGTATTTGGCCTGAAAATATGGGGTTCTGAGGACATAGTTTTTAAGTTAAAAAAACTAACAACTTCCCCCCAAGAAGAGAATGCAAAACCCCAAAACCAAATAAAACTCCCTATTATTTCTAAGAGTTTCATTTTGAGTGCTTTTAAAGAAAAGTCTTACATTTCAACTAGTATCCCAAAGAATGACTGAAAAAAAAACCCCAGAAAAAAAGTCTGATGATGGGAGGAGTCAGTTGAACCTGGATTCCATTCTTTCATTCTGACACATAGCAAAGGCTTTATATTATCTTACCTTAGACATTTATAGATACCTACATCTAAACATAACCTACCTTTACAGGTAAGGGAAAAATGTAGAGTTCGTGAATGGAAATAATTCCATCTAACATCACTATTGAGTCATGTGAATAACATCTTTACCAGCACCTGCTTCTCTACACAAGGTTGAGGGAGCCACAGGAGACCAGCTGAGGTATCCACGCTGACTGTGTAGTATCTAAAATTAAATAAAATCTATCACACTTAATATGATTTCTGCAAGGTGTTTTAAACCATTTCTTTTCATCTATAAATAGCTGTAAAATAAGTATTGGAGTATGTGCTCAGAAGTGGCACCGTGAGGATTCATGAATGCATGGTGTGAAGGGGTTTAGCATTTAAGGATGAGTGCTCTTCCTTTGTACTGAATATACTGAAACACTTAGGTTTTCCAGCAGTCATTACTAAGAAAAATACTTGCAGTCTTGAAGGCACACACTAAATTTTGCATTTTTGATATACTGTTTGCATTTCTCATTTTAATATGTGACTTTCGGTTAGACTTACACCTAAACTTAAAAAGGCTTTGTACACATGATTAATTTCATTAGCTGAATTAAGAAATCCATGCAGATGTTCCTTTTTCTCTGCTGCTTTAAATGAAAAGTTCAAGTAGAAAAATGATAATCACATCTTCATATTTTTGTAAATGTATTTGCATGCAGTTTTATCTAAAAATTAATTTTGCACTGTAGATACATCTTAGCTAGTACTGATGCATGGTGTTCAGTTCTCAGCACAATTGCATTTTAAGAAATATTCATGCATTAATGTACACAGATTGCATTCTAGGTAAACAAGAAAAAAGTTTAATTAAGCACACTTAATATGTTTTGAAATAATACCTGTTTAGTGTCAGATTTCATTTATAGATACAATTATTATATTTTTATTCATGCAGCAGTGAAATACTGTTCTCTAGATTAGAGTGCAATACTGAAGGAAAAGTAGACTGCAAGGCACATCTAATTTATTCACATTGCTAACATCTAGGAAACCTAATGATGCCAATGTTCTCTCTGGTTTTCACCAACTTTCTTTATTTACTAGCCTTTCGGTATCAACACAATCTCATATTTATAAATCCAGAGAGGAATAATATATTGCATTTAAAATGAGTCCAAAATGTGGATGACAAGTATAACAGATATAATGGTAAAAAGAAGAGTTTTGAAGCTCAAAAATGAAAAATTTCTTTCTGCAACTTTTGCTAGGTTCATCAAGCACAAAATAATTTGTTAGCAATTAAATTAACAATTTTTGATATCTGATCAAAAAACATGGTCAATGTAGTGCTATAGGGCTCTGAAATGCCCCATAGGGCTCTTCTCGTTAACATTTGTGATCAAGATACATTATAAAACTAAACAAAGGTATCACATATGACTATGCAGGCATTTAGACAGATATATAGATGGACAGATAGCTTGATAGATTGATCAAAGGTAGAGGGTGGTGTGTGTTTGTATGTATGTACCTATATCTTAATATTCCAATCTGCCTCAAACTCCATTGGTATAAAAAAAACCCGAAAAACAACAAAGTGAAAAAAAAGAACGTGACATTTCATTAAAGCCACACTGCTCGATTCTAGGACCTACACAATTCTACATCATTTGTTTGTACTGGGCTGACAACATTTTTTCTCCTTGTGTTTAGTCCAAAAATTTTTCTCAAAAGACCTGATGATACTTCAAAAAGTGCTCAGAAAGGTTCTCCTTAAGCACTGTACTTAAACTTTAAACTCTGACAGTCAACCAAAGACATTCTGAAGTTTCTCCTTACATTCCTTATTTAAAACTGAGATCTGACTAGATGTTTGGCAGCTGCAATAACAATATTTTCCCTAAAGACCTGGAAAAATAAGAATCTTTTAATATTTACATCAAAATATCTTTTCTTCACTTTCAGTAACAAAAACCACCATAAAAAGCCCATGGAAAAGAAATTAAATATAAACTGACACATTTTGTTTATCTCCTATTGATGACATTTCTCATTTTTGAGTTCTCCAGAAATAGTTTTGAACACATGAAAATATTTCAGACTTAAGCTTTTCTAAGTGAGAAGCCATACCCATTCCATAATCTGTCTATTACCTATATTCTTTCTAGTTCATTATGTGTTATGGTTTAAGACCAGCAAAAAATCAAGCCCCACCCAGCCATTTTCTCACTCCCCCCACCAGTCAGATAAGGGTGAGTATCAGGGGGAGAAAATTCATGGGTTAGACAGTTTAATAGGGAAAGAAAAATCCATGCACACAAGCAAAGCAAAACAAGGAATTAATCCACTGCTTCCCACGGGCAGGCAGGGTTTCAGCCATCTCCAGGAGAGCAGGGCCCCATCACATGTAACGGTGACTTGGGAAGACAAACACCTCAACTCTAAATGTTCCATGATTCCTCTTTTTTACCTCCACTTTATATACTGAGCATGACACCATCTGGTCTGGAATAACCCTTTGGTCATTTTGGGTCAGCTGTCCTGGCTGTGTCTCCTCCCAACCTACCATGCATCCCCAGTTTCCATGTCAGTGTGGCAGTAAGAAAAGCAGAAAAGACCTTGGCTCTGTGTAAGCCCTGCTCAGCAAAAAACATTTCCATATTATCAAACCTGTGTTCAACACAGATCTAAAACACAGCCCCATACCAGCCACTGGGAGGGAAATTAACTCCATCCCAGCCAAAACCAGCATATTAAACTATACAGAACTTCACATTTCACAAGCACACTCTGTCTAGTTTCCCTAAATTCAGGTTTTCTTTCCACAATCACCTACTGTTTCTGAATTTAAGTAGATAAAGTTGCAAAGATGAGCCTTTAAATAAAAGAATCGACATTATCAATTGGATTCAGTTTTTCCTGAATACAAAATACTGTGTGAAAGCCATCAAGTTGGAATATAAAGTTGAGAACACGCTTAATGTGGGTAAATACTTATATCCGTATGTTTTGTTACCTTTGCCAAGTTTCTACATATATAGATATTATCATTGTCACATAAAAACCATTGTAACTGTAAGCAAGATGTAAAGTTCAACTATTTGATAAAAGTTACTCCAAATGTATTTTATTGGTACCTTTTGGGAAGACAGAGAAAGAATAAATGTAGAAGAAAATGCAAAATATCTCTGATTGCGGGGGATTTTTTATATGTATACAGATATTGTACAAAGAAACAGAAATGAGTTTAAAGACGAGTTTTTGTAGGGTTTATTTTGGAGAATATTTTCTTTGAGGTTATTTTTATATGTATGAATAGCTCATTTCACTGTTGAATTTTGGATAAATGAAATGCAAATGTTGCTTGTAGTGATATTTTTGATGTTGTTTTACAGCAGGTGAGCAGTAATTACATTTCCATCTGTGCCATTTTTCTTTTCTGTGTACATACTGAACTTGCCTTACAAATTGTTCCATCCTTTTAAGAAATATTGCTTAAAAGAAGTACCATTCAAATGGACTGATGGGGTAACAGATGGTTTTTACTCTTATCTGTAAAAAAAAAAAAAATTCAACTACAGGAAAATCAATTAAAGTGAAGTTTCCAGTAAGGCTTTTCAAGGGTAAAACTTCAGATCCTTTAAAATCTGTTTACAGTTATCTAGGAGTGGTAGTCTGGATCATCTTATAGAACAATGCCTAGGTGTTCTGGGTCATTACTACATTGTCAAATGCTCTGCTTCAAAAAATAATTCCTGGCCTTCAAGGCCAAGTAATACAGCATGGCACACAACCATGCAAAAAGCCCCCTCCACAGGTGGCTGATTTTGTGCCATACATACTAGATGGTCAGAGATTTTCTTTTGCATACATGGCCCCAAACTGTATATTTTTGGGTTACAGAAACTGGAAGCTGAAACCATATCTGATATGACATAGGGATTGAGTCTCTGTTCACCAGAATTTCCACTGCCTAAAAGTGAGCATTTAAAGCACATGCCATGGTTTATACCAGAAATGTGGCATTGGAGTGAGTGAGCAAGGATAGCAAGGGACCCTCAGCCAGTGTCATTCAGTTCTAAATGCAGATGTATCATTGGCCAGAGAGCTGGATGGGGCTAAGACCTCCACAAATCAAAAGTGTAATTGGAGGTCCTACAATTGGAGCTGGAGGATAAACTAGAGGATGTTTTGTCACATGGAGCTTTGGTGTGTGTCATCCCTGTCACCAACCACTGACCCCATGAAACATGTGATACTAAACGTAATATAAAAAAGACATTTTTGAGTGCTTGTAAATATTATAGACAAGCTAAGATTAAATTGGAAGCCATGTAGTGTAATGCTTAGAGCTTACTGAGAGCTGGAAGGAATTAAACATTAATTAAACACATTCTCCACAGAGGCTTTGTTTCAGGGAGAAGTAGCTGGTTTAGATAAAATCAGTTTGGTTTTAGTACTTTTTCAATCATGTAAGGAAAATCGTTTACACTTTTAAACCAAATGCCCAGCCACTTGGGTGTAATGCTAAAATTATCTTCTCCTCCTTTTTCAGTAAGTATCAGTTCCCAGAAGAGAATTCAATATTACTAAACTTCAGAGGAAAGAGCTAAAATACTTAACTATGCTAACATTTGTCTGCCTGCTAATTTTCAGTCTTCTTAATATAGTTTTCCTAGATTACACTTCAGCGAAACCTCTGATATTCAGATTTACACAAAAAAAAGCCCTGTATAAAACTTTTGTAGATTATTTTATTATTATTTATAAACGCTGTTAAATGTTTAATATTTTGATGTTGCAGTACCTAAGTTAAATGTTTCTTCTCATAATGACTTCAGCAGTTTTTTTGAATTAAAAATATCCATACATTATGACCATAAATCTAGTTTATCCAGTACTTTGTCTTCCTACTGACAAGGAAAACAAAATATTGTATCACCCAATAGGGTAGTTTCAATGTCTTCATATGATATATAAAATTAAAAACCACAAGCAATATTATTAAATATTAGCAATGAAAATATATATACTGGCCAAGAACCACTGCTTTAAAAACTGCTTTGGCCTTTTCCACACTAAGTAGCAGCAATCTTCCTGTTAATATAGGCAAGCCATTGTCTGCAGAATTACAGTTCTACAGTCAATTATATAGAGAGTTGTATGGATGTATGCCAAGTTCACCAGAGTTCCTAAGTTTACTGTACTGTCACTTGAATTTCGTTGAACTGTCCAAAAGGCTCCTTCCTGTTCATTGGGATACAGGATACTCCAAGTCACCTTTTGACAGTACAGAATGAGATTTTTATTTAAACACCAAAAAGAAAAGGATACCAGGATTAGAGAACAGAAAAATACAATTAGTTGTGGTGTCACATACTAATAGATTTCTCGCATGTAACAAAGTGGATAATAGGAGATAGTGTTGTATGCTAAGGCTTACTAGATTTGGATTTCAAATATTAAAAAGTGTTTTCTTTGACCCACATAAGTACCAGTTTTGTGGTTTAGCCACAGGTGACAGCTCAGTCCTACACAGTCAATTCCTTACTCCCTAAAGTGGAATGGGAAAGAGAATCAGAAGGTAACAGTGAGAAAGCTCATGGGTTGAGACAAATCCAGTTTAATAGGTACAGCAAAAACTGTGTGCACAGGCAAAGCAAAACATGAAATTCAATCATAGCTTCCCATGGGCAGCCATCTCCAGGAAAGCAGGGCTTCATCACATGCAACAATGACTTGGGAAAACAAAACCTTCACTCCAAATATTCTCCCCCTTTCTTCTTCTTCCCTCACTTTATGTGCTGAGCATGATGTCATGTTCATGATGTCATGGGGTCAGCTGTCCCTTCTGTGTCTCCTCCAAAAATCTTGTGCACCCCAGCCTCCTTGCTGGGGTCAGGTGAGAGGCAGAAAAACCCTTGTCCCTGTGTAAGCACTGCTCAGCAATATCTAAAACATCCTTGCATTATCACAGTTTTCAGCAAATCTCTGAGACACATTCTCATACCAGCTGCTACGAAGAAAATTAACTATTCCAGACGAAACCAGAAAAAATATAATATATTTCCACCGGCTAGATTCCATCAAAATTCCTAATTTCTCATGTAAAAGCTTTCTAATGTACACCATTTTCCTAGAGGCAGTGGTAAAAAAGTCAGTGTCCATGAGAAATATCCCAATTTGATAAAGAAGCTACTTCCCTTTTCTTATGCAAAACTATAGCCACATTCAAAACATCAGAGTAAATAAATTAAGCATACACACATATTTTCCTTGCATATCAAAATATTTCCAACCTATTTTCTCATTATTTACACATTTTGTCTGAGTAAAAAAAAAGATATTTTAATACACATATGAAATATTGTGGAGTTAGTAATAAGTTATTATTTTTCCTAAAAACCAGTAACTGCATGAGTAATATGTAGGTGTCATGTCAAGAAAAATACCTCCAAAAATTCTAAGAACTTGTTAAAAACAACTAGCATATTATTAATACAGATATAAAAAATTTATGGTATTTTCAGCTTTATTCTTGAAGCCAACTATAAGACTACTAAATGTAACATAGGGCAGAAGGCCCATGTACAACATCTAGTATACATCCTAGATATTTTTCCATGTAATTTTACGGAGATTTTAGGCCGTATGGATTATTGGTTGGATTTGAATTCATAACTCTATTTACTTTTTGTGAGGATAAAATAAATTATTGATATGCACACATGTCAAACTGGTTCCTAAAAATGCAATTAATGTCACACTAATCTGATACCACAGGATTTTGAAAATTGTGGATTTTTTGTCACTCCTTACAAACAGTTAATGAAATGGTAAAAAAAAGTTAAATGGTGCAATACAACTAAATTGAGGAGTTTCTTTCAAGTTCAATAAACCTGGCCAAGTAAATTAATTGCTTTAGGAAATATTTTTCTGTGTGTTAATTATTCTTTAATATTCTATTTTTTTTCAATATAATATCTAAACAAAATAAAATACTTGGAGAAACAATGACGAACAGTGAACTTAAGTTTGTGATATAGTTCTACAAACTTGCTTAAAGGGAAAGAACTCATACCAAACAATAACTGAAACTGAGAGGTGTTTTGCTGACAATTCTAAAGTAATGCACACAGAGTTCAAAATCCTTAAGTTAGGCACAGAATTAATTCAACTGAACTGAAGCATAACCTCCAGGTGACCTTGGAGCTTTTTAACATATCTTCTGTCTGTCTAGACATTGCAAGAAAACATCTTTAATGAGTAGGCAAAGCTAACATACAAACAGATATAGATTATTATAATGTAGGATTTGTTTGGGGTTTTTTTTAATCATAACCATCTTATGAACTTTACATATTTTGTAGAAGAGTACCATTCTACAAGAACCTACTTACTGTGAAAAATACACAAAAGTAGCTCTAAAACACCAGAAATAATTTGCAAAGGATTACCAGTTAAAATATTAATACGGTAGGAAAGTGCATGAAAAAATATCTGGTTTACTCTGCTATTTTCACAAGAATATTTTCACACTTGTCTTTCTCATCACAATAATTGTAACAGCAAAAAATGGGTTGATTCCTGTAATAAAATTCTCAGACTTGAAAAAAACAGTGGAAAACCAGGATGGAGAGACCTGGGCTGGATTTGGCTTGTCACATCCAAGAAAGGAGAAAACAGAACCCTATAATATTTAAATTTAAGAATAGAAAATTGCCTCCACATATGTTAAATCTATCACCATGCCTTCTGACCTACACAAAAGCCACTACTGTTTTTTTTGGTCTTTTGGGTTTTTTTTCTCGATAAATGCTATACTTGGAAGACCATTATTAGTTAAAAGAACCGGCTTTCCTCTTCCAGATCAAGAAAACAATGCTATTAACATACTGAAAAATTATTTTTATAAAATTTTCATGGCTCATATTTCAGGTTTCTCTGGTTTGTGTAGACAATCATCAAAATTAGAGGCAACAGACAGGCAAGCAAGCAAGCAAGCACAAGCCCTTCGGGGAGAACTTCTGTATCATTTTACAATCAACATTGCAGATAACACATTCCCTGAGAGCATTCCCCCTTCTGGTGAAAGCTTCTTCTTTCTTTCTTTGTTTGTTTCCTTTCTTTTTTTTTTTTTTTTTTTTTTTTTTTTTGTACATGCTGTACTGAAGATCCTAACACCTTCCTGTTGCATTTCTCTTGACTGACATATTAAGGAACATTTGCTACCTATTCATTTGGGTTTTCCTTTCCAAGTAGAACACCTTGAACACCTTTCCCATTTTTTTTACTATTTGAATAATTTCAGATAATTTCTGCAAGATGCTTATTTTGAGTTATAATACTGCCCTTATAACACTCCATTATTGACTTCCTGTATTATCTTCCAGGATTTGCTAATTATGGTGCTACAGGAGTGACTTCTGTGAGAAGCTACTAGAAGATTTCTCCATGCCTAGAAAAGCCAGTGCCAGGCTGCTTCAAGACAGACTAGCCACTGGCCAAGGCTGAGTCAGTCAGGAACGACAGCTGTGATTTAAGAAGAAAAAAAGGGTTATTGCACAGAAGCAGATGCAGCCAGAGAAGAGCTGAGTGAGAACATGTGGGAGGAATATCTGTGCAGACACTAAGGTCAGTGGAGAAAGAGGGGGAGGACGTGGTCCCAGCACTGGAGTGGAGATCCCCTGCAGCCCATGGCGCAGACTACAGTGAAGAAGCTGTGCTCCTGCAGCCCAAGGAGATCAGTGATGGTGCACAGATCCACCTGCAGCCCAGAGAGGAGACCCAACCCAGAGTAGGCGGATACCTGGACAAGGGCTGTGAGCCATGGGAAACCTATCCTGGAACAGGCTCCCAGCAGGGACCTGCAGTCCTGTGGAGAGAGGAGCCCATGCTGGAGAAGGTTTCCTAACAGGGCTTATGACCCCATGGGGAACCTGTGCTGGAACATGCCCATCCTTGAAGGACTGTATCCTGTGTAAATGTGACCCATGTTGGAAAAGTTTGTGCAGAGCCATTACCCATGGGATGGACTCACACTGGACAAATTTGTGGAGGACTGTGTCTCATGGGACAGACCCTACTCTGGAACAGAGAAAAGATGCTTCTCCCCAAGCAGCAGCAGGAACAACTTGTGATGAACTGACTGTAAGTCTCATTCCTTGTGTCCTTGTGTTGCTGGGGGAGAGGAAGCAGAGCTTGGGAAGGAGGAAGGGGTAGGGGTGAAGTGTTTTTGATATTTATTTTACTTCTCATTGTCCTGCTCTGATTTTTTTTTTTAGTTATAAATTCAATTAATATCCCCAAGCTGTGTCTTTCACCCATGATAGTATTTGGTCAGTGATCTCTTCCTGTTCTTATCCTAACTCATGAATCTTTTACTATATTTCCTCTCTAATAGACTAATAGAGCAACTTTGATGAATTTTTGCAATCAAGCCAGGGTCAGCCCACCACATGATGCTAAGACAGATCATACCCTATCTTTTCACTTACCCCCAGACAAGTTACCATGGTCAAGGAGGGAAGTGAGGCTGATTTACATGACCAAAGCAAAGACCTTTTGCACTCTAAAAAGTGGAAGTGGGTCTAAATTTGATCAATATAACAAGTCTCAACCTTGACTACCTTCACCTCAAAAAACTTCCATCTTCAGTGACTATCACTGTAGGCATTAAAACTATCAGCTTTGTGGCATTGCACACTCACAGCTAATTTGGAATGCACTTATTAAAGACTAACTGCTTTGAATAACACCATGGGTGCTCTTAATGAACGTCTGCTAAAGTTTGGTTTCATATTTTAAAATTTGATTGATTTTTAAGTTTTCTAACTTACACAGATCTGTGATTCCTTAATTGTTGTAGATATATCTATATATATACCCACACATGTAAGGGTAAGTAAACTTATTTATGCTCAGTTGTAAAATTTAACATTGCTTTTTGGTTAGCGGATACTTTCTTTTTTTAATCCGTTTACTACTCTCCACATATTAAAACTGACTGATTATTATTTTTGTAAAATCCTTCATTTCTTTCTACTTTGTAAAATGAAAGATTGGAGTGGCAAATTCTAATCAACAACATCCAGACTTCTATCTATTCATCAGTATTTAAAATGCCTTTAATGTTTCTGTGCTTTCTATCTCAAGCATGGATTTTCCAGCATCATTTGTTCCATACTTTTACTACACATGTTATCATATTAAAAATTTTCTAAAGTGCTACTGATTTCTCAGTAAATGAGAAAAGGTTTTAAAATCTTGGCAGGCTTGCCTGTCAGGTATAATACATTTACAAGAAAAGGCAAATGTTATGGAAAAGTAATCTTCATAATAAGTTTGCAGCACTGAGTTTGTAAGAAGGTTTTCTTTGAGATGATCCTTTGAATATTTTACTACTTTACTTCCCCTGATGCAATCTTTCTTTTAGAACTAAATTCATACCTCTTGAAGATAGCTAAAGGTGTAAGAATTCCATTTTAGAAATTGTAATTTGGATGTAACAAAAGAGTCATACTTAAATCAGCTTTGTGTCATACTCTTATCATAACTTGCACCTCATTTCACTAGAAAGACCACTTTGTATCTGGGATCCAGAAATGCTATGGCTCTGCAGCATATTGTTTTGAGTAAAAGAGACAATGCAGTTCTCACTTTTTCCAACATAACTAAACAATACAAACTTCCAAATAAAAAAAAAATACATTGAATTATCAGATTGGTAAAACTATTTCATAATGAAATGCTCTCTTTTCTAATAAGCTGTATTGCAGTACTAATTTGAACAAGTGACAATAGATGACACAGAACAATGTTTCCTTACCAAAATTAAAAGCATGCTCATTTTGAAAAGTTAGATAAACTGTTATTTTCAGACAGGAAAAAATAAAGACTAAATGTACATGTGAATTTTACCAACTGTAAAATTTTGCTGTCTGAGAACAGGGAAATTATTATAATAATGGTTATTACACATCTTTTTTTTCTGGTTCTTCTCTCTCTCCTTTTTTGTCTCTTATATGTATACATAAATGCTCTTTCATACTGATAAAATACAAGGTATCAGTAATCGTGAATCTTGTATGTTGTAAATATGTACAATTAACTAAACATACATTCCCCCTAAAAATACTACATAAAGTTAAATATATTGTGTGTTTTATTAAAACTAAAACATACTTTATTTCAGTTTAGCCATACAGTGCACAAGCATTCCCTTTTACATTAAATTAAACCAAAAAATATTAGAGGAGTAAACTCTTCATATTTACAGGCATTCAGTTCTCAGGACTGAGATAAATCTAAGTTAAGAAAAATCAGCATAACCTTATCATATATTTCAATTTGGCTAAAATGTCTTTCAGGAAAAAAAATCTTCAAAATTATGTTATAGTTCTAAATACACATATTTGAACATTTACTTAGGTTTCTATCTGTTGGTGTTTGAATTATGTAATATATTTAACAGTTTAAAATATATGCAATTTTTAACAAACACAAATATTAAATTCAAGGTGAGATTCAATAGTAACAACTGGGATATTTTCTGCTTGACAGTGAAATTAAGTATATCTGTGCTTGGCAAATTGGAAGAAGATCAATGGAAAATTGTATTGTCCCTCTGCCAATATCTGGAATAAAGAGATAACTTACAGCTTTATACCATATTTCTTACTCTGTTAAGCAAATGTACCTGATCTCATGCATCTTCAACCAACAGGTCAGGTATTTACCAGAATTGTCTCCTTTCTTTTTTAAAAGTTTTCCCATACGTTCATTATTTAATTTCAGAGAAAGCAATCTTGATTTTGAGTATAATTGCAAACAGCCCTTGAAGCTGCATTGTTGATGCCACCTAGAGTACTACAGAATTGAGCATGCTAAGGCAACTGTAGGGGTGAGGTGAGGTATTTTGCTACTCCTCCTCCAGTTTCAGTGATGTTACTATGTTTTTCAAAGCATGGTCTGCTGTGTATTTCTTGGTGATTCAGGAATGCATAAATGACTACAACCAATGTATTTATTATTTCCTTAGTAATACTGATATCAATATTTGACCTATTCACTGCAGACTTCCTTCCTAACCAAAACACAAACAAGTTTGTTTTGTTTTTTTAAATGATGTAAGCCAAAACTATTTTAGACTTCTTCAAACAGATGAGATGAATCGTTACCTAAAAAATAGCTCCAGTTTTCAACTGATTTTGGAGGAAGTATAAAGTAATCTTTCACAAATACAAATATCAAAATTGTGAAAGATTAAGCTTTGACAAACTATCAGCTAATGGAAAAAATCACTCATATAGTTTTATGATATAACTTTTCTTTTTAAGACAATGATTTTTTTTCCTGTTTTGAGAACTACTGATATAAAATAACCCATCATATTTTCTCATAATATCTGCTGTATTTGAACTCTTAATTTGATCATCTTGTTTGTAAACTCAATTCCTTAAACCATTAAATGCTTTAAATAGACAAGATGGATAAATCTATTGTTGAATTCAGTTGTACACAAAATCCTTAAGAAATCTTAAAATATTTTCTTAATTTTTAATTTTCTTTTACATTTTTATTCTTTATGTATTCATTTATCTAGGTCTGTATCACTGTCTCACATCATATAAAGACAGCAAATTCCTTTGCTGGTCACAGGGATTTTATGTCTCCTGCTCACCCATTTTCCCTTCCAAGGTATCTGGGGTAGTTTCCAAGCTGATTAGGTAAGTTCATACATACCCAAAACATAATGTATTACCCCCAGTCTTCAGTGAATAAGTAAACCTACAAAAATATTTTATTGCAATAAAATAATAAAATTTTAGTGAAATTTTATCATTAAAATTTCATTAAAATTGAAAAATTTTTAAAAGTGGTAAAAAATTTAAAAAGAACATTTTTTTAAATCAATACCTGCATTTTTGTTGTATTTTATGCCTTCCTTTTACCTTTTCTTTCTCACAGCCTACAGCAAGGCATAAAGTTCAATGAGATATTAAAAAAAATATTATACTATGAAGACTGCAGTGGTTCATAGGACTATATGAGGTCTTTCACCTCCAAGTCATAGGCTAGACGCAGCAGAGGCTGATAAGGGACTGAAAGGTCACCATCTGGCAGCTGCTCTAAAGCAGTACAAGTCACCAGCAGAAGTCAAATCCCAGTGGACAAGCATCTATAACACAGAAATCATCAAAACACCTGGTGTTCATTGGCAGTGCGATAACAGAATAAAGATTGACATGAAGATGCAATTGCATTCTCATCTTTAGGTGCAGCCCCCACGGACTGGAGTTGAGATGCATGAGTTAGTATCAGTGGATAACTGGCTGCAGATGTATCTGCTTGTGGTGATAAGAAAATCATTTCAATTTGTATGACTGTCACAAGCTAATACGCTTTTTAAAATCTTTTCTAAAGGAATAATGACTTCCCCTTTAAAAATAATTCTGTTATTCTCTGCAACAGGTAAACATTGGCAGTGGCACAAATTCTATGATCACAGTACTCCTTTCTTTCTTTTGTACTCAGGTAGATGCAGGGATGTATTTGAATGGAAATCTTTGTAATTCAGTATAACATTGTGCTAATGCTAGTGTGTGAAATGCACTTCTAAAGGGATGATTCTTTAAGTATACTTGCAGGTTTGTCCTTGAACAGTTGACTGGCTCTGAACTGTTTTGCTTTTTCTACTAGTTGTTTTCTTACATTCCTTCTTAATTTTGTCTTCTTCATTTCTGTTCCACTTTTTCTCCACTGCTTCTGCTTCCACTGGTTATTTTTAATACTTGGAGGGCTTACCTTCCTTCTTAATACTTAGATTGCTGGTGCAGCTTAGATAGCTGGTTAATAAACACTCTGTTGTTAATAAAAGGGAAGGAAAAAAGGACAGCCTCTGAAGAATTCCTGTAGACAGTAGCCCTTGCGCACATCTTCCGGCTTTCAGTAAAATATGCTTCCTCAGAAGCTGTATTTTGAGTTTTTGAGAGAGAGAATCATTAAAGGCTCCATTTCCTGTGAGATTTCCTGTGTACATGTAAAATTAAGGCATTGTGAGATTAAATATCAAGGTATTATGAACATGCATGAGAAATAGGTATTTGGTTTTTTCACACTTTATCTGAAGGCTCTTCATCAACTTCATACAAGCATATTTTTAATATGCAGTGCTATAAACTGAAATGCCTGAAAGAGGCTCCCTTTTTGCTCCATTTTTCTTTTTCACGTCCTATTAATTAAGGATAGCATAAAAAAGGTTTCACCATTTATTAGTGTATTAGGATGAATAAGCTAAAAGAAAAATCTATGAATTGAGAGAATTTTTATTACTTACATTTGCCATCTATCCTGGTTTTGGGATTTGTCCTTGTGCTCTCATCAAAGATTTTCAAGGCTAAAAATCTCTCTTTCTTCAGGAATTATTTCCATTGTTCTGTCACAACCCTTTGATTTTTTAAGTGTTGACATCTTCTGTTACCTGGTAACTTCTAATCAAGGTGAGGGTATAGAAAGAACACTGAGACCAATATCTCTTCTGGCATTTCATGTCCCATTTATTTAACACTAAATGAAAATATGTTTCTCTAGACAGACGGTTTATTTTTCATTTTCTCTCACTTAAAATATATCATCACTACAAAAAGCTCTTTGAACCTAGAAAAATGTTAATTACAAGCAGATAACCTCTGACATACAACTTGACTAGAATAATATACATTTGCATGTGAACAGTTTTATTCCCAAAGGGTATGTTTCATGTCTTTGCTCACAAAGTCTGGCAGAATGTAATTTGCAGCTGGTCTGAACCATAAATCTATTCCTACTTATGAACCATTTTCTTATTACTTAAAATTCTAATATATTCCATCTAATCTGTGTAACTTCTTATAATGTCTGGTTTTCCAAGACCACAGAGTTAAATGCTTGAGTGTAATACAGCAGGAACAACCAGATATTTTGGAAATGGATGTAAAATTTTATATCTGGATCTGAGCTTCAGCTACAGATTTCTTTCATGATTGGAAAATCACTTAAACTTTAAAGTATATTTTGATCCTAACATCCACTCATACCACCCAAATGAATTAACATGTTAAAACCAGAGAATTAAAAGTGAGAATGAATAGTGACAACTTTTGTTAAAGAAAAATATTCTACTCAGGCATGTGTCAGGCTTTGATATTAGTATAGACTAGAAAAAAAAGCCATAGTAATTAAAATAATTCTTGTAAATCAACACATTCAGGTGGCCCTTTTGGCAAATTTCTATGGTTTCATCACTAGTAATTAAAATTATAGATGTAGTAACTCCTAGAAATATGTAATGGCTAAAAACATATAAATAATATTTTCTATTTCAGCAGTTATATTCAGAGAAGTTGTCATGTAGGTACATTATAAAATCTTCATTCAGATAGCAACCTCAGACAAATTTTAATTCACAACCAAAACCACCAGACAAAACTATCACTTCCAATAGTATTTAAACTGAGCCTGTTGGAGAGATCATTACTACATGGACAAAGATGACGGAAAAAAGTGAGCACTCACAATGGAATCACAGAATATTCTGACTGGTAAAGGACCAACAAGGACCATCTCTGTAGTGAATGGCCCATAGTGTGATCAAAACCACAGCCTTGGCACTTTCAGCACCATGCTGAGCAAATCTCAGGAGATTTCACACATGGAAGCTTCTTATTCTGGGGTAGCAGCAGATCTTTTCACTCCACCCAAAAGCTGAAGGATCACTCAGGGACATTAAGCAAAAACACACTCACATTGGGTTGATGTGAGGGCACTCAGTGCCAAGAGGTCTCTGTGAGTTCCGTGCAAGTTCCTGGGGAAGGCTTCCCCTCCCAGACCTGCCATTCCTAGGGAAAGTATTTCAGTCACTGTTTAGTGGGGATAAAAAGCAGAGATATCTTTCTAAAAGACCACTACTCAACAATTATGCCAGATGTCTGCAGTAGAATTCCCAAAGCTATGTAGAAAACCTACTTATTTTATGCTATCTTTACTAGACTGAAATTCAGACTAATTTTGTATAGAAAAACTTAAAATGAACTTGAAAACACTGATTGGTCTCATGACACTTTAGCATAGAACTTCTTCATCTCTCAGCTTACCACAGATTATTCTATTTAATTCCAGAAAAAAAAAAAAAAAGCAAATGTTGTTAAAATATTTGAGTGTATTAAAATGCTAGCATGGAATATGCTCTTTAAATTCTTGGGAAATCAGTTCTGGAAAGCTCTCAGGAGCAAGATGCATTTTTGTGTTATCATTCATTGTATTAAGGGAATATATAGAAAAAAGATACTCTAACTGCAAGAGAAATGAAACCTTTTCTTGACTTTGACTTTAATAGAAATTTTATTTAAAGTAAACTCACCACAAAACCCATTTCATAGGACTACAAATTCTAAACTTTAATAAAATGAATAAAATTATTGAAATCCACTCATCAAGAATCAAAATACATCCATAGATGGTCTAAACATATCCTCATCTCCAGTCATGAAATTTTTAAAGTTTATTTTCATGAAAAGTGTTTTCACAATGTTTTCTATTTTCACCTGACTGAAAGCCTAAAAAAACTTCAGAAAGTTCCAGTCACACCTTTTTGTCTTAGAATACATCACTTTCTTTTCAAAGTTACTAAGTTTGCATTATTTTTATTCACAAAAAAACATTAATGTACTAACTAAATACTGAAGTTTTAATGTTTAATGTTCTTAACAGTACTTAAAAGCCCGAAAAAAAAGAAGAAATTGAAAATAATCTGCCAAAAAAAAAAGGAGCTGAAACTTCTAATTAATATGAGTCGGTTTCCCTGGCAAGTAAGGCAATAAGCTAGGGAATTTGTTAAGTCAATGATGATATTGTTCATTATAACTACAGCAGTTAGGAAAAAGCTGGCAGTTCATGAAGGCTTTGTCTAATTTAAATTTTAATATTTTCATTCTTCTTTAATTTTACTTTAATATGATGAGGTCTGGCATGCTCAAAACTTTCACACTATTCTGGAAACAGTCTGTAGGAGATATAAAACTAATGATCCAAACCGAAAGGAGTATCTGTTAAATGAGAACATAAGTAGAGCCAAAATACATTATTACTACACTGTATATATTATATGCTGAAAGGGTCAAGTTACTCTAAATTACTGGCATAATAGAAAGTATGGATTTTTTTTTTTTTTTTTTTTTTTGGTCATCTGGCTAATTTATGGTAAACTTGATATGTAAAGGCCCACCTACCCTATTATATAGAAGTATTGAAAAGAGATATGAAGGAAAGTATTTAAAAGCATTTGACTTAATAGAATACTTTTAAATTGCTTCTAAACTTGCTTAGCTCATAGTGGTAGCCATGGAAAATCTTTTCTGCAGATACAAAATGTAAATAGCATATTGAAAAGAAGCTGTGGTTGAGGCAGAGGCTCTGAAAATTAGAAACCAGGGTGATTATGCAGCCTTGTCAAATATAAAAATCCTGAGATGACCCATCCTGTCTTGGCCGTGTATGTTTAGAAGTCAGTGAGGATTGATACATTAATACATGGGCATTAACTCTCTGAAACTGTAGCCATGAGGAGTGAGAGAGAAAGCAAGAGGAGCTATCTGACAAGAGCTATCTGCCCTGCTGTAAAATCAGCACCTACCTTGTGATTTATTCCATTTTTTCAAGTCAGCAAGTGTCATGAACAGCAATATATGGTTTCAAACTTCCTAAAGGTTTTTATGTTTTGGTCTGCTTGGATGGTAACACATAGTAAATGGAGGAAAAAATAATCTATTGTTATTCTGTACTCTGCAGTTGTCTTGATTTCATAAAGCAACAGTTAATTATTTCTGTAGTGGTTTGCCTTTACTTATACAGAATTTCCTTCCTAAATCATAAAATCATAGGATAGTTTGGCTTTGAAGGGACTTTTGTCACCCTCCAATCAGTAGAGGGTCATTATAAATTCTCAGCAGGCTAAACAAAGATATTAGTCCAGGAGTCAGGGAATTCCTATGCTCTTGCTTTATAGTAGCTTTAACTCCAGCAAACAGCTCACTGTTTGGTCTCCAGCTAACAAGCCCTTAATTTCTACAGCACACTTCAACAAGTCCCTGGTCCTCACAGCAAACCTCAGTACAGAGTAAGGGGTAGAATATGACAGCTGCACTTTACCAAGACAAAAATGAGATAAATGAAGGTGGAAAATGGAGAAAGACAAGAAAGGATCACCAGTCTGTAGGTCCTGTGTTGGTCCTGCATATGATTCTCCAGATCTTAGGTCAATGAAGAAAAAGAGAGAGAGAAAGAGAGAGGGAAAAAGGTGAGAGGGATTGACCCACATAACTATCTCACTGTTGACAGGGTTTAGGGTTGTTGGGGTTTTTTTGTTGGATCTTTTTGCTTGTTTTTCCCAGCTAATTTCTGAATAGGATAAAAACTCCCAGAAGAAAATACTCAGGTAAAATTTCTAATATGAAAGTTGCTCATTTATCCTTAGCCTTATTTTCCAGTCTTTTTACCATAAGACTAATATTTCCTAACATTTTTTTTCTCCTTAAAATAATTAATGTCTAAAAACCTCCTAGAAACATTGTCAGGTTTGTTTTCAAGCACATTATATTAGTTTATCTGCATAAACACACATTTCTTACACAATCTGTAATCGATTTGTTGATGAATCTGACCCAAATAGGATTGGATTTAAAAAGCAGCCTAGTTTTCTTTTTAAAATGCCAGAAGACAGCCATCTCTGTGTTTTATCAGAACACAGAAAAATTACTAGACCATAGTGATTCTCCAGAGAAAATTCAAATTTGCTGATTTTATTAGCATGGCAATAATGTATAGATAACCATCTGCTTACTTAGATGAATTCAGGAAGCTTCACTCAGACCCATCTAATGAGATTGGAATGTAGGAATCTGTAAACTTTATATCAGAGAATGACCTGGGTTTCAGAAGCAGACAGTCAGGATCCAATTCTAATGTCAAATGAGCAATATCCACATACTAGATCAATAGTATCTATATACCTGCATCTGAGTTGAAATTTAAATCTTTTGAAGCTAGCAATACTGCTGTATAAATCATGAATCTGGCATTCTGTAAAATCTCCCAATGGCTGTGATACACTCTGTGCTAGAGTAAGGACTTCAAAATTTGGCTTGCTGTGAGCATAAAACAGACAGCTCATAGTCATAGAAGCCAGAGCAGTAATATCCTAGAAGCCAAGCATATTGCATTAGCAATGAGCAAATTCATAATGGCTTATTCTTTACAGAAGCAAATGCTAATAGATTTTGACTTTCTGGTACAAGTTTCAAAGGATGAAGTCACGCAAAAGCTTAATGCTGTAAATTTGTTAAACTGCAGAATTATAAATATATATTAAATGGCTTCTTAATCGCCAACGAACTTGAGTTTCTTGGACTATGTAGCATAGTAAGTTTTCTAATGTCATTCCAAAAATTAAAAAAAAAGCTAACAAACCCAACAACCACCAAAAATAACCCCAAACCCTCTGACTCTATAACACCATCTATAACACCAGCTATGCTCACTTCAGCTCACGTAAACTGAATCACATTGTTGACAATATGTAAGATGAATCTAGTATCACAAGCTAGATAGTCTATTTTTTTTCCTCTTTCTTGTATCTTCAGAAAGGATAATATATATAATGCAACAATAGTTCATAAAGTAGATCGACATTGAGATCTAAATGTCTCAACATTTAGATTCCTTTTCCCCTACAATGTCAGTTTAGAGAAAGCTTTTAGATTTTCCTGACCAACTGGGGAATCACATACTTAAGACTTTTTGGAAGATGACACAAAGAAAAAATTATTTGCCAACAGAGGGCTCTGAAATCCAATTAGTTCAGAATGAGTAATCAGAAATGACATCCCAGATATAAATCTGATATATTAATTGAACCAGCACGGGAACTATGTAAATAAAAATAAGCTATTTATTATGTGCCACCATAGGGAAAAAAAGAAAAATAGAGATCATGAGTTTTTTCAGCAATTAATTACTTATCTTTGAAAGTAAAGACTTGTGAAAGGAAAATCTCAGGAGCAGTAGACCGCTAAAATCTGTATGCTAAATGCCACTAGATTCCTGACTATTTCTTTGCAATTGCCTATATCCATGCAATATTTTTAGAAGGTCTCAGTGGGAAGCAAAAGATTAAAAACATGTAGAGCATGAATTTTTCTTTTCATTTCATTCATCTTTCATCATTGTACAAAAATTATGAAACTATTGCCAAGTCGCTGAACAGCAAGGAAAACCAGGTGATGACATAGCAGTAAACAAAAAGGAAACTTTTGGAAATGTACAGCCTAAGAAACGTTAAGGTACATTCTTTTGATCTATAGCCTGTTTAAGAGGAAAGGCAGTCAAAACTAAATGCTTTGCAGTAAACACTGTCTATACAAAGAAGATCTTTCATGGCTATTATTTGTCTATAACATTCGAGAAGTATCTGTTAATAAAAATGCATTTGATAATAAATCAAAAGAAATGTGTTTAACGCCAATAAAGGTCATCTTTCAGTGATGAAATACACTTGAAAGTGGAATAACATATCAAAAATTAGAAAGGGGTCAAACATTAGAAAATATACACCAATATCTGTGTTCACTTAAAATACCATCCACTGAAACTATGGACAGTCTTTTATGATTTAAAAGCAGATTTTTTTTTCCACTGTATTTTCTTTTCGTTTTCTTTCACACTGATGTGAAAATATCACCCAAATGAAAAGAAAGAGATTCAAATAAATGAGTACAGTCAGTTACAGACAACTGTGATTGTCCCAAAAATATAAATGCTTATCAGGTACTTTGACTGCAGTGCAATTTTTGAAAGTGATCTCCCTTTTTAAGTTGAAAGAAAATTTCTGATTTGGCTGATCTATTGATCAGAATTGATATGGAAAATGACCTTTTTAGGTTATTTAGTGCATTTGATTCTTAGATCAGCATCACTTCCTAGAAAATATTTTTGAGATGAAAAATTATGGTGAAGTTATGCTGTTGATAATTCATGCCCTTTTTTTTTCACTATGGCCCCTAGTGCCTTGATCTCTGCACAGGTTCCTAGGCTAATATGACTGTAAGATTCACACCAGTTGCTTAGAAGACATCTTCATTCATACCTTATGCTGAGTGTGTCAACATCTTTATAGACAAAAAATGTCAGCGTTATAGAGGGGTTCCCTGGTCTACTGCATCCTCTGTTCTTCAAAAGGCACAGGCTTCAAACAGCAGATTAGGTTCAATTCTGAGAGGTATTTTCAGCAACACCACTTTTCACAGTGAACCATGTTTAGATATATTTTGACAATATCTCCAACTTAGCAGTTAAATCATCTCGATTATTTATCTTCCAGGGGCCATGCAATGTGTTACCAAGGATGTTAGCACAACTGTAATTTACCAGGCCTCTCAGTATGAGTCCTCTACTCTTTTCAGCTTCTAGAGACTGCAATAACTACTTGCTCAGAATTAAATAGATGTGACCAGACCCTGTGTTCTTTAATTCCACTCCCACTAAATCGCTGGCTTAGCTTTAAAGAGGTCCTTTTTTTTGGTTCCTAAAGTCTTTTACCAATATAAATTGCAAGATTCAAGACTTCTCTGAAATAATTCTAAGAGGGGTATATATTGGTAAACCAAGGACTTAAAGGCATTTTATAACCAAGGTTAAATGCCAAAAAAACTTCTGTTCTAGAAAATTAAGAGGGTGCAGAGGAAAATTTCACAGTCTTTCATTTTCCTGATGCACAAGCACAAAACAATATATCAGAAATTATTTTCATTTAATCACAGCAAGGGCTGAGGAAGAAGAGACCTCTGGAAGCCATCTACTTTAGCTACCCTGCTCAAGAAAGGTCACCTGAAGCCAGTTTCTCAGGACAATATCTTAACAGCTTTGGAATAGCTCCAAGGCTGGCTACTCCATAACCTTTCTGGGCAACCTGTTTCAGAGCTCAGTCACCCTCACAGTGAAAAGAATGTTTCCTTTTTCCTTCTGATGTTCAGAAAGAACATCCTGTGATTCAGTTTGTGTTCATTGTGTCTGGTCTTGTCACTGAGCACTGCTGAGAAGTGTCTGACTCTGTCCTATCTTCACCTTCCCTTAAAGTATTTACATACCAAATCCCCCTGAGCCTTCTCTCTTCTAGGTTAAAAAGCCCCAGGTTTTTAAGTGTTTCCTCATTAAAAAGTTGCTTCAGCACCTTTATCATCTTTGTGGCCCTTCTTTGAACTCTCTCCAGTGTGTTCATGGCGCTCCTGTCCTGGTACAGTACTTCAGCTAAGGCCCCATCAGTGCTGAGTAGAGTGGAAGACCCATTTCCCTCGGCCTGCTGGAAATACTTTGCTTACTGCAGCCTCAGATACAATGAGCCTTCTTTATGGTAGGGGTAGAGTGCTGGCTCCTGTTAAACTTGTTATCCACCTCCCAAAAGATCTTTTCTGCAAATCTCCTTTCTAGACCTCTGCCCCACAAAATATGGTACGTGAGATTGTTCCCCTCCCCCCCAGGTAAAGGATTTAGCATTTCTTGTTGAACTTCATGAGATTCCTGTCAGCCTCTTTCTCAAACCTATTAAAATCTTTCTGGGTGTCAACATAACCTTCTAACATATCAGCCACTTCTCCAAGTTTGGTGGCATCAGCAAACGTTCTGAAGGTAGATTCTGTCCCATCACCCAGATCATTTTTGAAGATCCTGAGCAGAACTGGATCAGGCACCCACAGAATAGTAGAAGTATTTTTATCTGGATTTTAGTAAGAATTTTGGTACTGTCCTTCACAATATTCTTCTGGACAAGTTGCCCAGCTGTGGGAAGGGGATTTCAGGTGCACTGAGTTTTCTTCCAGAAATTTGTCTGAAGGGCAGAACTTGAAGGTATACTTCCTTTTAATGTTTGGCTTTTGTTAGGAGCATTTGGTTCATTCACCTCGGGCTTTGCCTTTTTTCCTTATTTCCTGCCTGTTAAGATAAATGCTCTTGAGGTCAGATATTTTTGTGACCTTGTAGGGCTTTAAAAACTGTGGCATGGTGTAGAATTATCATTCAATCATTCCCCATTTATTTTTTCTTAATAAAGGTTGTATTTTATATGACATGAGGTCTGGTTTTCTGTCAACATGTTCATCTTTTATAAGAACGTAATGAAAAGACACAATGAAATATATTGATTCAGGTCACTTGGATATTGCATCCTCTGTGTGGCTGCAGTCCTCTAGAGAGTAATTATTTAAATGACTCATAAGCCTTTTCTCTTCTATGGGCCAAATTTTGCAACTGGACAGCTTGTATCAATTCTCTTTGATAGTCATAAAGCCTAATTTTAAATTCTCCTGTTGAACCAAATAGGCTCTTCCTTTCTAACTTCTATCCTTGGAGAATGTTGCACGAGTCTAAATAAATCCTGAAAAGTACTGTAAGAAACGGCAATATATTGAACCTGTTGAACAAGGTCTTGATCAGAAATCAAGCTTTCTATTTTATTTTTTCTACTGGAAAACTTAGCTAATGATATTTGAAAAGTGTACATAGCAGTACAGCTGCAGTGTAGATGTCCTATTTGTGAAGAACTCTTGGTTTAAACAAGTTGAAGGCAAGCAGATATTTTCATTAGAAATCAGATTATAAAATGTGTTTCTTCACTTAAAAATATTATATCTCCTCTCCCACTGTTCTAGCCTCTTAGTCTTTGTATCTTATATGGGGATTTTCAATTTAAAATACCCAGTAGTAAGCCTATTCATACAACAACTGCATATGATGACTGTTGTGGAAGACCACACCTCATAAAATCACATGTGTTTTGATAGACATAGAGAAAAAGAAGCAATTAGGCTTGCTTTTAGGCTACTAGGCTTTTTTTATTCTTGAAAATCCTTGTTTGTAGTCCAACTGTATTGAAACATAGACATCAAACTAAAGTTGCAGCAATTAATATGAATAATATTAATCATTATTTACTATCTATTTACTATCACAGAGAGTAAATTTAGGACATCATTTCATGGAAATATATCATCAATCTGAGAATAGTACCTTTTTTATATAGCAGGTGTTGTCATATTGTTGTACTGACTTCATGCAGAAAATATTTTTTGTGAAGACTATTTTGCTTTTGTAGTCATGTTAATAGCTTATTGTTTTGTTGGTTTTTTTTTTTTTGTATTTTGGTTTGTTTTTTTGTTTGTTGTTTTTTGGGTTTTTTTGAGAAATAACATGTTTTTTAAAATGGTATTTAGAAACTAGAACAAAGGAACCCAGGTAGAATCCAGGTGCCTTCTTTTATGAATGTAAGCAACAGAATTTCTGTCTGTTTCCTTAGAGATTTTTTGGTGAGTTATACAACCACACAGGTTTCAGAAATAAGGAAAACTTAATTTAGACCATTCTTTGCCCTCTGTCTCCTGGCCTTTATTTGATATTTAAAGTAGTGCAGTTCTCTACAGATTCTTATACAGTGCTATAATATGTTGTCTGTGGGCTGCAAAGGAAATCAGTGCACAGAAAACATTAATATAAGTACTGTCCGAGGGGAGAGACAAGGTAGGAGACTACTTCCAATACAGATCATATTGGTTGTTACTAATAATAATTTGTTATAAAATATTTAATAATAATTAGCAAAAAAACCTAACATTTTGCCACCCAATGTCCTTATGAAGTCATAGATTGTTTTAAACCTGATTTTTATGGGTTTTCCAAAGCAACAGCAGCAGTATCAGGATTTTGTGCTTTGTGTGTATCTCTAATATTAATGTTTTACTCCAATTTACAAGCTCTTCATGTAGCTTGTGAAAATCAAAGTCAAATTGTTTAGAAATTTTGACTGACTTGAGAATTCTGCCAATCAAAGTCAACTGCAAACAGAATTGCTGGGTTTCTCAGGTTCATGATCCCATCTAAAAAGTCTGATAAGAACGTAATACCACTGGATCTATTGAAAATGTCTCTACTAGAATAATTTGCACATAATAGACTAACATATGTAACTATTAATGATGTATAATGATGATTATATTTGCACATAATAGACTAACATATGTAACTATTAATAATGTATATTCTCTACTAGAATAATTTGCACATAATAGACTAACATGTAACTATTAATGATGTGTATGGGAAAACTAAGAAGAATATTAATTTACCATACTATAGCAATAAATAGATCCTTTTACTTTTTCTTATTATTACAGACTATCAGTCACCAGTGAAACTGGGGCATTAATATTAGTTTTTTGATGTACATGCAAATTACGCATTAATGATAATAATTGCAATAATGAGAGTCACATGGTACAGACCCTCCAAATTATAGCTGTTTGAAGAGCATCTACTTTTTCTGTCACTGTCTGTTGCACACTAAACTTATAAATTTCTTTCCTATCTAACATGCAAATTGTATATTTGGTGATAAGCTTTTGCGCAACCTCAAATTTTGGGATTTAAATATATGATTTAGGATATCTGCCTGTATCATGATTATTGAAACAATGGTTAATAAATAGGATGTTAGTTACTTCATTTTACTCATAGTCAAATACTTCAGAAGAGGATTGCACTTTCTAAACCTAATAGGCTCTGTTAGAATAAATCTTTTCAAGAATTTGCTATCGAATACCTATTTTTGTTCTAAACATTTTTTGTATTAATGCCTGTGGAGCTCATTTTCTCCAAAGGATATATAATGAATTGTTATATTGTCTCACTTTTGTCTATGCTAGTCACTTGTTTGTCCCAAAGAAAGAATACAAAAGTGACAAAAGAAATTCACACTCCCACAACTTGCATATTCTTGTCAGTATGATGACTCCTCACTGGAATTATATGGAATGAGTTCTGGAGGACTGAAAGAGTAGAAATTATAAAAACAGCCATTCAAAACAATTTTGTACTTTGCTGTGTGACCATTGAAAACTGAACCGTGTTCTTGAAATAGGTATTCCTCAGAGACTTCTTTATACTTGAATATAATAATTTGTCTCATTCATTAAACTTGAGGGAGAAGCTAATTGAAGATGCAACATTTTCAACTGTTCAAGTGCTCGAATTTTCCCAAGGTCATTTTAGGAGATAAAAAGAATTAAAGCATTTACAATGACATGCTGCTTGATTACATTTTTAACATCTCATCAGTGTTCTTTAGTGACTTACATTTTTCATTATCTGTTCTTCTTAAAGTTATAGCTCCCATTGTTTGCCTTCCATACTTTGAGACTTTGCTTAATTATATTTAGATTCAGTCAGAGACAAGGTGTAGGAAAGGTGAATTCAAAAACAATTCCTGATAATCATGAAGACATGATCTACGTTGCCTCTCTTGACATATCTGCTCATATATTCATACAGAATGGTCCAGAGACATATAGTTGGCGGTAAAAAAATATGGTCAGCAGTACTTTTTTTTTTTTCCTCCGTGCTTAATCCCATGGCTTTCCACAGACGAAAGTGATGAATTACTATCAACCAAGACAGCTTTTTTGATGTGTCCTCTTGTACATGAAAAACTGGGCTGAGACCACCTGAAGTCATTTCTCTAGAGATTTTGAACAAGTATAAAAAATGGTTTTGTTTTGGACTTGGTAGGCCTCAGAAATGAAAATGCCAGTATGTCGAGGACAACACATCAATCTAATTTGCTACCTGCATTCCCAATCCTATTCTATCCCTACTGAAACTGCTTCACAATATGTGATACAACAGCAACCATATTCCACTATTAAGCTGTAGTTCTTTTCAGGAAGTGAGAGTTTGTCTTTTTAAAAAAGGTTTGATTGCAAAGGCTGTAGGTGCAAAAAATTAGTGAAATGCTCATTTAGTAATTTTAAAGTCATGCAGGGAGCCTATTTAATTAAAGGAGAGAGACATAATGGGGTGAGAAGTTATAGATAAATCACTTGATTCCATCAAATAGCATTCTTCTTTTTTTTCTGCTAAAGAAAAGTTCAGTATTTTACAGTGGGATTATTTTGCTCTGTTATTTTTCTGTTTAATAAGACAAGAGCAAAAGGAAATGTAAAAAAGCCCCAAGGTTTAGTTAAAGTAGATTAGAAGCAAGAGGTTTGGGAAAGGTGTGGTTACATGCAAATATTGTTTCTTCTTCCTTTCATCCATCTGAATGACAAAAACGATTTCTGGTATTTTCTGATCACAACAGACATACTGAAAATAGGATATTCCAAAGCACACAGTGTCATACAGAAAAGAAATTTCTGGAGTAAAGAAAGTTTACATAATTTCTGACTTCTGTATAAGGATTCTTTGGATAACAGCAGCATTTCCACACATTTTTTTTTAATTTTTTTTATTTTTTTAATTCTCCAAGAATTAGTAAAATCCTAAACATCCTTTATTTAAATGTGATTTTATAATTCTTCACTTTTTGAGTACATGGCAGCATTCATCATTCGCTGTGAGTGGAGTGTCAATACACAGATACAACTCATGATCATAACAAACTCATAACAAACTCATAACAAACTTCTGCATCTCTGTTAATTTCATTTTTCTAAGCAACTTCAGTATACTGAAGGTATTCTTACTCTTGAGGATTAATAAAAATTTGAGTTATTTCATGCAGAATTGTTTCTTTGCATGTGTGGATGTACAAGGCGAGATGTGATGTCTCACTAATTGTGTGGACACAAATTTTAACTTGAAGTACTTTACATTAATTCAGATCCACTAAAATGAAGTTATTGAAACTTATGTGTTTTATACTAACTTTGGTCTGCACCATAATATATATAAAAATATTGCATTACAAGTTTACATTTTATCAGTATTTCTTTGTATCATAAATTAACTATCCAAGAATATTGCAATCAATTTCTGAAAAACAATATTAGAAATAAGAATATGTACATTTGATACAGCTTAGGCTAAAGCTAGATGAGATGAATTTAATCTTATCAATCCACTGAGGAAATATTGATCTTTTCTGAGGTGAATAAGACAATTTCCAAGAGGATGAGTATTGACTCCAAATATTAGCCTTGGGGGAAATCATTTCATCATCTTCACTGAAATACAAAGATCACATGCAGTGGAGCTTGTTTGTATCTATCATAAAAATTAATACCAGGACTTTGTGGGAGATCCTACCCAACAAGATATTCTAGAAAGCATGGCACACATGGACACTGTAGCATGAATTGCACTTCTAAGGAAGAATTTCTTGCAATTAGTTGAAGGCTCTTCTGAGAGTAAGTAAAATGGAAACTATTGAAAAACTATATGACTTTTACATTATGAACAATAATTCTAAGTCAAGTAATTTATAGATTGTTTCTATAAACATACTGTAAAATGTAGACAATTGCAAAACAGGAAGATGCTAAAAACCGGCTTTGTGTCACAATATTGCTTCCAGCTAATGAAGAGAAAAAATACCTTTTTTTATTGGAAGTTACAATTCTGATGACTTGACACCTAAAGAATTTTAATCAAAGAAAATAAACTATATAATATCTGTGCTTTTTCTATAACTTCTAGAATGAATGGGTTGCAGTCCTAGCTTGCCTAAATGAGTATGTCCATGGCAAACCATATTACACTTACAGATATTCATGCATAGAGCTAAACAATAAAACATAGCTCTGGTAAAAAGGATGTGTTTAGTTAGCTAGGTTATTAGTGAATTGACTATGAAGAACACAACCTCTTAAAATCCTGTGAGGAATTTAAGCTGATAAATAAAGGTAAATATAAGCTGAGATATAAAGGTAAACAAGACTCTATATCCATTGAAATGCTGAAAATCCCTTCTCATCTGCACCTTATTGGAGCTACTTCTTTACAAGAACTTGCTGTTTCACTTCAGACTCTTTACTATCTATAAATATGTTTCTACACATGCCCAGATTTTTTAATAAAAATCATATCTATTAAAGCTTGAAAAACAATCTAATATTACCATTTAAAATTTCCCTGCAGATAAATGCTAGACATATACCTTGAGCTGCTCTAAATAATACAGCAGGTTGCATTTTTTTTACCTGAAAAATCTCCTGCAAGCCTACAGTAGGGTTTTCACTTTGTTTCAGGCTGTGGTAATGAGTGTCCTTGGAAATTAAAATATTTATGTATGTCTGCTTGATGAACAGCCATTGCCCTCATGCACCCAAGCATATCCAAATTCTACAGAGAATATGGTGGCTGCATCTATGATCAGGCTTCTCTTATAAAGGAGGCAAAATGTCAGAGTGTGTTCACAGTGAAGTTACTCTGTTTCCTGAGACAATTTAAGTCTCTATCTTTCACTGCCCTAGAGACAGTTTTAACTATCAAGCTAACATGTTGATATATTTTTTTCTGGTTAAAGCCCTTTTTTTACGAGGCAATGAGTTGCTCTCGTATGCTGCTGAGATGCCACAACATCAGTCAGAGTTCAAAATATTCAGCAGCTGACAACAGATACTCAGAAACTTCCCAGCTGGGACAGAATTTCAGCTCCTGTTTACTGTAATGGCTGTGTGAGTAAAACCAAATTACTAGTCATACAAAACAAGCAATTTTCTTTCTGTGAAAAATAGATACAAATAGGAACCAAATATGAAATCACTTCTCCGTATGCACCCCTGAGTCTGTATTCTCTGAGTAAAACTGCTTGAATGACATAGGACCTAGATTAGGTGAAAGTTTATTTCTTCAGATAAGATTTAAATTTTCCTTTGAGAACACAGGTAATCCAGTTATCTGATTCACAAGTATATTATTCATTTGATCAAACTACTGTGGGCTAAAGGATGCACATAATAAATTTACAGACAGTCACACATCTTCATAGCTCACTGAGTTCACATCTTTCCTTTCATATTCAATTCATCCTCTGAATCTATACATGTGCTGAATTATTGTCTCTCTTATTTTGAAATGTATCAAAGACTAGAGTTTTATACAACTATGATAGTTGTGGGTTTGTGTCCCCTGTCACATTCCACAGAGTAGCTTCCAGTACAGAGGAAGCTTGGTAAATAATTTTAATAATTAGTGTATCCACAACAGACTTCATCTAGGACTCACTGAGCCTGCAGCACAGAAATGTCTTTCCATTGCATAGTTAATAATCTACATTGTTCACAGCATCTGAGGTCCCATTAAAGGCTTCTTAGAGCCATTACATTTTCCACATAAATAAAGTTATAGTATGTCTTTTCCTTCTGTTTTGAAGATAACCTTCCTGAAAGAGGCTCAAAATTCAATAAGATAAAAAGTCCTGCTGAAATCAAGGGAAGAGAAGTAACTAAGTCATAATGGGCTTATTAACATTCCACTTAATCAATAAATGGTGATAAATATTTTTTTTAAAATACATAAAGGAAAAAAATCATTACAAATTTGAGTAAAAAAAAAAAAACAGAAAAAAATCATTACATGTGAACAGAAGATTATAATGGCTGCTCTCTGTCTAATCTGAAATGTAAGAAATGCAGCTTTCTTCATTAGTTCAAAGGAGAGATGCAGTCCTGCAGATGTGGGGAGAGTGTGGAAGAATGAAGCTTAACATGAGGCATTTCAGGCAGGGCAAGCTGTGAAAATTGAAGCCTGAAAGTAAAAAAAATTGTAAATATTGAATTAGAAATGTTATGCTGCCTCTTAACTGAACCAGACACCCCATTTTCACACCATATACTGCAGACTTGAAGTACTCCAGCAAAGCATTTCTAAATTCTAAGTGGCCCCGGGTACCCTCAATCCCAACTATTCTGACTTGGGAAAATAGGGGGTAAGAAGTGTGGCCCTTTCCTCAGTACCAGCTGGAGCAGCAAGCAAACACCTGCAAGGCAATAATGATCAGTAGCTGCAGGAATGATCCATGTAGGAGAGGATTACTTGGAAATGCACAGTTGCTTTTCTTCCCAACAGCCTTCAGTGAGGCTATATATAAACCCAAAATTTGCTATATGATAGGAGGGCAGTTAGTCAGAAGGTCTGGGACAAGCCAAGGAGTTTCACAAAATGAGAAGGTATCAAATTTATCAGTTTGAAAATTTGGCTATAACTCCCACTTACTAAATATAAAAAATGCAGTAACATCAGACAATGGGTCTGATCCAATTGCCTAGGAAATCAATGAGTGCCTTTCTTGTGGCTTCAGCAGAACTGGCACTTGTCCAACATCCTCTCACTCCATTGATTTTAATCCTATTCCTTCTTTCTCCTCCCTCACTTTTCACCTTCAACAGCTTTTCTTCTGTCCTGCACCTTCTTCTGCTGGCAAGAAGAATCATATTTGTGTGAACTTCATATTTGAAGTTCTTGGGATTTAACCTAATCATGATAACATGCTAAATGGAAAGGTTCTGTTTTGAGTAGTTATTTAATTATGGCCGGGAAAAAATACTGAACAAGCATTTAAAATTATAAATAAAATGCAGGTATAAAATTATAATTTGAAACAAGGTATACAAATACTTAATGCATTAAAGCAAACCTCCAGTCTTAAAAAGTTTAGGCCTGTTTCTGTGATTCAAAGAACACTACAAGTCATTTCTTGAAAAAACTCTAAGGCTGAGATTATTTCAACATATTGAATGCTTGAATTAGTATCACAAAAACCAATTTGGAAGATATCCAACCACTGGGTAACAAAAGAATTTACTAGAAAACTGAAACTGTATGCCTTATAATTACTAATATCAAATACTTGAGAGGAAAAAGATGAGTCATTCAGAGTAAAAATAACCCATTCATTTTAAGGCAAACAGTCTGGATGATAAAGATCTTCACATACTATTGAAATACAAAGAAAATAAGTCTGGATTTTTCAGAACACAATCCATAATATATTTTAAATTAATTGTGCAGGTAACTATTTAAAACTTAAAATAAATAGATGAAAGTTAAGATGGCAAAGGGCTGTGAGGGGAAGCTGTATGAGTTGTGGCTGTGGTCACTTGGTCCCTTCAGCCTGGAGAAGAAGAGACTGAGGGGAGACCTCATTGCAGTTAAAATTTCCTCACTGGGGGAAGAGGAGGGGAAGACACTGATCTCTTCTCTGCAGTGATCACTGGCAGGCTTTGAGGGAATGGCCTGAAGCTGTGTCAGGGGAAGTTTAGTCTGGATATCAGAAAAAGGTTTTTCACCCAGAAGAGGCTGGACACTGGAACAGGCTCCCCAGGTCGCAGCACCAGCCGGGTGGAGTTCAAAGCAGTGTTTGGCCAATGCTCTCAGGCGCATGGTGTGACTCTTGGGGAGGATTCTTTGCAGGGCCAGGACTTGGATCTGATGATCCTTTAGGGTTCCTTCCAACTCAGCACATTCTATGATTCTGTAAGTCTTAGAAGAAAAAAGCTTTATTTAGGAAAAAAAAAAAGAAACAAACAACAAAAAACCAAGAAAAAAGCAAACTGTCTCATGACTAGAGGTTCAAACCTTTTGAACACAGAATCAATTGGATTCTGAGCATATCACTGTAGTAACACAATATATATTAGTCATTATAATTTAAGTCTCAATACACACAGTTTATCTGCCAGGGCAGTTTCTTGCAAAAATTTTTTACCATACATATACATAAAAATTTATTTTTGGTTGTTTACCTCATTAAATATTTTACCTTTTATTAGTAAGAGATATCAGGTTAGTAGAGAAATGCTTTCATTCTACCTAAAGAATTGCTAGCATAACATTGGTAGGATATCTTAGTATGGATTTATTCCAGTTTAAGCGCAAGGAAAATGTATCTGTTATATTATTATTACTCAAGTCATCCATTAAAAGCCAAATTCCTACTAAGATATTTACAAAATACATGTCCTACGAGTTAAAGTTAGTGCATTATAAACTACAACAAATTATTTTTAATTATAAAAAATGTCCAGTGTGCTAGCTCATTGGTTTACTTCAACAGCTGATTCTATTTCTTTTACTTTTCAATTTATTGGAAAAGTGAATTGATGATGAGATTAGGTTATGGACAATTTCCTTCATATTAAAATCTTTATACAGCCAGAAGAAGAAATAATCAATACCAAACTCTAACATACATTGTAAATAATAATTTTATAGTCCAAACTTCTTTAGCAGGTCTTGCTTGTTTCAATCTCCTGATCATTCTTCAAGATTTTAAAATGTTTGAAAGAAAAAATAACAAGAAAAACAATAAAACTAAACAAGAAAACATATCTAACAATATCAGAATTAAGAAATCTTTGAGAAATGTCATAGATCTATGAACTAGCTATGAACAAAAGAAGACATTAAGGTGATTTAGGGACTGCAAGTGATAAAAGATCAGTTTTGGCAAGTTTCTGTGACAGAAGAAATTGAAGAGATATCTACCAGGTATCAAAATAATTAAACACATTGAGAAAAGCAGTAATGAATAGCTGTTTTAAAAGGCGCACAAATGGCAAGGTTGGTGACTAACACAAATCTTGTTACTTCTATTTTCTTTGCTCTGTTCTAAACCATTTAACATCTCTTTAGTGTTCATTTCATCCAGTAATGCTAATTCTTCACAGTTTATGAGCCATAGCCATAATCCATATTCTTCCTGCTAAGGAAGTAAAAACCTGTCTGCCAACAAATTGTCTAACCCCGCTTACACACACGCACACATTTGGGGCTTAGTTATCATTGCTCACTTAGGGTTTGCATGACATTTCGTAAGCGTGTGTTTACCAAGATTAATACTAATTTGAATTATCCCGTCTACTTTATAATTCATAAAATACTTTAACTGGTTGGAGATTTTAAGTGCCAGTGCTATTGTTTTGTTTAATATAGATTCGATCTAAAATCCAATTAGAAAAATCAGCAAAAGCATCTCTACAATTATTATGCCATTGTTTTCTGTTCTTTATTAATATTTCAGTTTTAATCCATATCTAAAATTTTAATTTAAACTAGAAGTAAGCTACATAATCAGCAGAACTGGGAACATGTTCAAGGCCAGACTGAATGTACCCATATCTGTATTGCTAAATAAAGAGAGAGCTAGGGAGCAATATCAAAGATTGTACCTCTATATTACTTAATATGCATAATTTTTAGATCTCTCATCTGTGCACACTCTACCTGGATGTCTCAAGAGGTATCCTCAGGCAGAACTCAAGGCAGTCATTGCTCATGAGCTGCTGTTGAATGGCACTATGAATATGACTGTAGAGGGGTGACTTCCTCTGTCCAAAACAGCATTCCAGCAACATCCTAAGGGCTTTGCACTCTCATGTTCTCTCCTGCAACATTCTTGTGAAAGTAACAGCTACCCTAAAAGCCACTGAAGAACACCATTCATCATTATTTTAGAAGTTATGACCTATGATTTAAAAAAAAGTCACAATTAGCTCTCTGGACCACAGGCTCAGCCTCCAGGTCCAGCAGAGGTCCAGGAACACAGGATCAATAGCAAGACTGTGAAAATTTTGTGAAAACAGATGGGTGTCAATAGTGTGACAGTAACACAGCTTGTACCCCTAGGCTTTGGGGACAAGGAGGAGCTTTGGGGACTAGGAGGAGTCCCTGAATCTCTATTGTTTGGCTTCACAATACTGTGAAACACCTACATCTGACTTGTGCTTGTAAGGTACCCAACTGAGGCAGTCAGTTTATTTCTATGAAGTTATTTCCATGAAGGGGTTGGTATACTGTCCCTGTTTTCATTTGCATCTTCCCTCCACATTGCAACACTGGAGACTCACATTAGTTCTGCAGATGCAACAGAAGGCAACAATAATATAAGACCCAAAACAAAAGACATGTTGAATCTACTTGAAAATATGGATATATTTAATAATATAAACCTTTACTAACTTTATTGATATGTCTGTCCATACAGTTTGGTCCATACTTTATTGGTATTACTGTCCATATTTCTCGCTCAGGGCCATTTACACTGCAAACCACTTATAACAGGATAGGCTTTGGATAAGGTTCTCATTTGGAGCAAAATCAAACACATTAAAAAAAAAAGCAGACTGAGTTTTTTTCTTCCAGAAACCATGTAGTAGACCCAGTTGCTAGAGCAAGGGCTAACAAACCTCCCTCATGGTAAAACTAGCCAGTGCATCACCTGAGACTAAGAGTGAATTACTGCACTTGAGAGCAGAGATTCAGTACTCAGCAAAGCACTGCGTAAGTAGGAGTCACATATGCACTAAAATTTTCAAAACTGAATCAACAAAACAGCCATTAATTACTCAAATTTACAGCTTTGCATCACTAGGAAAAATACGGCAGTGAACCCAGCCACAGTTAGTCCTCTTTATTTGTACAGTCTTCCTATAAATCATGACAAGCCCCCTGATGCCTTGGCCATTGAATTTATCATTTCATCTGACCACATTTTATCATGAGGTACTTATTATTGTGGTTCATATGCATGATCATATTTTGCTAGGAAGGGAAAGTATAATTTAGTATGTTGGAATGCTCAGATTATCATATTAATTAAAACTGGAAGTGCAGAGCTGCATCCAGAAGATATTGTTACTTGCAAACTTTTTCCTAGACACGATGATAAACCTGATTGATTACAGTTTATGATAGCAATAATCTCTGCAATACCATTAATTAGCACAGTTAATAACTAATTTGCTGGAGCTTTAACTGCCCTTGGCTTTCCCTCAAGCTGTTCCAAACTGGCCATTAACTGCTGGTTACAATTGATTTCTCAGGGCTCTATTTAAAAGAAATTTTATTTCAAGTCAGCACCCACAGAGTCTAATCTTGATGTGGTAAACAAAAAACATTCTCTACCTTAGCAACAGACCTCTTGCTTCTCATTCTCTTTGTATATCATTTCAGGGATATATAGGGATGTAAGCTTTGTGGTCCAGGGATAAAGAAAAATGAAAGCTCTACTATTCTTTAATCCAAATTTTCAAGTGGTAGGGAAGCCCCAAAAGGAGGAGAACTCTATTGACATGTGGTGGGAAAAAAAAAGACAAATTAAATGCTCCAGCATGCCAACTTTCAGCTTATTTGTTTGCAGAAACGGTTTCTTTGTTTGAAAACTGTTTCTTCTAATACCCTAATGTAAAGACTCATTTCTGATGGTAACACTGTACAGGAAGAATTGCCATTTAAATGTGTGTAAACAGAGTAATATGTTTGCACATATTACCTAAGAAAATAGGTTTTTCTAACAGAGTCCAAAACCTACTGCCTTTATTAAAAAAACCAAACAAACAAACAAACAAACAAAACAAAAAAAAACTAAAAAAACCCAAAACCAAAAAACTCCAATACGATGAGTTTAAGAGGTATTTTAAACTTGGAAAAAAATAGCGTGCTGAAGATTAACTTGTATTTTACAAAATCTTTGTTTTTTAGTGCTTTTTGATTTCTTTGTAAGAATTTATAAACAATAGAAATAGCTTGTAAAGCTGCTAGCAGAACAAGGCAGGGAGAAAAATGATGAACAGGTAACATTACAAGGAGCAGTGAGGGATTGTCGCAATGAACAATGCAGGTCACATCACCAGGCCAGCAGTAGGGCTTTACTACCTAGCAAGACTGAGCAATCTCAGCTGGGAGGTATATGTTGCTGTGAAAGCAGAGAAAGAAATAGTTAACTTAGGAATTACCTTATTATAAGAGAGGTCAATAATAAATACAGCAGTTAGGAGCTGTATGCTATCCTGCTTATGCTCTTTCTTACATTTTCCTTTTATCCCTCAAGTAACCTATTCTTTGTTAAGTCAAACACTTTATGTGTGTGAATGAGGAAAAAATAAGAGCTGTCTATTCACCAGAAAGTATGTTCTCCAGGGTTTATGTATAAGGTTTTAGCCTGTAAAAGAAAAATTGAGATTAGCTTGCCTATTTGATTTCAAATAAGGTCTGATTGAAGGATTATAGGGAATTCAAAACTGTAATGACCATTCTACTTGAAAGAAGTTACCCTATGTCATTGTTTACTTTGCAGCTTTCTATTAGACCATCTTTCTCTCCAGCATCTTTGTATAAATTTTTCCTTCTAATTTATTTGCTCTCTTAAAGTACTAAAATGTTACTTTCCTCCTCCACTGAAATTAAAATGACTACCTTTTCACCCATGCCTTAATTTTTTAAACAAGTACTAGATGACCGGCTAGTACAGAGGTCCATGAGCTCTGGCTGTACCTGGGCTTCCCTGTGAACAGCAACAAAGCCACCTCACTCTCATTCTTTACACCTTTCATTGAACCTTAATCTGTGCCCTAAATGATATGGGATAAAAATTGTGTTGAGAGAGTCTGACTACATCTTTAAGCTTTAAGCAGATTTATCTCATGTTTTCTTGGTCCCTCTCCTCTCGGTGATCTCTTTGTTTGAATTGTCATGCATCAGTCACACATTTTTAAAGGGGGAACTGACTGTTCCATATTTGTTTAGCTGGGGACAGAATGGGATCCTGAGTCATGCATGGAGTTTCTTGGTAAACCTGCAGAACAAAATTAAAGAAATAATGAAAAAATCTCCTATCTGTAAGAAACGGTTCACAAACAGAAGCATGGAAAAGAAAACCACCATTCTAAAATGAAACATATAACTCCATGTAAATGGTTCCATTATACACTGATGTTGTGCAGGCTTTGGTTTTGTTTTTTCACATTGAATTCCATGACAGAAAACATTCTACAGCTAAAAAAAAAACCAACAAAAACCCGAACAAACAAAATTTTTAAAAAGAAGGCTGAAACAGGAAATATTAGAATTCAAGTTTTTTGAGTTCTACAATAAGCATGATATTATGAAAATAAAATTTACATAAAATACCTTAGTAACATAGTAACAGAGTAATTGTTTTCTTTGATAAACTGGATTGCCAAAATTTCATTTAGATTTTTTCCATTTTATGTTGAAAAAAATCTAATCAAAGAAAAATTTCTACTGTGATATAAGTACTCTGTGGGATGTCTATATTTACAGGTCTTTGTGTACATGGACAAAAGATTTAAAATTCAATACTTTCAGAATTAAAAATCTGCATTTGTTGACTAGATGATTGACATACACATATAGACTCAGAGGGACTGACTGAACTGATTGACACTACCACCATGAATGGAAGACTTGTCTCAAAGAAAGCACACTTATATTAGCTCTTGTTTATTTGAGCTCCAATTCAAGACTTACTGTATTCAGCTAGCTCTGTCAAAGTCTTGTCACTCACTCTTCAGTGTAAAGTACCTCTCCTGTTCTTGTTCTCCTAGCCAATACTCTGCTCTATTTATTTGCTATCTATTGCCTTGACAGCTGCAGCCACCTCCCATACAGCTTCTTCACTATCCTCTGTCCATTTTTCCCAAAGTATCAAAGTGAAATACATCACTCTTTTCTGGAAAATTAACATTAACTTGGTGTTCTCCAAACTTTTCATCACCATCTTAATCACATTTATGTATAGTCAGATAGATTCTCCATAATATTACTTCATGTCTGATTTCTAATTATTTTCTTAAATATGCTCTGAAGGTTCACCTGTTCTACATCTTCTGAATGTTTCTGAATCCTTTATTACTTTCAAACAATTTCATGCTGTTAAATTTTTACTTTAGCATGAAATAATTTTCCACTTCCCATCCACTAAGCAAAGACTTTCTTTCTTTTCTTGCACACCTTTTGCTAAAAATTCAGAAAGACAGATCACATCTGACAGTCCTCCTTGTCTTCTTTTATCTACAAATGGACATCTTGGGTCAATTTGGGCCAGTTTCTTAGGATAAGTTCCAAAGAAGATCACAAGCAAATATTCACTTTGGACTTGACAGGTAGTACAGTGGAAACAAAAATCTCAGTACCCTAAAAAGTGTATCAGTAGCTTTAAGCTACATTTATACTACCATACTGAATTTTTCCAGAACCTTTAGCTGACATTGAGGCTGTCAGGCATTAAATGTCTTTGTGGGTGTCTGCCCCCAGCACTGAATTCTTTAATCTTCAAAACAACAACACAGACCCAAAATAAAGTTAAGAATGTCTGTTAAGCATGCCATAACTCCTGAACCATACTCAGAAATTATTTGGGGGAGTGCTAATTGACTCAAGACAAATTGTCAAGGCTCACTAAAAATTATAAAATCAAGTGAAATAGATGCTGAAGTTCCAGAGTGTCATGGTTTGACGCTGGCCCAATGCCAGTGCCCCCATGAAAACCATGTAATTTCTTCCCTGGTGTCTGCTGTGAGATGCGATCAGAGACAGAGCAAAGCAGGCCTCCACTTGTAATCAAAAGGGAAAAAAACTTTATTATCACACAATTATACAATGAACACACAGAGCAGAATGGAAACCTTTCAAACATTTCTCCTCCCCCCACTCAATTTCACGGAATGACACAAAACCTTAGATCTCTTCCCAGTCCATCACCCTTCAGATAATCAACACGGTCCATCTCCACCCTTCCGACAATCACCTCTCATTTCATCAAGGAGTGAAGGAGCCCTCCTTGTGCCACAGGCCAATCCCCCGTCACTCAGCACCACACATCGTGACTTCTTCCTTCCATGTTCAGTGCTCTCACCACTGCACATGGACCAGAGCTGCTTTTAGGGTTTCCCCTTTCAAGGATGCCTTGCCCAGTTCCAGAAGAGAACGACAGTCTCTCACCTTTTCGGGACACCAGTCCCAGAGCATATATACATTCCCTAGAACAGTTTAATTTATTAGTGTAAACATAGAAGAAGACATCTCACCATATGATATATCTAACACGTTCTCTACAGTGGTCAATTTGAAATATTAAACACAGGGTGAATCTTGAAACCTGTTTAATGATTTTTTTTTAATTTATGCCTTCAAAGATCTTTTGCTGGGAGGGACACTAATCTCTATTTTAAACTGCACCATATTATCCAGCTACCTGATGAAGATGTTCTCTTTTTTGCAAACAAACCATTATAGCAGAAAAGAGCAGCATTATTATGAATAAAGCATATGGAGGTGATCTGAGCTCTATCACCCACTCTAAATACTATTATATTAAATACTATTATGTTACCGAACAGACACATTTCTGGTAATATTCAGATCATGATAATATACCAGATTAATGAAGTACACTGTTTTGTGCACATTTTCTCACCAAAAGAATCTTCTGAATTGAAATATGATTTCAGTAACAGAGCTAGTCAGTGATCTTCTGCAGCAGAAATGTATATCCTCAAGGTTAATGTCTTTTAAATAGAAATGGGAAATTAAGATTTTAACTTCCCTCTTTCAGGAAGGATCACAAAACTAAACTTTCATCATCCATGTCTCAATCAGTATTCTAGCATCTGGACATCTGCATAAATTTGGAGATTGCTATACATTTTCAGAGTGTGTCTGTCAGGCATGTTTGAGAGTGCCAACTCTAACATCTGCCTCAGGGAACAGAGCCAAACAAAGAATAATTTCTCAGTCTCAACTGGATTTAGGTTTATGTATCACAACACTCCATAAGGCAGAAGAACGCCTTGGCAAGGTTAGGAGCATAATTCTGTGTTTATGTAATTTTACAGTTAAAAAAATAAGCTTCACCAGGGAAAATCAGCAGTAAATGAGGTCTTTCTTTCCTCCAGGTATTATTTATCATTCTGATTTTTTTTAATATGTTAAATCACTGCAAAAATAGCTAGAATCTACCTCATATGATTAGGAATTTTTTTCCTTATTGCACCATTTTTATCACTAATGTTCTGATTATGAGAATAAAGCCTTAAGTTCTGCTTTTCAGTTCAAGTCCTCCCCCATTTTAATTTTTATATTACTTGTGTTTTTCTTCTATTAGAGACATAGTATGATTACCTTGGATTTTTCATCTGTGCTGTTGAAATAACAGGTAAGTAATACTTTAGAATCTATTTTTCAAATCACCAGGAGAAATTTTAATTCATTTCCTGGGGAAACCATTAGCTTTTCATTTCCTGGTGTAATTTCCAGTCAAAAGAATTCCAAGCCTCTTCACTTTCACTCTTTCCTACCTCTAAAAATAATGTTCTTTATCAACATTCTAGGAGTCAAGGTTTTCAGGTGCCAGGAGATCAAACTTCAACTCAAGTGAAAGGCAACAAGAGCTAGAAGTTAAGCATCAGGATTCAAGAAAGCAATCACCGGGTGTCAGACAGAATCAGTCAGCATGCAGTTTGATATAAAGATCTAAAAAGATGGAGCTACTCCTTAAGAAAGGCATCTCAATTTTAGTATATTTTGAAATTTAATTTTAGCCTTATTTCCTGGTCAAACTAGGATTGTATTAAGTTTGTGTGTGAGTGCGTTATGTCAGATTGTTTGTTATCCTCAAATGCTTATGAAGAAAATTGATTTCAACTGTATTTGACAAAAGGTCAGTAATCTCAGATGGGCTGAGTTCCTCAAGCTTCATGGTAAAGGGTAACCAAGTAGAAGAGAAAAGCCTGTAAGTGTTCCTGTTCTTAAAAAGCCAAAATATGAGTTCAACAGGGCTTGAAGAAAATCACAGAAAATGCTGTATAGAGAGATATCACAAAAGACAAAACTACTAGAAGACTTTTAAAATTACTCTCACATTTAACTAGTTTCCAGAATTGCACTAGTAGATTTATCAGCATCACAACACAAGCTCTAACACTCGTGCCTGGGTATCTATGATATTTAATTGTTAACATGTTTTTTTGCATAGTTTTGACTTCAGACAGTTCATTAGATTTTTTTTCAGGTATAGTTTCTTGGGTAGTGCAGTCTAGCAACCATTCCAAATATGTGCTGTGGATCTGAGGGTGGAAGAATTTTGCAAGTGAGTTAAGCTGTACCAAATCAACCACTCAGGCAGAACTTGAGAAAAGTTGTTAGTACTGCTTAACTTTCTAGTATATATATACAACCCCTAAATTGCAGACTTTCATTTCTTTACAGACTTTAAGAAGTCAGTGTTCAGCTGCTAAGCAATTTGAGAACTTCCAAAACACTTCTTCAGGGCAGAAAGCTTCTTAATTTGTTGCTTTGCATTTGTGCTTTCTTTGAATTCGTCAAAATTTGAGGGGGTTGACCTTTTTTTCACATGGCTGCCAACCTATTCAAATAATGGCATATATGAGAGAATTTAGATTTGATTGTTTTGCCACAGAAGAGCTTCCTCACCAACAGATTACAGTCCTCACTACACTATGTGTTCAGTGTCTTCTTACTCTTCTGCTGAAGTTGTGCAGAAAAGAATGCAAGATTCACTGAAGTAGAGAAAAAAACATAATTTTGCATGCAAGGCACTACGATGTCACCTGAAAAAGGAAGAAAAAAATAAAAAAGCTGTTTCAGAAATTATCAAACTTTCTGTTAGTGTCTATATAAGTAAATTTTAGAATAACTATTTAGAACATGCATAACAGTTCAAGACTTTTCCCAGCAAGATTTTCCAACCACTCCCTAGTCAGATAAAACAGATATAGCCAGATGGTTAACCTATTCCCATATGGAATGTAATTTTATATAATTTTAAGTGAGGAAAAGAAATTAATTTGCCCCTTCTACCAGCTGGGCAGCTCTTTTAACTGTCTCATTCTTACAAAAATGAGAACACTTTCTTCCAGTTTAGTTTAATGAAAATAACTCCAGAAAAATCTTTGTTTGCAGTCCACTCCTGTCACTATGCTAAGGGAACAGGGAAAAATATTTTTATATCTAACACAGTAATATTTTGGGAGAGAAATTTCTTGCTTTGTGTTTTGATTAAACTGAGTTACAAAGTAATCTCTGAACTGCTGAGCTGCAATAAGACTGGCACAGTTTAGGCGTGCACAAAAGAATAAGTTTAACAATTTTATAGTAAAAGGACCCTGAGTGTCTATAATATAGACAGGCAAAGAGTTAGAGGAAAGTTAAATAGTAATTTTTAGAACCACAGTTTTTATACTGAGTTTGTAGTTTTCACTCTGTTCTCATTGTAAGTTACAGAATTTGGAGGGGAGGGGTTTTGAGGTTTTTTGAAATTAATCTGACAAAGGAGGTTATATTTCAGGCTGATGCACCTGAGTGTTGCCATTATGATTGATGAATTTCAAGTCAAAGTTTGTTACATTTTTCCCCCACCCCAGTTCAAATGGATATTTAAAGTCACCCGTAGATTTTAAGATTTAGTTGAAAGAGCTGTTGAAGACACCTGTGCCTAATTGATGCTGAATATGTCTGAAATATTGTTCTGTTCATTACATTTGAAATTTACAGAAAATGAACCATTGCATTGCAAACTACTTGGGTGTCAGCTTCAGAAACTCGGTCATATAATTCTTTGTGGTGGCAATAGCTACAGTTCTTAACAAGACCGAATTAAAATACTCTGCTAAAGATCATTCTGTTTCTCTGGTGAGATATATACAAATTTTCTAAAGATATGAGCTTTTTTCTAGTATTACTGGCTTTCTATAGTTTCATACAAGATTTACCAGTGAACCTAGGAATAATGTCTTTGCTAGCATTTTGAGTCTGTATAAAAATAGTCAGGATACATTAAGAAAATAAGATGTAATTGCATCCTGAATTGAGAAGCAATGGAAAGAATGACAGTATAACTACAGTGTTGAGAGAGAAGATCTGGCAGATTGGAATGCCATCTGAAAGACACCAAGAAGAGACTTGATGAAAGTCCTGTCTTTTGTGTAGTCCTAGCAATTACCACAAAATGCTGAGGTGAGCTGAATGGGAAGGTTCTACGTCATTCAAGGAGAATATAGCGTGATTGCTCAGCCATCCCTTACAAGAGGTAGAGGTGAAATGGTGTGTATCAGAAAGTCATAAAGATTGATGGCATCTGCTGCTTCCAAATGTATCTATCTGCATGCAAACTACTTGCGGTGTGAACGGCTGGAAAACAAAGTCTGTTTGCCCAGGGAAGGTGCTTTAGCAGGCTTAATTTCCATAGCACATTCACCCAGCTGAGGCAAGAATTTCCCAGAGAAATCAACTGGGTCATGATAAGAATTCAAAGCCACAAAACTAAATAAAAAGAGATTATTAGCTACATTGCAGTAAGCAAACAGTAAAGTCTTAAATGATCAATACTTGACAAGAGGCATGTCAGAAACTTCATGTATAGGTCAGGCACACACAAAGTTTTTCAAGTAAATCGACTGACTTCTGGACAAGGCACAAAAAATGTCACTTTTTATCTCTCAGTTGATATTTTTCTCACTGAGTAAAAAATAAAAAAAGAAAATCACCACCCCCAGAGATTTGATCGAAAAGATAGTCACTCCTGACACAAGTTTAAGGGGGAAAAACTGCAATCAAGTGGAAATTTTTGTCACTACCTTAATCTCTGATTTGTAGAAGGTTGTGCTTTGGGATATTTGGTATGTCTGAGAATTGCCACCAAAGAGCCCTTCTGTTCTTTAATCGCTGCGCTAAATCTTAACAAACGTGAGCATGAAAACTATTGTGCTGTACTTGTGAGGCATATATCAAAGTTATATTTTTAAAGCTTGGAAAGGCAGTTGAATCATGCATGCTCTTTATGGAGCTCTGATCAGGCTGATAAAGGCAGTTCAGCTTCAATAAACACTTTTTAAGTGAATGTTTTGGAAAGCGAATAGGAAATTCAAAGCTCAAACTGTTGCCTAACTGCTCCCATAGCACTTTGATCACTTTGCTGCCTGACATTTTGTTAAAAATGTCTTGTTTTTATTAAAATGTTGGGATCTGGGGATTTAGAAATTTAAGTGTAGTCACTGAAAAAATAATATACAGTAAAACTGAATGACATAACTTATTAAGTACTTTGTACACATTTCTTAAAAAAGAAAACTTTCTCCCTGTGGGGTCAAACACAGCTTTGCACTTCTCTGAAGAAAAGTTCATATTGTTAAAGCAAGACGAGTGCAGAAGATAAATCAAACAGCAGTGCTTTGCCTGAGGCAACACCTCCCTCAAGTTATAAAACTTTGCTATGAAAAAATGTAGACATCCAATAATTTAAAAATTAATAACATATAAAAACATCATAAATGGAAAGTGTGAATTCTCTGTGTCATGCTTCTATTAAATATGTATGTCAGATTATTTTCTGTTGAAGGACATCAAGGACAAGCTGTCATAATTATCTTACTTTTCTCATTACACAGAATACATCTATCTATCTATCTATCTATCTATCTATCTATCTCTCTATAGCAATATAAAGTTCCTTCTTTCTCAAGTTTTAGAGCTTTTATAACAATAGGTGATTTTTACATGATAAATTTCTATGTATGACCATGGATGCAAAGCAGGAATTAAATCTTCATTCTATACCAGATATGCTCGAACTTCAATGTGATCTGGAGTCAAAGGCAACCAAATGGTATGCCACAATTGATATCACTAACGCATTTTTCTCAATCCCTCTGGAAGCAAAGCGCAGGACACAGTTTGTTTTCACTTGGAACGGGTGTCCAGTATACCTGGAATCAGCTGCCCCAGGAGTGAAAACCTGCCAGGGATGAGCTCCACTATCTGCCACGGACTGATCCAGACTGCACAGAATGAAGTTCCAAAATACCTGCAATACTGATGATATCGCTGTCTAGGGAAATACAACAAAAGTTTTTGAGAAAGCCCAAATTCTTCTGAAAGCTGGTTTTGCCAAAAAACAAAGTAAGGTAAAGGAACCTGCACAGGAGATCCAGTTTTTTGGAATAAAATGGCAGAATGAACACCATCATATGCCTATTGAGGTGGTTAACAGCCCATTTGGACAGGATCAGCCACACAAAATATGCTCTACTCTGAAGATGGGGAGCATGTTCTCATATGGAAAATCTGGCAAAGAACATGAGAAGAATACCAGGGTCAACCATTAGGGTTTTGGAGCCAGGACAATCAAGGATCAGGAGCTTATTATGCTCCAACGGAAAAAAGAGATTTTAACAGAGGGGTTTTGATCTGCCTCAGAAGTTGCTGGGACAGAAGCATGTCTCCTCTTGGCACTTTGATTGCCCATGTCACACTGGGTGCTCAGAGGAAACATCCCCTCAACACATCACATGACCAGTGCTGCAAAGAGTCGGGGGTAGTACTGACTATACAATGAGTCCAAATGGGAAAATGCAATTTACCAAGAATTCTGGAAGAGATTATGGACTGGCCAAAAGGTTGAGATTTTGTAGCATTGCCAGAAAAGGTGACTCAGATGAGATAAGGATACCAAGATTGGAATAGCTTAGGTAGACCTAGACTGGGAGTGAAAGGTTGAGCTATTTATAGCCCAATAGGCCCATGGAAGGTCAGGACATCTAGGAAGGGATGCAACATACACATGGGCTTGTGATTGAGGGACAGAGTCTATCTCACAGGTTATCCACCAGTGTGAAATGTGCTGCCATCAAGCTAGCCACATGAGTGAAATCTCTTTGGAATGGAGGGTGGCTGGGTTTCCTACAAGGTGAGACCTGGCAAATTGACTACCTTGACCACCGCCATGAATATACCAAGGTGGGAGAGCCACATACCATGGTAGAGGCAACAACTGGCTGGCTGGAAACTTACCCTGTAATCTATGCCACTGCTCAAAACACCATCTTAGGCCTTAAATGACACATTTTGTGGCAACAGGGTACCCCAAGAAAAATTAAATCTGACAGTGGGACCCATTTTTGAATTTAACTTCTAAACTCTTGGGCAAAGAGATATTGCATTGAGTGGATATATTACATTCCTCATCACCCACAAGCCTCTGGAAAGACTGAAAGGTATAGTAGATTGCTGAAGACTATGTAAGGAATGTTAAGTAATGGGACATGGAAGCCTTGGGATTAAATTTAGCAGATGCCACTTGGCTGGTGAACCCTAGGGGATCTGCTAACTAACCTGGTCCTGCCCAAACTAAACCCCTACGCATGGTGGGAGGAGATAAGGTACTACATATGGGGAAGTGGCTGGGGAAGTCTCTGTGGATTTCTCCTACCACAAGAAAAGGAAAACTCATTTGTGGGATTGTCTTTGTCGGGGTGCACTTTGTGGGTAATGTAGAAGGAAAGGGAGACCTGGTGTGTGACACTACGTTTAACTTTGGAGGGGAAATAATCTGTAATGTACGTTACAAGAAGTAAAGTAGCAAGAATTCTGTGAACTGATGAAAAATGAAATTTAGGCCCAAGTCAAGGATCTGGAGGGGTGGACACCCACAAAACAAGAAAATAATATCTATTTGTGAAAGGACAGGAGATAGTAGTTAAGGAAAATGTACAAAATCTGTACAAATCTGTATGTTGGATATAGAGATGGTTTAAGAATGTAGTTTAAGTTGTATGTCTTAGTAAGAAAAGATTTCACTAATGGTAAATAAATACAACACTTAGAAGATATATAAATTATGTGGCATCTGAGCAGGATGCAAATAACATGGAATAAGGGTTGGAGATTGTACTCTGGAGACAGAGTTTGTTTTCCCACAGCAGCCCTCACAGTGCTGTGCTTTGCATTGGTAGCAGGAAAGGTTTTGATAACACACCAGTTTTGGCTCTGGCTGAGCAACACTGGCACAGCATCAGTGCTGTCTCTCAACATTCACCCTGCATCAAGAGGTGGGACTGGGCAAGATCCTGGAAGGGGACCCACCTAGGCTAGCTGACCCAAATTGAACAAAGGGGTATTGCATACCACATGATGTCAGCTCAGATATAAAGACAAGGGAAGGAGGAAGAGTGAGGTACATTCATTTTTTACAGTGTTAGCCTTCCAAAGCAACCACTATGCATGCTGAAGCCCTGCTTCTTGGAAATGCCTTGCTGATGGCGAGAATAAACTTTTTTTTTCTTTTTGCTTATGAACACACAAATTTTCTCTTTTGTTTTAGAAAACCACCTTACCTCAACCTATGAGTTGTATTTTGTCTCCCTGGTCCAGCTGGAAAGGGAAATGGTAGATTAGCTCGGTGGTCACCTGGCATCCAGCCAAGGTCAACCCACCACACCTCTACATTAAAGTTACTCGGAATCTAATATATTTAAATGGCATCAAACATAAATCATGACAATGGGTTATGGAATCGAAGTGCTTTAGTGCTTAGTGCTTAGTAACTGTGACTTATTAAATATATCACTATCCATCAGGCAGTGAAAATTGCTATTTTTTTCTCTTTCAGTACTATTTGTTAGGATGCTGAAGCACAAGAGAAATCCTACTATTGGAAAGTAGAGCAGATTTTATTAGAAGAAAGACCAAAAAAATACTAAAGAATTGACAATTCATAGTGGATTGACATGGAAGATTTTCTTTCCTGGAATGAAATGAAATAGAGGGGAACATACTGAGATTCTATATATCTCTGCTCATGTAGCTTCATTATCTTGTATTCATGAATCTTATTAGAGATGGGAAAGATTTAAGGAAGGGATGTTTACCTTCAAAATGTATCAAATTTCCAAGAAGTTTCATGGGAGTAAAATAGATTTTCATTTTGAGACTGTATGTCCAGACAGGTCAATATTCCCTTAAGTAAATAAATAAATAAATAGATTAAAAAATAGGTGTATAAAGTCATCCTGCCATAGATATCAGCCTTCTATCACATCTGTATTTTGCTTTGTGAAATTATTTGTTGTGACATCTGTTTGTTGATTCCCAAACATATATTTTTAATTGTATTAACCTAATTAAGTTGATTTTCTTTTTCTTTTCAATATTAGTGATTATCTTGATTGATGCAATGTTATGAGCTAGCACGTTATTTCTTACATATACATCATGATTCACTGAAATATACAAAATAAATTTAAAAATCCAATTAAATGAAAATGTCCTATTAAGAATATAAAATTTTATACCACCAGTGCTTTGAGCTTTCTGCTTTTTTTTCTATATTTCCATACAAACTTTAGGTTTGTAAGTACAACCCCTACATCCTCTTCACATTCATAAAAAACTCTTAATCCTTGTTTTACTGCAACACCCTAAAGGAGTAGAGGAAATTAATGTTTTGTTCATTATGATAAATAGATAATTTTGTTCCTTTGGTTTAGACAATATATTCAATTTAAATGTCCTATGCAGATGCATATTATTTATTTTTATAGACAAATTTTGAAAATGATTCTTAGAGGGTAAATTCAGTACTTAAACATTACTTTGCTTCAGCATATCTTCAGTATTCCTCTTCCAGCATTAAACCAAGTTTAGCCTAGTGGCCTCCTTCCACACAAATACTCTCCACACCCCACATTTTGCATACTCTGCCATGGGTTGCACATCTGCAAACATAACAGCTAATGTTACCAGATAGGTGGTGCTATGATTCTGTGTAGCAAAGGGCAGACTTCAGCCATAAAAGCTGACAGTAAGCACCTCTTCACATTTTATTCTGAAAAGCAACTGGCATTTTTTCCCCTCTATGCTCTGAGGGAGCTCACAGAATAATAGGTGAAACGTCAAGAATAATTAAGAAAAATGATGGTGTTATATAGCAGCACAAGAAATTCATCTTTTCTGCTGTGATCTTCCTGCCCACCTTCCCTTCTGCTTTTAAATGTCATCTCTGTTCTCAAATTATTTAGGATAGGCCTTGAGAGAGGATAGAATATTTTTTAGGTAATTTAACACACTCTTTGGGTTGAATTCCTGATGTCTATTTTTCTTCATACCCCTCCAGATAAAAAGGTTTCTTATAATTCCTTTTCTGTGTTCAAGTGTGATAAAATTAACTGGAGTCATTTATTTATTATTAATAATTAAGTAGGAGTGAGATCAAGACCTTTTTCTTCTTCATCTCCTGAAAATGGTTTAATATATTTATTTTACCATCACTCCATTGTCTCTTTGTTCCCAAGTATATACCCTGAGAAAACTCTTTCCTGCACCTTGGAAATAAGGTGTCCAGAACACACTAGAGCAATGTTATTTTGAAAGACTTCAGAACTCAGAATTGCTTCAGTTTTACACCAGAAATTTGTTGTAATGTATTTAACAATAACTACCACACATATCCTCTTTTCTATTGATAGGGAGAAGGATTTCAGTCTTTATTTTGCAGAATCATAAAACAGATTAAATTGTCTTTGTGTATTTTTAAAAAAAATATTTTAGTCAGTATAAAACCTTGATCAAAAAAAAACATTGCCCTTTCACGGTGGAGAAGAAAATGAAGAGACCAGATAGCAGGAGAAACTGAACGTGAATATCAAATAACTGTAGATATTCTATACATGGATAGAGATCACAAACACAAATTATGTAAAACTAAAAATGTAAAATATTTCTTGCTTAATATTATGGAATTGATTACTGGGACTAAAAGCTTTTTTCTTACCTGTTATTCCTGCAGAATCCTTGAACAACTCTCTCTTACTTTTTCTGCAGTCTCACCTTTGTTACCTTTCATGGTGCTATCCTATGCAGTTTTGTCAGTGCTCTTTCCCAGAATTTTGGCAATTTTCCTGGATGCATGAGCCAAGATTATGCCATTGTGTTGCATTAAAATTAGGCTTTGGATCACAGAAACTTGATGCTCTAGGTTTAAAAGGTTTAAAAGCACTTCAGACTATTTTGACTAGAGACTCAATTCTACTGCCTGATCATCACTGCTTAACATCATTTGAGATATCTGGAGGTATCAAATGCAACTTCATGGGACAGATGTGATGAGAGGCTAAAAACATAAGCCATCAGTGTGCCCAGGTAGCCAAGAAGGCCAATGGCATTCTGACCTGTATGATAAAACTAGCGTGGCTAGAAGGACCAGGGCGCTGATTGTTCCTCTGTACTGGCACTGTTGAGACCACACCTCGAGTGCTGTTTCCAGCTTTGGACCCCTCACTGCAAAGAAGGCATTGAGGTGCTGGAGCAAGTCCAGAGAAGGGCAACAGAGCCGATGAAAGTCTAGAGAGTCAGTCCCATGGGGCATGGCTGAGGGAGCTGGGGCTCTTTAGCCTGGAGAAAACGAGACTGGGAGGAGACCTTATCACTCTCTACAGCTGCGTAAAATGAGGCTGTAGACAGGTTGTGGTTAGACTCTTCTAGGGAACTAGCGACAGGACAAGAGGACATAGCCTAAAGCTGCATCACAGAAGTTCAGTTTGGACATCAGGCAGAATATTTTTCACAGAAAGTGCTGTCAAACACTAGAATGGGCTACACAGGGAAGTGGTGGATACACAATCCGTGGAGGTGTTCAAAGAAAGACTGACTCTAGCACTTAGGGCTATGGTTTAGTGGACAAGGTCAGTCACAGGTTGGACTTGATGATCTTGGAGGTATTTTCCAACATAAATGATTCTATTGTTGGATGAAAGTCAATCAGATAATTTATGTGTACTTTTCTCTACTGAGGCACAACATGGAATCAGTAAAACAGCTTAAGTTTGTGATAAATTTGAATTCACAGTTAGAGTTTTGCCCATTTCAATAAGTAAAAGATGAGATACTGCATTTTTTAATATTCAAACTTGTGAAACTGTGAATTTTTGTGAATAATTGTGAAATTCTGAATTCAATAAATAAAGCAAATGTAAATGCAGAAAAATACATAATTATCCTTCAATTACTGGAAGGTTTTATTTGTTGGCAATAAACATGGGTCTTATTTGGATAAGAAAATATGAGGGAAGTTGGAGGTTTACTTCTGTCTTCTGCTTCATTTTGTTACTGCTGAAACCAGATAGGAAAACAAATTTCCTCTACCAAAAGCTTTGAAGAATTTTCTTATTTATAACATAAACTGACCAGAAATGTTACATGCAGTTTAGTTGGACTAGAGGAGGTAGAATTGTATCTTCTGGATTTATTTCTATTTATACAAAGAAGTAATCATTTTCACAACAGCTGTGTCAGGTAGATCAGTCAATGCAATAATATTTTCTGACTCTCAACCATAAAATTGTAACAGGACATTGTGTAAATGACCTCTAGTCACATATTGTTCAGCCTTTTTTACCGACTCAGACAACAAGCCTGAGATTTGTCTCACCTAAATTGACTTATCTGAAGTTGGACATTCAGTCTAACACTGATGTCTAAAATGTCTCAGTAGAAAATAGGAAAAAAAATTCCAAGAAACTGAAAGACACTTGCAGTCTGAAAGTAATATCAACATGAAAAGACAATTCTTTATTACAGTGAGAGGGAATCTGAATGAGTTATTTAGACTAGCCTCTTACTTATTTTGATTGACTTAGGTTTTATGAACTTTTTCCCACTTGGCTTTCTCTAACACTCGATTCTGAACAGCAGGTTTAACTACTCTATGATCTAAGTACCTCTATTTTATCCATCTTCTTGAGTCAAATTTCCCAAATTACATTAACAGTTAGGGAGAGAAACAGAAGCTGAAAGAGATCTCATACATTTGACCATGAGAAAATTGTCCTCAAACAGCTGCTAGAACTATCTTCTCATATTTTATGGTCTATAGTCATACTATCAGCCATTTTGTTTTCATTTTTTGATAAATCAGAATAGTGGCAAGTTAGGCCTAATTAACAAGGCAAGACATCTCTAGTATAAGTCCCTAATCTTTCCACTTACCAAGATAATGTACCAAGAGGTAATGTACTAATGATAACACTTGCCCAGATATTAATGTCTTCAGGTACAAGCCAGTATAAATTCAGCCTATGGAGTTTGGAAAGATAGAGTCAGAGATTGCTACATTAATGATATCTAATTTATATCTACAGCTATTCAGAAAAAGGGATAAAATTGATATCAGCAATAAAGGGAAAAGCAGCATATATTTTCAATATATAAAAAGAAATTAAATATTCTGGAAAAAAATAAACCATGGCAGACGATAGAAGTAATTCTAGTACTATAGAATAAAATAGGATAAAGTACATATGTTTAAAATAATATCGACACCTTTAAGAAATGTAGATCAAGTTTGCACCTCTTGCAGATTAATTGCCATTGAAGATACCCATGCTGAGCAAACAGCTGAATTTACTAGCCTTCATTTGACTTATAATTTTCCTAATTGCCTGAAATTCAATTTTTTGCTTATCTTAGAATTGTTCTTGTCTCCTCTTGATGATGCACAGCTCTTAACTATCTCTGGATGGAATTCATAAATTTTCTAAGACCAATGTGGTAAGACTGAAGTTCTGAAACTTGTAATGTGACAGTGCCTGACAGTTATTGAACCATCTATAAAATTCAGTTTCAATTGTTTTGTCTTAAAAACAGTGCAGTGAGAGAAAGGGGATGAGGGGAGGCATTGCTCATGTTTTGTGTGACAGACTCTTGGTTAAAGAATTCACTTGGGGAATTAGAGTTGAGTATCGTTAATCTAAAGGATTTCAAACACTTTTTTCTTTTTTCCTCTTGAGGGGTATGCCCTGATCACCACACAAGCATAAGGGAGGAAAGTGGGAAATAAGAGGGAAAAAAGAAAATGGGAATACCCTTTTCACCTCATGTTGAAGCTCTGTCACTGATTTGTCAAGAAAGCAAGATTCATGAGCCCTGTAAAAGAAAAAAACCCAACTCTTCACCTTTAGAGCTAAGAAATTCATAGCTAAGGAGAGGCACCAGCACTTGCTCAGAATTATTAGTTATTTTTTAGGTGTTCACATCCTTGGCCCTAAGTGCATTGTAGAGAGAACTGTCCTGTTGTACTTGTGCCTATCCATGAAGCCTCTGTCCCTCATTATCGGTGGCTCAATGCAGTAGAGTTTCCTGGAAAAAGAGAGTGATGCTGGAAGTTATCCCGTGATTGTACTGGTAACAGACCTAATACTGGTAGTGCAGAGATAACTGAAATTACTACTCTTCAGACAAAACAAGGATCCCTCATTCAGCAGCCAGAAAGCAACTTGGTCAATCATAAAAGAATTTCTTGCCTTTCCACAGATATCCTGAATATTTTCCTTTTTTTAAAGAGAAGTAAGCTGAAACAATGGGAATGTAATATCGGCTCCAGCAATTTACATTTGACATCTTTCTACCTTCCCATTGCTGTTGTTTACAGATATAGAGATCCCCTCAAATTATCTAAAAGAGTCCAGGTTTACCTCACAAGAAATTTTCTCTCACTCTTATTTATTTACTTATATTTGATTTATTTATTATAGGGCCTGTATCCTTACCCCACTGATTTGCAAAGTTTTTCTTTTGTGCAAAAATCAACATATGATACAGTTCATTACAAAAGTATCATGGGCAGAGTATGCAGCATATAGCAAATGCAAGGTAGTAAATGCACACTCTCAGCCAATTAAAAGTTTAGGATATGTCTTTGTAAATGCCACACAAGCCAGAGTCTTTCATCAGATAATGACCCAAAGCACATTAACAATACTGCCAGAAGGAAGCAACAGATAGTTAAGATGGCAGTCACATTTTTGGACAAATCCGTATTTGGATATTTTATGGCCAAATGTTGAAATACTGACTGGATAGGGTTTTCAGGTTAACTCTGAATCAGATTTTCTCTTACCAGTCATCTTGCTCAATGTGAATGAGTTTAAAGTGATTAAAAAAAATAAAATCTTCTTTGATAACATCATTTGCCCACTTTTTTTAGGGTAAACAATCTGGAAGAAGAAATTCAGAGGAGAATTCATTAAGTCAACTGAATAATTCTGAGTACTGCAGGTGTGGGAATTCCCTGATGCTGCAGCCCATCATTCAAATTTAGTTTGTTTAATATAGCATATAAAGAATTAGCAATGACAGTGGTTGCATTTATTAAATAATGCTGATCTTTAAAAGATTTTTTTAAAAAACACCAGAACCAACCAGATGCCCATTTCCTACAATTCATAGTGCATTATAATACCTTAGATTTTAAAATATGTGTCTATTTATCCTTTCAGAAGCAGACACTAGTACAATCTTTCTTTTCAACCATTGATTTGTGTTAGTCTTGCAGATATATGCAATACCATACGCAATACAGATAATGTGTCAGTCTAAATCAAAAGAGGGTGTTTTGTGAGATCCTGGGGGTCATCCAAGCTTCCACAGTTTTTATAAGGAGCAATAGGGAAGAAACACTAATCTTAGAAAAGAAAGAGCAACTGACCAGCACTTATTGGAATCTCCTGGTCTGCAATCATATGAAATATGTTTATAGGGATATTAAGTGAAAGTCAGAATAATAACATTTGGATTCGGATTTTGAACAAACCAAAATATAGGGATTTAGTTCATCTTATTATAGAGAATGTGGTCACCTGTTGAGTTTGGATAAAGTTTTGATATCATCTGAAACACATTTGTGGTGATCTCATGGGGTTCAGAAATGGCTTTGCCCTGATGACAAATGAATGACGTCCTGATGTCCTCATGGATGAACAATCTTTGAAGCATGTGGTTCACCACTTTCCATATAAAAGGATCATTGCAGAGACTAATTTTGAGAGAATTGAAAAATATCCAATTTCTTCAACTCAAGAGTTACTCGTGCCTGCAGTGAATCTGAACAATCCGGCATACAAGTTCCTTGAAGTTAAAGTTAAACATTATCCTTCCTTCCTCTCTGTTTAACTCTCTGCCTTGGGCACAGTCCTGTACCCAAACACAATCCTGCACACTGTCCTGAACAGTTAAAGACAAATGAAATCTCTGGAGCTCATCAACGACTTAGGGACTGAACTTCATCTTTGCATTTGTGAAGATGTCTTTGCCTTAGAGAGTGGAATTGTGGAGGATGAAATATTTAGGAAGTCAGAATTTATGAAATCAGCTAATGCTTAAGAAAAGCCAAAGATACATAATTTATCAAGCAATTCTCAATGTTTACATTTCTAGTTATAAATCAAACTGTGCCAGAGAACATAAATTTTGATAAAGATGGAAACATGGTTATCTGTACTAATGTATTTAGAGCAATCCCTGTCATAGCTTTAAACAGGCCAAGCAACAGCTGAGGATGATTCAGACATTAGCACAAGCCATGTGCTATTCCCAAAAGTTCATATCTGCTCCCAGATGTGGGACAGGGTAGGTAAGTCACAGACTTTAGTTGAACAGATGGGAACATGGTGTGCTGGTTTGTCTCAAGTTCAGGAAACAGACTCTATTTTGTTTATTAGTTTAATCGTAGATAAATACTTTAGAACATCCTTTAAATATTTTTTTTTCTCCACAGATTGCTCTGCTACCAGAATTCTAAGCCACTTTGTTAGAAAAAGGATACTTTTACGTTAATCTAATTTATTGAAAAGTTGTTCATGAAGGATGCCTGCTGTTTTTCTATGCATGTATTTATACTCTCAATTTATTGTTGAATAGATGATCAAAACACAAGAATGTCAATTTGAAGGTAAGTTCAAACTCCTATTTGATTTAATTCTTATTTGAAGCTGAAATAAATATTCTCATTACATAACAGACATAGTTTGATCTAGAAAATATGACACCATGTTTCAATATGGTCTGACTGGAAGCTGCCTTTGATCACTTAAACACAAAATTACATATGTATAGACTATTCAGTTCCCATGACCCACCAAAAGGTGAAGCTACTGCACTAAAATCACTGCAAGTTATAATTAACTATTAAAGAAATAATTTCAAAATTTAATTATAATAAAATTTTGAGTTACATTTCAAAATATTCTGGAGCCATAACTTTGTATTTCCATTTCTAAAACACTGGTATAAGAATGAAAAATAAATGTATCATTGCAAGTAATAAAATATTTCTCTAACAGAAACATTTGGCAAGATTTCTAATTAGATTGTCTTTATAGGTGTATTAAAAGACAACTCTATGGTGTTGATGTTTATTCACAGAGCGTATGTTCCACAGAAAGTAATTGTGCATGTAACTTCTTGAAGAAGATCTTGAGCTGTCCTAAGTGTTTTGTCTCACTTGTTAAAAGGTTAGTTTTAGCTGAACCATTCTATTTGTTGTCACAATTTTGGTATTATATACCTATATTAGAAGCTGGCCTAAGTACTTCAAGGTCATTTCATATGGAAGTACAGTGCTAATGATAATAATTTTCACTAATAACATCACAGATGTAAGCTTATAAAAAAGTTTTGATTTGTTTACAACAAACCTTACAAGTAATGTTGAAGCCCTCTAAGATCTGCTGAATTGTTATGGGGTTTGTGGCAGGTTTTGGTTTGAATTGGTTTGGAGTTTTTTTCTGTCCAAACTTTGAAGAGATCAGACTTAAAAATTTACATACTTCATTTGTGTTTCAATAAACCATTTCTCTTTCTCCCATGCTTAACCCAAAAACTGATTCTATGCTTATTAACAAGCATGTAAATTCTTTTCAGTCAATGTCTTTAGAAGATTTAGTTAAATAGTTGACTTCTAGTCCTGGAAGTCCTTCCAGTAATATTTTCCAGTTGGCCAACATCCTTCTATTATAAGAATCATCTACTATTTACCCAACACTAAATTATCTACATGCTCTTTTTTTCAGATGGAAGTACTTCTTACTGTCAACTACTGAAATGAAAACTGACCAAAGTCTGAAAGTCACATGAATAGTTGATTTTGTATTCAACAAATGAATATTAAGTACACTGTGAGGCACAGCATTAGTTAGTGTCGCAAATTTTAAGTGGAAAAGTTAACATTTTAGGAATTACAAAAGCCAGTGCTCGCGGAACATTAAGATTGGACAAGTTTAAGAATGTAAGGAGAGATGTATGTGCACTGCTTTGAACGCACACTAATTAAGTTGAATAAAATTTGATAATGAAATACCAATCTTCATAACAATAAAGGAAATTATAAAAAAAATAAAATATGTCTTCAGGTCATTTTTTTTTTCAGATAATGACTTAATATACAGGAATAAGAATAGGTACTCATTCAATGCTTGCAAGTAAATCTGCTGTCTAAATACTGACATTCGCATGTGAACTAAGGATTTGATTCAGTGAGTCCATTACCATGTCAAGACACATCCCATTGGGTTTTCACCTTCCTGTGCAGTGTTACAGAGATCTCCCACAGGTCCTATGCAGCTTCTATTAATCAAAAATAAAGTCACAGATACACTAGGCTACTCTAAATGGCATTGGATACCTTTTATTTGGATGAATCAAACTAAATATTCAAGGAGTGTAATACGAACATTTAAGCCATGATCACTGCTACATGGAAGCTGTAGTGAAATTTTGTTGCTTGCAATACAGAAATTAACCCACACCACAAAAAATAATCTCACTGTTAGACATTGACTAGAATTAAATTAAGTTCAAAAGGTTTACATTCCATGTACAGAGAAATTCTATGCATTCTTGTTTTCACAGTTAAAGATTTAATGAACCTTAACAGGTTTTCTGTTGTGTTGAACAGAAAATAAAGTACTAAGAAGTAACCAAGAAATATATGGAAGAAATTTTATGAAAGTCACAATCTAAAGAAGTTCAATGATATATTGGGAAAAGTGGCACACAAAAATAGAATCTGGAAGACTGGTTATTGCTTTTCAGTGACAACATAACATGGACACAAAATCCCAATAATTAAAACTGTGTAAATGGAACTTTTTCGATGTGGCTACAAAAAAAAATATAGGATTTAGTAGCCCTTGTAACCCTCATAAAGTTGTAGATATTTTGTAGCCCTGGATCTGTAAAAAGTCCAGCACTGTACTGAGAATCAAGGGAAAGACCTCAGAGGAGAAAACAGACTCTGGAGAGGTATTTAAAGGTAGGTCCAAGGTCAAAAGTCAGTATCAGGAACAGAGAAATAAAAATTGATCAGGAGTTAAAGGGAAGAGGTAAAGAAGAACTAGAATCTAGAGTCATTCAAGTTTCTTAAGTGACATCAGGAATGAAGCAGATGAACAGACACAAATAACTGTTCTAGCCTACAGCTAGCTAACTCTTAAATACTCTAATGACTGTTAAACATTCAGTCCAACAGATATAAACAGTTTAAAACAAATTCAGTTTGTCTTATTAGAGGAAATCAATATGAAAGTTTTGAGAACCAGAATCAGAATCAATTAGGCTGGGAAAGACCTCTGAGATCATTGAATCCAGACCAGGATCCAATATCACATCAACTAGACCATGGCACTAAGTGCCTCATGGAGTCTTTCCTTGAACAGTTATAGAGAAGGTGACTCCACTCCCCTCCATGGGCAGTTCATTTCAATGTCTAATCTCCCTTTCTGTGAAAAATTTCTTCCTAATGTCCAAGGTAAACCTCTCCTGAGGAGGTTTAAGACTATGCGCACTTATCCTATCATTAGTTGCATGAGAGAAGAGACCAACCCCTACCTGGCCACAACCTCCTTTCAGGCAGTTGCAGAGAGTGTTAAGGTCTCCCCTGCACCTCCTTTTCTCCAAAGCTAAATAACTTCAGCTCCCTCACAGCTCCTCATAGGACCTGTGCTTCAGACCCTGTTGGCCTTATCTGGACTCACTGCTCAGTGTCCTTCCTGAACTGGGAGGTCCAAAACTGGACACTAGGGGTGTGCCCTCACCAGTGCCAAGTGTAGGGGCACAGTGACTCCTCTGGTCTTGCTGGCTACACTATTCCTGGTACAGGCCAGGATGCCATAGGCCCTCTTGGCTACCTGGGCCCAGAACTACCTGGGTTCATGTTCAACCATTAACCAGCACCCCCAGGTGCATTTCTGCTGGGCAGCTTTCCAGCAACTCTGCCCCAAGCCTGTAGCATTGAATGGGGTTATCCTGGCCAAAGTGCAGAACCTGGCACTTATCTTGTTGAACCATGAGCCTCAACCCGCTGATTCAGGCTGTACAGATCCCTCTGCTGAGCCTCTCGATCCTCTAGCAGATTGACAGTACCACACAACTTGGTGTTTTCTGCTAATTTACTAAGGGTAGACTTGATCCCCTCATCCAGATCATCAATAAAGATATTAACAAGATTGGGTCCAATAATGACCCCCTGACCTCCATAAAATTATTACTATTTTCTCAGCCTCAGGTTATGGCCTGATTTAACTATACTTTGGCTCTGATGGAATTGCTCCAACACAGAAGCCTAGTAAACCAGTAATTCTGAACTGACTCCTACCCCAATATAACTATGAAAGAGAGGGAGGTGTCATGAATATTTTCTGCTGGCAGCTTCACTACAGCTAAATGAAGAAGCAGCTTTACCAGCTAGTGAGTTGTTGAGGGGAAGTATGAAAGTATTAGCATCTGCCCATTTTTAGACTTTTCATGGGAGATGTCCTTATCTCCTTCCATCAGTTGTCTGAGGTGCTTAGTTTAGACTTGAATGCTAATTTCAGATTTGCTGCAACATTAATTAAGACTGATTCACTCAGGCTTTCTAAGCTAATTAGATAAATTATAATTACTCCAAAATATATAGCAGTCTTCTATTTGTGATACAACTTTTGTTCAAAACCTTTACATTTCCCAACAAATCATTTTAGACTGCTAACTCCAGAATGAAAGGCTGAGCAGATTCCAGCCTAAACGTTATTCTTTTATCTTGCCTGCTACGTCTTCTTCCTCTCCACATATGTGCAGATGAATTTATGAAAAATACATTGCAAACATGAATTATAAACTCCCAGAACATATGGCAGCCCATAAAGAAGAACACCTCCATAAAGGCTTTGCTGAAAATGAAAAGCTTTTATTTTCCACAACAAAACAATGATAGCCAGCAAGCCTACAACCACTACTAGTGGTCTACATCCTCTGCTAAAGGTGCAAGAGCTCTCCTTGTTTGATACAATGCCACATGTGCTACTGTGATGGTTATGGAAACAAACCAATGTGCACCACATTTCAAAACTGGTCCTGATATAGACACTCTTAGGCAGACACAGATCCTTTGACATGGAAAGGAAACTAAAGCACCACATGGCTCTCTGCTTATTGATCACCTTTCAGACCTCAACTACTTGAGAAAAGCAGGTACTATCTGAAGTCAATTTAAATTTACAGGGGAGGAAATTACAGGGAGCTGCCATGAAAGAAATGAATTATGTAAAGCCTGGAAGGATACTAGACAGAGTCAAGGAGGTGAATTTTGTCAGTATGTGATATCGATATATAAAACAACAAGAAGGATCACTATGCATCTAAATATGCATAATTAGCATACACAGAAATTAAGTCTGGAAAAGGTGCTGAGGCTGGTAAGGCCCCTTTTTTTTTTATTGTCTTAATGATGTAAATCCATTAATAGACAAAAAACTTCAGATGCAAGTTAAATGTCTTGGAAAGGTGAGATGACTCCTATTTTGAACAACTATTACATTACCCAAAAAGTAATGAAAATCTATAAAGTTTTGAGAAATATAGATAAAAATACTAAAAATGTAAACTTTTTGGTAATTTTTTTTATATCTACTGTCAAATTATCTGTAGTTGTGTCTCCAATATTACGTTGTCTCTGTCAAATTGTACACACTGAAATGGGAATCATTCAGAAAATCTGTTGGAGTCTCAAACAGTCTTGCACTTCGTAGACTGTTTCATGCTGATCTTTTCACTGATTTTTAAAGCTGAAATTATTCCTTAACTCATTCACAGGCATCTCCTGTATCTCAGTTGATAAACAATAAACTTTCATTTTGTCCCCTTTTTTAAAGCATATATTCAAGAGCATTAATGTATACCAGATAATAAGTTTTAGGGGGGTATTTTTACTTACTCAATTTTAATATAATTACAAAATTTACTTCAGGGTTAAATATTACTAAGACTGTATTTCTTTTTCTGCTGCATGAGCCACCTACCTATGCAAAGAAAAAAATTTGTGCAATATCATGCAGCTGTGAGATCTACAGCACTATCAATTTCCTAGTCCAGTCTTACTACTTTTGTACATCCTAGTGATATGACATTTTCCTAAGTGTATTACTACCTTGTATTTATCTAAATTAATTCCTTTACTCTGAGGGAACCTCTTATGACAGGGTATAATCAATCAATCATGCTCTGTTTGTAGTAATTCAGCATGACAAGTCATACTTCCACATTTAAGTGACCAGATTCATTCTGAATGTTTACATATGTGGTATTGCTACATCTTTGCAGCTCCTCAGTGCCAAGTTCATCACTGTTATTCTTACCTCACAGTGACAGTAAAAATCAAATTTAGCTCTTTCTATCCAAAGAAGGTGATGGACTCAAGGAATAAAAAAAAAAAAAAAAATGTCTGGTACTAAACACAACTTGTCTCTAAATACAGCATTAATTGGAGAAGGCTTACCCATGCAAACTGTGAGAAATACCCATCTTGCTTCAGTAATAAGGAATGTGCCTGCCTTGAATAAGACAGGGCATTTTATCTGTGTGTTTCAAGTTAAGAGTGAGTCTAAGCTTAGACTCACTAGTATATGTTCTGAGGTGAATCCCTTCCTTGAAAAATAAGTTTTTAAGTGTAAAAAGACATTTGACAACCAAAAACTCAGGGCTTCCAGTGATGAATTAAAATATGAAGAACCAACTTCAAAACACTGATGGAGATAAGTTTTGGTGATTGTTTCTTCTGTATTTTTTGTATTTTGAAAGCTCGTGGCTGTATATTTGGACTAATTATAGGATCCCTGACAGATATTGTTCCCAAATGTAGCTTAGAAATAATCTTTCCAATTATAACAAGTCATAAGATATTTATACAGCAATCTATTTAGGAGATTGGTACAACAGAACATTTTCATATGCAGGAAAATCCTTTCAAAATCTCTTCCAAGTTCTTGTATCATAAGATTTCTTAAACATTAAACATTAAATTTCCTACAATAAAGATTTATCTCTTCAAGGATTTTCTAAATTGTAACTTTTTCCTGGTTTTATTGTTAGACCAATACACAGGTGAAACAATTGTATGATCACATTATAAACTACTATCAACATCATATCTTAAAAGAGAATATGTCTTAATTTCATGCTGATAATTATAGACTGAAAATGTAATTTTAAAAAAGGGACCTTATGAGATTTTATTGTAGAAACTTCATCTACTGCTAGAAAATAGATGACTGAAATCTGGCATACACAATTTTATTCAGAATAAACGGTATCTAACCAAATTATTTTATTACCTGAATGATAAAAATGTAAATGCACTGATATGTGAAATGCAGGTCTAAACAGATTTGCCAGGGACTAATAAATAGGCTGCTTTAAATGTATAAATTAATAATTTAGGGTCTCTTAAAAAAGTTTTTAGATTTACATAGCTATTCCATCTATACCTTGTGATAAGTGGGTGTGAAAGTTCTAATGGAACCAAACTTATTACTGATTAACAAAAAGCATCTGTGCTCCTGACATAAATACAAAAATCAAGCACTAAAACAATAACCATGGAGAAATTATTCTGATCTTTCTTAAAGCTCTTTAGTGGAGAATAGCAATTTAATAGGATTTGAGAATTATTGCTCAGGAAAATGCAAGAGATAAACCAATGATTATTTTTTTGAACATAATTAACTTTGAAGAGAGCTTATTGGAATTTCTGGGACTCTGCAGGTAATTGCAGCTGGCATCATACCTTCCATCTATAAAACTGAATATAGGGCTTTTATTCTTTTCCTCTACATGCATATGTCATTAATTTAAGAATTAGCCAATAGGATTAAGGCATACACCCGATAGCTTTGCTTATATTCAGTAATATATACTCCATATTAGTGAATGTTTGCAAGTTTCACTGAGGCAAATATAATAAATTAATTTAAATTAAAAAAATAAAATTAAAAAATTAAATAAAAAATAATTAATTATAATAAATGTTATTTTATCTTTAAAAGAGTTGAAGAGACCTTGATCATTTTTTTTTGTTTGTTTTCTCAGATATTCTTCAGGAATACAGATAATAAAAACTGTTATAATGTGCAGTGGTCACAGTCATCCAGTTATGTTCCTTAGACTATACATCAAACTTAAAGAAGATTAATGCAAATTATAAAATATATGATTTTTAAGTACTAGCTTAATCAGCTATTTAAATAAATAAATAACTAAGAGATGTCTTGGAGGCTTTAAGTCAGAATTTATTATATTTTGAAAGTTTGGGGGTTTTTTTAGGAGATAAAGGCTCAAATTATCTAGAGTAAAATATACACAAATAAAGATTAGATCTTGTTTATAGTCAAACACTCAATGATATTTTATTCTAATATTTCCTGATTTTTTAATCTTTTTCTTTTTGTTAACATAAGATATTTAGTGTTTTTCTTTCTTTTGCAATTTCTTGTTGAAGTGCTTCAGCTCAATAGTATAGTTTCTCAGCTGAAAAGAAACTATCAAGGTGGAAATTCTGAATTTTTATTTGATCAACTAACTAATCATGAAAAGTTTTTAAAAATAATCAGAACCTGTTTTATTGTACTATCACTTTTAAGCTTTACTGGAATATGAGCTTCTTCATGTGCTCTCCTATGTTTTTCATGCTGACTTTGATATTTATTGCAGTCTATTCTTAGCATGAATCTGCACTTGGAAGACATTGTTTCAAGTTTTAGGAAGAATACATAATTTTCACTTTCTGGCATATGTGAACAAAATATTTCATGTTTCCTTCCAACTGCTAGAAAGAGGCTTTTCATTGCCTCTTCTGTACAAGATGAAGCAGTGAGTAAGCACGAATGGAGGGGAAAGGTTGACTGAAATACAGATTTAGGAAATATAATCAAAACAGAAGAATGAAATACCAATTTTCCTTTTTTATTATTATTCAGATTAAAAAGAAAAATTGCCTCATAGCTCTTTTCTTGATGGACTCCGTGGACTGAAACAAGCAAATTTTCTTTTTGGTCAAAGCAATCGGGGAAAAACAGAATGCAGAGATGGTACTGGGAAACTGGTGCCTGAACTGAGAATGCCTTGGATGTAAAATGGATAATTATAGAGAGCTTTGTGTTAAGTTTGCATATAAGCACACAGATTAAAGTGTGTGGTGTGTCAGATGCCATGAATTCTGAAGCCCATGGAATTCATCATGTGTTCCAGTATTCCTTCTCCAACTGATCAAGACTGGTGTTAAGATCTTCCAATAAGGATGTTTTCTTTGCTGGATAACTAAAGAAGGATGAAAGATTTCTTTTTGGATAAACTGTTGGAGGGATAGTCAGTCTTGAGAATGAAATTAACAGTTTACCTTATGTTCCTAAGGTGTTAATTTTACACCACCTACTTTTTTCTCACAGACAAATTGCATGCAGAAAATTCATCTGTTTTAGTATTCTCAGTCCAAACACAAAAAATTTACTTATCTCAACAAATGTGATTGATGAATGAAAACAAGCTAGAAAGCACATATTTTACTTGCTTGCAAGAGCTCTCCCTAAAATGAAGTGCATCATTGAACTAGAAAGAATATAGTTTTTCCTGTGGCCAAAGAGAGAGCCTGTTGTTTGTTCAGACAAAGGACTTCATAAAATTAGGTGTTACAGCACCATCTGGTGACTCCTATTTAACATCTTATGAGTAACTGCGATATCCACTTAGTGGTAGTTATTTTCTTTAATTGGAATAAATAGAATATTTTCTTGGTAGTTTTAAATAATATGAAATAATATTGTTAGAAGCTCATGATTCTATTCTGATATGGAAACATGCCTATTATTACAAGACCTGATTACTCTTGCACTTATCATTATACAATGTGTTGGCTCTTTGGAGAAGACACTAATCGTTAGTCTATAACATGGACAGTAAGATCTAAAACAGAGTTCTAAGGAGAAATAATGGAAAAGGGAGCAGATTTTTTTTTTAGTGCTACAGATTTTTTAGATTAGTGCTACAAATTTTTAAAGACAAGTTCAATATCTATCCTTTTAGTAGCTAGAATAAAATGCACCTAAATTATGATATAAAATCCTTTCTTAACTTTTTTTTTCATTTATTTTTAACAGATAGGTCACTAGTTTTATTAAGGAGTAACAAAGGCAATGTGAACTAAGTTCAACTGTTCAACTAGCAACTGTGTTTTACCAAATCTAAGGAAAAAATAATTTGGAAGAAACAATTTGGTCAGGCCACATTTTTCATTTAAGGAAAGCTCCTAGTTTGGCTCTCTTTGGAAAAAAATTGAGTCATTATCCAAAGGTAGACATAAGAATAAGCAAACAATCATATGTGAAAACACAGTATCTCTAACAAACAACATCACAGTGAAAGCCCTGATGGTTTTATAAGTTTTGCTTTCTTGGAGTTCAATATGGACCAAAAGCTTATGGAATTATCAGTACTTCCTAATTACATTTCTAATGGTAAATTACTCTATGAAATCTAATATTTGTAAGAAGAAAACATATTCAAACCTTTTAAGTTTTTATCAATCAGAAGTCTGCAATACTTAGGTATTAGTCTCAGCAGTAGAAGAAATCATTTTTGATAAGTTACTGTAGATCTTGCAGGTGCAGAACAATATTTCAGGGTGGGAGAAATTGAAGGAGAGGGTTCCTGGAACATGAACAATATCTGTCCAATTTAAGTAACTGAGACGTTTGGGACTTGAAAATAACTAATTTCAGAGGAATGGTAATTTGTTAATCCTGATACATTTTGTTGCTGTTATCAAGGCAGAGAAATTTATTTTTTCAGGAAATTTATGTATTAAGGACTTAAGGACAGTAAAAGGGAGAGGCATAGAGAGTTGGTACTTTCCAGCTTTGAGAAAAGAGAGCTCAAGGGAATTTTATCCATGGGCATAAATTTCTGATAAGCAAAAGTAAAGAAAATAAAGACAAAGTCTTCTCAGTGGTACCCAGAGACAGAACAAGAGTCAAGAGACACAAATTGAAATATAAGAAAATTAATTTCACCATAAGAGAGATTTTTTTTTTTCTGCGATTAGGTCTAACTCTGGAATTAGTTTCCCAGGAAGACTGTGGAGTATATATCCCTGGAGATATTCAAAATTCAACTGGGGAAGGCCCTTGCACTGAGAAAGACAGTTTGATTAGGCGCTTTCCAGAGGTCCCTGCCAGCCTCATCCAGACTATGATTCTGTCACAATTCATACCACGTGTACAAAAAGAAAGGTGGCAAAGACCCTTGAAGTTCATGTTACTTCCTGAAACTCAAAAAAATCAACAGTCCTTAGGATGACTCCAAGTATATACTAATGTTTTTTAATGGTTAGCACTTATTTTAACTCTTCTATGCTGTCTCAGATGCCAGGTGTCCCCTAAACAGATTATCTCTTTGACGTTTTAGTCAGTAAGTATTGTTAGGAGATGCCTGCTCCAAAAGAGTTGCTCACTCACTTGAGTTCAAAAATACTTTCTTTTTAGTTTTCTTGTTTCTTCTACTTTGAAAAAACTCCAGTTAATTTTTGCATGTTCAATTAAAATAATTCCTACATCATCTTTTTATCCAAATTCATACACTCTTCCATACTGTCAGTTTCAAATCTTCAGCTGAATCCATGTCTGGGAGAGACTTTTAAGACAAATAGACAAATTTCTAGGATAGCAAAAGTACATCCATATGGAATATTATCCGTTTCTGACAACATTTCAAGGTTGCCTGTTAGAAAAAGACATTATCAGCAAAAAAAGACATCTCCCGTAGTACTATTTTAATGCTTCTTTATTATGGAAAGGTTGTTATTTTTGTAGTGTCAAAAATCCTTTAAACAGGATATTATTATTTTAGTATTTGGGATTTTTTTGGAGGGGTGGGGTGTTTGGGAGTTTTTTATGTGCGGCTTTTTGGTTTGGTTCGGATTTTTTTACTTTTTTGTTTGTTTGTTTGTTTTGGTTTGATTTTATCCATACAAATAATCAAGGAATCACTCAGTCTGAAAGGAATCTCAGCTGGTCAGCCAGTTGTACTTCCTGCTCAGAAAAAGGTCGATGCTGAATTCAGACCAGGCTTTGCAAAGTTCTTCCACCATCAAGACTTTGAAGACTGTGAAGAACAAAGACTTCACAACCTCTCTGGGCAACCTGTTTGTGTACTTAATTATCCTCATAGCATTTTATTTTCTTTATCTCTGTTCAGAACCATGCTTCTCTGACTCTACATGTCTTTTTCCCTCCTAGTGCTGTTGTGCACCTCAGTAAAGATTCTGGCTTCATCTTCCCAGCAACCTACTTCCAAGTATTGTAGTGATACTATTAGATCCCCTCAACTTTCTTATTTAGGCAGAACAAGCATGATTCTTTCAGTTGGTTCTCATGGAATGTGCAGTTTTGGTAATCTGGATATGCTTTAAATCTGTTCAGTGATCTTCACAGCAAGAAAAAGGAATTGTAATACTAATATTTGATACTAGTTTTTCTCAGTGTTCTAGTGTAGTGGTAAAGTTTTGAAGGGGGAAAGAAACTGTGAGATTCTAATATTGTTATAGTAGTAACATCAATTTTATTTTTGTTTATCATCTACTATACACACTTGTACTTTATGTTTTCTTCTGAAATTTTTTTTGGTCTGTCTTCACAGGAGAGGTGTTCCAGCCCTCTGGTCATCTTGATGGCCCTCCTCTGAACACTCCTCAGTAAGTTTATTTCCTTCTTATGCTATTGAAAACAAGAACAATGCCTTGCTCATTGGTCCTTGAAGTAAATGATGCGACACAGCCTGTGTTCAAATGACTAAAACTTTCTATTCTCTTCAGAAAGAGTGTTTTATCCCTGAAGTCCCCTTAAATATTCCCTCAGCTGGGCTATCTCTCAGATCATGAATAGGAATAGACAGGGGAAATCTGTTTTGCACCAACTGTAGCTGATCTAGGGAGCATACCAAACATAGGGAAAAAAAAAAAGCTATAATTGCATACTATGGGCTGTGCCTATCCCCTGCTGCATTTTGTCAGTTACTATAGATATTACCCTTAGGTTCAATTATGACTTTGGTTTTCACTTTGAGACTGTATAGCAATTTCTCTAGAGTCCTATGAAGAAACATCTTCTATTCACACATGTTCACAATTATGACTATCTGAAATTTACTCCAGTTCCAATTTGGTTTTTTTTTTTTTCAGCTCACAGTTTACTGACAGAGGGAGGGGGCTACACTGAGAGAATAAATTAAAATCATCAGTAAAAGGCACACTTTGGACATATAAGTAGATTGAATTAATCTTGTATATCCTTCTTCAGATTTTGAAATGTGATTTTGTTTCTTTCATTGTATGCTTATCATAAAAAACAATATGGATTTCAAATAAACCAATTTATGTGTCCTTATTTCTATACATCAATATTATTGCTTGAAAATTATCACAAAAATATACAACTATTAATTTCATGTATGTGTTTAACGACCTTTGCAATATGAGTACCAGATAATCAGAAAAATATACCTGATATTCAAACATAAGATGTAATTAAGATAGGAGTAAGACACATAAGCCCTGCTTTTAAGAGGACTATCCACTTCTAAAATGAAATATTTTTTACCACCAGAACGAAATACCTTGAAGATTAAGAAACAGAAAGGAAGATTAAGAAACAGAAAATATTGATATTGCATGTTACCTCCATTCACATATTTTAAGTGGTGAAATTATTTCCATTTCCTAATGGTCACTAGACTAAGGTATTGCTAAGGCTTATAGTGAGTTAGTTACATTATTTTAATATGAGTAGAATGGGTATCTTCCCACAGGGTGGGTACTCTTACCTACTTCAGTAGACCACCCATTCAAAAACCTAGAGTGTTTGCCTTACTAATAGACCCCAGGCAACAAAAAAAGGCTTTACTATGAAATATAAGCACATTGGGTGGAATCAGTGACCGATTATTAGTACAGAAATATTTTTGAAATAAAGTAGACTGTCTGAGCATATGCCATATTTAAAATTACTTCTGTTCCAAAAATTATACATTTAAGTACTTATACACCCCTTGTTTTTGTTTATTTTTTCATTTTTACTGTTAGATTTTATTTCCAGACTCAATTTCTGAATTTTCCAAGATTCAGGCTTTAAAATGAAAGATAAATCATACCTTTTTCAAACAACCTCAAGATTTAATTCCAGTCCACTTCAAAACCCATGCATTTCTTTTAAAATTATGGATTACAATTACAGATTAAAAGTATTGCTTTATCAACATTGGTAGAATACTAACTGCAATATAACCTGCAACATTAGCAAAAATAAGAACTTTCATTCAGGTAGCAGTTTGTGGAAGATTTCAATAGCTATACCTTTGCCCTGAAAATGTGCTTCTTCTTTTTTTTTTTTTTTTTTTTTTTTTTTTGCTTTATATGTATCTAAATGTATATATCTTAAAAAAGAGAAGTTAATTACATTGATGTCTTACAGTTTAAGGATTTATGTGCCTTATAGCTAAAAGATTTATAAAGTCAATGTGCCTTTCAAAACAGTCAAATCTCTCTTTTTTTTTTTTTTTTTTTGAGATCCTTAATGAGCTTGGAAAGTCTTACAGTTGATTGAAGTTTGTTTACTCAATAAGTAACAGCTACTACAGTTTAGCTACTGAAAGTGATATAATTAACAGCTTCTGTTAGCTCTAAGGGATTCCAGACATGGCAACATCACAACTGATGCTAAATGTGCTGCTGAACCACTTTTAAAACTGCACCTCAGGTATTGGTTACTGGAAATAACTGTTTCAAATATAAGAGGAGGAATATAATTTGTTACCTTATTTAGAAAAGACAGGAATGTTATATACTTCACACATTCTTTCTGCAGAGCCTTGGTCAGAGAGAACATAGTTTGTGTAGTTATAAAGGCCTTATCTGTCAAATCTAAGTTCCTTGAAGCCACCAGTGAAACACCTCATGTAATGAGAGCCAGGAGTTCATACCCAGGTTTATAAAGTTTAGACAGATTAGTATGAACTGAAATATTTGATTTCTGATAATGATATGATATTCTTTTTTTAACTTCAGTAGATAGGTAGCTACACTAAAATAAATGTTATAAATGATGCTTGTGTCTCTGACTAGAGGAGAAAGGACATAAGGTAAATTGCTACCTTCTTGTTACCAGTAATTTACAAAGTTAGAAAGTAGGTGTGGTCATTTGCATCAGTAATATGATTGTCTCAGCTCTTTCCAGTGGAGAAATTTCATTTCCACTATAAATTGTGTCCCAGAGATGTATTTTCATGCCAATTATACCAGTAGAGAGGGACATAATTCTCTCCTAAGGTAGGAGACAGTTGACATCTGACATAGTTGGAATGAAAATTTTTCTGGAGGGAAATATTTTTCCTCCTCAGTAACAAAGTTATTACCATATACATTAGACACCTGGCTAAACTGGCCCCTAACATTTAGGTGGCTGAAATGAAGTGAGATGATGCTCATAACTATGATTATGATGCTGTGTCTGTTGCCTACAGGGAAAAAGGTCTGATTATTGAATCCTTAATATGGTTTTCTCCATGAGAAATAGATCAAGCAGATGTAACAATGAGGAAAAAGAAATGAATGATGGCACAGGGTATGTGTATCTATTTCCTCAGAGTTCCTTCAAGCTGATGTTAAGCATATCAACCAATTTTTATAATCAAATATATGCAGGGCAAGCTGTGGGATAGAAAAGAGAATCTCTAGGACAAAATGTAAACTCTTTTTCCTTTTCGCTCAACATTGCGCATAGTACAATTTTTGGTTGCCCATTTCATAATGCAGTAACTGTGATAGCATGGTTGTTCACACTGAGTAAAATAATACAAAGTACTGCAGATGGGTCCCTCTCTTGACCAAATATGTTTTGCCTCTTACATGAATCTAATATATATTCCCTGTGTCATCAGAGAATCACTATGAAACCTTATATCCAGGTTGGTTTTGATATGTGCATTTCTCTTTTGTGATCAGTGAGATAGCCCTAGCTCATTAATAATTAAAACAGTGGTTAAAACTGCTAGAGAACTTTCAAGCTTTTCTTGGGGCTTATCCTTTTATTCCAAAATCTGCATTACAACTAATAACAAGTGAAATTAATAGCATTCCCATCCTTTCATTAATTGCTTCAAAAGCTGTACCCTTTATAAATTAGGAACAAAGCTATCTATGTATTCTTGGAAAGGAACATAAGTACTTGAACTCTGTCATTCCTGTGTCACTCAGGCCAGCATCTTCTCTTGGGGAAAGACCCGATCAGCACAGAAAAGGAAGCTTTCTGACTGATTATGGGGCAGATCATTAGAATAACACATGCAGGCCTCAAGACAAAGAGTCAAAGATGGGGAAAAATACTGTCTGAAGCTGGGAGAGAAAGAGAGCCCAGTTCCTGGGAGAGAAAGGTGAAGTAACTGAAAAGAAAGGATTAGAAACAGTCTGACAAATAAATGCAAAGAGAAAGAGAAAGGGGGTAGAGGAAAAAAGGTAAGTGGAAAAGGAAGGGACCACACAATTATTCTTAGTAGGGGCTGTTATTAAAAGGCTTAAACAAGAACCGGCAGAAGGAAGGAAGTGGCGGAAGGAAGTGGCGGAAGGAAGTGGCGGAAGGAAGGAAGGAAGTGGCGGAAGGAAGGAAGTGGCGGAAGGAAGGAAGGAAGTGGCGGAAGGAAGGAAGTGGCGGAAGGAAGTGGCGGAAGGAAGGAAGTGGCGGAAGGAAGTGGCGGAAGGAAGTGGCGGAAGGAAGTGGCGGAAGGAAGGAAGGAAGGAAGGAAGTGGCGGAAGGAAGGAAGGAAGGAAGGAAGGAAGGAAGGAAGGAAGGAAGGAAGGAAGGAAGGAAGGAAGGAAGGAAGTGGCGGAAGGAAGGAAGGAAGTGGCGGAAGGAAGGAAGGAAGTGGCGGAAGGAAGGAAGTGGCGGAAGGAAGGAAGTGGCGGAAGGAAGTGGCGGAAGGAAGGAAGTGGCGGAAGGAAGGAAGTGGCGGAAGGAAGGAAGGAAGTGGCGGAAGGAAGAAAGTGGCGGAAGGAAGTGGCGGAAGGAAGTGGCGGAAGGAAGTGGCGGAAGGAAGGAAGTGGCGGAAGGAAGGAAGGAAGTGGCGGAAGGAAGGAAGGAAGGAAGTGGCGGAAGGAAGGAAGGAAGGAAGGAAGGAAGGAAGGAAGGAAGGAAGGAAGGAAGGAAGGAAGGAAGGAAGGAAGGAAGGAAGGAAGGAAGGAAGGAAGGAAGGAAGGAAGGAAGGAAGGAAGGAAGGAAGGAAGGAAGGAAGTGGCGGAAGGAAGTGGCGGAAGGAAGTGGCGGAAGGAAGTGGCGGAAGGAAGGAAGGAAGTGGCGGAAGGAAGGAAGTGGCGGAAGGAAGGAAGGAAGGAAGGAAGGAAGGAAGGAAGGAAGGAAGGAAGGAAGGAAGGAAGGAAGGAAGGAAGGAAGGAAGGAAGGAAGGAAGGAAGGAAGGAAGGAAGGAAGGAAGGAAGGAAGGAAGGAAGGAAGGAAGTGGCGGAAGGAAGTGGCGGAAGGAAGTGGCGGAAGGAAGTGGCGGAAGGAAGGAAGGAAGTGGCGGAAGGAAGGAAGTGGCGGAAGGAAGGAAGTGGCGGAAGGAAGGAAGGAAGGAAGGAAGTGGCGGAAGGAAGGAAGTGGCGGAAGGAAGGAAGGAAGGAAGGAAGGAAGGAAGGAAGGAAGGAAGGAAGGAAGGAAGGAAGGAAGGAAGGAAGGAAGGAAGGAAGGAAGGAAGGAAGGAAGGAAGGAAGGAAGGAAGTGGCGGAAGTGGCGGAAGTGGCGGAAGGAAGGAAGGAAGGAAGGAAGGAAGGAAGGAAGGAAGGAAGGAAGGAAGGAAGTGGCGGAAGGAAGGAAGTGGCGGAAGGAAGGAAGGAAGTGGCGGAAGGAAGGAAGGAAGTGGCGGAAGGAAGTGGCGGAAGGAAGTGGCGGAAGGAAGGAAGGAAGTGGCGGAAGGAAGTGGCGGAAGGAAGGAAGGAAGGAAGGAAGGAAGGAAGGAAGGAAGTGGCGGAAGGAAGTGGCGGAAGGAAGTGGCGGAAGGAAGGAAGGAAGGAAGGAAGGAAGGAAGGAAGGAAGGAAGGAAGGAAGGAAGGAAGGAAGGAAGGAAGGAAGGAAGGAAGGAAGGAAGGAAGGAAGGAAGGAAGGAAGGAAGTGGCGGAAGGAAGTGGCGGAAGGAAGGAAGGAAGGAAGGAAGGAAGGAAGGAAGGAAGTGGCGGAAGGAAGTGGCGGAAGGAAGTGGCGGAAGGAAGGAAGGAAGGAAGGAAGGAAGGAAGGAAGGAAGGAAGGAAGGAAGGAAGGAAGGAAGGAAGGAAGGAAGGAAGGAAGGAAGGAAGGAAGGAAGGAAGGAAGGAAGGAAGGAAGGAAGGAAGGAAGGAAGGAAGGAAGTGGCGGAAGGAAGGAAGGAAGGAAGGAAGGAAGTGGCGGAAGTGGCGGAAGTGGCGGAAGGAAGGAAGGAAGTGGCGGAAGGAAGGAAGTGGCGGAAGGAAGGAAGTGGCGGAAGGAAGGAAGGAAGGAAGGAAGGAAGGAAGGAAGGAAGGAAGGAGTCATAATTAAGAAGTCATTTTGATGGCTGGATGGAAACCCAAGGAATAAGAATAGGAATGGAAGTCACTAAAATAGTAAATGAAGGAAGGTAGGAAAGACAGATTTTATGAAGAACAAAGCATCAAAAAAAAAAAGAAGAACCATTTGAATAAAGAAAACAAAATAGGTACTTCTAGGGCAGTATTAGAATAAATGGGAACTACTAAAGATGGTAGTAGTAGTTAAGGCAAAAGACATCAAAGCAAATTTATATAGGGATAGGATGGTAGAGCTCTCCATATTAGAAAGAAGCAGTTGGAATGAAAATTTAGATAAGAAATCTAGAGTTTTGAGAAACAGGCATAACAGGCATAACAGTTTAGATAGGCATATCTGAAGAAAATAGGAAAACAGAGCCTGTCTTGCTAAAATATGATGCCCTCCAATGTTTGAAGGGAATGAAAATGACAGCAAATACCTGTGAAATCTGCTGCTGTGGCCTCCCTTGTGAGTATTGGTTTAGAGAGCACATTCATGGTATTCAATCAGTTCAAGTGGCAGAGTGTGAGACGTTTTTGGTTGTGGTACCAAAGTACACAATTTATAGTAATGATTTTAATTAGCCTCTTAATAAAAAAGGGTGTTGCACATCAAAAATTCATGTTCCAAGATTATTAATGGTCAAAATTGAGTAGTAAAATAGCAAATACAAATTAAGAAAATATTAGAAGTTTGTTCATATAAAGCATGATTTTTGGTCCACATCCCTATGCGGAGTTAATCATGCTTCTGGCAGGAATTTTATTCCATTTGCTGTGGAGAAAGAGTATGCTTGCATTACAGCCAGTGTAATGAAGTGATGAAAGAATCCCTAAACCTTCTACCAAATTATCTGAAGGTGTGTTAAGCTCTATAAACAAAAATTTTTCAAGAGGAAAAAAAGGGTTCGGTGGTTAAGGTATTTGATTTGTCTGTGCATGTATTGCAGTACGCAAAACCTGCATACTTTACATATTTTTTTTCAGATTGCTGTGACTTAGAAGCAAATGTTATTTTGGAGATGGATTTTGTTTTGTTTTGGTTTGGTTTGGTTTGTTTTTGGGGTTTTTTTGTTTTGTTTTTTTTTAATCAGCACACACTTTGACACCCTAGAGTCTCATTTGCACAAATGGTAAGTATTCCCAGTTGCAATTAAAGTCCTTGGATCATTGCTATGAACGCAAAATCCTTTAGGAAGCTGATTTCCTTTAAAATCAAGACTTACATGACTCAAGTTTGACATCAAATATCAGTGCATCTTTTCAGTCTCCATCTAAGTTCCTCAATTAAGACAATCTCTCCTTCACTGGAGTGTATGGAGATAAATTAATTCTTGAATCATTCAGATTCCAGAGGCATAAGCATTATAGGAAAGTCCATGACAATGATAGCTAAATATAACAAATCTATCTTTGAAAGAAAGTTTAAATATTTTGCTGTAAATACATGACTACAACATTTAATATTGAAGAGAAAAAAATGTTGGATTTCTGTCCATTTGAAAACTACTATCCATTCACTGTATGAAGTGTCTGAGACAAAAATAATTTAACAGAATGATTATAACAGCAGTATTAGCTTGCTCAAAAAGGATAAAATTATAATTTAGCATGTAGGTTTGCCTTCTGAGGGTTTGGGTTTCCCATCTCAACATTGCTTTTTTATTACAACTTGTTTTGTTAAATTCTTCTGACTCTGCTTTCCCTTTGGTAAGATTTCAAGCAAATGCAGATGAAAAGCACCTTTTTTCCCTATTACTTTTAAATTACAAGAATTGCTGTCCATAGTCCATATTACAAGAGTTGTACATATTCCTTCCTTACTACCTAAAGTCCCTGTACTCAAGTTGTCCCAAAATATCACCTTTCCTCATTTTCCAATTGAAAAAGACTTGAAGTTAATATTGCTATTACCATAAATTTTACAAGTTTTAAGCTTGAGATATTGGCAAAATCTAATCTAGCATTGTAGTTTCTTTTTAAGTCCTAGAGATAATCCAGAAAGTGATTATCCTTGCTTGGCTCTTGTTGTTTTGTTTATTTCTAGTTGTTGTTTTCCATTAAAGAGGTAAATTTCAATATTTAATTTTTTTAAGGAAGAAAATTTCAAATAAATACAGAAAATATGTAAAATAATTTTCTTTAAAAAGGGTACCATCCAAACAACTAGTAAGCATTTTGTTACTTGACAAAAGTTACATTTTTTCCTCAGTGTAACCTGCAAGCCATATTTTAAATAATGAAAGCAACAATATCTCTTCATGAGTGTTCAGTAAGGAAAAATATTGCATCAATTTTTTTCTCTATTTGGCAAAAGTTTCTCATTAACACAGATGATAGCACTGTTATACCAACAATAATGCAATTAAGAAAAAAAAAGTCTGTTGTTTAATTTCATTTTACATTTGATTGTTTTTATGTAAGTTGCATTCCCCTAAGAAAACAATAATTTTTTTGTGGTAATGTAACAGCTTATGCAAACACAGCATTTTACATTCAGATCTATCATACAAACAGCTGTGAATATTTATATTGGTGTTAATTAAGTCTGTGATGGTATTAATTTAGATAAGGAAAGCTGACCAAATCCCAAAGTGCTACAGGATTTTTAACATATGTCTGAAAAAAATAATCAGAGACTTGCAAATGAAAATGTGGTGCAAGATCTCATTCTAAAGATAGCACCTTCATGACGTCCAGCCACTGAACGTCATTACCAGTCATCTGCAATATCATCATGGCTATCAGATAATACAATATGAAACAAAACCCTCTTGTTCAGAGAGATGAAGATTAACTACTAAGTCAAACTGACACTCCAAACAAGGAGATAGCTGGCACAGCCTCACCACCAAGTGCATTAGAGAGGTAAATAACCTCATTATTCAACAGATTAAATCTGATGGAGAGGGTTGTTCAGAGTATAAGTCTCCTCAATTAGAAATTTACAGCTCAAACTTCCAATGGGAAATTGCAATACCAAAAATTTTAATGGACTTCCCAATAATGAAATTAGACGTATTATATTATGTATCACATCCAGAAAATTGGGAAGGTTTTGGAGATAATCAGTGCAGGTACTTATTCACCCATTTTAAGAAGCCAATACTAGGTCTTCAGAAACATTTAACTTTTCTATTGCAACTGTGGTGCCCAGCTTCCATTCCTGTAAATTTCCCTCATCCTTTCTAAGTGTAGAAATCTTCCAGTGTAAATGAGTTTCTGTGGATTTTACATATATTTTCACATATTCTGATGCCTGAATGTGTGGCATCATACAAAACACTGAGCAAGGAAGATCTTATATTCCAGTCAGGGAGTTGTACTGTAGCAAGATTTATACCCTGATTACTTTCATAAAGCTTCTGTGTGACCAACGCAGATAAAATGTATCCCTTTCTGGAGAGCATATAATTCCTGAGTGGTCTGGATTGCATCTTGTTTCAATTAGTTCTGGGGTTTTTTTTCAAATCCTTGGCACAGATATCCAGCCAGGATATGGAACTTTGGTCTTTCCTTACCGTTTTGGCTCTGGCTTCAGACGCACTATCTACTCTGCAGTGGTAGAAAGGCAGGAGGTGAGCTCAGGCGCTGGATGCTTTCCCACTTAGAGCACTCTGCTCAATTATTAATCTGCTCTCATGAGAGGCAGGGGGTAGCCCTTTGGCACTGTAAATATGAGCAAGTTCGTGCCACTTGGCTTTGAGGTGTTGTTGGTTTTAAAGACCCCTTTATTTATCTGGAGCAATGTAGCTGTCAGCATAGCAACTGGCTTTTCAGGTTATCATGTTCTGTTTGCATTGACTTTAATATTACCTATTCAACTTTTTCTGTTCATACCAATCTCTGGCAGGGGGCATGGCCTCCTCTTCTCTGAGATTTTTTTTGTTGGAAATGATGCACTGCAGAAGGAGTAACGACCGCTGTGTCATGGTGTTTCAACTCTGAAAGGATTTCTGGCTATCTTTTTGCTTTTATTGTAAAAGGAAAAGTTAGACAAAAAAACAACTCAGAGATACTACCCAGATTCCTCTGTTTCACAGAATTCACAGAATCACATAACGACAAGGTTGGAAGAGACCTTAAAGATCATCAAGTCCAATCCATGCCCTAACACCTCAACTAAACCATGGCTCCAAGTGCCACATCCAGTCTTTTTCTAAACATATCCAGGGATGCTGACTCCACTACCTCCCCAGGCAGGCCATTCCAGAACTTTATCACTCTTTACATGAAAAGCTTTTTCCTAATATCCAAGATTTATAATATCCTAATAATTCCTAATATCCTAATATTCATTTAAGTAATTGTAACAGAATACACCAGTTTTCATACTGTATATCTAGAATTAGAGTGTAGGCATAAAAATGACTAAAAAAAGAAGACTCAGGAAGAGATATTAGATCAACTCTCTTTTTTCCTTATGATCAGGTAAAAATTAATAAATTTAAATCAGTAGAGTTTAATCAATATTAGTCTTATTGTGTCATCAATAAGACTAATGGAAATTGCTGGAAATTGCTTAAGTAGATCTAAATACTAGAAGGGGATTAACTCTCTTTTGGCCTTAGCAATCTAAATTCATTGTCAGTGCTTTAATGTATGAATCCCAATAATACAGGTGGTACTCCAGAGAAAGAAATTAATTTTTACAAAGTTTAATAACATATTTTCTTGTGGTTTAGGGTTTGGGGTTTTTTTGGGTTTTTTTGTTTTTTGTTGTATGTTGGTGGGCTTTTTGGTTTTTTTGTTTTGTTTGTTTTGGGGTTTTTTTGGCAAATAACTAATACAAGAAGCTATGGGGTACAGCAGAGGGATCTTCACAAGGTTGAGAGGGAAGCCAATGTGAACCTCATGAAGTTCAATAAGACCAAGTTCAAGATCATCTCTTTTCTCTGGTGACTAAAATGTCAGGACCTGAAGGAACAGCATGAAACTGTTAAGGGTAGGTTAGGGAGGTTTAGATTGAATATTAGTGGTTGGGCACTGGAACAGGCTCCCCAAGAAAGGGGCCATGGCACTAAGCCTGACAGAGTTCAGGGACAGTTTGGATAATACTCTCAGGCACAAGGTGTGATTCTTGTTTTGTGCAGGGTCAGGAGTTTGACTTCAATAATCCTTGTGGGTTCCTTTTAACTCACGGTGTTCTAGGGTTCTAGGATGCGACGATCCTGAACCTGGGTCAGCGCAATCCAACCACAGGCTGGGGGCAAAATGCACTGAGGGAAGCTCTACAGGGCTTGGGGGTGTTGGTTTATGAGAAGCTCAGCATGAGGTGGCAATGTGAACTTACAGAAAGACAATTGTGTCTTGGGCTGCACCAAGAGCAGCGTGGCCAGCAGGGTGAGGCAGAGGATTCTGCTCTTCTATTCTTCTCTTGTGAAACCCCACCTGGAATACTGCATCCAGCTCTAGGGCCTCCAATATAAGAAGAACATGGACATGTCAGAGTGAATCCAGAGGAGGCCATGAAGATGATCAGAGGGCTGGAGCACCTCTCTTATGAGGACAGACTGAGAGAATTGACATTATTCACTCTGCAGATGACTCCAGTGAGACCTTATACTCACCTTCCCATACATAAAAGGGGCCAACAAGAGAACTAGAGAGGGATTTTTTGACTAGGCCGTGATAGTGCAAGGGAGAATGGCTGTAAGTTGAAGGAGGGTAGGTTTAGATTAGAAATGAAGAAGAAATTCTTTACTCAGAGGGTGGTGAGGCAACAGAGAAACATTGGATGCCCTCTCCCTGGAGGATTTTAAGTCCAGTTTGGATGGGGCTTAGAGCAACCTGCTCTAGAGAAAGAAGTCTCTGCCCAAGGCAGAGGGATTGGAGCTAACTTTAAAGTCCCTTCCAATGAAAATCATTCTGTGATTTCATGAATTATGTTCTCTGGTAAATTTTAGCCTTTTCTCTTTTAGCCTGGCATTCTCAACTGATATTCAAAGAACGTAGTTTCAAAATAATTCAATACATATTCAGCTGACTGCATGTGTCATTAAAATCCACTTTTTATCTCAATCTTTTTTATGGTTAAATTGATGATGAATGTGTGGAGTTGAAAGGGAAACAGATTTAGAAATATATATAAATGTTACCAAACAGCTTTATTCTCCACAAAATATATGTATTGACAGTTATAGTACATAAAATCTAAGCGAAAAGGAAAACCCAAATAATTGGACAAGGATTAGAATTTTCTATTTAGCAAACAGCAAGGAACAGATCCTTGTAACGCTTGTGCATGTGCACTTGTGTTCCTGTGCAAGCAGATTAATTGGGAATAATTACATGTGGTTTCAGAGAAGCATTGAAACCCAGCATAGGTAGTTCAGACTTTATCACTGACTACACGCAGCAAATGATACTTAAATAAAATCTTCATCCTCTTAGGATAGCAGTTTCCAGGTCAACCTCTGGTTGCCACAGTCCTCCTTTTTTTTTTTTTTTTTTTTTTTTTTTCAGAGGAACAAGATTCTTGATTTTTAACTTCACTAGAGAAAAGAGGTCAAGAGCCAAGTGGAAGAATAAGCCATACAGCCACAATGCTCATCAGTGTGGAAACCAACCTGCAGGTAGGAGCTCAGGGAATTGCAAGACACCATTCTTTCCTTTTTCCCTTTAGCACAGAAGAAGCCAAACCCTTTAGTATCCCTCATCTTCGGGCAATCTGGGCAAAGAAAGATCTCACTATTAACTGTGTCAGTGAGGTTTTAGCTTAAATAAAACCACATTACTTTTAATCATCCCTTTACATCAGCCTTCTAAGTATTCTGGATGAATCCAGGACTTTTGCAGATAATATAGGATGGTGAATGTCTGAGACTCCATTGCTAATAGCTCTGACATTATAATTTATCCACTTGGAATAAACTAAATTTGTTTTATAATTAAAATAATTTGTACTTTGTCTTTATTGTTCCCCAATATTTTCATCAGCCCTTTACTGTGTATCCATTCAAGATTCAAATAATTACATAGGAAACTAAAGGGGCTATTAAATATTTATAGCAGACCTAGACACATTATTCTGGAGGTCAAAAGAATGCAGCATTTGGCATAATACTGCAATTGAGATGTGCTACTGAGCACCTAGGAGTGCTTGACTGCTATAACAAATTATACAGCCACTCGTTCTACACACTTTTTGTTGCTATTATCAGTTAAATTCTCAAAGCAATAATGTTAAAACACACACCTGGAAACAGTTAATTGAAAAGTTTTCCTTCACAAAGGAAGAGGAAAATACTGTAACTAATTTGTTCATTTAGTATTTGTTTGTTTCTTGTCAGTAATTTTTTTTAATTGAAAATGGACAATGAAAATAGAGATTACACTCTTTAAAGATGATTGCAAACCCTGGTAATACATACAGGCAATACATACTCAGTCTTTAAGGTCTCGTACAGCAATTCCTGATCTTACTAGATTTTTTTCTCAGGAGAGCCTACATAAGATTTTTCTCAAGCCCACTCTTTTTTTTTGTCATGTTGTATTACACAGTTACAGTTTTTTCTTATTATGATGCTTTGATTACTTACAAACATTAACAAAAAAAATTTCAATAATGGCATACATATGCATATATATATATGTGTACCATATTAAGATTTACATAAAGCTGAGATACTCCCATCTACCCACTTAGTTCCTCTCACAACCATTTGCAGTTAATGGATCATTCCTATCTAGTATCTGGCTTAAGTGGTCAAGGGTAAGCTTAAGGAACCTGAACTCTCTGGAGGAGATTGTTTTCTAATTTAGGCATACAAATGAGGTACTTGAAGTTAGATAGTGTGAAAAACTATACTATGTATTAAAAAGCCAAACTTTCTGACAGACAGACTTTATACCATAAGGCACAGTTCCTTTCGAGAAAGAATTTTTGTAATGGTTAACAGCCACAGAAAACTCTTAGTATTACTTTACATATAGAACAGCTGGTACACCCACACACCAAAAAAAAAAAAGTATTAAAGGGCTTTGTCAGTTAGAAAATGTAAATACTTCAGTTAAAAAAAGTTCAACACACTTACTTTTCTTTCTTTTATAAACATTTCAGCTAATTACTTACAGCTTTAAAAGCCTCATTTTATCCCTGAAGCATCCTAGAGTTAGAAGCCTTTATCTAGGTTTAGTAGTTGTTGCAGAATGCCATTTGCATTAAGTGATCAGTAAAAAGATGTCAGCTGCATCTGATGTCATAAAACAAGAAATGTCTAGAAACTGCTGATCTATTTGGGCTTTGTGCAAAATCTCCCATTGAATGAGCAAATAAATAGTTCTATTTGTTTCAAGTAAAAGCATATACTTAATTTGTGTCAAAATATTCTCCTCAAAAGGTTGCTAACTAATCCACAAAGGAATGACCTGTCAGGACACAAAACTGAGTATATGGGAAAAAAATAGCAGATTGTGCATGTCAAAACTGCTGGCCTGTATTTTGATATGGTTTAGCAGTTATCTAAATCCCTTTGGATTAGACTCTCAGTGACAAATTTCCAAATATTGGGGTGTCATAGCATTCACAAGATTCATTAAGACACACGTTTTCTATTAATAAACACAGTTAGGACTGTGTCTTCAAAAATATCTGTAGTAGGATTCATTTAGAGTTTTTTGGAGACAATGAAGAGATTTCCCCAGTCCATAATGATCTATGTATATAACTAACTAACAAATTAGGAACTTTCTTCCATTTCCAGATAAAAAGCTTATTGGGGACAAAAGAAATCTAATAGGGAAAGGAAGCCTCTGAATAAGCTTCACACTGTTTAAGATCTGGACTGGTATGTGAGGCCAAACATCTGAAACTGTAAAATACTGGTTCTAAACTAACAGAAACCCCCAATTCCTGAATTTCCTATTTATTAAATCAGTAAGGTACTATAGGCATATCAAGTTTGATAATTTGAAGATTGAAAGCCCCTATTTTATCATGTTTGTGACTTGTTCATGATTCCATTCATATGCATTTACATAGCTTACATCATTGGCAGGTCACATAAAGAAAAAAACAATGCATTTCCCGAACACTGTATCTTAAAAAAACCTCCCCACTCAGAATGCTTCACTATCAATTATTTTCTATGTGGGACAAAGTCCTGATTTGCTGTTTACTAGCCATGATTTTTTGAAGAAGTATGGGGATTTTTTCAATAAAAATAGTCAGAACAACACAGACATTCATATTGCAAGGCCGCTGCAAAATGAATAAAGTTGGCATCAAGCAGGCCTTGGTAGAACAATTTCTGAACATATTGGGAGTAGGAGGGATTTAAAGAAAAGAAGTGGAATGAAAATGAAATACTGAATCCAAATTAAATGCTTTCGTTTTTCAGAACTTTATCAGTAAAAGAGCCTATATTTTTAATAAAACTGCAGCAAATTTAAAATTTATTATTAGTTTTTTCTAGAGTTCATTATTTAATTTTCACTTTTAAGATTATCCCCAGTCTTAAAGATATAAAATCAGAAGTATATAGATTCATTTCACTCAAACCAGTGAAATAGGAAATATTCCAAGACATAAACAGAAAGAAAGGTGTTTGTTCATATACAGGAATATTTAGAAGGTAGAGTCAGGTAGACACTAATGACTTTGTAAAGTTTCTATCATCGTTCAATCATATATAGTGAAATCTGGATTTTGACTGATCATTTTTAAATTTTTTTTTCAACAGAAAGATAGAGAAGTTATTTAGTATCAGCAAATCTTGCACAACGTGATGACCTGTAAATGAGCAGCAAAATTAATTGCAGATGTTGCACACAATTTATAAGAATTCTCTCTGCACTCTAATGTTTATGTAAGCAATAGTGGCAATTAAGTCAACTTTCAAGACATAATATCTGAGTCTGATTTCTAGTGAGAGAAGGGAATATTGTGGGTAATGCATTGATATTGGACCAAAGAGATTCCTAGCTTTTCGACAGCTTTACCACAAATGTCCTGTCTGATGTTGGAAAAGTTTGTCAGGTTCAAATCCACAAAGAAATATAGTCATTTTATTGTGAAAATAAAAAAATAAAAAACTAAAATTAAAAAAAAAATCAAAATATAAATCCTTAGAAACTCTAGTAAGTTAACCATAAATATTTCCCAAATATTATCTTAGTACTGCTTCTAAATATATTCAGAATTTTTTTCCCTACTGCAGGTCTCAGCAGCTTCTTTTTATCTTATCTACCTGATCAAGATTCATGAAGTGGATGTGGGTTAAGCAGACTGTTTTAAAAATCAGTAGACAGTACAGCATCTAAAATCTTTGGTGGATTCAGCCTTTAATATCTCATTGTTACACTACCTCAGCTGCAAAGCAGAATAATGTGTTATATATTTCTGTGTTTGAATATAGACCACATTGTAAGTTTTTCAAGATTGCTCATTAGACGCATTCAGGTGGGGTTCTACTTCTAACTCAGTTATGCCTCACTTTCTCTTATTGTATTTTTTTCTTCTGTATAAACATTTAAATATCAGTTTGGGACAGAAGGCAGATTCAAAGTCTCATTTCTCTAGATCTACACATGGTAAATGTGGATATGCTAACCTATGTGATCTTTCTGGACAAGGTATTGGAGGCAATCTATATTTTAAAAAGACTACTAAAGCTTCCATGGGAAAAAGAACTCTAAATGGGTATGGCAGTAAGGAATAAGCAGTTATGAATCTAACTGTAAAACCAAGCAAAACCTTGTTTGATTTGTCATTTTTAGTTTGTTTTTAGGTCTTTTTGAGTTTTTTTATCAATAGAAAAAAAAAAAAGGTACTGATTTTAAAGGCTAATTAATATCTGTATAGATTGCTAAATGTTTGATTTTGTGTTGGATCTAACATAATCCAGGGCATTTTTAGAATTTACCTCATAAAATATCCTGTGCACTGAATGTTTTTGTCTAATTGATCAAAATGTTTTATAAGATTCTCAGTATTCTCAGTAACTCTTTAAGAGGATCAAAATCTGGGCATAATATCAGCAAATCAAGTATCTACCACATCTGATCAAAAAGGTATGAAAACTATGGAATTACTTTCCTGAGACATGACTCTCCTCTGAGAAAATTGTTTTAAACAAACAAACAGCTAAAACCTTTGCAGGCAGAAAGTTGGTGGAGTTTTTCTTTCCATTTGCTGTGTGCATTCCCATTAATGATTAGAATATTAGCTAGCATGGACTAGCTAAACATTCAAATGTGGAGAGCATGTTTGGATAATATCGTGGACTTTTTAATAAACTTGATATAGTGAAGTTTCCTGTAGTTACAGTTAATAGGACTTTAAAACAGGTTTCAAGCACAAGCAGCCATGCTGCAGATCTGTATCATCCTGATCATTGCATTTGCATTTACATACACAGATTACATTTGCATATCTTGATGACTTATACATTTTAACTAAATTTGATTCCACAGGAGTGTTTATATCAAGGGAACATGAACATTTTAAATTCCAGCTTAGCTCTAAATTATTGATTTTAGGAGTACTGTGAAGGTTTTGCGCATTACTCAACTTTATGTAAAACGGCCAACTAATGACAATGTTTAATTCTGAACTCTGTGTTCCATTAGATTTATAGAGCTCTCTCAGTTCTGAGCTAGAAGCACAGATATGGCTTTGTAAAAAATTTATACAACATAACATTTTATCATTTTGTTAATTTCTTCAGGATAATATAGACATGTCTACATGGGCTGCAGTACTTCAAAATCTGAGACTATTTTTGGTTTAGTAATTTTAGATGGCATTATGCTTTTATGAAATATATTTGTAACCTGAAACCAAAAATGACAGACACGGCCTCATCAGTCAATTTAAACATAATATCAAAATGGTGTTTCTGAAATTACTTCTCTGAAATATTAAATCACTAAAATGTTAACAGTAACATTCATTCTTCCCTTTGTGATTCCTTTGGACTGCGTAATTTGCAAAGAATCACACAATCTGGACTTGCCTTTGAAAAAGAATGCAAGACCCAGATTGCTGCTTTTTGTAGCAAGGAAGAAGATACATATTATCCTTCATACTGGAAGAATAAATGGTACCATCAAGTTCTCACTGATGTGAACTGAGACTGATTATGCATAGGATATAAAAAGAAGACTTGATGGGAAATGGAATTTCAGGAAATTACACTATTTCTTCAAGAAAGGGGGGAAATGCAGTAAAATCTGTGAGGACTGACATGTACCATAGGGACTGGTACTAACAGGAACATTTCAGAGATTTTAATACTCAGACATGGGGAGGTTACTCTTCTCAAATAGTAGATTTTGCTTACATAGCCTAGCAATATTTTAGGATTCATGCTAACTTTAAAAAACATGGAATTTTAACCTAGGAAGTAGTCAGTGAAGTCCTACAAATTCTGATATACATGGAAACACGACAAGGAGACTTATATGAATGGAGGAAAATAAAAACATAAGGATTTTAAAAGCAAAAACAAAACTAGGATGGATTGCAGTTCTGATTGAGGACTATGTTAAAACCAAACCCAAACAACTAAAAAAGCCTGACTAATAATTTAAGTAGGTTGGACAATAAATTAAAATATTAAAGATTTCAATTTCAGGACAGAAAAAAAGGGAGAAAAATGTTAGAAACAAACAAACAAAAAAAAAGCAAACAAAAAAACCCACAAACTAACATAGTTATTGACTAATCTTTTTTTTTTTTCCTCTACAGTTATGAAACAGAATTCCTCAATGCAGAAGTCACTCTGGAGAGGTAAGTTTAGAAATCATACTAATGGGACCTTCCTCCAGTCCCCAACATCCAGGATATCCAGGATTGGATTGTAGTAGTGATCTTTGTAAGAATGAAAAAAAAAGAAAGAAACTAGAAGGAAAGAAAGAGAGAAAGAAAGAGAGAAAGAAAGAAAGAAAGAAAGAAAGAAAGAAAGAAAGAAAGAAAGAAAGAAAGAAAGAAAGAAAGAAAGAAAGAAAGAAGGAAAGAAAGAAGGAAAGAAAGAAAGAAAGAAAGAAGAAAGGAAAGAGGGAAAGAAAGAAAGAAAGAAGGAAGGAAAGAAAGGTGGAAAGGTGGAAAGAAAGGTGGAAAGGTGGAAAGGAAGAAAGAAAGGTGGAAAAAAAGAAAGAAAGGTGGAAAGAAAGAAGAAAGGAAAGGAAAGGAAAGGAAAGGAAAGGAAAGGAAAGGAAAGGAAAGGAAAGGAAAGGAAAGGAAAGGAAAGGAAAGGAAAGGAAAGGAAAAGGAAAGGAAAGGAAAGGAAAGGAAAGAAAGGAAAGGAAAGGAAAGGAAAGGAAAGGAAAGGAAAGGAAAGGAAAGGAAAGGAAAGGAAAGGAAAGGAAAGGAAAGGAAAGGAAAGGAAAGGAAAGGAAAGGAAAGGAAAGGAAAGGAAAGGAAGCACATAGATGTGGAAAACTTTAATTTTCTGAAACCCATATGAAAAAAATGTCCCCCTAGGTATCTGGAGGTCTTAAACATTTTTTAATGTATTGGTTGACAAATTTATGTAAAACATCATTTATGAAGTAACAAAAGTGCTGGTGCTACTTTAGAGTTAATTTAAGTAAGCAGAAGGGAGAAGTACAGGGGCTGGTTGTAAAAAATTAGATTACACTGAGTAATAATGAGCTGATTCAGTTCACTTCAAATTGCAACACAAACAAAAATGAATATATGGCTGAATTCTGGGGTTGTAGAAGAGCAAACTTCAGGAAACTAAGAAATTAGTTATTAGGGTTTACTGAACCGGATAATTCAAGGATTTGAACCTAGTGGCAGCATGGAATTAAGTCAAAGGTGCAAACACTATCTGAAGTTTGTATTGCAAGCAAGAGCAAAAAAAATGTCTTAGCAGGAAAGAGGTACAGACTTCTCTGGAGGAGGAAACACCTCACATAGGATACGAAGAGTGAATAAAGAACTTAAAAGGAATAAAAAGAGGTATTGATCAGCAAGGAGAGCTCTGTCTCAGGGGTCATAAAGGGCGAAAATAAAACAAGAATGGACAAAAGCCTACTTGAGTTGAAACTTAGAAAATTAAAAGTAGTGAAAGTTCTTCAGTCATACAAATAAAAAGGGACAGGAAAAGAGAAAACTAAGCTGTACATAAAAACATTGATAAAGGAGCTTATATAAATAAGGCAGCAGAACCAAATACTCTAAACCACTGGTATGACAGAAAACTCTGATCAGTCAGTAAGAATGAAAGTAATGTAAATTAGTATATTTAAGGCAGAAATAAAATGCTTGAAATGCTTACACAAACTTAATGAGGTATTCCATAAGGTTTGAACCAAAAATATGTAGATAAAAGTTAAAAATGAGAGGTGATTTCAGCTTGCAAAAATGTTTTTACTTGTGAAAAGACTTTTAGTACCTATAGTGAAGAAAATTAGCAAGAAATTAATGGTAAGAAACAATGAAACTGGTGAAATAATAACGTGTGAATCATAAGAAGTGTGCAGGAAGTCACTGGAAAATCACAGTATTATATTAAAATAGCATCTTTCCAAGGTCCAAGATTCTCATATTCTGGAAGAATTACTGCTTGGAATATTTTTTTATGTTTATCTTAAGATCTATTGATCTACACGATTTGGTTGTTTTGAGAAAAAGTTTACTGTGACAACCAAGTTTACATTTTATGATTTGTGATTTCATTATAAAGAAAAGCTAGTTTCTTCAGCCATGTATTTTCTTTCTATGGGGGAATATTGTATAGAATAAGAAGTAGTTCATATAAAATGGGCAGTATGTTTGGTCTTGGATTGTGAGAACTGATCTTATTCTTAATCACATTTAAGACAAGTCATAATGCCAGTCTGGGATGTGTCACTGCTGTACAGGATGACTCTTCCTGGGACCAATCTGTGGGTTTCTACTTAGATGTTGGGAAATATATCTACCTGAGAGAAAGATGTATTTTTTTAAATCCTGAAGAGTTAGAAGGGTTAGACTATCATGACTATTTGTAACAACTCCTGCTGAGTTGCTTCCTTCCTGCTTTAATGACTCATGGGAAGGACTTGTGCTTTTTTGCAGAAGTTTCCAGAGAAGGATTTTTATTTTATTTTGGAGTTCCAGGATGAAAAACTTTAGGAGTTCCATAAGTTCCTTCTGATGAATCATGTTGGAGAACTCCCTGTTAGACTCATTTATGTAGTCTCTGCTGACTCAGGCTTACTACAGTGGGGGTTTTTTTGGTTTAATTAGTATTTTGTTGCACTCACCTAACATTGTATAGATTTTCTCTCCAAGGAGCAGAAAGGTGGACTTCTCTTTCTGACTACAGTATTATTTGCTTTGTTTTTAAAAAAAAATTTTAAGCAGTCACTGTTAATGTTTGGTGCAGTGTGAATGCTCACAGTTCATTCAGTAGGGAATATCCAACCTAATTTTCATTGCTGTTATTTCTTTTTATATTTTCATGGAAAGCTGCTGTAAATATTTTGGATGGATTATGAAGGAAAAACTAACAAAGGATATGGAAGAAAACACCCATCTGTGACAAATCAACAGGATGAAAAGATAAAATGATGGAAAAGCAGGGCCTAAACTATCACAGGTCTCACTTGGAGAGGGCTACCAGTAAATTCAACATTTTTTGTCAGCATCTTTCACTGACTTCTAAGGCCATTCTGCTGCAGCTCTCAGTTGGAAGGCTGTGCATCCTACTGAGATATAAAGAAATAAGCTGGAGTGTATTAATCCAGAAGTATGTACCTTACCAAGCAGGTCCACCAACCAGAACTGGGTTCTACCTCTGCATAGTGTCTTATTTCTTATATCCTATCTGCAGCAGCTCATTTCCCTCACCATTCCTCTTTTCCCACAAGTGATAAAGAAATAAATCCTCTCAGAAGATTTTCCTCATTAGAGCAGGAATATAATTTTTCCCAGAAGTGTCTGAATCTAGTAAATCCTAATTGATTGGACAGGCTGTACAGATAATAAGCAGATGAATAAAATTTACAGAAGCCCTAAATTTGTTTTTCATTTTCATTTCAGAGACTGATCATGTGAAAATGGAATATCAAAGCCCCAGATAAAAACCCTTTATTTACACAGAAATTCCTTACAAGGGGATTCTACCATGCCCCATACACAGCTGGGGCTGTGCTACTATCTTGAGCAGCAAATTGAAGGATGATGTCCAGAGTCAGTGAATTAGCTGGAGAACTGGAAAGATGAGAGCCCATTTTGAAGCTGGGTATCTTTAAATAGATCTTGTTTGAATTTATACCGTGTGCTGGACTGGAAAGAAAGAAGATTGGGTTGGGGGGGGGTGACATTTTTTAGTGACATTTAAAATACAAAGCTTTGATTCATTTCAAAAGAGGCTTGAGCCACAGATCAAAGCTATTTATGGAAGTTGAAATGACACAAAGTTCTTCTAGAAGGAGAACCAGTGGATGACTGCTTTGACCTATTCTCCAGGTGTGTCCACAGAATAAACAATGACCTAAGATGATTCTTCCATCTGAACGGAAACACAGAATACACTGTTCATTCATCACTGTCTCTAAATGCACACAGAGAAGGCAGACACCTCCTTGCTATACACCTTCTCCTCCTCAGTATTAGCAATGTTGAATAACACAGATATGATAACATTCTCCTCTAACTCACTTTGCAAGCAGCAATCAATTTTAATTTCTTTCTCTTTCTAGACCGATGTGAACCTTCCTAATGTTTTCAGTACATATAAACTAAACCATAACTAAATATGGGTCTCATTTTAAGTTTTAGATGTTCTCACGTATGTCTATCTACAATATTATGTCAGTGTTGCCCTATACTTTAATCCATGCACATTTCTTTTCTGTCAGAAATTAATCTCAGATCTCTAGGAAAATGTCAGGCCTGAACACCATCTCCCTTTGAGAGTAATTCCATTCATTAAGTCTTATCATTCCCTCAGAAAACTACATTTCCAAATCATTTTGAATATATTGAAAGAACATTTGAAGCAAACAGCTGTAAATTAATTAATTACAATTTATGTATACTTAATTCTTTGTTCATTCACTTATAACAGCATTTTCCTTATGATTTTTTGTATGTTTCTTTCCATCTTTAAAATTTTGGGTTAATTCTCTGTAGTGGGGTTTCTTATACCAAACAAGCTACTAGATCTGGACAGTGTGTAGGTTTTCATTTAAATGTATATATTTCTGTTTATGAAAAATTTTGAGAGAACTATAGAGCTGAAACAAGTAACCCAACATCTTTTTCATGGTCCTTAGGAAGGGACAGGGATGCATGTATTGGGACATACAGAAGAGGGGAAAGTACTGTAAAAACGAAAGATTAATCAGAGTCCAAAAATGTCCATTAATACCCTCATCATATCAGTTTAAACTAATGGAGTCTTGACATTTCGTTATGAATACACTCAGTATATTTTAATCAGATGCAGGCAGGTATGTTCCCAGAGAATAAAGGCAGCTCAGAGCACTTTAGATTACTTTTAAAACTTGGAAACACAATGGATGGGGGAAATCTTTGTCATCCAATATGCACCCAGCCTGATCCCAAAAACGAAAAATGCTGAAGTCTACTCAGCCTTCTATATAAGTTAAATATTGTCTAAGATCATCTAAATATTCACATAAATAAAATAATTTTCCATATTCCTTTTTAATCTTTTACATTTGTCAACACTTCCAGAAAACAGGGACTTAATAAAAAGTTGACTTAATAAACAGGGACTTTATAAACAGTTGTAAACTGTTTATAAAATAACTTAAATGTGTCTTCCTCAAACATTAATAAATTACCAGAGAGTTAACCAACGGCATTTTAGCTAACTGTAATTCTTTACTAATTTAATCATAAAATGTTTTAAAGACTTGTTAGAATTTTTCAATGAACTCTATTAATAAAGTACTAATAACTTATCACAGTTAGTAGAAAAAAGAAGGCATTTTTAACAGAGAATAAAAAGAAATAAGAAGCATCAATTAAATTTTCTCATCATGCTTCAGGCTTTAATTTTCTGATTACAGTATTGATGTAATTTTTTATTTCTAAAGTCAATGTCTAAGGAACACTTTCCTCCAAAAAAGACTAAATTTTATGAATCTTGAAGAGCTACTGTGTATTTGTTTTTTTTCTCCTTGGGATATATTAATTACTTGAAGAGGTAATATCTTGCTCTTTCATGTAATTGTTGATAACTCTCATGCTTATACATACACATATGTATATATATCATAAAAAACAGGCATGATGTTTACAGAATGTTCACATCACATAACCACATTGATTATGAACTTGTTTTACAGTGAGTGGCCTTCAATCACTGCTCTAGAAGACCATAGGCTCAATGTAAACTTTTGACTTAATTGCATGGTTATGAAGCTAGTTAAACACATTTTACCAGAACCCATAATGAGCTACTTTTTTTTTGTTAAAAAACCTACCCATTAAGAGGTTTACAGTATTCTAAAGTAGCCCCTGAAGGTCAGACACAACTCTAGAATACCTCAGGCAACTATACCAAGCCTTCAGCAACCACTCATTGCAAAAGGAGTTCAGGTACCTATGGCTGTAACTCATTTGCCCACACATCAGTGTCTAATACCATCTGAGATGTTTGTCCTCATAAATTGAACCTGCTTTCCAGTTGTGTTTCACACTTGTTTTTCCACTGGGATGTCTCTACTACTCTCAAGCATCTGAAATGCTTACAAGCACCTAAATGTATGTGCAACTTGTTTTATCTTTGTCCTGACTCTCACCCATATTGACTCATTGAGCTGTCTACACTACAAAAATTAACATAATATACTCCTTTAAGTCTCAGAGGAAGCCAATTGATTTTTGAAGTAAAGAGTTGTGGGTTTCACAAAGAAGAATTTGTGGGTATCACAGTTTAAATGAATTAATTTTTTTCTCTGTTATATGGCCTTCTCCATTGCAGAGGGGATGTGTGCTTTGTTCTGTCCTTCTTGGACAATTTCATTAGGTGAGAAGTAACCACTGCTTCTACTGTAAGTGTGTCAAACAAAATGGACATACTTTTAATATAAAAAATCTCTTCCTTTTCCCATTTAAGACATCAACAATGCCACAGTGGAAAAATGTTGCCTTTTATCTTTCCTTAAATAAATAATAAAAATAAAGCAGAAAGTATATACTTTGTATTTATTTAGTGCTTGTACTTATTTAGTATTTTATGAAAACCAGCCAATGGAGCTGAGCAGAAACATTCAAATACCTAATCTAAATTTTAAAAGACTTAAGCATAATGAATATAAATGACATTCCTGATATTTTTCAGGTTTCTTCCTTTTTCATCTTAACTTTTCATCAGCTAGAAGAGTAAGTGTTTTCCTGATAATTAATCCACGTAACTCCTTGAAATTTCTCTTACTCCTAAGAGGCCAGATAAGTCTTTTTCTCAGTAGACAGAAAACTTTCTGAGCTGTTTACTAAATGAATGAGAATTTCACTACCTGTTACACAGAAAGTACAGTTCTGTTAACCTTTCACTCAAATAGCCTGCTATTATCTAAAGCCATCTATCTACAAATGTATCAGGACAGAGCATTTCCTCAGTAATGTAGCTCATTGCTACAATCAAGAATAAAACAGGCTTCCTGACAGAGGATATTGAGCATCTTGCCTTCATCAAAATAAAACATTACCAGTTCTTGCCTGTTCCTGACCAAAAAAAAAAAAAAACAAAACCAACAATAAAAACAAAATAACCAACCAAAAACCCCCAAAAAACCTTTCACTTAAATATTGCAGGAAAACTGGTAGCTAATTAGTAAGCTTTCCCCTGTGGCCTTGCTATTATATAATAGTCTCTACACAATTGATGACTTATTGAACAATTTCCTGATTTCCTTCACAACAGCAAATTGAATGTAGTTTTTTGGGGGTTTTTTTTGGTTTTGTTTTTGGTTTTGGTTTTTTTTTTTTTCTTTTTGGAGTGTTATTCCAGTGTTAGTGATCCAGCTCACCTCTAGTCAATGTGATAGAAGTGAATAACCTTTTTTGTCATTATAGGTTCAGCTTCTGCTAATCTTACTGTAGTTGTTTATTTTACATTTAGAGTTCGAAAGATTGAAAAGCCCTCATCCTTTCCAAAGGAGATGATTACTTATGTTTCCCTCCTTGCTAAAGTCAATCTCCAAATTTCATTTTTTTATTAGCTTTCATATGTTTATAAATACATACTTTTATAAGTATTATTCTCCCACAAAGACAATATATCACTTCATTTGAGAGTTTTCCTTGTACAGATTTTTTTTGGACTTTCTTCATTGCTTTGGACCAATTAATTTCAATTTTATAAGACATTCTTTCTCCACACAACAGGAACACTACCTGCTAATAAGACAATATAAATGGTGTGACAGAATTTCTTCATGTAATATATCTCTATATTTGGTTGTCTTCTGCATAAAATGGAGTCATAAAGTTATGATGGTCCAATTTTTTTTTTTTTTTTTTAATTGAGGCCTTTAAGCAAATATTAGCCAACATCTTCCAAACTGCTGCTTGAGACAGCATCAAAGGGATTTTATTATCCGAAACCCTACCATGCACTCTGAGAACTGCAGATAAAGTTACAGGCATATAACTCTCAGTGCAAATTACTGGAAACAGGAGATTGATAGTTCGTTCCATATTGCTGAAATATATAATGAATCAAATTAGTACCTCTGATTTTGAAGATTTTGAACGGATGACCAAAAACTCGCAAAATGGAAATTTAGCTATGGGTTGTTTAAGTGGTAGCAAACAAACAAATGCCATAGGATATCCATGATAAAGTGTATTTTCACTTATATATTCCTGTATTCCTAGAAGAAGACACTAAATTATACTTGAGCAGTGCAATGACCGATATGTTGGAAAAAAGGGATTACATGCTTCACTTGTTTCCAATTATTCTAGTTATCTGGCTATGATGGGGGTGGGGGGAAGCAGAACCACAAGATTCACTTTATAGAATAAGTTATTCCATATACTACTACTAGTAACTTCCAAAGGCTACTAGAACCTTTTCCACTGATTCTACAAAGAGCCTTTGTGAGATAAAGAAAGGCGTAAGATCTGGTTTTGTTCTGCCACTGTAGTTTTTGCATATGTACATAGGCCAAATAAACGCAGAGAGAAAAAATTCTCTATTGAGCCACCAAGCAACATTTTATTAGCTGCATCTTCAACACAGGAATTCAATTAATCCATGAAAAGATTATTCTGCAGTAACAATCAGAAGATTTCCCTCTGTTCATCTTTTCTTTTCTTTTTCCATTCCTTGATTTTGAATAAGGGAACTGAAGCGTTACAGAATTATTTCTTCCCAATTATTACTTCATTTCTCTGCTGGACGCATCATTCAAGGATCATTCTTAAAAATTACTTTGTGAACTCAAGTTTTATGTTTTACCTGCCAACTGTGTGGAACAACTACTGCTTATAAGTAGGAGAGAGGCCTCAAGCAAATCTGCCATTACTGTCATGTATGGTTTTTACATCATACCTACTGGCCTACAGCTGGATTTGCTTGGGATTGTTACCCTTTTGTTTCTGTTTCCACTTTGCATGTTTTTCACTATAACAATGTTTTTTAGACAGCATGGGAAAAATCCATTGGCTGCATCTAATTCAGAATAATTCTCACTTTTTTTTTTTAATTGTAATGCATTTTACTTTATTTTGTCTTAGTTTTGTGCATACAATTTTATAATTACATTATGCTAGATATCTAGTTTTTAAATCACAACAGCTGGAAGATGGATTCACCTTTGTGTGTGCTTGAATGGACTGTTAGTCTTCCAAACAAAGAATAGTGCAGATGGGTTTGTTATTTTTTGTTTTCATGTTTTTTAATATCCTGCAAAAACTTAATCCAGATTCATGGCTTTTTATTTTTACATGTTCTGTCTGTCAAGAGAAGCTGTCACTTATCATGGAAGAAAGAACAGGACTAAGCAGAACCATGATGTGACACTGACAAACTTATCAGTCAAGAAACTATATTGTAATTAAAATATTCAAAATATTGGTAGCTAATTCAATATATTTCCATTCAGTATATTTCCTTAATAAAATGAAACATGAAAGGGCTTATTTTTTTTCTGTCATACAATATTGCAAAAAAAATTGAGAGATTTGTGATACTTCAAAAACTAAGAGGACAAACGTATTAACCCAATGTGTACTGAATCCTGTTAATCATTACACCTGAAAACAATAAATATTATTGGTTTAAAACTAGGTCAAATCTAGTATTTACTGTATGCTGTCCAGGCAAAACTGTAGAAATTCCTGAATATGAAACAAGTTTTCATGTCAGGTTGCCTCATTTGGTTCCACAGTAACAGAGGTGAGAAACAATGTACCAAGAACTCCTCTACAAGTAGGTGCGGAAGGTTCCTTCTCTTTATTTAGTCAGAAGGGAGTATATGACAACCAATGGTTTCTCCAGATGAAAGCTCTTTTGTTTTCCCATATCATAAATAGTTTCATCTACCTGCCACTGTTGATCCAAAGAGAAGAAATACTAATAAACAGTATTTGTCATCACTTCTTCTGAATTAAATATATAAATAAAAAATGATTTTTTTGTCTTTGTGAGCTTCATGCTCGTCCTGAAGCTTAATTACCACTAACAATTTCTTTAGCATTTCCAAGTTACTGTTCTCTGCTTGCTCAAATTCCACTGTGAGGTCACTAGTATACATTAAACTGTAATTTTCATATGCTCATAATATAAATGCTTTCATAATGTAAAAATTAAAGCTAGAGTAATTTTCATAAGACTCTACAATTAGGATATTATAAAGCATTCTTTTAGAATTAATATAGAAAAAAATCTGTGTGGACTTTTTACTACCTGAGCTAGTTTTTCAAAAAATGTTTCAGTTTTCCTCCATAAAATGACCTTTGCAGATCACAAAAATAGATGTTTAGAATTTCTCTATCTGTTATTTGACCAAGTATTTTGAAGCAAACATTCACTGTCAGTTTCCATAGTCATCCTTCAGTACATCTTAATTGCGTTTATAATCGCATACATTAGATAAGATCATAGGAGTTTAAAGAGGGTTTTTGCTGGTTTTTATTTTAAAACTGTATTTTGACAAGTATTTGGGGCTATATATTACGTTAAAACTGACTTGACAGGTAGCTTATCAAGTGTTAAACAATTGGTAATTTTACATTTATGTATAAATAGTATACATATAAGGATGGATCACACTTAAAAAGATTTTTTTTAGAGTAACAGTTCAAAATACTGTGCATTTTAATGCATATTACACACCTGGAAATCATTAAGTTTTGTATAAAGAACAGCAAATTACTTTTTCTCTGTACAATATACCCTAACTCATATCAATAAACTTGTGCCCCAAATGCCTTCCCAAAAATGGCAAGGAAATATACTCTACAGGGAAAATAACATACAATCAAATTTAAACAGTAAGTATACTAAATTAAGTTAAAATAAGAGTTTTGAAAACATGCTTAAAATTAGTCTGAACACTTGGAATGTTTGGAATATTTAGGAATCTGCAAATATTTTTCTGAGCTCTTCATTTATGAAAAATGTATCTCAACTTCACTGTGTTGTGGCTTGTTCTCTCATCTTTCAGATATTAGACACAAAAGAAATAAGAGAGAGCAGAAAAATCCAGAACACCACTGCTAACAAAAACCTGAAACAATTGAAGCTATTTTAACAAAATAATTTTCAAATTGTTTTTTCAAAAGGATAGATAAATAACCAGGCTGTCACATAGAACCTCTTTTGACTCTAAGTCTTAACATGTGTTATAGAAATCAAATCAAGATTCAGTCTCTTCCTTCATGTGTAGTATTCCCATTAAATAAGCAGTTACTCCAATACATATATTTCCCATGGCAAGAAAGCCAATGTAAAGCATTTATATCTTACTTAAGATGCAAATATTTTTGTACCTGTTCCAACACAAGACAAATGCAAGCAATAAAAATACTTTATTAAATAGGTGAACGGGCAGCAAAGCCACATGAAGATGACATCTTCTAATTGCCTGCAGTGCATCTGCTAACAAACTGCCAAGGCTCACAAAAAAAAGCACTTCTAGGATGAAAGCCAGGACAATTGTAAAGGCTAAATTATTAATTAATATCAGGCAGCTATCATAACGGGCTGGTTTCTTGCCAAGATACAGCATGTTGTTGGAGGACTTAACAGAAAGGTTTTTATGAATGCTGAAAACTATAATAAATCTCAGAAAGTTCTACTTTTATAGAAACCTGATGCAGCCTTTGTTTGTGGCCAGCAGTCAGAGTGAAAAAGCTGTTAAGCAATTAATTTTCTTAGATATTAAGATACTAGATTTAAATTCAGAACAATGAATAATTTCCCAGAAACTGCAAGCAAAAATTATTGCTTTGGTTGATGAGTTCTATATGCTTTCTTAACATGTTTCTCTAAAACCAAAAAGTCCTCAAATCATGACTTGGAATTTAAAGTTTTGAATTGTACAGTGAATTTATCTCTGCATTTAATAACCTACATTCTGATCAATAAACATCTGGTAGGAAGTAGTTTTTTACCTAAAACTACAGTAGTATGATGTTTAATGCTATGTCCAGTCTAGTTTTAGAGCAATAACTTAATCAGGCATCCCATGATACTTGTGCTTTTTAATGAACTAGACTCCTGGGATGATCACTGGTAGTTAATTCCCTACACAATGGAAAAAAGGTCATATTGGTTCAGGTAAAGAGGATATTTATTAAATCTGCCAGAGGCTAAGAAAAAGAAGCAGTATTTCTTGACGATGTCTTTAGCTGCATCGTGACTCAAAAATACAGGAGAGCTCATGCACGTGACAAGTTTCATACACCTATCTCAATTATGCCCACATATAAAATTAATAAGCATAGGACAAGAATATTTTATTAGAAAAGGAAGCAAAGAAAGGAGATAGATAGTGCAAGTCAGACCTGTTTAAGTCATTATTTAAAAATGGGACATTCCAGCCTAATTTCCTCAACTTCCTGAGAGAAGCAAAGAATGAAACAGGAGCAGATATAGAATTTAAATTATTTTAGAGAAAATTATATATTCTATTAATTGCTCTTTAGAACTGATGAAAGAAAAATCCTTGTATCATATTTTATGCATTCTGAGATAGCACTGTTTATGATGTAGAAAGAGAAAACACAGGAAATAAGTAATATCTTGTTTATTGTCTATATTAGGAGCTGTTTTACTTGGCAATGGGTCATAGAAAAAAGTTGTCTCACACAGATATATCACTAGATATTCTTTCCACATTATATTCCATAGGTTTATTTATTTTCATCTGTTTGGATAAAACAAATAAAAGTCTGAAGTAAAATGTTTAAGTGTTTAACATGATAAAAGCTAAGATTATATTATGTGTTTAAACCTTATTAGAACAGTGAATACACTCTAGTTAAGTTCCAACTATTTTAAGATCATATAAATTCAGTTCATATAAGAATAAGACTTACAGGGACCCAGGATTTATCATCTTATTTTCTATTTCTATTTCCCAAAGCACATAAGATCTTAAAATGGAAATCTCTGCTATTATGCACACTTAATTAACTGAAGTTCACAGACAATAACAAAAGTTTGATTGCTGAAAATGTGCAGCTGTATTCTTTTCAAGGGACCACAGTTTTCATTATGAATCAATTAAAATTGGATGAACCTGTGTCAAATCCAATGTGACTCTTGGAAATATATCATATAAAGTTTTCTCCAAACATCTGTAATAGTAGTTTCACCAAAAAAAATGTAAATCGAACACCAGTTCTTCAGCAAAATGTTATGGTTTTAATCAGTCTTCCCAATCCAATTTATATACATTTTGGTGTGTATGTATGTCTGTGTTTTCTCTAACTATATATGTGACTGGACTGTGGTTCATGTTGTGCTTGTAAGACAACAGATGGATCTTTCACAAAGCCAGCAAAGACTCTTTTTCTTTTCTAATGATTTCAGTTCAGAAGAAAAGAAACAAGCCAAACCAAAACAAAAAAAAAATCCCAACATAAACCACAACACCTAACAGTGATTTTTTTTTCCCTACTTATTTCCTGAAGTATTTCAAAGCACTTCAGAAACAGAAATCCAATGCTGCTGAACCACACTGACCTCTGAAAGGCAGGGAATTGCCTTGAAATACACACTTGTTCAGTGGTTGATTTGGGAAGATAAAATGCTGTCCAGGGCTGTAGGAAATGACCTCTTATATATTTTATAATGTCAAAGGGTCTGAAGTAGACATGTTGGGCCAATGGTGCATCTATTAAAAACAACAAGGTAAAAATAACTGGCCAAAGTATTTACCTGTTTGGACTTTTCATACATGTCTTATAAGAATGTGTTTTAAAAGTTTGCTTGATTAGAGCTTCATAAAAAAAGAAAAAGCCTTAGTTAATGAGCTAATCTATTTCCTATATCTGTTTGGTAAAAAGGCTTCATTGGTTTGACTGAACTTGGCTGTTCAGATGAATTTCCTCTTTTTTAATATTTACTGGTTTTCATTAATTCAAAATAACTTTTCTAAAAATAACTTTCCAATGAGAACTGAAATCTGTTTCAAAAAGAAAAAAAGCTTTCTTGAACAGAAACAATTTGAGATCAAGTGTGAAAACAGAATAAAACTGAGTTTAAGTATAATTGCAGTGAGATGTTCTGCATTTTCACTGAAACAAACTTTCACTTTTTTTTTTTTTTTTTAGATATAGTTAGAAAGAGTTGTTTCTCGAACAATAAAGCAAGGAACTTAAGCAAGGGCAATAGAATAACCCAAGACTTCAGTGCTGAGCACTCTTTTTGTTCAAAAATCCCCCAAGAAGATAAGGATTTAATATTTAATTATTTAATGGATTATTTAAGGGTTAAGTAATTAATTTAAAAATTCCTTTTTCTTATCTCCTTTCTTAACAGCTGTTCTGTTAGGAGCCTGAATTGCCAACATGACGATTTCTGTCTTTAGCCAGAAGTAAAATTTTGAGGGAGAAAACCAGTTGGCAAAAAGCCTCACTGACTCCAATTACTATATTTGATTTCAAATGGTAGCCCTCACAAATATAAGAAAATTTATACTTTCCTTTTACAAGATAAAGGTAATAAAGACTTAGATATTGATGTGGAAAAAAACAAAATTATGAACTTTTGAGTTTAGAAGGCTGAGTTATTTGGGGAAACCTGCCCATGAGAGGAAAAACAGACCAGTTGTTATTTTCAAAGTTCACAAGAATTGCAGTTTATTTCTAATTGAGAAGTGGGATACTGTTAGTAAGAGAGACACAGACTCAGTCTAGCATACTGATTAACAGATAAAGCAGCAAGCAAGCAGTGTTGTGCCATGCCTACTGTAATACATCCGCACCAAAACATGAGGTGTCTAAACACATGGCAAAATGTTTTGAACTGGAAAATATTATTGAGGATTTAGGCTTGACAAGTACTCATAGATGAGCAGTTTTGTAGTAAGTGCTCTCTTTTCAGTTTCTAGAAATTCAGTTAACCCTATAATTTATAAAAGACACTCAAGTTTACATTATAGTAATGTGGAAAGCATTGGACAAAACCGTTTCAAGTAAATTCTTTTCTAGTGAACTTCAGCACAAACCAAAATACAGCTATATTAGCAGAAGCATCCTGACATTCAGAAACCATTACAAAAATAATTTCCTCCATTTCTTTACCCACCCAGCTATCCACCACATACGCTTACCTTGCCTTGCACATCTTTACTGGAAATGAATGTGGTTTGCAATACAGTAATAAAACTCAGGATGAAGAGTAAATTCAATTCCAGAGTAAAACCAAAATCAGAAACACAACTCAGCATCGCTCAGTTTCCTTAGAGCCAGCAGACACAGAGTAGACAAATTCTGAAATCAGGGATTATTCCAACACTCTAAGCCTCACACAACCAATGAGATATCCTAGCAGAGCACCAATGTCATTATAGTTATGAGCAAGGAGGGCTTGCAGTTTAAAAAAATAACTTAAGTACTCTAAAAATCTGCATCCTTAGAGTATCTTGAAATTCGCTATGCCTCACATGCATGTCAAGTCCTATTTGCTTTCTGTATCTGGGGCAAACACAAGCAGTAGTAAAGTTATACCAGGAGGTATGTACATATACATACGGAACTACAGGAGATATATATAAGTGTAAAGCTGCATATAAAGATTTGTTATACAAAAAAAAAAGGTATAAAGTTATAAATATATATGCACATATGTAAACTGTGTAAGATTTCATGTGCTCCTAATAAATCTCCCAAGCAAATCTTAGTTTGTCAACATTTCTCCTCACTATTACAAAGCACCTAATCTCTGTTTCAGGCCTCACTACTAAAGAAGTCAGGAAGGCATGTCTCTAACACTCCTTTGCCAGGGAATTGAAGTAGATGTATGTGTTAAGCTCAGGTAAGTTTGTCCTGGTTGTCACTGCTGACAACCAAAAAGATGCTTCCACATCATCACTGACAAGCACATAGAATGCTAAAAGATAACTACTATTCTGATCCTTGCTGAGGCCATGGTGGGATGGTTCTGTTGAAATCAGGAGGCATTTTAAGCTGAATTAGATTCTGACTTGCCCAAGGTATCAGTGAGTATGTACTCCAGAATATTAAATCTTCATATTAGTCCGTATTTGGAAAGACATTAAGTGTTATATCCAGCTCACTCACAAAGAGATGAGCTTACCAAGTTTATGTGCCTTTTGGAAACAATGGAAATTTGGTTACAAAGAAAATCTGACTTTAGATTGAAAAAAAACAAAAAAACAAAAAAACAAAAAAAAACACCTCCAATAAATTAAATTGAAAAGCTCTCAAATGGCTTAAATTTCCACTGTGTTAAAACAATACTATGACATAGTGACACCTTGCACTCAATCAAGTGGCATTCCTAAAAATTTATATGTGCAAATACTGCATCCAGTCCAGAAGACTGGATTAGTAAGTGGCCCACAATAAATAGCAATATAAAAACTTAAGAATTTCTGAAATAATGTTTTAGAGATAATGTTTCAGATATTTGGCACCTAAGACATATCTAATAAATAACACTGTTAATATTTGTGTGGAGCAACTATCAACCAACAAGCAAAAAAGGGTGTGTATCTAGCAAAGACATAGGAGAGAAAGAGGGCAGGACAGTGTGAGGGATGAAATTAGGAAGAGAAGGAAGGAGAATGTGGGTAGGGAAGGAAAAATAAAAAAATCAAAGTGTAAATTAAAATTAAAATGGAAAACTAATAAGGGGAAGTAGAAGGAAAAGAGGAAAAGGAAAAAGAACACACACAAAAAAAAGACAGGAGTACTGCCAAACAGCAGTATTTCTAAAAACCAAAAGGGAAATGAGACATAAGTATCTAATAATAGTATAATAATAATTTAGCTTGAACTAATTTGAATTTATATTTTTGAAATGCTTTTTTTACAAAAGGTATCCAATTATTTTAAGACACTGAACTACAGTCTATAGAGCCATCTAATAGTCAATACAAATACTATAAACTTAAGATTAATAAAGCTGATGGCAACAGAATTTGACTTAAACAATGATTTTCATGTGAAGAAAACTCTCTCTTCAACAGTTCCCCCAGACTGAATATTCATTATCCCCTTCGTTGTGTTGAAACATATTTTTATGCAATATGCAATTCCTAATGTTTTATTTGTGATAAGCAAAGTAAACAAGTGAAACGTGATACAGTTCAGAAAGGAAAATGCTTCTTAACAACAAACGCCAAACTACAGTTGCAGATAATGAACTTTCCAGTTTGGAGTTTAGTTTTGGTTGGTTGGTTTGTTGAGGTTCTTTGTGATTTTTTTTTTAATTAAGGATTGTTTCTCTAGCATTTTGTTAAAATTACAATAAAAAAATAAAATTTAAAAGAAAAAACAATGAAAGCAGTTTACTTTTTTTTCATTCAAGGTTTTGGTTTTTTTTTCAATGAGGGTTTATTCCAATTTTATTTGTGCATATTTGCATGGACAATGGAATTTTCATAGGTATCCAAGCAGCTGTCCTGGAAGCTTTCAGCATGTAGATACACTGAAAATCAAAGAGGTAGATTTCAACTGTAGATTGTATATACTTAAGACTAAATAGCTACATGTATATTTTCATAGGAAATACTAGCTCAGAATCTCGGACTCTTACACCACAAATTCTAGTCAATTGAGCCTGTAAAGCTACCCCCACCTAAAATTAGACAGTTGGCCAAAAACCAGCATTGCTGCCCTTTTGCACATCCCATGTTATAAGAGGCGTCTGCTCAGGGCTGTGGGATGTGGTGCAGTGCCTTTGGGCTACCTGTGTGGTATGGAAGTGGTGGCAGGCCTTCAGGCAGCGCAGCCAGTATGGCGCATCTCCCATGTCATTAGACACCTATGGATTAAAGAGTAATTACACCATGATGTTTGTTCAACACTCACCTATATTTAGGTTGCTGCAAGAAAAATAGCACACCTTCATGTGAATGGACACTTACTTCAACTGCTTATTCATAAACATCTCATCCTTAATAAGAGGAGGATCCAAGTCATCTGTGATGTTCTCAGAGAAATGACAGCTTTAGGACACCAGGTCATGTTAGAGTGGCAGCTGGCAGCTCTGAGTGGGTGCAGGTTGGGTACTCTAATTGGTCTAGATATTTGGGAGTGAGGAGCTAAAAGAAGCCTGGTTACCTGCTTTCATCTTCAGATAAACACTATCTTTGGAGATGACCATCTAAAAATTAGCTGCTTTTTTTTTTAACATTTCTAATCTAACACCACTTTTAATATCCAGGCTAATATTACTCAATTTTTCTCAAGAAATATAGTCTAACCTAATAAATATGATCCAATTAAAAAAATAAGGAAAAAGACAGCTACATCCCTACATGAGAAAAAATATTCTGACCATTTTCTTGTTCAAAGTAGTGAATATCATAATGTAACAAAGGTTTACAGCCAGACTGCCACAGGTATAGTTCTGTCAGCTCTTTTATAAATGAAATGTCTCATCAGTCTGCAATTGCATTTCCAGAATACAATCCATATTTAGATTTTGAACTTGAAAGAAGGTGTTAAGTACCTTTAATAATCATGGCATGGTTCTATTAAAAATCCAAACCAGCAATTGAATTACAAATTATACGAAAATATAACTTCAAACCTGATCTTTTATTATCCCTGTATTTATATGTGTATCTATAACAGATTTACTAAATCCACAAAAGTCACAAGGTAGGGGTAGAGCAAGAAGTTAAAACTGAAATCCCAGACTCTGATCTCAGTTATATATTTTAGTAATTTTCATATAAATCACTTCTAGTGTCAGTACCATCAACTGAGATAAATATTTTGTCAAATATTTATTATGAGTAGTTTTAGAGAGTATTTACTAATAACTGGCTGACCAATTTAATCACTCAGTTATCTGTAATATAACTGCTAATAGTATGATCTGTATTATTCAAGTTTTTTTCTTTTTGTGAACAAGCCTATTTTTATGCATAATTTGACTAGAAACAGAGTTCAGTCTGGAAGAGAGTAAAATAAAAATTACAGAAAGCTCTGAAGAAATCAATACATTTGCTTAATGTCATGGGCATTTGTTGTAAAAACAGAGATGGTATCTTTTTTCTTGCAAGGTATGAGATGTTTACTCCTCTAGATCTAGAAGCAAAACAGATTTATTAAATAGGAAGAAAAAAGTGTCAAATTTAAAATAATGTTCATCAGAACAGAAAAAAAAACCCAACAAACTAACTGATTTACAATTTACATCCCTGTTTAATTCTGTTGCTTTGGAAAAAAATAAAGAAATATTATATTTACACATTCCCCACAGACTCCTTATTAAAGTACAGCAGTACTAAATAAAGTGATGAACAGGTATCCTGAATAAAAAAGCTTTAACTAAAATCAGACAAGAATTAACGCCTTTCTGAGCTTAATAGGGTACCCAAGACTTGAGGCATGACATCAAATTCCATAGCTTTCTTGACATTTGTATGAGAGGGTATTTCTTCTGCATGTGCCAATCTGTACAAAATTATATCTAGACCAGCTGCCTGCCTCCCTGTTTACACTTAGACCACTGAGAGCACACCTTGGTTCTCAGAGTTGTAACCCCTCTATTTGAAGCCCACAAAGTGTGCCATGCCAGATGTGTCTCTGGCCAGGACCAAATGGCAACCCTTTGTCAATGCATTTGGCCTTTTTGTTTTTGTGCAGGCATTCATATTTCTAACACAGATTCAATGAATTTGCTTGCAAAGCCTGACTTTAGAATCATAGTTCAACTGGAAATGCAGAATTTTGCCCTAGGACCTCAGTAACAGATTTCTAAAAGTGGCAAAAATACATTAAAACTGTGAGTACCTCAGAATCAGGAAAAAAAAAAGAAAAAAAAAAGGAGGAGCTTATTAAAAGCTGTTACATGGTGGGTGGAATTTGGCTGAAGATGAATAGATGGGATTTTCAACACAAGAGGGAACAATACAATTATATCAGTTCCATTTTGCATACGGTAGAGCAGGAGTTTCCTACTGGGTGTTACATATCTAATAAAATGCAATATGGTCAGCAATTTGTCATTCTTAATAACTCAGCAACTTACCAGACCTTGACAGTTTTGTTGACCTTATTCTGTGTTTTCCAGCATGAAATCAGAAAACTCATATTCACGTTTACTTATTTTCATTTCTGTCTCATTTTTTCTATATTAATTTAATTTTGAAGAAGACACTACTACATATTTCTAGAAAGACTGGAAAATATAACAGTACATGGTTAAAAATGTGAGTATAAAAAGAGAGGAGAGGAGGGGAGGGGAGGGGAGGGGAGAGGAGAGGAGAGGAGAGGAGAGGAGAGGAGAGGAGAGGAGAGGAGAGGAGAGGAGAGGAGAGGAGAGGAGAGGAGAGGAGAGGAGAGGAGAGGAGAGGAGAGGAGAGGAGAGGAGAGGAGAGGAGAGGAGAGGAGAGGAGAGGAGAGGAGAGGAGAGGAGAGGAGAGGAGAGAGAAGAGAAAAGAGAAGAGAAGAGAAGAGAAGAGAAGAGAAGAGAAGAGAAGAGAAGAGAAGAGAAGAGAAGAGAAGAGAAGAGAAGAGAAGAGAAGAGAAGAGAAGAGAAGAGAAGAGAAGAGAAGAGAAGAAGCTCTGTTTCAACAGCATTGCTGCTGCTAAGAGGCTGTCTATTTTTCTGCCTGGTTACCTCTACCGAAGTTAATTTTTTTATTCTTCCTTTTTACATTTAAGTTTAGTATTTGTTCATCCATCCAGACATTGTGCTGTCTTTCTTTGAGCTGCTTCTCATCAGGATGGATTGTTCTTGATCATGAAAAGCAACCAGTTTTTTCTACCTCCCATTTTTTCAGTATCATATTCCTTAAGATTCTTCCAAAGACATATATGAAAAGTCTGGTCTTATGACATTCAAGACTGAGATCCTGCTCCCTCATCTCAAGATTATAAACACAAGCTCATAGTAGCTTCAGACAAGGCTGCTTCCATCTTTCTCAACTCTTGTTAGTAAATATGAGGTCCAGAATATCTCCCCCCATTAGCCCCTTGACCACCTGTGTCAAGCATTTGTCATAAGTATCCTGCTGGTTTTTCCCTCCAGCAGATATCTCTCTTATCTGGAAACGGCCTCATGTACCTGCTCTTCATTGTCAGATCATCTGCAGCACACACCCTCAATGATGTGTTAGTGTGCCCTCTAATCCTTACCAGCTCTCAACTGGCTCAGCTCTTGTCCCTGGGCAGAGTTCCGTGCAGTCCAGGCACTCCCTTACAAACAACAAAATTCCCTACTCTTTAACAATGGGAAGAGGAATTTGGTCTTGTCATTTAAAATATCACTGAACAACTTGTTCTGCTCATCTATACACAGTTATTGAAGTTCTTATAAGTTCCTACAAAAACATTAAATGTAAACTAAAATCTTGATCCAAATGAATAGGACATTGCTAGGATATTGCTAGAACTTAATCACTGAGTCCATAAAATTATGTTTTAACATATGGACTTCCAGATACAAACACCCACACAAATTAAAACCTATATGAGACAATCTGAGCGGCATTGCTTTCTGAAATGTTTAAGATAGGAGATATTTAGAATATAGAATTACAGAATCATAGAATGGTTTGTGTTAGAACTGACCTTTAAAGATCATCAAGTTCCAATTCTCCTGCCATGGGCAGGGACATCCTTCAGTAGACCAGGATGCCCAAAGCCTGGCATCCTTCAGTCGACCAGGATGCTCCATCCAACCTGGCCTTGAATTCCCAAGGACAGGGAATACACAACTTCTCTGGGCAACCTGTTCCAATGTTTTACTGCTCTCCTCACAAAGATTTTCTTCCTTATATCTAGCTTAAATCTTTCTGTGTAAAACCATTGCCCCATATCTGATCACTACAAGTTGTTGTAAAAAGTTTCTGTCTCTCTTTCAAGAAAGGCCACAAGATTTAATCAATAAAGGGAAGCCAGAGCTACATTAGTTTATCTAACAGAATCTTAATGAAACCAAAGCTTATCTCAAGAAAGCAAAAGTGGTTGTAATATTGCATGATCTTGAATCCAGACGTGCCACTGCTGCCAGAAAAGCTAAAATCAGTTAAACAAATGGGGTATAGGCTGGCCATGGTCATAAATGACTGAAAGAAGCAGAAGATATGTAGAGGTTGAAACACATTTGCTGAAGTAGACATTCACAGCTTTTATACTGAAAAAAAAAAACCTAGGAAAATAAAAAATAGACATTTAAAGTGATCTTTTGGTGTCAATAACACAGTATTGTAATTCAGTCCACAAAAAAAGCTCCATATACCTAAGTTCCAACTTTTCTGATATCAGAGTAGGCCCAATATAAAAAAAATCTTCCTTTCATGAACCTTTCTCTCTCTCTCTCTCTCTCTCTCTCTCTCTCTCTCTCTCTCTCGTTCCATGGTAGGACACAGTGAAGCTTAAAGATTAGACTTCTGCATGATGGAGAGAATGATTTCATAGAACCTCCATATAGACACTTCATCCCATCATCCAGATCATTTACAAAGATACTAAAAAGTATTGGGCCAAATATCGATCCTTGGGGGCCCACCTGTGACAGGCTGACAGTTTGAAAAGGAACAATTTACCACCACCCTCTGGGTACAGCCTGTCAGACAATTCCCCACCCCCCTCACAGACACTTGTCTGGACCATAACGCATCCATTTCTCCAGGAAAAGGTTGTGGGAAAACCTATTAAAAGCCTTGAAGAAATCCATGGAGATAATGTCCACCGCTCATGTAACATCAACCAATCACATTACTTTTCATAGAGGATTATCTGGTTTGTCAAACACAATTTTCCCTTGGTGATTCCACGCAGGCTCTAATCAATCATGTGCTTCATATGCCTTGTGATAGCTCCTAGGAGGTTTTCTACCATAGCCTTCCCAAGGAATGAAGTAAGAGTGATGGGCCTTACAATTTCCTGGATCCATCTTTAAGCCCTTCTTATAGATGGAGATAACATTAGTCTTCTATTAATTTTCTGAGATTTCTCAAAGATTATGGAGAGTAACATCACAATGATATCAGCCAGCTCTCAACACCCTTGGGTGGATATCCTTGGGTCTGACCCTTGGGTCATCCACCAAGGGTGACACCCTTAGGTCAGATATTCTCTGTTTCATCAGAGAAGTTCTACTTTTGCACTAACACTCCTGTAGAGGTAGCAGAACTAGCTTCAAGAATATGATTGCTATGTGCCACACGTCTCAACATAACTCCTACCCAAAAGGTACCAAATGATACCACCATAAATAACTTGTATGTTAACTCAACAAAGAAGAGTCTGTGAAAGGTCAGAAAGATCTTGTGATGATTATTCCATAGTGTACCTACCATAAATCCCTGGAACCTTTTCTCTTCATTTCCGTTTTTGTGGGTTTTGGTTTGGGGTTTTTTGGTGATTTTTGTTTTGGGGGTTATTTTGAGGGTTTTTTTCGGTAATGGTTTGGGGTTTTTTTCTCTGCAGGTTTTTGTCACAATACCGAAGAACACAAGTTAAAGCCTTATAAACAATGTGAGCAGTGTGACAAATTGGGGTTAATAACTATGTCACCTTGAGAATAGTATTTTGGCTTTCTGAATATCCTAGTATATTTCAATGTCTATTTTGAATACCACTTCAAAGTACCTAAATTAGTTCAGCATTCATTTTGAAAGTGGAGATAGAATTCATACACAAAATCTTAAGCACCTGAAGTTAGAGGTCTAAATCTCAGGTAGCCCCACAAATCCCGTATTGCAGTCAATAAACAGAAATGGGCAAATGCAGTTTCTGAGCTAATATAAGCAGAAATGAGCATATATGTTTTCTCCGTCATTCTAAAATTTCTGCCTAAATTGCAGAGATAATCTGATTTTCCAGGGAATATATTTGACTGCTCATATTGCTAATATATTGTCATATGAAATTTTTTGAGCTTCCAAGGCATTAATGACATTTGGTAAATCGGATGCACAGGCTGTAGGAGAGTTTCCCCTTCTCAACCGGCAGCTAGAGGTCAGATATAATATTCAATGTCAGCCAAATAATGCTGAAAATTAAGAAAGGTTCAAGCATTCAGTATAGGGGCAAAATGCACAGAATGGAAAATCTTACACAAAATAGATATCACACCCAGGAAGCACAGTGAAGAAAGGTTGGGACATTTAATATCATGAGGATTTTGACAGACAATTAACTATTGAGAAAATATAATTTAATCAGGTGGCAGAAACTGGAAATCTACAAAAATTATCTGCCCAGACAGTCACAGACCCCATAGCAGAACCATCTTAAATTCCTTTACCCATTTTCAGAACAGTATCCTGTCTAGGCAACATTTGTAAATAATAATCAGTTTCAGTAACATGCATGAATGGAAAACATACAAACATAACTGGCTAACTGGATTTACTAAAGTAACTGGGGAAACCTAGATTTTTTTCTTGATAAAGAAACATTTTTATGTGGTTCTTCTTTTTAATCTTTGATGAAGTTGTAGTAGGATTTAGTGATGTGGAAAACTTGAAATTTTAACATTACCATTGCTATGGCCACATGTATCAGATCTGTAGAAATGTTAAGTATCATTTTAAGCAGGTGAATTCAAAGATTTTTTGACTGTTTTACTTCAAATATGAAAAAAATTTACATTATATAATACTTTTTTTGTGTAAAATTTTGATGAAACTGAATTTAATACTCATTTTTTATTGACATCATAGTATCATCTCTGAAATTTCTCAGCAAATTATTTTATTAAAGCAAAATTGCAATGGACTATACATTTAGACCAATTTTATTAATATTTTGAAAGAGAAAATGTAGCTGAGCACTTCCTATGTTCCTTGGATGAAAACTAGCCCAGTCATCCCAATCCATATGTAAGGCGTTCCTCAGTTTACTCTAAATATGCTTTCAGATGTGTCTACATGGAGAGACTTGGAAAAATTAAAACTAGAACTCTGAATTTAAATTGGATTACCTAAACAAGATTAAAGTCATACAAAATAAATGTAATTTATCTAACTTTATGAAGTGGCCTCAGTAATCCATTACAAAAAATATTAAGGAAACTATATAGGGTAGTTTAATTTATTTACTCTGAAAGTTAATTAGAGCTATTTTTTTTTCCTGAAAGACCCAAGTGTGCAAACATTAGAAGTTTAAGAAAACCAATATTTGATACCAAACAGTCTCAGATATCTATGTTGGGTGTCTGCAAATTTACAGATCTACACATCTATGCATAGATGGGAAGGATAAATATAAGCACTTGTTTACCCGTATCATTAAATATTAAATACAAGGTGGCAAACTACTTAACTGAATAGATTTCATTTGATTGTATTAAATGCAAATAGTTCTAAGGAACAGGTACACAGTTCAAACAATGACTAGTTAGCAATTTCCTCACATGAACATTTATTTGCACTGTTTTTAAAACACCACAAGAGAATTGCAGCACATCCTGCTGAACTGTGTAACATTTCATTTTATTTTGTGTCACTCTCTAGATGTAAAGACACTGCTTCAGGGTGCACTATAACACTGACAACTTCTTGCATAGCAAGTAAGGTTGAATAGTTCAGTAGACAGGAATAGCATTGACTGTTTATATTAGTAAATCAAGAGGTAAGTCTTAAAATTTTATTAAAACACAATCCCTACATTTCTAGGATATTTTGATTTTTATATTCTTTCCTTCCACTCTTAACATATCAGATATGGCTAGTTCTGGCCCCAAAATTCAAAAAGGCATGCATAGACTGGAGAGACTTTGGAGGAAGGCCACAAAAGAATCAAATGACTGTAAAACCTGCTGTATGATGAAAGATGGAGGGAGTTAAGTCTCTACTCCCTGGAAAAGAAAAGGCTCAAGAGGACCTCATCACATGTTCCAGTACTTAGAGGGCAGCTACAAAGAGGATGGAAGCACTCTTTTCTCAATAAGTCACATTAGGACAAGGGGCAATTCCTAAAACTTACTCCTGATTTTTTGTTGTTGCTGTTGTTTTTGTTTTTGGTTTGTTTTGGTTTTTTTTAATAGTAAGAAGAATCAATCAGAAGAAGAACCTTCTTGGAGACATGGGAGACTGCCTTTCAATGGAGTTTTTCAAGGTGCAAGTGAATGATGTTCTAGGTAATCTCATCAAGGATCTCTTTCACACTGAAGGTTGAACCAGATGGTTTTTTGAGATCCCTTCAAACCCAGGCTGTTCTATGATCCTATAATTCACTGTGATTTCAAAATTATTCCTGTGTTCTACACAGGAGACAAATTTTGTGTGACTGACAATATATTTCTTAAAATGGGTACCGCTAGAGTCAGGATTATTCTGAATCTGTTTCTACCCATCTTACATAATGTTCATCTTTGTTTCCTGTTCCTTAATAAATTTCCAACAAATAGAGTAGGAACAATTAGCCTACTTTGCCTAATTAACACTAAATGTGTCGATGGGTTTTGAAACTATGTAAGTGAAACTGATGCCATTGCTATCACATATATTTATATTTTTCCTGCAGATGTGCTAAAAACAAAATTGCCTTACACCAGTGATGCATGACTTATGAAAGAAGGTCTCAAATCAAAATGAGCATTTTCCTATTTAATTATATTTATATTCCATGTCAAATTTAATAAATTCACTGCATTGTTTTTAAATGATACCACTGGAGTATTTAGAAGCCATTACAATTTTTTATTTCTCTGTAAGTAGTGTTTTAAAGCAAATGTTCCTTGAGGGTTGAAATCTATTTTAATCGCATATAATTAAATATATTGGAATTTTATTTATACTTTAAAGTCTTTACAATGTGTTTGAGATCCAGCTTTTCTCATTCTAAATAGTTAACCATTCTAGGCCCACTTTTTTCATTCCAGGCCGTATTTTACAACAGATTTTCTAGTTAAGTCTGTTAGATGGAAATTCTAGGCCTCATCTGTTTCACTTAAGAGAAACATTGACCTTGCAGTGTTAGCTTAAATATCTTATGCTGGCTTTAGCAATTAGTCATTAGTAGTACAGAAGGTGTTACACGATTTTTGTGACTGAATACTCATATCCCAGGTGGGGTTTTTCAAATAGTTTTCATAACTCCTAAAAAGACCCAACAAAACAAAACAAACCAACAACAAAAAAACAATGACAAAAGAAAAATAAAACAAACCCCCCCAATATTGTTGATATTTGTCAGAAAATTGCAGATTTTGGCCAGCTTCAGTACATGCATATGTACATTTTTAAATATATACATGGATATATACCACACAGTACATACAGACATGGCAAAAGCACAGACTGACTCCTATTCCAAGGACAGATGCCAGGAAAGTTGTACTGCTACATTTATATGGAGCAGAAGACATGTAGGAAGATTACAAAGATACAATAACTCCCAGAATACTGGAGCCAGCCCTGTGGAGATTCAGCCCATGAACAAATCTGGCATTATATAGAGTCAAGCAATGGCAGATAGAGAAAATAAACAAACTGAAAATAAATAAATTTTAAAAACCTAAAAAATAATATAATTTTAGAAGAGACAAAAACATGCTACAGGATGGCTAAAGATTTTAAAATAAATAGCACTTTATTCAATTATACGGACAGATGTTTCTAATAATAATTGAGATGTCTTGACCCATCTTTCCTGATTTCTGTGCGCTAGCTTGGAGATATATGGCTCTTCCATATTTCCCAGACTTTTATGAATGACTAGGATACTCCAGTGGTCATATAGAGGACACTGTGAAGCTCATTGTTTAATACTGAAAAGTAACTCAGGTAAGTATGTATATTGACTGTATTTAACTGAAATCCACAATCTAGACACCTCAGTTAAGTACAGACATCAAGCATTTTGCCTTAGTGCAATGATTGAAGTCTCCTAATGACACATCTTGGAAAATCAATGACAACTTTTTATCAGCTGGAGCTAATATCTTGGATGACCATCATACTTCACTGGCTGAGCATAGAAATGGTGGGCACCTGTGACTGGGCACCTGTGACTTCTTGGGAGACAGTCTGTCTAGCCTTTCTCTGAAGACAAGCACCTAATGAAGTACAGCTGGCTTATTTCCTTTAAAATGCATTGTTGATCATGATATCAAACAGACTTTTCTTATTATAGTGGTTGGAGCACTTTCACAAACTACTCTGGCACTCAGCAATATGAGGTGAGGTTCTCAGCCTTTCAGCACTAATCTCACCTCCATGACCCATAAGATAATGGGGCTGATCCCTCTGGAATACATGTCACAACATGTGGAAGACACAAAAGAGATTAGACAGCCAACATGGTTTCACCAAGAACAAATTGTGCCTGACTAATCTAATGTCCTTCTAATGTATCAGTGGACAAGGGAAGAGCTATGGATTTCATCTACCCAGACTTCTGCAAGACCTTTGATATAGTCCCCCCACAATATTTTTGCTGCGACATAGGAGAGACACAGACAAATGGACTGTTAAACAGGTAAGGAACCAGTTGGGTGGCTGAGCCCAGAGGACCACTGTTCAGCATCCAAGAGGAAACCAAGAATGAATGGTGTCTTTCCAGGTCCATACTAGGATAAACATTAGGTCATATCTGCATCAATGACATGGGCAGCGGCACTGAGAGCACCCACAAGTTTGCAGATAATGCCAAGCTTAGTGATGCAGTTCATTGGAGGGATGGAATGCCATCCAGGGGGGTCTGTGACAGGCTTGAGGAGTGAATCCATCTGAACCATTAAGTTCAAGAAAGGTAAGTGCAAGGTCCAGCATCTGGTTTGGTGAAGTCCATAGTATAAATGCTGGCTGGGAGGTGAATTTATTGAAAGCGAAAAACAATTTGGGGATACTGGTGGATGAAAAATTACATATAAGCTCATCTTGAAGCCCAGAAAGACAATTATATTCTGAGTTACAAAGATAGAAGCATGGCCAGCATGTTGAGGGAGGTGATCCTGTCCCTCTACTCCATTCTCTTAAGACTCCAACTGGAGTACTGCATTCAGCTTTAGGGTTCCTGACAAAGGAAAGACACTGACCTGTTAGAGAAGGTCCAGAAGAGGACAAAAAAAAAAAAAAAAAAAAGAAAAGAGGGCTAAATCAATCACCTCTTTTGAAGAAAGCCTGAGACAATTGTGCTTGTTCAGCCTGAAAATAATATGTGTATATATATATATATATATATATATATGTGTGTGTGTGTGTGTGTGTGTGTATATATGTATACATACACATATAAATATAAAAGGGGCCTTTAAGAGAGATGGATTCTCATAATCCAATGAAGCAAAATATTCAGCAAAATTTTTGCATTCTGTTGAATTTATGCATAGGGCCAACTTTCTTCCAAGAAACAGTATTCTGTTATACCTTCAGCTAAAATTGAGGGTTTTTTTCCTAAGTTTTCTAGTTATATTTTTTCCCTATTAAACTCTCCCTAAGCAAAATTAACGAAAATCCTGAAAGCAAGGTGCTGTTTACATATTACTGCTGAAATTTTATGAAGGTAACAAGAAAGACACTTAGTATAATTGGAGAAAAAGTTTTCTGTAGTCTGCTCATCAGAGGGGTCAATGAAAATATTTTTCACTTCACTTCCCACATCTTCAACTGCAAATCATTGCACCCCCTTCTCTCTCTCTCTCTCTTTTTTTTTTTTTTTTTAATTAGAGTATATTAAACTTTGGTTTATCTTTGCTACTTCACAATTTCTCAGGATTCTAGACTTCTTTTTCAGGTTTCAGTACATAGTTGAGAGAATCCAAGCTGCTAGAACACAGAAGTGGCTTTTCATAATCCTTTTCTTCACTGCACTAGAAAACAACTGTCATTGTAGTGTTTTTTATTTATTCATAATGTTATTTATCTCTGAAACACTCAAACCAGTGCTCAGAAGAGTTAGTTTGAAAATTATATCAAGTTATACCATGCAACAGCATAATGAGTGTGAATGAGATTCAATGGCAAAGGATAAAAACAGATTGTTGGTTTTCTTGAGGGTTCTTTTATGTTTTTTTTTCAATTTCAACTCATTCTTTTGAAACAGTGAACAAAAAGGAAACAGTAGACAGCCTTGCTTTTACAGAACTTACAACACAACTAGTTAGAATTTTATACTGACTATAAAAAAGACAATGCAATGTATTGTGTAACTCAGGAACATCCTACATGCAGTTTGAACACAAAGTATTCGTACAACATTTATGTTTTGATTACACTCTGAGTGCTGACAAGGTACTGCATTTATGAATAATGCAAAGAAACTGAAAGAATGGGCTTTTTATATTCCATTCTGAGCCTCTGTTTTTCAGGCAAAATGATTTAACAATGTAAAACACATGTCATTGATGGAATATGATTAGAAATACATTGTGTTCTTGACAGTTAACAATTATTCCTGTGTGCATTACTGATGTAGTCATTGCAGCTATAAAAGTTAAGTGTCAGGAATCTTAAAAAAAATAAACCATAGTAATTTCAGCAATACTTTGTACTTCCAGCTCTATCTGAATAATGTTTTACCATTGAAACAAATAATCAGGGAAATTAACATATAAATATTTGGTGTTTCCATTGATCAATTTAGTAAGCATTTAGGGAAAAAATGCAATCACACTAGAAATACATTCAGGAGCATGGTGTCCCATACTCAATTAAATCAAATAGAATAAAACAAAGAAACAAACAAAATTCCCTTAAGAACCCATGTACCCTCATCCTGCCTAGTGAAGCTTTAAGTTTGGAAAATTTTTGTATTTTTAATTGAAATGCATTGCATGATTAGTTTTGATTTATGAAAAACTGTAATGTCTAGGCTCTTTTAATTTCCCTTTGCTGAAAATATTTTTAATCATCTTTTTAATCAATATTAGGAAAAAAGTCAACATTGTCACAGCTACAGGAGGTTCTTACAGAGCCTAGCTCCAGCATAAGCAAAATTCTCCAAATGACAAATATTTAATGTTGGGCTACACTAAACAATTAGCCCCCTTCAGAGAAAAAAACATCTAATATGTTAAAGGGTTATTTGTTTCAAGTGACTTAAAGAGTTACTCAAAGTTTTACATCCAAAAATGACACAATCCTTCTCATTAGAATTTAATTAAAATGTTGATTAATTTAGTCACTTTAACTCTGTGGCATCTTTTGTGGTTGCATGGTCCTCAAGGACTTCTATTCCTATAATATAATTAGGACAGAAGTCTAATCAGAGCTATATTCCATAATCAGAAGAATACCAAGATGTGAATACTGTCTTCAGAATTGGTTAAATATTGAAGAATTTCCATCAAAACAAAGAAACAAAACAAACAAACAAGAATACCCCAACCCCCAAAATCAAAACAAACAAACAAACAAAAACAACCATGAAACCATGTGCCTTCCATGGGATGGGAAAGTAGTGTGCACAAATTATACAAAGACTTAGATATGTTAGTATGCAGCTACACACTCACCTGAGCAAAGGGGGCAATTTATTTTTTTATTTAATCAGTCATTAAGAGAATGTTGAGATGACATTTACTCTGCAACACAAACGCTTTTGTCTTTAAAGGAACTCTAGACCTCCTCGTTCAGAAATAGGTTTCTTCACTGTAGAAGTCTAAAATTTGTCAGGATTCTGCTGATAACCTCCTACAATAGAAGATATCCCTTTAAGGATTCTAGAGGACAAAATTCTGTTCATTGCTAGTTATGAGACTGGCACACCACAGTGAAGTGGTGATGTTCTCGGATCAAGCTGCTTCCTATTAGATTTGGACTTGGCAGTGCTGTGTTAATGGCTGGACTCAATGATCTTAGAGGTCTAATCCACAAACTTAAATGATTCTATGATTTTGTTTGCAGATACTTTCAAAGAGGAGCCCCCTTTGAAATACACAGCATAAGATGTTTAACTTCCCATTCCTACATATTTTTTAAAGTAGTTGTTTGGGGAGACAGACCAAGACATATAAAGGCAGAGGAGTCCATTTTATACCTTTACTACTTTTGCAAAAGCATCTACTATCGTTCTGACTGCAAGTGATACAGAAACCCTTCTTAAAAGAAACCCCAAAATTGAATAGGTAGGAGACTTCTCATGAGGAAACCAGAAGAGAGGGTGGGGCTGTCTGTGGTCATTCTGAAGAAAAATGCATTCTCTAAGAATCATATGGAGGATATGTTATTTATCAGTGGTGAATGATAGACAGATCTCTTCTTCATCAAATTCATTGAAAGTCACAGACTTTTTTCTTCTCAGTAACCTCTTAAGTCTTTCTGCAAGGAGAACTATCTACCTTAGAAGGAGTTTTAAATAGATTTTGATCTTCCTGATAAAGCGAGCACTTAGATGCCTAACCCTATTTTGTACCTTTTATTGACTTTGAGATATATTGTAGTAGTAAAGGTTTTTAAAAAAAAAATTCAATCATTGTTTGTTTCCTATGTCAAACAGGATATTAGACTTCATCAGAAAATCTTTGAGATTATGCTTCAGGATGGCAAGGAGACACCTAAAAACTGTCCGCTGAGTTTCAATAAAATTTGCTTTCAAGCAAGAAGGCTTCTTCTAATCTTTTTATCTTCATGAGATGAAACCATAAAATCTTCTACAAGATGAAGGGAAGAAAGGGACAAAGAACTTAATTTTCTTTTACTCAAAAAAGTCAGCTCCCTGACAAATGATTAACTTTGATAAATATTCAGTAAAAGGTAAGGGTTTTTAAAACATGTGGGTTTATCTCATGGGTAATACTCCTTGATATTATTCCAAATTGCTCTGTAACATCCCTTCTTATTTTATTTAGTTTAACTGAAGTCACATACTAGAGCTGGTTACTGATCTCCAGTCAGGAAGACTTCCCCTGATCTATAATCCTACCAAAGCATTCCAGTTTAAAATGTTTGGAAAGCTGTTCTCAAGACTCAGCAAGGCTTAATTTAATATCAGAATTTTCCACTTTTTTAGTCTATCAAATATCCAGCAAGAATTTAATTTTATTTTCATGCAGTTCATTCTGTATTTATATATTTCACTCAGAATGCACAGTCAGGAGAAAAGAGAGATGTAGTTGAAAAAGTGGGAGGTAAATACATGATTAAAATTTTTTGGTTTTAGAACTGATGCCACTCCGCAGTTTGCTTTACAGTCAAAGTTAGCGTGTACTAGTTAGAGCTCATGAAAATAGGACTTGTTCTCTCACATATTTGCACACCAAAAAGTCAGAAACAGGTGATAGTAGAGTCATGCTTCTCATGACTTTTACTGGGTTTTAGACATATAATAATCTATCATTCTCATTTAATATCCAGCTATTGTTCTAGAAGTCCAAGGACGTCCTTTAGTTCCTGCTCTGTGTAGGACAGACTGGTGTGGAAGACACCTTTTGATGTCTCCAATGGCAGTAGACATCTGTATTTCAGCAGCTGAATTGGCCCCATGTATGAGTTAATTCTGATTGCAGACAGCTTAAAGTAGATGTCTATGTACAGATGTTTGCACATAAGCCAGAGATCTAAGTTCCCATTCTGGGGCTTGAAAAGCAACCTCTGATCAATGAACCTTCTGTAATCCCGAAGAGCTATCAAGTTCACTCTAAAGAAACACATTTTGTTTAGCAAGATATCTTCTCATTCAGTTATACTTCCTATATGGACAGGATCTCCTGGGTTTTGGCATTTAGCTCCTATGCAGACATCTGTCTTTCAGGACCCTTCACTTAGTTATCAAGAATGTGCAACAGTTTACCAGCCAAACAGCATGATCTATTTTACCTAATTTTAGCCATGAAAAAAAAAAAAATAGTTTGCTTGTCTAGACTGGTAGCCTAGTTCTTTTAGTATTAACAAATATTCCAGTTTTCAAATAATCAATTATACCACTTGTCTTCAGGCAGGAGTAATGGCTTCCTGGAATGAATACTTGTCGTTCAGTGCAAAAGAAACACACATAATTAGGTTGAACTAATTAAGCCCAATTAAGTTTAACTTCAGGAGATACAGGTGAGATAAGGCCAGTGATGAATGTTTCTTTCTCTGCTGCTACAGCTTCTTTATCAGTGCCCATTTATGCATCAGATGTGGATTCTATTTATTTTCCTTAAATTATGTGTCAGCTGAAGCTAAAAAAGTCAGATTCTTTTAATCTTTACTATCCATGATCACAATTCAAGTTTTTTCCTGTTAAATATTATTATAATCAGCTTTAATTATCATATATTAAGACTTTTAAATGACTAATGGATTACATATGAGCTGTTTCAAACTCTTACTCTACCAAAGAACTGAAACTTTACAGGAAGACTAATTTGGATGGTTAGATAGCATATGTATTTTGGTCACCAGTCCATTTTCTCACAAATACTACATTTGGAAATAAATGTCTTCTCTGAGGTAGAGACATTATTCTCTTCTTTATATTGGAATTAATTGATCTAAAGCAGTATTGGAATAACACTATTGGAGAGAATGATGACACATCCCACTACTGAAAGATAGTATGACTTGTACAGAGAAAATTTATTCCACTAACATATAATTTTATATAACATTATAAGAAAGCAAGATAAGAACATTAAATTGCTGGGGAAATAGACAAACAAGAACAAAACCAATATGGGTAAATTTTAGCCCCCCCAACTATGCAGCTCCGTCTGCACTATTTCTTTCTTAGGTTTGATTCTTCCTGAAAGAGTGGCTGTAAACTACACCATGTATTCATTTGTATACTCATATAAACTCTTGCAGTTCAGCCTAGATACTCAGCTTAGTAAGGAAGAGGGCAGAGTGGAGGGAAGGAACCTTAAATTTTTTTAGTAGAAACCAGACACTTCAGGAAAGACACTAGAACAGTGAAAACAGCTGAATTTTTGTCACTCAGGTCATAATCTGCACATGGGATTGTAGTTGTGACTCTCTGACCTTTTCTGTGGAAGTACATTCTGTGTCAGATCAGGAGAGCTGGTGGTAGCAAAGACAGTTTCTTGTTTGAGAGGTAATTAAGCTGAATCTTTATCTGCTAAAAGATGAAAAAGGAATTCCATGATGTCATTTGTTTTGAGCTTTTCTGTTATAATGGTAAAAGTTTTTCTTCCGTATGAAGCTTATAGAGAAAATAAAATTTTTTAGATAATCTGTGATTTCTGTTGAATTTACACAGAAATGTTTGAAAATTAATGAATTTTCTAAAAACGAAACCAATAGTCATGTATCTACAAGAAAAATTCCTTACAGGGACAATTTTTTATAGAGTAATTACAAACCTACATATCATATTCTTGCTTTCACTATCTAAAGTAAATTACTCATTTTTTCAATAGCAATAATAGACGGAAATCATGCCAATTAAATAATATAGAATTAATGACAAAGAAGACACAAAAGCTGAGCTCACTTTCTGACAGTTTGTGTGCTGGTATTTATGAATGGAACTAGGCAAAACAGAATTGTTGTCAGACTTGATCTCAGGCCCTTGGTGCTTGATTTGAGAAGTGTCTGTATAAGGCAAAGGCTGCACAGTTAAAAATCTTGTGTTATTTGGTAATGTTGCTACTAGGTCTGATTAAAAGCCCAATAGTCTCAGTCAAGTAACCTTAATGCGGCAGATACTGAAAGAAAGAAAAAAGATTCTATGTATGAGTTGAATAAATTCTTCTTCTTGTCCAAAACCTAGTAGACTAGAGACTTCTGGAGCCAAAACCTAAATTCAGTTCCAGTTTGTTTAAGTCTTTTGTGAACTCCTCCATGGTTTGGAGTCTTGGGTCTCCACAGCAGTCTGTGGTGTTCTGTTCCAGTTCTCAGGGGGTGACCTTATCATAGAAAGATATGACTGAACAATGTTGTGAGGAAAAGTATAATTTTTTAATCTTTGTTTTAAATGTAGTACTTTAAAATTTCATTCCAACTCTTCTTCTTTGGGGAAAAGTATTAGATAATTTTATTATCAGCTTTTCAAACACTCCTTCCATTCTAAATGTCCTTATAAGTGTGGTTAAGCCTCTTAAGACTCTCCCTATACAGAAGTTATCATAGCGCTGACCTTCTTCTCTCATCCTTTTTCTGGTTTTCTCTTTGAAGAGGGGATGACCAGAACTGCATACAACACTTAAGGTCTGGAGGTATCATGGATGCTTTGTACCATGATAATGAAGTTTGGAAAAACTGACACTTGTCTGGAAAAGATGCATTTTTACTGGTGAGATGAAAGTTAATGAGTTCCTCTTGACAAAGATCAAAGAATAGGTGCATGGAAATACAGGCTAATAGAAAATGATCCTATTAATTAAGTAATCTTTCTCCAAACTTTAAAATTTCTTTCTTCCATAAGATATATAGGAAGCATGAGGAAAAAAGTTTAAGAAAACAAGTAGTTTTCTTTGCTTTTCTAAAATTTCCTCAGGCAATCACTGTTTAAAAATGTAAAGGAAATTGTAGTGGCAGGCATTTTATTTCACCTCAAAATTTTCTATTTGTATTACATAGTTTTACCTTTTTTTGTGATTCTAACACTATCGGTCAGGATGGTTCTAACACTTTTTTAAAGTGGCACAATACTTTTAAGAAACTTTGCATTTCATGGCTTTCACAGTTATAGCTTGTAGTCTAAGATAGTTTTTCATCTCAACTACATATGGTAATCCTGGTTCATTACTTTTGTCCGCATTTTCCAGGAGAACACTTGCTTTGATCAACTGGTTATATTATTTGATGGTGTAATAATTAAGCTTTAGGTAAATGAAATAACATTTGAATTTAAAATTATGTAAGACCCATTTTTACCAAAATTATCTATTGAGTAATAAATCAGCAGCACAGGTCACCTCTCTGATGAAATTAATCTGCAAAACCACCTGTGCCACAGAGCTAATGGTATATTAGTGTGATTCATCATTAGTGATCATCAACAGCTGATGATGTGTTAGTATGTTGCTCCAAGGATGGCTCTATTCAGAAAGAATGAACTTCTATAATTAAATTATGTCACCAAAGTAAATTACAAGACTGTAGTCTAACCCAATCAACAGCAGGTAGAAACACAGGCATGAAATAAATTTTTCTGTGGTTTTTCTTTTGGCTTCCTGGTGGCAGCTTTGCAACCTTGTTAATCACATTTCATTACCCTTGTGGAAAATTATATTTGCTCAACTTCCTTCTCCAGTAGCATTTGACAACACACTATTAAGACCTCCAACACTTAGAAAGGGGAATATTTTTCCCATAATGTAAAAAAAAAAAAATTAAAATCCTCTTGTCAATAACACTCCTACACATTTCTATGAAGGTGACAAACTAGGCTTCCATAAGAAATCTTCATAGTATTACATAAATAAATAGATGCCTTCCTGCTTTGCCAATTTTTATCTTTGTCATGGCAATGGTCAGCAAAAATTGGAGAGGAGAAAACTAAGACAGCAAAAGAATATTGGATGAGTAAACCACTTAGACCCACATAATCATTTTAGCTTTAAGATTAGGTTACAAAGTTCAGTTTGGAATGACAGAAAAATGACAACATAAAATTACATTGTATTCCCCTGATACAGCTTTCAGCCTTTCCTCGTGTCCAGTCTCTGGATATTTGAGAGAAGAGATCAGCACCTCCCTCTCCATTTCACTTTCTCGGGGAGCTGTAGAGAATGATGTGGTCACCACTCAGCCTCCTTTTCTCCAAACCTGAAAACCCCAAAGCCACTCCTCATAGGACATTCCTGCCAGCGCTTGCACCAGGTTTGGTGCCTTCTCATGGACACACTCTTCCTTCACATTCTTCTTAAATTGTGGGGCCCAGAAATGCACTCAGCCATTCTGAATACAGTGGCGTAATCCTGTCTCCTGATTGCCTAGTGCTGCTGTGTTTGAGATGCCCCAGAATGTGAATTTCTCTCTTAACTGCCACATCACATTTCTGGTTCATGTTTACCCTGATGTCAACCAGCAGCCTCAGATCCCTTTCTTGGGACGCTTCCCATCTGCACTTCTCCCTGTTCATATTTGTGCCTAGCATTATCCCATCCTAGATGCAGAATCCAGCATTTAGACTTCTTAGATTTCATCCTACTGATGATTGCCTGGTGTTCCAATCTATCTCTATCCTTCTGCAAGGCCTCCTGTCCATCACAAGTGTCAACAGCACCTCCCAGTTTGGTATCAGTAGCAAACTTGCTAACAGTGCTTTCTACCTGCATGCAGATAATCGATAAATGTATTGAACAGGACTGGCACTAGAACTGAGCCCTGGGAAACACTGCTGGTCTCCAGTTAGATGCAGCCCTATTTTCTATGACTCTGAGCCCTACCATTCACACAGTTCTCCACCCAACAGACCATGTATGCCTCCATCTCAGAGTAGGACAACTTGTTTAGAAGGTTTCTGTGAGAAACAGTATCAAAAGTCTTACTAGAATCCAGAAAAACCACATCCACTACCTTTCCTTCATACAATAGATGGGTGCTCTTTCATACAAGGATATGAAATTAGTTAAATAGGACATCAGGAGCTGGACTTTGATGGTTACGATGGGTCCTTTTCAGCAGAGGATGTTCTGTGATTCAGGGTGTTCTATGACTTTCCCTTTGTGAACATACATTGAGTGTGCATGTTGATTGCACTATTCTTTAAATGCCTTTCAATAGCACTTGAACTATCAGAGTGCTTAGCATCTAGTTCTTGATGATTTTTGAACTTCTGTTCTTGTCTTGATCTCTTTTTCTTTTCTTCCCATTTATTACACCTGAATTCCCATGGTTCTAATGTCATGTCACCCTTATTTGGAGATAACTGAGTTTGACAATATTCTCAAATGAAACACTCTTCTTATAAATTGAATAACAATGACCAGAGCAAAAACTTTTTAAAAAGCAAGTATAATTGATAGTTCCCCCAACTTTTAACAAACTACAGCTCCAGGATTTCAGAGCTTCAGTTGCCCATATCATTAGCACACTATCGACCTCACTGTGTCTAATAACCTTTAATGAACTTCAGATTTGTGAATGTATCTAAGCTTTGCTTGAATCCCTTTATTTTTTTTAATTTTATGTATTTGAGCCCATTTATAACTTTGGCCTTCGCAGCATTTTGTGGTAATAAATCTGACAGCTTAAATACATGCAATAGATGAAGAACTATTTCTTTTTCTTCATTGTCAACTTGATGCTGTTTTAATATTCTCTTACCATCACACTGAAACTGGACAATATTGTAATCAGGAAGGGATGAGTCAGAGCAGAAAGGTTACTGGTTTCTTTCCTCTTGATTAACAATTGATTTTGATAAAGACATGGGGTTTCCACCTTTACTTCTGGTAGTTCTGCTATATATTTTTTCTTAAATTTATTTATTTCTCTAAGGTAAGAAATAACTAATTATTCTATAGCATTACTAAGAAGAAGTGCCTACCAATTTCACATACCTGTGGGAGTCAAATGATATTTGAAAGTGCAAAATCTAAATCACTTTCTCAAATGTAGACAGTCTCCACAACTGTGAATTCACTTGACTGAATGTGAATGCTTACACGATAAGTATGTACATTTGAGCTTGACATCTTTTCTTTTTATATTCAATTGAAAGAGAAGGATTAACTTTTAGAGAACAGTTGGTTACATCCTAGATTAGACATCCATATTTCATCAGATGACTCACATTCTTAAAATGTTAGTTTTCCAAAATTTTACAGTTGCAGAGAAAGAGCACAAACAAAAGTACTAAACTTTCTTAAAACTAGCCCTAGTATACCTGACAATGAAAGGTATCAGGTAGAAAATCTACATTGATAACATTGATAAATTTTGTGACAGAAAGAGAAAAGCACGGTCAGGATCATGTGGACTGACACAGTATTTTTCCAAATGCATACACAAAGAAGAATCAAAAAGGTGAGCCAGGAGTAAAACACTCCTCAGATTCATGATCTGGTGACTAACTAACCTGTGAAATGCCTAATAAACAAGAAGAATGAGTTATTAAATAATCCTATCTTTCAGATAGAAAACCAAACTACCAAAGATATTTTAATTCTGAATGAAGTTGATTTTACCTAGATGGGTCACAGCTGCCAGTACAGACTCAAGTCAGAATGAGATGACATTTTATACTATCTGATAACTCTGAACAAAATATATTCCATTTCATGCAGATAGAGATCCCTGCTTTTTGCTGTTATGGCAAAATGAACGTGATAATAAGAAGAGAACAAGTGGGATGCACATTGGAGACAAAGGAGAGTACAAGAGTTTATGGGAGGGTAAAGATAGAAATGAGCAAAAAATTGTGTGAGCACATGTACATGATATACCTGAATGTACTACATTTTTTCTACAGGGAAATAGGTAAGTGTGCTCTGATACTTTCAGTGGAAGTATGGAGGAAAAAAAGGTGGACACACTAGCAAAAGATACATAGGGAATGCGCGTCCTTTGGTCTTCCCAAAGAGTCCTCTCCTAAGGTGATTCTGTACCACTTTTTTTTGTGACAAGTGGTCTCCAGATGTCAGAAATTTATTCATTTCCTTCTTAAACAAAGAGATCCAATATTTCCAGATTACATCAGACGCATAGGAAGACATACAGCCTCTATGCCTGTGGTTAAAAGAGATGCAAGAATCCCTCCCATCCCTCCATCCATCCTGAGTTGTCAGAGCCCTAAATTCTGGCATGGTCTTCAGCTTCCTGCTCAGTATTAATCTTCTCTAAAAATTCTCACAGTAGCATCTATTTTCTCTGTAAGATAGGTAGAGGTTTGCTTCAACATTGGTCTTTCCAGACTCTTTATGAAGTGTTTGTTCTGCTTTGATTATGAAAACACTTCTGGTGCATTACCTTGGCAGCATAAATCACAGTTCCAGTTCAAGGTAAAAGAACCTAATTTTTATATAGTCTCAAAAAAAAAAAAAAAAAAAAAGGTCAAGACATGTAATTTATAATATATGTATAAATTCAAATGCTCTTACAATACTTCGAAACAAAAGTACGGCCTCCACAGCCTTGTCTTGTCTTAGTGAATGAAACAAAGTGAAAAGAAGACTGAAAGCTCATTGATCTGGCCTTCTTGCCTCCAGGCTTTGTAATAAATTCAGTCTTCAAAGGAATTTAGAAGGCACAAACCCTCAGAGAAATATAGAAGGCACAAATTCTATGCACTCAAATTTATGTAGCAAGTAATAATTGTTCATCCTCAGAGAGAATAATCCAAGTGAACCATAATTTGAAGTGCAGATAAAATTATCAAATGAAATTAGAAAATAAAATTATTTAAAATATGGCTAGAAAAAGTAAACTAAACTGAGCAATATAAACCGAATTATGATTTAGGTTTTACCAAAATAGATCTAGATTGACAGGATTCGGGGAACTGAAATTACAGTATCTCATCAACAAAGAGAGGGTATTATGAACCTAGTAATTTACCTTTTTTTTTTCAAGGGTTGACTGTGAGAGTCCAAACAAAGAAAATTCGTATTGATATAAATGCTGGGACATCAAAGAAAATAGCATATTTTCTCATTTCTCTGAAATTATCTTCATTTCTAGTATGATTTTCAGAGGGAAAAATTTATTCTGTTAAGTCTTTTCCAATATAAATTCTAGTATCAATGCATAATAAATAAGAAGCAGCATTCATTAGCTCTAAAATTTACAAAACTATACTCATTGTCATGTAAGATGAAAAGTGGAGGAGAAATGTCATGCATCAAAAGATTGATTTTGTGAAAACTTTTTTCATACGCAACTGCCATATGTGAAAAAGTGGAGAAACTTCATATACATATTGTCACACTTTGTTAAGTACAGTTCATTCCTAAAGTGCTCTATATCAGTAAACAGAATAATTGTATCAGTAAGAGAAAAATGTAAATCTGAGGAAAAAATACATGTCCGTACTGTAAACTTTGCTTTGACGTTATGAAACTACATGTTGTTCTAGAAAATATGTTACATCTTTCTAGCATGAATAATAAAATTACATGTGCCAGGATTCCTAAGAGGACAATAGTGACTTTAGAAAATCTATGGCAGACAGAGCAACCTAAGGCAACAGAGCACTCTTTCATAACTCTAGATTAATGAACTCCTCTTAAATTAAGAGTATCTAGGTCAGTAGACCTAGAAGAGCAGATTCTTTCTTATTCCATGAGGTCTTGAATAGGCACATTCTAAAACAGAGCACTCAAAATTGGAAACTGTTGGTGAGAATACATGTGGCTAAATCGTGGTCGTATGTGTGGCCACTGAGGTTTGGCATCTAAAGCACCTCAGCCAGCTGACTTCCACACATGAAGAAATAACAGTGGAAGAATTGAAAGGAAAGGCAGAACTGTGGCTTGCTCTGCTGTTTGAGATTTAAAACAAACAGCTTTGTGGATGTCCAGCAATCCTGCTAGTGCTGTTTTGAAAAGCTTCAGCGTGGGCACTAATCTTTAGGCTAGAAAGTCTGACTCAGTATTTCTTGTATATGTTTCAGCTTCTGTGGCCTCTGCAATGCATAACAGTAGTCAAAGAGATATTGGTATTCTTTTCTAAACACTGTGAAACTGAAAACTGTCTATTGATTCAAAAGGGACATTTAATCTCCTTAACTCCCACTGTAAATTTTGTCCATACTTTATTATTACATCAGTAGATCAGTTTCATAGTGACAGGGGATGTCTAATATGCAAACTGAAGACATGATACATCAGAAATCTGTGTTTAAATATCACAACATTTCAAGTTAAAGTGCATTCAAATTTATGATATGTTTATTTATACTCTCTGTTGAAAAGACATACGAACTGTGCCATGTCAAGGAAAGTAAAGAATGCCCTATATATTTATGTTCTTTCGGAGCACACAATGAAACACATTTTTTAGAGAAAAAAATAGTCTTCCTCAGTATCAGCACTTACTTTCAATATCCCAAACTTTAGAAAAGGTTTATTATATTAATATACAAAAAAGTATTGTCTCCTATAAAATATTTTAAAAGCTCAAATCAACATTTTAAATGTTAAGCTATCATTAATAACTCAACAAAATGAGTAGAACTGCAAGTTCCATAAACAACTTTAACTGGTATACAGTATTAATAGGTGATTTTTGTATTTAAGTAACTGCATGAATATTAGAAAAAGTGGAGAAAAAATTGCTAAGAGTGGTTATTCTCATATAAATCAGGCAATAGTAAGAATCTGGTAAAACAGTACATCAGTGTGAAATTATAGACAAGGATTCTAGGTCATCCAGTTTCAACTGCAGAATAACTATGGAACATTACTGTTCCTTTTAATCCAGCTAGAGTGACATTTGAAGGTAGTTTCAACTTTTGGCTTCGTCTCTCCTAAAAATTATGTGTCTGAACATCATTCAAAAGGTTGCAAATGCACTTTTAAAATTTGTCTGTAATGCATGTCAAAGTTACATAGGTCAGGCATCCACTAAATTAAATCTGCTGAGTACATTTTACTGCTAGAGAGCTCTACTAGTCAAGAAGAAATTACACTATAGTTAAAATCACAGAGTTCTTTAAATGTTAGGCAGTTAACATTGACCTCAACAAGCAAAGCTTTTTGCAGAAAACTGGAAGCCTAAGTAGAACTTAACTGGCAAGAAAACATCAAGACAATGAAAGAAATGAGAAGAGTTGACCTCTTCCTGTTTCTTTTACAAGAAAACAGCTGGCCTAAATTCCAGTTCAGATACAACTCTTGAACTTGATAGGATTTTGCCCCAACACCAAACTCACACTTTCAAGTATTTCTCACACTTTCAAGTATTTAATATTTTAAATTCAGAAAATTTTCCAAATCTTTTGGAAAGATACTATAATTTAGATAGTTTGCTTGACTGCCTAAATTTAAGCAACAGAATTTCAACTCTTCCTATTTTAGAAACTACCATGGTGTTTCTGGATCTGTTCCAAATCTCCAGGCCAACTAGTCAGTCCTCAGTCATCTTCAATACTGTGTCTCATACCTGTCAAAAAGTGATATAAGAAGGAAAGTTGTTCTACATTGATTTTGAATTTTACCTCAAGTTCATAGAAATAAGTAACATAATTATTTCCAAACATTTCTGTGGATAATGAATTACAGTATTGATAATCATTAACAAATAATTAATTGCAGTTAATTCTCATAATTTATGTGAATTTATGTTCACAAGGCCTCTGCTTACACTGGCTTTGCTGCTACCTTGAGTGGTGTTTGTTGCTTAGAAATGTTGAGGTCAGCTCAAGTGGAAAGCTTCCAAGAAAAAGCTAGATGGTACAAGAAACAGCACCAGTGATTTAGTAGATAATATTTTCTCCTCTGATTCAACACTGAATCAGTGGCTCTGCTTTAAAGGGGCACTCTGCGGTTATAAGGATGATATTTCAGATGAAAAATTAGTTCTAAGAACTTGACTTCACTATTTCTGGCCAAACAAAGTACAATTGCATATATTTTTCTTGTCTTCCTTGCAAAGTCATCTCTTGCAGAGTTATAGTTTATTGTATATTTCCTTATATATCTCATTTCAATAAAGGTGGTGAGGAGGGGTTTTGGAGATTTTTTTTCTTTTCACTTTATGACTGAAACTATAGACTACCCGCTGTACAAAGTTACTTTACCCCTTGAAAGGGATTTCATGTTCTATATCCTTTCCATTGATTACATTTTTCTAATATAATTTTACTGCTATATGGGTATTGTTAAGCACAGGAACAATGTTCTTCGGGACACTGCAGTATCCCTTTCATTGCCGGCTTTACAGAACAACCTAGAGAGACTCGTGTCAGAGACAACAGCAGTGCACCTGATCCTATTTCAATACAGAGCTGGATTGAATAATAAATAGTTTCTGATGTCCCTTCAAGCCCTAGCTTTGTCTTATTTTTACTCATCAGAGTTAATTAGAACTCATTAAGTACCTTAATTAAAGCTGCTTCCATCCATAAAAAGTGTAAATAAAAGTACAAATAAAATAAAATAAAATAAAATATCAAAGTCATTTGCCATCAAGGGTTTCAAAGGGTAAGAGCCCAAAATGAAACAAAGTGGAATTGCAGAGGTTTTCAAGCAATTCCATACAGGCATGTCACTGAGTTGATCTTTGACCCAGAAACACTGCTGACTTACAGTACAATATAAACACATTGACCGTCTACATAGTCACATTTTCTTTTCTTCCTGAGCAATAATTGCACTTTCTCTCTGCAGAAGTCTCTTAATATTTATCAAAACACCAGAGGAAATATGGAACACAATATAACAGCATCAGCCCTCAGAAATAAGGCTGATGCTGACAACAATACCCAAATAAGCTACTTAAAATACAATAGAGTTCAATATTAATATTTCATTTGCAAATAAACAGAGTCAAACAGGCCCTCAAAATATGAGTATCCCTTCAAAAATGAATGAAAACAATATAATATAACATGAATGGCTACATGTGCACAAAATATTGCCACCTTCTAATTTAATTTTAAGGTTGATAAGTATTTTGCCAAACTAAACAGTACCATTTGCTTGACCTCTTACTTTAAATTGTGGAGGTTCAGTAATTTGATAGTTTTTCTAAATATATTTTATTACTCTGGTGAAAATGATTTGTCTACTAAAAAGATGTGTGAACAAGAAAACATCTGGGACAACATCAAAACTAGACATCAATCAAAATTGTTCTAACAAATAACATGGCAAGCGACCAAATTCCCAACCAGTGTGGAAGAGCTCAATTTCATGGAAATGAGCTCAACCAACCTGTGGAATTGTTTTGTGGAGTTTCCGTAACATTTCAACTGGCAGCACAAGGGATTAAAAAAGAACCATGGAGGGGAGAAAAACAGATATGAATGTATGTATGCATGTAATATATAGTGGTGATTTGCCCTGTCTGGATAACAGGTTCCCACCAAAGCTACTCTCCTTCTCAACTGAACAGGGGAGAAAATTATGAATGAAAGCTCATGGGACAAGATAAGAGCAGGGAGAATGACCAATAACCATTGCAGGCAAAACAGTCTTGACTTGGGAAAAATAAGCGAATATATGACCAATCAAATCAGAGTAGAACAGTGAGAAATAAAATATCTTGAAATACCTTTCATATGCCAATAAACAGTGAAAGACTCTATGTTTCAGCTGAATTTGCCTTTACTTTTTTTTGTATTCAAAGGATATTCCACAGAAATACTTTATATTCAGAAAATGAATAAGGAAAATAAGCACCTGAATTTTTTGAGGAAATTAGTAAGGTAGTACACAAACTGACTAATATCCAGTAAAAACAATTGATACAGTTTTATACACTGGTAAATCATATTGCATGTATAGACTAAGCGACACTTTCTAAATTAATTATCCTTTCTCTTTTTTTTTTCTTTTCTTTTTTAAAACATAAAAGACTGCTTATGATTAGACATAAGAAACAGATGAAGTTAACTGAATGTATTCCCTATTTTAAATTATTCACTGAGATACAGGGATGTCAAGAGTTCTAGGGACTGCCAACAAATATGGGTAGGATTGATCAGCCTTGGTTTCTAGTTACCCACTAGGCATTAGCTTGAGCTAATCACTCCAGGGTTTTTCACTGTCTGGAGAAGGATCAGTATCTGCAGGGACCTGTCATCTCCCCTTAGGCATTTAAAAGAGGACAATGAGTCATCCTTAGCTTGTTTCAATCTATTGTCTCAAAAAGGAGAGGTAGAGACCTGTAAGATTTATATACCTCAACTTAGGGCAGAAAAATGATAGAACAAGTTGAGGGGTAAGGAAAAAAATTCTATCTTAATAACAAAGATGGTTGAGATTTGGTGTTTTCTAAAACAGCATACATGGCCCCTGTCAGAAGGAAAGGGCTTGTTCATTATTTCATACCTGGTTACAGTTCTCCTTTGGCTATAATCTGCCAAATGGATTTGCAGACACGGTGACCCAAATAAAATATATCTGAAAATGTCACAATTTTATTTTTTAGGCAGAAATTCAAGTAAAATTGTACTCAATATATTCTTCCCTTTAATTGTTTTAATCTTTCATTATATGCCAAATCCTTCAGGTCTTATTTTGTCCATATCGAGATACTTTCTTTTGAAGTCAAAAATTTGGCAAAATATGGAGAGCCTGAAGAGATGGAATAAATACTCCCAGATATTTTTAAAAATTAAGATGCCAATGGGATTTGTGCTCTCTCACCATTTCAAAGGGACCATCAGTAGGAGATGTAAAAGGCTTGGTTCCCCTAAAACATGAGGCTTTCTGCTGAGAGCTAAATGTTCTCTTTGTGAAAAATTAAGGAATGCAATCCTATTCCTATTTTCATGTCACAGTGGCCTTCTCAGAAGTTATATTTGAATCCTTATGTTTCTGATTCAGGCTACTGCAGAGTGAGTTCTAGAATTCCTCTGAATATCTTTACTAGTAATGTGACCTTGAAAGAACTGCCATAAATATCACTGAATTTTACTTTCCATTCTATCTGAGTAACAATTTTTAATATTCTGGCAACAATAGATGTTTCTATTCCAGAGTAATGTCTACAACATTTAAGAGAGTTATAAATTTTCATTTTATAAGTTTTAAGGAAAATGGGAGAAAAAGAAAACCTATTCTTTAATTCACTACAAGATTTTCTCCAGAATCTCCAAGGCAAAAGAAAGATATTGAGTCACTTCCGTATCTGCCTCTGGAAAAGAGAAGTTTGTCTTGATGGTTTACATGTACTGGAATACTGCCTATTTGTCCTTGAGAAAAGTTTGACTTCTTTTATTGAGCTTTCAGAAACATTAAATCTTATGGTGCTATAAGCTTTCTGTCGTTACTTTGACTGTGTAATTTATTCCATCTAATCAGTAAACCACAAATGTTCTTCACTTTTACATCCTTTTTTTGATCATGCTCTAACACCTCAGCATTACTTTAAAAATAAAATAAAAAAAAATTCATCTTCATCTCAGCCCTTGTTTCTATCCCTCCCTCTCAAATGTTCTGCATGCTGCTTTCTTTGCCATCTGCTTTGCTTCTTCCCAGTCTGAAAAAGTTCATCCATATTTTAGCCACTTCTGATGGCTAAAGCTTAGTTGTTGACTGCTCTCCAGGTTGCTCACAAATCTTACTCTCCTATCTTATATTTTTCTGATTGTGACAAAAGAAATTTCTCTGATTTAGTGGTGGCAATACAAAGGGAGGGATCCTATAACATTCACAAGAATAGTTTCACAGCCTTTGTTAACTTATCAATAAGTAATATAGCAGAGCTAACTTAACTTTCATACTAAAAAAAAAAAAAAGTGGTTTTTTTTTGATGTTTGGGTTTTTTCTGCACAGACTACATTGGATTGGCTGATCAAGCAATTTATAACCCAAATCTTCTCTGCTTTTTCAGTTAATAAAACTCTAATGGAAGATATTACTTTTTCTGGCTAATTCTGCCTTTGAAATTCGTTATTGTCTTTGAAAAGTGAGTTTCTTGTTTTTTTCACAGAACTATTTTGATCATGTTCTAGAAAATAAAGTAAGCAAAGTAAGCAAGTCCTTTAAAAATGTCCACATATCTCAGATCATTTCTTCAATTTACTTGCCTGTATCCTATCTCTTTACCAGTCTGGATTCTTTGGCATCAGGAGAAAAAAAAAAGTTATAATAAAATAATATATATCAGCTTATTTAAATAACAATGGTTAAATAATGAAATTGAAATCCAGGTTTTAAAAGCTCTTAAACATGGAATACAGTGCATCAGGCGGTTGTCATTGGCCAACAAAACTTGAGGGGTTCCCCAATAGCCAAAAGCTAAGATGTGGTTACAGGCAATGTTTATTATTTCACTAATATCGCACTAAATTACTTAGAAAATTGTTGGGCAGTAAATGTGTGACCAGTACATAAGGGACTGTAATTGCAATCTTAAGCTATTTTGAGAAAAGGAGGTAAGAGATTTATGGAACCCTGTTAGACATTTATAATTGTCTTCAAGTTGTTATAAAATGTGGAAAATAATTGAAAGAAAGCTATCTAATCAGGTCATCATCCCATTTTTAGTGATGTGGTGCAAGAGACACAGTTCAGTAGTCGAGGTCTAACCCTTTAGAGAAGAATTTTAGAAAATAGTATCAGACATTGTTATTTCATTTTGTTAAGCTAAATTTATTGCTTTCATTTAGACCACTATACACATAGTATAAGAAAATAATTTTTAAAATTATAATGGCATTTGTAATTCTCTTTGTGCAAACTGCACCATGTTGACATGATATTTAAAAGCCACAAATATTTTGAATACTGCTAATTAAATTATCTGACAATCTGGGTTAATTATTATTTATTTGTTATGTATGTTCTGTAGAATTAATTAAATATAATAGCAAATAACACATTCCCTACTGCTTTATCTACACCGCGGTAATATGCACAGTGGTTCATCTACCTGTATGTCTGCTGTATTATGACATAACAACATGTGCTTAGAACTAATTGAATGTTTAAACCATTTAATTTATACATAGAATAAAATGAGGTAAAAGTGCTTTGTCTGCTATTACCATTCAGCTGAAACAACTTTTTTTCTTTGCCATTATCTGTTAGCTTACAACTGGCACAATAGTTCCATTTTTTGGCATGTTTTCCTTTTTAAAACTGTGTTTGAGTTATGTATATGCATATTTTCAATAAAATGAAAGGCAGTTCATGAACAATAGCATTGCATAGCCAAACTACATGTTCTGTTGAATTCACAAGTAATCTCAATTCTGCGCATCTGCCAGGATTAGTCTTTGAAATCACATCATGGTGTCTCTTGTGCACTGACAGTATAATAACTTGCCATAAAGTAAAATCTGCAACTCAGAAGTGTAAAAGCTCTTACAGTTTAAACTGGTTCTTGGATAACTCACTTAGATTACACTGATGTCATTTTCAAGACTGCTTGATTTGATCCAAAGCTAGATTTATTTCTCAGACTTTGATTTTCCTGAAACACATAGACTGTAATAGGTAAATATTTTGGGAAATAAAATGGTCTGTGTAGTATAAATACACGTATTTCCAGTAAATTACATTCAAGTTTAAATTATGTTACTTCACTCTTGAAGGAAGCTGTTCAAGTATTAATTATTCATCTCAAGATGATCGCAGGTATTTTAATGTAGGGACTTTTTAAAAGAGTAGAGTAAGACACAGAAAGTGAAGTCACCTCCAGGAAAAGCACGAGGCCCTTTCAGCTGGCAAACACATGGGAGTGGTAAATCGGTGAGAACCTGACTGAAATTATTAGAAAATACTGAGAATCAAAAAATTAGTGAGACTGAGGGTTTGCAGTTGATCAATCACCATAAGTTAAATGTATACAAGATACAGGTAAAGCACTTGTTCGAGAGTCTATTTGAATAAGAACTATGCACAGGTCTCATTGAGTCAGAACTGGTGCTTAGTAGATTAAGTATGTGTTGGCATAACAAGGCAATTAGAAAAATTGCTATCTGGACTTTTACAAATATAAGAAATTCTGCTGTAAATGTATTTAAGTATTAAATGACTGAAGAAAACTGTACACCGGTCGAATGGTCCATGATTGAAGGCTATGGCAAGACAGAAGATTTGTCATAGAATCATCAAATTGTTTGGATTAGAAGGAGTCTATAAAGATCATCTAGTGCAACCTTCCTGATATGGGCAGGGACATCTTTTACTAGACCAGGTTATTCAAAGCCTCATCCAGCCCGACTTAGAACATTTTCAGGGATGGAGAACCCATCTGGTGGGTAGCTTCTCTGGTCTCACTATTCTTCTCATGAAAAAAATTCTTCCTTATGTCCAATCTAAACTTGCCCTCTTCAGTTTATAACTGTTGCACTTCATTCTATCACTAGAGACCCTGATAAAAATATCTTTCTCCATCTGTTTTATAAGCCCCTTTTATACACTGAAAGCCCTTAAGGTACTCCAGGCTGAGCAACCCCACTCAATCTCTCCAACAAAGACTAGCAGTTGCTCATCAAGATGAAAGTTTAAGAAACATGGATACAATTCCTTACTTGAGAGTTGATACAGTTTCTTAAGCCCGTGTTAGAAAGGTAACCATTTTTACATAAGAACCTCTGTGAGGGAAACCAGTCCCAGCAGTCACTAGTGCCAGCTTGTGGCAGATGACACACTCCTTGTCTGGTGTATCAAGGAAAGAACGCTGTTCTCACACCAGGGAATCTGGCAACCTCGTGGTGAAGTCTAGAGCAAAGTGACTGCCTTCACTGAACTTTTAAATTTGAGACTAGATAAGAGGATGAGATCCAAGCAAAGCCAGACACCTGCTGTGGTGGATAACAATGTCAAAACCAGACATTCACTAGGTAGAAAGAAGGAAAGAAGAAATCATGATCTGCAAAATACTTTTTGCCAAATAAATAAAGTTTTGTCCCAATTTAAGTTCATGTTTGGCAGAGCAGTGAACAAGTAGAAACTACCATCATCTCACTTCACTATCTTTCACTCAGCCTCAGTTCAAAGGGATATTTTCTCCAAATATGAATAGAGTGTATTTTCACACTAATTTTCTTTCATCTTCTGTATCATTTAGCACCTGTGCAGGATTTTAAAGCTCACATTATTTATAATTTATTCTGCTAGCAAATAACAGTCGAAAAAACAGATACTTTGAATTTTTTGGTAGCTGACTGGCCATTTGTACATTTCTTTACAATCAATAAAATGGGAAATAGAGTTGAGATTCACCAGCAATAACTGTGTTCAACAAATGCCATAGAAGGAATGAGTTTGCAGAACAAATGGGGAAGGGAAAGGAGAAGGGAAAGGGGTAGGGGAACTGCAATAATTCATATAAACTTTCCTTCCTGTGCATCAAATTCAAACAAAATCAGTGTGTAACTGGTATTGGAGAATACTACCTTTTTTCTTTCTGTATTTACTTTCTCCTTATCAAGTAAAATAAAACTTTTCAAAACAATAAAAAATTTCAGTTATATTTGCAATAGTGTTTTGACTAGATACTTGACCCCAAGTGGACAGTTTTATTAATCACAGTAGCAAGGAACAATATCACTGAGCTATTTAAAATTTTAATAAATTTTGCTTAAATTTATATACATTTGATTGATAGAAACTCAAAAATCACGGCAGGAGTTACTGATGAAATCTCAAACAGGTTTTATTATCACAGGCCCTTTTAGCTGCTGTTCTTGCATGCAAGGTAAGAAGATTAATGCAGTGAATCTGGGATGAATGCATGGGAAATATTTGAAAGCTGTCGATCACAAATTCCACCCTAAAGTATATATTAGAAGGGTTGACAGAAACCATGTATTCTGCTGAGATTCTGGTAGAACTGTTGCTGTTACTCTCCTGTTCTGATCACAGATTTACCCAACACTATTTGCACTGAAAGACCTTGAGTCTTAAGATCCAGTGTGTATTTTCCTCCAATTCCAATGGGTTAGTTTTATTAAGCAGTTTGGAAATCAAGATTTAGGTGCAAAGATTTCAACTTGAACTACTTGTGAACTTTGGAAACTGAGGCACAAAGACAGCATCACCCTGAACTGTGATCACTCAGAAAATGGGCAGAAAGGGTTAAACCCCTTCATTGCTTGCTTACTCGGACTCCCCTTCAGTACCTTCTGAATAATAAAAACAAGGCAGCTTCTCTTTCTTCTCAAGGCAGGAAACTTCTCTCTCCTATTTTTACACAACATATGGAAGGGCACCTATGCCTCAGAGATGCTATCTCAATATGAGTAATGAATGATAAGAAAGGCAACGAAACTGGGGCAGCATACTCAAGCATGAAGAAAACTAAGCATTATGTGTTATATCTAACATCATGTCCTTCCTCTAACTAAATTGCTCCAAAAGATGTCTCAGCATATGGCTGACAGAATATGCACAGAATGACCTAAAAGCCACTGAAATACTGGGGCATATAACAGTGTACAGTATATCTCATCCATTAGGATCAGTATTGAAAAGTTTGAAGCAACCTTTATTCAGTAGGTATTACCCCTGTTTTGAATAGATCCATTTGTGTAATGTTTTTTTTTTCCATCTACAGGTTAAATATAGATGCACCAAAAGACTCCAACATAAAAGAACTTTGACATTCTAACTTACCTGAAGTGAGGTTTCATTAAATACATGAAAAAAAAAAAAAAAAAAACTAAAATATGTTAAGATGACTACAACATACACACAAAAAAGAAACTAAGCTTTTCTATTCAGACTCCATAAGTGACGGACAATTTTTTCTCCACTAAATCTTAGAGAAAAAAAGAGAATTTACAAGTATTCCATTCATACTTTCATATTGATCCTCTGAGGTCAATTCACATGGTTAATTACTCTCTTCTAGTTTTTATTTCTACAAAAAGGTTACTTCAAATAGGGTTTAGAGGTTTTTTTGAATGAGGGGAAACTTCTGAATTTTGTCCATGGAGTTCAAATTTTATAGAGGCTCCCATTATGTCAAAGGATTTAAGTATTTGCACAGTGCAGAAGGAATACATGCTATTTATCTTTAGTGCCTTTTTATTTTATAATATGTAGAAGAATGTAACTAAATTATATCCAAAGGTTGATAAAGTGAGAAAGACAGCAAGGACTGGAAGATATGTGGAAAACAAATAAGTATTATACCAAGGTAAACAGTTGACTCACAATGAGCTGTGAAAATTAAAAAGCTTTGAGAAAGATTATTCCAAGGAACCAATCCATGATCCAATGACTATTTAAAAATGCCATTTTGGCCCCTTTCAACTGTTTTTTTCCCCTGGATACAAAGAACTCACAGCTTCACTCCCTCACACACATTAAAAAAACCCTAAAAGCTTGGAATAATTCCCCCATGAAGTCATAAGAACAACATCCTTCCTGTTTCAATGTGAAAACAGTTAATTATGTATTCAGTATTTAAAAACTCTTTTACATTATTTGAATACCTACAACCATGTGACTTTCAGTGCAAGTAGCTAAAAGATTTATGTAATATTGCATATAGAAGCTTTCTTCAGCTAATTACATTCCTAATACCACTTGGGTGAGGAGCAGAGGAAAGAAAAGAAGGTGAGAAAAAGGAAATTTTTCCCCACAGTAGACCTGACTTTACTGGGAAAAAGTTTCAAAGCTGTTTTTAAATCTGTATTTACAGAAGTAGGTTCCTCTAGAGTTTCCAGATCTTTATGTTGAGATGGGTTGTTAGGTCATGCCTGAATATCATTATTCTGGAATAGCATTAGCAAAACCTTTTCCCTGCTATCCCAAACAACTCTCTTATATCAAAAAGATCCTTTTCAATGGAAACTGTGGATATTTTTACATATTTTTTTAGCAGTCAGATTGTATCTTGGTGTAATCAGCCTTGATGTAAATCTAGCCTACCTCTCAAAGGATAGTGTTATACTGAATAAAAAATTGCATAGACTCTGTTTTCCCATGCACAGTTTTAAAAATAATGGTAAAGAAAATTATACAGAACTGTGCTGTTCGGGCAGACTTCTAATGAATCCAGGTGATTGATAGGATTTTTTATAAACAAACAGCCACAAAGAAGCCGTAAAATGGAAAGGAGGATTCATAGAATAGCATTATGCTAATCCCAAGAAACTAATTCTAGTGATGTACTACAACAGCCGCTCTGTACGTTCCATTCACCCAAAACAAGAAAATATACTGCAGAGACCACTCAAAAGTTTAGTGTTACCTTGCTGTGCTTTACTGCAAATCAATGTAATATGAGTTTCTAGTGCCAATATTAGGATTTTGTGGGTAGTTGTGAAGGTTTGATTTGCCAGGGTTGTGGTTTAACTCCAACCAGAAACTCAGCTCCATGCAGCTACTCACTCATTTCTCCATGGTAGGATGGGGGAGAGAACCAGAAGGGTAAAAGTTAGAAAATTTGTGGGTTGAGACATAGACAGTTTAATAGGGAAAGCAAAAGTAGCACATGCAAGCAAAGCAAAACAAGGAATTTATTCACCACTTCCCATGGGCAGACAGGTGTTCAGTCATCTCCAGGAAGGCAGGGTTCCATCATGTGTAGTAATGACTTGGAATAAAAAGTGCCATCTCTCCTCTTCCTACCTTCCTCTTCCTCCCCCAGATTTATATGCTGAACATGACACCATGAATATCCCTTTGGTCAGTTGGGGTCTGTCTGTCTCTCCTAGCTGTGTCCCCCGTCAGCTTCTTGTGCACCCCAGTCTACTTGTTGGTTGTGTGGAATAAGGAGCAGAAAAGGCATTGGCTCTGTATAAGCACTGCTCAGCAATAACTAAAACATCCCTCTGTTTTCAGTACAAATCCAAAACAGAGTCCCATACCAGGTACTCTGAAGAAAATTAACTCTATCCCAGCCAAAACCAGTACATCCAGTTTGCAAAAGAGCTAGGCAAACAGTTTTTCTTAATTCATAGGAGGTACCATGACACATTGCTTTCTTCATCTAAAATTTCTAATCCTAGTGGAACTTTTTTACAGCAACATAATACAAACCAATCCATGATTGCATTTTGTTTGTGAGTACAATGTCCTTCACTCTCCTCTATTTGTCTTTCTCAGAATATTACTTTTCTTCTCACTTCCTTTCCATCCAGCAGATATTACTGAAAACTTTTGAGCTTTAGAAAATGGCCACATTCTAATTTCAAAACTTATCAAAAAAAGGAATAGACACAGCCTTTGCAAAAAGCTTCAGAATATATGTAATTTTTGCAAATCCCCATTATGAATGAAATTTGATTAGAATGCACACGCTGGTCTTAAACATATCTATAATGCTGCAACAGTTATGTGGGGTTTAGTTTTATAGTGTAATAACATATGTTTTTAAATTGGTTAGACATTTTAACTATCACTCTCTGCTCTTCTCTAACAGCACTTGTTGAGGAGATGTGTGATTGACACAACTAGTAGTGACACCTGACAGCAGAGAACGTGGGCCTGGAGGAGTGGGGGAACAAACAACAGCTACTTGTCAAAATTACGTGATCAAAGTAGCCAGAGATTTCAGCGACTCATGTTAAAAGAAAATAAACAGAAAAGAAAAATATGCACAGACACACAGAGGTCTGCAGTTAGAATTTGCATATGCAAAATGTAACAGAGGAAAAGAATTGTTTTTAATGTCTTGTTTCTCTACAGTCCTATGTGGTAGAAAAATTCCTTATGAGGTATCTAAGTAGTTTATGCAATTATGAAACTGAACATCTCAATTATTAATGAGCCCTTGTTCCTCCACATCTGTGAAACATCTGTCTCCTTTTATATTATCAGTGACTAAGACAAAGAAACCAAACAAAATTCCTCAGATAAAATTATTTGGTCAATATCATATAAAACACCATTAAGGTGTTTTGGGTTTCATTAATAGTAAAAAAAGACTATGTTTGTAAGATGGATTAAAAAAAAATAAAACATAGTTTTTAAGCTTGACAACCTGTCAGATTAGAAAGTACAGAACCTGTGAGGACTGCTTAATGGATATAATTACAGAAACAAGTAACAAGTATAATCCAAGGGATTACTCCCCAGCCATGGCCATGTAACAAATAATGCTAATTACATATTTATAGTTTTTAATAATTAAAATGGACTTTTGCATCAATTGACCTTGCATGCAACACAGTTTACAGAGATTCTTATTCTCTGTGTTACACTGGGTTCTCTTACATTCAACTGAAAGTCTCCAGGGATGAAGAGGATGCATCCAAAGATACTACTATAATTAATTGCAGTATGCATTCAGCTTACAAGTAGTGGCCCTTGATCTGTTTTCATATTCTGTGGAAATCTTTAGTAAATTAAATCCTTTATTTAGGTGACTTTAGAAGATGCATTAGATTACTTCCTGGCCTCTCTTTAATAAAATGAACAAGGTTCAGAGTCTGTAACAAAGATGCTATTTAAAGAAGTTATTTATAAGAGCAGGTAGCGACTGGACAGGGGAAAATAGGAAAGTGAAGGAGGACAGGTTTAGATTAGAGATTAGGAAGATATTCTTTACTGCAAAGGTGGTGAGACACTTGAACAGGCTGACCAGAGAAGCTGTGGATGCCCCCCCATCCCTAGAAGTATTCAAGGCTATGCTGGATGGAGCTTTGAATAACTCTTGTCTAGTGAAAGGTGTCTCTGCCTGCGGCTGAGAGGTTGGAACTAGATAATCTTTAAGGTCCCTTCAATCCCCAAGCCTTCTATGATTCAGTGATTCTCAAATCTGTCAGTAAGACACATTTTTCAGTTTCTGAAATACCCTGAAACCTCCCCTACAGAGTGGGGGGCTTAACTTATGTTTACTATTTTCAGTGCTTGTACATGAAGTGGCAGTCTGGCATACTTTTACATCTGAGATCAACAGAGTCTCTAAAGATCCAGTTCACCTGATCATTTTAAGACTCATGTTTTGTTATAAATATAATATATCTGCTTAGATTTATTTGAAGTTAGCAAAATCAGTCTTGAAATGCACATATCTTGATTCAGACAACATAGATGACCAACAACTTGTTAAAAATTCATGACTAAGTTTTTTTCCATATAAACAGCAAAACTGTTACTGATATGACTCTGAAGTCTTAGCAAATTGTAAGGACTTAAAGAGCACTGTTGCCTGTCTCAAACATTGTCAAGGCCAAAGAATAAACTTTCCTTGCTAATTTCAGGCCTAGTGGAAGTGAAGATGAAAAGCCTACTAGAAAATTCTCTTTGTGTTTAAGTACCTCAACAGAACTGACCAACTCACACTTACCAAGGTTAATCAGAAACACACAACTCGGGGCAACTGAGTTTGTCAGTGTAATTTTGGGTTAGTTCGTGTCTAGATTTCACTTATTTTCCTTTTGGTTTCGTGTTTGGGTTTTTTGTTTGTTTGGGGTTTTTTGTTTGGTTTTGGTTTGATTTTGGGTTTTTGTTTTGTTTTTTGTTTGTTTCTTTGTTTTCTTCTTCTTTTTATTTTTTACACCTTAAAGGATCCATCCACTTCCCAAAAGATTTTGAACAGTAACATTTTTTAGAACAGTAATAGCCCAAAACTATTCATGACCTTCTTTTAAACTCATATAATGCTTACAAGAAAGCAATTACGTGTCAAGCAAACTCTATTTCAAATTACACAAAGTATGGATAGTCAAAATGGTTTAATATTTTCTACTTTCTAATTTCTCGTATTAAGCTTAACTGTATTGGCAAAATATTCATATCAAAACATTTATGCTAATGAAAAAATTAGTTCCAAGCTTTTAATTTTTACAACATAATTGCTAAATGACAAAAAAAGTGGAATTCACATATAAGTCAGTTAAAGCATGAAGGACTCAATGTTCCTAAATTAGAGGATGATAGCAATAATACCTTTCATTTTTATAGTATCTTTAATCTTGGAATATCAAGAGGTGTAATAAATATTATCGATTCCTTCAGAATATTACTGGTTCTTTCATGCAGTAAACTTGCAGATAAGACGTCACTGTATTGACATTAATGGTATCAAAAATCTTGACATGCAGGCAAATCCAATAAATAAATGAGGTTCCCCCACTTTTCTTAGAGTAGTTCTTATATCAGAAGCCTGTAGAAAGTTCTCTAAAGTGTTATTGATGTGACTAGGACCATAGCCACATGCAACACTGATAATAGACTTTAATTGCAGGTTTTATTCTCAACAGTCATATGCAGAATGATTGCTTTATACACAGGAAAGGAATAAGCTACAAATATAAGGCTAGTTAAACATTTGGTCCCAGTAAATTGTTAAATTTAGTTGACTACAAAATACATTTATGATCTATTGCAGATATTTAAATCGGAATAGATTCCATTTAAAAGAAGACATAACTCTACACTTGCACTGGGCTTGCCATGTATTATTCATATTTTTCATCTGTTTACATTTGCAAGTACACTGTTAGCAACTTTCACATATTTACATGCAGCAGAACAATATCAAATTCACTTGCAACTCTTAAATGTCATCAGTGATCCTTTTGGAAGGAACAAAAGGGTAATTTGTATAAAGGGTAATATCTCCCTCGATGCTGTTTTATGACATGTCATGACCTAACTGAAAACCATAATTATCTTTATGGAATAACTGTAATCTTTTGATTAATAGGCTTTCATGAGTTGAAACTGGCTGAAGTTTGGACTCGCATTTAGATCTCTTTTTCAGAAAAATAAATCACTGATAATTCTACTGAGCCCAAAGCATCAAAATCAGTTTAAATTCAGTATACTAGATATCAGAATAGAAGAAAACTTTCTTGAAATTTCTTAATGGTCTTCTTCCATTGTTTTTGAAAAGGAAGAAAAACCTTTCAAGAAAAGAAGTCATCTATTACCACCTGACTACAGAAACAACTTGGGCTTGCAAATTATAGTACCAATCTTTATCAACAGGTGTAAAGAATGGGTTGCATACTGTTACTTTCACTAGTGAAGCTATATACCAAGAGGGCTTCTGGTTTTGTTTTGGCTCGTTTTTTTCTGGAAAAGGTCATTAATAAATGCAGTCAGTGTATTTGTACTTCATCTCTTGGCACGCAACCTCACTAGTTAAAATGAAGAAAAGGCTAACGAGTCTAGAAATCTTGAATTACTGTAATTACACACTCTTTTCATTCTCCTAGAAATGGGAACCTAATCAAAGCTCTAATGATAAGTTCCAGACATGGTAATAAAAGCAGTATGAGTCACAATGGAGATGTGTTGCTTTCAAACAAAAAATTTCAAATCCATTCTGCACAGCTTACCTCCTGGAAATCCCCTGTTGTAATCAGGGAAATATGCAGAGCCAGCTGTTAAGGAATGGAGTAGGCATCTATTAATTATATTCCTTCTTTTGTGGCACTTGGAATTCTTCTAGTAGGCTGTGAAATTCTTATATGCACACACCTTCTGTGTTCACAAAATACAAATAGCACATATGAACAGCAATGAACATAGTTTCTTATACTTAGAATAAAGCAATACTTTAAATAAAACACAAATAGTAATATATTGCATCACTTTTTGCCAATTTTTCCTTTCAGATTTGAAGAAATTGGGTGTGGAATCAAGTCCTGGAATATTAAAGAATGATCTTGCAAAAGACAACTGTATTTCTTCGCAGCTAGGTGTTATTCTTTTTTTCAGCATTTTTTTTGTAGCTAAGTTAATGTCTAAAAGTTCAACAGCACATAAGCCTCCTTCCTAACTTGCTACAATTGTGTCTTCTGATCTTAAAAGTAGCGGTGCTTTATCTAGTTAAAACATATGCCAAGGCATTAGTAATATGCAGCTACAACTGACCCATGCAACTACACACACACATACCCACACAACATTCTCCCCAGAAAAAATATTCAAAGTATCTAGTGCTTTTATTTTGGCATGTGATACATGCAAGGGTGACCTCAAACCACTCATTTGCTTCAGTAGACTGTATCTTGTTTTCAAGGAAATATCATGCTTTCTTTTCTGCTTCATAGTAAAGTCTAGATATATTAGGTGATTCAGTTTCGTAACATGCAGGAGTTAGAAGAAAATTCACATGTTTAGACTTTCGGTATTTAAAATTATAGAATAAATTATGCCAGACTCATATTAAAGTGAAGAGTATTTAACATGTTTGTTAATATTGTTTTCATTCTGCTTTTATTGGTATTGCCTTTTCTCACTTTTTCTGATTTGACCGAGAGTGCTGAAAAATTACAAAACATAGAGAAATAGTGAAAATAGTAAAATACAGACAATTCTCCTAAAGTATCTTCCTCATTGTTATGTCTACTTTAGTCTGGTGCCATCTATTTCCTAATTAGATGTATAATTATGAGAACTGAATGCAAGGGATAAATACTCATATTTTAAGGTCCAAATGTCATATTCCTTAATGCAGACTTAAAACTTGCTTTCATGAACATCCTGCCAATAAGCTTATTCAATGAAATATTTGCAGACATCTAGCACAAAGGGGATGCAAACTCAGCTTAAGCATATTTCCATCTCTTATTTAAGCAAGTACATAAAGACAGTTTTCAAGGTATTAAGAAAGCTGTACAAGTCATTGACCTATATAATTCATGAAATGGTACCAGAGCAGACTTCTGTCAGTGGCAGATAGACTTGTTAAACAGTCCATCACATCCTCAGCGAGTATATCAGTCTCAGTGTACAGTAGGAGTATCTGACAACAACAACCCTGTAATGTTAATTGCTAGACCAAATTTTATGTTAGCTTTATGTGGAGATAAATTATTCAGAGCAAATATCTTGGATCACCATGAACTGGCAGTTTAGACTGCTTTAGGGAAGATATTTACTGAAATTAATTTATGCTTTTGGAATAGGAACGGTCAATCAGAAAAAATGTGCACAATATAAGCTGTCTTAAAATATTCATTTTATTTTTGGATAAAGCTTATGCATCAATTTTCATTTTATATTTGTGTGTAAGGAAGGAGTCATGCGGAATCTGCTTGTAATATAGTCCCTCAAGGAATATAATTTAAAAAGACAGTGTTGATATTTCATTTAGGCAATTTTCCCCTTATCTTTTTGCACCATGTAGGTAGTTAGACTGCTGTAGGATATTTTTGATATTTCTGGAACTCTGATATGTCAATATATAAAATTTAAATAATTAATTGATTCTAGAAAGCAGACACTCCTTTCTTCTAGACAAGTTTAAGTACTTGAATGAGAGAATATAAATAAGTTATCGATAATACAGACCAAGCAGAACAACTGTAATAAATTGCAACCCAAATATTCTCATTTATAGAAAATACTCTCTATTATTTATATTTGTAGTGATAAACTAAGGAAGTTTTAAACCAAAATATTAAAACAGATGTACATACAGTATGATTTTTATATAAAGCTCAGTTAGATTTTCTGTCATTCACATTATCCACTGTATCACTTTGAGCAGTTAGCTTTCACATTCTAAGCAAGGTTTCACCACATTGTATTCTGCCTCAGAAGGCAGCTCCAACGGTTCACCTCAACCAGCAAAATTCAAGCACTTAGTCTGACTTGTAACATCCCCTCCTCAGAACATCTGATATTTGGAACAAAGAGATAAAGATTTCTGGGAAGTAAGCACAGTGTGATCACTCTGCCATTAAGAACACAAAAGATGAACATTGTTAATCTGGATATCATATCTGAGGGCTTCCTGTTGGAAACACTGTAAAAATGTTCTCCTTTAGAACATTATCTTTCCATAGATGGATTCTTGATACTGAAGGATGTTGCTTTACCTTCTATTTCCCTCACCATAAAGATTTAATTAATCTTTCTGTTGCACTCTTTTTAAGTAGCATATTTTTTGGCTCCAACTTTTGTCTCTGAGAGAGCCTTAGTAAGTGAATAAGTAGAATTTTATATAATTTTACCGTAAGAAAGAAATATAACACAGCTTCCTTACAAGATTTAAGGAACATTCTTTTTCTTTTTCCATCCACTTCTCTCTTATGTATCTGGCTAATATTTCAATTGTATACCTTAATAAGTATATCCTTGGTTTCAGCCTGTTTGGCTCTGAAACAACTTTCTAAATGTATATTGTTAGAAACATGAATATAATTTCGAAGAAACAGTTAATGTACAGACATTAACTGCATTTTTTTTTAATTTATAGTTGACAATATTCAGCAATTGCCATCTGATGGCCACAAATGTTGTAAGCAGAATGGGATCCAGAAAAACCCTTCCTAATTCTGTAGGTACTTGGCAAAGAGGTAGAGACATAAAATGTGCTGCATGGCCAGAGTTGTGCACCTGGTTATGACTAGAATTTCCAAGGATCTCTTCTGCTTATGACTACTTCACAAAAAGTAGTTTGAAGTCCATGTCTTGACAAGTATTTGAACCCATTTTTTGACCAGAGCTAATTCATGCTATAAGAACTAATTACGCTCAGAGAACCAGTCACATAATTTTTTCTTTAAAGTCTCTGGTAATATATAGGGGCAGTGACAGGTATGTAGTTAATTTTTGTGCTCAATTTTGCATAAGAGATTAGTGATTAGAGCTTATGTTCAAAGTGAAAAAATCCTAGGTTTTGTGTCCTCCTAAGTCTCTAAATACTTCCCCTGGATTCAAATCTTATTTTTTCCTTTTCCAAGAGAAGAATTTAATCACCCATTGCAGGAAGAAGGAATGTATGTTCTCCACATTTGCTAAATCTGTAGAATCCCACAGACAGATATGAAATCTTTCAGAATTATATGGAAGGCAGAAGAGGGATCAAGGCATAGTAACCATATAACCGAACTTCTAATTTGGGCACAAGAGGGTCATTAAATCTGGCTTGTGCTTGTGTCTTTCCAATTTCTTAATATACAAATAAAGCACAAATAGAAAGTCACTCTCTTTGATGAATGGTCCCATCACCATGTTACAAGTCTATAAAGTTCTTATCTCTCTCATCCCATAAATCTTCAATTCTTAACTGTAGTCAGATGTAGTCAAAGCTCTGTCAGAAAGGCTGAGGAGAAATCTCCCTCCATTTCCACTAGTTAAGTCACTCCTGGGAAATACAGGTTTGAACTGCCTCAGGCTGAGGAAGCCACAGAAATGAGATCTGTTACATCTTGAATGTGTGCTCTAGGCTATCATATGAAAGGTGGACAAGTTGAACTCTTCCAGACATACTTAAAAGGAGACAGAGGAGAAAAAAAATCTAGCTTTCCAAAGAAACACTGCCAGCCTAAAAGGAGAAAATTTCACCCTGTTAATTGCCATCTTAAATAATAAGTGAATTTTGGGCAATGAAACAAATGTCTGAGCTCTTTCTGCTATTTTCTATCAAGTAATTTATGTGTTTCCCTGCTTATTATGTTGGATCATGGAAACAATGTTTCCTAGTGTTGATTTTTTTCCCCTAAAATGTACATGGTATTTTAACAGTTGATGAGAAATTATAAATTTTATTTTCGGAGATATATGGTTGCATACCAGTATGGCCTGCTGACATTTCCCTAGCCTGGCTCTGAGACTAGCTCTAACTTCCATGTGAACTTTCTCATGAGGCTAAAGAATTCATAATGCAGGTCCACACTCAGTACTGATCCACAAGAATAGCTAACTAATGCTTTTGTATAGAAATAGTTAATTGGTTGCTATACAAACAGAAATAATACCAAATATAGTATTTACAAATATATACAATATGTAGTAGTTAGAAATGCCTTATCTCTGGCATTGTCATTGTCTTAAATCAGATTTCAATGAAGAACCCTGGGTTGGTGGCAAAATGCTGAATAACGGCTCAGAAGGCTTCAAAAAGATTTGAAAACAGAGTAGCAGTCTATTTGTTCCAGTGTTTTCATAAAGTCATAGAATCATAGAATGTTTAGGCTTGGAAGGGACTTGAAAGATCATCTAATCTCAGCCCCTTTGTCATGGTCAGGGACATCCCCCACTAGAACAGGGTGCCTAATACCCTATCCAACCCGCCCTTTAACATTGGCAGAGTTGGGACATCCACAGCCTCCCTGGGCAATTTGTTCCAGTGACTCACTACTTTCACATGAAAGAATTTCTTCCTAATATCTAACCTAAATTTCCCTTCTTTTAGTTTGCATCCATTCTTCCTTTTCCTATCACTATAGTTCCTGATAAAGAATCCCCCATTGTTGTCTTCCTTTTAGGTCCCCTTCAGATACTGAAATGTTGATATGAGGTCTCCTTGCAACCTTCTCAAGGCTGAATAGCTCCAGCTTCCTCAGCCTGTTTTCACAGAGGAAGTGATCCAACCCTCTAATAAACTTGTGGCCATCCTCTGAACTTTCTCCAACAGTTACAGGTCCTTCTCATGTTGGGAGCAGCAGAACTTTATGCAGTATTCCAGGTAGTGTCTCACAAAAGCACAGTAGAGGGGGAGAATCACCTCCTTCCACCTGCTGGCTACTCTCCTTATGATGCAGCCCAGGATTCAGTTGTCTTTGTGGCCCGTGGGCACACACTGCTGGCTCCTCTTCATGTTTTCAACCATTACCCCAAGTCCTTTTCCACAGGGCTGCTCTCAACCAATTCTCCTCCCGGCTGCAGGTTTGCATTGGATTGCTGTGATCCAGGCGTAGAACTTCGCACTTTGTAGAACTTCAGGAAGTTCACATGGGCCCACCTCTAGCGCATGTCATGGCATCCCTTCCCTCCAGCATGTCAACTGCACACACAGATTGTTGTCAGTGAAGTTGCTGAGGGTGCTTTCAAACCCACTGCCCATGCTACTAGCAAAGATGTTAAACAGTATCAGCCCAAGTACCAAATTGTTCTTTTTTAATACCTTGAATTTTTATTTTGACCAAGATATCTCATGTTTCAATGAAGAAATGCATCTTGTGATTTGTAACAGAGACAAACTGTTATTCTGTGTGATTTCTATGAAGTGCATATTTGTATATTATTTATACATACAAACATATAATTATATATCTAATATTATGTAATATATGTATATTACAAATATATATTATATTATATAGTATTGTTATATATATGCATGTGGGTGGGACTGGGGAAGAAAGAAACACTTCACTCTAGAGGGTGTGAAATGCCAAGAGATAGGTGTTTTCTTTGTTAGATGCAAATTTCAAAAGAAAATTTAGAACTGCATGATACTAAATTTTGTGACATTGCAAACAGTGAAACTCTCATGGAATCTGGGACGTACAGAGGCAATTTGGTATGAGTACTATATTTATGAAAGCACTACGGTAGCAATGACAATTTGATGGACAAAAATTGTTGTAAACATTTCTGAAAGTCAATCTTTGCTCTTAACAGCTTATTGTTGAATTAACAATTATAAAAACTCCAACCAAACAAAAAAATAAACCAACGACAACATTAAAAGGATATGTTATTATACCTATTTCACTAAGAAAGTTTCAAATAAAACTAAACAAACATTCTTTCTCATAGTAAAACCATGTTTGTTTCATACCAAAAATGCAAACAATTTTTTCTAAGTTTTAAGAAGAAATACATGCATAGCTGAATCTTATGAGTCATGGACTTGAAGCATTAAGGACCTCTTTAAAGCTCTTAAAAGAGTTGTGCTTTTCTAAATTGTTTAGTATCATAAGCATTGAGAAATTCTGCTTTTTCATAATTCCATTAAATGGTTCAAGTGTGAGCAAATGTGTGAACATGAGCAAAATAAGATCAATCTTCATGAGCAGGACAGCAGTGACACAGTGTACGAAAAATATGTATGTCAAATTCTCATTTTGCACTTGGTCCTGAACACTTCCTTTATATAAGAAAAACATATCTCAAAAAAAAAAAATTAAACATAGCTTATGGAAAAAGGAAATGAAACATGTATAGCAAAGGGAATATGTACACTAAAATAATAACTTGATTATGAAATTGCCTAGCTCTTGTCAAACAAGCCAACAAATCCTTTTAAATTTTACGCATCCATTTACAATGGCCACAGTTGATTAGACTGCACTAGTCACATATATGGATTATGGTTATTTCCTTTACATAGGAAATAACCATAATCCATATATGTGATTAGTGTATATATATTCTAGACAGTAACTGTTTTCACTTAAAACAAATGTAAAGTTACAAGTGTGATGTTATTAAAAGCAGCCTGGCCAAAATGTAAATGGTAGAGCTTTAGTTTGTCTACACCTCCACTCCAAAATGAAACCTTAGAGTGTTATGTGAGATAGCATATCTTATTTAATTTTGAAATTACAAGGAAAAAAATTGTCGCAAGATGATTTTTCAAGATTAAATATAAAACTTTGATAAAAACAATTTCAGAACAACAAGGGTTGTTAATATAAGTCTGTCTTAGGTGTCAGAAAAACTATTCTGTAGGTACCATTCTCAGATAATTTCTTTTCACCCATTTTCACACACCTTTGTTCAAGCTCAGTACTCATCAAATGCTGTAGTTAATTGCTTAGGAAACTGAGTACTGGGTAAAGACATCACTCTATTCATGAAAATTTTAAAAAAAGAAAAAAGAAAACTGCAGATTTCTGCATCACTTAATCATTACTGTTATTATAAGTATGAAGATACAATAAAATAAGTGAATAATACAGTAAAATAAGAAAAAGACCATGTTTTTTTCAAGTTAGTTGGTTAACATCAATGAGTACTAGCAGGGGATTGAGTCTTTGTAGACATGGTCAACCAGTAAGGCAGAGGGAACACAAAACAACAAGTCTGGCATGGTGATATCCCCTGAGCAGAAGCCATCAAATAGTAATAATGGCAATCATAAGAGCAGCAGGAGTTTAAATCACACCCTACCAGCAAGGTGTAGATGGTGATAACCCCTATGGATTCTTGCACAGATGTTTTCTGGCTAGTCATCAGAGGTACCCTTCTACAGAGGCCACTAATATCTCCTAGTCTGTCAGCTTGAAACACCTAGCTGAACAACAAAAATTTGGTAGAGTTACAAGCTCTACCGAAAATAAGGGTAGACATCCTAAAAAACTGGCAGTACTATTATCCTCACATATGACCCAAATGTTCACAGGCATTCATACATCCAAACGCTTCTGTTTTACAAAATTTTATGTCATGTTTTCCTGACAAAGTAACTATATATAGACACATATATGTATTCACATTGAAAACCAGAAATTTAGCTTCATTTCTTTTGATTCTGCCATTTTTGCTCAGTTCTGAACATTCATATGTGGAATAAGTGAAGTAAATTATCTAAAGCAAATAGGGGCTTTCAATTAGAATCACTTTCTCTTTTTCAATGAGTCTGTTGATTCCAGAAACATATATTATCTAATACTCCAAATGAGTAATATGAACCAGGCAGGGGTTCAGGCTATATTCAGACAGCTAGACTTTACATGATATCTGTATTTGATGTCTACATATGAGCTTATTGCCCAGATTTCAATTATTGACAATAATGAGAAAGGTGCAGTTAGAGGCAGTAACACAATTAATTTTAAAATAGGCATATAAAATTACTCCTTTGAACTGACTCCTGGAAAATTCTGTTTCTCTTCACAAATGATAAAGAGACCTTGGTTCATCTGCATTAACAACATGACCTGTATAAGAGCTTTATAAAATAATTTGTGGTAAATTATGTTCTAAATTTGGATTGTTTTATTTTCTCCCATTAGTAAAATAACAAGTTGTCCTTCAATCTATAAAGACCCACTGCTCTTCTCTTTCTCTCAGCTAGAAGTCTCTCCAAACATACTTTTCACTGAGTAGTATTTTATTAAAAATAAAAGCATTCAAAAGGCAACATGTAATTTTAGACATTAACCCATTGGAGTGAGTCCAAAGGAGGGCCACAAAGACAATCAGAGGGATGGAACAGCTCTCCTACAAGGAAAGGCTGAGAGAATTTGAATTGTTCAGCCTGGACAAGAGAAGGCTTCAGGCTGACCTAATTGCAGCCTTCCAGTACCTTAAGGGAGATTACAAGAAAGATGGAGAAGGACCTTTTTATATGGTCAGGTAGTAACAAGACAAGGGGGGATGGCTCCAGAGTGGACAGGAGTAGGTTTACATTAGATATTAGGAAAAAAAATTATTTTCTGTGAGGGTGGTGAGGCACAGGCACAGATTGCCCAGAGAATGGAATGCCTAATATCAGGAACTGTTCAAAGCCATGTTTAATGGGGCTCTGAGCAACCTGATCTAGTGGGAAGCATCCCTATCCCTGGCAAAGGGATTAGAATGATCTGTAATGCCCCTTCTAACCCAAGCTGTCCTACGATTTTATCAATCTTTCCCACTCTAATTTTTCAGGTAATTTATTATTAGCTTGTGCTTTTCTTTCTTAAGGGAGTGGTTCTGCTCCATGTTTTTATCACTTCCACACAATATTTATTTTGGTTCTTCAAGTTCATTCAGAATGAAAGATGAATTTACAGTGAAGTGTTTGTTCATCCAAATGCAGAAATTTAACATAGCCAGCAGTTTGCTAGCTAATCACCCAGATCAGCTGATCTTAATTTAGTAAGATATTTTCTGAACTTTTATACTACTTTCCAGTTTCTAAACTATCTACTTGTCTTTGCCACAAAAAGCAACCAATATACAAATTAGTCTGAACTGTATGCTAATCTCTGCTTTAATGGAGACAGAAATACCTTAGGATTTCATGACTATTATCTCTTCAGTTCCTTCCCTGTACAAAATAGCACTGCTACAGGGAAGGTAAAAGATGCTTTCTATCTTCTCTCTACTGTATTTCTTTCAAGAATAGAGGAAAGACTGTCACAAGGCATTATTTGGCTGTTTGAAAATATCAGAGGCTCTTTTCAGCTTGCATTTAGGGGAATACAAAGTTTTTGGGACTTTAAAAAGTAGAAGTTGGGAAAGCGTCAGCATTTCAAGAGTTTTTATTGCAGTTTTGTTTCCTGGAAGAAACTAAAAGATTTAAAATAGGGCTGCTTTGTCCACAAGCAGAGCATAAAACAAACCCGGTGGACTAATTCTTCATTAAAGACATAATTGTGATTTCTGTAATTATTGGTGGTCAACAGGATACTAAAAAAAAGAAATCAGAAATGCTAGATGTGCCTCATCACTTTTTACATCATTATGAGTAAATTGTCATCCAATACGCTGATATAATTTACTTGAACTATGACAGTGCACAACAGAAGTGATCATGCTATTACAATTAAAACTATACACACAATTCACGTAGTATATTTTAAATGCATCAAAATTTCTCAACTGTTAGAACTTTAGCCACAATTAAATAGAAAATTATTAACTAATCAACTGTTTTTTCCTGGAATGATGTAGTCATCTGTGCTTTTCCCAGTGGTAGTCTACCTTTTTTGAATTTTATTAAGAAAAGAAATGATCAAAAGTATTGCAAGAGACATGAAGATTGACAAAAGTATCCATAGAATTTAAAGAACAGGAAATAGAAAACACAAAGTTACACTGATAGAATCCCACCTACCTTTTCAAAGTTGGAGTATACCATCTTCCAAATCATCATGCGGAATTACAAATTAAACTACCTGTATCATTGTACTACGCGGTGTAGCCACTCTTGAATAATTTGCTATTCTTTACCATGCCAAACACAACATGACATCAATGGTCATCACTTTCAAAGCAGTTGTAATATTTGTTTTGTGATGTGCTTATTTCTGATCACTACAAGAATCGTTGTACCATTTCATTTCAAAACTTGCAAGTATTTGGATGATTGTTGTCTTGAATTTTTTTCTTATTGATACATAAAGACACATCATATATACACCTTGAGTAGTGTGACTTCTGGGGTTAGCAAATTTTTATATACATAAATATTTATACATATAACTTCTTCTCAAGTTACTAGGCAACAGCTATACCAGATTAATCTTGTTCTTTGAGATAAGTCACTGCACAACATGAAATGCTTGTTGATAAGCATTTTCTATTCAATCCTTCCTTCAATCCTAATGAGAGGCTTCCTTGTCCTTAAAAGATAACTGGAGTTCTTCTGATTGAACTATGCTTGTTTCAGTATTCAATAACCAGTATTTGACAGCAATGTTTCTGATATGGGCTATAATGATGGTAACAGTGTGCATGTAATTATTACAAGCTATTAATGCAATTGTTTAAAACTGCAAAGGTTTAGCGACTTCCTCAACAACCGCAACTGTTGTGTCAGCATCGTGACCGCAGAACTGGACCAGCCGGGATTCGTGTGGCAAAATGAAATAGGGACAGGAATAACTGAGATAGCCAAAAAATAACTTTAACAAATGGAGACAAAATAACAGATGAGAAAAGCCTCACATAGTATGGGGTGATCTCAAAAGACGTCGAGGTCAGGCAAACACAACGGTATATAGGGAATGATCTGAGGGCTGGAGACCAATGAACAGGGAGAACCACAAACACAAGCATATATAAAAAAACCTACCAACCAATCATCAGTAAGCACAACCGTATTTGTAACAACCTTATCTACACAGCACCATGATCCAACTCTTTTTATCCTAACTTATCCCGGTGTTCTTCCTTCTAACATCTTTTTTCCCATGGCCTTAAATTGATGCTGTCTGCATAGACAGTTGAGGCCAGTCCATTGTCCATTCCAACCAAATACACTCCCACAAGCAACAAAACAAAAATCTACAGTAGAGTTCACAATTCCCTCAATGGCTAGCACTGGAATCAAATGTTCATATAAGTTGTGGACACCGAGGAAACCTATTCTTCAACAGCAAGTGACTGAATTTTTTGTGTTTGGCAAGCAAAAGGGCAAGAGTGCTGAAAGGTTTGTAGAAGAATATTGTATTAATCTAATTTAGAAATCTGAATAAGGGATACTGATATTCATTCTGTAACATTAAATAATCATTTTAACTTCTCAGAAGAGAGGATGTTGCAGGAAATACTTCAGAAACCACATTGCATTAGTGAACTTCATTATTTAAAATTTAGAATGCATTCTTCTTTTTTTTACACACTGGGATGAGCATCAATACTTTCTTTCATTATTGAGTTTACATACTTTTCAAAATTCAGTAGATTAGGGAATAATTACAGAAAATTAATCAAAACTGCTAAATTCTAAAATATAAAGAAGTTCTCTTTAAATAGCAGGACAGATATATAATTATCTGATATAATATTTGGGTTTTTTTCATTAAAGAAAGCCTATATTTTTTTGTGGCTCATTTATCAAAACAGCATAAACCCACACATATGTTTCAAGTGCATTAGTTACAGACAATGACTAATTCTACTGGTCTACATTAGAAGAGCTTCATAATGGCAACATTAAAAGTAGAAGCCAAATGACATTACATTTCTAGGTATTTCAATTATCTGTGTGGATAATTCTTTGAAAAAGTCTGAACAATGACATAATCCCCTAGTTTAAGTCCTGATAATGTCTTTTATTAATATACACAACTGCTTTCTAGCAGCTCCACTGTGACTAGGAGCAATAGATAGCTTTGTCTGTAACATTATAAGTAACGTTGCACATCAGCTATATTGTAATTCACAGGGGATGAAAAATGTTAACAATATGCCTCTTAAATCACACTTCTTCTGAGAGCCTGGAAAAGCAAAATTCTTACTTTTTGGAAAGACCTTTAAGATCATCAAGTTCTGCCAAAAAACCAAGCACCACCACCATGTTTCACCACGAAACCATGTCCTCAAGGGCTGTATCCACATATTTTTTAAACACTTCAGGGATAGCGACTCCACCATTCCCTTGAGCAGTCTGGCCCAACAGTTTTACAATCCTTTCTGTGAAATTTTCCTCATACCTTATTTAATCTCCCCTGACACAGTTGGGGGCCATTTCCTCTCATCTTGTCACTTGTTACCTGGGAGAAGTGACTGACATCCACCTCACTATAATCTTCCCCCAGGTAGTTTTGGAAGGCAACGTTTCCCTGAGCCTTCTTTTCTCCAGGCTAAACAATGCCAGCTCCCTCATCCAACTTGCGCTCCAGACCCTTAAGCACTTGCGTTGTTCTTCTCTGGACTCGCTCCAGCCCTTCAATGTCTTTTTTGTAGTTAAAGACCCAAAATTGAACACAGGACTTGAGGTATGGCCTCATCAGTGTCAAGTACAGAGAGACAATACCTTCCCTGGTCCTGCTGGTCCCATTATTGCTGATACAGGTCAAGATGCCACTGACCTTCTTGGCCACCTGGGCACTGCTGGCTTTTGTTCAGTCAACTATCAATCAACACCTCCAAAACAAATAAATTCATGAGGAGGTTGGTGTTATTTCTTATACTAGGATGTACATGATGCTTACAAAATGCATTTTTCATCAAGTGTTCTCATCCTTGTATCTGGAATGAACTTATAAATGCAGTTTCTGACATTAAAACATTTATTAAGAAAACTTTTAAAAACAGTAAAAATATTTTTAGAAATCCCAAACATTATTCCTAACTGGAATCCGCAACAATATTCTTTTCACTTGTTTTCTTTATGGAATTTGAAAAAGAGATAAGAGAAAAAAAACTTCTTCAGGAAAAATTCTTCCAGTAATAATAGGGAAGGAAATGGATTTGAAAAGGTGTTCAAAGATAATCTGAAGTTTTGCCTTTGCACAGGCCTTTAAATGAGTATCAGGTCAAACTGGTCTTCTGTGTTGGGTCTGAAATGTGGAGAAGTCCTTTCTTTCTTCTTCTGAGGCTAAGGTAAGAACATCCAACCAAAGGGGTATAAGAAGATGCAGAATATAGTGGCTTTACTTCTTTCATTATTTACTGTAGGCTTTGTCATTCATTCATTATCATTTACATTTAAATAATCTGTCCTTCACACTTAAATATTTTTTGTACTTATGCATACTAGGCACGGGTTTATATTTTTGGTGGTTGATTCCTCAGGTAGAAGATTGCATAGATTATCTGTTTCAGCTTTAGTTTACATCCAAATTAATGTCACATCTGTAACAAAATGGTTTGCTCCCCTGTTGTCAAACACTGTAGGGCCAAGGTTAGCAAATTAGTTAGAATTAGCATATAGACCTTCTGGCAGGAAAAGAAAGCTTTCTACTTGGAGCTGGGCACTCAGCTGGATCTGTCAACTCTAAGCTGCCACTGGCCTCATTATCTCATTTGTCTTAGTTAGTCTAAATTGGCAGTTATGTCTTCATGGCAAATGTTTGTTTTTACAAATGAGCAATGAAGCGGTAAGTAGAAGACATAAAATGAAGATGAAGAGTGAGTCAAAAGCTTTATAGATAAGTATTAAGGTCCAGCCTAATATGGTGACACTGTTGTGGGTGTTTAGTACAGGCCACCTGATCAGGAAGGGGAAGTTGATGAGGTTGCCTAAAGACTTCTGGAAGCAGCCTCAAGCTCCCAGGTACTGGCTCTCATGGGGAACTTTACCTTGGTAAATGCTGGAAAGACAAATACAGCCAAGCACACACAGCCCAGGAGGTTTGTCCAGAGCACTGACCATAACTTTTAATGCAGCTGGTGTAGAAGCCAATGCGGAAAGCCATGTGGTACTAACAAACAAAACCAGACTGATTTGGGATATGAAAGCTGGGAGCAGCCTTGCCTGCCAGGACCATGAGGTGGTGGAGTTCAGGATCATTGACGAAGGAAGTAGGGGAATACATAGCACCACTTCAGGAGAGAAAATTTTGACCTTGTCAAGGACGTATGTGGTGGTATCCCATGAGTTAGGACTCTAGAAGGTAAGCATGTCCAAGAGAATTGGTTAATATTCAAACATCACTTCTTCCAAGCTCAGTATTAGTGCATTCCCATGAGTAAGAAATCAAGCAAAAGGGACAGGAGTCCTGCATGGATGAGCAGGGAAATACTGGCAAAAACATAACAGAAAGAGAAGATTTATGGAATGTGGAAAAAGGGAACAGACACTTAGGAGAAATACAGGAATGTTATCAGAGTTTGCAGGGATGCAACAAGGAAGGCTAAGGTCCACCTGAAATTAACTACAGCAAAGGATGGCAAGGACAACAAGAAGAGCTTTTTCAAGCATGTCAGTAGCTTGAAAAGGAAGACTAGGGAAAATGTGGGCCTGCTACTAAATAAGGTGATGGAGGATACAGAGAAAGAAGAGTTACTGAATGCCTTCTTTGCTTTGGTCTTAACTGCTAAGGCCAGCCCTCAGGAATCTGAGATCCTGGAGGCAAGAAAGTTAGGAGAAAGGAAGCCTTTCCCTTTGTTGAGGAAGATCAGATTAGAGAATGAATAGGAAAACCTGACACCCACAAATTCAAGGGCCCTGGTGGGATGTACCTACCAGTGCTGAGGGAGCTGGCAGATGTTATTGCTAAGCCAGTCTCCATAATTTTTGAAAGGTCACAGAGAACAAGTGAGGTGCCTGAGGATTGGAGGATAGCCTATGTCATTCCAGCCATCAAAAAAGGGCTAGAAGGAGGATTCAGGAATCCACAGGCCAGTCAGCCTCACCTCCATTCCTGGAAAGGTGATGGAATGGCTAAACCTGCATGTCATCATTATATATGTGCAGGAAAAAAGTGTTATTAGGAGTAGTCAACATGGATTCACCAAGGAAAAGTCATGCATGACCAATCTGATAGTCTTCTATGAACGGCTGGGTAGACGAGAGGTGGATATTGTCCACCTGTACTTCAGCAAGGCTTTAGACACTGTCTCCCATTATATCCTGATAGACAAACTCAGGAAGTGTGGGTTAGGTGAACAGTGAGGTGGATTGAGGACTGGTTGAATGGAAGAATTCAGAGTGGCATGATCAGTGACAGAGAGTCTAGCTGGAGACATGTAGAAACAGTGCTTCCCATGGGTCAGTCTTGTTCAATTTATCAATAACTTGGATCAAGGGATAGGGTATATCCTCAGCATGTTTAGACAGGTTTGGCAGAGAGAAACTTAATGAAGTACAACAACAGCAAGTGCAAGATCCTGCATCTGGGAAAGAATAACCCCCTGGACCTGTGTAAACTGAGGACTAAGCTTCTGGAAAGGTTCTACGGAGTTCTACGGAGGTTCTCAGTTCTACAGAGAAGGGCCTGGAGATCCTAGTGAACAACAAGCAGTTCATGAGCCAGCAGTGTTTCCTTGCGGCCAAGAAGGCCAACAGAATCCTGGCACGCATTAAGAAGAGCACTGCCAGCAGGCTGAGGCTGCCCTCTACTCATCCCTGGTGACTCTGCATCTTTAGTACTGTGTTCAGTTCTATCCCCGGCTCAGGAAAGACAAGAAACTACTGAAGAAGGTCAAACAGAGGGCTGCAAAGATGATTAGGAGACTGGAGCACCTATCTTGTAAGGAAAGGCTGAAACAGCTTGGCTTGTTTAGCCTGGAGAAGATATGATTCAGAGGGAACCTTATGAATGCATACAAATGTCTTTGGAGTGGGTGCGTTAAGAGGATGGGGCCAGACTCTTCTCAATGGTTCTTCCCAGTGCCAAGTCAAAAGTCAATGGGCAAAAACTCAATCACAGGAAATTACCTCTGAATAGGAAGGAAAACCTCATTACTGTGAGAACGACAGAGCACTGGAACAGGCTGCCCAGATGCGCTGGGGAGTTTCCTTCTCTAAAGATGTTTCGAAACAACCTGCACTAGCTATTCTTGAAACATCCCTTCCAATCCCAGCCATTCTGGGATTGGAAGGCCCCCCAGACAACTCACTGAAAGGGGCTTACAGAGGTTCCTGTACTCTGAGAATGGCACACAAGAGAAATACTGACTACATATTCTCAAGAGGTCAAAATTACTTTACTGGCAAACTACAGAAAATCAAGGAACTTCAGCAAAAAGTTTAGTACAACAACCAATCACATAAAACACTCCTCAGAGCAATAACTTGGCCCTTTTAGCTTAGCAAAAATTTAAACCTGTTTGATGTTGTTACTTTAAACATGTCAGATATTAAGTTACTCAAAATGTTCCAGAGGAACCTTTAAACATGTCGGATATTAAGTTACTCAAAATACTCCAGAGGAGGGAATTAGAAGAAAGATAGAAAAGATACAGAAAAGCACACATACATCTACTAACTCCTGGCTTCCAGCCGTGTTCAGACAGAAATTCCAAGAAGAGGTAGAATCAAGACATATTCTTATCTCATGCTCAGCCTTAAATACCTCTGGGCCTTCCTGGGCCCTTCCCCCAGGAGGGATTTCCAGTCATTCGGCCACTCAGGAGCAGGGTTAGGCCAAACTGGAGCTCTGCCTGAGGCGTGCAAGGATTCAGTTATTGGCAGCTCTGCAGGACTGGGAGACAGGGGGTGTGGGGTAGTTCAGTGAACAAGGCCTGACCTGCACCCTCCTAGACATGGAGGCATCCCAGGATGTCTTGAGACATCAATCCTTCCAGGCTCCGACAATGATTATGATTCTGTGACAGTTCCCTAAAATTTAATTGAAGAATGCTATAGCTTGTGACTGGCTTCTTTGATTTGAATTCCCAGGCAGTTTTAAAAGCTATCCTTCTATTTTCTGACTCACTAGATATATGATAAATTTATGGAAAGAGAGGTTATGAAACTAATGTTAAACAAATTTCTCTTCTTTCTCTTTCAATTTTTTTCCTTTTTTTTTAATAGCATCAACATGTCTTGCATTGAAATGTTTTAGAAAGCATAACTAGATCATCAAAAAAACATTGCCACAGTCATGATGATGTATGTACACCCCATTTAACAGCGCTGACCAGATTAGGCAGTCAAGAAGGTTATACATCTTATTAAATAACATCACACTGCACTCTGGGCCACAAAATGACAATGACAGAATTTTCCAGTTAATCAGCATAGAAAGGCATTGCACAAAAGAGAGCTAAAAAAGTTATATAATATGCTTTTATGCTTGGTGATATCTGGCACTGCAATCTAACTTCCAGTCATATTCTGAAAATGACATTTCTAAAGCACATTTTAAGTCCTAAAAAAAAATTCCTGACATTAGAAAAGTCCTTCCTTTCAACCCCCCACCCCCCTTTCCAAATTTTTGTACTCCTCTATTCAGAATAATGGGGAAATTATATACTTTGAAGGGTGTTTAGCCCCACAGTTTCTAGACAACTATGCAAGAACAAGTAAAAATCATTATGCAAAATTGAAGTTATTAACCACATTTTTTGAAATATATATTTATAATATATAAATATATCATGTTAGAGTATTTTCCCAATGGCACAAAGTTAAGTGTAAAGAAAATAAGTAACTTATCTTTTATAAAATACATCTATGATTTTATTGTCTTTCACTTAACAAATGCTCCGCTGCCTAGGATCTGAATTGTAGACCTGTGAATCAGGGTTAGCTCTGTTTTTCATCCAGTGACTGCATAATATAAAGCAAGAACTGTGCCTGCAGTGCATAGTTACCCTTTCCAAGCAGAGCAGTCTAAGTATGCTGATGAATGAGACCATGTTTCCATTCCCATCACAGAGCCTAGGTAATTCATCACTGCATAACTGGAAGATATGTAGGCAGGGAGAATCTTACTGTAGTTCAGCCTTCAGGCCCATTTATAGTATAGTTCTTTTGAAACTGAAAAGATCTTTCTATGAGTGTTTATCACACATTACTTACATATTGCATCTACAACTCCCTTTCCTGAAAGGCTCAATCCCATTAAGATTTAGTAGGCATGATGCCGGGTCATCTATCCATTTATGTCTTTGTGCTCCTATAATGCACATATAGTTTGTCTAGTTTACAAGTAAAACTGAGGTTCAGGCTAACAGATAGATATATGACTGTTTGCACAACCATTTTGGACACATGCAGATGGATAAAAATCAGAGTCCCATTGATTTATAAGTTTGAAGAGAGAAAATATGATCATCCAGAGGAGAGGAAGGAAAAATTGTGGTTTACCTTGTCTGGTTGACCTCTAAAATGTCTTGGATTCTCTGAAAGCTACTTGAATGTCCTGGACATTCCAATGAAATGTCATGGATAATTTTCTTAATATTTCTTTAATGGAAATAATTCCTTAATGTTATTTACATGTAATTTATTTCATGGATTCATTCTATTATTTAGAACATCTAGTTTACTGTATTACATAGGTTAACATCCTAGAACGGTATGCATACTCTATTACCAGATTATGTAATCCTATATTATGTTTCTTCTAAAATAAATGTTTAGTTAATCAGAATTATATGAAATTTATGAGACTTGAACATTTTTGCCACAGAAAAAAGTTAAACTTGTAAACTTGAAGTAATATTAAGACAGACAATGAATTTTTTAATCAATTTTAAAGGAGTATTAGTACATAACTAAATCTTTTAGAATCTAATTTCTCTAATTTAATATGTGCTTATTTAAAATATATCTGAATAAGTGTGACATTTAAAGAAAAATGTTTAATTAAAATAAATAGTCTTGACTATGCTACTTTCAAACACCAAGGTTTTCAGCAAAACAAAACTTGAGTTGTTTCACAGGGAAAGACATCATCTGATGATTTGTTACGGGAAAAACTGATGAAAATGAGGCCAATATAAGTGTTTAACATTAATTAACCTGTTTTATGAACCTATTATTTAATACCTTGTTCATTATGATTTGCACTGCCTGACTTCTGATCTCTGACCTAATTTTTTAGAAGCAGCACAGTTCTTGCAGGATACAGCTTTGGACACATTGCATTACTTATTCAACACACTATGCAGAAATATAGAAGAATGCACCAGGTTTAGGGCATTTGTAATTAATACTCCCAGTAGAAAACCTGTGTTTTTCCAACTTCATCTTCATTGACCTAGAACCTTCTCAAGTGTAATCTATTGTTAATTCCATAATTGGAAAAAAAATTTTAAAAAAGACTGAAACCATTAGAAAGACAAGAATAGGACACAACATTCAGAGCCACAGTGTCATCAAGGAGCATCAGATGGAAAAGAAGGCAACAGTCTCATAAGACAGGAAAGCTCACAGAGAAACTAGAAGTTGATAAAGTATTTATGGTGCACTGATTTTTTTCAGCAGTATACAAACCTTACAAATATAAGGAATCACAAAAACATGGAACAAAGTCAGAGGGCTCCTGAAATACAACCAAGTAATCAGAGAATTAAAGAACTACCAGGAAGATAGATCAATAGTGCAGCAGTGTGTGCTCACAGCCTTGAAGGCCAACTGCATCCTGGGCTGCATCAAAAGAAGTGTGTCTGTCAGGTCAAGGGAGGTGATTCTCATGAGGACAGAGTAGAGGTGATGGTATCAACACAACAATGGTGTGGACCTCTTACAGGGAGTTCAGAGAAGGGCTACAAAGGTGATCAGAGGAATAGAGGAGCTCTTCTACAAAAAGAGATAGCGAGACATGGGGTTGTTCAGCATGGAGAAGAGGTGGTTTATGATGACATAATTGAAACCTTCCAGAACCTGAAGGGACATATATGAAAGATGGAGAGACATCATTTGAAACCCCATGTAGTGACAGGACAAGAAAAGATAACTTTAAACTGAGACTCGGTTTAGATTAGGTGTCAATATAAAGATGGCAAAGCACTGTAACATGTGGCCCAGAGAAGTTGTGGTTGCCCCATCACTGAAAGTGTCTATTACTAGCAAAAGGAAGACTATGAAAAAATGTGATACCAGTATTGTGCGAAGAACCTAGTGATAAAGCATAAAGAAAAAATAATGATGTATTCATTATCACTTTATCTCTGTCTTTTCTGGTAATATAAGGGTTCAGGATTCTCAGGTCCATGAGTCCTGTGGGAAAGTCTAAAGGTAAAAAGACCCTTGGGGGAAGAGTTTAGGGAACATTTTGAAACAAAATGAACATGCACAAGTCAATAGGATCTGATGGGCTGCACTCATGAGTGCCGAGGGAGCTGTTTTATGCCATTGTAAGGTCAGTCTTGATTATCTTTAAAAGGTTATGGCAAATGAAATAGGATTCTAAGGATGGGAGAAATGTAAATGCCACATCTCTCTTCAAGAAAGGCAAGAGCGAAGTCTTGTCTAGAGTCTAGAGTACAATAGGCCAGTCAGCCTCACACTGTCCTCTAAGAAGGAGATAGAGATATCAATCCTGGAAACAGTTTTCAGGTACATGAAGGTTAAGAAGATGACTGGGAGGAGTCCGCATGGATTCACAAAGTCAAAATAACGTAACCAATCTGATAAATTTCTTATGATCAGATGAATGGTTTGATGGATATGAAGAGAGCACTGGTGCTTATCTCTATTTTATTTGAGCTCTTGACTCTTACTCATAACAGCCTAGCAGACAAGCTGGCAAAGTATGGGCTAGATACGCAAAAAGTGAGGTGGATTGAAAACTGTCAGAGGTGCTGGGCCCAAAGGGTTGTGAATAGAGGTGCAAAGTTCAGCCTGAACAGACTTGCTAGTGGTCTACTCAGGGGTCAATGCTGAGTTGATATTGCTTAAGAACTTAATTAAAAATAGCGTTGATATTGCGTAAGAACTTCATTAAAAATGGGGAAGATGAGACAGAGTGCACCCATGGCAATTTTATGGACAATACAAAACTCGGAGAACTAGCTAATACTCCAGATGGTTTTGCTGTCATTCAAAGGCACTTGGACAAGTTGGTTGAAAATAAGTTTATGAAGTTCCACAAAGGCAAAAAATTCTTTATCCTCAGGAGGAATAGCTCCATGCACCAGTACATGCAGGGGGGGAAAAAGATGAAAACTTCCTTCCCAGGAAAGTATCTGGGTGTTCTGGAGGACACCAAGCTGACCATGAGTGAATAATGTGTCCTTGTAGGAAAGAAAGCTCCCTCTGAGAGCACTGCCAAAAATAAGTTCTTTGTGATGTGAACATCTATAAAGAAAATTCTGACATTGAAACAGTGTCATCACTTTATTTCACATAAAGGAAGGAAATAGCCATCCAATGACAAATACTTGCAGTCAGTAGCCTTAAACTGATATTAGAAAGTTGGAATGACCTATATCCTACTTTCCAATATCTTAAGTTATTATGTCTCCAGGTATCTCTTTTCCCACTCTCAGCTCAGAACCTTATTTTTTTGATAGCAATAAAAATTGGAATTTGTACCATTGGAAAATGTAGGTCTGAATCTTAAGGAAATTCTGTTAATCAGAGCAGAAAAGCTAGCTGAAACAAAGGTTTGTATGGCAAATTTCAAACCCAGGTCCTGCTACTTTTATTGTCCTTCCACTATCATTTAGACAATGCCTAAATTTTTTAATGCTTTCATGTTTCAGTCTTTTTAAAAATCTCAGACTTTTGAGACGTTTTGCTTCTTTAGCAAAACTTTGAAATATTTATATACCTATTTTCAATTTTTTCTCCATTTATGCATTAAGAATGATGTCATTGATCACAGTGATTGAAAAAGCAGTTTAAGGACAAATACTATGTTGGGCTTTGCCAATGGTCACTGGTATGTGAGCAGTTAGTGCCTAAAGGCATAATTATCAAAGTAATTATGCATAATTATTAATTAGTGCATAATTATTAAAGTAGTGTGGAAAAGCTGAGTTTGCTGTGGTCACTGTGTTCACACCCTCTCTGTGTTTTTTTAGTAGTTTTGCATTTCCATACAAAAAGGTTGTTAAAAATAAAACAGCAATGTGTGTGACTCATGCTTGAGGACAATAACATTTTAGATTCAGACTCCAAAAAGTCATCTTCTTGTTTTCTACATTTGATATTCCTGTCCTCATTTCAGTTTGTGACAGAGTCTAGAAAGACAAGCTTTAGGTATTAGATCAGCTGGGATGGGGGAGGGGCATTGGGTTTGGGATGTTTTTTATTTTTTTCTTTATAGTGCTGTGCAGATCTATTTGTGTTTGAATGAACCAAAATCACTCACATGACTCTATCTTTTTTATTATTCATATTGTAACCTTATAATGATGCAGGGATTGACTGAACTTCTCTTAGAGAGGAGGCATTTGTTCTCCAATATCAAGCAAATGTAAGTGCTCGTAGAGAAGGTGTCATTTATGTTGTCTTCATCTTCTGGTGTATTTAATGTCAAGAGGGGACGACACTTCTAGATTATTAAGAAATCTGCAAGTCTATACAATGATTTAGTTATCATTGCTGAGATGGGACTTGAGTCTGAAAATAAAACCACAAGCATGAGAACAACAGAGCAGAAGATTTAAATTTCCACTTTTTTAGCATCCCTTCTAGTAGGAGCTTCTCCAGTGCCCATTACTTCTTTATGCAAATTCTTGAGCAATGAATTGGGAAATTCTTCAATTCTTTGCTCCTAGCAGTGTCTCTTCTTAACTCTCTTGCAAGAAGCCTATGGAATACAAGTTTGAATCCTGTCTAAATTACTAAATTTTATTTTTAATCCAATAGATGTTCTCATTGGTGACAAGTAACTTTCTGAATCCTGTCAAGCTCCTGGCCTTGGTGATATAATAATCCTCTTTACATAAAGTTCCTTTTTCTATGTAGTCAGATACAGTTCAGTTTGGGGAGATGTCACACTATGTATGTGTGCATATATGTATTTGCATTTATTACTATTGCAACTGTAATTTGGCAGTAATGTTGCAAACAGAATGGAACCTTTGTTTTAACCTTTCCATAAGAGTAATTATTGCAGTGCCTTGACAATGGCGTATAAGAAATATATAGAGGGACTTTTTATAGGAACATGTAATGACAGGACCAAGGGGAATGACTTTAAACTTAAAGTGAGTAGGTTTAGGTTATGTATTAGGAAGACATTCTTTACTGTGAAGGTGGTGAGATGCTAGAATAAGTTGTCTAGAGAAGCTGTGGATGCCCCACCCCTGGAAAGGCTCAAGGCCAGGCTGGATGGAGCTCTGGTCTAGTGAAAGTTGTCCCTGTACATGGCAGAGGGAATGGAAACTAGACAACCTTCAAGGTCCCTTCCAACCCAAACCATTCTATGATTCTACTTCAAAGAAAAACAACCTTTCCACATTCTTGAAAGAAAGTTTGCTTTTACACTCTCTGGACATACCTGTAGAAAGATTAGCATAAATAAAATAAACTACTCATACAGATTCTGCTCAAGGTGCCCCTGAAAAAAAAAAACAAACAACATAATCTAGAAGTCTGAAAGCTGCTATTCTTGCATCTTTGTAACAAGTTCCTCAGGAAAAATGTGCATTTTGCAATGATTTTTTTTTTCATTTCAACTGAAAATTTTCTACTAGACGGAACTCAATGATCTTTGAGGTCCCTTCCAACCAAACCAATATATGACTACTTTTCAGTTAACTAAACATATTGAAAGCCCAAGGCACTGTATTCATACAAACCTTTCTATACTATTCAGTCATTAACATCTACTAATTTGTCTATACTTAAATATACAATGGACTAGAGGCTTCTCAATCTTTAAAACAGAGATAGATTATAAAAAGAAGTTTTATCTCTTCATGAGCTAAAATATTTCATAGTAATCACATGACAAGAAGTACCTCACTTCTCCTCTGAGCCCAGAAATCAATGAAAATTAACACAAAATTGATTACTAATTTTGGTAAGCCATGAAGGAATCATGTATGAAAAAAAACTACCTGACTGACCTTTCAGTGCTGTAAGTTTTTGTATGACAGATAGTTTTGTTGATCAGTTATAATATGTTTTACAAAGCAACTGTCTGGGAAATGGCTTGTTATGACCTAAAACTTAAAGTAACCATAAGCATTCTTCAGCCTTATAGTTATGATTGCACAAGTTTCAAATTGAGTGTTTCCTATGGTTTAAATTAGTTTTGAAACAAAACATACATAAGAAACAAAAAGTTGCAATATGTGTTATAGCTTCACTAAAAATCTTTAAAGGTATGCTTTGTAAGAACAAAACTCCTTCAAAAAAGCAATTGAGAAGATATTTCTGGTTTCATACTAAAAGAACTTTGATGACCACTGTCTATTCAATATCATCGCTGTGAATTTTTACATTAGCAAACTCAAACTTTTGCCACTTTGAAATTTTTGTAGTAGGAAAGGTCAGGTACTCAGAGATGTCTACATACATCTATCCTTGAATTCATGAACCACTTCTTACATGAAAAGCCAGGCCTGAATATCTGGTTCAGTGGTGTCAGAGAAGCTTCCTTTCTAGTGCTAGGCAACAATTGTCCTCTGTCTACTGACCTCTTCACTGTCACTAAATTGTTTCTGTACCAGTTCTCCCTAAATTGCATCTTTTTGCTCATAAACCTCTATGACTGCTGAGCTCTCTGAATATGTTTTCAGAATACATTATCAAGATGGGGTCAGCTTGCTTCTGCATTACTAAAAAATAAATCAATATCAATACAGAGGCTTAATCTAACTCCAAATTATACTGGTACTCTTTTCCTTTTGAGCTTTGTGCTTATAGAGAGTTACTTTAGTTCTCCTTTTCCCAATGCATTGGGCGCATGAAGTCTTAAAGCAAATAATCAGCAGTTTTTGGCTAGAATAACTTTCCACAGTCTTCTCTGATGTTGGAAAACAACATCTTCTTCTACCAGCTTTTAGCTATCTAATTGTCATTTTAGATCTATGAAATGTAATAACCTGTAATATGTGCCAAGGGTTTTTTACCATAACAATAGAATTTTTAATCCATCCAGTAGTACCCCCACAATATGTCTTTATGTAAGTGCTTTGTGGACAATTATCCCACAGTCCTGCAGTATCAAGTCTCCAGGTGGGGTGAAACCTGCTCATTTAGTTCCACACATTTTGCATACATTTTTTTCTATAGAAAAAACATCTTTCCTATAGAAAGATACTTTTCCACATAGAGAGATGAAATAAGCAGCTACATCTGAGTACCACAGAGGAAGATACTGTATAATTATATTTAGACATCAAAATTTATACATCTGGGTGGGTTTTAGTTAATGGATACTAGAAAACTACAGATAAACAAAAATAACTGTCTAATTTCTGATGAAATGAATTTCTTTCTAAACTGCTTTCTCTAGTTATTGCTAGATCATCACTGACTGTAATGATGAGATAAACACATAAATGGATGTAAAATTATGTGCTGAGACAACTAAATTAAATTAACTGCAATCAACATCTACAATCTACAGTTTGGAAGCTGAACTCAATATCCAAGTGCTAGGAAAAGTTCCTTAAGAGTGCAATTCAACCCTTTCAATGTTTAGATGTATACAGTAAGGTAGAAACTCAAAAACTTGTCAATAACCCACAGCAAAGTTCAGATTCTACATGGATATGAAGAGCAAACCAAGATTCAAATTGCCTCCACAGTCAGTGCTGAGGATTTTTGTTGATGATGTTTATAGTAATAAGAAATCAGAAGAAGTAAAAACTGATTACTGAAAGTGTTGCTGTATTAGTGCTAAAGAAAAATAATATAAATCATAATGTAAAACTGCCCAAAACTAATGTAGCTCACTTAAAATCATCTTCTACTCTGCAAAGTTTATAACATCCTATTTTGATCACAGTTCTTTACCCTGAATGTTTTATGTTTAGAACATCTTACACAGGCCTTGCCCTAATTACCTAAAATAGTTCTCCCACAGTAATATGAGGATTTCAATTTTACACCTACTGGATTAAAAAGCCACAACCTCAGGCTGTCTATGTGTGATTAGTTCCTCAAACTGAATTTTAAATCAGTTTCAAACAGGCTTAGTCAGTTATTTTAACTGGTTTTTGTTTTTTTGTTTAGGATTTTGTTGTTTTGTTGTTTTGTTAGGTTTTTTTTTTTTTATTATTACTTGTTACTCCTCTTAGTATTTCAATTTGAAATTAATAGTAATTTTATATGTACTGTTCAGTTAGGCATCTTCCAGAATTTAACTGGCATATATATGCCAAAAATCAGTCCGGAGTTAGAAACTTTTCTTTAATATTTTACATGAATGTGTTATGAAAGTTTTTAAAGCATTATAATTTCCTGTTCTGATCAGAGGAAACTAAGGTACCACTACCTAAAACAGACATTGCCAATCACTAAACTAATGGCAGATATAGCATGACAACTCTTGTTTTCAGTCCAAAAATAAAGCTTTTTATAATGAGTGACAAAAGTTATGGGATTGAAATATCTGCCCCATGTTTTCTTATAAACACTTTCCTCTTCATTGCCTCCTCTAAATCTATTATTTCCAGTTCTGCTATTAAAATTAATCCCTCTTGTTAATTCTCTCTCTCTAGACACTCAAAGTGATGTGTCAATTTCCTGCTCACAGCCCTAGCAATGCCTGACACTCCATCCTGAACCTGATGTTCCAGAAGAAACCTGACTTTGTCTCTACCTCTCAGCCTGGGCTTGTTTTTCTGAAAATTATAAGAAATAATCACATATAAGACCTATTCACTCATCATCTTTCAGCACTCCATTACTACAAAAGATCCTTCACATCTACAGATGCTTTCCGTCTCCACCTATTTTAAACTGTATCTCACACAGATGTAGATGACTACAGAGTAGCTATTTTCATGCATTTAAAAACATCACCTTGTATTTTTCCTCTGTCGAAGATGATCTGGTACCATAACCAACCTTCATTTGAGACATATAGGGACGTGGAAATCATCATAGACACAGGCCCTCTGTGTCACAGGATCTGGCACAATTTGCCCAGAGAATTTTCAGATGACACATCAGTGGAAATAAATATTGGAGGCCATTTTGGATGAGGCTTTGAGCAACCTGGTCTAGTGGGTAACATCCCTGCCCATGGCAGAGGGGCGGGAACTTTATGATGATCTTTAAGGTGTCTTCCACAACCATTTTATAATTCAGTGATTCTACGAGCTACAGGAAACCCATGGCCTTCTGCAGCACTTGCTGACAGCCAGGCTTCTGGCCTCCACAGACTCTCCAGAAGCAGTGGCTGCTGTACTGAAATGAACTGAACCCAGTCAATCTCATCTTCCTCACTTCCACTTCTGTAAATGTCTCACAAACCCTTTTCAGTGAATATGCAAATTGCTGTGCATGCCTCTTCTCTTTTTCCAAGTAGCCCAGCTCCAGATTTTTCTGCTCAGCCTCAAGATAAAAATTTCTCCTCTTCATACAATCTTTGCTGAGAATTGACTTCTTTTCGTCAATTTAGATGTCATCAATACATCCACTAAAGGAATATAAAGCTAGAAGAAAAGGAAGATATAAAAACGATGTACATACCCATAGCATACATCATATTTAAGATACATTTGTTTTAGAAAAAAATTCCATGATCCCATACTCTCAATTTTGTCACTTTTGAGACCTTCAGCTTGCATCTGATTATGCCAAACAAGAACATAAAATCATTGGGGATTTTGGAAATTAAAGTCTTTACCCTTAAAACTGATCAACTATATACGGCACCAATGTAAGAATGGAACCAAGCCCAATTTTAATGATTCTTTGCATTGTAAAAACTGTGCAAACTCTTGAACCACCAGACCAAGAGTCATGCACCACCTTAAGGATACACACTCCAGTGATAGTACTAAGAACATTCTCTTTTTACTTTTTCTATTACGTGTGCCCATTCCTTGCAAGGAATACTCATATTCATGCACAAACTCTTCAACAGCAGCAACAGCAGCAGTGCAGATGATCAAAATAGTGACACTTTTAATACTAGCCCCTTTTTTGTATTCAGAATTTTTTGTCTCTTGAAGGTTCTCTTGATGGACACTAAAGAGAGACACTACAGAAACATATTTTTTAAAAAGGTTGTCTTTTGAGGCATTTTATTTCATTGTTAGTTTAGTTAATTTCAACTAAAAATCTTAAAATAATTGCTTTGTAGAAACCACAGTTTTGACCTCATAATACTGAAGTATCACTGTTAGTTTGTTTTGTTGGAGTTTTTTTTTTTTGTTTTTTTTTTTCTATTTAGAATTTCTGTACAGCAGATGCTTGTCAATGAGAGGAAAGGGAAATGCATATGAATGTTCCCTTGTTGATTTCTGGACCTGCTGAAGTCAATGGCAAAATCCTAAATGTCACTCATTAAATTAAGATGAAACCTTTAAAATTAAGGTCTTACTATATTTTTCTTTGTTTTAAGGAAATGTGTTAATGTTAGGCATATAGTTTCTTTCATAGGACAGGCATTCACAGACATTTTCTAAAGGGAGCTGCCACAATCTTTCTCCCACTCCTGATGCAACAGATCTTTTCATTATTGTCTGTACTCAGCAGTATATCATTTCACAATTATTTTTAGCCTCACAATTATATTAGCTTTTAATGTGATACTATTTTAAAAAGGGTGATTGAAATATGAAAAATTACAATCTACATAGTAGAGCTCTTAGCATTTATGTGGTTGCTTACATATAGAAATTTTTCAGTTTGAGATTTCCCCAAAAAACCTGTCGAGCTTCCTTCTTTCACTTCAATGGATTGTGAATCTCTCATAGGTACTCTGATGTATCTGTTAGCTCCATGGAGATATCTCATGTGTTTGGCATTCTCCCAGGTGGAACCAAAATGCCTGTGTCTGGACAAGTGAGTCACCGACAGGGGTCTGTGACAGGTAAACTACACTTCTAATTGGGGATCCAAGCTTTCATACAAGAATAGAAACACCAAAAATCACATAGTGGGCTTGAGAGCATTGTCTAAATGCCTCTTGAACTCAGGCTTGGAGCTGTGACCACTTCACTGGGGAATCTGTTTCACTGGCCAGCCACGCTCTGGATGGAAAATCTTTTTCTGATATCTAAACCTTCTTGACACAGCTTCATGCCATTCCTGTGGGAAAATGTCCTGCCATTGGTCACCAGAAAGAACCTCACCTCTCTTTTGAGGATGTTGTGGATAGGTATGAGGTCTCCCCTCAGCCTACTCTTTTCCAAGCTGAACAGACCAAATTGTCTCAGTCTGCCTTCTCTTCTCTTCTCTGCCTTTACCATCTTTGTAGCCCTCCTTTGGGCACTCACCGATAGCTTTGTATATTTTTATATTGTGGTGTCCAAAACAGCACACAGGACTCCAGGTGAGGCCACCTCAGTGCAGGTCAGAGCGGGACAATCCTCTCCCTTTCCCAGCTGGTGATGCTGTGCCTGATGCACCCCATGGCATGGTTGGCCCTCCTGGCTGCCAAGGCACTGCTGACTCATGTTCAACATGCTGTCAACTAGGACCCCCAGCTTCCTTTCCTCAGTGCTGGTGTCCAGTGTCTCATTCCCCAGTCTGTACATACATCCATTTTCTTATCGTTAATGCAGCTTGATTCAGCTGCTCACACTCAGCAGCCCTGGGTACTGATACAGAGCATTTGAGTCATCCTCAGGGCATCCAAGGCAGCCAAGCTTTTTGGTAGATTCAACATACAGCTTGCGTATCTTCTAGTATGGTAGATAGAGGCAAGGTAAGATACCCAACGATTTGTCCATTTGCCCTAGAAACTGTGAATGGACTAATGAATTGATCCCTACGTTTGCAATCCTGTCAATGGGAGACTAAACACCTATAGTGGGATTCAGTTGACAAATAAAGGCATTGGATGTCGTGCAACACATTCATCTGGTTCAGGCAGAGATCAGAAGGAACATATAGAAAACCTAGAAAACCCTCAATCATTTGTATCATCATCTGTAATCTAAATAGGATGCTCAGCAGTGCTAAAATGCCTACAGTAGTCAACCAAAACTTTCAGCTTTCTACCCATGGGGAGTCACTCACACAGAGAGTTGAACTGTGTAAATAAAGATATCTAATGCAGCTTTAGATTGACTGTGCTATAGCTACTAGCAACTGACACAGCTAGAGCAGGGCATCTCCTTTCACTTCTTTGCAGATTTGGATCCTCTTAGCTATGAGTCATTTTTTGTGGAACCAAATCCTGCCCCTATACATAAAAACCTCTTTCTAACTGCAAAGGTATCACATAATCCTACATCAGCTTTTTGAAAATCAGCTTGTTCTCTTTAGTACCAGACTTCAAAATAAGTTTTCGCTAAGCTGACCTGAGGCTACGTAGGCATCCATCACTTTATCTTTGCTCCCTACTCCACCAGTCAGTATAGATGGATGCTTGATTTAAGAAGACTAAATCTCCACTCATGTAAATATAGTTTTTAAGCATTTGCAATTGATTTTCTACACACTGAATACAAGATCTTTGCCTTACTCAAGAAAATGATATCATATGTTCCTGGAGATATCTCACCAACTCCAATGAATCACTAAACAGATATGTTGAGTTGAGTTTAATGGCAGTCTGGAATACCTATTTTTCAGTAATGACTACTAAAACAGGTAAGCTGAGTAATGCAAATGTAGATACTGCAACACAAATGTCTTAAGTTATCTGATATGCCTTCTACTTTGTATTCTTATTTTTCCCTTTTGCTCTACACGGTGAATTATATCACATATTCACTAGCTTCTGACATTGTTCCCACTCATTTTCTTTTATAAAACCCAAAATTTATTGCTTTTCTTTCAAGTTACTTTTATTAAATTTTTATACTACTTTGCTTCCTAATCACACTCCTAATTTATTTTGTAAATTTTCAAGTTATGCAGTGATATTTTAAAAAGCAATCCCATAAACTTTCTAATTAAAATATCTTTGCATGGAAGAGTTTAATCTTTTAAAGAGCGGATATTATACTTGCTGCTGTCTGTTTGATCAGTCTTAAAATATGTGATGCTCATTCTGAGTTGATCCCTAATTTTTGTCTCTTGCAAAGAATTCTTTTATTAATTTTAAAAGTTTTGGGATTTGTATTGCACCAAACTGTTTGTGAGAGGTCTGTAAGCTTGATGGAAATTATTTAACTCATAGAACTTGTATAGACTTGATTGCCTTATCTAACACAATTTTGAATTTTGGGAAAGAGAGAAGACTATTTTAAACAACTCAGTTCCACGAGGGAATAATTTTTCAGTAGTTAGAGGGCAGGAAAGAAGGTAAATGTTGGCTCTGTGGAAACACTCACTCTGGCTTCTGTCCCAAAAGACTACATACCTATTTTATTATGTGGTGAGTTGACCCTGGTTCTATTTTTCCACCTCCTCAATCTGACAGGGGAGAGAAATATGACAAAATGCTCCTTGGGCTGAGATAAGGACAGGGAGAATTTTCGGCATTTATGACCACAAGCAAAACAGACTCCGCTTGGGGAAATTAATTTTATTAATTACCAATCAAATCAGAGGAGTGTAATGAGAAACAAAACCACATTTTAAAACACTCTAACCCACCCCTTCTTTCTTTCTAATTTTCTCTCCCCTTTCCCCAGCCACTCTGAGGGACAGGAAATGGTTTCCAGACAGTCCATCACGTCTTATCTCTGCTGCTGCTTCCTCTTCAGGGGGAGGACTCCTTATACTCCTCCCCACCACGGGCTCCTACTTCCCTCAGGGTAAACAGGTCTGTCCTGGAGCCTGCTCCAGAGCTGCTGTATGGAGTCACAGCTTTCTTCAGAGATCCAATGGCTCCAGTAGGGGGTCTTTAACACAGGCTGTGGGTGGATCTCTGCTTCTCTATAGACCTCCGTGGGCTGCAGAGGCAACAGATGACTCACCATGGTCTGTACCACAGGCTGCAGGGGAATCTCTGCCTGGTGCTGGAACACCTCCTGCTCCTTCACTGACCTTGGTGTCTGCAGAGTTGTTCCTCTCACATACTCTCACTCCTCTCTTGTAGCTGCTGTTTAGTAACACAGTAGTTTTTCTTCCTTCTTAGCTCTGTTTTCCCAGAGGCTCACAGTCACTGATGGGCTCGGCCTTGGACAGCAGGTTTGTCTTAGCATCATCTGGCATGGGGTCTATCAGAAGCAGGGAAAGGCTCTGACATCACCTCACAGGAGCTACCCCTGCAGCCTGTGACCAAAACCTTGCCACATAAACCCAATATATTCAGCCGCTCATGTAACCTCTCTGTGTGAGCTCCAGTGTAATCTGCTCTCCACTGAGAGGATGTCAACCTGTAATCAGTGTCTCTCAAAGTGCTTGCGTTCTGGAAGGTCTGGGGCCAAAGCTGTCCCAGAAGAGCACAGTTTGCAAAAACTATAGCTGAAGGCTCTGAAGCTGTTATCACACAACCCTATTTGCCTGTAATTTTGACAAAAACACTGTTGTTAGGTCTGCCTTGGATCTACATGAATTTACTCAACTTAATAGAGTTCTCATCTAAATTAACAGACATATGTTTGCCTTAGAAGGGATTTAAAAAAGCAAATTTTTGATCCTTTCATACTAGTTATACATTGTGGTCAATCTCTAGCAGCACTTTGTAATGGAAGCTGTTAAAATTTTTCCTGGGGCAAAGTGATACATAAGAAATTTTCATTTTTATAAGCAAACCTGCTTTCTTTTTCTTTTCCCCTCCATGCTTGTTAATGGAAGTGATAAAAATGGGTCTACTTTTCTTTAGAAAATTTTAATGGAGTCATAAATTGTATTTCCTTTTGTAAGAAAGTGTAACCAGACAATATGATTTGTACTTCTCCATGCAATTTTCTACAGTTTGGTTTAGATAAATATGAAAATTAGGTTATTTGAAAAGCCTTCACTTACTGATGATATTAGCAACTGCCACTATTACTGCACTTATACTCCATTGACCTTTTAGAATCTCAGCCCTAAAACCCACTGCTGTGTTCTGATCAGATTGCATGTCTGGGGCTCTGGAATGATTTATCAGTAAGAAATTATTTGAAGGGGATGCCTGATTGTAATATATTTCCCTGATGGATCTTTCATAAAACTTACAACGGGCATAGAACGAGGTCACAGGGATGTTATTCAACTTAAAGTTTCCATTCTAAGTTCCAAAATCTCTGCAATCTGCCTTCATTTACATCATATAGAAAGAGCAAAGCAATGACCCTAACAACAAGAATGCAAATTTAATACTTAGCCTTTATAGAGCATGTAACCGTTTTCAAAACAGTAAAGGAAAACTGACTCAAATTACAAAAGAATCAAACATATTATATATGCATTATGAATGCTCATGAAAAGAGAAAATAGGGAGGATGCTTTATACTGTATGGGTCGTTCTACAGAACTCAGTTACAAGAAACATGAAGGAATCCTTTATAATCAGATAGCAGGAAAACTTGAAAAATATTAGAGCAGTTATAACTTTTTGCTGTATTCTTCCTCTCTTCTGAGACGGTGGTAGAGAAACAGAATAATCAACAGCACAGTAAAACAATGTCTGTCTAAAGTTAGTAGAAGGAAGCTATAGCTTAGAGAAGAAGATACAACCTGTATCAGCACAGCTAAGTACAAATTCCATAGAATCATAGACTCTCCCGATTTGGATGGGCTCCGCAAGGATTATCAAGTCAACTCCTGAACCTGCACGGGACAACTGCAAGAATCACACCATGTGCCTAAGGGATGGTATTTTTTTTTCTCACTTTTAATTTTGTGCAATAAGTGAACATATGCTACTATTTCTGAAAAATACATATGTGTAACCTCTTTCATGTCTATATGTATGGCAGGACCTGTGAAACAAATATCCTGTTTCCTTGAAAGTTGTTCCACTGTATACAAAGGGGTATATTGGGACTACAAAGAACCTGCAGCAACTGATAACAAAATTAGAGTTCAGGAAAATGTGAATCCACTCAATGTTCACTAATAGTCAGTCAGGACACCTAACATGCAGAAGAATTGTAAGGAACACACTGGAACACAGGAAGTATGGCATATTCACCTCATCAGCTTTAGAAGGGAGTTTCTCCTTATAGCAATGAAAATATATCAAAGCTATTTGTGATCTGTTTCAAAGGTTCTCAAAATTGATGAAACTGATGCATGACAGATCTAGTAGTTAAGAATAAGAAATCAAGTACATTTGATTAATTTAAGAAAACTGTTTGTGCCATGTTCCAAATCTGAGATCTGTCATTGAAATCATTCAACTGCCCCAAGGAGATTTTGTCATACATTCAATAAACAAAAGTATTACTATGTTAATTTTAATATTTCACATGTGCAGTTTTCAATTATCAAGCTATATGTTGCTGTGCATCTCTTCAGCTTAGAACAAAAATACAATTTAAATCTCTGGCTGCCTTTTATACAATTTATAATACCCTAGTGGCCTTATTATCCATAGATGGAAAAATAACATACAGCAAATTTGTAGTTATCACTAATTCCCCTAAAAATGCCACTTTATCAAAAAGAAAATATTTTCTATTTCTATACATGAAGATGGCAAACATTCTTCAAAAATAATCAAAAGTAGAAGTGTATGAAGTAGGTATACTATGCATACTCTGTGCTTTACTGAAATATGGCATTACTTCATATCAAATTTCACTGAATTGCACCCTGCTTGAGGAAGTGTGAAGAGACTTTCTTAGTGTATTGCATCACCATGAGTAAGGAAAGAATGGTGAGATTTATTTCAGAGAACAGTAAGCAGCTTAATTTAGGTCATAAGTAAGTTAGTGTCCTAGTTCCTTTGGAACAAAACTGGCTCTGTGATAAAACCAAGGGCCTTGTTCTAGACTCTGGGCACAACTGGTCAAGTGGAATCACTGTAGAAGTTAGAGTGAAGCAATACTGTTTGCAATTTACTCTCACTTATTCAGTATTTAAAGGGTTGCTCTCTGAAGCACCTGATATATAATTAGCATCAAGGCCTTAATTAACCCTTCTTTATGCATTTAAGGTAATAACAATGATTACAGTCTTGTTTCATTGGAATAAATGGCAAACATCCCCAAAGAAATGTCATATAATGTATGTTCTCTGAATTAATGCTCACCCGGTGATTTGAGTACCACTTACTGTGTCAACAGTGCCATTTGTTGCCAACATGTTGGCTTTTTTTCCTCTTTGAGTTTTGCAAGAACATTCTAATAGTGAGCAATTTTGATGTTGGTAATCTACATAACTGACTGGAATGAAGCAAGACAGGAGAAGTGTTAAAGCTGTGAGCCTTGAGAGCTCAACATTGCTTCTTTAAAACCCCAAAACCAAGCCTGAATTCCCATTTAGATGCTTCGTTGGACACAGAATTAAACAGGACACTGAATTAAAATCTGCACTGCTTAAGAGTCTAATGTTAATTCACCAAAATAAATGGAAAAATTACTATTCCTTTCAAGACCGTTTTTGGACCTGATCCAAGAAGCATAATTTTCCCTCTTACAAAGAAGCAGCTCTTCATGCAGCAGCCAGTTCCTGAGCTCCAGCAAAAGCTCTGAATGAGTAAAATGTTGCCCTATATATATATTACTGAGTCATGGTCAATTTGTTGTCTACCAGCACACCCACATCCAGATTTTGTATATCTGACCATATTTGAAATTACAATAATATTGTTTTGGGTTTAGGGCAGGCACAGATTTTTCAGAAAATTCTTATCTGAATTAAATATCTGAAAAGTTCTTTATTTTACCTTCAGATGGAAATTAATGAATTACAGCAAGGGGCAGATGCCTCCCCTTTTAAGAAGTGAGCAGTTTCAATGCTACAGAGCTCATGAATTTCATCTATTTGAATGAGTAATGATATCACCCAGGGTCTAACCAGTCTGTCTTGCATCAGACATATCTGAATCTGTTGTTTTGAATAGTCAAAACAGGGACATTTGGGCACAGCAGTCTGAGCTACTGAAAGTAATGATGAGGTATGTGTCTAGTAAGCTAAGGTGAATTAAGGATCTCTCATGGACAAGGACAGAGTAAATGGCAACCCCCAGTGGTTAAAGATCCTGGGGTTTATTCAAGAAGCAAGAAGATTAGAGCTTTTATTCCATTCTTACTGCTTCACTCCCTCACTTAGTCACTCCTCTCCAGCCATATATTCAATAGGTCTTGACATGCTTTTCCTGCAGGGGCATCCATACTGGTCCAGAAATGTTGGGCAAAAATTCATGTTGCCATGCTGCTGCTCACAGTGAGCAGCCTCATGTATTACCTCACAAAGTCCCAGGCCATCCCCTGGCATTTGTTTGTACACAGAACTTGGATTTCCATGATCTTCACCCATGCCCAAGATTTTTCCTTCAATCAAGAGATTTACCCACTTGGACGGAATACTTCTTCCTAAATCTCAATAGTCAGTGTGCAGAGGCACAACACATGATCACCTTCCTGATTTGCAGCTCTGTCTTATGCCACTTGTCAGCTGGAGGATTCAGGACATGCTGCTTTTGTTCAGCTGAAGTTTCATCAGTATTTTCAGACCCATATGCACACAGTTATCTGCCATTTTAGCACTCACATTTTAAGTTGGTTTTTCACAAGAAATATGACTTTGTAAAAATTACTATGGTTATCACCATTTCAGATCATAATATATTATAAACAACTGTGAAAGAAATGCCAATATTCACAGATGATTCCTCTAATTCCAGAATTTTTCTTTTTATGAATTTTTTCTCTATCTCTGCAATGCTGCCTCTGGCAAAATAGATATGATTTTCTAAAAACTGGATTTCACCATGCAAGTACTTTTTGAGTATTCATATTGTTTCCAATCACTTTTTTGCCTACACCAGACGAAGTAGCTATACACTTGTAACAAGATAATTTATCAAAGTGAAATCCATTAACTCATTACAGTATTTAATCACCAAATAAAAATTTACTAAGCAAAGGAGCAATTATAATTTAAAATGCATAGAAATTAAAAACAAAAATTAAAAATAAGTAAGTTACTTCATTTCAAAGAAATGGTTATGTCTGGAAGTCAAGACTGAGGTTATAACTTGATCTGAAGTTCTTAACCTTTTCATAAGAGCCCTTCAGGGCACTCTTCTAACAATAATCATGAAGAATTCCCTATACTAAAAGGTATAAGCAAGATCATGTGTTCAGATTCAAGGGTTATAAAGGAATGGTTTGTGATAAAACAAATGTCATCTTGACACTGATAATTAAATTTAAGTGCCATCATGACATATTTACTAGATGTTACAAAATATTGTACAAAAATTGAATTTACAAGATTCCATGTTACTAGAAATTGTTCCATGTTATGGACAGAAAGCAATATAACTTTGTCTTTTAAGATGTTTCTAAGTCTTTTTATTTTAACACATTCTAGCATCCCAAATACTGTGGAAGCCAAGACCTCTGAAAGCACAAGGCATTATATGGCTTATTGGTCTGAGGGTGAAAAATCCTGCCTGCAGAAAACACTGGTAGTCCATGAAAGCAATGCTGAAAACAAGGGCTGGAGAAGGCTGACAGACGGATGGTTAATTTGTCTGATGGGGCTCAGTGCAGGTCAAATAGACTTTTCCATATTCAGTGATCATAATGTCTCTGAGACAGACAGTCATCTCTCTGGCTGGCTTTTAATGTTTTGGGGACAGCTAATGGAGAATTTGTATTGCTCAGCATAGAACTGGATGTGATTTCTCCATCTCGTGATCATGTATTGGAAATGACTAGGATAATTTTAGTTGCAAGGTCACTTAAAACATACAGCCAAACACCAGGAAAATTCAGAAAAATCACTTTTTTCTATATTCTCTACCCTGAATAACCTGAGAATTCAGTATGCTTGTTTCATTAGTCACAAATATATAGTCACGTTCATAGTTCTATGATCTAAATATTTAGCATGGGCAATGCAGAGATCTGGTAATTTTCAGAGAGTGGATGAAAGCACCTGTTAGATACTGGCAACACCTCTTTACAGAAAACAATACAAGTTGTGCTGTTGCAGCATTTTTTTGCAACTCAAATTTCACTTTTCAACAGGTAGTTTACCCAATCTAGATTTAAACTGAAATTAATTACCATTGTACCAAATTGATTTTGAGTTTTTAAACATGTGCCACAAATATTTCATACTTTCAAATGATGGGCATTTTTAGTGAATTATTATAATGAATTGTTGGTTATTACTACCATAAGCCAGATAAAACTAGCTTAGAACTGTTTATTGTTTATCAGTCAGAATTGCTAGTTCTTATGGCAGTACATTTCTATTTATCATTCTATGACTTATATCAGTTCGTGGATATATATGCTAGTGTCATGAATGTGTACAGCCCCTCTGGAAAATTATTTTTTTCTTCTCAGAACACTTCTTTAACCTACTGAGAAAGTAAATTCTAAAGTGAAAGTTGATAATGAGAGAGAAATATTTCCAGACAGAGCTTTATGTTGGAGTCTGCATCTACTCAATTACATAAATGCATCATTTATGACTCATTCTTGCTATCAAGAGATACATTTCACATTGCAATTTTCAAGATTTAATTCTTGACAAAATATTTTAAAATCACTTGTTTTCTTGTTCCTCCCTCTCTTCAAATTTGGTGGCTTTGGATTCAAGAATTAGGAGGTGAAAAACACTGGATGACAGAGTCAGCTTTGCCAAATACCTTCAGCTTTGAGGGGCATCTTCACCATTGCAGATTAGAGTAGAACTCAGCTCATAAGAACATAATTGAATGGATCAGATCAAAGAAAATAAGAAGCTTACATCAGAGACAAACTAAATCAATAAAGAGATTTGATTGTGTCATATTTTCATATTATTTATTTTTCACTGCTCCCTGTTTCAATATATGCTTGCTAGGGCCCTGTGGGAGGACATTTTGTTTTTATGCTTTCTCCCACTTTCTGATCAATGACTATTGCATGGAGAACAAAAACACCAGGATAAAACCAAAACAACCCATAAAGAAAGGATTTCTTAGCTTAGTTTCTGTACAATAACATACAAATTATAAAGAACATTAGCAGCAAAAACCATTAAGAAAGCTATCTTGAAAGCAGTGGTCAAAAAGCAGAATCACAAACTTAATATTACACAAAAAACATGGCAAATTTAGAATTGTATTTTGGTACAAGAAAAATTTTAAAAGAAAGAAAGAAAAACATTTCAAAGCTGCATGCAGCAAAGTTATAATCAGTGGTAATTCGTGTTTAAATTAAGGACTTAATTTCAATTCTTAGTTAGATCGGATCTTAAAAGCCTAGATTCTTCTAATTTTGATTTTTTAAATGACACAAATTGTTTTATATGGGAATTCTGAGAAAGGAACTGTAACTAAAGAATGGATCATTTCATGATTAAATAAGTTTTAACCTCTAAAAGTAAACTAGAATAATAAATTACAGATTGTTCACTTTCCACATAAAATTATTTCCACACTATACCTTCATACAATACATGATGTGAACTCACAATATCACAATTTTTTATGGTGGTTGCCGAACCCAGAGATCTAAAAGGACAAAATAAGAAAAAATCTATATGAAAGAAAAAAAAGGCCAAAAGGTCTTTAAAAGCAATAAATCATCAGGGTAGACAATAGCTTTTTTTTTTTTTTGCCATTGATTATTAATTTTTTTCATCATTTTTCTCTAAATTTCTTATTTTTAATTGTTCAATGGACAATAAATATGAACAATTCCAGCCTGCATATTGCTTCCCATAGCTACTTTAAATTTTCTGTATATATCTAGTCATCACCACCACATGCTATTGTTTCTATTTTTGATATATCTGACTGCAAAAAGAGCAGTAGAGGATAGCAAACAGCAAATAACAAATACATATGTCCATGTGTGAATGTCTTTCCTCTCATATGAGCAGGTATCTACAGAAAAAAAAATTTATTCCCCAAGCATTTCTACAAGAAAAAAAAATTGTTTCTGTAAACATTTCATGTATAAAAAAAAAAAAAAAAAAAAAAAAGGCAGGTTGGAAACATTTAAGTAAACATCCATTTGGATTTAGACAAATATTTGTAAACATTGTATTTCTACATTTCTCCATATTTCTTTACATTTACAGCTTTTCCTTTATTCTTTCTAAAACGCACACAAAATTAAAATGTAGGAACTGGGGAGCTTTTAAACCAGTTTTATAATTTTTAGTTGTCTTATTCTATATATGAAATAGAGTTAATAAGGGAGTATCAATTATTTTTGCTTTCATTTATTAATATTGTGTTTTTAAAACCTGTAGCAAGTACATCATATCTCTCTGTGAATATGACTATTACATTCTCTGATTGTTATCTTATGTGATATGGAAAGTAATCAACTATCCAATTTTTGTTGAAAATCGCGAAAAGACTGTCACATAAGATATAAGAAAGCAATTTCCTGAATTCATTGACCTTTCAATTGATATCATAACACAGCATAATCACTAGGCATTTAAATTAGCAATGTAACTCAGCGTAGATGGATAACTGTGAAATCTCAAGGGCTTGTTGCCTGAACAAGACCACAGCACTGTAGCTAAAAGGGTAAATGTGCTTCGTGTTTAGGGATGACCTTTAAGTCCCACAGCTGCCTATCATACGTCTTGTTAATCTGCCGTGTTGTTGGGTTCATCTGCTTATTTTATCTGTCTTTTTTTTGTAGAATTTTAGTTTTCAGTCAGGTCTGACACTTCTGCCACAGGTGCAACACAGGTCTGTATGCATTATTTTGTCTTAATCTAAGCTCACAGACATCTACCTGAGCAAAATATTTGAACACTGAAAAACAGATTAACTCTTGAAATCTTTGTCTTTTAAATGAAAAAATAAATAAACAGGGGGATTTTCATATTGCTTTTCCTTTGACACATATATTTGATTATAGTTTGATTAGAATTATCTGGCATGATTTTAGCTTCCTTAAAACTAAATATCCAGCCTAACTTTGAATACACTTTGTAGTCATCAGAGAGGAACTGGCACTCACAACTTTTTCTGGATATTCTAGTACCTAATCAAAGATGAGGCAAAAGAATGTCTGCATAAAAATCTATCTCCATTTCTGTACTGAGGATAAAGAGCAGCAGCCTCTGTCTCTCTGACAGCAAGCAGAAGAACTCAAAGACAAGCAGGCAGAAGAATTCCAGGACAAGCTTTTAGAAGAGATCACTGTTGGGATAAGAATTCAAGGTCTACGAAATTTTGTTTAATCACAATGCCTCTTCTATGTGCAACTGTAGCCTTTCTGGGGACATGAAAGTGTAGATGCATGATTTCCTTTTTTTGACCTTACAAAATTAGAAGGTTTCAGTTTGTGAGCCTTTGAAATTATATATACATGTGTACAGAGACTGGACCCACCTAAGCAGGACCACAGTTCAGCATAAGTTGTGTACCATTAACACAGGGGAAATTATTTAATGAAAACCAAGATAAAAACAAAACAAAACAAAGCAGCTGACTTCCTTAACCAGTACTTTGGTCTATGAAGTCAAATTCCATAACCATTTACTGGAAAAAAATCTGGAAGAATTCTAAGGAGTGTTGCTTGATGAAGGACTGGAAAATTTGATTCATTGGCGTCTGACAGTGGTGTTTGAAACGGGTTTGGGAGTGCTGTACCACTGAAAACCCTTGACGCTGACAAGAAAGGTGTTAAGGACTGATTTCAGAAAGCAGTTGAACAAACATTCTTATCCTATAAATCACCTCTTTTGGACGTTCACAGCTATATTTTTGCTCCAGTTGAATTTATACCACTATTCATTTATACCGCAGAGTGAATTCGGGTAATCTGATTCAAACCTATTCGCTCAGTATTACCTACTGGTTAGCTACAGACCTCAACAAATTTGGCCTGTAATAAAGTAACATCCCTAATGAGCTGATGATATGTGATACTTGATAGCCTGAACAGCAACACCAAAATGTTCCTCTTTGTAGAGAAACACAAGTTAATTGATAAAATTCAAGTTAGTTTTTGTTTTAACTGGAGAAAGGACTACAGTTTACTGTACACAAATCACTCTGTTCTTTTAATCTCCTTTTTTTTCCTCTCTGACATATAAACTTTTCTAAAATAAGCAGTAATTTTCAGGGTTTATAACATTCATTATCCCCACTGCTTATCTTGTGTAGCAGGCTTGTGCTTTTTAAAAGGACATTTTTCTTCTTGGATTGCTGTTTACTTCTCACATAGTACTTTTACAGAGAAAATGTCACGTTGTAAAGTGTCCAGACAACCTCCATGCAATGTTTTTTTAACCATAACTTTATTCTACAAAAAGGCTTTTTAACAGCAAACCCAGATCAAAGCACTGCAGAGTTTGGAGACAAAGGAACAAAAGTTCCACAGTAAAGGAAAAATCAATGCTCTTTCAATTAAATCAAGATTAAATCAAATCAAGCCAGTTTAACATAGAATTTTATAGCCAAACAGTGACTCGGCTTACCTGATAGCCAACCACAGGTGCAACAGATCAGATGAATGTAAAGCCAGTAGTAAATGCTTGTATCCTCTCCAATCTCATGTTATAAACAAATAAAAAGACATTGAGCTAGCTCCTGACACTGTTATTGGCAAGAATTTGTTCCACAGGATGTCTTTCAGCAGGGTAGAACTAAAATTACATGGTATTTTATATAAGATGGCGGAAATTGACTTTTATCATCAATCAGCTATATCATTTCAAGTAACTGTGAAGTACTGAAAGTCAATAAACATATTGGAGATATCAATTAATTATTAGAATGTCTAAATTGAAATTCAGTAAGCTGTTTCAAAATATGCAGCCCTTAATTACTTCCTTTTGCACAGAACACATGCTAGATAGATTTTTAGAATAGTATGTCTCATTAAACACTGTATTTATTCATCAGTCCTAGTGGGGTGAAAGGTTTATAGCACATAGTCAGCAGTAGAAGGAAAAATATTTGACTTGAACTTATACATTTGTTCTTATACTGTAAGTGAGTTTGGCATTTATAAACTGGTTTTTTGCTCTGGGCTCTCTAAATCTCAGCTAAAATGCCAAGCTAGTCATCAGCCATCCATTTCTCCTTCATCCAAGTGCTCTCCAAGTGTAAAACCTGACACATTAGAAATTGTGCTGATATTCTGCATACATGCACAGTCTCAGTTTATTGTTTCAGTTGCCAGTTAAGCCTGGCTAGTTTTGCATAAAATAACACATCTGACTTATCAGTTCAGTCATAAAATATAAAGTGATAATCATAGCTGAAAAATGAAGCTTCTTTTTAAGCAACCTCCAAAATTATTAGCAGGTAGCTAGCTCATAGCAACAAAATATAAAGATCCAACTTTTTGATAGCCGTTCATAGTTTATGATCCATCTTGTAGTAGTCTAATATTTTAAATAATCATATTAAGGGTTTACCACAGAAGAGGAAAAAAAGAAGAGACAAGGCCACCTTTCACTACTAAATATTGGTCAAATGTACCCAGTGAATTCACCATACTTCCTAAAAACTGTCAAACAATGAAAAATATCTGAATGTCTTTAGTTACACAAAAATGTAGCACCAAATGTGGGATACATCTCATTTAGCTTTATTAAGATAAAACTGAGGCATCAAATTTTGAGCTAGGTAGACGTCCACTGTATGCTCAGTATCTTCCTATAGCAAGGAAGAAAGAGGTATTAGATACCTGATTTTAGCATATCAGAATGTGGGTAAGAAGAGTTCCATTCCTAATTATGTAATGTTAAAAAGTACTGATATTAATGTATTTAGGAAGCATTTACATCTATCTCACTGGAAGGTAGCACCTCCAGTCACATCAAAGTTTTCCTTTAGAGTCTCCGCTGTGTTTTATGGGCCTAGAAAATATACAAGTTTTGTGACATGGACCTTTTCATTTTACCCGGCTGGATACGGATTTTTATAAAACAAATTAGAAAAATAATTTTCAATGAATTTATTTTCATTCATCAGCATAGTTACTCTTTTTCAATCACTTCATCTTGTTAGTGTCTTAGCAAAAGGAGAACAGAGACATTTTGATTGGGTATTAGCCAGGATGGGTCTTACTTTCATATTTTTGCAGTTAGTTTAATATTCTGAATTCTCACAAATCCCTGTATGTTCCTATTGACTCTTACATTGCCTTTACAATTATTTGCTATGTGAGTAGCGGTAACTTCAGGAGGACAAAAATCCTAAACATCTTGCAGAAAATACAAGGTATTTGTCCCAAAACTTTTACTCTCTGGTGGTTTTTTTCAGTTCAATTTTCCAATGCAGATCATCCTCACAACAGCTGCACTAATAGTCAATATTCTGTGCCAGGTCCTATTTTCTGATCCATAGAACACATTAAATCACTTTTACTTGCTAGTTTGCCAATTAGCTTTTTCCACTGGATGAGTTTTCTTCATCAATTAAAATTATTGGTGATCATCTAAAGTAATTTCCCTAGTTCATTGCCACTATTTCTGTGCCACTATTAAAGCTAGTACATTATGCCTTTACTGGCTGCCTTTTACCTGTCTACTGATCTAAACAGACTGATGCTGATATTTAAATTACAGTGATGGATCTCAGACATGCTCAGTAAGAAACCGGGATCCACTCAGAATTTACCTTTTTTTTGTTTCCTTTATTTAGATACACAGAATCATAGAATGGGTTGGGTTGGAAGGGACCTCAAAGATCATCTAGATCCAAGCCCCCTGCCATGGACAGGGACACCTTTCACTAGACAAGGTTTCTCAGAGCCCCAGTCAGCCTGCTTTTGAACTCTTATAGGAATGTAAATGAAGTTTCATCTACAACTTCTTTAGGCAACCTGTTCCTTTCCCTCACCACCCTCACAGTACAGACTTTCTTCCTATCTAATCTAAAGTTACTCTCTTCCAGTTTGAAGCCATTCCCCCTTGTCTTATGACAATGAATGCATGTAAAAAGTCCTTCTTGAGCTTTTTCAGTAGGTGTCTTTTATGTAGTGCCACAATAAGGTTTCCCTGGAGTCTACTTGTCTCCAGGCTGAATGACCCCAGCTCTCTCAGCACATCTCCATAGGAAAGCTGGTCCAGCCCTCTGATCATCTTCATGGCCTTTCTCTGGACTCCTTTTATCAAGTCCAAAATAGTCTTTACTATTTTGGGAGTCCCAGAGCTGTATACCTGAGCTGAGACTCAAGTGGGGGTCTCATGAGAGCAGAGTAGAGGGGCAGAATCATCTTTCTCAATGCACTGATCATGCTGCTTTGCATGCAGCTCAGGGTATGGATGGCTTTTTGGGCTGCAAGCACACATTTCTGGGTCATGTCAGGTGTTTCATCCACCAATAGTTTGAAGTCCTCCTCCTCAGGGCTGCTTTCGATCCGCTCATTGGCCAGCCTGTGTCTGTGTTTGGGATTGCCCTAACCCAGGTGGAGGAACTTACATTTGACCTTGTTGAAAATCATGAGGTTTGCACGGGCCTACCTGTAGTCCGTCAAGGTCCCTCTTCAGAGTATCCCTTCCCTCCAGTGTCTTGACCGCAGCACCCAGCTTCCTGTTGCCAACAAACTCATTGAGGGTGCATTTAATGACTCAGCCCATGTCACCAACAGAGTTGCTAGAGCTGTTCCTAATAGCGACCCCTGAGGAGGATCACTGGTCACTTGTCTTCACTCAGACAATGAGCTGTAAACCACAGCTCTTTGAGTACAACCATCAGTTCAATCCCTTGTCCACCAAGAGGTCCAACAATCAAGCCCAAGTCTCTCCAGTTTTAGAGACAAGGATGCCATGCGAGCCAGTGTCAAATGTTTTGCATGAATCCAGGTACATGACATCAGTTGTTCTTCCCAACACTGTAGCCCCATAACAGAAGACTGCAAAATTTGTCAGGTACTATTTTCACTTAGTGAAGACATACTGACTGTCAACAATCACCTTCCTATTTTTCATGTGCCTTAACGAAATTGCCTGCAGGATCTGCTCCATGATCCCTTTTCAGGGAAACTTGTGGATACAGAGAAAGAACTACAATACATTCTAGTCTAGATGGCTGGAAAAAACAAGTGCACAACAAAGCACATTTGCTCAACACTACAGACAACAATTCTGTCTCAAAACTGAATAATTTTATCCAAACCCTCTAAAGAAGTTAGAGGCATTTTTTTCTTCCCTTGCCTGGGCTTCAAACCTACTTTAAAAAAGAGAAAACTGCCGTTGACCAAGACATCTTTTTCTAATGTATGCCTAGTTTCTAGTCATTTATAAAAACATTGGGAGGTGGGGGGGGTGAAGATTTTTTTTTTCAATTGACTCTTTCATTATTCCACACCTGAAGTTGCTAATATTGCTTGCAAAGTGTACGTGAATGATGTGAAAGTAATTTCTTTGATACGAGCCCACAAATAGTGCCAGCTTTTATTTTGATTATGAAAGCATTAGTTTTAGAATCATTACTAGAAGTTTCTAATGTTACCACTCACCAATAATCTGATTCAATTTAAAATGTGTATAAATAGTCATTTATGAAAAATCTTAAAATAAAAATCTTAAATGAAGTATTTTACTTTATTATGCAAAGACAAACATTTCACTTTCTTCCTTTCTCCCTCTTTTACATTTTATGCTATTCAATGGCCTAGGAAACATGCAGTAAAAATCAAGGCATTTCCCACCTTTTCCAATGAGTGCTACTACTTTGCTCTTTTCTTTAAACAAAATTCCAAATTTTCTAAAGGTAAAACAGCAATATGAAAACATACAAAATAACATTAACCTGAAAAACACTTTTCTATTATGCATATTTTTAAAAGCAGAACCAGGACTTTAGAATATAAAAAAATCTCAGTGTATTTGAAGCCTTGTAAAATGTAATTTTTTCCTCATTTCACTGAAATAAACAATTAATTGTTAAAGCACTGTAAAAAAAAACTTCTATTACTGAAAAGAATGGGGATGCTAAACTTTCTACATATTTATATGACTAATAGTAGTGAAATCTTCAATGAAAGATCCTCTAACATGATGACAAAGATCTCCAGCAAGAGTTTTCTTTATCAGTGTCAAAGTAGATTGGCTACTTGTGATCATATACATACATATATATATACATACATACATATATATATATATATAAAGGAAATTATTATATATAAAATAATACATATGTAAGTCAGAATTCTATCAATTTCTGGTTCATCAAAACAGAGTTCATCCTGAAACTTAATAATAAGGTTTAGAAAATACATCTACTTTTATAATGTAATTATCTAGGACAGTGGAAACATTTTAAAAGAAATCATGTAGACAGTTTTTTAGGAATTTGGTCACAGCTGTAGAGTAAGACTGCAGCAGCTAAGCCACATGTGGTGGGTTGACCTTGGCTGGATGCTTGGTGTCCCTCAAGCTGCTTCCATCACTCCCACTCCTCAAGTGGACAAACAGAAAAATACAAGAGTCTAGTTGGTCAAGCTTATGACAGAGAGGGATCACTCAGCAATTACTATCGTGAGCAAAGCAGACTTAAATTGGGGAAATTAATTCAATTTATTATTAACCAAAAGTCAGAGTAGGGCAATGAGAAATCAAACCAAATCATATAGCACCTTCTTCCCATCCCTCTCTTATTCATGGGCCTAACTTAACTCAGAATTTCTCTACCTCCTTCCCACCACAGAGGCACAGGGGGACAGGGACTGGGGGTTGTGGTCAGTTCATCACATGTCTCTGCCATGTCTCTCCCACGGGAGACAGTTCTCTATTAATTTCTCCAATGTGAGTCATTCTCATGGGCTGCAGTTTTTTTGTGAACTGCTCTAGTGTGGGTCCCTTCCACAGGGTGTCATCCTTCAGGAACAAACTGCTTCAGTGTGGATGCCCTGTAGGAATGAGTCCCACCAGCAAAACTGCTCCACTCTGGCTGGGCTCCTCTTTCCACAGGGCACAGATCCTGCCAGCAGTCTGCTCCATGGGGTCCTACTCTCCACTGAGTGTATCCACCCGCTCCAGTGTGGAGCCCTTCATGAGCTGGAGAGGGACAGTTTGCCTCTCCATGGTCTTCACCATGAGCTGGGCAATCTCTGCTCCGGTGCCTGGAGCACCTCCTTCCCCTGTGTCTTCACTGACCTTGGTGTCAGGACAGTTTCTCTCACATACTCTCACTCCTCACCTTTGACTGGAGCTGTGAACAAGATTTTCTTCCCCTTCTTATCTATGTTATCACAGAAGTGCTACTGCTATGGCTGATTGGCTCAGTTTTGGTCAGCAGTTCTCTTGGTCATAGAGGAAGCTTCTGGAATATTCTAAAAGAAGTCACACCTGTAATTCCCACTGCTATCAAACACATATCAAACTCATGTAATACACCACATTACTTCAGAGCAGAATAACTTTCCTCCATTTTTGTAAACAGAAAAATAAACAGACAAATAGATAAATGAATGCCCTTATTTTTTGTCGCAACTGAGCACCAAAGATGTAACATGATGTCACTGGAAGCCTTGAATGTGAGCTCTTAGATTGTTACACAGGCCTGGACCTCACTCAAAAAGCTGTATTAAACACTAAGTCAATCAAAAACATAAGGCCTAAAAAGTTATGTGTCTGATGAGTAGTGAAATAAATTCAAACATTGAATTATGTCTTTCCTTGCTATTTATATTGAATAATATCTGAAATTCACGGCAGTCAACCTGGTAATAAAATGGTAATAAAACATAAAAATGGATTTGTCAGACCCCTCTTGCAACAACTTCCACAGCTCAGCAAAGGATACATTTTTATTCATCTCAGACAGGGATCTAAAATTTAAAGTTCTTTCAGGAGCTTAGGGACTTAAGGGATGATTTTAGACATGAGCAAATGATCACTGTTTCTCTTACAATTCAGGATATACCATATTTTTATGCCACAGTTTTTGTCATATCCACATGCCATATTCTTAGCAATAATTTTAGTAAAGTGGTTCGTAACTTCATATTCATTTTATGCTGCATTATTAGTTTTTCATAGAATCATAGAATGCTTTTGGTTGGAAGGAAACATTAAATGTCATTAGTCCAACCTCCCCTGCAATACTCTGGGACATCTTCAACTAGATCAAGTTTTTCAAAACTCTGCCCAACCTAACCTTGAGTGTTTCCACATTTTTAGTCTTTAATATCTTACATCCTATTTCTCCCTGCAATTCTTTCATCCTTAGGTTGACTGTTATGCAAACAATGTGAAGGAAAGGAATAAGGCCTCTGTTATTGGTCAGCTCAATTTTTCATCACATAAATAGGAATACTCTTTTCCAGGATGATAAAAATTAGCTCAAGATTTTGAATAATTGCAAAGAGGAAATAGAAATGAGAGCTGAAACATTTTCACACCATGAGAAACTTTATTGCATATATTTGAGATAGTCAAAGAATACTTAAATTTATTAGGTTGTCATATCATGTTGCACATTCCTAAAATGTAAGTATCAGCAGCTGCCTGTTTCGTTTCCCTGTAAAAAATTCTGTATCTGACTAGTTCATGATGTAGACCATTCAGTCCTCATATATTTTTAAAATGGAAGCTGGTTTAGAGATCACATCTTGGAATATATTGTGAAGTTACTCTGGGAATGGAGAGTCTGGTCCTAATATCACAGATCAGTTCAAAAACTACATATACTTTGATGCCTCCCAATCTAAGGCAAATATTGACTATTCTTAGCACTTTGCATCCATCTGTTCTAGAGAATTCTAGAGAGTTTAAAAAACATAAATATAAGAAATATTTTTGACAAGAAAGAAATCAAGGCACAAAAAAAAGGAAACAAGGAATGCTAATAATTGGGATAAATCCAGTCCAAGTTCCACCCCAGAAAAGAAACTTTATATGTGTTTAAAGAAAAATTAAAAAAAAAAAATCATGTAATGTCTCTTAGCCGAGAATAAAAAGAAGCAGATATGCTGAACAATTTTAATGCCTGTTTTACAATGAAATTAATCGTGTCCTAATCTCCATTGACAATATCAATCCGATTTTATTGACTATGAAAAAAGACCTGCATAAAAAGCTCGGATAGACACATCTAAACTCTATACTTGGTGACACAAATCCCACCTAACACTTGGAAATTTTTGTGCAAGACATTAAACAGTTTTTAGCTTAATTCATTTTTTCTAAAAAAAAATAATGAAAGTAATTGTAAAATTTCTCTTGTTTTCTTGAAAACTTTATATCTTGGTATCTTCTAGGGGCTTTTTGCTGTATTTCTGTTTGAAGGTGATGGGTTGGGGGGTTTTGCTTTTTTCATTTTTACCAGGAAATTACCAACCAAAGAAAACCTAGACAGAGGAAAAGAGAATAGTACATCAAGGCAATTTTTGATCTTTCAGTAGTGAGTTGACTTATTTTTCACTTAAGCCACTTGTAAAATTATTTTATCCTGCCAGATAGCTATAACAACTAAATAATTTTATAATTACTGCTGCTTGCTCCTCTTTCTATGTGCTTCATTCCTCTTATATATTTCCATATATGCAAATATCAACCTATAATTTCTCTCTGCACCATGAAACTAATATCCTGTGATGGAATGCAAATTTAATTGAACTTACTTTGAAGCGGATGTTGAGCTGTCATTTCAACCAAAGTTTCAATAAAACTTGTCTAAATACTGTGTAGTTTCTTAAAGAATAGTCTTTGCAAGCTCAGAAACCTCTTGTTTAATACATTTTGATAGGTTTAGACATAATGAGAGAGCTCTTTGTTGCAAACTCTCATTCAAATGTAAGTTGCCATGCTTTAGTTGGGTGTTTCCAAGGATATGAGGGTTATAAAGAGTCAATATCCATCTGGTACTGAAGTTGATGACTAAATAAAAAGCTTCTATTTCAGAACTAATTATTGTACAAATTATTTGCAACTAGGCCTGTACAAAACACCAATTTTAAAAAAAAACAAACAAAACCAACACAATCAATCAAACAAATTCTCACAAATTGAACTCCCATTATGTGTGCTGACAGATGCATTACTTCTATACTGAAATTCCCATTTCTAACAGTTAGACACAAAAACTCCCTAGGAAGATTTTGCATCATGCTGCTCCATAATGGTCAAGATCCCCTGTCCTGGTAGAGTTATCCAGGACCAATTGGCAAGCTTTATCATTAAAGTATATCTGATTGACAGCACCATCTATTCATGAGTCTTGGAAAGGTCAACAAGATGCATTTGGAACACATATTTGCAACTGAACTTCTGCTTGAAAGGTGAATTAAAATAATGGAACTGTAAATAAGGGGATGCAACAGAATATAAATGAGAAAGAAACTCTGAAAGGCTTCTGACAAGGTTCTTTGGTAGGACAGGAAAATTACTTGTATCTAAGGCAATTATTAAAAAAAATAATAATTTCTAAATTTTTCTGACTAAAGCAAGCCTCTGAAACATGATGTTTATATTTCCAACTTTTCTGGCATAGCAACCATGAAATGTCTCTCCTGCACAACTCCTATCATTACAAAATTTTTGATGTTCAGTGTTCTTACCTAAAATAGAAAAAATTGTAAGTATAAGAGACTGTTTCTTTCCCAAACAATAAGAAGGACATTTTCAAAATACACAAACATCATAACTGAAAGACTGCCATGCTGAAGTTGAAAGTCTCCACATTAAAGAACAATAATTTGCACAGCAATCAAAGGAGAGGATAATCTGAAATTCTGGTAGATTGGAGATATAGCCAGGATAAAGAGCCATTTTTCATCATCTAGCAACTGGATGAGCAAAAAATAAAATTAAGAAATTTGTGGGGTTGTTTGTGCCTGTGACCAAAGAAACATTGTAGCAATAAGTTGAAAGCAGACTCTCAAGAAAGACGGAGTAAGTAGGGGAAAATAAAAAAATAACCCAGAAATGTGCATTAGCATCACTATCACATAGAAGCTACTGTTTTCTAGGCTCCAAAATGCAGTAATGCAGAAAGGCAACTTTCAGACTCACTGGCACAGAATCCTGAGTGTCAAGGCAAGGTGAACAGGACTTCTGATACCTCCTACGAAAACAGAATAGCAAACTGTTTATCCTCAGTTCATCTGCAATATGAATCAGCCCTGACACGACTTAAATCTGTGATCAAACGGAGTGCATGAACCAAAGTTATTAGTGATGTAGCTGAACCAAGTACAAGCAAATCTAAATATATCCCCCAGGAGTTTACTGAAAAAAATAATACCGAATATAAACTAATAGTTTCTAACTCTAAACATTCCAAAATCCCACAAATTCTTTATTATGTGTAAAAGATTTATCATGTGAACATTAGAATGTTGATACCCTGACTGGTCATTCTCATTGATTATCATTTAATTTTCATGGGTTATTATTGACTGAAAAACAAAGGAATACTTGAGTTCTAGAAACAATACGCTATGCTATGTTGTGTTACATTTACTATATTTGTTTTATTGTATTATTTGACACAATTATGTCTTTGGATGTGTGGATCTTTTATATTATCTGCACTAACATATACAAAAGCTTTTGCTTATCTGTTGCAAACTATTCTTGAAATACCAAATATTTCTATTATTTCAATTCTTCAACCACCAAAGCCTAACAAAGCTACATTGTTTTTTTCTATATTCTTCTTAAATGTCTGCAATTAAATTCAAGTCTACTAAAGTTAAACATGCTTCAGGGGAGCACAGATTTAGATGACTTTATTGGAATCTGGATTTCATATACTGATATACTTCTCATTAGCACACTAAATATTGACGCTACCTTCCACTGACATAAAGAGCTAAACTTTTCTAGAATACAGCTGACTGCAGATCAGAAGTTTTCAGCTGTTTCAAAACTGCAGTAAATATACATGCTGCATCCTATGGACCGAGTGCCTTCACTTTTCATATAATTACTCTCTTGTCAGCTCTGTCCTTCTTTCCAATAATTCCAGGTGATTATAATTGGAGCTTCCACTAAAATGAAAACCACAAACTGCTCCCTTCCCCCCACTCCCTCTGGTGAGAGAGGCAAAAGGCAAGGGTAAAAACAATATATGGCAAACAGCAGTGAGATAAGAAAACAAACAGTAACATCATCATTATTAATAACAAAAATACACAAAACTAGGGTGATTTCCATACGAAGATGCTCACTGACCAAACTGGAACCATGCAGCACTCAAAATAATGACAAAATGGCAGCAGGTCCTTTGTGGGCCACCTTTCATTTCCTGACCATAATTCACACCCCCTTCTCCTCAGAAGTGAGAATCCCTTATTCCCATGGCAGTTAAGAATGGCAATCCATAAATGCCCACACCAGCCTCTGCTTCCTCACAGCTACTGTGAAAAAATGAACACTGTCCTGCGAGAACCAGGACACACCTTCACAGTTAAAAACTGTGTGTTGATGTTCAGAGGGAACCTCCTGTGCTTCATTTTATGATACAATATAAAAAATGGTGGATCAGCTAGGGAGCAGAATTTGGACAATGTGTGCTTTTGTAGGGAAACAAAGTTGCAGCATATACACATGTGGTTCATTTACCAAAGGATTTCTGAGTAACCTTGCGAATGACAATGCAGTCCACTGAAAAATTATAGCAGCTCTCCATCTGTTTAATTTAGGATATGATAAATGGCATACTGTTTGGATTTCTCTGCAACTAGAAGAGATGAGGTTCAAAATCAAGCTGGATGTCTCTCTGCTCTTTCAGTAATTTCACAGTAGGTTTATCAGAGACTATTCTGTCTAGACTAATTGAAGGAAAGTTCATTGCTGTTGGAAATAGGTATCTGTGAAGAAATGTTTCATTTTAACCAGGAAGACAAATTGCTGTGTGTCTTACACTTGAAATAATTACAGTAACCCCTCTAGAGAAAGGAGGTAATATATGGGAATAATCAGTTAATTGGTATACGTGATATTTTATCCCTGTGAAGCTTAATATAACAGGAACTACATGAAAGGTATTTGAGAACTGTGATGCCATTCCTCACCAACTGCAGGAGTACATGGCAAAATAAAAGCACAGCTCACTGAAAACAAACACTTTTTGTCTTGGGAATGGCAAAGGGTTCTACAGATTATTTTTTTTTCAGAACATTATATCAATATGGAAAAATCATTATTATATTTTATGAAAGCCTAGAACATACAGTCTACTCATATCTTTAATCAGTTAACATCCATTAGGGTACCAACAATCTGAAAGCATGATACCTTTGAAGAAAGTATATGGAAGAGAAGTATCGATTCACCACCTATTGCAATAAGGGTAGATTGAATATCCTAGGCTATTTCTAAACCAGAATTTTATGAAGCTTTTTACACTTAGAAGTAAAAAAAATTGAAGGATTTGAAGAAATCTCTTTCCACCTTTAATAAAACCTTTACTTAGAAGTGTCAATGCCTATTTTCATACAACGATTGGACTTTAACCCATCAACAACCAGCAGTTTGAATAACCTTTATAAACACCATCTAAAATGGATTTTATGTTAGGTATCTCTTCGTTGTAACCAGATAGCTTCCAATGCTATCACTCTCCATAGTTAGATGAGGGTTTGTGGGTATCAAGGTGGAAGAAAGGGTGATTTTTTTACGTTATTTTCAGGTTTATTTCAAACCATCTGAAATGCTAGCCAAACTAATAGGAAGGCATTTTCACAGGAATATATCTTGTTTTAAAATGACTGGTTCCAAGCATTAACCAAATATACAAAGAAGCACAAAGTAATACTGTTCTATTATCTGCCTCTAGTCTTCATATTTCTGTGATCTTTATACAAAGGAGAATAAGATAACTTAACTCTATCTGTTTGATCCTTGATCCTGATTTCAACAGAGCCCAAGAACTGAAGAAAGATTTTCTACCAGAGCTAACAATTATGACATACAGAAAGTGCAATATTTCAGGAAAATTCTAATCTGCTCAATTAGGGCAGGTCATACACTATTGCTACAGCTGCTGGAAGGAACAGTAACACAAAAAGTGTTTCATAGTCTCAAAATTAGATGGCTTCGTTGCTTAAACTTAGCCAAGAAATAACAAAAACTTACTGCCAAATACAGCAGCAATCATGGGTGCACATCTGGGTCTTATTCAAATCTCAATTAGACCTGTGTTAATTAAAAATAACTTGATCAAGATTATTACATTTAGAGCAATTTAAAAACAATGTAAAGTCAGAATTAGGCCAATCACCTAAACCATATTAAAATATATTTAGAAGGAGTATATCTTACACAGTTTTTTTTTTTCTACTCCTCTTTACTACTTTCCTAAATCCCAAAGATATTTTTGTGCAATTTTTATTAAATTCTGATTCAAGCTATAATATAGATTAAATTGATTTTTTTTTCAAGCTCTGCAGTTCTAAACCAGCTGGGAGACAACATATGCTTGCTTGCTCCTTTGAAACAGATTTAAGTATTTCATGGCTCAAAATTATATAAATATTAATTCCAGCCTATATGAGACATGCTAGAGGGCAGGTAAAGACAAATGCACAAGCTAATGATAAACAAATTACTTCCTTTCACCTGAAAACATGTGTTTACATTACACTTACGCTTTAACCCTCACCTGAATAATACTCATTCAGTTCAAAAAACTGCACTAAATGAGTAACAAGTGTCATTACTCACCACTTCCCAGCTCACTATGGCCAATATAGTCATAGCAGCTTCTAAAACCTGGGAGAAATGATGCAGTGGTCCATATTTCAAATTATCTTTGCTCTTTGGTAAAGAGTTATTTTTATAATTACAACAAGATTGACTAGGCTCTCTGGTAACTGAAGACCCCTACTAAAAATTCTGCATGCCTTTAGAGAGTGCATCAACCATCCTTGTAGTTATCCACAAAGGTTTTTGTGTCCTTTCAAGCGATTAGTCTTTCAACATGTGCACACAGACTATATTCCAATGCAAAAAATTTTATTTCTTGTCTTTCACTCCTTAGCTTAACTCCCCAAATCAGTTAAACAATCAATTAGTTTATTATTGAAGTGGAACTACAGTTACAGTTGCAGTACAGTTAACTCTGAATTGTAGGAAAATACCTTACAAAGGCTGAGTCTCATCCCTCGGTGGGAGGGAATTACAAAGGCAGGGATTCTTTTTGTGCCTAACACTTCATAAATGATTCTGGCCATTGTTTAGTGTTTCAGAAATAGAGAAAGAGTTTTTAAAAGCATACAGTTTTCTTTTAAAAGCATACAGTTAATACCCAGTTCTAAGAAGACAATTTCTGTTTTTCTAATATGAATTAAAGAGCAGCCATGTGGCTTCCATTCAGGCTTCACCAATTGATTTTTATATTTTCTGAGGTTAAATTGCTTGCTATAATTAATGCTGCCCCCAGGTAGTTGTAACTTTTTCAAATAATATTCAGCATGTGATAATAGGTCTCACTGGCCATGACAGCAGCATGGGGTCACATTAATACAGAATAAATGGTCTTGAAATAAATTCAGCATTAAATTTATCTTTCCAGCTCTTTTCTCTTACAAATAACCCAGTAGTAGAAATAGGAGAAAAGAAAAACCCTATCAAATCCAGATAAAGTTTGTAATCTCCCACATGTCTTGAATTGCCTAAGTGCCATTCATATATATTCTTATCTTTATTTGAATGGATCAGGTTTCATCTTTCAAATGCTGTAAATCTATAATAAGGTTTTTGAATGCAGTATTCAAAGTGTTTCCTGAAGTACACCATATTAAAATGGCTGCACATACAGCCAAAACACTTCTTCCATTGTCTTCTTGGTTTCAATGGTATGCATTTCACTATTCTTTACCATCCATCTCATCTCATCTCATCTCATCTCATCTCATCTCATCTCATCTCATCTCATCTCATCTCAATCATCTCAGGCACAACAATATAAGATTAATAATTTTAACTTTAAATTTGCTCTTTTTACTTTATCTGAATATACAAAGCTGGGGTAAAGAATCTTGTTTTAGTCCCAGTTATGATGTAAATTGAAGAGCTAGTGGATGTGTAGAGAGAGTTTTTGAGTAGTTGTAGAGGTTTTCCCAGGCCAAAAAGAAGAACATGGTACTTACCCAGTATATCTAACATCTGTCAAGCACACAGATAATGTCTATGAGTCACTATTGAAAGCTGTCATTTAAAGCATGCTCAAATTTTACTCCAGACACAGCTAGCTCTCAGAACACAGAAAGCCCAGGAGTAAGAAACCATGAGTGTAATTTGTACACTCAATGGACCAATGCCCTGAAGAAAAACTAGGGAAAAAATTGACCATATGAACAGGCTAATTTTTTAATACTTTGTCATCATGCCATATCTGCTAACTTAGAATTTAGGACAATGTTTAAGATACCAGTATAAGCAAAGTCAGTGACCAAATTAGAATGAAAAATCTGATGGGTCTCAAAAAGTTTGTTACTTTGGCTCATTGATGAGAAAATTTGTAACTCTTCTGAAGGCTGAATGGCTTCACAGTCATCTCTCCCAGGAACTGAAAAATTCCCATGTCTCCTCAAAGTGCAAGATGCAGGTAACATCTTTGTTTTCTCTAACAGAAATATACAAAACTTTGAATGTTTTTCTAGATATAAGTGTGAATATAACATAAATATTTCTACTTCTGGAACATGAAAGAGAAAATCCACAATACTTGAAAAATTCAGATAAAAGAAATCTATGACAAAACCACCTACACAGCATAAACTACAAACCAAGTTAAGATCTCAAATCTCATTTCCAGCCCTCAATACATCTACATAACCTCATTTTCCACATTAGAGCTTTATCTCCATTACATTCTCAAGGGTGTTGAAAGAACAATTTAATCTAACCTAGTAGTCCTAAATCACTTATTTAAAAAATAGCAGCAGCACTGCTTATTAAATAGTTATGTTCTACTGTGTAAGTAGGATTTTGCACTGTTGATAGTCATTGTACACCCACAGAAAGTGGGACATTTAACCATAGCACCCATGTAGGCATCATTTCAGTAATGACTCATGCCACTGCTCCGGTGTTCTGACCTCACTGTGCCTCCCTAGATCAAGTTTGGCATTATGACACTGATATCTCAAACACTAAAAGCCCTCTTGAGACCAATTGAGGCAGCTTGAGATGATCTCAGAATATTAAACATCCATGTTTTGAATAGCTTCTGATTCATGAGGAGGATACTTCATACAGTCAAGCACTCCCCTCCAAAGGGAGCTCTGAGTCTCAGAGGTGGTTAACAAGTGAAAAAAGAGTGTAGAATCCAGAAAGCTTGAGACTGCTTTGTATGACACTTGGCCCAGTTAATGTTAGTGAATATATTATGGGTCAATAGATCAGTCACTCACAAAATCACAATGATCTGATTTTGTATTCTTCCCGTTAGGATAGGGTTGCTTTCTTAGTTCATTCTTACAAAAGATAAAAAGGGAAAAAAAAGAAAAAGGTGCCATTCAGGGGACACTTAGTAGTTTATTCATTGTATTGGTAGAGACAGAAAATATCAGTTTTTCAATCTTTCTTTTACACAGTGTGAGTCCTTAACCAAAACGAAAGCTGCAGTATACTTGCCCATGTACTAATAACAAAGACATTACAATAAAAATACAGGAGTAAAAGCTGAATAAAACCAAGAAATCTGACTGTGGTTTAGACAAATAAAATACAACAAAGTAAAAAGGAAAAGATTGAAAATATTTTGTCTCAGAACCAGATACTCAACAGATTTTCAATGTTATGCTAAATCATAGAAAAATTCTTCAGTACTCTGCTGTAGAATATTCTTAGCTCATGGTCTTGAAACATGCCAGGAGGTTATTACAGCCCCTTTCCCATGTTAGCTCTCTAAAACTTTAAATTATCTTATCACAGTAATAAACTAAAGCTCAGTTTTAAGTGCTCCTATGGGAATGAATGCCTGAAAGGATTATGATGGGTTTTGAAGGCAATGACCTCTTGGCCATCCATTTGAATCTAATTTGGCTAAGTAATAGCAATAAACTGTTACAATTCAATGAATATTTGATGGAATAAATAAAATCACATGTGTATTATTATTTTTGATTAATGGTTTGCATCTGATTCTCCTTGATTCTTGAAGAAATTTATATTTCCATATTATCATTTATATGCAAATACATTTTAAAATAGGTTTATTACTTTCTAAATCAGGCTGCTTTAGAAGAAATTAAGGCAAAGAGAGTGTGATACACCAAAGGGAGATATGTATCTTATTTTCTTTATACACCTGTGTTTTATAAACAAGTTCTGAGTGCTCTACAACTAATAATGACCTCTTGTCTCTCCTCAAACTCCATGAGGTAGCTCATAGATACATTATAGGAAAAAGCCTTGTGACAAAACAAGAGCAAAAAAGAAAGAGACAACTCCTTATTCTCTTTTCACATCTCTTCATCCAGCTGAAAAGTAACCTTAAATTAAACAATTGGATATGCTTAGTAGGTAAGGCATAAATAATTGAGGGTGGAGTCTTGAAGAGGTTGTCTTTTGGGGATCAAATATTCCAGGTATTATATCACTGTCCTTACTAAACTGTATGGTTGCCTAGATGAGAGTAACTAGACAAGCAGTTAATAAGTTAATTTATGTCTTTGATTGGGATGGTTAACAGACCTCCTCAAAGAATTGCAGTAATTATTGACCTGACTCTTCTCAGTATGAAATTTCGATAGCACTGACTGAGGTGATGAATAAAATCACCTGTCTGTAAAGTTTAAAACTGTACTTCTGGAACCTGGCTGGTGCTCAAAAAATATTTGTGCAACAAAACAAAGCTGGTGAAAGTGGTTCACAGAAATCTGAGTAGATAATGATTTTGAGATGCTTAAAATTAGCTCAATCCCAATATCACTACCTAGCCCCTTTTAGTAGTTTATTCAAATAAAAAAGAATTTATTTAAAGTAAACAAGGATTTTCTCATACAGGTCACAGTATGAGAAAATACTGTACTCAGCTTTATTAACTCTTATGTTTAAATTATAATACACAAAGAATGTTGATAATTAAGCAGCAATTTCATCTTAGCTACTGTCATTGTGTGCAATTTTATCCTGCACAGAAATGCATGTTAGACTAAGACACTTTTCATCTGGAATCATTATGTTTATGTAGAGAGGCTGCTCTCCATTTGATAGCCGTTGCTCATTTTGGAGATCAGAAATGAAATATATGTGTGTTTTACTACCTGGGAAATCACCTACTACAGAAAAAGTGCTTGTAAAATTAAAACATTTATTTTGAATAAAAAGGTAACTATAGGATAATAATTTTTAAAAGTATTTTTAATTAAGTTCTGTTCTTTTCTGGTATGATATAGCATTTTTATATACTAATGTATTCAATTTTCTCCAGATGAGTGAAATATTAGCTATTAGCTATTTGATACAACAAACTGCCAATTTAGACTGGCTATTTCTTTTGAGGCAATTCTATTAAATACTTCCACTGAAGAGCTTTTCTGACAAGAATTTCCAGTTGAGAGGCCTTTGAAAGGGATTTTTTTGTTTTTATTAATCAAATAAAATACCAATCTGTATTGAAAGTAAATGTTTTCATTTTTTTATGTATAAACAGAAGGATATTTTCTGTCATTTGACATTTATAGATAGTTCCTGCAACTAGAATAATCATGCCATGGTATTTAAAAAATTCAAAAAATTGAATTCTTCCCTTCACTTTCAGTGATTTTTCACTTTCATATACAGCCAAGAAAAAAAAAAGAAATTTCAAAAAACCCTTGAAATCCAGCAGCACTTTAGTATCTTTCTTTAAAAATGTCAAAGAATTATTTCTTTCTTTTTTTTTTTTTTTTTGTACTTTACAGACAGGAATGAAAACCAAGTTGACAGATTTTGCCACTGTAACATGTCTTCTACAGTCATCTCAATTGAATGCTTGATCATTCACACTCTTATAGTTCCAACATAGCTCAACATATGGAGGATATTGTGACACACTTGCATGACTCATAAGTCAGGGATCTGATACATAAAACAGGAATCAAAGATCACAATTACTCTTCAAGAAGCACAGGGGACATGGTAAGGGGTTTTGTTAAAAAAATTATTTCATTTTCCTAGGCAACTTGATTCCAACAAAGTTATTCATGGACTGCCATTTAGTTTAACATTGCACCCTTTGTTATAACAAAAACTCTGACAAGTCTCAGTATTTCTTTTTTTTCTCAGGCAGAAGGCACTTTATCACTCATGGCCTGCATGCAGCTAACTTTTTCAATGCAGCTGTTTAAACACTGACATAAAATGATTTTGCGAAGCTTTCTTAAACATCCTGGGTCTCCTCATTTCACAGGAAGAAATTATTTAGAGTAATGAGTTTTGTAACTCAAGACTGAATCCTAAATATCTTTAAAGATAAACCCTTTAAACTTCATAGTTACATTTATTTAGCCTTGAAAATGGTGAATTTTTGTTTACAAGGTAAAAAAGGTAAGTTTCTCAGCAGACTGCTTCGCTCAGTATATTAGCTTTGGCTGTTGGTACCCAACATGAGTCTCAGCAGAAAGAAAAATATGGTCCAGCTATGCTGGACCAGTTATGATTTCTCACAACAAACATTTATGGTATAAAATATTACCCAGTAATGAACAACATTACAATTTTAAAAGTATTTTCTTTTACAAAACAAGAAGTTCAAAAATACTGAATGCTGTACCACCACTATTAAGGATCTGACTGATATTTTATTGTCAGAAAGGACAATAGAAGTGTTCGGCTTCCAGGTGGGCAGGTTTTGGACTGCTTAGGAGACTGATTGAGCGAGTCCATTGGGAGGCAATGTTGAAGAGCAAAGCAGTCCAGGAAGGCTAGGCATTCTTTAAGAAGGAAATGTTAAAGAGCCATGAGTAGGCAATCACCTTGTGCCAAAAGACGGGCCAATGGAGAAGACCAGCCTGGCTGGAACTCAGGGGAAAAAAGGAACATTTATGACCTTTGGAAGAAGAGGCAGGCTACTCAGGATGATTACAAGGATACTATGAGGATATGCAGGGGGAATATTGAAAGGGCCAAATCTCAAATAAGACTTAATCTGGCAACTTCTATAAAAGACTATAAAAAATTTCTATAAATAAATTAGTAGCAAAAGGAGGGCAAAGCAGGACCTTCATCCTTTATTCGGTGTGTGGGAAAAGACAGTGATAAGGGATGAGGAAAATGCTTTCTTTGACTTGGTCTTTAATGGTAACACCAGTTGTTCTCCAGCTACCCTGCTTCCTGAGCAGGAAAACACAAGGACAATGAAACTCCCATAATCAAAGGGGAAATGGTCAATGACCTGCTGATAATTTTGCTTAATATCTTGATTTTCTCCTTAGAAATGAATTCTTGATTTTCAGGCAATAAGATATATAAAGGTGATCTGAAAAACATCCTGAAAAATGCAACTATTTACCTGAAAGTTAAAACAAAGATTATAAATAATTATTTTAAATGGAACCTGACTGTATTTTTGTGTGCCTGTGACCAAAAATCCTGAAAGAAAAACAAGCACTCTATAAAGAGTTTTCTAGGTGTTTCAGAAAGGTTAGGTTGCCATGTTTTTTTTAAAAATAATTAAATATTGTTCCTGAAATTTGATCTAGAAATATATAATCTGTCTGATCTGTACATTTAGGATAGAAATCTGTACATCTATAGGGGAAGATATTTGTCAACACAATTAGAAATTCAGGAATGAATCACAGAAAGGGTCAGCTCACAATCTGAGCTGCCGATTTCACCCTAGAATTAAAGATTTTCATACCTAACACTAAGAACAGATTTATCTTCTTTATATGAACACAATAGAATGTAGATGTTTAAATAATCCATGGCATTCAGTACAGCCATTATGAAGCACAAGCTTTTTACCATGCATGTATGGTAAATGAACTATGAATAAGGCAGTGCAGTCAAAGCAGAAATTCAGGTGTATTGTAAAAAATTCCCAGGCAACTAACCTGCCACCAGAAAAGTTGCAAAGACACATTTGCTAGAGTACAACAGGCACATATCAGTTTTTTGTTTAACACAACAGTTCTAAATTGCTCAAGTTCAATTTGAACAATTATGTAATGCTATAAATAGTATAAATAAATAAAATTTTAAAATGTATTTTATTCCTGTACATTTTTTATTAGAATTTGTATACCATCTTTATTGGGCAAATTTGCATTGTAGCACTCTGGGGTTATCCTTTCTTCTCTGCTATGGCAGGCATGCCGATTATCTTCTCTTACACCTTAATTTCTTCCCAGGTATATTTTGGATAACAAAAGCTTAATTTTTTCCTTGTTGGTGGCTTTTTGTTTGTTTGTTTGTTTGTTTTCTTTTTGTGTTTTGGGGGGTTTTTTAGTTGTTTTTTTTTTTTTTTTTTCCTTAGGTTAAGTCCAGAAACTATGGTTCTCTCCAAGACTGTCTGGAGTCCCTGGTCACATTCCTTTACAGACACTTTTCAGAACAAAATATTATCTGCATCTATGCAATAAAATAAATCTGCTGCATTTCCCAGTAATATGCAACAAGATCTGTACATCAGACAGCAGTCAGAGGAAATGGCACTTTTAAAGAAGCCATACAGTGTGTACAAACATGAGCTCTAGTTTTATATGGTCATATGCCAGAACTGGGATAGTAAATCAAATTACCTGGCATCAGCCAACTCTCAAACACTGTTTCCCACTGCAGTAAATGAAAAAGTTAATTTCTAGGTATTTTCTTTCTTGAGATTACCTATGAGCATAAGTCCCTAGCTTTCTTAGTCATTTCTCCATGATTTTGCATTTTTCTTATGGTTCAAGAATAATAAAATACATTAAGTGATTATGAATGTCCTCTTCAATCTCTGATATCAAGATCAAAACAAAATGTCCTCTTTGAACTCTGTTTTAGAGTATAGTGAGTTTTCCAGAAATTTCCTCTGTTCTTTCTGCATATTCAGTAGTATTTTTTTTCATTTATGTTGAAGCCAAATGAGTGACCAGGCACAACCTAATAATTAGTGGTACAGTCCTTGTAAAAATGAAAAAAACAGACAATTTTCCCATACACTGGCACAAATATTTATACAAACATATAATTGGGTTTGTGGACAAAATAATCTGGTTAGGACCCAAATAATTATCCTGTCTCATTTTTGTTACTTATGGATCTCTTTAACAATACTAATTTCATTATTTCATGTACCACAGTACCTTTTGTATCACTCAAATTAGTACATTTCCTATACAGCTTTTATCCATTCTCTCATTGCCATAATAATATAGGAATAGGTCTTCCAAATCAATGATAGTTTATCCTCTTTGTAAATAAGGCACATTCTGTTTTGATACTGCAATCTCTTATGGTCATATTAATTTCATGGTGTTTTTTCCAAAATGTGATGAGTTGGCTTTGTCCTCTGCTGTGCATAGACCTGAATGGACTCCAGTTTTTAACTTCCCATATCATTCTTCATAGTACATTTTCCAACAGTTTGAAAATCCTATCCATTTTCCATCATACTCAGTTTTTTTAAGGTAATTTTCTTTGCTTAGCAAATTCTGCTTATTTTGTTATCTCAAATTTGTTTTCAAACAGGGTCCTTTAATGTTTGTTTGTCCTATTTTTAAATTTGCCTTCTATTTCTATTTTATAATAGGGGATTCCAATTACTTGTCCAAATGGCAAGAAGAGATCTCATTCATAAATGAATTACTAATTTCTCTCTGCTTTTCTTCTAATAAACTCTATTAAAAGCACCTTTCCATCTATTTTACATGAAGCTAAGTACCTCTCATATCTTTAATAGTTATAGAGTTAGCCTCCTCTGCTTGAATTAACTGAGCAGTTTTAAAATCAGGTAATGCTTCAGAAATAGCTGCTTTAGAAATATGACTGTCTCTAAATGTCCTCTTTTCTGCTCCTACCCATTTATTACACATTTCGAATGAACTTTAAATCTTCCCCATTTCCAAATACTTGAGTCTAGTGAAATTCTTCAAGACTCCAGTCTTCTTTTCCAGTTCTTATTTCATCTTTTGATGCTGTGAATTGCTCTACAATCAATGAATAAAAAGTGTCTAAGAATAGTAGGGTACTTTCAGACTCACCAGATTGCAAACTGATCAGCACTGTGAAGGATGGGCCATTGCATCTTGTAATGTCCATTTGATAATTAATTCAGGATTACATGCATTTTTAGTAAGAGTGGAAAGGAGGAGCTTGGGAAATAGCATCCTTATAGCCTGACCTCTGTGGCTGGGAACAGAATCTCCTGGAGTCTATACTAAGGCACAAGGTTGTGGTTTGAGACAATCAGCATGTCTTCACCAAGGACAAGCTCTGCCTGACCAGCCCAGTGGCATTTAATGATGCAGTGACCACATCAGTGGACAAGGCTTTGGAGGGACCTGTGCAGGTTTTCAGTGATTAAAGAGGGCTTATAGGGAAGATGGGGACAAACTTTTTGGCATGTCCTGTCACACTAGAATAAGGGGTAATGTTTTTAAATGTTTTTAAACTAAAAGAGGTCAGATTTAGACAAGGTGTAAGGAAGACCTTTTTTTTTACAATGACAGTTGTCAAACACCAGAAGAGATTATCCATAAACATTAGAGTTGTCACATTCCTGGAAACACTTAAGGTCAGTTTGGACAGGGCTTTGAAGAACATGTTCTAGTTGAATATGTCCGTGTTTAGTGCAGGAACCTTTTAAAGGCTCCTTCCAGCCCAACTAGTTAAAGACTAAATATTGTCCCATGACATCCTAGTTTAGGCATGTTGTTAAACAACTATCTAACCAAGATTTTAGGTAATTGGCCTCATGGAGGTAATTCTGCTTATTTAACATAAAGTTCTTGAGTCAAAGGAAGAACTCCTTTGAAGATAAGCAGACAGCCATACAGTCCATCCAGACAAGGCAGCTGCCTTTTTTTATTTAATATATGCTGATTTTGATGGGGGAAGAGTAGTTAATTTTCTTCAGAGTATTTGTTACAGGGTTGTGTTTTGGATTGTGTGAAAACTGCTGATAATGGACATTTTTGTTATTGCTGAGCAAGGCTTACACAGAGCCAAGGTTTCTGCTTCTTGTAATACCCCACCAGGGAAGAGGCTGGAGAGTACACATGAAGTGTAGAGAAGACACAGACCTCAACTGACCAAAGGGATATTCCACACCATATGGCATCATACACAGCAGATAAAGATGGGGAAAGAAGAAGAAAGAGAAGAATGCTCAGAGCCCTGCTTTCCTGGAGATGGCTGAACACCTGCCTGGCCATGGAAAACAGTGAATTAATTTCTTGATTTGCTTTACTTGAGCACATGGTTTGTATTTTATCTATTAAGCTGTCTTTATCTGAACCCAAGGTTTTTCTCACTTTCAGTTTTTCGATCCTCTTCCCAATCCTGTTAGTAAGTGAGTGTGAGGGGTTGAGCTGCCAGCTGAGGTTAAACCATTACAATGTGTAAGAAATCTTCAAATTATATTTTTTCAAAAAGAAACTCAGTTAATTAGATCAACTATCTAGCTATTTGTATTACAGGAAAATTACCAAAAATTTCTACCTCAAGCTTCTTGGAACTCAGTCTGTATAATCTTCTTCAATACAAGAGTGGAGAAAAACACTTTTTGCCTAATAATCTACTACATTATGCATTCACTCATAGAGGTTCTTGTGAGAAGACTTAGTAATTTCCATAAAACTAAAAGTGAGCAACCACAATTGCATAGAGTTTTGTTCTACTTTCTTTTTAACATCAGGCCACAGTTAAGTCCAGTGTATATACACCACACGACCAACCAGAGGAAAGAGCCTGATTAATAGTACATACAGCCAAGCCCTAACTATTCGAGACTCGTAGTTCCAAATTTGCTTGCAGAATCCCTTTTTCTTTTTAAAGAGCCATCTAACTGTAGTTTGATATTAAATTTTACAATTAGAGAAAAATTGCCCATCTCAGAAAAAAACCACATCTTAAACATGTTGGCAAACTAAATTAAGTAGATAAGACATTTTCAGAATAATGAAAACTAGGTACTTGAGTAGATGTCCAATGAACGAAAGAACCTAATGTTTTCAGCAGTTCCCCAAGACAGTTGAACTATGCTTCTCCCCATATTTTAAGTGGCATGTAGGGACACCAGACTCTATGTCCACCACTATTTGCAGGTAAATATTCCATTTAAATTTCTTTTCTTGATTTCACAAATTTCCTACAACAATCTTTTCAATACAGTTTACGATAGAGTATTTTTAAATCATTCTTGCATAAGATACCTATTTATCGTTAAATATCCTTAGTGTTCTTGTGTTCTGAGATACTGACTTTTTATAATCTTTTTAATCTGACTTTAAATTATGATTTTTCCATGATTCTCATCATGCTTATCATGCTTCAACACACATAATGCATATTGTACTCTCCAGTCTTCTCAATGTGACATATTTTACAGGTCACAGCACGGCTTTGCTGCAAGACCTATTTACTACTCTCTGCACTGTATACAGGTCTATAGCACTAAAATTAACATATGTAATACAAAAACCGCTGCTGAAGATAGGATCACATAGTCTGTCACTCAAATATGGATTTGAGTGAAATTGGTAAAAGTTAACAAAAATCCCCTTTTTCTGCCAACCGACCAATCAATTAGCCAAGCAAATTAAACATTTTCTTAACTTTGGAAGACTTGGAAGGAAGCATCAAATGATTCAGGGGCTAACATTACTGTCTTTCTCACTTTTATTCAGTAGGGTGACATCTGCTGAATTTGACTATCTGCAAGTCATAACAATTTTTACCACTTTTGCATAATGTTTTTGGAACAATATGAAGCATCATTAGTGTATTTCAGTTCCAAATGTTATTGTCTCATGTTGCTTTATTACCATAATAAACTTGTGAATCATAGTAACTAACACAGTAGGTCTCCCGTAGTGAATTCATTTTCATATCCTCTTTTGTTATCATAAATGTGATCCAGAAAATTGTAAAGTCAGCAGTTCTATGCAGCTTATTAATAAAGCACATTACATGGATGCATTAAAGCCTCAACAGCTGTATTATAATGAAACACTCAACTTATAATTATAATTATGCTAACACTTAATAATAATTGGGCCTCTGCGTCTGTAGCCCATTCGCTCAATAGGAGATTGGGTCTTGTCAGAAGTAGCCATTCCCTCAGCAGGCGACCTGGTTGCAAACATAACAGAGTTTAAACAGAGCATGAAGTTAGTAATGGCATAAAAAGGGCAGATCTGCAGGTGGGGTTACCATCTGTGAGGAGGAAAACGTGAAATAATGAGCTGTATAGGCTTCTCTCTTCGTGGAGATCAGCTCTCCAAGGGTGAAAAGAGGAGAAACAAAGATAATGGATGAGAAAGAAAACAAAGAAGACAGGTAAAGAAATTATCTGACCTACCATACACAGCTTTCTACCATCAACAATACATAGGACTACAATGTCAAGAGCAAACAACTAGTTACATGTGTCCTAGTAATACTACCACATTTCTTCTGAAACGGAAAATTATTTTGAGAGTACTAGGAATTTAGTTTTGAAGCCAAACTTTCTCTTCAAGGACAAGAGCAGGATGTTGGAGATAGGTAGACAATTGCCCATTATAGTTTCTTGGTCTCCAATTAAAAAAAGTATTTATACACTGGAACTTTAATCGAGAAACAGAAGCAGGAGTCAACCTGCAAAGCTATTCTTACAATCTAGAGATGGAGCTGAGCAGTCTGGAAACATTTCCAGTTGGTAGCAGATTCTTTACAAGAAAACAGCACTTCTCTATGGAAAGGAGTACTTTGCATCCAGGAATTTAAAGGAACAGACACAACCAAGTTTATATGCATTGTCATTACTATCCCTACCAAATTACAGACACAGAGGTGATTCATCATAAGAAGAAATTGCCCTTCCTATTGCTGTACAAACCCTTATCTAGATCAAGGCTGCATCTGCTTTTGGATTCAGGATGGGAATTTAAAGAAAATTCCTACTTCTAGGAGGACTGCCTTTACATGGAATTATCCTTGCCTGGCACTGCAGATAGGCTTACTGTGTTCATATTATGTAGAAATACATACATTGTGAACTCTTTCAGACAAAGTGTAGAAACAGTGACTACACATATCTTCCTGTATTTTAGTCTAAAAAGACTCTGACCTGTTCAAGGAAGGTCTTTCATACCTTGTGGAAGAGCAACTGAGAGTTACTGGAGCCTTACCAACTTCTGGTCTATTATTAATTGGACAAAAATATCTCTTCCATAGTCTCCCTTCAAGGTTTAATGTAGTCAGGTGGATTTGTGCCTTCTCAGCATGTGTACATGGCATAGGAAGAGGAGCCTACTTCAAGCAGAATGTATCCTTTGCAGAATCTTCTATTGCGGTTATTGGCAGAAGGGAGAGGGAAAAATTCAGCTCAGCCTGAAATACTGGTGAATCTCTGATTAGCAAAAGAAGGAGAAGCTGACATCTTGCTTTAATAAAAACAAAACAAAACAAAACAAAACAAACCCACAAAAAAACCAGAAACAATTAAAAAAGGTGTTTTCTGCTCCTTCCTTCAAATTTTTCTTGGAATATCTAGGAGGATAAAACGGTGACTTAGAAAAGATCTAAAAGATCATGAGGAACTAATATGGGAGGTCAGTAGATTTGAAGTATTTATTTTGAAATATGTAGAATGTGGCATTATAATATATAGAAGCTGCTTACTGAAACTGCCTTAAGTGTATGACTAGAGGTCAGGATTGTGCTCCAGATATGCGGAAATAAAACTAGTCACCTGTTTATATATCTACCTTCAGTTAGAATGAATGGTGCTTTTATCCCTCTTCTTGGGAATGTTTATACAACTTGCTCAAACCAATGTTCACCTGTCTAGGACTACAGGAATTTCATCTCCCTCCACGCAAATTGTTGAAAGATGATATAAGAGTTAAACTCTAGTGTCAAGCTTGGATTCCAACACTCTGGGAGAGGAAAAATGCATAAAAAATGGCCTTCAAATACTGAAAGGACAGAAATGGGATGAAACAAACCCAGCATTGATTACAATCTTAATATTTCAAAGATTTTCTGAATTAAATAATCTGAATATCCTGTTGCAAGTCCATGTTGGCATAAAAGGAGTGATGTAATACTGCAAGAGTATCAGTTTGTAGTGAATATTCAGAGCTAGAGGGATCTGGGTTTTTTATTTAGTGAAGAAACTTAGGCACCTTTAACAGATAAATCTATACTCCTACAAGATGTTCCCACCTAGAACTAGAGTTGTGAAGACACAGTTGGCGATCCTTTAGAATTACTCTTAAATGCTGTTCAATTAAACCCACAGTATGCCTTTCTTGGGATATATGAATATCATAATCCAAAAAAGAATGCTGGTGATATGTTTCTTTGATGGAAATTTTGAATCCATCAAAAATTGCTGTCAAGTATTTTAATTTTTGCAAGGGGTGGATGTAGCATAAATGTCACACGCCCATGTTTCTTTTAATAGAAATTATTTTTATGTGACAATCAGTGTAATGTTAAAGAGTAAAGTAAATCAGCATACTTTAGACAGAATGAGTGTTCATTGTGCTCCAGGTTGCTCATAGAAAAATAACCTAGGGAAAAAACCTTTTTCAACAGTTTTTTGAAAAGAGGTACCAGGACTCAATAAAAGGAAACAAAAGTAAATGATCATCTATGGAAAGTGAATGGGGTTTGTTCATAAAGGAAAATTGTCAAAATGTGGTCCCTTTATAAAGATTAATATAGTTGTATTTTTGTTTCTTAGAAGTTCGATCTTCATTTAATTACCCTAAATGGTCTTCATTTTATTACCTCTGATTCTTATACCATCAGAGACATTTCTATTAAAAATTAACTAGTGGACTGATTTCAGGTATTCTTTTGCCCTAAAAAAACTCTTTCTTTGCAAAGACAGGTTTGTCTTTGTCCTGCCTACTTGGGTAAATCTTGTCATATATTAATCAATATTTTGGATTGGAAAAGACCTCTAAGATCTTCAAGTCCAACTGTAAACCTAACTGTGTGAAGTCCACAACTAAACCATGTTCCTAAGTGCCAAATCTAAATATCTTTTAAACCACTTCTCTGGGAAGTCTCTTCCAACGCTTGGTAACCCTCTCAGTGAAAAGATGTTTCACAATATTTCATTTCAAATCTTCCCTGCTGCAACTTACAGCCATTCCCTCTCATCCTGTCACTTATTACCTGGCAGAAGAGGCCAATCCCCACCTGGCTACAACCTCCTTTCAGGAAGCTGTAGGCAGTGAAAATGTAACTCCTGAGCCTCTTTTTCTCCAGGGTAAACAACCCCAGCCATCTCACAGCTTCTCAGAGGGCTTGGGGTGGTCAAAACCATGCAAAGTACTGGAGGTAGCAATGCAAGAATGCATAGTTGAGAAGAACAATTGCCTTCTTTGACCAACCAGCTATACTGTCCTTAAGGTCCCCCAGGACCCCAGGACGTAGCTGGGCCCTTTTTTCTGCTCAGACAGCTGTCAACATGTATTCGACTTCCCAACAACCCAATCTGCCCAGGTGTCTTTCTGCAAGGCTGTTCTCCAGCCTCTTGTCTCCCAGTATGTACATATAACCAGAACTACCCCACCCCAGGTGGTGAACACAGCACTTGTTCTTGTTGAATTTCATACATTTGGTGATTGCCCAGCACTCTAGTCTATCCAGACCTCTCTGTAAGACCTCTCCACCCTCAAACTCCTCCTAGTTTGCTATGACCAGCAAACTTACTCAATTAAAAAAAAAAAAAAATTAAAGACTACTGGCCCTAAAATTGGGTCCTGGGGGGCCCCACTGGTGATGGGTTGCCAGCCCAGCATAACCCCACTTACTAGAAAGCTTTGAACCCAACCTACCAGTCAAATGTTCACCCAATGTATGACGGACTCACCTAACTGGATGCTGGATATTTTGTCCAGAAGAACACTGTGAAAGACAATATATGTGAGAGACATTGATACACATAACATTGGAACATAGTATTGGCATATATGCTCTAATTTTTCTTCAGCTTGAGTATTTTCACTAATGAGTTAGTGAATTATGGGCATAGATTTGGGTAGGATTACATTAAATGGTACTTGCCTGCCATACAAATGTCTTCCATTGAACATAATAACTTATCTTCAGGTTTGCATGATGAAGCCTGGGCCTGATTTACCAAAGCTGGAAGTGAATTGTGTTCTTCCGATTTTCATGTATTGGGGAAACCTACTTATAGATTTGTACAACACTATATGAGTTAATATTATGGATTTATGAATATTATAATATTAGAATACTTCATTGAGTTGTTAGATTTAGACTGGCTTGCTTGATATAAAACATTTCTTTGAAATGTTCCAGTGTTCAGTTTTGATTTTTCACTCAGTAGATGTAGCATTCAAGAAAACATTTTCTTATTAGCTAGACTGCTTCACTTAGGGTGTTGTAATTCCTTAGCAGAACTCTCAGCATAACTACATCATTGTTCATACATTATTATTGATTATACAATTTAGGGTCAGTATAAGGCCCTTATGTTTTAAATCTTAAACATCCATTGCCAAGCATTTCACTGTTATGATTCACATTTCTGTAATATGGTCAACTTTTCTGTATTACCTGAGTCCATCAAAACTCAATATTTTTTATCCAGAATTAGTAATGGACTCTTCTGCCATTGCTTAAGGAAATGAAAAATTTTTAGACTCAGAGATAGATTGTAAAATATCTGTAATGATATTCTTAAAGGCCTCCTTTGATCATCACTTCATGATAGTTAAATATATTGTAAAAAAAACTAATACACGTAAAAGACTTTATGTATTCCACCATGCAGCTTTAATAAGGAAAATTAAAATAGGTTTTAGGGAAAGTATCTGAAAAATTCTACTGAATTTCAGGTTAAATCAACTTGTTACTTTATTTTTTTTTTAAATTATGTGTCATCAGTGTCCTTGTATTGCACAGAAATTTTATCCAGAGTCATCCAAACATTGTCTGCTTAACTTTTGGAATAATATGTTACTCAGTACTCAAAAAGACATGAATATATAGGCATATTAAAAAAAAAAGTATTTTAAATGTATGAGTCACATGTGTCCTTGTCCTTAATTTTCCTTCTTTTTTAATACTTTCTTTAAGAATATCACCATTCTTCTGATGTGACTAGAGACACCATGGTATTTTCCTCCTAGCAGCTGTTGAAGGGATAGCTCTCATTTGTTTCTTCCTTCCACAGCTTGGAACGAAAGTTCAGTTATCAATAAAAGCTAAATTAGAAATTAATGTACATATTTAAAATAAAATAGCATATTACAGCTACATTGCTTCAATATGTACTATACTAGCAGACATTTAGTTTCTTGTATTATACAGAAAGTGGCACCATATGAAAGAAAAGAATTGGGAAAAACTGTGAAGATTTATGTAAGGTAATACAATTTCCTTCCATACAATGCAAAGATGTGACTCAGAAATGAATTCTGGTCACAAGGAGACAACCAATGATCTCAGATGAAAGATGAACTATAAGAGATCAACATTCTTTATAAAACAGATTCTAGTCAGCAATATTTGATTACAGTTTGAAGGAATTACAGAGTTTATGAATTACCTTTAATTCATATAATATTTAAATAATAAAATCTTTCCAACAGGAATTTCTATCATAATTTTAGTGAATTTAAATTGAAGCTTCATTTACAATATGAAAATCACATTTTTACACTATACTTTATCACTGTAATGATTCCTAGCTTTCTCATAATTTCTGAATAGTAAAATACATTATTTTAAGATTATTAGTAGCAATAATATATCAGTATATCAGAATTATTAATGAAAGCATATATATTATATAAGCTTCACTTTCATGAATTCTTTATTAAAATACTGTCTTATACAGAGAAGATGTCTCCTTAAAAGAACTATGCTTTGATTGGTTAAGAGTTTTTGATAACATAATTTTAACTTTGTATAAATTATAACATATTCAAAAGACTTCAACTATATATATCTAACCATGCCACATTCCAATGACATCACATACACATTTTGCAAAATATTCTCTACAGTATTATAAGTTAGAGTACAAGAAACGTATTAACAATATCCCAGCATCTATATAAAAAAAAGTTGTGATTTCATAATTATAGGTGTGATCCCTATTCAAGGTTTTCTGCTTAGTGAGTGAAAATAGAAACACCAAAATTTGATAGTTCTTTTGATCATTTAACAAAAAATACTCTGATTTTTCAAGCATCGCAGGTTTCTCTTAAAATTCAGTGGAAGCATAGGTAAACTTCTAATAGCATTACATGATATGAATATATTACAATTATTATATTAACAGCCTCTCAAGATTCAAAATTGAGGTTTTCCACTTCAGTGAGTGTATGAAACCTAATAAAATATGCATACCTACCTATGTTAAGTCCTACAGGGTTATTTCACGCTACTACAATACAGTTACTTAACCTGTCACCTTTTTTTGTGTTTTGAAAAATTTTGGGAAAGAACTTCAGAAATCTGTCTTTTAAGTAGATTTAGTGTTATAAAAAATGAATAGGTTAATAGCAATTCTGTCCGTGATATGCTTTTTAAAGTTGCTTGTTTGGCTCCCAGTAAGCTGTTCTCACAACCTCTAAATTTTAGTATTTATATTAAAATTGAAACCAGCAGAAACTAAATGCACATAAATTGTTATTTATAGCAGTTTCATATTCATTCTTCAACCTAATCAATGAGTACTAAAACTGGAAGTGGCAAAGCAAGTTTGCACTTCTTTCTCCTTCAAAAACACAAACAGTAAATCATAACCACACATAATTTCTGCTGTTATATATTGTAAAGGTTATGTTTATACTATGAGCTGTGAATTAGATTAATGAGTTTTCTCAGCACCATAAACCTCCTCCACCAAAACAGGAACTAAATTGCAATAAATCACTGTTTATGTTCACATATTTATGGGACAGCAAAGATTTAGAGCTCTTCTACTTGGAAAACTGCCCCCAACACAAGAAGAAAAAAAAAAAAGCTTCTGTATTGTAAGGTGGATGAACAGGGGCAAAAGCATGAACATTGTTTTCACTTCACTATAATAATGTCAGTAATTTATTAAAAGCAAGTGCTAGAGCAAAGCTTTTTTGCTAATGCTTCAGCCAGATTGACAACACACCATACATATACATTTTTAAATAACAACATATGTTTTCTCCTTTTGTGGCACTGAATATCACTACTATTAAATTACACATAATTTATATTATTCTTAAAATCAATTTTTTTGTTAAAAATATTAGTGATGGAATGGTACAAGAAAACTCTATTCTTTATATGCTGCATGGATTAAAAATTCCTTCCATAAATATGAACATCATTATTTACTTCTACACATTTACATTGGTGGTTTCAGATTACTGTGGTTGTGATTTCTAAATGTATTCCTCATAGGAAAGTACTGTACTTTCTGCATTTTCTGCATTTTGTTTCATCAGTCTTTCATTCTGCATTTTGTTCCATCAACTACCTGTAACATTTTCTATTATCTGCACAAGGGAACAAAACTTATTAAGACTTCTTTAATTTTAAGAAGATTTTCTTGATTTTTTTTAACTATCTGGTCTTAAAAAAAAAAAAAAAAGAAAAAAAAAAGAAAAAAAAGAAGTCATTAATTTTCAAGGAGATGTTATGTAAGTATACCTACTTTCCAATGTCTATTGGAATATTTTCTATTTATGGCGAAACCTCTAAAATGATAACAAGAATGTTCTGTAGAGCTACTACTATTTTTTTTTCTTCCAACAGCTTCAAAAAGGGGAGCAGTGTTCTCTCCCTTTACCAGGCATAAATGCCTTTGCAAGCAACTTAAGTCATCCTTTCAACATATTGCAGACAATTCGTCAACACAACAAAGAAGAGGGACATTCTTTTCACTCCGTGCATTGTTAAACTATGGAACTGATTTTTTTAGAATGTAGCAGATGGCAAAATCTTATATGAACTACGAAAGTCATCAGATAAGTTCAAAAAAGAAAAACAGGCATGAATTGCAAGATTTGTTAAAGGAAGTGATATTTTGCGCTTCCTACACCACAGCCTTGTGTTCCAACACTCTTTCTTATAGCATCTATTATCTGCTATCAAGAGAGTATTAAGTTGCATGGTGCTTAACTTACTTCTTATGTCTCTTAATCATTGAATGGTTCTTATTTTACGTTCTTATGCAATTTGGTGTCTTCTTCACTCATCTGCAGGAACCTATCTGCTATCATCTCATCTGAGAAATGGTAAAATGGTGGCAGTTACTGAGTCTTTTACATAAGTGGAAAAGTGAATGCAAGATCTTTCCCAGAAATAAAATTACTAATTTTAAATTTAAGTGATTGGTTAATAAAAAGTAATGTCTTGAAGGAAAAAGGATTCGTTTGAATTTATGTGCAGAAGGTAGCACACAAAGGCATGTGACACTGCAAATGTGGATTTAATTTTCAAAACTTTGGGCACCACTGTCTGCATAAAAACATATTAGTTCAGGTTTATAGTTTCTTAGAAACCAGACATGACTTTTAACCAAAAGACTCCCAAACCATTAGAATATACATTTAGTAACAGAAAAGTAAATCTCTTGCCTAATGCAGTACATGTGTATTGCTCTTCTTTCTCCCTTGAACCTCCTCAGCAATTTTATGCATCATACTTCAGTTATTTCAGAATACTGAAAAATTACACTTATGGCCACTGAAAAAAGACCTTCTAATAAAGAGTCAATCTGATTTCCGCTGATTGTATGTGTCAGGATGCTATGTTCTTCAATAGCTTATTCCTCTTCACTGATTGTAAAAGGAGAATACACACTCACTTTGTCAGATATAGTTCTCCTCACTGCGGCAGGCTGGATGTAGCCTTCCTGAGGAACAGTAAGTCTTTAATACAAAATGAAGTTTGTTTTTTTTTTAACATGTGGAGAGCTGAAATGAATGACATCTATTTGAGAAGCAGAACAGTATGTTATGTAGTCTCATTCAGTGTGAAATTTGCAAAAAAATAAAAAATGAAGCAAAAAAGAAAAATCTCCAGTTAAACCACCAGTCCCAAATATTCTTGCTCAGATTACTGACTCAGAGTAGTGTCTAGTAAAGGTAAGTTTATGGATTCAGAAAATGTCAGATATAAGATTCCAATGAGATTCAATTCCTCAGCTATACTAGAGTATGTCACTTAATTGAAATATTCAGCTACTACATTCATTGCCCTTATTTGAGAAAAAAAATATAAATGGTTAATGTTTAAACTCTGTTCATCTGAAGAAGCAGCAGGAACAGCAGATTTTTCTGTTCAATAATAAATGGTTCTCTTGATCTTATACAACGGGATCATTCCAGAGAATTGGCACTTTTTATCAGTTTTAAATCAATATTTTCCTTGGAGGGCACACAATAATAGAATGAACTGAGTTAGAAGGGATCCACAGGGATCATCAAGTTCAGCTCCTGGCCCTACACAGAACAACCCCAAAAATCACACCAGATGCCTGAGATCATTGTCCAAACACTTATTGAACTTGGCTTGTGAGGCTGCCCCAGTGCAGAGCAGAGCAGGACAATCCCTTCCCCTGCCTGGCTGGTGATGCTGTGCTTGACTCACCCCAGGACAGGGCTGGCCCTCCTGGTTGCCAGGGCACTGCTGGATCATGTTCAGCTTGTCATGAACTGTCATGTTAAGAAGCCATATACACATCTTGCAGTGAGGGACAAGTTTGTGGATCCTTGTTGTCAATGGGTAGACAGCCCTTCCTTTCTTCAGAAGAGACAGTCCTTACATTTTAATCTGCATGACATTGACAACATGTTGCCACAGTTGTCACGATTTCTATGCTACAGTTAGTGTTCCCATGTAGTGAACAATGAACTTGTTTCAAAGTCACTTTTTATCAACATAAATGGCAAATTCTGGAAACATCTAGCTCCTTATGCCTTAATTAAGGTACTTAGTCATCTGGGTAAGCAATTATTAATCTCTGCAGTTTTTCTCTAAAAGAGTTAACAGCCCTGAATCTCTGAGGTTTTTAGCATATAAAGGCTTGGAAGTGTATCCATCATATTAAAAGCAAAATTTCTGGAATATTTATAGACTGGTCAAATTTCCAAGATGTGCTGTGTTTCCCCTTGAAGTGAGCAATTGGTTATTGTATTCTCTGTCCACAGAAGAAGCTTTGAGTAGCCTAGGTTTTCCAATTCTTTTCAAGTTCTTAAATGGATTGCGGAGGACTGCTGACCTGATTCCCAATAGTTTGTTTAAAGAAAAAACTATAATCCAGTGTTATTCTCTACTGGCTGGTTTTCTGAAAAAGTTTTGTTCTTTCTCGAAGAAAAATACAAATATCATTTTTATTATAAAGCGTAAAAAAAAAAAAACAGTTTCTTCTGTGATACAGAAAACCAATAAAAATGTACTAAAGATATTAAAGAAAAAATACAAAAGTTCAGATTATTGTCTAAAATTTCACTAAGTTTTAGAACATCTCTTGATGCATTACTTTACTTTGTTTGCTGTTAGGTACATATAGTAAATTTATATTAGACTTGCTCCACCATAAGAAATCCTCATTTCACACAGTGAAGATCACATACAGAAGCATTAAAATAATAGTAATTTAAGTTCCATACTGACAGAAGTAATATTTTAAGAAACAGTCATATAGATTTGTGTAGCTGATAAAACTTGTGTTGTTACGTCATAAGATGATTACACTATTTTTTCTTATTTTTCTACCCCTTAAAAAGCATTATGCTCAGAAAATATTCTTCATTTCTCATTAAAAAATAGGGAATTTTACAATTTTACAAAGAGAAAACTTTCTTCTGTAATGATTTTTAATTTTGTACATATATCCCAATAGCTAACTGGAGAATGTGGTTGTTTCTTAGATAATGGAAAAAAACACATACAATTCAAAATTTATGTCAGGTGGTCTGACCAGACAACTCAGGTATTACACTAAAACCTAAATGTTAAGTGACATATTTTGTTATGATTTATGGGTAATCATTTGTGACTTGCTGTATCTGAATTTTAATGTAGTAAGGTATTGATGGACGAGTAGGAGTCAGAGGATATGCACATATATTAAACAGAAACTTCCATCTAAGTAGTAGTGATCATTATCTATCCTTTGTTAGGCAGAAAAAGATAAGAAAACCATGTGAGGCACTCTTCAAAGAAGTGAAATTCATTATAAAATTATTGATTTGTGATATTTTTATTAGACGTATAAAAAGGAAGGTTACTTTTCTATTTTTTTTTCCAGTTTTCTCATAATTATTTACTGTGTGGTGAATTACTGCTGTTAAGTCATGCACTATCTTGAACTTAATTATAATACCTATTTCTGAAAAAAGTAAAAATGTAAATAAACAGATAAGAATGTGGAACAATTAGAAACAGAGTCTGCCAAAACCAGGTTCAATTCATACATTGGTGGTTTTAATGATATGAAGTGTCCTTAGAAGAATGTAGCATTTACACCACAATCCTCTTTGTGAATGCTAGGAGAGGAAAATAGTTTACAAAGTACATAATATGAAAAGGTGATCGTGGCTGCCCCAGTGTTGCAGTCATATTTGGCAAGTGAGGAGTTTTGTGACATTGTTACTAACAGTGGCTTTTCAGTGCAATGTACTCTTATACCTTTTCATTTTCTTCTAGTAAAACTTTTAGAAACAGCAACATTTAGGGCCTATGTAAAATGTCCTATGGGATCTTATTTCAGCAGGTATTTTTGCTGTCATACCAGATATAATCACCAGATGATCACTATTTTGCTATTTGGAATTACCTGAGTCACCTAACTACTTGACAGAAAGATTTTTGACATGACTTCTGGAAGTTAAAGAATTCTTTCCCTCTCTCAAAATTTCTTTCCACAACCAAGGCTTTCTTGCTAAATCTTTCTGAATTACCTGTTTTCCCTTAGGTCACTCTTTCCAGGAGTTATTTCAAGGTTATTGTGTTATTTTATTTATCTTAGATTTTTTTCTGGACAAGGAATGGTCAGACTGTAACTAGCATGATTAATTTACTGTAATGATTAACTTCCTATAGCCTTTGTAACTTATAATAACTATCTGGAAGATTAGACTTCTCATCTAGGCTACTTTAGGTCTCACAGAAAGCAAAGGTAAATAAATAAATCAAGAGACTTAGCCCCTCTTAAAGTAGATGCCTAAGTTGGATAAAAGATCACCTACATGGCCTATCATCCCCCCATTAATGAACTGCAGTGGAACCCAAGACAAAGACAGCTTACTGTAAGCACCCTGGAGTTTTCTGTGGAGTGCTATTTGTACACCTCAGCATCCTAGTTCTACAAGTTTTTTGTAACGATAAACCTAAACCAAAAGATTAACCTGGTCTTGCTCTGGAATTCTTTATGCTTGGATAGAGATACTGCTTTAATTTCATCAGGAAGTAGCACGCTATTTGTTTTCTGTTGTGCAGACAGGGTTGGATTTTTTAAATGCGACTCTGCTCAGTGCAGCAAACCCACCCAGTAACACAGGTATAATCCACACTTCCCAGCCTGAGAGCTGACAAATTCTGGAAGCTCAGTTCTTGTTAACCAGTAACCTTTCTGTTTCCCTGGAAGATGCAGTGACAGTACAATGAGGATTATAAGATTCTTCACATTATTTAGCACAGATTTTGTTCTCCCACAGAGACCACAAATGCCATGAATAATACAGATACTAGATTTGGCATTTCAAGTATTTTGCCCCTGGATTTTGTTAGCTGTGGGACTCACGTTATTTTACATAAGCACCTCCAGTGACACAGTAACAGACAAAGGGTATGAAAGAATTAATCATACTACCTCTCCGGACTTAAATTACAAATGGCACTAAAGAGACAGAAAATACCTGTGTGAAAGGAGAATCTTAATTGTGACCTAGTTGGTTTTATTAGTGTTAATTAGGTCAGTGGAGCTGGCCTAATTTTTTAATTAATAAATTGATTCCAAAGGAATACGTGAAAATATTGCCAGACTTTAATAATCCAGGGGGTTGTCATTACATTGCGGAGATTACAAAAACAGTTTCTAACCGCTCATTTTTCATTTGAATAATTTGACTCTTACATAACAGTTTTAAACTGTGATGTACTGTAGCTACAGTGTAGGTGGTATTTCTTAAAAAGTTTAGATAAATATAAACTAGAAAGTATGCAATTTTTTTCTCTCCCAGATTCTCTAGTCTGTATTATTTGGGAAAAATTCATAACCATTTTTTTCCCATTCCTTTCCTGTGTATTTCCAAATAGAAAATACAGATAATTTTAGCAACCTGGAGACATTAAAATTGTGGGTAAATTTCCCAGAAGTTTTTTTCTGATAATGTCTTACATTTAATACAGTTATTATTTATATTCAATTTCTCTGCTATTATTTAATTATATCTTTTTTCTTTTTTTATTCCCTTAGAGAAGATAAAGAATTCCTAATAATTAGAAAAAACTTTTTAATTGGTTTTGAATATTATAAATAAATCAAGTTTCTTCCCTGAAAAAAAAAAAAACAGATCTGATGAACTGTTTTATATTTCCAAAGAAATTCTAAACTCATTTAGGTTAAGCTACCACTAAGATTAACCACATTTTTTAATATGCTACACCGTTTGAAAATTAGATGTAAAGAAACTAACATAAGGAAAGAACATTTGATAACATGGATGAGACTGGTCATATTATACCATATTATCAGATTAATTTATTTTGAGGAAATTTTGAAAAATGAGAATGGCTGAATAATAAGAAATCACCTTTTATTAACCATAGATCTGAAACCAATCTGTTCCTGGCTTCACCTGAGTCATCACTGCTCAATCCTGCCAGCTCCATTGCAGGCTCTTACCCAGCACGGAAAAGATGACAGTTTATTATGTGGTCTTCCTGCACAGAAGAAACTATATAACTATGATTCTACATTGCCTTATATAGGCTCATAATCTGGGAACACCAAATCCATAGGCTTTTGAGCTTGATCTCTCAAATCCCATCACACAGAACTTCAAATTCTGGAATTTTATAAAGTACAAAATCTACTTCTTAGAGGTATAAACTTCACGTTTTCTGTTATTGAATGTAAATATAGATTACATTCAATTCAATGCTACTTAGAAATATCTAATTTCTGTATCTCCTGGATTTGCCCTGAACCCTACCTCTGGAGAGATAACTATCTTCAGAAAAGTATGAGACATTTTTTCTGTGATATTTTTTTCAAGACAGAGTCTGGAAACCTGTTCTAAATCTACAGATAAATTAACTTATAATATTTTTTGGTACACTCAGTCTGCTAACAACTGACATACGTAGTAAGTTAGGTATTTGTTTAAATAATTCTTTTTAACAATAATGAACCAAGAATTCTAAGTATATCTTGGAGTATGACACACTGCACAAAGCACTGGCTTTTAAGACAGGAAAGAAAGGCCGTATCACAGGCTGGCTGCTATCATACACAGAATGTTAAGATCACTTCATTAGTCTGCCTGTTTCTTTGTCTTCTTCTTTATAAACTGGGACTTGTCTATATAAAAGAGACTCATATTTATGTATGAATTTACTACATTATTTCTAAACTGACTATGATTATAGTTGTCAGCCATTAACATTATTGCAAGTATAGATTCCTGGACACAGGTTCACCAAACATTAAAATTTACCTATGAATATATGATTACAAAAAGACAATAAAAACAGGTGAACAAGATTAGGTTTACTTTTTTTAAATTTTTTATAAACATGAGCTGATAATATAGATTTAACAATATTGATGCTGATCTAAGATTTTTTTGGTATCTTAATAGCTTTAATTCTTCATTAATATTTCCAGAGTTAGGGAAATATTTCTATATTAATTTGGGACCCTGGTGAAGAGCCAACAACAATTTCCAGGATCGGGGCATGCTCTAGTCTGTGCCCATAAATGCCTTTTCAGTTCTTCAGATTATCCTCCTAACACTCAAAAATGTCATGATATATGCTCTTTTATTTGTAGACAACAAAGTTCCTAGTTTCTTCCCACAAGGTGTATCAGCTCACACTACATGAAAACTCAGGAATTTTTTTGCAATAATCTCAATACAAACAAGAACTTCTGCATATCTACCTTCATATACTGAACTAATTTGACTACAAATTTGACTATTAGAAAAAAAAAGAATAGAATATATTTATGATATGTTACAGTGCTGTCATATAGAATACTAACAAGAGAAGAAAGCCAGGGTTAATATGAGGCAATAATGTGCAATTTTGATAGGGAAAAGTGTCACAAATTAGCCAAAGTTGTTCTTCTCAATCATGAATAAAATCTTCACACACCTGCAGTAGCTGACCCAATAAGAAGACCAGTAAGTTGTAGTACATGTTGGGAAAGAGACATACAGAGCAAAAAAAATCAGCAATCCTGTTTCTAGATAGCTGTGGGGTTAATTGTTATGGGAAAAGTTCAGAAATTATGGGGAAAAATAATTAGTACTAATAGATGTTAAATGTTGGAGTTTTGTTTTCTTCTTCCTTTCTTTCATATTCCTTGAATCTTTGGTGAACCAATAATTAGGATTTTCTTTTGCAGGGTGGAGTCTTTGCCAGTCACAATCAACCACTAACATCAATGTGAAGGAGTTCACAGATGTCAAAATCTGTTATGCCAGTGATTTCAGTATGATTAGAAAAATAGCATCCCAGTCCAGAGATCCAACCTGCCACTTCTGGAATGGTATAGTGCTATCCTGACAAGAATAAAGTGAAAAAAATGCTTTCTTAAAGGAGAAGGCACTTTAAAGGACCTCTAAAGTTGTACCTGTAGGAGAACTGAAATGTGCTAATGGTAATTTCCTTTCTAGTACCACCTCAAATAGTTCACTTGTCCCTGCCATGCTGAACAGCAAATGCCAAAATGCCACTTTTCAGTCTCTTACAAAAAGCTCTTCCTTGAGCCAGTTTGCACAACAATGGACCTAGGAGATCAGCAGCAATTAGACACTTAAAAACAACAGTGAGGAACTGAGTTTCTTCTTGTGCTGTTCTTTGACTCTTTTCATATCTCTTTGACATGATGCACATATTTTAAAAATATACAGGTAATTTCAAAGTCATGCAAAAACTCCAACTGACTTCAGTACAAAAGAAATCCCTTTCAGCAGTAAGAACATGAGCTTCCTGATACACAGAACAATGGTATTGTCCACTAACAAAAATTTTTATTATCCTCAGTGACAAGACAATTTAAAACACACACAAGTGTACACAAGAGTTTTAATTGCCATATTTGTCAACAAATAATAATAAAAAATCTTTATCTTAAATACACAGAATCAAGCAAAGAAATAAACCCCCATAAACAATAACAATAAAACTCAAACTAAAAAACACTACTGTTTTTTAAAGTGCCTGTCTTTATGCTAGTCTTTACTCACTCTGGCATTCTTTTTGTACTTTGTAGAGTAAAAATTACGAAGGATTACCTTATTCGTGGAACAATACATACCACAAATGAAACATCAAAAGAATAGCCCTCTGTAGCAGATCACATTGTAATGCTTGCAAATACATTGCTACAGTCTAAGATTTTTGTACCTATATCTTCATTTTACAGGCAAGGTTCATAATGACTGTGCATATAATATATTTTATTTGGATTTGTTGCAAGCCTTTGATCAAGTTTTACATGACAGGCCTCAGCTTAAAACTACAAGCTTCAGAGATCCAGATTAAGACAGAAAAGTAAAAAGAGTTAGCTAGAAAATAGACTAGTGATTGTGTGGTGGGAAAAAAACGCCAAAACTTACAGGGGTTTAATGTAGGTCAGTGTTCACATCTTAAAGTGTTAAACTTTGCAGAATGTGTGAGGTAAGTAGCAACACTAACTAGCTGCCTGTAAATGTAAGGATGACACAGAATGAACAGAGAGGTGGATGGCACAACCCACAATGGGGTGGAGGGTGTGAGGGGTGCTGGGGTGCATCCTCTGCAGGAAGCATGGACACCTGTTCTCAGGGATGATTTGAGTGGCACAGGCCACTGCTGCACACAGAGGTGACAGTAAATACATTGGGCAGTCTCAGTTTTTGACTGAACATCACACTACCTCTATGAAAAGCTATAATCCCCGTATGTGTTTAAAATACTTGCTTTCCTACTCATGTTCTCATGAGCTGCATCATTCACAAGGCCGCTAGTGGTGTCCCATATGCTCTGTTGTGGGGTAAGGAGGGAGGTAAGTACACATTACATCACTGAATTCTCACTGCGAGAATATCCTTCAGTGAGCTGGGTAAAATATTTTAGTTTATGGCACAGGAAAAAAATGATGTCAAAATCTACAGCCCTATAAAGTTGTTTATAATTGTTCCATAGAAATAAAACAGTTCTGAGTTTCTCACTTTTGTGCAGTTTCAATGTAATTATTAACTTGATAAATCCGAATGTAGAAATGTAAATAAAAGCAGACTGATTTTAAAGAGGTTTAGAATTCATTGATTTCATTTGTGGGTACCTAGTTCTTAGGAAAAAGAAAATTCTAGTCTAATATTTATTTGCTTAAGTGCTAATCAAAGAGCAGCTTTTGATTAAAAATTTGTTCTACATTTCATGTGCATTGTATACTGAATGTTCATAACTTTCTTTTGTCCTACAACACTCCTGAAAACTTTCTTTTCAATAGCAGGTCTTGCCTCCATTATTTCCCTGAAATTAACTGTTATGAATAGAACAAAACAGAATATAACAGAATAGGCAGGAAAAGACTTTTAAGATCACTGAGTTTAACCATAGACCAACTCTGTGAAGTCCACCACTAAACCATGCCCTCAAACACCATCTGCACATCTTGTAAATACCTTCAGGGATGATGACTCAACTACTTACCCGGGCAGCCTCTTCCACTGCTTGACAATCCTTTCAGTGAAGCATTTTTTTTCTAATACCCGGTCTACCCTCTCATGGTGCAAGTGAAGACTATTTCCTCTTCTCCTGTTGCTTGCTATGTGTGAGAACAAACCAACCCCCACCTCTTTGCAACCTCCTTTCACATAGTGTTAGAGACCATTAAGGTCTCCCCTGAACCTCTTCCTTGCTAAACAACCCCAGCTTCCTCAACTGCTCTTCATAAGGCCCTTCATAAACTCTGTTGTCCTTCCCTGGAGATGATGCAGGACCTCCATGACTTTCTGTAGTGAAGGGCCCAGAACATAAGACAGGATTCAAAGCGCAGCCTCACCAGTGCCGAGTACAGGGGGACAATCACTGCCCTGGTCCTGCTGGCCACACTGTTGCTGATACAGGCCAGGATGCCACTGGCCTTCTTGGCTACCTGGGCACAGACTGGCTCATGTTCAGTGAGCTGTTAAGCGGAGCCCCATGTCTTTTTGCACTAGGCACCTTTTCAGCCACTGTGCCCCAAGCTTGTAGCGCTGCATGGTCTGGTTGTGACCAAGGTGCAGGACCTCGTAAAAGTGGGATTGGTGCATCAATCCATCCTGGATACTTCCCTCTGTAGATCTTTTCCACCCATCCAGTCCCACAGACTTGTACATTCAGCAGGTCTTTGAACATTCTTTTGTGGATTATGGAACTTCATTCTGCTCCCCATCTTTATCTTCTAGCTCAGGGGGCTGGTTATCCTGAGAAAAGCTGATTTTAGTATTAAAGACTGAAGCAAAGTAATCATTAAGTACTTCAGCCTTTTCCTTATCCTTTGACATGATGTTTCACCATGCACCCAACAAAATATGGAGATTTCTCTTAGCTCTCCTTTTGCTACTAATATATATATATATATAAATATTTTTCATAGTATCTTACAGCAGTAGCAAGATTAGATTCTATAGAATATTCCTTCTATCTCTTTTACCTGGTTGTGTGGTCTGCAACAGAATTCCACCATGATATTTGCCTTGTTGGTCTTCTCCCTTATTCTCATCCATACACACTCAATGCTATTGCCACCATCATTAAGCTCTAAACAGTCAAAATTCTCCCTAACTTACAGGGCTGCCCCACCACCTCTCCTTCCTTGCCTATCCATTCTGATGAGTTTTTAGCCATCCATCCATCCATTATAGCACTCCTGTTGCGCAGGTTGTTCCACCATGTTTCATTGAGGGCTTCTGTATCATCATATTTGCACTGCACAATGGCTTCAAGATCTTTCAATTGACCCTGCTAGCTCCTGTGCAAAGATCCTTTTCCCCCTTTGAGACAGGTTTACCCTATCTGTTACCAGTGGGCCAAGTGTCCTGAAAACTGTCCCCTAATCACAAAAATAGGGGCTGCAGAATAGGGAGTCTCTCTCATCATGGTCTTCACCATAGGCTGTGGGGGAATCTCTTCTTGAGCACCTCCCCCACCTTCTCTCATGTTGGTGCTTACAGATTACTCATCTCATCTTTTTCGTCATTCCCCTTTATGTTCTGCCCTTTCTAAAACATGTTTTGCCTAGGTACCACCACCTTGGCTGTGGGGCTCAGCTGTGCCTTGCAGTGTGTCATTTTGGGAGCTAGCTGGAACCACCTGTGTGCCTCACAGGAGCCTCCCTGCAGCCCCTGGAAATCAGCACCTGGAGACCTACACCTGATGCTCATTTATTAGTGGTGCAGAACACATAGGCATATCAGTGATGATGAGAGAGACAGGGAGACTGAGTGGTAGTCAGAATCAGAATTTATTGTGGACTACATATGCTTATATACCATTCTAGAAAGGCTAGTAATTTTTTACTACAATGATTGGGTTAATCATCACATAAACAAACATACATTTTGCAACATCTCTTGCTTGCAGAAGTTGATTCAATCTTCCTGTCAGCCAGTTTTGATTCAATCCTCAAAGCTCTGTTTGTTCTTGCCAAGGCATCCTAATTATCAGATCTCTTATGCTAATCAGGTCCAAAGTACATCATAAGCATCCAACATAATTGTGAAGCTTTAGGTTGACTGCATGCACATACTCTTTGTACAATAAATATGTGTAAAGTAAAGAGGACCTTTGCCCATGAGATATGGTGAAGCTCTTGAATGTGAAAAATTCTCAGATACTTCATGGACTAGAATAAGATGTAGAAAAAAGAGTAAATACTATCCTTCTCTCCTGATTTTTTCTTGTCAAAATGCATTCAGCTCCTAATCCTGAGCACCATAAATGGTTCTTCTTATCAACAGATGCTTATGATTTTGATTATTCATTAAAGTGGGAATATTTAAGCATTTTATTTTTTAGTCCTACCTATTCTGCAAGTTCATTCAAATTGTCAGTTTTCACCCAAATGTCATCATGTTATAGGCATGTTCATTCACCAGCTAATATTTCCTCTGTATACAATGAAAAATTCCATATTCATTTCTTTTCATTCTATCAGCTTTCCGTACTGCTAGTTATCAGTCCTTGCCTGTGAAAATTGATCATACTTAACAATTTAGTACACTTTTTCTTTTTTGTTCTTGTATGTGTTCTTTTCAATTAATTATCAGCCAAAACGGCACTGTTCCTCTGCATTTCTCAAATGCCTCTGGGTAAATCTCTCTCTGCCTTACAATACTAGCTCTTTATGCAAGAGATATATTATATTACAGTTTCTCAGGCAGAATATCTGCAATTCTACTGAGGTTAATTGCTTTATATATGTTTTATTGGAAATTATTGTAGAGTATATTCATTTGGATTTCTTTTAATCATGGAGCAGATTCTTCCACCTCAGAATTTCCACATGATCAATATCCTCAATGCTCTTAAAACTAAAGGAACAGCAATAGACAGAATATGAAAATTAGCTCACTTAGACCCAGAGCCTACACTTATGATATTGCACACAAACCTGAGGCATTTTAATCATTCATTACATGGCTGATGCTGCCCAGTCTTCTTAAAAAAAAACCCAAAAAACAACTCTGCAGACTGCTTAATAGCACAGACCACAGAATAATGTTCTATTTGTACACATACAATAATTGGAGAATGAAATTTTTCAAAAGAAAAACTCTGTGAGAACATTGTAGAGAAATTTGATTAAAATTCTCCTACTCAGTAGGATAAAATATAATTTTTTATCAAACCCAGCACAAATTATTAAACTTCTAAGGGAAGAAAAATAATTGCAGCCACTAGCCACCTGAGCTCTTTGGACAGAAGATCCCCCTGTTAAAATTTCAGGAGTCAGAAAGAATTGAGAAGGATTAAAAACCAAGAAAAGAGAAGAAAATGGATGGAGGAGAAGGAAACAAGCAATTTAATCATCAGATTAAATGTAATGCTGAGGAAGGACTACAAAGATTTTGGGGCATAATGAGTGAAGAAAGCATGTTACAGTAAGATAGGAAATTTTCTCTTGCAATTTCATTCTTATGCTATTCATCAAGTCCATATTTTCATGGGTTTTTGGAAACATAGACATTATCTAAAGAAAGTGTTGCATCCTCTCAACACGTTCTCCTCCTAACTATACTAACCTACAGCATCTCAAAGCTTTCAATGTCTCATGTAAAAATGGGGCAATATTAGAATTAAAAAAATCAAAGTTATTGGTGATACATTATGGTTACTTTGGATCCTGCAAAACAATCCCATGACAAAGCTGTTTTGCAGCCTTCCTTTGGATTTTCATTGGATCCCTTCCCCATATTTACAAATATTAATTCAAAGAGATTAACAAGTTAAGTTCAACATTTATTCAGGGACAGCAAAAAAAGAGGTCTCAAGTATAGACACATATAAGCAGCAGAATGCTTTTTAATCTCAATCTGTAGAAAGTGAGGGACAACTAAAGCTTCAAATCAGGGCACAAGAAGTTTTCAGAAATTTGTCCATGAATCTAAGCCTCTGAACAATGTTACTCCATCTTGCTGTCAATCTTGAAACCAACTGGGGGCTTTCTGAGTGAATGAAATCTCTGCATCATCTCCTCTGAATCCCTAGGAAATGTTTTTCTTTCCCTCACCTTCAGGAGCAGTAATGCATCTGTTCCCTGCTTTTCTGAGATATCTATTGTTTAGAAGAACTTCATTCTTGCCTCAAGAGCTGCCACTTGGTCTCTTTTTTTGGCATGTGTCACCCTGTCCCTAGCTGCAGGTGCCTCACCCCGGTGGGCAGGTGCCTAAGTGGACTTGGAGCAGGCAGAAGGCACCAGATTCTCCAAACATTTCCCTGTGATCCAGAGTGCAGGAATGTTACTTTCTGTGGGTTTGCCCTATGCTTTTGGAAGAAAGAGTACATGAACAAATCAGATATGCCCAGTTACAACCACATAATTACATATTTTCATGGATATATCTCTAGAAATAATGCATGAAATTGAAGATTTGTGAAAAGCGTCACAGAAACAGTTCTGTCCATTTACTTCAGGAGATGTGGTTAGGCCACTGTGATCAAAATATTTTGTGCTGACAAATCAGAGTTCATTAGTAGTACATTACACTGTCTTCCTTTTTTTATACTTTCCCAATTTCCCTTTACACAAATTATAGAATTTTGAGGCTAATGATGGATATAGTACAGCACAATCATTATTCACTGAAGTCTGTTTCAGCAAAGAGGCTCCTACATGCAAACCCACAGAGAGTCATGGATGATGGGAAAAAATATAGAGGAAAAGCTATTTTGTTTTTCATATTCAGCCTAATTACTGGTATATAATGAGGTGCAGACTCACTGAGTACCAAGTGTACCTGCAGAGAACAGAGTCCATTTTCAAAATTTGTCTCAGTTTAGTGAAATTTATGAAGCTGAGAACAAGATGACAGAAGTAATAGCTTTGAGAAGAGAAGCACAAGTCTGGAATTCTTTTCCGTTAAAACATCATTATGGTAAAAAGTATTTGAAAAACAAAATATTCCAGCCTGAATATTTTTTAAGTACATACTTGATAAGTATTAAAAATGCCCAAACAAACAAACAAAAAAAACCCAACAAAACACTTAATTCTGGTTACATTCTTCCCTTATGAATTTGTTACTTTCAGGTTACGTAATTACTTGAATTCCCACCAATAACAGAAAAGGCCTTGTTATAGGCAAAAAGAATGCATCATATATGCAAAGCTGAGAATTGATTCTCAGTCTCTTTAAAAACTCTTAACAGTGTAATCAAAGAACTCTTACTCCAGCTGAATTGGTTCTAACATCAGATCCTAGGTCAAATCAGATGCAGGTAGAACGATGTATACACCAGCTCTGCAGAATCTACTCCTCCATTGCTATGGTCAGCCTTCTACTTCTCCTCTGCATCCTGCCATCAATTGCTTCAGCTCTTGGGGATTTTAGGTATTAAATCTCAGTACACCAGTGATCAAGGATATGTGGTGCTAGGTATTAATGGTTTCTTCCTCCTCACTCTAGGATTCACCCAAGTTCATTTTCCTATACATATATTGTCACATTCCACATCTTCCCTCCACCCACAAGTGCACCATTCATCTGAATTTACTGTATATGCTGTGATTTATACTTAATGGATACTCTATTTTTTGTCACCCCTATAACTGTTTTGTTTTTTTTTTTTTTCCTCACATGTTCCAAGGCTGTGTTCCTTTGAGGACCAGTAGCTGAATGTTGGTGAGTGGCTTAAGGATGCTGGGGTCTGCTGTCATCTGGTGCCTGCATTTTCCAGACCTCTGTGATCACACTGTGTCTCCATTTGCACTCCTGTTCTAGGTTCGCAGCCTGTCACAGGCGACAGCAATATTATTCTTACTGGGTTACAATGCTACACATTTGTGATACAGGAATTTCTGATCCAATTTCACATTGAGCAAAAATGTACTTTCTCACAGAAATAGTACAGTACTTTGTCTGAAAGAGAAATATGGAACTGTTTTGACAGTGATTAAATAATATATTGACACTTCCTATTTCAACATTTTTTTCCCTCTAATTGACTGCTAGCCCAATATTTTTAAATGGGAAATTTTATCCTGTTAATAGAGAATTAAAAGAACTTTTGCCAATAATATCCCATAGATTTTCAAATAAATCTTCCAAAACTGACTGCTAAATTCTATTCCCTGATAGTGATATTTTTTATTTTATTTAGTTCCTCAAAAGTGTAAATATCCTATGATAAATGGCTTTACTGGAAGTTTCTAAGATCTATTACCATTGTTGTGCGTCCTTATGCTTAGTTACACTTTGTGTAACATTTATTGTCCATGTTTAAATAGGTGTGAATTTTAAAATACAAATTTTATTTACAAAACCTCAAAATCAGCAGTCGAACAGCAAATATTGTATGCTTTATTCAATACTTTTGTTTTATATGATCTTTATGCTAATGTCCTTTTATTGAACATGAATACTCTTCAAGACACAAAAGTAATTCAGTCTAACTATGATGATTCCAACTGAATTAATTAAAGTGGTCACATTCCCTACTGTGGTTAGACAATGATTTTGAGCACCAGAGTGGTACTGTAGATTGATACTTGTTGTGTAAACTGAAGTTAATTTTAACAGTTTCAAGACTTCAAGACAAAAGAATCCTTCATATTTTCAAAATCACCTATAATATTATTTCAACAGCTCTACACTATGCTTTCAAAAATGGATGTACTTTCAGATTTTTTTTTTTATCACTTTGCCATGGTGATAAAGAAAATCTTCAAGATTACAATTCTTGGTTGAGAATATTAGAGAGACTCTGAAATAAGAAAGTCAATGCTTATTAGGCAAAGAGCTGACAGAAAAGAGAGGAAAATCAAGAAAATAAAGATAAGGGAAACAACAGGAGGTTGCTTGTTGAGCCTTGTGACCTTATTTGCTGCTCTTATTATGCTAAAATTGTGCCAATCACAGAAAAATAGAGGGAAAAAAAGTCCTTTAAAATTCAATTTTTCAGCACAGTGGTTGGATATTATTGGATTTTGTTTCCTGCATCTATTCTCAACATTTTACTTTTTTTTCCCTCAGGGTAATACTTTAAAATGCAACTTGTTCTAAGCTAAAATGGAAAAACCTCACCTGATTATACACGGGTAAGTTATTGTTACTGACATGTATGCAAGCTGCTAACTAGTGCTGTGTGCCCTTCATTCAGCCTGCATTATTTCCTTGACAAGCAGCACCAAAATTACTAGGCAAGAGTGAAATACAGCCTTGAACTTGTCTCAGACCTTATTAAATATTTAATAAGTAATAAGGATCCATCAAAGGATGGACTTTCCCTTACCTGTGACAGCTGGAGGCAAGAATTGTTTTACTGCTTGGCCTGAAAACTGATTCTCTATGAAAATGACATGAGCATAAGAGGCAGGAAAGAGGAAAAACACTGTTGTTAAGATTTAAACACAGAATAGTCTATGAATAGCTGACTTATTTGCTTTTATTATTACGGGGCCCCAGGAACTAGGAACTATGACTGCAGACACAGTTTTGTGTATTTATCTATGTGTGTGAGTTGTACACTATGAGCTGAGTAACATGGAAAGCTTTAATCCAGTTTCAGCTGAAATTTCATCTTTTCTGCTTGTACTATCAACCACTTACATACCATAATAGCTGAAGTGTCTCAGTGCTGTTACTTTGAATGCAATTAAGAAGGAAAATGTAGTTCATTGCTGCATTTGATGAAACACACATACCTACATTCAGCATTGCTTGCAACTATCCTTTTCCTGAATAAGAAATGTCTTCCTTATATCTCTTCTGAATCTACCCTCTATCAGTTTAAAAATGCTATCCGATGTCCTATTGCAGGAGGCCTCATTAAGAAGTCCATTCCCAAAGAAGCCTGTGTTTCGGTGAATATGCTGAACTTGATTTCTTTCCCTTAATTTCCTCTACTGTATAAACCTAGATTATCAATTCTAAGAGCTACTTATCAATTTTGCATCATTGAAAATTGTTCCTTTAAATATTTTTGGTTGGATGGGGTAAAAATTGAAGAAGAAATGAGAGTTCCTAATAAATTACCAACTTCAAAGTGGCCTGAAGTAGAGAAAGGAGAGGCTGAAAACTCTCTGTGCTGAAAAACCCATGAAAATGGAGAAGATACCCAGGTGAATTAGTGCATCAACCCAGTGCAGGACAAAAGGAAGAAATCTTATGTCTTATCATTACAGCCTCCATTGCATTTCTTGCCTTTTTTTCTTTTCTTCATTAAATTAGATAAGGCCTTCTTTAATAAGCAAGAAATTTTAGAACTCTGGCATTCTCCATATAATTAAGCACGTGGGAGACAGTGTTTCAAACTGTGAAATAAAAACAGTGTAACAAAATTTTTGATGTCATAACTCTTGAGAGATGAAAGAAAACATTTATCTCTGAAAAGTTCTAAGAATTGATCAAGTACTAGAAAAGGGTCTGAGAGATTCTTGAATTAAAATTAGCCCTTAAAAAACACCTAGAAATTATTCAAGTGGAATTATATTATAATCAACAATTCAATGTATAGAAAGTATAGAAATACTCTGACTGAAAATCCTAATGTAATACAAGAAAAAGCATTCAATATCAACTGAATGCAGAGTTCAGAGCTCAGGAATAACTACAGTATATCAATTTTATCCAAATGCATACAGACTAAGAAAATTTGCATTAAAAAGAAAGTTAAAAATTGAAACAGTCAATTGGATCTGTTTGCAGGCAGCTACAGTGAGCCCTAGGAAGATAAAAGAATCACTGCAGCACCCCTAGCGCAGATGAATGTTTTGTCAAAGCAGTGGAAAATTGAATATAAGTGAACTATCACACTAAGGCAACTGTAACATTTCCTTATTTAAAATGAAACAAAGGTGCGTGGCTATTTTTATAGCTAAAGCAAAATTAACAATAAAATACAAGTAATGAAAAGTAGAATGTAAAAATTCCAAACTTCCAATGGTGTGCTTATTACCACTAAATTTATATATGAATAAGATAAAAATTAGGAAAGCTTTTATGAGCTTAGGAAAGAAAAAAAAAAAAAAAAGAATGTTGTTGGGCTAAAAATGCATCTAGCCAGATAAAACTAATTACTGATTTTCATATCTGGGACTGTAAAACTTGTATTTTAAATACACATATTCCATAATCATATTCCTTGCTATAGGGACATTGGGTCCAAAGAAGTATTGGAGTTATAAAGGCAATCCTAATGATCTGTTTCATGAGGCTGGTGGAGACAGAGACTGAGAAAATGTGAATATCTGAGTATACACCTGATCATGTAATTCTCTCCAGCTGCAAGGCACCCCACCTCAGGATTAAAACAGGAATTCCAAACTGCTTCTTGAATCCAGAACCCAGGATAGACCTCTGTTCAGAACTTCTCAGAATTAAGAAGACAAAATGCAGAAAAAAATCATATCATCATATCCACTGATATGAGTGTTCAACTAAGGAGCTTACTCTCTCTGCCTACTAACTTCTGTTAACTTTCCTAATTAGTTAGCAGATAAAATAGGTTCTGGTATTTTGAGTTGACTTGAGTGATTTTAATTTTTTTCCCAAAATGTCTTAGAGAGAGATCAAAAAAATCATTAACTGGAAGAAATGGGGAGGTATCAGTAACTTCCAACAAGGGATAGAGTGTTGCCTATTTCCCACCACAGGAAGAAAAAAAAAAAAAGCTTGGTCTCCCCCTTTGCCTTGGAGAAGGACTGAGAACAGACTGCCAGTTATGCATGCCCCCACATCTTTATTAAGAGCCCCCAGAGTTCAGTAAATATCAATCACCTGCCAATGGTTCCCACTGGACTTCAATGCACCCTGAGCCCTTCACAGCATGTAATGTTCACTGGGTTAGCTACACACACAACAAAGTACATGAGCACTACATCGTAGTTTTAGTGTCTGGTATCTATATAGTGTCTAGTTACTTTATAGATAACTTTCCAGTGAAATAAGGAATGCTTCCTGTCTTTGGCAGACATTTCCAGAAGTCTCTGTGGTATTTATAATGAAGGCAGAGAGATCCAATGATCTGATGAACTTTTGCACTTTTCAAGTTGAAAAAGTGAATTTAGATGTCTCCAAGGGTAAAAAGGCTTGAGCAGCTCCAGGTATTGATGATTAGAGTGCATACCAGGGATAAGCTCATCTTGTCTTACATGACCTAGATTGTTCTCAGACAGACATTGCCCATAATTGATATCAGTGTGATTGATAACTAGCTTAGCAAGGTCCTAAGAGACACAAGGAAATAAGGAATTCCTCAACAATGTTTAGACTTTTATCTTAACAAGTGTAACTGTCAATCTTGACAAGATTATGAAAAAAAATTATTGTGCTCTATCATGGATTATGCCTCATACTGGTTTTCCTACTGCTAAAAGAAAATATTCTGTATAACTGTTAGTGCTGTGTAAAAAAGTATTGAACATTTTCTGTGAAGGGTCTTAATTATTTATTTCTTAGCAAAGCAGTGAATTTAGTATGGTGTCTGTTGTTTACCTACCCAGCTGTGAGCAGTATGAGAAATAGGAACTAGTAATGAGTGCAAGATATTTAAGAATGTCTCAGTGGGGTAAAGAAATGTTCTCTCAGCCATTCTATCTCAAAGCCAAAACTCATTCATCAAGCATGAATTATATCTAAGTCAGGGAGACTGAGACCTAGATCATTGCTAAAATCTAGACATAAGACAACTACTGATTTTAATAAGAGTTACATACTTGAGTGTTTCTTGGGATTTGGGTTGCTCAATGTACCCATAATTACATTAAAAAATCATGTTGACACATAGATATTTCACATACCAAATGTGTATCCTATACATTGAGTCTGGCCTCAAAATTAATTTTATACCCTTGAAAATGAAATTAATAATTTATCTTTATACCAGTTTCTGCTGCAGAAACCAAGACATGAGACAGATTGCAACAGAACTACCCATTGCAGCCTTCATTCCATTATGGGACAATTACATACAGGTGCAAAAAAAGAGGAGAATCTCACTGCAAAAAAGAGGAGACCATGCTGAAATTGAACAGGCATTTTTTTAATTGCTTGCATCTTTGTGGTTCTCCCCTGATGAAGGTGTCAGCAGACAGCTGACAACATAAAGCTGTATCAACACAATTTCATCAATATGATTTAAGGGGAGAAAAAAATTGATTTTAAGCTCCTATTCCCTGCACCAAATTTAGTAAAAATGTGTCTGAATAGGTATTACATTTCATACAAAACATGAATTTCATTGCCTTAAAAAAGATTCCAGTAAACTGAACATTTTACTTATGTATTTCTGCAAATATAAATGGAAGCAGTAAGAAAGGCAGCACTATCCTCTTTGGTGCTATTTTTACCTCGCAAAACAGCATCTTTCTATGCCAAGAATGAAGATGTTGCTTGTTTGTTGTTCTCTCCTTGTTTTAACTATGTACCAAGGACAACCTTTGTTAGAGAAGCAGGTGTGGTGTAAAGAATAACTGATGAATTCAGGAGTAAGGATTCATTGTGTACCTTCAATGAAAGGAACTTTCTTATTCAGTCTTTCAGGACCCGATCCAAGTCTCATTGAAGTCAGCTTGATTCTCTGCTCTGATTATTCAATACAGAATCATCAGAGACAAAGTAAACAAGACTTATCCTAATAAGTTCCATAGGAGCTACAATCCAGCCTAAGGAAATCAATATGACTTCGTATCTGGTCGTACATCATTGTACCCATTGTGCAATGAGTACTTTTACCCTCCAGATTTAGACATTGAGAGCACTTGCTTCATCTAGTCATCAGTGCACCAGTTCTCAAACTCCTTGTGTTCTGAGAAATCCCAAATACAGCTGAACTTCACAGCCTGCAACCTTCCTAGTATCTTCTGTATCCTTGAGCTAGAATCCTTGAGTTTCTATCAGAGTTTTGTGTCTCACAGAAAGTGCAGAACTTCAGCTGAGTCAGAAACATAAGCCCCAGAGAGCCACCGGTATTTACTTCCATGTGTCCCACTGTGCCAGTTATGCTGGGCTTGGCAACATAACATAAACCAGTAAGTAAATGCGGTGAGTCGACCCTGTCCAACAACCAAGCCCTCACTCCGTCATTCATTCAACCTCCACTTGGTGGGATAGAGAGAGAATCAGTAAGACATAAATGAGAAAAACTCATAGGTCCAGAAAAATGGCCATTTTATAAGTGAAAGGAGAGAAGAGGAAAAGAAGGAAGGGAAGGGAAGGGAAGGGAAGGGAAGGGAAGGGAAGGGAAGGGAAGGGAAGGGAAGGGAAGGGAAGGGAAGGGAAGGGAAGGGAAGGGAAGGGAAGGGAAGGGAAGGGAAGGGAAGGGAAGGGAAGGGAAGGGAAGGGAAGGGAAGGGAAGGGAAGGGAAGGGAAGGGAAGGGAAGGGAAAGGAAAGGAAAGGAAGGGAAGGGAAATTTTCTGCTACCTGCAGAGGTTTTATATCTTTTGTTCTAAGAATGTGATCATGGATGATGTGTGCTGATATTCAGATTGCACATTTTGTGGAAGAAGATTTTCATTTTAATAGAAGAAATAAGGATATGTGCCTATAAAGAACCAACTGAATGAGAATGGCTGTTCATTTTTTTTTCTCTCCCTTTGAGCATATGTGAATGATCCAGCAGCAGTCTAACTCTTAATTCTTGTACAGGTAATTACCTCCTAAATAAGTTAATCAGCTTTCTTACCTTCTAAAAGGATGCATGAGTAAAAGGCAATTTTTGACACTAACACCTTGACATGAGGTATAATGTAAAGTGACTGATGGAACAACATAAATAGCAATAAGCCACTAAGAAGATTCCGTCTCGAGTTCTTGCAAATGTGATTTTAGATCAACTGCAGTTTCATTTCTTCAGCTACAATTTTTGGCAGTACAAAAACTTCTGAAGTACAATTTCTACATCTTTGACAGCTAGGGATGCTATATGCTGTCTTTTGCTGCTAATTATCCAGCATAATTTTCCTGGAATTTTTGTTACTACTTAAAACTTCTTATCGAATTACTGTTTCCAGCTACATTTCTGTTATTCTTGGGTGCTGCATAGCAGTAAAAAAAACAAACATTCACAGCATTTACATACAGTAAACTTTGCAGGCGATTATCTGAAAGTCCATGGTCCTATCACAAAAGAGCTGGTTGCTGCTGTGCTTTACCTTGTCAGTGTGTGCACTTGACTCTGAGGGCCACCACCAAGCTGCAGCTGGCACAGCTGGCAGCAGCACACCTGCTAAGCAGAGCAGGCTAATGAGGCTATCTCACACCAGCACACTTTTCTTTATGGTGGATAATACAGTTCTTCAGCAGAGGAAAAGTCCTTGTCCCTGTCTGCAAAGTCCAAACTCTGCATGGGTCTGCCACAAGCCTGCTCACTGCTTGCCCTGAAATGGCAGCCTGCAGCTAGCAAACAATATTACATAGTGGAACTCTGTATTTATTTATTTATTTTTATTTGCCTTCCAAATACTCTTTTTTTAAACTTTTCTATGTTTTTTGATAGAATTCTAAAATACAGGCAAAGAAACCAAAGCTATAACTGTGTGGCTCTTGCTTTTGTGCCTTCATATGTACAAAATATTATGAATATTCTCCTTAGGTAGCACGTATACATCTGGTCACCATAAATAATGAAAACGGTTAGTCAATATTTGCTCACCTTCAAGCAAAGAAAGGTAGAATGGTTAAAAATGAGATGTCTCCAGCAGCCTTTTCCATGTCTGTTGTTTAACAGCTCTCAAGAGCCATACACTGGCAAAGTCATACTATCTAAAGTGTCATATTGGAGAAAATGTGTTCTTCTAAAGACTCTGTATATTGTGTATAGATATATTTTACAAGAAAACACTTTATTAAATATGTGTTGAATAAAATTGGAACAGATTTTTCATTTTCTAACAAACAACTACTTCTTAGTCTCTTAAGAAAATATACTGTGGATCTCTAAGAATTTGGTTAACAAGTGCTTGGAGTGTGACTGTGTGATTATTAAAAAAAAAAACAAAAAACAAAAATAAGCCCTTTCCAATTATTTTTCACATTAGGATACCCTAGGTATTAGCTGTTTGTATAGGTGTTGTGTATGTATCTTATTTTATATAATGATTTTTTATTATTAGTCCTGCATTTAGACTCCTATTAACTAGCAAACACTGCTCATATTGAACAGAGAATTAACTAGCAGAACAACTCATAATGTTTATAGAAAATAAGACAACTTTACTACTTATGTATTATGAATTGTGACTCTAGCATGAGAAAATATAATGATTGCATAAATAAGACTACCAAACATTTCCTTTTACATGATTCACCCTAATTAAATAGGCTTTGAGTGTTAATTGCCCAATATTTCATTTTCAGATTGATTAGGACACTGTTTTCTTGAACACTCTGGAATTTTGCCCATATCAGCTTAAGTTTTTTTGTATACTTTCTTTTCTTCTATACTTTTTCAGCATAAGAAAGCTCTGAAGCCATCTTACTGACAGAAGTCAAAGGTTCATAACATTTGGACTGCTTTTTTCCCCCCTAGATACTCCGTAAAGAGCAGGGGAAAAGTTACAGATTTTGAAGATTTTCATTAAAATAAACCAGCTGGCCACTACTGGGTTTAGATGTCAGTCTCTAAGGCGATACTCTGAAATAACTTTGTTACTCTTCAACTTCTTAATTTGTTTAAAATTTGTGTAAGTGCTATCTATAAAGCTGGTGACTAGTTATTCAATAAGTTAGATATTTATTTGAAAGTAATACTTGCCTTTCCATATATCTCTGAAGTCTAACTGAACTTATTTGAAATTTAAATATATATATATATATATTTAAAGCTTTTACCCCACAAAATAATTTCAGTTTTAGTATTAAAGAAGAAGCTTGAAATTGCTTAACTTGTAAATAACTACTCCAAACCTCTTTAGAAAAAAAGAAAAAAAATCTCATGCATCTTGGAGCTCATGGAGCTCTATGTTGCCTCAGATATTCTCCCTTACATTTAAAAATAGCTTGGTATAACATTTCAATATACTTGTTGTATCTTGTTGTACTTGTTGAAGAAAATATTGTTCTTGTATCTTTAGTGTTCATAAAGGTGTTTTCAGTTACTGAGAAAATATCACTGTGGCTGGAATATAGTTGTTTCTACACTTATATTTAATAAATTTTAAGACCTTGGTTGCAGATTTCTGAAGCTACTATGTTGATCAGTTATTTTAATTTCTTCATCATTTCAGTTGAACTACCTGAGTGGCTAGTCAGAAAAATAAAATTTAAGTTATGTTTCAACCAAAGTTTTTACACATTTTTTAATATATAGCACAGAACTGTCATTTCCTGCCAAAGCTCTTTGCTAGCAGATCAAGCTTATTCACTTATTGAAACAGCATCAACAGCTGCCTTGAGTGAGGGCTTGGGAGAAGCCCTCTGAACCAATGCCTCCTTGCATGAACACAAAGGAAGTCAATAATTTTTTAATTCCTCAGTTCTTCATTCTCTTCTTTCTCATTTTCTTGATTACATCTGAGACTCAGGCACATAGAGAGCACAAAGTAGCTTTGATCAGGACCAGCCTGAGAGTTTGGGAATAAAACTGTAGGGCTTGCACTGGACGTGAATTCCATTAGCATAATATAGGGGAAAACAAAGCAGAGAAAAATACTCACAACACAGTGATTCCTATATCATCAGAAAGATGAAATTAGGAATGGAAACCTGCCAGTATTTTGAGAAAACCCAAAGACTTCCACTAAAGTTAGGCATTTGTAGAAATGTTTTCCAAACTGGTAATAAACTGTGATCCTGAAATCTTTAGTAACATTAAGTTTTATTTGTAATTCAAGTTTTCTCACCTCCCTGTAAGACAGTCTAAAAGGTTTGATCATTCCTGAAAAGGGAACTTTTAAAAAGTGTCCATGCTACAGTTAATTTAAGCTAAAAATAAATATCTTTTGTTTCTTTTGTAAACATAGGTTGTTCTTGCTCTGTTCTTTTGAAAAAAATAATGTTGAAAATTAAAATGAGTAATTAACAATGCCTTCTCCCTTATCCCATTATAGAAAAGCTTTTATTTCCCAAAAAAAAGAGAGAACATAAGCTGCTTAAACAAAACAGAGTTTAGCTAGACAATGTTGGGTTGTAAGCTATGCATAGCCTACAGTTAGTTCTGCTTATATTCATTCTATAAATGCAAGCTAAGAAAACAAAAGATTTTCAAGTCCTCCACCAAGGGCTGCAAGGTAATAATAATAAAGCCACAGGTCAGGTGCTTCAAGTTACTGCTTTATAGTACCTGATACAAAAATGTACATGAACACAGAAGCTCAGTGCTTTGAAAGCCAAGGTTAGCACAAGGAATTCAGCTTTCAACAGCAGATTCAGAGAGGCTGAGCTGTAAAATAGTGATTGTCAGAGGGAGAAAATGAAAATCCAAACCTCACTTTGCTTCATCTTACTGCATTCAGAAGGTGCATGAAGTGTCTGGGCCCTTTTCAGCTTTAACCATACTTCAGGCTCCTTCCACCCACCTGTAACCCCTGCAGTGACAAGACTGCTGCTCTGCTTACTCTGCTGATGGCAGCAAACATTCCCCTGGCTATGGAAGAGCCTGTTAGAAAATGGTGTTAAGGAAAAATCTGGGCGGTACAGAAATCAATAGCAGAGCTTTTCATCGACTATAATGAAGCTGGATTTCATGTTGCAAACCAGAATTCTTACACTTCAGCTTGCTGCACTTCTTTTCATCAGCATTCACAAGCTGAAAAGATGACACATCCAATGACACATTTAATTTTTAACTTACTTATGATGGAAAATGCTTTAATAAAAAAAAACATTTTCTTTATGGCAAAAAGAAAAAAAAAGGGAAACATTTATGAAATTAAATCTCTGTCTACTACAGATAGTCTACAAATAGTCTACTATTTGTAGACTATCTTAGTGGAGAAACAGTTAGAACTTTCCTAAATGTATTAACACACGTTTAATAAATTTCAAATCCGAATGAGGACATGAAGCCTACAAATATTCTCTTGTTCTTTCATGCTGTGAGCATCTGGAAGGGACATAAAGGAAACAGATGAAATTGCAACCACTGAAATATATCTCTTCCCTTTATTTTGTATCCTGAAGTGATTAATGCTCAGCATCCCACAATACTTCATTCTTTAAAATAAAAGTCACAAACTCTCACATTTATTGTTTAATTGATGGTGGGAGAAAAAAACCAACAAAACACTCTTTTTATTTAAATGCATTTTAACTAAATAATCTGATCTTTTTGACAAAGAAACAGTAGAATAGTACTGAAAAACTAATACTTAGGACTGTTTAGAAACTGATTCCTTCCTTCCTTCCTTCCTTCCTTCCTTCCTTCCTTCCTTCCGCCACTTCCTTCCGCCACTTCCTTCCTTCCGCCACTTCCTTCCTTCCGCCACTTCCTTCCTTCCGCCACTTCCTTCCTTCCTTCTTCCTAATATTTCACTGAAGATAAAAGAGGTAAATCTGAACTGATATATAAATGTTTGAAATTAACAGTCAAAACACTCCAGACCATAAAAAAATACTGTTTCAAGTACTTTGATTTTTTAAAATGTTGTTATTACTTGCAATTATTAATGCACATACCAGCAAATACTTTTATGTATATAAATTTATATTAATATACTATCTACCCTTAAATCACTACTTCTGTTTTACCATTAGTAATTAGGTTCTATGAAATATTTTTTATTCATAATGCATTTAAACTTTGGACCCTTCAATTTTAAAATATTTTGGCCAGATTTGTTTGGAAAAAAAAACAAACCAAAAACTAAACAGGATATTGCAAGGAGCTAGTCTTGATTCTGGGCCTGACCCAACACTAAGATTTTTCCAGTGACGCGGTGGAAGGTGCCATCACAGAATGGGATGTCTTCTCAACTGGGTCTGTCAGATCAAACTCAGATACTTGGTTTGAGTTGGCTTCTCCAGACTCTCTTTGTAGTCAACAGAAAAAAATCCCCAAAAACTTTAGACTGTGACTCATGTGAGCCCACATGATGTGATTTGAAAGGTGATGTGATTTCTGCCTAAGGACTCAAACGCTTAAGTTTCTTTGCCTGTAGTCCACTGATATTTCAGATGCAGATGCGCAGACATTAAAGATGAACTCTCCTGGCTCAGAGGAATCATAGCTTCAATACACCTTCCTTTACTCAAGATATCAAAACAATCAATGTTGTACCAAAGCCATAGGCCTTCATTACGTCACTAGAAAGAGCAATGACCTTCACACTCATGACCCGTGTGTGAAATGGTGAAGCAGTGCACCACAGCAGGAAATACCTTGCCTTGAATATCGTGAAGCTCTGAAGACAGATTTCTATTTTCTAAAATTTCAAGGTGAGGATAAACTCCCAGATTTTTAGAGCACTGGCTAGAGACACACCATGCAGTAAAGTACACAGCTGTACAAATGCTGCAGAAAGTATGTCTTTTATACATTGCTCCCCTCTGCTTCAAGGTAGACCAGGATAGAAAAGACTGGCTCTAATTTCTTCATAGAATGAATACAAATCCTCAAAAAAGGACACAATAATTTGTGAACAGCTTGCCTCATGTTTAAGGTAATTTCTAGCTCAGTATAGGGAAGTCAGTGAAGGGTAGATAAGAATTATTTCAATTTCTTTTTTTCTTTTCTTATATTTTTCTTTTTTTTATGGTGGGATATCATTCATAATACTTAGACCTGATTGAAAATAAGACTGACTTCAATGTTCGAATAACAAACTAGAAAATTTAGGGGGATAGTAAAATGTCAAATAGTTACACATATTACCAGTCCAATAGCTGCAAAGATCTTAAGCACATCTTTTAATCTAGCCAAGTATTTTATTTTAGCTTTCCACATTTATAGTAACAGGCACCTTTCACTCAAAACCTAAGTAATCTTAGACCTTAATAGCTTTTCACTGCAACATGAATCATACTTTCCTTTACTCATCCCCAGTAATGGAAATGTGAATTTGAATTATTGGAATAAGAAAATTATAGGTAATTTATGTTTGTTGTAGTCTTGTTTCTATGATTTTGAAAGAAGATGGCCATAATTTGTAACCCTGGTAACAGGGACTGCACAGCCATTTGTTAAATTTGACCCAACAAACGGCTTGTTCCTCTGGATTTTAGTTGGAGGGAAGGAAAAAAAAAAAAAAAAAGAAAAAAGAAAAATAAGAAATTGAGATTAACTCATCATTTGGGAATTTCCTTCTTGTTGTTATTGTTAATTGTTCAAGTAGCATTAGAGAATTAAATATTACAAAAGGATTTCAATAATGACCGCTTCTGCTGGAGCTATATTTAATTGTCTCAAAGGAAAAAAAATCCTTTAAATAATGTCATTGGATAATAACACCAAAAATTACCATCCATTGAAGAACGCACTTGATTTCAACACATGCCTAATCAACGCCTATTCAGATTGCTACCTAAGAGCTGGTTAAACATTTACATACAATTGCAGCAAACACAGACCTTACAGTAAGAGTAACTGCATAAGACCTGAAAAAATCTTACAAAGACACCAATATTTATGAAAGATGTGGATCATGACTCTGCTCCCTCTGAAGTAAACAGAAATTGAAGTTCTTTAAAGCTTGCAAGAGGTGCCTTGTAACTTTCTAGCATCTTGTCCTCAATTAGCATCAGTTTACAGCTGAAACATTGGTCTGTTAATTTAAATTGATTTGATGTGATGGAGCAGACTGTGTTCTAAATGCTTTTTCCTAAATCACACTCAATTAAATAAAAAGCTTGTGATGTGTTGATGGGATATCAGTGCCCACAAGCTGTAGGGTTTGGCTGTATTATATAAATGTTTCTTTTTTAAAACCAGTCAATCTCTGTACTTCTCAGTGATATATCATTTGAAATCCACTGTTGAAAACATATTTATCCCCTGAAACAGTCCCACTCTAATGACCACATTCCATTAACAACCTTTTTTCCCAAGCATGTTTTGTCTGTGAATCTAGTGCACCTTTTACCCATGCCTTCAGACATCCAATTTCACAGACATTTTGCACAAAGTAGTGAATTTCACCCTCTTACTCCATTTACCAGGTGTTTCTTCAGCTCTTAAATAAAATATTCAATTACCTAAGCAACTGTCACACCACTGAATTTTGCTAGTCAGAAGAAAATGAATGCACCTGTGCACAACTTTTTTGGGTTTTTTGTTTGTTTGTTTGTTTGTTTTGTAATGTAAATATAAAACCCAAATGCCCTCTTCTGATACACAGACATGTCGAGATTTCACTTGTCCTCTGTCAGGCCTGAATTGAATCTGGATCCCATACGTTTCTACACCTAACACTAGCTAATGGCTGATCATAAATTCCAGGCAACTTCCTTGGATAAACTTTTTTAGTGCACAATCAAGACAGATCCTCTTTATGTAATGGAAGACCATATGGTGCTTCTGATAACACTGTAAAACCTGTGCATGAGCCTCCTTGAGACACAGCTGGTTAGAAAAATTTGACTTGGAAATTTTTGAAAAAATTTTCTGCAATGCAGTGTAGTCAGATTCCTCATGGCAACATTCAGGCACAATGCACAAGGAAAGGAAGAACCACTGACTCAGCTGTGCAATTTCTCAAATATGCATATGCACTTTCATATTTCAGTATTAAAGCACAAATGTACCTAAAATTCAACATCCCAGTGAGCATTTACTGTTCCTGCTCCTTTCATAAGAGAGTCAACTCAGGATTTAGGCTGTGTCTTTGAGACCCACAACGCTCTGGTCTGGCTCAACTCTGCACCTGGCTACTGAAGGAGAAACTTCCCAGTTTGCGCTGAAAGCTTTCCCCTTTTAAAACAGTCTGCGATGCTCTCAACCCCCTGAGCTTAAGCTGCAAATTTCCCTGCTCTGACATGAACATGCACCCTTTCCGCTTCTGGGCAGAGTTGTTCAAAGTCAATGGCCCTGCTGCTAGCAAGCACATTGATCCACTGGTGTAGAGCCATTAAGTGTTGATGGCCCTTGATTGCTCTGTCAAAGCTTTCTAGCTACAGTCTCCCCTCTACGTGCCAACTTCCTGCTTTAAAATGAATGCTTTAAGCTGCTCTTAATAGCTGCACTGAATGCTTTAAGCTGCACTTACCTTCAAAATGAAGTGTGAAACACAACAGCCTATTCACAAAACACAAATGGAAATTATACATTGACAGTATATAACCCCAAAACATCACTACTTTTGTTGTGAGTTAAAGGAATGTCAATTACTCTTTTCCAGCAATTAAGATTTGAAAAACTAATAAAGGAAATTAGAAAAAAAGCAGAGTTTGAAAGAATACCACAAGTGTAAGTATGGAACAGAGAAGTCATCTCTGAGAAAATGCATGGGTAATAATTCTTTGACTTCATAGCAAAAAGGCCAAACTCTTACTAGGGCAGATCAAAATGATGAGCTATATGAATCTCAAGTGTTGTCAATCATGTGTCTGAACTATCCTAAAGAGTCGAGTTTTATATGAGACTTTTCAATGAGCTCAGTTTGACTCACTCTTTGGCACAGTGCGTGCTATTACTGATGATTTGCACACTAAATCAATGAAAATTCCCATAATAAATTATTGACTTATTTAATCCCATTTCACCTAGCCAGGCATATAATTAATCACAGTTTTGCAAAACCATGAACCTGTTAAAATCCAAATATGTATGTAATCAACAGTGCTTCTCAGATTAGCTTTAATCTGTTGACTAATAACATGAAGATTGATATTCACACTCAAACAGCCCCTCTATCATTGAAAGCATAGATGTATATTGAAACAGCAAATGGATTTCATATTTTATCCACTAAATAGATGCCAGATGCTCAGCTGTTGTCACCTGGTAGAGGTCTATTGAAGGAAATGTCAATTTATACCAGCTGGTCTATGTGACTACATGTCTAGGTGAAAGTGAATTTTTATGATTTGTATACAGAGTTCTTTCTTCCACTTACTTGATTCTTCTTTAATGATAGCAAAATAGAGTTAGCTGCATATGTTGTTTTAGTTTAGAAGCAAAATGTGTAACCTAATGTTGCCTTTATATTTGTTAAAAGAGTTGCATTTCCAAACAATATCCAGAAAGGGCAGTTGCATCCCCAGGAGAAGGAACAGCAGTTTTCAAGTTTTCAAGTGAGTTAAAAAGGCAAGTGAAAAGAAGTTAAAAAAAAAAAAAAAAAGAAAGAAAAAAAGGTTGCAGAGAAGAGCCAAGGAAACTCTTGAGGAAATAAAACTACAGAGCAGAAAATTCGATGCAAAAAGAATTTCAGTAATGAGCAAATGCAGTTACAATGAGCTGCAATCTCAGGTGTTTCCATACAAGTTTGTTTTTTTTCTGTGTTTCCAAAAATAACATAAATATATACAATAGATCAGTCTATCCCAGTCTGAGTTATATATGAGTTTTGGTAGACAGCTTTGCAGTTGTTGTTTTCAAGCTGCTTTTATGTCTTATTTTGATATGCAAATAACAGAGGCTCAAATGTTAAATCACCTACCAAACAACAAGACAATCCTATTTTATTCTATTTTTCTAAACATTTTTTTTCTGCTTTTGCTTTTCTAAAGGCAAAAAAATCTCTTTCATTCATATTGGAAACAGGACTCCAAACTAGGCTACGTAATCTAATGGGTGCTTTCTGAGATGAAGCCAAGTAAAGTATTGAAACACTTTAAAAAAATAATTATTATACAGTGTCTTTAAAAAAGCAAGGTTTTCACAAAGGTATAGTTATAAATAGGAAAAAATTATACTAGTGACTAGGAAATTATACTAGTGACTGAAACATTGTCAATTTCACTGAGACCCATCGTTACTCAAATTCTAAAGGAGCTGAGTCTCCAGTAGAATTTTTCTTCTCCTTGTTTTTAAGATAGTATTTACATATACATACAGAGATTTATGATAATGCATTTGCAAGTGCTGCAGCCAGCCAGAAACAGTGAAGAATATATATCTGTTACTTACTTATATAAAGAAATGCCTATGCCAGAGAGTGAGAAACTACTCCTGAAATAGGAATTGAGTGCACAATGAGAAAGCTTTTACAACATAGTATCAGCTGAAGTTGGGCTGCTGGGACAAACTCATCTAAAATATTCTCAATATCACCCTCAATGAATGGTTCCACCAAGAGAAGTTTCCAAGAACCAGTGGCACAATCACAGGCCAACATGCTTGTGATTACATACACATTTCTCATGTATATATATATATATATATGTAGGTATGAAAAATATGTTTGTCTGCGCATATATATATATGTGTGTGTGTGTGTGTGTGTGTGCATACATATTCATATTCATACACATATTCTCTTGTGACTCTATATACATAACAAAGGATATCCCATAACAGTGTATGCCAACAAATCATGTTCATGTGTTTTATTTTGTTTGTTTTTTTTTTAAATGAGGACTGGGCAACACATTCTGCCCAACGGAACTTCTATTTCAGTAACTAGGCAACAGAGGTAGAGCAGTGATCAATTATGTCACATTTTGCCAGTAATCAGTGCTTATGACATCAAGGTTTCCTTCTTATCTCTCACTAGTGCAAATACCACAGCTTGCTAATAACTGGCAAATAGTAAGGGCTTTGCTTCATAAATGAGTGAATAACAGCAGAGGCTCAAATAAAGTCAGAGGCAGTATTACATTGGAAATAATTAGCCATGGTAGAACAATACTTGCATAAACAAATCAAAACAAGCAAGGTCCAGTCACCTCTGACAGGGATCCTAGGACATAATTGTAAGCATTTAGCAAACCAGCTTTTTGGAGAGAAAAGGAAGACTAATATTTTATTCAGTTAAAATTAGCAGATGTACTTCAGAGGGCAGAAAGTAGTTACTTGACCTGGAATTTGGCTCAGTCACACCCTGGTTATGTGCCTGTCGTGGTATAGATCTCTGTGGCCACAAACAGACAAACTTACAATTCACGGAGCTGCACTGGGATTATGGTATCTGCTTGTAATTTTTGTGGGTACTCTATAGACTATTCCAATACTGAAACTGCAAAGCAACTTGAAGATCCATGCATTAAAATTTTATGAAAGTGGATCAAAAAGATTATTTTAAAAGTTCTTCTGGGAAATGTTTATTTGTACATTCAATATTGCAATATAAATTACTGTAAGTGAGTTAAAGATTCTAAACAAAGAGAATACCAAATGCCCCAAAATAATTCATTTTCCTCTGTCATCCTGTTCAAGAGGCATATCTCCCCTTATTTTTTAAGTGCTTTGAACAACTAGTGAACAATTGCATAACACAGGCCCACTTTTTCTCTCAAAAATAATGACTGACTTCAATAGAGCTTGCCAAATTTAGATCATCAGTGTCCAGAGTAGAAACTGGACCTCAGATATCATAAGTTTGTTGGAATTTTTTTTGTAAAACCAGTATTTTTCTGCAATTGCAATTCTGAAGAACTGTAGAATTCCCCATGAAGGAACTAAAAAGGTAAAATCTGATGCTGGAGCACAACTCTGACAAGTACATATAAGGGTTTGGTTTTTTTTCCTGTTACTGAGCTATTATATCTACCATACTTTGGACAACATAATGTAGTCCATCGTGCCTGCAGCTTTGCTCAGCTTGCGGTTTATAATGTTCTCTGTGGTAGTCATTACACAGCCTGCAGACACTAACAGTTGCTGAACATGCTTTTGAAGCTCAGTATAGAAGCCTGGCTTGCTCTCTGACAGACATTGAAAATGTTGTCTGTGGAGTCAGCTAATTTATTTAGAAGACGTAGATGTACCTAGAGTGCTACATATGTAGGTTTTCTTGAGGTTTTCTTAGAAACAGCCTATCTATTTCAGAATAAACTATATACACTTAGCTGGAGGGACAGTGTGGATCAAGCTTAGGGAAAAAATGAGACATTGACAGAGGAGAGGCAGAGAAACTTGTTTTACAGAGAGTTTTCTAAAGTTTAAGTGGGGGAAAGTATCTAACCCAACATCATAAAATATTGAAATGAGAGCATGCAATTAGGAAAATGACTCTATGAGATGTAATTAGATCTGTTTGATGTGAAAACTGGATAAGTAATAATTTCCTGTATGCAAATGCTCAGTGTACATGTATTTCAAATATAACGTCTAAAGAGTGCATACATTGTCTGCAATATATATTAATGACACAAGTCTTCTAAATGGCTGTTCAGATATTACTGGGGGAGTATACAATTCTATGAAAGGGAGTTGTCATTTTTCAGCATTTTAGTTAGGGAGTGCAAATGTGGTATAATGACTGAGGAGCTGCTATTCATGGGAGTGGTTTTTAAATATACTGTACTAGAATGCTTTTAATTTTTACTGCTTCACTGGACTGAGATAAAAAAAAATTATATGTACCTTTAAGGGATGGTGTTATTTGTAACTGAGTGTATAAACTTCAGGAAATCAGAAACAACAAAAAAAATAAATTATCTATTTCATAGAATCATAGAATAATGGAGTGGTTTGTGTAGGAAGGGACCTTAGATAATGTAGATCCAGCTCCCTGCCATGGGTAGGAACACTTTTTACTAGACTGGGTTGCCCAGAGCCCCATCCAACCTGGCCCTGAATACTTACAGTGGTGGGGCATCCACAACTTCTCTGGGCAATCTGTTCCAGTGCTTTACCATCTTCTGAGTAAAGAATTTCTTCCTAATATCTAATCTAAACCTATTCTCTTTCAGTCTGAAGCCATTCCCCCTTGTCCTGTCACTACATGCCCCTGTAAAAACTCTTTCTTCATCTTTCCCATAGGCTCCTTTCAGGAACGCCACATTTCAGTTACCCTGAATCCTTCTCCCATCTGAAGAATCCCAATTCTCTTAGCCTGTCCTCATATTCGGGGTACTCCATCCCAGCTAATCATTTTATCCCTCTTTTCACTTCTAAACAACTAATTTTCATAAGAGCATTTAGGTCTGCACAGCAATATTTTTTGGTCATTAGGTCAATATCAATGATGTGTCCTCTGTTCCAAAATTAAACTCTCTGCTGTGGGAATGCCTGCTAATTCCTGATAAAGTTTCTTCTTCCTCAAGTCTAGATTGTGTTTTCATTCAAGGCACAGTGACTTTTGCCACTAAAAATGTTATATGCTACTTCAAAACATGTATGATAAAGTGTGTTTCATAAATGTAGATGTATATTTGAAGAGGTATATAATTAAAAAAAGGATCACCGATCGCTTCTCCAGATGCAGAAAACAAGACAATGGTATTTAATTTTTCAATTTGTTATTAAAAATACTGCATCTCTTTCTTAAACTTTTCAGAAAGCTTAGCATATATTTAATGATAGAATTCAGGCTTTTAAATTAGGAACAGCAACCTATATTCTGAAGAATCCGCATTTTTATGGACTACTCTATATGCATCCTCTTGATACAACTACATGAGATTAAGTACTCAGCCATGCATTCTATTTGTACAGAAACATTTGTAAGTATATTGAAAAGGAAATTCTGCATCTCTAAAAGCAAATAAATGAGAAAATAAATGACCTACAAGCACCAGCCACTGAGTTCATAATCAAATCTTGAAAGTCTTGAAAGAGAATTATGGGATTGCATATTAAATACTTGACATTATTTTCTTTTCTCCTGGAGAGAATATGACTTTCCTGTGCAAAACATTCAGATTATAGTTTGTGTCCTGGGCTCTCAGCCCTTTAAATTGTTTAAGACTTTAAAATTTAATCAAGGGATTTCTTAATGGATGCGAATGAAGAGTAACATCACAAATACATTTGACAAAAGGGTAACAAATTTCTACTTAATTATTTACAATGGCCTTATACTGCTACTTAGAGACACAAAGTAGTCAGGCTCCTGAGCATCAGATCCAGCAGTCTGGAAGGACAAGGGCATCAATTCGTCCTCACATCATGCAAACAGTTTTCAAGATTGCATCTTGTTGATCTTGATGAAATTACAAGTCTAGGACCTGATGCAGCATGCCAGTAATTTATGATCACAGGTCACTCCAAGCTGAATGCTTTCAGGGCACATCAAGCCTACTTGTCATTTGCATACAACTCATTTTGTCACCAAAGAGATTTTTTACATCAGGCTACTGGGCAGGCATTTGCAGTTCTGGAAGACCTGAATTTTAAAAAAATGACCTCTTTTCATCCATCATAATGTTAAAACAAACATCAATGCAAAATGTAATATTAAAGCAATTAACCTATTATCTTCAGGTCAGGTGTTTGTTATTTTGCCATTTACAGAATGACAAACTCTCCCACTTGGCTGCTGATGTTTGGATTGGGCCAGCTGTCTGTTCTTTCTAAATGCTCTTTCAGTTGATTGCATGACTATGAAGTGCCCTTCTTCCCACCACTTGGGATTACTCCTATTTAACTCTATAGCTGAGCAATTTTCCCAATATTGCCCATTCAAGGAAAAGAAAAAGGCAGATTCTGCAGCTGTTATGTAATATTTTTCTCACATTTCAACATTTTTAACAGGTTTCTTTACCTTTTTTTTTTTTTTCAGAGAAATCTTTCTCACTTCTAATGTACTAGGTGGGGAAAAAAAAGATAAATTATTTGATGCTATTTCTAATGCTATGCCACTTGCAGGAACATCAGGGCTCCTATAAGAAGAGTAATGATTTTGAAAAGCAAGGTAACACTTCTCAAGGCATTTCAAAATTAAGGCCTACATGGTAGAAGTATACCAAGCTTCATATAGACTCACTGGAAGGAGTTTACATATTTGAGTCATTCCCATTATGGGGTATGGGAGTTGGGTAGTGAGGGGCTGGAATAGGACTACAATTTACTAGCACTAATTTAGGTGTCTTCACTCTATGTCCGTCCTAGTCATCCTTGATTTCTTTGCAAGCAGCTCTAAGAGGAAACTAATCTCACCCAATGACATCTAAGATGAATCAGGAAAAAAAAAAGCCTCCTGAGGGTTCTAATTTCTGTCTAATGGCAATGGGGAGAGCTAAGATAATTCATTCAGCTTTAGACACAGAACTGATGGTTCTCTGAATTTATACAGAATGAATCCTGCATCGGGACTATTTTTACTCTAGGTGCAGACTGCCAACGGGGTTAAACCTGTGCTGTGGCATAGTAAGTGCACAGCTTCTGTGTATCACAATGCACTCCAGCTCATTACCATGCTGCAAAAGTCTTGCTTCAAGTCTAGAGCATAACAATGGAAATGTTTACTTGATCACATAAAAGCATTCTAATTTTAAAAAGTATTATGCCTGTACTGTCTTTAAACTATGCAATGCAGTTTAAGCCAGACCCAGCCCAAAGGAGTTAACTTGGAACTGTCTCTGTTGATGATACCCAAAACAGGATAACTATACATGAGACTAGTGCAGTAAGAGTTCTATCTTCACAGTAAATCTAAAGATCAAACCTGTGGCTGCTTGGAGTCTGGCCTGGATGGACAGACTCCTAGACTGCCTGGGAGATTGGTGAGAGGTCTTCAAACTTGGCAATTAAAAATGAGTGACAGGCACAGATTGGTGACCCAAAATTAAAGATTTATTAATATGAAAATGACAAACTGGGCAAAGGCGCACGTGGTACAAAGGGGTGCACTAAAAGGGCCAAGGGCCAGGGTGAACACAACTTATGTAAGACAGGATAGAGGGAGAGTTTGAGGGTGAGGGTCCAATAGGAAAGAGGGATTAGGAATATGTAGAATTTTGCAGCACTTTCAAACTAATAATCTTACAGAGTACAGAGCACTTTCTGGAGGTGATTAATATACAAGCACAGGGGATGCTGTGACAGAACCAGTCTCTTCACCATAACTGAAGTGGGTTTTCCCATACCCTTTTGCTTCAGTCTTGACAAATTTATTTCATCCCAACACAAACCTAAGTACTTCAAAAGAATATTGATTTGCATCTCTGTTGTGATTTCATTAGACATATTTAGAGTCTGATCTCGTGGTCACAGACTTTGAAACAGAACAGACCAATCCCACACATGAATATATATCTATATCTATATCTATATCTTTTATATATCTATATCTATATATTTTATATGTTCATGTTTGTTTGGAGGTTTTTGTTTGGAGGATTTTTGCATTTGGATGTCATGCATAGCTTGGGCTTCAAAGGAAGTGACATGGATGTATAATTTCCTTCTTTGCTGGTATACCATGTTGTACTTTGGACAGCCTTATCCTTATCTTTGTGCTTTGCCTGTTTTCCTTCATCAGCTTACATGTCTCAGGTACTGTAATTGGACAAATATCTCTCCACCTTTTGGTATTCCATGTATTAAGACAAACAGCTCAACGAAACTCCCTGTCATGTCATCCTGTCATCAATTCACACATAACAGAGGGGAAAAAACACCTCTCTTTCTCTACTGCTACCAAAACTGTCATACAGAATTATAAACCAGGTCATATAATTTCCTCCAAAACATTTTCCACAACATTCATGGGAGATGAAGGTGAAAAAAGCATCCAAGCGTATATTGTCACCTATAGGAGAAATCTGAATTAGTCTTTCAAAAGTGTAAGATTTTTTCCTTGTTCATAGCTTCTCTGAGAGAAAGATCAAGGAAGCTTGGATAAAGAAGTCAGTTCTAACCTCCAGCAAATGCAAATAGGTATTGCAAGAAAAATAAAACATTTTCTCTGTGTTCTGTTTTCCTATAATATATGCCTATCAAGGTTTGAGCAACAGTACCAATTAAACTAACCATAAAATCTTGACATTTAGTGTTGAAACAGATAATAAGAGAACACAAGTGAAACCTTTCAGGGGAATAAGGAAACTGAAGGTGAGTCATAGCACCTGGAAAGATCCACTGATTCTGTATGCAACTTAAAGGACAAATTGCACGCAGACTGTAAAAACATAAATTTATAACAGATACAGCAACTTGGGTGCTGCAGGGTCACACATCTGTTTTATACACCGCTGAATAATTTAGTAATGAATTTTAAAATTAGAATAAGTTGCAAAGGGCCATTAATATTGCATAGAACATTGTTGAATTACATGGTATCAAAATTACATCTATTGTAGAATGTTTCTTCCAGTAATGGTCGCTTATATTTAGACATAGTCACTGCTTTTCTTAATTGTAAGCATGTTATTGATGTTCTGGAAACTGAAATCAACAGATGTTATATAGTATATAGTTCTTCCAGATGGCAAACGCTCCTGCTTTAATAGGCTAAATCAACCTTTTTTTATCAGCAATACCTTTTTATCATCAATACCTAAACCATCACTACAAAACTGTTTCTTTTTTTTTCTTGCAACTATTAAGTTGCAAAAAACATAATAAATTTTTCAGTGCACCTTCAGAAACATGATGAACACAGAAGATTTAATTGTTTAAATTTCTACTTGATTATGGTACACAATGGATTTTCTCTAAAGTTCTCCAGGAAATACTTTTAAAAGCGTGAAAACTACTGCTGTTGAAGAGAAATCTCTCTGTATCTGACCAAGTGTCAACATCTTTAGCTTTTAAAATGCCATGCTTCTATGTTCTCATGAGACAAAAACACAAGGCTTTCTGAAATAGTGAGTGGAGAATAAAACATCCTCTTTATTGTTAAAATGTTGAAGAATGCTTTATACAGTAAATTATTTTCTACTAATGCAATATACAGCATTATTGTCTAAGGATAACATTGGTCAGTCATTCTTGCTACCACTTATATTGAATAAAAAATATTTTCTCATATTCTTTCAGTGAATGCTGTCTTCATAGCGGAACATACGTCCTGAAAAGTGTTTCAAGATGCTGACAGATTCTTAAATCAGCATTTTAAAAGAAATACAAGGTTTTTTTTCATCTTAACCCTTTGATTCAGAAAGACACAGGCCTTGGAACAGCACTGTTGCAAACAGCTACCATCATTTTCCTTTCTGAAGCCTAATTACAGAGGTTTAAGTATCTGCATTCCCAAGTCAAACCCATATTCATTTTTCCTGCAATATTACTGTCAGTCTCAGCGCAGCTGTGAAATACAACAACCCAGCCTGTTGCAAAAACGAAACAAAGAGATTTATTTATTTATTTTAGAGTTTAAAATAAGGGCAAAAATTATATTCAATAAGAGAGTTTCTTGGTTGGTATTAAGATACCTTCTATATTTAGTCACCTGGTGACTCCTTTAACTACTTCTTGCTTCTCTAAAGCTCACTGAATCAAGTTGACTTTGCAGGCTTCCAGATATATAGTTAGAGGATGCACACTGGTTTTTTTTGGTTTTTTTTTCTCTCACTCCTGCCTCAAAACACAAGGTCATATCTCCTCTCTCTGTCCCTTGATGGGTACTCTCCAGCTGAAATCTGTAATGTAGCCATCTGTTTATTAAGTATCAACACTCTGCAAAATGCATCTCTAAAAGAATCTCATTTTTTTAGAAATAACAACTAGCACTTCCGAAAAACAATTTCCATTTTCTGCACACCAGACTTGACAGTGAATTCCCTCTTCCTTCTGCCTATTTTGACCTTACTTACTGCGCAAGTATAGATATTTTCTTTTGCACCTTCTTCAGTGAATAGTGAATGTTCTTCTGTTTCATGTATTTTGTCTGTGCTTCAAAGTACTTGATGATACAATTATTGTGGTAATGTACCCAAGACTTTCTAAGATGTTTTCTTTCGCATGTCTGTGACTGAATGCATACTGAGTATGAATCATTAAATAATCACAATGTTAACGAAGGTCCAAATTTTGAAAACTGAAATGTCATCGTTAACATATTGAAAATATTCTTCACTGATGTAAAACAGGCAAAAGGAAGAAACTAAACAACTTATATTTCTTTATGATACTAAAATTTCTGAGATTTAATTATTAAAATTATAGGAGCTCCTTAGTCCATTTGTTACTAGTCTGATATTTATATGTGTGTGTATAAATTCATTAATGCAGAGAGAACTGGTGATTGCAGGCAACAAACACAAGACTATGAGGTCACTGTTCAAATTCCTGGCAAGTTCCTTTAGGTGTTACTTCCTGTCATTCTGGAGGTCTGAGTATGTTGGTTCACTGGTGCTCCTCCATGGACATCATTGTATGGAAGTAGATAGGCACTGTGCATTTGACTTTGGCAAAAGTTGGAAGGAAAAAGCAGCTCATCTTTTAGGAGGAGGGACAAAAGGAATATAAAGCCCCAGGCATGATTCTGATGCAGACAAGAGTTTTAATAGTAACTTACTGTAGCAGCACAGGTACTACCAAGGTTCCTGGAGCGTGCTGTGCTTCCAAGCCTAGAGCCTGCTAATAATAGCAATAATTGCTTTTTCTTGACAGAAAGAAGAAAGGATGGGTCTTCGTGTGATTGGCAGCAACCAAGTTTATTGAGAGACAGGAATTGCACAGAAAGCCAAAAAGGGTCCAGGGACGAAGACAAGAGTGATCTGAGGGCACAGGGTTTTTGTATGGGGTAACAGGGGAAGAGCCATAGGGCAGGGTCCAATGATATGGGAGAAAATGGTGCAGAGGCAGGTCTAGGGGTAGGGTTAGCCAACAGAACAACAGAGGCGGAGGAAAGCACCAAAATGGGCCCAATGGAAGCATGAGGAGAAAAGAACATTCCAGGCGTTAACCGTATATGGGAGATAGAGGCTGCATTAGGGTAATCAAACCAACAGGCCAATAGAATATCATTACCTTACATAAATCTACGTGTGTTTGCAATGACCTGTGGGAGAGGCATTTTTCTCTCCCTAAATCAGAGGTTTGTGATTACACTTAAAGCCAGCCATCCATGGCTGGGGGATTGAAACACTAATTGTGGGCTTCTGAGGTTCCACAACTTACAAGACTAGTTATAAAAAACAGTTGAAGAAGAGTAAAGTATTAACACAGCACACTTACTATCTATTATACTGTGTATTTTTATTTTTTAACACATCATTAAGAATCACTTCAGCCTACTACAACCTGAAAATCTCAAATCTTAAGCTAGTGGGAGAGGGAGTAACTTGAAAATGTGTTGTTAACATTATAGCCAGGCATCTGGTTGATAGAGAGAAACAGTCATCTATTGTAAGACCGGTGTTTAAGATCAGCAGTATTGTTAACTTCAGGTCAGGACCATAAGAATAGCCGACCATGGAAGAGTTAAAAGCACAATGTGCTACAGTGAAAACACCATGAGCCATATTTATAGCTAATACAGCAGACTAATTGCCATGGCATGTAAATTACTGACAATCCCATTTCTTTCTTAAGTGTGTCAGAGTGCAGGTGAATTATCTGAATAAGCTGTTGAGCTATTCTGAGTCATTCTGGTTAAGCCTAGCTGATGGAGAGAAAAGGTGGATGCTGCAGATACTAACAAAATCCTATCTTATGTCCCTTCTTATTCAGGATGATTGTAGCTAATCCACAATTCAGTGTCATAATGCCTTTGAATACTTCCTACAGGGCAGCATGATGTATTCATATAAACATATATAAAAGTATGTACCATATTGATTATATAATAATTATTGTTTTGCGATAAAACACCACAATCTTGATACAAATGATTAAAAAGTCAGCATTTTGGCAACCCCTATGACTTTTCATTGATTCTAAATTGCAAGTCTTGGAAACAAAATATGATTTTCACTTAGTCTACTCACATAGTCAAGGTATGACATTCTCAAAGGCACCACTTGGTGGTGGTGGTCTATGTAATATAGAAAAAAATGAAATAACATATATGAGAGAACCAAGGAGAAGTAAAAATGACTTAAAAATCTATCTATAGAGATATTTTTTATATGCAAAAAATACAGTAAAGCTTTATTGAACACTACATAGATTGGCCTTAGTTTTAACTCTTTAATGTTAAGTTCTAAATGGAAAAAGCATCAGTAATGTGTGTAGTGTCATTTATTTAGTACAGTTCCATAGCCTTCAATACATTTCAAAGCTGTATTTACTGCTTCTAGATTTGAATTAGTCTCTCAATCTTCCTGCAACAGAAAACTACCAGCTGTGACCATCAGTAATTCCTCTTTTTTTGTCATAACAAAACATGTAGTGCCATATCCAGAGATAAATTAGTCTGGTAGGTTCAGAAAGGGGAGTCAGCAAAATAAAAGAAAGAATGAATTACCTAAGAGCAGAACAACAAGGCTGAGAAAAGACTCATGCTGAGAGTGGTGTGGCATGCATAGATGTACAATATAATGAGAATAACAAAAATAATTGCTGTACTTCCGGCCAAAGAGATTCCAAAATTTCTGTTCTCAAAATATAAATGAAAATGGCAATCTAAAATTTCCAAACTTTTTTTTTTTTCTTTTAGTTTTCTGGCAAGTTTAAGTATCTGTTATTATTAAAATTACCTCAAATCCTATAATTCTTTTTTTGTCCATTAAGTGAAGTAGATCTGTGCTTTGAATTCTTACAAGAGAAATCCACTTATAAATAATAAATGCGCTATATTTATGAAAAATCATTTTTACACATCTGTCTTTGTCACCACCTGAAATTCAATGCAACTTGAGAGAGGATGTCTGTAGACACAGAAATTACAAAAAATTATTTCCATGACATAAAGATCTATAATTTCTTATAGTAACCAGGAAACTACTGTATTTTTGAACAGTAGGATCCCTGTTGGCATTGAAGAAAACATAAAAATCCACAATTTTGGATTGTAGATCCACAAGTTGGAAAGTTGATATATCGATGCCATTAAGGGTGTGAAAATAAGATGAAAACCTCCTGAGTGCTTAAGAAAAGAAAAAAGTATTGAAATATAAACCAGAAAATAATGAAATCCAAGGACTACTAGATCTGTACTATTCTAGGAAGAGTATGGTGCCTCAATAAAAAAACAACCCTCATTTTGTTCAGTCATTCACAAGCAGTACATGTACCAACTAGCAATGCTCAGCTACAATAGAGACACCATCACAGGTGCCACTGTGTAGATATTTAAAGAGCAAAATGCATAGCCTCCAACATATCTTAGAAAAATTGAATGGTTTGCATTGGAAGGGACCCTAAGGATCACCTAGTTTCAGCTCCCTGCCATGGAGGAAGACTAGTCTTCCACCAGGTTGCCCAGAGCTCCATTCAACCTGGCCTTGAACACCTCCAGGGATGAGCCATCCACAACTTCTCTGGGCAACCTGTTCCAATGTTTCACTACTCTCACAGTAGAGTTTCTTCCTTACAATTCAGCTAAGTCTACCCTTTTTCAGTTTAAAGCCATTTGTCCAATGAGGAGACATGTCCCTCTAGTGAGTGTGCAGCAGAGGACAAGAATCATGTCCCTTGACCTGCTAGTCATGCTGCTTTTGATGCATTTTCCCCTCAACTTGTCTTTGTGCTTGGGATTGCCTCTACTCAGGTTAATGACTTTATACCTGGTCTTGTTTAACTTCATGAGGTTTGCATAGTCCAAGCTTGTCCAGGTCCCTTGGACATTATCCCTTCCTTCAAGCATGGTAATTGCTCCACACCATTCAGTGTCATCATCAAACTTGCTGAGGGTGCACTCAATCCCACTGTCCCTGCCATTGACCCCTGAGTAACCCATTCGTCACTGGTCTCCACTTGGATGTATACCCGCTGATTGCTACTCCACAACTTCCTAAAATTCCACAATCTGCCTCTGTCCTCATTTCCGCCCGTCTTAAAAATATGGAAAACAAAACAAAACCAAAATTGCAAATGACTAAAGATTTAGTTTAAAACTGAGAAAGAAGCACTGTGCCCATTGGTCAGTAACTGAGAGATGCTAAGAGAAAGAGATGCTTTCAGAAACATACCTGTGCAACTCAGCTCATCAATGGGATAAATCTAGTAGTAAATCTAGGCTAGTTTAATCCAGCAGAAAAAGGTAATTCTATTTATAAGAGAGATCTGTCTGGGATCACACTGGGGACTGAAGTCAACATCTCTTTCTTCCTATTCATGTGTCACCTGACTTGGGAGGACTGGGCGCACTGTATAATATTTATCCCAGGTACTGAACCAAGCACTATTCCTGTCAGCTGCTCACACAGTCAGTGGAGACCTGAATGACCTATAGCAGTGCCAATCACAATTTTACCACTTAAGTTAAATGTCTAAATTTAAGTGAAATTAATGCAGGCCTGATTAACTACATAAAAATGGTCTCTTAAGGCCAAACTTGAGGCATAAAAGTGTAGCAGGAAAGCTATTTACTCCCATAGATAAATTTTTGTCCAAGACATTCAGATGTGTCACAAACCATAAGTGTGATTAATATGGAGCTGACCCAGGTGAGAAAAGTTGTGGCACCTTAGGCAAAAGATGAAAAATTACCGTGTTAATATGTGAATTAAGGCTAGATTCTTATAACACTATGTCATATGTTATGTAGCTGAAAACCCAGAATTGGTCATCTGGCTTCAGTAGACACAGTCCCCAAAGTACTTGGCTTTCTAGATTTTCAACACCAATGTTGGCAATGTTTAATTAGTCACATGAGGTTTTTTCCCTGATATACAATATATGGCAATATCAGCATGGCAATAAACACAGACCTTTCTTGGCTAGTAGTTTTGCCCTCCATTCCCAGATAATCTGTCAGGCAGTCTGTCTCTAAAGCTTTATGATTTTTTGAAATAGATGGTATTATGGAGCTGTGGTAGTCATTCAATGGCTAAGGTTGTAATACCTTCCATTATAAACTCAATTAGGCCCTTACATCTAATTTTAACTTCAGACTGTTCTGTTAGAAATTTTTCTTGTGTGGTATGCTAAAAGGAAATGACTTCTTTTTTTCCCCTAGAAAGTTTGACGGTAATTGGACAAGGCATTTGTGAAAATGCTGGAAAATCAGTAGCAATTTGCATTTTACATTATCCTAATGTATTTCAGAACAGCATATCCCCAAAACAGCATGTTGTAGAAAAAGCAAATGTGGTTTATTCTTCTGTGTTCACTGAGGACTGAGTTCATGATTTTTACAGGACTAGACAGATTTACCAATGCTAGGGAAGAATCAAAGCTTAAAAGGTTCTTAGAAGTTGAGCTGCTGTGAGAGCCTCTTGTTTACCAGGTACTCAGCGAAAGCAGACTGTCTCTGCATCTGCTTGAAAAAAAAAAAAAAAAAAAAAAAGAAGAAAAATCCCTTAAAATTCATTGACACAATTTTTCAGATATGTCTCTCTATTACTTTAGAAAAAAGATTTCGCAAGAAATAAGAAAATTGAAAGTCAGGAAAATGTAGCATTTTAAAATAAAAGTATTGAAATCTAAAAATCAGAAACTCTAACATTCTTAAGCAAAGTATCAACACCTCCATTATTCCTTTTTTTTAGTCTTGGTCAGGAAGCTTTCAGGTGTAGCTGAAATGCCATGTATTGACCTTGAATTTAAGGTCATGATCACCTAGTAAGTGATAAACCACCAAGCTGTATTACTACAAAAAAAAAAAAAAAAAAAAAAAAAAATAGGTACCATAAAGTACTGGAAAAAATACAGCAAGTTTAAGCAAAAAATAAATTATAACTTTTTATTGTTCTATTCTTATTTCCCGAGCTTATGAAATATTGTCTCTAAAGTTCTTAGAACATACGTATATAAAATTATATTATTATCACAGGTTATGGGTATAATTTCTGATATAAGTCTTGCATTTTAATTTTTCACATTTTACTTAAAGAAGGCTAGAAACATAGAGTAAGTACCATATTTATAAGCCTGTAAACTGGGCAACAAAATATAGCCATTTAAAGTTGAAGACTAAAATTTACCTCCAGCTTACATTCAAATAAAAAAATTACACCATTATACACACAATTCTTCACATTAATATTTTATATACCTTACTGAAGGTTTTAGCATGTTGTATTTCATATAATTTTCAGTTATATTAGAATATATAATTATATAGAACATATAATTATTTCTCAGAGTAGAGATTGATTATTAACCCAGGTGTATGCAAGGCATGGAAGGAAAATTATTTCCCCCAATTTTAGCCACCTAAAATTTAGTCACCACTTCCAAAGTAGCAGTCCCAAACACTAATTATCCAGAGAAAAAAGAGACCATCTCCAGAAAGCGATTTATTTCCTTCGAAGATGCCAAGACAAACTTCAGTTTCCTCAAAATAGGGGTTCTCTGTTTCAAGTGTAGTAGGACATGAGACATGAAGATTGGGTTGGCAGGCACAACTAAGGAGATGCCTTTGGAGCTGTTGCTGAAAGCATAACTCACTAGACTTAATGCTTTGGGAATTGAATTCCACACAGCTGTCATATTTAAACCAAATACACAACTTTCTTGGTGATTTAAATTGGGTACCCACACTCAGAGGCAGAAACTAAAACATGGATATTCATGTGACTTTTAAAAAAAAATTCTACTACCTAGAGAACAGTTGGTATAGGTCTGATCATCTATATTGAAGAAGACTTATACTGTCACAGAGATTAAAAAAAGTATAATGCCTTGCCTTTTATGCCAAGGACAGCAAGCATAGAGAATTCTGTATGTCCTTAACTTGTAAAAATAATTGCTGTTTAGTAAAATAATTAACCATATTCAAAACCCACAACTTTAAGTCTCATAATCTTTAAATGTATGCTTAAACTTAGAAATTTAGAGGCTTTTTCTGAATGAGAGCTGAAAAGTTGAAGGTTCGACATAAGAGAGAGAAAACAAGATAGTTCAAATAAATTGAAGATAGGAAAGGTAAAAATATTTCCTTCTTTCTAGAGTGTTACATTTTCTTGGAAATACATAATGATCTAACTACAGAATGCTCCTCTCACAATGAAAATTTATTCTTAAATGATTTAGCAATTGCAGTGTATGATGAATAAATTATATATGAAGATTAAGTGAGGAAGCATTAGAGTGTCAATTGCTTTCTTTTTAGCAGAATTTATCCCATAGTTGTATTCTAAACCAAACTAGTATATTTTATGTATCATAGAGAAGGAGCTCTTAAATGAATTTAAGAGGCTATTTTTCTTGTTAGGATACAAATCTTGAGGTCTAAAGATGCTCCTATAATTACAGATTTTTGTAAGTTAAAGGTGCTTTGGGTAAATTTTGCCAACCTACTCTTCCTCTTCATGTGCAAATGGTGGCATATCAACATTTGAACATAGTTATAGCTGTCTACACTTAATAGACTACTGGAGGAATCAATATTAACCAGCTGATTTAGTCTACAAGTTTCTTGTAGCATGAAAAAATTTTGTGCAGAGATCTGAAGTCCTATTTAAAATTATTTCTCTAATTCAATAAGTTGTCTGGCTCTTGTAGCTTAGCCATTTTAACACCAAGGTAGTGATATTCCTTGTTAATCAGCTGTCAATCATATTTTCAGTTAAGGGCTTGCCCTACATGCAAGTGTGAAAAACACTTAAAAAAAGTTTCTGTATTCTTTAACGGTTTCCTAAATCAATATGACATATACTGCTCATATTTCTTCAAACAATTACTGCATTATTGCTGTCTCCTATCAAAGGACTACCAAAAAGAATCCGTCTCAAATCAATTTAGAATGACAGATTCACTTAATAACTGAGATATGTAGTACACAGATTTTATTTTTTAAGCTTACAGAGAAAAATAGCCCTACCATTCTTTTAAAATCCCCTCCTGCAAAAACATTTAAATGGCACTGAATGTTAAAAATAGGAGCTGTGGTTCTTTAAAATAGTGTCTATTTGATAGACATTAAAAACATTATTAAATCCTTCACTTTATGCTGTTTGTCATGAGAAGTTTAATAAATTCCATTTCAATTTAATGGGGTTTTTATGTCTGTACATTACGTGAAAATGAAGAAATGCAGAACGGACAACTCTTCATTCAGAGAAATAATAAGCCACTAAGGCATAAGCCCTGCTTCAAATGAGCTACTGTTTTTCACTTTTTTACACATTTGGGAGGCATTAAGTAATTTTTCCTGTGAAGGAAACTTCTTTCCCTGTCCAAAGGTGGTACATTCCTAGTACACTGTCTAAATAACAAACCACTTCAAGACAAATATTAACTGAGGAACTTGTGTATTAGAAATGCTAGGTATAGGTTATATATGGGTAAAAGGCCATGGTGAAGATTTTGTCTCTCAGATATGCTCTGACTGCATGAATCCTGGACAAAGACAGAGATTCTGCTTTCTTTCTGAAGTACTGTTGAGAGTTTTGAGTTTTGATCCTTTACCATAAATCCTCAGTTTGCCACAGGATGGTAGAAAGTGTTATGTGGTCTGTGATATACAAGGTTATATAAAATAGATGTTCTGTAGACCCTGTACAGGACACTTACTTACAGTTAATAGGATTTGAACTAGATTATTTCCAGGCCTTTTCCATCCTATGACCCTAATCTTTGACCTCCAGAGGATAGCAGGTTAGACAGATTAAACATTTCATCTCTAACACCCATAAAATACCTTTGCTCAAGTTTTCAGTCCTATCACTGCAACCGCACCATACTTCTGAAGAAAACTCTAAATTCAAAGGTTTGGAGCTTAGATGAAGTGCTTGAACTAGAGCTGAATCTGAGGAAAGAATCTGACAGTGATACTAAGCAATGTGAAATTCTATGTCTGAAGAAGGATGAGAAGGTAGCTGGAGATCAGTGCTGATTAAAAAGCATTTCTACGATCAGACACAGAACAGTGGTGCTCTACATTTCATTGCTGAAGTCTGAACATGCACTTGGTTAAATAAAAAATAACATTCTCGTTTATTTCAGTGATAGTCGGACTAAGCTTCTGACAGGAAGCTTGTCATACTCTTTAAATAGAGGGCAAACCTCCACAGCAGCACACACTTTCACTTACAGTTTTCAGAATACATAATGTCTTACAGAAATTACAAATGAAAGTTGCTTCTAGTTTGCCTTTTCTCGATACAGCTGAGTCTCATAAATTTTAATTGAGCCATATAGAGCAGAGAGTGGGTGAAAAGGAAGTGCAGTGGGAAGAAAACAATGGTGACCTGATACATGATACCTTTCTGTCAAAGCACTTCTCATAAAATACTGACTGGTACCTTAAGGAAATGAGTATGAATTATAGTCATGGGGAGCAGAGGGAAAGAAAGATGTTAAAATTGCCTTTCTTTCTTTAAAGGTTATTTCTAATTTTTCATTTAATCTCCTTAATGAGATGCCTGTTGTTGCCCCAGACATACTTGCCTGTTTCAAACTTTAACTATTAGAAGGGAGTATCTAGTTAAAGAGTTTTTATAAGAATCATAAAGAAAAAATTACACAAGTGTTCAGAAAATTCAAAATTGTCACAAGTGAATGACCCACTCCTGAGTTTTAAATGTTAATTTTATACAGCTGATCTTCAAAATAAAATTGTATATGCTCCAGCATAAAGCATTACATGGATATTAAATATATGAGGATGTTAAGAAATCAGCTTATTTACAGTTTATGGGCCATGTTTCTTATTCAGTGTCAGGTTACAAACATCACTTTGAACCTGAGCTTTACATGTCTTCTTCTGACTTTCAGCTCAGCACTGAGCTGAATCCCACAGATGGTATTATGAAAAATTCTTGCTTTTATCACAGAGCAGACAACAAGAGTCATTAAAATTTGATGACTTAAATGGGATAATGTTCAACAAAGAGATACATGAAATGAGAATAATTTTCCTTCAAGTTTGTGTGTGTTAAAGATAGCATTACTTGGTAACCGATTACCTTGAAAAGGCTTCAATTACTGAAAAAGTTGGTTGACAATTATAATAGAAAGGTTTGCACAAACTCTTCTCTCCAGAATAAGTGCAGTCAGCAATGCATTTCATAGTCCTTGCCCACAGTTATCCATGAGAAAGGACCTAATGAAGAGCACAGAAGCTTTTCTAACCATTGACTTATCTACATCCACAACAGGATGAAAAGTCCAGTGATACAAGGGCATGCACCCATCCTGAATGTGCGAATCTCTCCTGGATTATTCAGTTCACATATAGCAGAATGGCTACATCCAAAATACACAGAAATCAGTGATGGACCACTCAATACTGAAACTCATATGGGCAAGGTGCAAAGACACTTGTTGGTTTGGTGACTTATTTTATTTCTTTCCCCACAGAGCAAAGTCAATAATGTGAGGGCTCTTCTGCAGCTCAGCAAAGTGGTATTCTAACAGCATGAAAGCGAGACCACGTATTGCATGCTCAGAGGTGTATGGTTAAGGCATGTATGAGGTTGGGATAATATTGAAGGGAGGAAACAAACCTGCTTCACTCTTGTCTACCACAGCATTAAAAAAAGAAAAATCCTGTATATGTTTGCAGGTTAGCTGCTTGAAGCATTGTGAGCTTCAGCATGAATTACCATTCATGCAATCTGCAATGGCAGAGAACCTCAGGGTTCCAGCCTCACGGGGGGAGCATGGAATTGAAACTTATTAACACCAGAGATGCACTCACAGTGGGCAGAGAAGAAACATTCAAGCTAAGAGAAATTTAGGAGCATGTATTCCCCTGTGTATCTGGGCAAAATGTACTTGGAATAGGTAATAGCTTATTATCCTTTCAATGCATATCCATTTCATCTTGGTTCAGTCTTACTTAAATACTAAGTGATTTCTTCTCCATGATAACACGAGGCAAAGTTTAATCCTTTCACAGAAGGATCAAAGTTTAGAAGGCAATAGGAATGCATGAAAATAGGGATTATTATCACTTACAATGTTTTACAGCAATGTGAGAGCTTTCTGGATTTGTTTTTTAACCTTCTAATGTTTCATGATGTTGCAACTATATGTTTTCTCCTTGTCTTGCCAATGTATAGTCAGTCTTTCTGTCCATCCATTCTTTAAGAATTTAGCTAGACTATTACCTTCACAATGAAAAAAATCTAGGTTTTTTTTTTTTTGTTTTGTTTCTGTTGTTTTGGTTTTCAGGGTTTTTTTAAATATAGTATGGTCTCTGCATCTTCATGCTAAATAGAAATGGTCTCTTCTTCCTGGCCATGCCCTAAGCAACATAAAATTCCTTTTTGTAAGTTGACATCACTGTTATTCTAATGCCTATCGCTAAAATTAAATAATTGTAGTTGGCACTACAAGATCAGATCAAAATAAAAGGGATTTGCGGAGTGTAGAAGAACAAATGATTCACAGTGAACAATTTAATAACAATTAGACTATTTACCATGTATTAAATGTTCACGAGTAGCTTAATACTTTCTCAACTATATTCATTCCCTGTGACTGTTCACCACACATTTTCTCTCAATTACATGGATTTTAAATGCTTCATTTGAACTGTTTATTCAAAAGCAGTAGTATTTTTCTTGACAAAATTTTAATTCAATGAATTGATAAATGTAAATGAAGTTATGTATCTGGCTCAAATACCTTAAATTAAAAATTCATAATTTACTTTCTCATATATTTGCTGTCTGAGCACTAAATAGATTTTTATGGAAAGTTTTCACTAGAATGTCTGCAAGTATTGTAAGTGCAACTAGAAGATATTTAATAGCTATGTTCTGTTTGGTAGGGTAGTCTTCTAGAATGGGAAATTGAATCAACAAAAAAATTTAACCGAATTCTGCCTATACATCAAAAAACCCCTCCTTCACACCAATATTAAAAGAAACAGGTCTGATAATAATTTCTTGAGCCAGTTTCCTCTGGAATGTTTTTTAATGTGTTGGCATAAGTTCTGATGTCTCTTTATTTTCCTTCTTTTCCTCTAATGCACTCACATACACACTGAGAAACCTTATTTTTAAAAATGCTATCTATAGCAGCATAGAGGTCAGACTCACCCCTTGGCCAGGAGTCCATGCAACAGTAGTTTAAGAGGTGTAATGTGGCCTGTATTTTTACTAGCAAATGTGACAGGCCTTTGGCAGAGCTCTCCTAAGCTCTCCCTCCTCTCATGTCAAAGTTCTTTACTGCATTTTTGCATATTCTTGCTCCAAAAGCTAGTTTCAGCAGGAATTATCAAAACAGCCATTAAAGTCCTTCCCCACAATATTTTATGATCGTGATGAGGCTCTCCATAAAAGGCTATTGAGATGCCACAGTGTTTACTGGAATCTACTACTTTTCAATCCTATTACTCTTTTGCATCATGCTGAACCCTTTGATCGCTTATTTGTCTTGCACATGGATTCATTCAAGCATAAACAAGGTTGAATTTATCTGACTGTTACAACTGGGCTTGACCATAAAGGAGAAATGGCTCATGCATAGCCCTCCTTTTTTGTTAACACTGATGCCTTAGGCATAATTTTTCTTTAACAGCATCTGTAAAGAGAACTCAAAATTTATTTTCCTCAAATTCCAAACTCAGTGACAGATTCACTGTAAATCTGAGTATGAATATGTGCAACTGATGGACACAAGGTTAGTAAAAGGGCAAGGGGCTGAGGCTTTCATTGGAAGCCATTGTACAGACAGAAGGCAGCTGCTGCTGCTGCTGCCACGTGATGTGCTGACAAGGGCTCTAACTGTTGCTCGGTTTCCTTTTTGTAGCTCTACTCACAACTTTGAAGTGCTGAGACTTGGTTCCCCTTTCCTTTCATATCTTTTATTTTATCCTTATCACTTCAATATCTTCTCTTGAGAGACTTGCAGGCAGGTTATCACTGCAGTAGAATTCTTAACATCTTTTTACTTTTTTTTTTTTTTAATCATACCTGTACTCTCCAAATTTAGAAATGCCTGGTTTTAGACCAGCAGAAATGGTGGTGATAATCATGGTTAGCCCAGAGTCCAGATCCATAGGCAAGTTTATAGAAATGGGGAACATCCAAGGTCAAATCCAAGGGAAATCATCAGCAAGTCCACGATAGGATCAGGTCCAAATACAGCAAGAAGTGTCAGACATAGTTCAGGAATTTCTGGGCAGGTCTACAGCAATAAGGCAGGTCTGAGGTCAAGCCAGAAAGTCAAGCCTGTGATACCCAGTATTTATCCTAGTTTCACTAAAGCTTTTGTTTAATGAGCTTTATTCAAATTGTAATCACCAGCATCTATTCTAATCAAGTGGGAAATCCAAGCAGTTTGGCCTGGTAGAAAACCTCTTTTCTTTCTTATCATAAATCTGGACATACCCTGTGATGGCTACAGTGAGAAAGAAAAGCATGAACTCTCTCAAAACCACTGATTTTTTTTCACAACATATTCTTATTCACAAGGCAAATACTGCATGTCTGTTTCCCTGCTAGCAGCATGGTATTGAATTTGTTTTGGATTTGTGTTTTGTTTGATTCATAACCATATTCTGCAACCTTTTCCCTAAGTATCTTCAGCATTATCCTGCTGAATACCTATTCTACAGCAAGGTCTCCCCTACTGCTATGTCTGTAGCGATATTTGCTTTTCATGCTGTTCCCAAAGTCATTCCCTACTGCAGTTACTGTATTTTATAAACAACAGATGCTCCTTGCCCCTTGTCAATCTTAAATGAAAGCTGTCAAGATGTGACTTCAGAATAGGCCACCTTGGCAGCAAACAAACATAAAATACCCCATTCTAAAGTCTGGGCTGTAGGTGCTTTTCAGTGCTAACTGCTCTGGCTGGAGATGTGAACATTATTCCAATTCTTCTGCCTTTTCTCTGGGTTTAGAAAAACAACCTTCTCAGAACACTTAAAATTCTGGCAAAAGAATTCATTTAATAAATTATGTCCCAATTAAATGCAATCATTTGTGTTGCCAGTGGGTAAGATTCATACCCATACCAATGCAAAAGAACAGTAGAAGGCAAAATCTACCCTTTTAGTTTTAAGCTAATTTTCCTTCTTTCATTCATCCCAGAATTGTTTTGACTATGAACAGAAAAAAAAGAAAAAAATCCTCCAGCATGATAATAGCTATTTTTCATCCTTTACCACAGAAATTCAAGAGAATTTACATGGTAATTACAGGTCAAGCTTTAAAAAGGCATGTGAAGATAAATCAAATTCTCTTACACCTACTCTCACTGACTGGTCCTTAAGTTCTGTTGGATGGAAACCAGTACTGTTTTAATTATTAATTTTTCCCAGGCTTTATTTTTATGCTTTCTTTTCTCAGTGGAAATTTTAAAATATAACTGCATATTTTTTTCTTTTAGAACCTATGTTCTAGCACATGGTTTACAGACACTTGCAAATTCAGCAGAGCTAGCTAAGGGAAGAAAGCTGTGTTGTCAGAGTTTAATTCTGGACATTGCAGTTTCATTGTGAAAGGGTTCAAGGGGCTGAAAATCATCAAAAATTACTGTCACTTAAATCCTTCATTCGCATCTATTCCATCTGAATCACAAATTAGTTCAAAGAGTCCCAAGGCCTGTGTTAAGTTGGGTGAGATGACTAAGAGGTATGAACTGCTGAAATTTCTTATATGTGATATGTTAGAAAGTTATGCCAGTTTAAGACTTGTACCAAAAATAAATTAGCATAATTTGTAAAGATACACAATTGTGAATTTCCTTTAAAGCAGCCAGGAGAAAGCTGATTTGCATGAGTTTGCAGACCACGGACCCTGAGGACAATGCAGTTAGGATCCAACCTTCCTACAACTTAGATGTTCTTGCCTCCTGACATAACAAGTGCACCAATTTCTTGTGCACTTTTCAAAGTGCACAGTTTCTTTAGACATTAGCAGAATGAAAGCAAGTAAAAAGTATTCCAAGTGAGTTTAATGGAAAGGGCTCTAATTTACAGGACATTATGAATAATTTTTGTACTTCCCCCACACAAAATAATAATATGAAATGTCTATTAATTCACCTATTTCATCCCCTACAGTACAATAAATCTACTCTGCCCTTACATGAGTTTACCTTAAATGAGAAAGTAATGAGAAGCTGTCCTAGAAAGCACCTACTTGGCCAATGATTTGAGAAAAATTTCTGACCACACACATAGGAGGGGAAATCTATAACAGATAAATTAGACATACAAGTCAAAAGAAATTTGACTTTCCCCATTAAGAAATAAAATATACATGGCTATAGAACTCCTTCTAATACATCTATTTTTGCTATACCATTCATAATGGAGATTGCACACAAAATTCAACCATTTCCACCCATTACTAACAATCTTTCTTACCTGGAGTCAACAGTGATTTAATTTGCAGAGTATTACAAAGATCTTTCTGCTTTTACAGTATTTTAGAACATGCTGTCATATAAAGTAAGAAATAGTTATTGTGATCAACTCTCCTCTGAAATGAGAACACTTGGAAGAGACAGAACTTTACTAGCTACTCCAGCATTGCTGAATGAGGTTCCAACACCAACTCAGTGTTTTTCTGCTTGTATATACAATATTCATACCAGTACTTTCAGTTCACATGTCTTATGGGGGTTTACATATAGCTGATGAATACTCTGATAATTGAATTTATATTTCCCCAGTCATATAGTCCTGGAATATTATTTCTTACATTCCAGTTTATTCAGTCTGTGACCACACATTTGGACATACTAAAACACAAGTTTCTTTGCTTGTTTCAAGTTCAGATGCATCCATATAACCTCCTAGCAACATATTATTCTTTCCATTATTTAAAATTTTCCAGTCTTCATCAGTCATGTTTTAATCCACATTGTAAGAGCAATGTGAAATAGATGGGTGCAAAATTCTAAGACCACGGAGGCCAGTTCTTTACATGTGTAGGTAGAGACAGGACAAGAGAATGATTTTAAACTAAGAGAGGAGAGATTTAGATTAGATGTTAGGAAGAAATTCAATACTCAAGAAGGCAATGATGTATTGGAACAGATTGTCCAGAGAAGTTGTGGGTACATCATCCCTGGAAGAATTCAAGGTGAGGTTGGATGGGGCTCAGAGCAAACTGGTCTGGAGAAAGGCGTTCCAGCCATGGCAGAGGGATTGGAAATATATGATTTTTAAGATCTCTTGCAACCCAAACCATTCTTTGATTCTATGACTCATAGCTACACATTAGGCATGGGGTAGATTTCTATTCTCTGAGCCAAGTTTAATGCCAAGACTGTTTAATTCTAGCCTCCTATACAGAACAGTGGCTATATTCACAATCTGTCATGCTCCTCTGACCCCAAGGCATCAGCATCTTTACTATTTGGAGAAAAAATTCAGGTCATGTACCTGAAGAAATGTGAGAACTGCTTTGGACACTTGTCTGAGAAGGGCAATGGCTTAGCAAACAGCCACAGCCAGTTTGATGATCTCCTCTGTCTTTCCAAACATACTACTAATTATTAAACACTGAACTTTATTAATACATTGTGAAAACAAGAATGCAAAATCTACATTAGTTATGGCACATCATCTATGAAAAATGCTTCTATTTGCTGTGTAAGTGGTCTCGTATCTTATTTGCAAAGAACATCTATGAATATGATCATTATTTATATTTTAATTGCAGTACAGAGCAACTGTATCACAGAATGCTTCAGATTGGAAGGCACCACAGTGGATCATCTGGTCCAACCTCCCTGCTCAAGCAGGGTCATCCTAGAGCACATTGCACAGAACTGTGCCCACATATTCTTGAATATCTCCATTGAGGGAGACTCCACCATTTCTCTGAACAACCTGTTCCAGTGAACAGTCACCCACACAGTAAAAAAAATTCTTTGTATTTAGGTGGAACTTCCTGTGCAGCAATTTCTGCCCATTGCCTCTTGTCCTATTGCTTGGCCACACTGGGCAGAGCTTGGGTCCATCCTCTGGACATCCTTCCTTCAGATACTGATAGACATTGATGAGGTCTGCTCTCAGTTATCTCTTCTTGAGGCTGAACAGGCCCAGCTCCCTCAGCCTTTCCTCATAAGAGACATGCGTCTTTTCCCCAATCATCTTTGTTGCCCTAAATCAATATGTTATTTCTAATCCCAGCCTACAGCTACTGCTGATTAGCAAGAAGATTTAAAAAACAGTGACTAGGTCTTTTAATGCTAAAAATTTACCAGAAGCTTTTCAAACTTTTTTGTGTGGGTTTTTTTTTGCAGCAAATGAAGTGTGCTGCTTAGAGAAAAGTAAATGAAGCTGAACATATACTTGATATTGATTCAGTCTACACAACAGATGGCAACATGGATGCAAATAAAGTGCTTGTCCTTTTATTATTATTAGTTAATATTTACATCACTGGAATGCCCAGAGGCCTCAGTCAGGAGCAGAGACCCATTATGACTACTACACAAATACACACCGGAACATTTTGTTCCAGTATCATTTTCTCCTGCTGCACACTAAACTCATTGATGACTCATTTGTATTGCCCAGAGAGTTATTCAAGCATACAGTGGGTTGATTTCCTCCAGCTGCTCTGAAAAGGAGGAAGGAAGGAAGGAAGGAAGGAAGGAAGGAAGGAAGGAAGGAAGGAAGGAAGGAAGGAAGGAAGGAAGGAAGGAAGGAAGGAAGGAAGGAAGGAAGGAAGGAAGGAAGGAAGGAAATCTTCATAAATGCAGAATTTAATTTTGAAGGTTTTGTCTTATTCTTATAATAGGGATGTGTCGGAATGTCCCTTCTTGTTCTGGTTTCTCACGTTAACTTTTTAGTTTCCATTTTTCCTTAGTTTCTATACCATCCAGAAACTGTTTCTGTATTCCTGTCTCCTCCCCTTTGATGCATGCTCCTTGCTTATTCTCCACTGCTTCCATGGCATGTGCTTTTACCAGCACGTCACCCTGCTCCTCCAAGCCTGGCAAAACACTAAGAGCAATACAGGAGTTAAAAGTATTTGGTATTCACTGGCCAACAAATACATTTCTAAGTATTAACTAAACTAGTTAATGCAATTTTCAAATTCAAAATGTTCCACTGTTTTCATTCAGCATGTGATGTACTTTAATGATGATAATTAATATGTTTCAGCATTGTATATGATCAGTTGTGCAATGCTGATTGATTATTATTTATAGTCAGTTCTCCACAGAAAAGCCCCATTGGCAATAGGTTTTTGACTGAGGACAGTTTCTACCAGGTAACAGGTGTGAGGCCTCCCCCTGCCCCATCAATCCTTGCTCACAGCAGGTGCATAGTTCTGTCTCTCACAATTAAGTCCTTGTGGAGTTTGAAACTAGATTTCAATCAACTGTTTTCTGATCCTGTGGATGGGTCTCAGCTACCTTGTCATACAAAGTTTCTCTCTCCTCTTTTTCTGCTTTCTCACCTTTTAGAAAGAAAAATTGAAAGACTTTTTTTAGAAATCTACTAAGAGTTTTGATGTTTAGGATTGACACAAATACCCACTACTTAGCTCCCTTCAGATACAGTAGAAATTCGACTATCTGAAAAGAAGAAGAGTTTTTAGGATTCCAAAATTAAAGAACTAGAAAAATCAGGCTTTTGCATGGAAATTTTTGCAGAATAAGCTACAAAGTATTAGTGTATTAGCTGGACAAAAAACCTTAAATGTGAAATACATTATTAGATTGCAAAATAAAAGCATTCTAAAATTCAATTAGCATTAAAGAAATATTATCAATATTATAATTTTAATATCTTATAAGAAAATTATGCAAATACAGATACAGAAAAAAAGCCTTAAGAGAAGTATTGCTTAGACTTATATTAAGGATGTCTACTTCTCAAAGAAATTAAGTGTTCCTGATGACATTTAAAGGAAGAAAATCCATTATATTTGCAGTCAATCATCACTAGGATTCAGAGTTAATATCATACGCTACCTTTTATATCTCTTCAGAAAAGTCACAGATGATGATTTGTGCATACAGTGTCCCATAGCATTCATCTGATGAAATGTTAATTAGTTTTATTGTTGGTAGTATTTTTCTTTAGTAACTTTTGGGGTTAAAATAAATATATCTGTACAGTTTGCTGACTGGTACACCTTAGCCTAAACTTACATTTACTGAAACCAGTTAATAAATATATTCACACTCAGATTTTTGGAAGCTGTCTGGTAACAGTTATTATTGATTACTGAGGTGATCCTTGGACTCATCTTTTTGTAGAGAAGAAAAAAACCTCCATGTTAGTAATACCAAAACCAAGGATAATTGATTATGTACAATCTTCATGCAGGTGCTTCTATGAAGGACTGGTAATACTGTCCCAAATATGACTGTGATGCACTATTACAGGAAACAAGAAGCACTGCAACATTCCCCCAGAGAAAAAAAGGATATGATGTTCCACACAAATACTTCCCTTCTACTAATGCTACTTTTTGTCAGGGGTTGTTGCTTATAAAATACTTTTTGTATGGTTATTTAGTTAGGTGTATTTCCTGTAAATCAAGTAGAAATGTTAGGTCAAGGTCTATCTGGAAAATTAGGGGAAATTATCTTGACTGACTAGGTCTGATAAGCAATACTGTGTCTTTGGTAATAATTCCCACTTTAGAAAGAACAGGAAATACTGAATGTAAAAACTGACCTGGAAGTTAAAATAATGGGAGGGGAAGATTGATCCATAATGGCAAATAATAGACCAATGTTATTTGTTAACATTTCCACCTCAGGATATTTTGACAACAGATATTCTCTCATTATCATGAAAAGATTTTCCTATTGAGCCATTATTCATCACCCATCCTTCCTTGTATCTCCTATAGCTTATTGGACAGTATTGATAGCCTGCATTTTTCACAAGATGACCTCTTGTCCTTCCAGAGGATCAAGCAAAATTCTGCTTCTTATTTCCCAAGGTTCCCTATGTAGGGTTTCCTGGCTTCAAATGAAGCATTCCCAACTTATCTGAACATTGTATAATAGTACTGCCATCTCATTCAGTCTAAAGACATTATTATAACATCAAGTGGGGGACCATAAACAGATGCACATGAGCCATACATGCTCCTAAGGAATGAGATAAAAATGTGGTATTCCTTCTGGAATAAGATCTTGGATCAAATCCCATCAAGTAGCTCTAGCAGTATTTAGTTACATGACTAGACTTTATTGCCCAGCTCTTTGGTTTATCTTCAAATTTGGTGCAAACAAATCTGGAATTTATATCCAAGCCTGGATTTTTGAAATTAAATGGGAATGTGGTGGCCAAGAGGCCGCAGAACATGTGCTGTGAACTGCACATATTCTCTGTAAGTCCCTAAAGCATTTTGGTAGCACAATGAGTATCAGAGTGATTGCAACTCTACAGCCTATTGTCTATTTCAGAGCAGTGAGCTGAATCCAGTTCAGCTGGCTTTTTTGGCAGTGGCACATGTCTAATCACAAGTTTTTGCTCCCCACCTCATGCCAACAATGGCAATGCCATAACCCCTCCCTTACAGCCTTGATGACCTTCCTTTACAGGCTATCCGATTGCACAAGGTGAAACCCAGGAATGGTGAGACTATTGTGTAAAGTCACACATTCACATTCTAGCAGTAAATTATAGGCTTCAAATGCCAGTAAAGCTTCAAATGCCAAAATAGTGAATGCCACTGACAGAAGCTCTCAATATTAAAAAAGTTATTTTTAATGTTTCTTAAAAGTGATGTAAGTATGGATTCAGAAAGTCACATGAGCTTATTCTTGTGATGCAGGTAGTAGCAGCCTCTGCAGAAAGGAGCTCAGACTCTGTTCTTGTTTTTGTCAAGGACTCAAAGCAGTATTCCTGGTTGACACTGAGGACAAGGAAGGAAGAATTTCACCTTTAAAAGCTCATATTAAAGACAGGACAAAGAGCTTCTTTTCAAGATGCTTGGTTTCAATTTGTGTGCATTGGTCTTGATCATTATCCCTGCTCTGTTTTTTATATTGACAAAATTTAACTGGGTACTGATGAGTCACTTCTAATTTAGCCTAATATATTTGAAAGGAAAAGGGTTCAAACTGTACGAGAAATCAGACATAAGGCAGACTTTTGTCGCTAATATGGGTTAGAGGAATTTTCTTAGCTATTTTGGCATTCATTTTGCAAAAAAAATCCTCAAAAGTTTTAATGTCTTGCTTCTGACAGGCTAGGGATTGTTTTCTATTATAGTACTTTATGAGCCACATCATTTGCTATGTTTCACATTTATCAAATAATGCTTATTAATAAAGTTAATATTGTGTTTTTAACTAATCTGAAAAATCCTTAGCACCCACACATGATATAACCTTTTTGTAAATGTGAGTCATTTACTTAAACTAAGGAAGTGTTTATGGCAGTGTAAAACATTAATTAGTTATTAGTCTAAGAAAATGCCAGGAACTAATGTTCAAATTCCTTGTATTTTAACAGATGTCAAAGAGATTAAGTCAAACAATTAACCTTCATATGACAAAAAATGTCATTGAGGAGAATACATCCTTAGTGTATCTTTTAAACACAAAGAACATGCAAAAGCAAGCAAAACTCTAGTCAGCAAAAAGAGACAGTTATTTCTCTACAGAGATATATTTTACATTGGATGTTATCTGGGGTGCTTCTAGCCTTCAGTCTGGGCTTCCAGCCTTCATTCTATACTTCACATTGCTTGGGCAGCATGTGCTAGTGCCACAGCAAATCCATTCCTTAGAATATAATCTGAAATACAGCAAGTTTTACTCATGGTCAGGGTGGTCATGGTAATAGTTTACTAACCCATATTAAAATCTAAGATACAGTGACTCTGCATTACCTTCCTTTTAGGGACTGGCTTGCCCTTGGTTAAATAATGCCCTTGTAAAATTGGAAGGCAAAAATAAACTGTTTTCCTCTTAACTAAACACAGATAACCCTGTGATGTGAAATTACTGAAAAGATATGATTTGGGGAAATTACGGTTCCTGGCTTAGTATGTACTGTGCATGCCCTACAGCCAGCCCTAACCAGTAGCTCCCAATTTCATTTAAATTGTAATGATTTCCTTTAGGGACAATTACGTTGCCTAAGAGTAATGCATACATAATAATGTTGCTTTGGCATGGTTCAGTATAGAACAGGAGTAATAACTGTTTATTAATATGATAATTAACTGTTAATGCTTAGCAACCTAATTATGTCTGTTAAATAACTTACATTTTTAAGCCAAATTCTAAATGAAGAAATTCTATTAAAAATAATAAAAAGCTATGAATATTATAGTAAAGGGCACAGTTCCACTTAAAATGCCGGATTTTGACTTCACTTGCATGAAATGGATTTTGGTTTTCTGCATATTGTGAACAAAAGAAGTTTGTAAGTGTTTCCATGTTCTAGTAGAAGATGACTCAATGTCAGAATTTGGGCCTTTTACAGACAATGCATAAATGAACTATGAACATCATAAAATTTAAAGAAATTAATAAGGCTATGTTAACTCTTTAGGGTTATTAGAAAGAGTTGAGAAAGGGAAAGACTTTTAGCAAGAGTTGCACAAGTTTCACTAACAGTGACCTTAGAAAATTGTCGTATTACTTGTCCTTTGTTTGGTATAGTAACAAGAACTACAATGATATTGAACAAACACATTGACAAATACAACCCTGGTTAGGAACAGTAAGATTTCTGTGCCAGACCTCAAAAAGGTGGACTAATTATCAGTAGTCTGAAAGAGGAAAATCAAGGATGATCAAATGCCCAAATGGTGTATCTTATTACAAAAAAAAGCTTTTTTCTCTGTTTTAGCGTAAAGAAGAAAAAGCTGAGGAGGAGCAAGACGGTCTCCAAGTCAGAAGTTAAGTAAAATTGAGGAATAACTGAATTGAGTAAAGTCAGTGAACTGAACACAAAGAACAGTCTTTAACTGAATAAAGAAATGTTGAAGTGAAGCTTTCTAATGTATTTCTAATGATATAGATAGCAAACCGATCAACAGGTAATTTCAAACATTCAAAATTAATTTTGGAAAATTGTTCTCTAAAGTGCTATCACTGAACTTAAGATATCTGTGCCATTTGATTATCTTTTCCCTTGTTCACTGGATCTGCAGCCTGTGCAGAAAAGTCACAGTTTCACAGTTTAAGCTCTGTGGCTGCTAACTTTTATTGTGTTTTTCTCATATCTTGATCAAACAATGCTTAAAAACATTGTAATTGTAATTTCCATTATTGTTCTTTTATAGACTTCAAAAAAACAGCTGAAGAAAAAACTTGTCTCAGGATATCTAGAATCACAGATAAGAATGAATCTAGGTATCCTGAAGACAATGCCCTATCCGGGGATTCTGTACTTTAGGCAAACCTTCATATTTGTTTTAGATGCAAGTGGAAATTTTCCACCCTATGTCTTTCCTACAGCATCTTCTTTTGCCCCATAGTTCTGAAGACTATTATGTCTTACACGGTTTATCCATCACTAAGCTTTAGTCCAGATTTATTTATTATAATAAACAGGGTTTTTTTTAAATTCTATCTGTCCTTCACTTCTGGGATTTCCTACCCCCTTTATTCTGCTTGTCACTATTAAGTTAAATAAGAGCATAATGTACAATAATTTGGTATGATCCTTCTGATCTCCTTTCTTTCATAGCTCTGAAGCTGGTTTTATAACCTATCTCCTATCATGTTCATTATCACAATCTATAATTCCATTCTTCAGGATAAAGAATACAACTTGATTATGCATTCCTAATAAGTTCTTCCTTATGTGGCATTCCAACATTGAAAGTTTTAATTATCAACTAACATTTGAATTTGATTTCGTTCCAAAGTTAAGACCAAGTGGCATTTGCAGAATACAATGTCATACCAGCCAATGTCACCTGGCTGGCAGATAGACACTTATTGACTCCTTTTCCCTAGGAATTCATTGACATGATAAGGTCAACATACAAGGGGCATGTTGAAAAGCATTAGGGGTGATAGGTAATACAGGGATTGACTCAAAATACCCTGAAGTGATCCAGAAGTTTTGTATTAACTCACTAGACATTAGATGGGGCTTTAGAATATGGATAATATTAATGACAAAAATTAAAATATATCTTAATAATGGTAATTAGAATCACAAAGATAATGGTAGGAGAACTGACTGACACAAAGTGTACTCTCAGATGTCGTATTACCCTTATTCTAGAAAATTTCGTTTGTAAGAATTGAAGGAAGCAGAAAAGGAACACTGAAATTTGTGACCTTTCATTACAACTGGAATAAATCAACTCTAAAATAAAAGGGCATAACACTAGCACTCTGCATTCTCCACACTGAGGAACCTCATTTATCTCTTAGAAGAGAAATGGATTCTTGGCAAACTGAGCTGGCTGACAGTGTTCTGACTTGTTTGAGCCAGCTATTTCAGGGTGATTCATTAAGATCTATTAACAGAAAATTTAAGATCCCTGACTTTTCACTTTTTATTTCAGAATTAGAAATTCTGCTGCAGTGAGGTCAATTAAGCTCTATATTATTATCAAGCTGATAAAATAAAAAAAATACTTTTATTTTCCTTTAACTCAATTATGGATGGTGCAGCAGACTATACCGAGTCCTAGCCGATACTGCAATCAGAATTAGTAGATTGACGAGTCACTGGACACACATAAACACACACATATACACGAAATAATTAAGGTTGACATGAATCCCAGTATTGAGTGTTTATCCCTTTCAGGAAATTTGTGCTTGTACCTCTTGAGGTGTCAGTTCTGCAAAGATAGAAAGAAGGAGACAAAGTTGTTTAGAGGAATGTAAAGCACCAGTGCAATGCTGGTTAGTACCTATGCAACATCTATGACCAACAAGGTGCTTGTCAGTGGAGAGCTGAACATGAGTCAGCAGTGCCCTGGAGCCAGGAGGGTCAGCCACCTGCTGGGGTGCACCAGGCACAGCATGGCCAGCTGGGTAAGGGAAGGGATTGTCCCACTTGTCTTTGCTCTGGGGTGGCTTCACCCTGAGTGCTGGGGGCAGTTTGGAGTGCCATAATGTCAGAAAGATATAAAGCTATTAGACAATAGTGTCCAAAGGAGGGAAACAAAGATGGAGAAGAACCTTGAGGGGAAGCTGTATGAGGAACAGCTGAGGTCACTTGGTCTGTTCAGCCTGGAGGAGACTGAAGGGAGATCTCATTGCAGTTACAACTTCCCCATGAGGGGAAGAGGAGATGCAGATGCTGATCTCTTTCTTGTGACCAGTAACAGGACCACATTGAATGGCCTGAAGCTCTGTCAGAGAAGGTTTAGGTTGGATATCAGGAGAGATTATTTACCCAGAGGGTGGTTGGGCATTGGAAAAGGCTTCCCAGGAAAGTGATCACAACAACAAGCCTGACAGAGTTCAAGAAATTTGGACAGTTCTTTCAGGCACATGATATGACTCTTTGGCTGTCTTGTGCAGGGCTAAAAGTTGAACTCAATGATCCCTGAGGATCATTGAGGGATGGCTCCCTTCCAATTCAGAATATTCTGTGATTTTGTGAACATGATGACCTGACACTACTGACCTCCCCTCACACCAGATACAGACAGCTTGCTTTAACCAAGTGGCTCACAGATCCTCAGACTCAAGTACCTTCTCAGACTCTTCTGAAATGACTAAATACAGCCTGAGAAAGATGATCTACAAAATTATTTTGCAATCATAAAGAAGCTGCATAAAGCTAGTCAATAGGTAACACTCCATGCATACCTCTGTATGCAGAAGTCACTTCTCAGAGAGAAGAAGCCTCTTTCAATCTAGAATCACAGGTTTGGTCCATTTCTGACAGTTTGGAGGCTTAGCTGAGCAGGCGTGCATTTGTTAAAGAGTAGATGTCAGTGATGGTCTCTGACACCACCTTAGCACTACCTTAGTAGCTGCGTGCCCAGTAAGGGATCTGTGCTGGGTTTGAAACTCACCTGGAAGAAATTCATACATATTTTAGTCTGCTTGAGTGCAAAGTTTTGCTTTCATGTGTAGCTTTTTGAGTACATGAAAAGGAATGCAAGACTTGTGGCAAGTGAGAACAGGAGAGAAGGATCACTTGACATTCAGGTTCTGAGTGTCTTCTGCTTGGGTGTGGAGGAAATCAGGTTCTGGTCCTCACCAGCTTGCTTCTGATTTTCTAATCACCACACAGTATGAAATGCATAAACAACTCAAGGCATGAGGATTTGAAAGCTGATCTGTTTTTATCAGCGATCATTCACTCATCTCTTAGTCCAGCTTTCTAAATTGCCTCCATTTGGTTCCAGGAATCCCACATCTTTTTTGTACTTTGGTTAGGGTGCAATAGCAGGAAACATCCATGAAAAGGCAAACTGCTGGGGCCCTTCCCTTGCCAGAAAATTGGAGCAGGAGAAAGGCACAGGTATAAGTACTAAGCAGGGAAAATGACTGACAATAAGTTTCTCATTTCCTACCTAAACTGCAAATTGTCTGAGCTGGAAACTGCTTGGCTGAGTAAAGAGGAAAGGGACACCTTTCTTCTGGCCTTGCATTTCAGTGGAAGTGCCCACAGCTGCTACTCTCCAGAGAAGGTCCATGCTCTGTGTGCACTTCAGGAATGCTGTGAGCCTGGCTGTGAGGCCAGGCTTGGATGAGGTGCCTGTGTCACCAGTCTAAGTCACGGTGTAGCAGAGGCGAGTGCTGCTCACCTCACTCCCTAGGGCCACTTCTGTGCATGTGTGCCCACCTATGAAATTTTTCAACTCAAATTTAAGTCATAAACTAGAGTAAACAAGTGATGAACCATGTGCTTTGGGGATACATGTCACATATTGTGACAGTTTTTGTGATGCTCACTCTTCCCAATTTACCACATCAGTCGTTTCTTAATCTCCAGGTATAGAAAAAAAAAAAAAAATTAACATATACAAATGGATAAAAATTACCCTCTTATCCTTCAGTTTCATTCTTCCTGGTGGAAGAATGTTCCTAATGTTCTTCCAAGCAAAAATAACAAAATGTTTGATTGCATTTTCCACAGATTGCTGGTGATGTAATTTTTTGTAACTTGTCTGTAAGGCTCCAGTGGAGTGATATAAATAACAGAGAGGGATTAAAATAAAAATCACTCAGTGGTTTGTATAAGCCTCTTCACAGTGTTCTGTATTGTGGGAAATCTTTTTTTGTCTCTTGGCATCTTTTTTTCCTAAAAATTAGTAAAGTGGAGAAATGTTGGGCTCTCATACGTCACCCTGTCTAAAAGACTCTCAATCACTTTCATTTAGTGAGTGACACTGGACCTCACAAGTGACCCTAGACCATATTCTCTCTTAATGTCACAATATTGTTTTTTATTGTATTACTACAGCCTAGATGCAGCAATTTGTAGACTATGAAAAGTACGGTTGCTTTGCACTCTTCAAAACAAAATAATATCCTATTTATAAATTAATACTCAAACAAAAAATATATATACAAGTCCCACTCTAAAAGAATAAAGTCGCTGCTTTATTTTTTATTTTTCTCATAATGTTTTTCTGTCTTGATAGAGTTTTCTTATGACATATATAAATACAGACATGATTAAAATCGTTGATAACTTAAAACATAGAAATAAAGACATTGTGAGGGAGAAGTCTATAAGCTGACTTGAAGAGGCTGGGCTGGGTTGTCAGAACAGTATATAAAAATGAAAGGAAAAAGATCTGGAAATAGAAGGCAAAATTACTTAAAGGATCACAGAGCAATATTCTTGCAAGAGATAAAAAAGGAAAATATTTTATTTCTAAGTATATTTACATATCTATATGAACTTCAAATAAAGAACAAAAAACTACCATGCTAATGTTTTCATTTATTTCAAGCTGATGAAGGATTTTAGAACAATAAAAGCAATATATTCCTCAAATTTAGGAAGAAGAAATATAACAACTACTCATACAGGATAAGAAGCTGCCTATGGCACTGAAAAAGGAGAAGCTTTCATAGAGAACACATTTCCAGTTTCCAACATGCAAAAATACAAAAATCATTTTATAAATAGAAGTGTTTATGATGATGTGCATCTATATTAAAAATCTTGAGATATTAACAAAATAATCTCAGCATCTTATTACTAATTTTCTACCATCACTGTAAAATACTTTTAGAGCTCTTTTCTAAAAAAATATATAATAGGTAACAGTGTGTGGAAGAATTGTCATTACACAGCTGAAGTTGACTTTATTATCAACCAATGTCACATTTGAGCCATAAATATTTGTCCAATGTCACAACAACAATTAGCATTATGTAACGCTAAAAAGCTGAGGGCCACTAAACAGTTTTGAGATTTCACAGCACAGCTTTTTGTCCCCTTGGAGCTGTTTGAATCTATTTTCTCCTCATGATCCATCCATGAATAACAGAGGAATAATTTTGATATCTGCACTTGAATTCATCCCACTTACCAGTCTTGCTTTAAAATCAGTGGAGAAAACCAAAAACTTTTGAACCATTGTTCAATTAATTTTAAAGTGAGCATCTAAAATAGGTCAGAAGTATTGTACCTTGAAAGGTCTTATTTCTATCTCTTGATTAGAAAAGGAGCCTAAAAAGGCTAAAACACATATAGAGGTCTCCACAGTAGATTTCTAACATTAAATGAGGTTAAATCTATTAATATAATTGAAATCTTTACTTTTCTGTAGAAAATCCTGGTTAAATGTGTCCAGAAGCACAGGTAATGCACCAGTGCTCACTCTGCTTGTTTCATCAAATCTCCCAAGATTCTGCCAGAGCAGCACAAAACTTTCAAATATATGTACACTGAATTATCTTCAACATTTTATGTCTCAGTCAAAACACTATTGTCTTCAAGGTAATATTTTCTGAAGATAATTAATTATTCACATCCTCAGACAATGTTATGATAAGAAAGAACAATTTATGTCACGTAACTTCAGATATCTAAAAGTTACAGACTGAGCCAGTCACCCTAAGTTCCCTTGATAGTAACTAGAAAGAAATTGGCACCTCCTAAGAGTGATCCATCTGACCTATCCTAGATACCAATCTTAGGATGAGAAGAATCACTCCCTTGAGGTATCCATTTCTCTTCATTGACTGTAAAGAAAGAATGGGGCAGGTTAGAGAGATTTTTTTTTTTTTAAAAATGCTAAAACTAGGGCAGATAAATCCTACACTAGGAGGAAAAGAGTTAGGCTACTTTGTACAGAAAGCCTGTAAGAATACATGAGGCAAGGGGCCAAATTAAGCTGTGTTGAAAATAGAGCAACAGCACAGAAATTGGTGGATTTTTTAACATGTACAAGGCTCATTATATATTCAGTATAATTGGCCACTCAAGAAAACTCAGCAAAACTGTAAACAAAAAGGACTTTCTGATTGAATACAGAAATGAAGTATCTCTTCCAAGCCAGCCACATATTTCATACTTATCTTAAGAGTATTTATAGGAGTTCAGACTTAGAAAAACCTTGACAGGCTAAGTTCACACACACTTTTAGAGTAACAAATTAACCCTCTTGATATTGGTGTCATACCTGCAGAAAAGATTAAGGTCAACACTCTCCTTCTATGTAGGAGGCTGTCAAGAGATCCCAGGCTTAAAGCCAAATGCAGAATTTGACCTACAGTGAGTATATGTTTGAAAGCTAGTCAGGGCTGGGTGGACAGAAATGGTAGGTTTGGAAGAAACTGGCTGGAACAGGGCAATAATACTTTCTTGCCCAATTGATTTACAAGAACCATCCTGTATCAATGAAATAACTATTTAAAACATGTAATTGAAATACAAGGAAATTTCTGGTAAAGTAGTGAAATCTATTTTGTTCCACCCAGAATTTCCATAGTTCTAACATACTAAATTTGGCATGAAGTGTTTGGGTTATTTTGGCAATACTAGCTTAAAATATAAATATAATGCCTTCATAAAAAGTCCAATGAAATAAAAGCGCTCTTAAACTTTTTTTTACCATAATAGCATAAATAAACTTTTCATATAGTGATATTTAAATCTATAATAAAGAATAATGTACAGAGGGAGATAAAAAGGAAGATTCTGCACATTCTTCATATGATTATTGCATAGGTTCAGGTTGGACGGGGCTCTGATCAACCTGATCTATTTGAAGATGTCCAGGCTAATTGCAGGAGGGTAGGACAAAATGGCCTTTAAAGGACCCTTCCAGCCCAAACTGTTCTGTGACTCTATGATTCTATAAGTTAACATTTTCATGTGCATGATTTCCTGTAGAGCAAACATATCAAATAGTCAGTAGCAATGTTACAAAAATTGTTCAGTGTCAGGCTTTCAGATGGTTGTGGGTGTACTGGGACTCTGGTTTTTACACAAGTTATAGCACTACATGTATTCTCATCCCTCACTCATTCTGGTCATTATACCGACTTATTCGTACAAGACAAACAGTGTATCCAGTGCTTTACTGAAAAGAGACAGGATTTGCTGCAGTCAGGTGTGGGGCACAGGCAGGAAAGAAGGGGCACATGCATTAGTGAGCACTAGGGAGAGGGAGAGCATTAGGGTAAAGCCAAAGACAGATGTTTTATGTGAGAAGTCACATCAATTGAAGTACAAGAGTAGTATCATGAATACTTTGACATGTCTAAAAATTCAATATAATTTCATTTTAAAATACATTTGACTACATTTAGAACATTTATATAAATACAGTATCAAAACCCTACAATGAAAAACATAGGTTTTTTGATTTTATAAACATGTTTCTCTGAAGGAAATTTAATACTCTTAAGAATTTATCAGAAACATCATAGAACCATCTTTTTTAAACTATTTTAGGGAGAAAAAACATCTACAAAATTCCCCCTCCCAGAAAAGAAATCTAAGAATTTTTTTTCAGCTCTGGTGAACCCAGATATGCCTACAAAAGGTTACCCAAAATATATGGCCTGATGCCCTGACAAAGGACAGAAGGAAAAGACTTATCAAGACCTTGAACACAAAGACTAAAGGAAATACAACATTATACTACGCTTCTGTGTTTGGGAGCACCCCAGAGACACAGAAACTGCATACAATATGAAAAAGATGATGCAAGACTCTATTTTCTTCCCCTTGAGTTTATCAAAAGTTATATCAATGTTAACTAAATGAGACTAGGAGTAAAATTTTCCATTGTGATAATCTTATTTCCTAATGATTCTTTTTTAAGTGTCTGCAGGGGACACAAGAAGGCGAACACCAGGTCAGATAAGCCACAAGGCAAATACATTATAATCATTTTAATGGCGCAGTAAAGAAGACAGAGTTATGATCCAAAAGGCAGGAACTGAGAACAGAATTCCCCCAGTCCAGACTGGCTCAGAAGCAAGATGGGGAAACATAAAGAAGGATAAAGGGCATGTTTGGAAAACATCAACAGTAGATAACTTAGAATTTCACTTTCAACCTAGAGCAGATAGAGGCAAGTCCCATCAGGAATATTTACCTAAAACCTGCACGTGCATATAAAATGCGCTTTTTTCTAGCACTAGACAATAAAATATTTCAGCAACAACACAGTTCCATTTCACAGATATCATGGGTTTTGTGGACATTTATTTTACTTTTTACCTATATATTGTATTCAAAAGAGTGGTCCATGGTCTTTCACAGTGGATAAGTACACAAAGGTCATAGACTATGGCTCCACACTTGGTTGAATTGTTCAGCAGAAATGCAACTGGACTATGGGAGCCAATTCTGTTAAATTTGGCAGGTGCTTCCCAAAGTAAGTAGCTGGGAACTAACTACTTTTTTCTAACTGAAATGAACTACTTACAGTTTCTTTAATTATATCTTTCCTGTACACTACGGACTGCAATAGGCCTCACAAACAGCTTCCTATAATGTAGAAGACTTAATGATAAAATGAAGTCAATGTTCTGGATTAATGCCTTCCAAAGCCACAGGTTGTTAAGTAGGTGACCAGAACAATTTTCAGACATGTTTGCTAATCATAAAAAGGTCCTTAGTACCTAGGAAATGATCTCAAGTATGATTTATTAATGCTTATCATTAACTTCGTGCTACTGCATTCAGTTTTTGGACAGAAAGTTGCTGCCAATCAGCCTTAAAATAAGCTCAAAAATCTTCCTACTTGTATTAATATCAGTTAAACTGCTTATGATATTTGATGGCAGGTTTTGACTGTGAAATTAGAAAAACATTGCATGATGATATACTAGTGAACATAAGACACAATCATAATGACAGCATTTGTTACCATAAATCTTAGGGCATACTATCAAACACAAAAATTCAGGGCAAGAGCTTATGAAGGAAAGATTTAAAACATATCCTTTTCTTAAGTAATTCACTTTCTTAAATGTAACACATGTTTCTTATGATCACTGAGGATCACATAGAGGAAGCTATACTCTAAAGGAATTTGAATATGTAAGGGCTGATGGTTAAAGTCTTGCTGACACTGGACAAAATCTGAACATGAGGATGGGGTGGAAAAAGAATGAGGAGAATAGTATTGCAGTACAATAGAATTGTATGAAGGTTACAGCAGAAAATTGGGGGCAATTAGTCTGGAACACTGCAGAGAGGCCATTGTTCCTGGCTAGGACATTTGCTGAGACTGCAAATCACATATTTATTTATTTCTGCTGAACAAGCCTTCTATGTAATAAAGTGCTGCAAGGGCACAGACCAAGAACAGTAACATAATTCATTTGAAATTAAGTCACAGCAACCAGCTTATAGATAAATGGATAAAGAGCTACATATTTTTCTGACATAAATTGGGTGTAACGTCATTGCAGTCAATGGAATTGTATCATTTTACATCAGGAGAGAATTTGTTCTACAACACGAGCAATAGCTTTGGCAGTTATATCCCATTTTCAGTAACACCAAAGCTACAGAAAAATCCCATTTGCAGCTTCTTGTTGATCCATTTAGTTGTTCTGTCTAATGGTTAGACAGGTCCTCCAAGAATTAAAAAATAAATTCATTTCCCTGCTGGTGATATCTGAAGACAAAGATATGGAATTAAATTCGACACTTTTTACACCTAAAAGTTTCACTGAGCTCAACACCACCATTTTATGGTGTACATTTGGTACATTTATATTATGATGTAAATTTGGTACATTGTTTCCTATAGCTCTTTGTCATTTAAATTTCTGAATATTTGAGTAGCAGTAAATAGAATATCTACATAAATGTAGATTCCATGACACCTTCAATTCTGATGTTTCCTCTAAATATAGCTCAATCACTAAAGGAATGAGGTGGGACAATTTGTCCAGATTGAACATTTCAGCAGTTTTATTCTTTAATGAATTTCCCATTTTTAATTTATTTTAGGCATTTAGAAACTCTTTTAAAACTTACAACCACAATAATTCTTTATTTCACAAATTCCAGTATTTCAAAAAATAATCTAAATACTTGGCTCTGCAGAGGCATTGCAATGCTCTCTTGCTCATATTTTGCTAGGTATCTGTTTCATTCTTGTTATCATTTGTTGTTGTTGCTCATGCTGGTATTTCTCAAGTGAAGAAAGAAACTAAACTTCTTTGAGAAGACAGATGGATCTAAGAAGCCTTAGATAAGCCTCACTTATATTATGGAATATTTCCATATTTTTAATTCATGTTTCCATCTTCTCATGGAATTCAATAGGAAAACAGAAATGCCTTTTAGTGAAAGGGAAAGCTCTGTTCCAGAATGTTATTAGTAATTTCCTAAATATTGCTACATATTTCTTCATGATCTTTGAACAAGCTACATGGACTTCTCAGAGCCTCTTATATTTTTTTATATTTCTTCTTTAGTCTGCTTTAATACTGATAAACCAGGGAGAAAATGAAAGTGTACTTTTTAGTGCTGCTTGGATCTCAAAGAGCTACTTACAGTTGTGACAAGCACCTTTTCATCTTTTTAGAAAAAAAGGTTTGTCCATACCCTGATATGTAACATTAACAGGACAACAGCTTACACTGGAAATTTGTGGAACCTAGAAACTTTAATAAAAAATGCAGCCTGCAGTGCTGAGGATTCACAACAAATTTAGACTCTATGCTAGAGATCTGCTCTAAACATATATTGGTGTGAGAAGTGCTGTATCTGTGTTACTGTCATATTAGGGTACATCTGCAAAAGGACTTGCAAACCAAGCACTGACACTGCGGCTTTACTGTGTTACTCAGAAACCTTTTGCTGGACTGCCACCTACATCTATAGGCCACCTTTATTCCCTGTCTAGCAATCTCCATAATAGAAGTTCTCTTCCTACTGTACTGCTTTGTGCTTGTACCCTGGTAAGGCTGTTAAATGTCTGGTCTCATCAGGGACTTCCAGTGTGGCCAACTCTCCTGTGTGTTTGAACAGCATCACACAAAACACTTTTATCCAGTACCTTAGTAGTCTCCTAGGACAGAGACTCTGAGAAATGAATCCTCACCTCTAACCTTGGCATCCTTTGAGATGAATAGTCTATTACTGTATTAACAGTGGCTGGGACTTTTCTGTAGACTTTCTTATTGTTCAGTTTTTATTTGTCAGGTTTTGCGTAGCAGTGAGTAAAAGTGGTGTCTCAGGCTCTTACATAAAAGAATTCTTGTGTCAGAGAAATAAGTGTGTCTTATTGAGTAAGGGTTTAATACCTTTCTCTACCTTCAGTATTTTCAAAGAGCTTTACTATTTCAAGTGACTCTCTGACTGGCTTGCAAGTTTCTGGGACACCTCCCTTTACCAATGCATTGAAAAAATGAGAAAATACAGTTTGTCTGCAGAACTCTCAGAAATTAGTTATTGCAGTACATAAATTCTTCTCTGGATCCTTATCAATCTCCCCAATGATCTGAAAAAGAACAAAATTGTACTGCACTTTAATCCAGCACAGCATCTGAATTTAAACACATTACTATAATGTAATTATAGTTGGGCACATAGAGATGCAGATTCAAGGTATCCCTTTCTGATGGTCTCACATCCACATGGAGAGGCAGGTGAAATGTCATAACTCTGCAGAACATGTTTCCTCTTTATCAGTGACCAATGCACAGTATAGTGGCTTTCAAAGTATTATAATAAATTCACCCTCTTGGAATGTGACAAAACCAGTGCAGTTTCACCGGATATATACATGATTTGGTAGAAACAACAACTTTTATCTGTGTTTAATGCATATCAAAGGATCCAATCTCCTTTATAAGCAAAGGGATGAGTTCAGATACCAATGAAATGCAATCACCACAGGTGACATACAGCAGATTTCCTCTTCTGTTTTTTTATTTTAATTTTAAATTTACATGACTGTTCAGCACTGGTAGTGGAAAAGAATCTTAGAGATGAGAGAAATTGTTTGGATTGTTTTGTTGTTGTTTTTTTTTTTTTTTTTTAATTTCCTGAACACAACAAAACATGCTGTAAAGTTTCAGGGTCAACTACAGTCACAGTTTTAGAAAAGAGGAAGGCTAAATTAGTCCCTTAACATATAAACAAAGGTTTGAGAAAAGTTGCTTACTAACCCAATGATCACTAGCCACCTTAGTTAGGTTGAGAGCTGTTTGATGAGCATCTTGTTTGGGTAGGGATAGGTGACTGTTACTAGCAGAGGAATGTTTGAGAGAAGAAAAGGTGTTCACACAATGAAAGGGCTTAAGATGTCAATAAAGCACAGGTTTATAGCAGTGGCATTTAGCAGTTAGCTGTGATTCACGGGTTTATGAGCAAAAGTAATTTAGTTTGGTAATTACAATAACAGCTGCAAAACTGAAGAACTCTGCTACAGTTTATGAGACACAAAGTGTGGAAAAAAAACAATAGAACATTTAAAATTTGACCATTAAGGATTTTCTACTAAAATAGCATCTGAGTCCATCAGAGTACTACTGAAAGGACTTTAAGTGTTTTCAGTCTTTCCTGCTCAGTCCCTGTCTTGCATTGCAGTTTCCCATTCTGCTAGTCCTTCAGTTGATTGTTTTAGCACAGTAAATGACTGTTTGGTGTGTGAGAGGCCTTGACTGGATGTTGTCCAGGGAAAGTTTGATTCAATGAAACAAACTTTCACAATCCTTTCACAGGAAGACAAAGGCAAAACCCACAGATGTCTCAAATAATTCACCTGAGTTGTGGGTTTCAAACCCTTCTTTTCTGCACATGACACAACTACAAGAAAGTGAGCTGTGACCTGTGTGACACTTCCAGGTGGTCCATATCCAGACCTGTTTCATTCTACACTTCTAAATTTTCATTCAATTTTCTGAAATTCACTGTTACTCTTCAATTCCCTCTACAGATGTAAAACTGTTTTCAATCTGAACTTATTATACATAGTATAGGCAAGTAGATACACAGACAACTCAGTGGAAAATATACATCTGGTCACACCCCTTCAAATACATCAGGGATGATCTGCACACAATTTATGTTTAACAGGATTTTGAAAAATTACCCATATCTTATGGCAGCAAGACGGTAAGATTTCTTTCTGAGTTAAATATAACAGGGTCATTACTCTGGTTTTTGAGGCATATCCAGATATAAACACCTATGAAAGTTACCCCCTGTGTAAGGAAGCAACAGCAAAATACAAAGTGAAGGAACTTGAAGACACTTTTACATAAAGCTGATCTGAGTCGATGTCAAAGGATTACAAATTATATTAAAAAGAAGGGAAATGAAAGCCATGGGATGATATCCATCAAAGCAGTGTAGCAAAGTATAAAAACCACCCTTTGATAGCTATCAAGCGCTGGCTGTTACTGAACAGCACTGGCAGTAAATACAATAAAATCCTGTAGTGGTCATCTACCATCATATGTTGGGCTGCCTCATGCTAAGTGGTACTATGCATGCTGTGCCATCCTTAGGAGAATGCAGTTACCCCTCTGGAGCCACCTAATTTCCTTTATGAAAAAGATTTCCACATGGGTCAAAGTGAGTAGGAAGGGCCACTCTGTTCAGCTTCCTTTTCTGTCCTCTGTCAATCTCATTTTTGCCCACGTTCCAGCATATTTACATGAATAAAATATACTTTAAATATGCAATGGTTAGAGGAGATGTACTGGAGATCTTGCCACTAAATGATGTCATTTAGTTAATTAAGTTAGATTGGTAATAAAGCTAATGATAGAAACAATAGTTTTGGCAACAAGCATCGAGTTCTGTGAAGACGAATGTGATATTGCTGCTTGGATCCTATTCACCTTTAAAACTGCCATTTTGACGTTCATAAAGTAAGCATGGCTTTGTGGAAAAGGAGTGCTTTCAGAGATGCATGGTCAGTAATGAGTACAGAATTGGGATAAAACAGGCTGCTTAAGATTCTGTGTGTGTGTCATGCCAAACTTCATTCTCCAGAGGGCTCAGAAGCTCACAGCCAGCATCTTCTGGAAATGTGTCACCTTCGGTTGCTATTGATCAGTAGCTACCTACTGTTGTGCTGGAGATTCAGCTTACCAGCAACAAAGTACTGCAAGCACCAAGGGTGCTGCACAACAGTGCACAGAGCTTTTTGATGAACAAAGTAAAGAAAGAGATTTCTTTGAATAAGGTCAGAAATTACTCAGTGATAACATGTTTTCATGTTATCTGTGAAAGCATCACCACAGCTCAGTTGACAGAGGCGAGAGACTACTCCAAAACACTGAGAAACAATCACACAGGCTATTTTGTTTTTTAGTACAGAAGAAAAGAGCTTCATTCTCTTGGCTTTTTGTCTTCATTTTTATCCAACTGAATTTGCCCTGCTTTACTTCAGCTTTACGTAACAACACCATATGAAAAGTGATTTATTTTTAATGTATCACAAAAAAAGTTCCTAAAGATGGTTCTTCTAAACTACAAAAGCCCTAAAATTTTCTAATAATTTCAATTAAAAAATAAAAATTGCCTGAGATAAATACACATGCAAAAAAGAAGTAAAGTTATGATGACTGGGATGCACACAAGTCACCAAAGTGCACACAGGCACATAAGTTCAGTTTACAGTCCAGTCAACCTGTGGACTTTCTGCCTAACTTCCTTCCTGGAAACCCATGGGCCACTGGAACTTTGCATTATGTTCCCCCTCAAAATCAAGGTCCAAAACTTTTCTACAAGAAACTTCTATTTTTTGTCACACTCATTCGAGGGAAAAACCTGTGCTGATTACACCGATTCTCTGCAGCGCCTGAAATCGTGGCACAGGTCTGTTCAGCCCCCTGGCAGGCAGTAGAAGAGTCCTTCTGAGCTTATTATGCTCAAGTGGAAGAAATGCTTCATGCTTTGAGTAATCATCTGACTTGTTTCCTTGACAAAATCCTTTACAAACCTACACATCTCCACCCAAACAGTGGCAAAGAGGGGGACGTGGAAGAGAAGAAAGAATGAAGTCAAGAGAGAAGACAGCTTTACTAGATAAACACAATAAGAAGACACATAGATATTTTGTCTCAAGCTATTTGTGGACATTTCAGAAGGATGCATCACCAGGGAACTGAGTCTTTTTTGTCTGAGTTTCTGCAGTTATTTCCCATGTGGTTTCCTCCAACATTTTCAAAAAAATCCACATTCAATTTAGAATAATAGCACAGTCGTTATCTAACTGGTTATACTTAACTTTGGCAGGGGCAAAGTTACTGAAAGGCAGTATTTTTCTTTCCTATATTGGCCTCATTCTTGTGATTGACAACTGACTGACTGACTCTCATTTGGTTTTATTAGCGTATTTGCCCTTTTATTTGCATTTTCAACTTTCCAAAGGCAGTTAGGAATGGTTGGCTAAAATTTACATCAATATCAGGCTATTAGTATGTAATTAGTAATGTTGTTCGTGCCAGAGAACAGGCAACTATGGGAAAACAGGGGATGGGGGCTAAAGAAAGTCTAAGGCCCAGTCTTAAACATAACCTGTATATTTACTGTAATGGAGGAAAGAAACACCAAGTTATTTACAAAACCTGGAGAGATCTCCAGCCTGCTATTTATTACAGGAGGCCATGTTCAGCAGGCTTAATAAATAGATGTGCCCTTCAGACTGCTCTCAGTTTGTCCTATCATGTCTTTTTCCATCTTCTGCCTTATAACATTTTCTATGCCTTGTAAACTGAAAGGAATTCATTCCTCAATGGCCATGCACAGAGGTTAATAAGCTCCCAGCAGCAGCTGACTTGTCACTAGAGGAGAAATACTCTATGCTACATCCAGTTCAGAAATGTTACCTTCATATCCCCTTCCCTGTTTTTAGGAAACTGTAAGTCTTCCTCCACTTCAGTTCTTCTGGATGTAGACTGGCAGTGTGCTAAGTCTTTCCTCTTGTCCTGTGTCCGAGAGGCTGTTCATTGTGAAAATTGCAAGTCGATGTGACACTGAGCCAGAGACATGAGGTAGGAGTGCCAACATTGATCCCTACGTCAAACCACAAAACAGGGCTTTTAGTGTTAAAAACCGTAATTCATTAGGTCACAGGGTAGGACGAGGTAACCATTACAACTGAGAAAAGAAAAATTTCTGGGGAACACAGCTTAAACTGTTTGAGAACAAATCTCTCTCCTATCCACTGTGCCCGTCCTTCCTTCTGACCTTGTTCTCCATCCTGCAGTTTTCACAGTGGATCGCAGCAGACTCCCTCTGACTGTCTCTGAAAGTTTCCTTTCTGTCACCTCTGCGTCTGTGCTCTCTGCTTTCTCACCGATTTGCACGCCAGCTGCAGGCTGCCTGCCTGCTCCACCCTGCACTTGCCAAAGGTTGTCCAGCAAAGCCTCTAAACTCACTCTCAGAGATAACACCATCTCTGTCTCCCTTCAGAGGGTGCAAAATCCAGGACAAAACAAAGCAGCAGCTTTTGACCTTGCTGTCCAGCACAGCCTTTTAGAAAAACACACTGCTCATGGAAACTGTGAACAAACAAGTAACTCAGGCTGTTTAACATGTCACTGTGACACGGTGGTGAGCGGTAGGAAAGGCTAAAAGAATTTAAGGGATTATTGGGGGACAAGCAACTAATCCTATGTGTATTTCTCTCACATTTCTTACATCGTAAAATGTCATTCACTTGTGCAGCCATGAAGCAGAGGACTTGCTTGTTTAAGAAGAGCAGATCAGTAAGGCACTGAGGATTTCTATTCCTCAGAAGGATTCTTTCTAAGGTGATAAAAGATCATAGTTATCTATACTGGCACAAACAGCAAGGTGTCTCTGCCTTGTAATATTAGAGCCGAAAAATGACACTTTCTGTGCCTTAAATTATTTTTTTTTTTTTTTTATCCTTGGACGACATGTACAAATTCCACTATAAAATAAATGGAGTTTTGCACCAAGTGTTGAGAATGTTAGAGGTTAAAAATATTCTTTACCTCCTGCCTCATCTATGCCCTGCCATCTCTATATATTTTCATACATATGCATGTTTATGCTGTAAAATGTTCATAGCAAGAGTTTGCTATAAAAACTGCTATGCATTATACCTGATAAAATGCTAAAATAAAATGAAATTTTAAAAAGCTGTAAAATGTACCTTGGATGCTGTGTGATGCTGCACTAGGAAATGTACCTCACAGGAAACTATCACACCTGTAACCTAAAGCGTGGCACCAATCAATCCATAAGAAAAACTAATATGCATAATGCCTGGGTTTTGTGCACTGAATGAGCACATTGACATGATAAGGCTTTTTATTATTTGAATGTGCTGTACCAGAAGGGAAAGTATAAAAAGTACACTGTCACCAATTTGGAATGAGGTTTATAGCAGTCTCCTGCAAAGGAACCAACCATAAATGGGGGGAAAGGAGGTGTCTAAATAGGCAAGCCTTTCTAGAAAAAAAGAAATTAAAACAAAACACCTGGAAGAATGCAGACAATTGATAGAGATTTTTTTCCCCCTACAGTTTTTTTTCAACTATAATCCTTAGAAGATTTTGAGACAGTATATAATGTAAAAGTTGAAAGTCCTAAGTTACATCTTTTTATTTTCTGTGGGGTTTCACCCCCGGATTGGGATGACCCTGAAAGATGGAAAAGTCCCTCCTCCAACCCATGCCTTCGAAGAAAGACTCAGTAGTCTTCTGTTGTCTGTTCTCAAGGTTGTTTATTGTTGGTTATCTAAAAGATTCTTCTCCCTGAACTGCTGTGGCCCGTTCAGCAGGTCAGACAAAGGCACACTGCCCTCCCAGGGGGCTGGTGCCATCTTTTATATCATATATTACGTACTACATGTTTATACTTTTTCCCCAATGCCTACTATCTATATTGAATGGTGACTTTCTACTCTAAACCAATCTGTGAGTGCCAACATCACCAAAGACATGGAGGCTAGGAAGGAGAAAGAAAGAGGACAGGGCACACCCAAGTCCCTCCATCTTAGATCTCCTGACCCCCATGTACAAAACTTGGACCCCTGCGTACAAGACTTAAAACCCCCCTGTACAGCACTCAAAAATCCTTCCTTTCACTTCGTGACTACTTCTACTACAATATCTAAACTTTTGTGACTTCTTGTTCTTCCTGCAAAGTTGGTAAACTGTTCCATGGGTCAGATTCAAAGCCACAGGGGTCTCTGGCTGCATGCCAGGGTCTCAGATGCTTTTGCCAAAGGTTGTCCAGCAAAGGTTGTCCCACTCTGTGGGACATTCTGAGTTCCGACAATTTTCCTGTTTCTTGCAATTAAAGTCAACAATATGAGCAATGTTGATGAATTTTTTCCACGTTTTCCATTCTTCCAGTTCCTCAGTTTCTTAAAATGCTGAAGTCATGAAAGCACTAAAACAAATACTAAACCCTGAAATTTTTCTAGTCAGCCCTCTTCCAACACTCATTTTTTAAAGTTAAATATTACTTCTTTCACCATTCTGAAGCTTTCATAGGCCTGAAGTCACAAATATAAAAATAAACCCTAATGGAATTATCACTCCATGCATTGAACCAAATGGCACAAATAAGGTAGGAGTAGAAAGGAAAAGTAAGGAAAATCTAAAAAAAAACCTGAACAAAACCCACCTATTTCCAAATTAGTAACTTCTAAAAATGCATGTATACATGCATTTTTTGCTTGTGTCTTTTCTTCTAGTTTGATCTTTTCAGTGCTGAAAAAAATGCAATTCACCATTTATTTATGTTTTTGGCTTTGCACAAATGTTTCTCTGCTTTTCAATAAATTCTCCTCACAACACGTAAATATCTGTGACAAAGACCATCCCCCTGGAGTGTTACAGGATGCATTGCTAAGCAACATTTTTTTTAGTTTGCTTTGGTTTTGTCCTTTTGTTCTCTCTTGGAGTTCTTTTAGTCACTTGCTGCCTTACTGTGCAAATGCAGAAGGAAGTTCCACCAGGGCCTCTCTCTGCAAGTAACAAGCTATGTAAAGAATTTAGATTTCAGAGAGCCCATACAGAAGATCATGACATTTCTTAACTGACTTTGAATCTGATGTTCAGAAACAGAATCCCACTGGTATAAGGGAATATAAACCTGGAGTATTTCCACTTTAGATTTTCATTATTCCCTGAGTGGATGGGTCTGCTGAAGCCTCAACTTCAGAGCAGAAAATTAACTTTTCCACTTTTTTCCCCTTCCTCTTCACTTTATGTTTTAATTTGAAGAAGAAATCTGAATATATGGACTAAATGGGAATCACAGAGCACTCCAGCAAGGTCCTTAACTAGGAGATCATCAGTCAGGGCTTGAAGACATGCTGGAGTCCACTGTTGCCTTTCACTACTGTTGAGACAGGCTCATCTTGTCTGAGCCTCACATAACCAAAAATATGCAGAAAAAAACCGTAAAAGATAGCTGCTTGTATTGATGGAAATCAAGCATAAGCCTGAAAGTCTAAACGTGAATCTCCATACTTAAAATGTTTTTTAAATTATTAATGGACATATATGCTTTAAAATTGGCAGCATGAGGAGCAGGAATGCAAGCGCTCTCACGTTCATAGATAGATCTGTGGTTGTGCAAAGTCCTCCCAATAGAGCAAACTTTGCCAAAAGCTAAAAACACAATATCAAACTTGGGCCTTTTCCTTAGAGAAAAAAAAAATAAATAAAGCTTGTATTGTTTTTTTTCTTTTTTAAACAGGTAAAAGCTGCTTCTAAAGCTGTCATTTGAGAATATGAAGCTTTTCATGCCCTCAAACCATAAGGCGTCTTCCTGCCTCCCTCTTATTGAGGCCTGCATTTCTGTTAATGCTGGTGTTAGGGGTGCATGGCAGTGGTTTCAAATGGGTTTGCAGCTGACCAGCAGCAGTCAGAAATGGTAAGTTTCCAGACGTTTATGACAAAATTAATCTCTTCAGACAAGGAAATCTTATATTGGTATGAGGCTGGCAGCTCCAAGGCAACCTTGACATAAATTTTTAGCAAACATATTCCTGCCATTGCAAGCTGTGCTATCCTATCAATTCAGTGTGATTATCTAGTCCAATACTGGGAATCCACATTTAATAGATGGTTCCAGCAGCAATCCTCTGACACCTTCAGCTAAAGCTTGTTCTCACTATCTTCTTTACCCTCATCTATACTGCTGTCTATAAGAGAGCTTCCCAGTTCCATGAAATGGTATGTAAGGGCAGGTGTTTGCTTCATAAACTCCTGCTATTTCTCAGCTGCTTCTCAGTGCAGTGGAGGATTTTCAATACGCCATGTAATTAACTATTGCTGAAAAAGTAAAAACGAAGTGTAGCAGGTAAAAATGTGATTTGTCAGGGCTGTTCTTTCCTACAGTTTTCTAAATTGTACCATGTCTCTCCCAAAAATGAATTCATGAATGACTATAGTATTTTTACCAGTGAACTGTACTTGTGGAGTGAAAATTCCTGGCTTCTCTCCAGAAAAATAAACACTCTATGAACAGAAAAAACATCTCAACATTTCATATAATAGGGTAGTATTGCAGATGATTACAGGACACTTATCTTGCTGATAGTTCATGGACATCCCTACCCACTTTAAAAAAAATACTCATTTGTAATGAGCTAACAAAACTAATTTTGTGCAAAAGTTGCATTTTGGAAAGTAGTAACAGCAAGAATTTCACGTTGAGGTTTTACACTTGGAGCAATTGTATTTGTGTGATCCATTCCACTGAGCACGGAATCCCTTTTTTCAAGCACTGAAGCTATTTGATGGGGACAGCTTGAGACAATCCGGCAGTGCCTTTAAGACTGAGCTGTATCACCCCCCAAGGGCAATAGAGGTCAAGGCATTAGGCCACTGACAACTTGACAACTGTGCAATTTCACTGTGATACTATCAAATAACAGCATGTATAAAATGTAAATATTCCCATCAACCCAGCAATTAAAAGTATTGTTGCATAACTAATCAAAAATCCTAGTTAAATTTTAACAAATTTATACAGATGCTGCTTTATTTCTCCTTTGGTTTCCTAACTCATAACCTTTTTATTGGTATTACCTTTGTTTCTTGCTTCAATCTTGTCCTTTGTGACTACAGCCCTTTCTTGTCAGAATATCTCCACATCTTTTGCTATCTAGTACTTCTAAAGTGTGTATCATTTCTACAGCCAAATTGCTGTAGAAATGACAATAATGTAGAATAAAGCATTCCTTTACTACCAAAAAAAAAAAAAAAAAAGAGTAGTAACTACTGCAAGGGATCACATTTTCCCATTTGGAGCTCCTCTGGACTGCTTCCATTTCCCCAGCTATCTCAAGATAGGAAGCCCAGCTGTTTTCTTTTTTCACTTCTTTCATTAGAGTTCACACTTTACCTCCAGATACCCCGCTAGAGCAAGTGTCTTCCTACACCAAAGCCCTCTGGAGATGTATAAACATTAGTGAGCATGTTAGAAGCACTAATGTGCAGAAACTTGCCCTCTGCTGCATATGTGGCCTCTCCAGATCTGTGCAGGAGTGTTCTTCTGTCTGAAAATAAAAAAGAGTGGAGGAAATAAGAAGAGTTCTGTACAACTGCAGCAACACATTTTTTCCTCCTTTTAAATGCATTTACCAAGCAAACACCCAAATCCACTGGAGCTGTGGCTGATGAGGCACCTATCTTGCAAGGTTGTGGTCTCTGTTTCCTGAGGAAGAATATGGTGTGCACTTCCTCCATCCCCTCTACCTTTGTCTGCCATCAGCTCTGTGGTCTCTTTCTTACCTGAGAAAGCAAGGTCTTTTTATTATATGAATAGGCTGAAACAGTATTTTTAAATATTTTACCATTACTACTGTTACTTGATCACAATGAAATTATGGTCTTATTTTCCTTCTCACAAAAATTTATGAGAGAGTCACTAGAATAGGAAAAGCATCATCTGACAGGTGTCTTCTTTCCTTTAGATTCATTCCTGCAAATGTTTGCAACTTTCCTTGTCAGAGAATAATGCACGGGATGCAGTAGCATTTTTCATTAACTTGGTCACCATTCTAATACTAACAGTACTCCTATAATATGTACCCAAATGAATATAAGCTTGTTGTTGGATGTAAGTGATGCTGACCTTCAAAATGGAATGGTCACTCCAAAAAAACACCTTTATAAAAGGAAAATTGCCTTTTTTGCCAGCATTGTCCTATCAAATATTTTATCTAAGTGGTTAACTTGATAGCTTTAAGAAAACTTTGTTGTGATTAATTAATGTATTGTGTCTTGCTTGATTTTATTTCATACCACAATTTTTAATTCATTTAATTAACAGTATAGCTTCATTAAACAATGATATGTTTTTAAATGCAGCTAATTTGCAAAACAGCTTTTGAGTTACATCTTAATGCACCTCTTGCATTCAAGTTCTATACAAATTGCACTCTTGCCTGACCCATGACTGAAATTAGACAGAGTCTTAGATATTTAAATTCTTGGAACATAATAAGAAACTGAGAAACAGAAGTGGGATAGATCCTTCTTTGGAAAAGCAAGGATAGCAGAGAGCTGCATATTGTGAAAATATTTAGGACCTAGACAGAAAAAACCCTACAACTTCAGTTAAGACAAACAATAACAATTTTCCAAGTGTTTTCTTATTTATATATAGGTATTTTAACTGGTTGGTTTATCTTGGTTTGTGGCTTGCTTGCTTCTAATTAAAAAGGTCTGATAAATATTTTAACCTATAAAATGTCAGAATTGAATTATTAAAAAAAGGAGAGAGAGACCTGTATAACTCATCACCTTTCGGTGAAATGGATTTCTGTTAATTGTTGCCTCTCACTGCATGTAAGGTGGGAGACAGAAATCCAGTAATGTCAAGTTGTGAATATAAGATAACATTCACAATGTGCCTCTCTTTTACATCCTTTCACAGATATTGTTTCCTACCACAGGGTCCAAACAACTATTTGATGAATGAAGAATTATTATTTTCTGGGTCTAGTTAGGTTTTAAAAATACTTTCTATGAATTTCTTAGTGCAATTTGAATTACATTATAAGAAGCACAAATAACTAAAGGTGACTGGTAAAAAACGACATGATATATAGTTTATTTCCTTTTTTTTCCTATTATGGCAATTTGCCATAATATTTTGCCACCCTAACAGAACCAAAACCGGCTTTCACACTAATAATGGATTTAATGTGCCTGTGATTAAATGAACACCCTTAACGCATCAAGCATTCTGTTGTGACAGTTTTCTAGGATACCTGGAGTCCCAAGAGCAAGACGCATTCAGCACCACTTTAAAAAGTAAATAAAATCGCAGATTGCCATGGCAACCGGCCAGCCGCGCTCCGTCTCGCTCGGCCGCTCCGAGCCGCGCCGGGGAGCGGCTGCCCTGCAGTGCCCGCGAGCGGCCTCTAGATGCCGCTGTTTACTGCGGTTCGGCAGGAGCGGTGCGCGCCCCACGCCGCGCTCCCCGCGCCAGCAGCCGGGGGACAGCACTTTCGGGGAAACCAGCAGAGCCTCTATGTTTTATGTTTATCTGTAAAAATAACGACTCCCCCCCCGAAAAAAAAAAAAAAAAAAACCACAACAAAAAAAAAAAAAAACCCCAAACTTGTACTTTCTTTTTCCAATGGGATTGCTCTCTAAAATACAATTAAAATAGTTTTCATTGAGTCCTAAGCCATAAAATGTTCCACGGGAACGCCTTCCTAATTACAGAAACTCCTTCCTACATACACACATACTTAATTATTCTGGATGTCTTTGTTTAAAAATGGCACTGTATAAATATTAATCCTTTTTTTCCCCAACTATTCTTTGTTCCTTGATCTACATTCATTGTAGCACAGTAAATTTGAGATCATTACATCAGTTACTGCTATTTAGATGTAAATGTCTTCAAGGAAGATTAATTACTCTCTAATTTGGATTTTTTTTTTAATCGGGATAATGAAGACATTCTCTGACACTTATATGATAATTTAAAAAAACCACTCATAAATCAACATAACCCCCACAAACACAAAAAAAAAGCCCCAAACAGAAACTCCCCTTGAGCCTCCATATAATACAGTTCACAGCAGATAAAATTTTGGAAAGTGTATAGGTAATTTTTATAGCATTTAAACTAGTAAATGAGGTTAAGTGAAGCTCCAGGAAGCCATTTATTAGTTGAAATATTCATGTTCAAGTTGCATATCCCTCACAGGAGCACCTTGGTTCCCTCCACAACATGGGACAAGTGAAGAATTACAGAGTGCTATCTTTCAGAAATGAAAGAGAGACCACTGATTCCTTTAAACCAGTCAGAGAAGTAGAAACTCTGACAGCATGGTGATCTATCCACAAGCACATAGAGAGCATGTACTCACACACGTAACTTCTCAGTTTGGACCTCCTGGTAGCTTCTCTCAAAGAACAAGAGATCCCTGTTTAGGCAACTGAAAGCAACTGTTATCAACTGCTATAGGAATGCTTTTGAATTACCTGCTATAGACCTCTTAGAAGTGGAAAACGAGCCACCAAGAGCACTTGTATAACAGGCTGGAAATTCATTATAGTTCTCTGAGGAAGCAGGAGAGATGAGAAGCTTTTTTCCCTTTATCCTGTGTGACTCAAGCATGCACCACCCTTTTGTGCACCACCTGCAACTCATTGATTACTTGGGGAGGGTCAGGCTTACTGACACTATGAAGGATTTCCTTGAATGACAGTTTCATGCAAGGGATGTACACAGCTCATGGAATAAAGAACGCAAGCCAAGACTCACACTCTAGTTTTGTCCACTATGCCTGGGAATCAGCACACACACACACACGTACAACCTGCCACAGCAGGACTTAATTGTATTATCAAAGTGAATAGCATCATCAGGAGACACCGCTAAGAAGTTATTCCAGAAGTTAGGAGTTGTGATTTTGAATCTATAAAGACAAAAACCAAGTAAGCGTGTTCTAGGCTAGAGGAATACTAAAAACCATTTAAACGTAAATTTCATGGCTGTGCTTAAAAATGGAGCAAGAAAAAATGCACTATGCTTTACACAAAGCTTGATTCTGTAAGCATGCACTGTTTTATCCACTGAGAAAAGGAACAGGATCTTATTTGTAGATCCTGAAATGACTTGAGATGTGCATTGCTTAGATAGGGCGAGAATACGAGATTTTTGAACAGACACAAAATCACAAATGTAGCTTCTTAGAGCTATTTAAGTTGAAGCAAGCTGTGGACAAACTTCCTTCAGTTAGATGACATTAAAGGTAAGACTTTTAGGATTGCATTGTGAGGTAGATGCCTGGGTACTGTCCATAACTTACTTGAAGCAACTAAGATATTTTTAGACCTGTTTTTGGGACTTTGGCATTTTTTAAAATCATATAGCTTCTCAGATGTTCTCCAATATTATGCAAGATCTACTGCACATCAGAACAAGTAGTATCAGTGTTAATAAGAACAGAACTTGTGACTGCACACTTTAAATTGGAGCTTCCTTAGGCTAAGTGGGAGCACTGACATAATAATTTATAATGCTAACTGAAAGAATGCAATTAAAGAAAGAATTATAAAAATGAGCCTCCTGTCTGTATTTAATGGGGAGGAGCTGTATTTTTGATATTACCTCCTCTTAATACTATTAAAACATGCAGGTCCTAATCCAAAACTAAATTAATTTCTCATGCATTAAAGCCCATGTTCAGGCATAGCATAATTCTGCTTTATGACCAATTTTTTCATTTCCACTTTTGGGAAAACTGAAACATACAAACTTCTGCAAGAGAAGCAGTTATGTTCAACTTCTAAAGACTGCTTCAAAGCTTATATCTACTAATAGAAAATAACAAGACAGAAAGATTACCTGTTAGCCATAGATGTGTCACTGCCAAAGAACCCAAGCTTTGGCAAAAGCCTTTACCTTACAGTCTCTTACATTAAATGTTTCAAAGCAACAGATGGGCCTGGCTGAGGAATACCTGCATTGTTGCTCCATTGTGAAAGTGTAGGGCACTGAGTTACCACAGAAAAAATCAGAGTGACAAGAACTCTTTTGTCAATGGAGTGGAGATTTTCACTTACGTTAACAGACTTAGATACAAGATCAAATACTTAATGAGGATAAAACCTGAAAGCTCACAATTCCACTGGTTGTCTTGCAGTAGGATACATGTCTGCACAGAGAAAGATTTTTGCTATACCATCTTTACAATGCATGCATCTTTTGAGCTAGCAGACAGTATCTTTGTTCACTTAAATTCAATCATGTTAATAAGAATCTCATAGATTTTCGATTTGTGTTTTTTTATTATTGCTGTCAGTAATGAAAAGCATATTATTGTGCTGAATACAGCTGGCTGTTTCACAGTGTATCCCGAAATTCTCTGGCAATCATACAGTTAGAACAAATACTAATATTTCAGTAAGACTCCCTACATTTCTCAGTCAAAAATCAGATGAACAGGAACGCAAACCAAGCAGCAGCTGAAGCACATCTTCTTGAAATGACTAGTGTTCAGTGTATCAAGTTCACTGAATTGCACAGGAGTTTTGTGGAATTGACAGCACTGAAGCAGTGGGGGAGAAAAGGGCTTTATAATTATTACTCCTCACTGGTATGGTAATAGCATGTGGAAGGTGCATCTGGTTTTGCAATGACTAACACTGTTTGTTATGCCTTATAGTAAAAGACCTCACAATTACAGAAATGAGATAAATGTATAATTTCTGTATTACACCTTCATGTGTTTTTCCTCTGGCATCGGGTGCATTTTACCTGAGTTTTCAGTCCAAGAAAATCGGTAGGTTTCTTTTTCTATTGCCCAGTAGTACTGTCTTCAGTGACAAAGAGTATATAGATATATTTGACTGTGAATAAACTTGACTAACTGTTTTTCAAAATATTTTATTTTGGAAACAAGTATCCTCTCCTCATCACAGGCCTGAGGTTTGCAAGCACAGATATACATGAATCAGACAGAAGGCCTTCAGTCTATCTAAGCTTTAAAAAGATAAAGGGGAAAGACAGAGATATGAAAGAAAATCTAAGAACTGATCCCTGCAAATCCATCTGAAAATAACAACTTTCTGGCCTATGTCAAAACAAACTTTGTCAGGGAAAAAAAACTGTGGCACTTCCAAGGTATTCCTAATATTGCATTTTTCAGATTATAAGGTGTCTTCCCTTAGAGGGGGAATTTTCCTTGCTCACACAACCTGAGTCTGCCCAAGTCCATTGCAGGAAAAAGGGTGATGGGTGCTTTGTTAGGCTTTGCTGTAGACCACTGAAGCATCCTCCTGCCTCTGCTAGGACTAAAAGCAATCTAATCTATCTGTCTAGACAAGGCTTTGCACTGGTCTGATCCCTTCCTTTGGTGCTGCTTGTGACATCCAGAAATTTGACAAGGAAAGCAATTATTGATCAGTCTGAAGTGTGTTTTGCAGTGATAATTGTCTAAGCATGACTGAGTGATGCCCCTGTAGATAGGTGCTTACTTATTTCCTGATGCATGTCGTCCTCAGAGCGACAGAAACATTGATAAGAGAGAGGACAAAATGACTAACTTTGATGGAGTTTGTGTTGAAAACATCTGCTGCTTGTCAACATGGGAGGCAGAAGCAGCGATTTATTAGTAATGAAGAAGGAAAACCCATGAAACTCCAGTTTATTCTTCCTCTAAACTATTTTCTAAGAATTCCCAGTTAGTTTCCATAAAGAGAAAATACTGCCCTATTACCTGTATATTTTTACTTTGCTTACAATTTTATTTACATGATAACACATTATTTACTTTAAGACTTTGAGTAACTTCTGCCCATTAAGAAACTAGGACAATAAAGTCGCTAAATGGAACAGTGAAAATCTATGGAGAAGTCATATTGTGACCATTTAGATTTTTTCTCTTGCCTAGAACCTAATATTTTTTAGGATTTAGAACAGAATGTAAATGACAGCAAAGATATTTGGTGACATTTCCATTCTGTGAATACATACCAAACACAGACCTGTAATTTTCCCCCATTGTTTTTGTGAGAGTAATTTTGTTTGGATTAATCTTTTCTTTCAGGCTCAGCTCTGCATGAGCACTGTGCAGAATTCTGGCTTCCTTATCAAGAGGAGCTCAGAGAGGAACTGGCCTCCAGAAAGCCAAAATTACATCAAAATACTTCCCCAGAACATGGTGGCAAAGACAGAGCTGGGGTACTGCCGCCCATAGGAGGAGGGCACACACCTTGCCTTTTACAGATTTTGAGTCCAGGAGAACAAAGCGTCTTTGAAAATCACAGCCATGCCACTGGGGCACAGAAAAGGGATGCAGTCTGGGAATCTGTGCTCTTCCCTTCAATGTATATGCATGGCAAATAGCTGGGCATCATCTGCTCAATGAAAGGGTGTAGCTCTTGCAATATTTCTACCACCACGACACTAAACATACAACTCCCAAAAGACAAAACCTCAAAACCATAGATGCCTTGGTTTAATAGGGACGTTAAGAAATGCAGAAATGTTGGAAATATGAAGACGTGATCATGACAGCATGATGCTTTTAAACAGAAATTAGTCATCCATCTGCCTGCCTTTGCAATTTAAAGAATAAAGCTATGTCGACGTCAAACAAGTTTATATTTTTTTTGTTGTTTTTTTTTTCCCTAGAGGACATAGGGTTTAATCAAGCTTTACTACCTTAGTAACCTTTTGTAAATGGCGAGGCATGACTGACAGAGGAGTAGGACTCAAAAAAGAAGATATTTATGTTCAAATCCAGGTGTAAAGATGTCAATCTCACTGATGCAAGTTGGTGTGAGTATATTGATTTAAATTGAGCATTTTCTATATTCTGTGCAAGCAGGTCATAAGTTGAAAGCAGAAAAACAAAGTCAATGTCTGTTTTGGTAAACCATGACAATGCCTGAAGGAGGTCTCATTCCACATTTTGGGTCTCATTCTGATCCTAGCAACATTGCATCAGCATAACTTTGTCTATTAAAACTACATTAGTGTTCTGATGGAAATGAAAATGCTTCAGTAAAACTTTCTTCAGACATTTTTTTGTCTAAAAGCCTTTAGACTTAATTTCTTTTCCCTTCTACTCTTTTTAAACAATAAAGCATCAATAAGACATGAGGTTATTTGCAGGTTCTGGAATATTTTTGCCTTACACAAAAGCACATTGGTTGGAATCTGCTTCTGCATTTTGATTCATTAGGTACTTCCATTGTAAAAAAATGACGAGTGTAGCTAAGATTTAAGCTTATTTTTTCTTCTTTTTTGTGCCACATGAAATTACATCTAAGTGGTCCAATTATTGCATTTTAAACAGCATTTATTACTCTCCTTTAGTAATATCCAAATGGATTCTTAGTATTATAGTAAATAGACACTAAACCTTGTGAGGGAGGAAAAAGCCCCACATACTTTCAAGCAAACAATTCAAGCCTGCATATTAATCTGTACCTTTAAATAAACAGCAATAATGAAGGGGAGTTGGGCACCTTGTTGTATTGTACAGTGACAGGGATTAAACATTGGCACTGCAAAATGCCAGCTTTCAGCTTGTGCACTTCTGGACCCTTCAGAGCCATGAACTGACATTTGCAATCTTTGTCAGTCAAAAAAAAATGGCAAATTCACTTAAATTTAGTTCTGCCATTCAAATGGAATGAAGGTCATCACCTGCCCCTTTTGTGATTTGATTATCCAGGGACTGAGTTTATTTTCCTGAAAAAAGACACATTAAAAGGTCCCGATTCTGCAACTCTTGCCTCATCTCAGCAGCTCAATTGGCTTAAATTATTAATCATTAACTGACTTAGCTACTGCTGTTTATTTAAGACTACAGATTATTATATAGTCCAGAGCTGCTCACTTGAGTGTTTTTCTTTCCTAGAGCTCTCACAACAATTCTGAAAAACAATTAAATACACTTTGAAATTGCAAAAATGAGTATAATAAATAAATATAATTTATAACTCAATTACCTGGTTTATTCAAATGCTGTAGTTATATATGGTTTACATTACCCAAAACACTTGCATTGACTTCATTCATGTAAATAATGGCTGCCGGTCCAATCCTTCTACCCAAAAAGACTAGGTCACTGTGAAGCAAGCTCCTGAATTAAAAACCATTCAGTGTACAAAGTCTGGACCAAAGCATCATGCTTGCAAGGAGAAACATGCTTTTAAGGATATGAAGAACACATGGACTCCACAATGCTCTCCATATGCTGTTTCTGACTCTGTGGCATTCCTCTCTCATCTATACAAAAGCCCTGAACATTTTGGGGTTAGGAGTGCAGCAGAATATAGGCATCACTTTTTGGCCCAGGCTTCTTGTAAGAACTGGGTTTCCTGATGAGACTAAACTCGGCAGAAGCCAAAAGCAAGGATACACCAATTCCAGTGCCAGTTAGAGCAGAGCAAATGTCTGCCCTGTGGAGGTAGACTCCTTCATGGATTAAAAACTATCTGTAACATGGAGAGCCTTCACTTCTTTACCTGCCACACTGAACTCCTAATCTCTTCTCTTTCCAGGGACAGCCACATCAGAAACACCTTGAGAGACCTCAGCAAAACTGGCAATATGGCCTTGAATGCTTCCGATTGCAGATGGGGCCAAGGATGGTTTCCTAATGACTTCAACAACATACAGAAACAAGACCTCTGGGGATAATATTGAGGATTGCTTAATAGTTAGCATATAACCTGCTATCTGAACACACAAGCGGATTTTTGTAATGCATTTTTTCACTACGCTGCACTGAAGGGGACATCCTAAAGGGGCACCATAGGTCAGCTTCCAGTGTTGCAGTGCTCTGCCATGAAATAAGGAAGCTCATTCATTAGCATATGAATCAGCTCTCCACAGAAAGTGGTAGAACTGCAGGAGAGGAAAAGCCATTTTGCTTTAATAATAACAGCCTGTAAGAGGCAATCCCAGGTACAAAATGATCAAGTGACCAGAGCCAGTTCAGTGAAGAATGATAGCATTTTATGCTCAACACTTCAAGATTAAAGTCTTTAGTTAGCTAAGCATAATGTGAATCAGTTTCATGTATAATGCATTGTGTGAGTCTGTAGCCACTGTGATACAATGTAAGCAATTCCATTTAGTGCAATTTGACTATAGCTAGTACAGAATAATTGGAGGCAGTTTCTAGCATGCTAGAATTTGAGTCAAATATGATATGGAAAAGAATTTGATACATAATAATATGGAGGCAAAGATAACAAGCAATGATGTGGATGAATCGTTGGTAAGTTATAATACAGAAGTCAGTTTAATAAGGTGCGATGTGATCACGAATCCAGTGTTCTTATACATAGACAAAAGGCTAATCCATAATGGTAAAGAAAGGCAACTATTAAGAAACAGTACAAGTAATGGCACCACAGCTGCATTTGAGGGGAATGTGACATCGAATACTGCAGTTTTCTCAAATATAAGAGCGATGGAATAAACATCTACCAGAGGGTAAACAAGAGGCTACTCAAGTGAGCACAGCACACAGCTCAGAGCAGCTCCTCACATTGCAGGGGTGGCGTTAATGCTGCACTGGGTGATTCCAACTCCCGCTCAGGAATTCAGCCCCTTCCGTTCTTTTTTCTACCATTATTAGAAGCAGTTGTGACAGTTCTAAACCCTTTGGTACACTGGGCCTCAATTTTACAATCTGGTGTGCAAATACAACAGTTTAAAGACGTGCCTCTTCCATGAGGTTAATAATGTATGATTAGTTAAAGTACTACAGAGTTTTAAAGCAAGCACATAAACATTAACATGACAGATCTACATGTAAACATTGTTGGCTTTCTAAAATTACTCCTGAAAACAGCAGAAATGTGCTATTATTGTGACTTGTGATTGCATTGGGTTTAAGTCCAACAGACACTAGTTCACCGAAATTTTTGTTTCTCTTCCTAACTTTTCACAAGTCTAACCCTGTGTACATGAGAAGAGCTCATTTATGAGCATGTGCTAATCGGTTCTGACTACAAGTTTAAGTCATCCCTGAGCAAACAGAAAACTATTCAGCTTAGCAATAAAGTTAAATAATTATTACCAGGCTATGTGATGTGACTACAATGTGACATTGAAATGACTATGGTGTGATTAGAATAAGAATGTTATATGCCTGTGATGTTACTAGAATGAGGCTATAAAACGTCTGTGATGCCATACTGCTGTGATATGACTAGTGTCAGGAAAAATGTGTGTATTATTAATGCATACATAAACATGCCGTATTTCAGAAGCAGACTGCATTACACAGAATGCTAGCAGTTCTAATTATCTTCTTTATTAATGGCTGTTCTGCTTTGTATTTTAAAAGACAAAAGAACTGCATACTTAATTCATTCACAGAATTCTTTTCCTAAGTGGTTTGGCAGTAAGGTTGCTCCTTGATGTCACTTGCTTGACTTTCAATGCTGGAGCTCTAGCCATCCTTCTTGTATTACATAATGAACATTTTTCTTAAACTATTATTAGATACAGTTCCGTTTTCTAACGTTACTTGATGTCATCAAAACCGGGATAATTTTTTTTTCTGTGTGTAACTGTAACAAGAGAATTTTGGACACAATTACAAAGCACAGCAAAACTGAGAGTGTTTAATCTTTACACATCATGGGATTACAGGATGTGCAATGCTCACATACAGTGTCTGCATCCATATGACTTGCAAGGATATGTACATTTATCAGTATGTAGCACACAATTCCAAACCATGCAAATTACTGACCTCTGAGAGGTACAAGCAGCTCCTACCATTCGTTAGTAGTGCATCCTATGTGCAGACACATATGGGAGCCTAAGAGCCTGCACCTGAAAATGTAATCTTCAAGGTAGAACTCCGATCTTTAGCTCACCAATGCTATCCACTGAAAACGTGCAAATGAGATAGTACCACATACAGAAAAAGCCAAATGCTGATGTTATCTTTGTTTTTTTTTCTATCCACATATATTTGAAAGGCTTAGCCAGAAGCAGCAGCCCGCGTGGCCACGTACCTGGGCATACTAAATTGGATAGGTTCTAGCATACAGCTTGTAAGTTCAAGCTGAGAAACACTAGCAATAAAAGCACAGTCAAATAAAGGTTCATTCATGCTTCAGAAAACGTTGAAAAAGGCTCTACATATAATGCACTATAGATAATGCACTATAATCATCTTCTTGTGACACTTTTGAGGTCACTCACATCATAATACATTGGCATTTTATTACAGTGTCTTCCAGGCATGTGATGCTTCTTTGTGGCTAGCTGGATAATTTACCTGTGTCATTTATGGGGAAGGCGAAACGATCACTTTTATTATTTATCAAACCACAGAGAGGAGGAATCTTTTCCAGTTCAATGTTTAAGCAGACAAAACCCAAACCAGCAGAGTAGCTCTCTACCTCCCTTGGCGAGTGTCTCCCTGACCCTTCGGGAAAGGGAAGGAGAAAGGTGTGCAGGCGTAAATGGGAGCCGAGACAGGGCTGGAGTCAGAGCAGCCTGAATTATAGATGAAAGGGCATGTATTAAATATAAGGCCGAACCGGGCGAAGGCGGGCCGGGGCAGGCGATTGCCTCCGAACCTGCGCGGCGCCGGGCGGCGGCCCCACGGCCAGCGCAGCGCTACGCGCCGGGCCCGGCTCGCACCACGGGCGGTCGCGCTGCCCCGCGCAAGCGACACCGAGCACGCACCGAGGCATCCCGCGCCCCCCCCCCCCCAACACCTCAAACCACACCACCAACCCCAACGCACACCGAGCCCTTATTTCCAAATTACTCCTCAGCCGCGCGAAAACCCGACGCTGCTTTCCGCCCCCTCCGCGCCCCCCGGGGCGCTGCGCCCCCGACCGCGGAGCGCTCGCCCGCCCTCCGCCCGCGTGTGTCCGTCGCGCTCCCGCCGCGGAACGCCCCGCTGCCGCCGCGTCCCCGCGCCCCCGCCGGTCCGCTCCGCTCCGCGCGGCGCGCAGCCCCCTCCCGCCCGGCCGGGCCGGGGAGCGACGTGCCCGCCGGCCAATGCCGCGGCCGCGCTCCGCCATCCACCGCCCCCGTCGGCGCGGGCCAATGCGGTGCGGCGGGAGGGGTGGCCTCGCACCGCTCCCACCCTCCCTTTGGGCTTATTGAGAGTTATATCAAGAATTTCAGTTCAGAGAGAGAGAGGGAGAAGGAGAGAGCGTATGTGAGGGAGAGAGGCTGGGAGGGAGGGAAGAAGGGAGGGAGGGAGGAGGAGGAGGAGGAAAAGCGCCGCCGCTTCCTCCCGTCACTAAAGCAATAACCTATTAGGATTTTTTTTTTTTTTTTTTTTTTTTTTTTTGGGCAACTGTCACCCCAGAGCTAAAGAGGGAGAAGCACCGCCAGACCAACTCTTGCCATTTCCAGTCAGAAGTTGCAGACTTCATGTAGCTGCCTCTGCTCCGCCGAGAGAGGGACGGGAATGGTGTGCAGTGCAGAGTGGAAAATACCCCCGCTCTAAGAAGCGGGATTGCACCGGATTTTTCTCTTGCTGTTTGTTTGGGTTGTTGCGTGCACGTTAGGCACCCAAAGGATCACCGCTTCACAGGAATGAAACGTGGAGAGGATGACTAACGACAGAACTGTGAATTTGTTCCCTGGAGTAGCTAATTTGCCACCCCGAAGCAACACATATCTCGAGGAGGAAGCGTTTGGCTGCTGCTGATTTCTCCAAAACTGGTGGTTTACCAGATGCATTGTGCTGTATCTGCTGGAACAGATCATTGCTTAGCTGCAGCAGATCGTCAAAGGTAGACAACTAACGTAAGTGCAAAGTTACCCTTAAACTGGGATGCATTTCCTTTAAAGAAAAAAAAAAGCCAACGCACAGTATATTTATCTAGGGAAAGAATCAGTGTTTGGGATTCTGTTGGTGTTGGTGGGAAAGGCTCACCTACTCGCTGTCTCTGCATCCCTACCTGCATTACTCTGCTGGAAGTAATCACAGGCATCAGTTAACGTGCAGCTTAATGCAGATAAGATTAGTGCTCAGGGCTGCCTAGTTCCGTCAAACTGTAGGTGCTGGCAGCCTTGCACCCCGATAATGCGCGGTTAGCAGTGCATGCAAACAGAAGTCTGTCAGTCGCTTTCCTTTTTTTTTTTTTTTTTTCCTTCCACCTGCATTATTAGTCTGCAGTATTTATATGTGGCAGCTGCTAATATCATCCTGAAGGGAGACCAGTGTCAATGGGGAAAGGCTGCACCTTTTTTCCTCCTCATGTCATCAGAAAAATGTATATTCCCCCCATCTGTAAACATGCTCCCTGCTTCAAAGTTACATTTGGAATTTCCAGCCTCCTGATTTAGACTGTGTTAAAAAAAAAAAAAAAAGTTTTAGGTTATTAAACAGAAGGAGAAGTATCCAACATCTGGAGAAGAAACATTGAGCTGAGAGTGTAAGAAACTGTAAGTCCTGTTATTGTCTCATCAGTTAACAGGGATGTGAAGTAGCCAGTGACGACTGCTGCAGCAGCAGCATGTCCGGGTGGTTATTTCCCAGTACGATAGCTGTAGAGGGGCATGCAAGGCACAGCGAGCAGAGAAAAATCTGGTTAGCAAGAGCTAAAAAATACATATGGAAGCAAACAGCAAATTGCATTTGGCAGCTGGCATAGCAGTTAGAATCTAGAAGTAGTCCAGGAAGATTTTTTACTTGTACCAAATGACTGGGTGGAGGAGGGTAGAGGGGGAATGCACTTCAGGGATTACACGGTGTACCAAGAAATTATTCAGAAAGTATGTGTAGAAACAGTAGCTACCCTTAATCCTGCAAATAGTTCTTTTCATTTGTGCTCTGAGCAAATGCAGACGATGGGATATTGGTGCATTTGTCCGGAGGGCTTGCTTGTAAAAGGGAGCAGTAGGAAAATGTACTGCTGGAAGCATGCATTGCAAAAACAAGTAGTAGTTGGAGATTGTGGATTTATCATGCCTAAAAAAACAATAATGCTGTTCTGTGTGGTTGTGTTGACAGTGATGTCTCCAAATAAGAAATGAGATGTAATGCATCCTGCAGTCCATGCATGCCTCCTCTTGCAAATCGCGCATCATTCCTCTCTGGAAACCTTTAAGTCCTAAAATCCGTGGAAAGAGAATAAAAACATTATCATGGACCTGAGGGATTTTTACCTGTTGGCCGCTTTGATTGCCTGTTTAAGGCTGGATTCTGCTATAGCTCAAGAACTTATTTACACTATTAGAGAGGAGCTGCCTGAAAACGTGCCCATAGGGAACATACCAAAGGACCTGAACATTTCTCATATCAATGCTGCCACAGGGACCAGTGCTAGCCTTGTCTACAGACTGGTGTCTAAAGCAGGGGATGCACCTCTGGTCAAAGTGTCCAGTAACACGGGGGAAATCTTTACAACATCTAACAGAATAGACAGAGAAAAACTATGTGCTGGAGCTTCCTATGCAGAAGAAAATGAGTGTTTCTTTGAACTTGAAGTGGTGATTCTCCCCAATGACTTTTTTAGGCTGATCAAAATAAAAATCATTGTAAAGGATACTAATGACAATGCACCTATGTTTCCATCCCCTGTCATCAATATCTCCATCCCAGAAAACACTCTGATCAACAGTCGCTTTCCAATCCCATCAGCAACAGATCCTGACACAGGTTTCAATGGTGTGCAGCACTATGAGTTGTTAAATGGGCAGAGTGTCTTTGGACTGGATATTGTAGAAACTCCAGAAGGGGAGAAATGGCCTCAGCTGATTGTGCAGCAGAACTTGGACAGAGAGCAAAAAGACACCTACGTGATGAAAATCAAAGTGGAGGATGGAGGTACCCCCCAGAAATCCAGCACAGCTATCTTGCAAGTCACAGTAAGTGATGTCAATGATAACAGGCCAGTCTTTAAAGAGAGTCAAGTAGAGGTCCATATACCAGAAAATGCCCCTGTAGGCACCTCTGTAATTCAGCTTCATGCTACAGATGCTGATATAGGAAGCAATGCAGAAATCAGATATATTTTTGGTGCCCAAGTTGCCCCTGCAACCAAAAGATTTTTTGCTTTAAACAACACCACAGGGCTGATTACAGTTCAGAGGTCCTTAGATCGAGAAGAGACTGCTATTCACAAAGTGACAGTGCTGGCTAGTGATGGTAGCTCTACACCAGCCCGTGCAACTGTCACCATCAATGTCACTGATGTAAATGATAACCCTCCTAACATAGACCTCAGGTACATAATAAGTCCCATCAATGGCACAGTGTACTTATCTGAGAAAGATCCCATCAATACAAAGATTGCCCTAATTACGGTTTCAGATAAGGACACTGATGTGAATGGCAAAGTGATCTGTTTCATTGAGAGAGAGGTCCCCTTCCACTTGAAAGCAGTTTACGACAACCAGTATTTGTTAGAGACCTCTTCCTTGTTGGACTATGAGGGCACCAAAGAATTCAGCTTTAAAATTGTGGCTTCTGATTCTGGCAAGCCCAGTTTGAACCAGACTGCCCTGGTAAGAGTTAAGCTGGAGGATGAAAATGACAACCCTCCGATTTTCAGCCAGCCTGTAATTGAGCTGTCAGTTTCTGAAAACAACCGTCGTGGTCTATACTTAACAACTATTAGTGCCACAGATGAAGACAGTGGGAAAAATGCAGACATTGTTTATCAGCTTGGTCCTAATGCCTCCTTTTTTGATCTGGATCGAAAGACAGGAGTTTTGACAGCCTCCAGAGTTTTTGACAGAGAAGAGCAGGAACGTTTCATTTTCACTGTTACAGCCCGAGATAACGGCACCCCTCCTTTGCAGAGTCAAGCGGCTGTAATTGTTACTGTGTTGGACGAAAATGACAACAGTCCCAAATTTACTCATAATCATTTCCAGTTTTTCGTATCAGAGAACTTACCAAAGTATAGCACGGTGGGGGTGATCACAGTGACTGATGCAGATGCTGGGGAAAATAAAGCAGTGACCCTTTCCATCCTGAATGACAATGAAAACTTTGTGCTGGATCCGTACTCTGGAGTTATAAAGTCCAACGTTTCTTTTGATCGAGAACAGCAGAGCTCTTACACCTTTGATGTAAAGGCAGTGGATGGAGGGCAACCTCCTCGCTCTTCTACAGCAAAAGTAACAATAAACGTGATGGATGTTAATGATAACAGTCCTGTTGTCATCTACCCACCTTCTAATACTTCTTTTAAGCTAGTGCCACTCTCAGCAATTCCAGGATCGGTGGTAGCTGAGGTCTTTGCTGTGGATATAGACACTGGCATGAACGCTGAGCTGAAGTACACGATTGTAAGCGGCAATAACAAGGGTTTGTTTCGGATTGATCCAGTGACAGGTAATATCACTCTAGAAGAAAAACCAACTCCTAATGACGTGGGCCTGCATCGCTTAGTTGTCAACATAAGTGACTTGGGTTATCCCAAATCCCTGCATACTCTTGTGCTTGTATTTTTATATGTAAATGATACTGCTGGAAATGCCTCTTATATTTATGACTTGATACGCAGGACTATGGAAACGCCTTTGGATCGGAACATAGGGGACAGTAGCCAACCCTACCAAAATGAGGACTATCTCACGATCATGATCGCTATTGTGGCGGGTGCCATGGTTGTCATAGTGGTGATATTTGTCACGGTTCTTGTTCGCTGTCGACATGCATCCAGATTCAAAGCTGCCCAGAGGAGCAAGCAAGGTGCTGAGTGGATGTCTCCCAATCAGGAAAACAAGCAAAACAAGAAAAAGAAAAGGAAGAAAAGGAAATCTCCAAAGAGCTCTCTTTTGAACTTTGTGACCATTGAGGAGTCCAAACCTGATGATGCAGTTCATGAACCTATCAACGGGACAATTAGCCTTCCAGCAGAGCTGGAGGAGCAAAGTATAGGAAGATTTGATTGGGGCACAGCACCACCATCAACCTTTAAGCCTAACAGTCCTGATCTTGCCAAGCATTACAAATCTGCCTCTCCGCAGTCTGCTTTTCATCTCAAACCTGACACTCCAGTTTCAGTGAAAAAGCACCATGTGATTCAGGAACTCCCGCTGGACAACACCTTTGTTGGTGGTTGTGACACCCTTTCCAAACGCTCTTCCACTAGTTCAGATCACTTCAGTGCCTCAGAGTGCAGTTCCCAAGGAGGCTTCAAGACAAAGGGCCCCTTACACACCAGACAGGTAAACGAGCACTTTTACTGGTCTATAAGTACTGCATACAAGTGCCCGATCAACCAGTATTAAAAGTGCCACTGTGTTGTGGGTTAGTTTTTTTTTTTTTTGTTTCATGCTAATTTAATTTAATTAACATTATGGGGGGAACAAAAAAAAACCGTAACCAAACGCCAAAAACAAGAACAAACAAACAAAAACCTTGACCTCTTTTATCATTTACCTGGGGCTTAACCATGTGTTTGCAAAATGCCTCTGATACTTTGGGTTTTGAAGAATTTTCATTGTTAGAGGACTGTTATGCCTCCATGCATGTGCACATACGTGTGCATAAGCAAAAATGAAAAAAAAACCTTTTTTTTTTCTCCCCAGTATTTACCTGTCCAATTGTAAAATTTATTGAAGAACTGTTTCCATATGTGCTAAATTTCAGTCAGAAATTTGACTGTTTCAAGGTTGAAGGGATATGTACATTGTTTCAAATTGCAAAGTGAGTTGGCTTGAATTTCTTTTGCTGTTCAAGCTGATTTGGAACCTTTCTAAGTTAGTGTAACTAAAAGGGGTAATTTTTTTTCCCTAACAAAAACAGACAAATTTCCAAGATACTTCATCAGTGAAGCACGTGGTTTATTGGTAGCATATAACTAAGCCATACGTAAGTCTTCCTCTTGTTTGAATTCAACATGATTTTGTTGTAATAGATGAAAGGTGGTATCGCATAGACAGTTTGCTGCGTATTTTAAAAAGTGGCCAAAGCATACTTTTGAAAGGAATGCGTTCTCTGAATACATCTGAATTATGCAGGAAAAAGAAAAAAAGTCAGCCCATTGTAAATATTTTCTCATCTTAGTAATGCATAAGTGATCTGACATATCTCATTTTAAACTGTGGAACACGCCATATGAAGAGGGATTAGGAAGCTGAGAGACTCATATTTCAACCAAATCCAGCATTAGGTTGTTGGGTGGATTTTTTTGGTTTGTTTTTTTTTTTCTTTTTTTTCCTCCTTAGGTCTAATAACTCCTTGCTAATAAAGATTTAAATGCGGTGCTGTCTTAATTTATTTTACGGGCGCTCGTTCTTGCGGGCGCCGCGGGAGCGCGCGCGCGCGCGGCCCGTAGGTGGCGCCAAGGCACCGCGCGGCGCGCGCTGGCCCCGCGCCAGCCCTGCGGAGGCCGCGCGGGCCGGGAGCGCCGGGAGCGCGGGCCGGGAACGCCGGGAGCGCGCGGCGGGAGCGCCGGGAGCGCGGGCAGGGAGCGGTGGGCCCTCGTTCCAGCGGCCGGCCGGCTCCCTCCGTGCTCGGAGTCGCGTCCGTGCTCCTTGCGGTACCCCCCGAGTGAGGGTGGTTTGTCTGAATTTGTCAGGGATACGGATCCTAGGGAACCAAGCGAGACGCATTTAGGCTTGTCTTTGCAAAACGATTTTGACGGTAGCCAAGTTTAGGACAAAGTCATCCTGTTGTTGTTGCATTAGCCTTATCTGAGATGAATGTGCCGTTCCCACAAGTGTGTCTTGACTTTGCGTGTGTCTGTAAGGTGACACACTGACAAGGTGCTAAGAACAAAACGAGCGCTTTGGAGGCAGTTCTGCTAAAGTAACTGCTCTGACACAGCTCCTTCTTATGAGACACTGAATACACCCTAGAAGAATCTCACAAGCCCCTAATCTCTCCAAGGGACTTTAAAGAAGGGTCTGCTCCCTAAGCCATCTCACAGCACTGTACACACATTGTCAGCGTAAGTTAAAAACAGCCATTAAAAAAAGAAACAAACAAGAGTTATAGAAGAGCTCTGCGAAGTCTGTGCTTACTTGTCTGAAGTTTTCTCCCCAGTTTTAGTTGTAGAATGTTATCCCTCCAAACCATACATTTCTTTTCTGTTCTGAGATTATTTTAATTAAGGCATAACTTAGCTTTCCAAACTCTATCAGAAAACTCAGACTTAACTCCCCATAGTATCTAGAGGCAGCTGGGACACCCAGAATTTTTTAACCTGGTAGAATGTGTAAGCTCTGCATGGCAAAATTGAACATGAGGGGCATAAAACTCCCACGCCCATACAAAAACAACTGGCAGTATTTCCAGAGTTACCTGTGTTCATTACATTAAATACTCTTGTCTCCATTTAATAATATCTGTAATTATAACTATATATGGACCTGATTCAAATTTCAATGATATCTTAGTGTATCCTTTTTGAAGTCAGTAGCTACTCATGATTTGGATTGCTTCCTGAAAAAGCTGTGTTATTATATGTAGATGAAAATACAACTCTTTCTTAGGTAGACAGTTACCTAATCTGAGTTTGTATATTTTTATTCTGTGGGGAATGATATAGTGTCTTTTTGGGTTTTTTTCTCCCAATGATGAGTATTACAGGATGTAATCTTTTTAGTCTTCCTTGTCAATTTTGGCTGGAGTAGTATAACCATCAATGGTAGTAATCATCAACAATCTTCCTATTCTTCTGTCTGTAATTCCTAAAATTATGATGCATTTTAGCTGATATGCATTTGCACAGAAGTTAAATACACCATCAAGGTCTTTAAAAAAAAATTGTGACAGAGTATGACCTTTAAGCAAAGTATTCAAAGATCTTACTGAACAGTAGTGTGTGCTAATGCCACAGCATCTGAAAACAATTTTTACACATTCCTTTAGGAAGAGATACTTAGTTCTGTGCCACTGTTTCCTTCAGGTTTAACATAACTAATTTATCTGCATCTAATTTTGAGTTAGGTTACTTATGTATGTTCGGTAACTTGGTGGGTTTTGTAAAAAGCATGGGAATTGTTGATGATGTTAAGATAGGGAAAGATGAAATATAGGATAAATATATGTCTAAGAAATACTAGCATCCTCCACCTTTACTTACAATTTCTTTTAGTTCAATGTAAACACACACACAGTGTGTCTTGCAGATACATTAATATTAGAAAAGAGCTGAGACCTAAGTCAGCACTTGGACTGCATTCAAGCAAAATCCCAATGCTTTTGTTGGGCACATGACCCTAGAAATCTGTTAGAACTAGGTCTTAAATCAAAAAGCATTTAGAATTTAAAATATATTGTTCAATAAAAAATTCTTAGGATTTTTGGGGGGGGTTGGGGGATTTTGTTTTGGTTTTTTTTTTGGTGGGCAATTTCTGTGCAATCATAAATAAATTTAGTGGAAATTCTGTGGTTAAGTTTTTACATGTGACTTTGAATTGTACAGATTGATGTTTCACAAGTACCCAGTATGAAAACCAAAGCCTCCTTCAAGTGCCTATCTTGCAGTAAACCTGGTGGATGCTCTGAAAAGAGCATTTTTGAATACTTGAACTTGGGATTGTTCTAAATGCTAATTCACATAATTAGGAGTATGGAAAGGATGTTGCACACCACCAGCTTATATAGCTAAGCTTCCAAAATCAGTGTTATGACTCATAAAGAATGCTGAAATCTATGCAGGCTTCTCAATCAGTGTTCTTTTCAGTATTTGATTGAACTTTAAAATGCGCTTCAAATTAGTAAGTCATTACTCCAAACAGCTACATAGAAATACAGCAGAAGACGACATGTTGTATTCTTCTGTGTGAAAGACCTCTTTTGAAAAGCAAATAAACAGACAAAAACTCCTACTCAATGTCATTAGATTAACAATAGATTAAATAATAAAAGAAATTAAGGCAAATTTACTGTGGTTATCCCAATTTTAAATTATAACAACTTCATTTAATCAGATTTAAAGCACAGCAGTGACAAATAACACAGGTTTAAAAAATGTGTATCAGTATAGGTTATGGGCAAAACCTTCAGTCTTCATTCCTAATCAAAATGCATTTAGGCATGTGCTTAACTTTCATTTAATGGGGTAAAACTGAAGCAGATCCTTAAGGTCCAAGTGACTTGAGATGTTGTCTTCAAGAAAAAGTCATAAGCACACTATAAGCACTTAATGATAATATAGAAATTTTGGAAATGTGCACAGTTCTAGAAGATTCAGGAAAGTTGAATATGTTTTAACACTGCCCTTGTATTTCTGTGGTCTAGTGGCAGAAATTAAGGATTTGGGGCTTGAATGACACATTTACTACATTCCATACTAAAGTATAATTTTAATCTTAATCACATGAGCTTTGTAGAGATGCTTTATTCCTTTTTTAGCCAATGGACTTCTAGCCTGTTCAAGGAACAAGTAGCCAGGCTCTGCTGATCAATGCACATCACTTAAGCTTTATGTGGCAAATCTAATTGATGTTATCTTACTCTGGAGTGTTTACATTTGTAAGTTTGGAGTTTTTGTAAGAGAAAAGAAAAGCTAAGAACATTAATGACTCTTAATTTGATATGCTGAGAGTAGCAATTTTAAGGTGCATAAGTTGATGGAAATCTGCTTTGGAACAGCAGTGCAGAGCTTACGTCACCTGCAAATATTAAAATTCTGTAACCATAGCATTCCACAATTCTGTGTGCAGTATTATTTTTAGTGGCCTTGTTTCATCACTTCGTATAAATAAAAAATACATGCATTCTTTTGTATGCTTAGTTTGGTTTATGTGTTAGCATGGATATTAGTCTTGGGTGAGGACTAGTCATCTGGAAAAGTGTCTGCATGTAAAATTCAATTGTTTTCTAGTTCTGTATATTTGTATATCTATACTAAAATATTAGAAATTGTAATAATATACAGTGTATTTTTTCTATTGTTGTATAACTGAAAAATAGGTTAACAGATTTCACAGAACTGTCTAAAGAAATTCATCTTTGAGCTGAGACCAAGCATGGAAAATTTCAGCTGAAAAGGAGAATTTTTCAGAAAGTTATGAGCATGTGAAAACTGGGAGCTATAATGGATATCTGAACATAACCCTAAGCTATAATACCATTTTCAGTAGTGACGGTAGACTTGCTCAACTAGAGTAGGGAACATTTTGTGTATACAGATCAGACAGTAAAAGCTTAGTAATCTTCATTTCTCCTTAAATGTTTCCTGTGCATGAGATTTTTATCAGAATCACTGGAGTCTCATCTGTCCCAAATATCCAAAGCCAAAGTTTCACATATGCTAAGAAATTTGTGCCACACACGTGAGTGAGAACTGGATCTTGAGAGTTTTATGCTATTGCAATTTTGTGATAATGTTCTTTTGTATATAGGAACAAGGGAGAATCTTTTTTGTTTCCATTTCAGATTTTCACTTCCAAAGAATCTTTTCTTCTAGCGCAGCAAAACCATATCAGCCACACTTTATTGACAGCAATTTTATTGTAGCTAGGGGCTTACAGTAAGCTGTTTATTGCTGTTCCCTAACACAGTTGACAGCAATTGGGGAATTAATTTTCTTGCCCCTGATGTGCTTTCTTGGGTATAAACAACAGATGTTAAAGATATGAAAACTGTGACCCATTTACATTCAACAACTTTTTATGGGAATAGTCTACCTGTCTGAAGTGCAGGTTTCAAGTCCTGAGTAATTTTGCTCCATCAGTTCTAGGATTCTTTTGCAGTATTGTCTTATATAAATACTGTCCCAGGGCCAGATACGTAATGCCTATGGATAGAACCTCATCTAGGCATCTTCTGTTCAAGAATAGCTGGATTCAGGTTTCATTTAGTTAAGGAGATGCTGTGTCTTCTTACTCTACCATTTAATTGCATTGAACATATAGGATTTAACTGGCAAAATGAACATAAAGTGTTCTGAAAGACCTAACAGGAATTACAGGTGCTACCTGGTGTTCTGGTATCACTTCTTTCACAGAACATCATGGTGGTCTGTAAAATCTATACTCATAAGTTTCCTCAGTTGCTATTTAAGTACGGCCATGTTGCATCCATTCTGTAATGTCCATATCTTTGCTGAAGAAAAAGAACATACATAGCATCATGTCTTATTTTTTTCCTTCTTTTATTTCTTTGGCTTTCCAACCTGTGACACAATGTATGTAAAATTATTTATCCCGGTACACTGATGTGGGCACTTAATCAGATCATTTCTGGTTTACATGAGATGACATTCCTTTGAGTGGAAAGATTTACCAGACTGTACATAAGAGATAAATGGGTAGATAAATGCTATCACATTTTACTGAAATGTGGGGGGAGGAGAACACCTTTTGTTCATGTCTATCTTTTAGAAAGACATTTGCTACGTAAAGGGCTTTAGCATCTTAGCTAACTGAGATTTTAAGTGCTAGTCTAGACACAAAATGCATGTTAACTGTTCCCTTACAATTAAAACACCGTACAAAAAAAATTACTCCTAAAGGAGCTGCAATAATTTACTTGCAATGGATTATTTTCTAGGGAGGTATAAACTCTCTCTTGAAGCAGAAATAGCTATTTCTGGCAAAAGACACCTTAAATTGATATTGCTACTTTTTCAGTGGTTGTGAAATAATGAAAAATTGAAAAAAAAAAAGGTAAATTGTTTTGAACAGCAATATTGTTGTAGCCATATAAACCCATGTATATATTATTCCTGGGACCACTGAGTTTCAGGAAAACATAAAGGCCACTACATTTTTGGTACAAAATTAATGTAAATCTTTCTAAAAGTATCTGGACATTCAAATCTTTGAATAATTTGGCCTTCATTCCCAATTTAATTTTTGGGTTTTGCACATACTCTGAATTATATGTGATAATACATTGAAAGGTAGTTAAAATTAGATTTGTGATCATACTGAGGTGTTTAAATTGTATCAGTCTCAAAAGTTACCTATTCTTTGCATCTTTTTTCTTTTGCAGCAAGTGAAGTGGAGGGTGGCAGGGGCGGAGATGTGTTTTAAAGCCTTGACATGGGTTGTCCTGAATCTTCTGTTACACAGAGAGAAAATTTTGTAATTCTTCATTTGTCAGGAGTTTTTGGTGTGTAGAATGTGTAGTTTCCTATGACCTCATATTGTAGTTTTGCCATTTCTTTTGTAAAATATCACTCTGAACTTTTTGTGTGCAAATATTAATATTATTACTTCAAAGTTGGTTCAAAAATTGCACGCTTCCTGTGCAAGAGGACTATAAAGAGCCTTTTTCTAGAGTCACAGTTCATCATTTGAAGTTGAATCCAAGCTGGAATAAATCTGCTGGTTTATTCCATCTGCAGCTCTTTCTAATATTAACTTTTTTATAAAAACAATAGAATGATATTGAGATAATATTTCCAAAATATAAAAGTATATAAAATTTATCTGAAATTAAGTGAGTTTAAAATCCTTTTATTTTGAGCTGAATCTGATAAAATGGGAAAGATCAGCAGGTTTTTTCTTTCTTCCTTTGCTTCCCACCTCAGGTTTGCAGAAAGGAGATTTTAAAATAACCGCCTCTTCCCAGTCCAGAAAACTAAGTCGGATATTCTCACTGGCTGATAGCTGAAAGAGAATCACTACTGATATTGATTTACAAAATACTTTGTAGCCTGAAACTGATGTTCGTTCATTTGCCCTCATTCCTTCCAGTGAAATTGCCAGATGCTTCAGTTCTGAAGGATGTTCTTATCACCTCCTAGGCTTTCATGTGTTACTAGTAAGAAAACTCTCTCACTGGTTTTCTTTATCATTAAAAAGTGTTAAATATCTGCCTGTACAATATTTTTCATCAAATGAACTAATTTAGACTATGGCTTGTAAGGTCATAGAGCCTTTAAAACACTGAAAAAGTCAAGAGGAAGACCATGCTTCAGTTATGAATGGTATTTTGCTATTCTTCCCACCCTTTGTTGATTGGTAGCCAGCTGTAGTATCTCTTAAATGTCTATGCCTGCTAGATGTAAACATCTGTCTCCTTCATAACACATAAAGTTATGGAAACAATTTGCTTTCAGATATAAAGGTTCTGTAGGATGCATATGTTTCTACATATGACCTATGCAGAGCTCAGCTGCTCTGCTGAGCTTCATGGTGAAATGCTTTGACCACTGAGGTCTGTCTTCTCTTACCAAAAATTTTTTGGAAGAAAGTTTTTACAAAAGCTTGATTTTACAGGAAGGGATTCAGGAGTTTCAGAGAAAGGTGAAGACTAATGAATTTTAAGAGAACACCTCCTTCTTGTGTTGACAGGATGCACAGCCTGAAAGGGAATGATATTTAACACCTTTTTTTTTAGTAGCTTTCCAATCAGTGAGTAGGTTTTGAGAATACTGTTGTTATTCCAGTCCCTCTTCTTAGAGCATATGATGAATATATCATGATTTCTTCAGGTGCCCAGCTTCTGATGGTGGATCTTATTTCTGTGAGTGATGTTCACAAAAAGTATAATTGGTACAGTTTTCACCAGTACACTTAGCTGGTAGTGCCTCTGCACACAGTGCATTTTGCTTCTGTTGAGACTATGGTGGGATTCATCTTGTTTGATTTCTAATTCTGTAACAAATCTAGTCTACTTCAATGGGTTTGGGATTTACCCCATCCTGAAGAAAATATAGTGCTTTAAGCTGAGTGACAAAGCTGAGCAACACAGCTTAATGAGTTGCATCCCACATCCAGTGAAGAGTATAAATTGGTGTGATCCATATTCTTCACTTTCCTTTTCTCACCAAGGTCAAGAGAAGGGTTTTAAGGTTACGTACTTCTTTAAGTGAAGGTATTATTTAAATAATGCATGTGGGCACAAAAATGTATGTGCACAGTTGCCCTTGAGAAGTCTTCTTTAGTTTACGACTCAAATTCAAAGGTTTCCAAATCAGCAGAAAGTGTTTTACTGGCTTTTTATTAAATCCCTATCTGGCCATCAGCTATCTGTTTTAGTAAGACAGTGCAATGAATCATCAATTATTTTGTTTTGGTGCCGATCTGAGTATTTCTGGCTTTCCTCAGCACTGCACGTTCCTTGGTATCTTGTTCTGTGAACTTTAGTACAGGCCATTCACATTATAGTGTAAAAATATTTCTTTTACCTCTCTGGTAAAAGATACGTGTAGCAGTAGAAATTTTCAGTCAGTTGTCAGATTGTCTCACTTTCACCATTGCAAAAATACAGGCCAAAATGTCAGTGACATGCTAGGTTACCACTAAGAGAATTTGAAATTGCCTTCAGTTTGTGACAACAGTACTCTGAAACATGGATGGTGTTGAAGTCTGCAGCATCCAGAGCAGCAGGAGGTAGGCTGTGTACCACTTGCAAAGCCCATATTTTTTAACTACTGCCACATAAATAAGAAACAAACAAAACCAACAAAACCCCCCACCAAACAAAAACAGCCAAACAAACAACATCCGTCCCCCGCCCCCAAATTAAATCTGCATCTGCTGAGGATGGTAAATGTTGCCTGTTGTAATTTAATCTCTCTACTGTACAGGAGATGGACTTTGCTATTTGAGATTTCATCAGTTTCATTGCAGAAAGCTGTTACATCTGTCAAACATTTCAGTTTGAATTGAACGCCTGATTTTTTTGCCTTTGTATGCTACAAGAGCACCAGCTTGTCAATCAACAGAAGTACAAAATTAGACAAGATAGGTGATCTGCTGCTGTGACTAGAATTTTATTTTTATTTTACAACACCTTTTTTCTTTCCTAAACTTAAAAATGGCAGTATTTTTCTATAGTGGGGTAACATCTGAGGAAAATGGATATAATGAAGGGAGGTCACTCCAATCCCACTTCTAATGCCCATTCTGTTGAAAGCACTGGTACAGTCCAGGTGGACAATGGAGCTGTAGGTGACTATCTGTATGAATTTTATGAATGTCCTTCCTGTGTGAATGAGATAAAAATATGAGTGAGACTTAAATACATTTGATTTTGTTATTCTTCGTTCTTGCTGTGGTTTTAATGCATTGCAACAAACCTCATGCAGCCCAAAGTATTTAACCAGTAGGGCAGGACCGCTTCTGGGTAGGCTGCGTAAGCTTTAAAGTTGCCTCTGGGCAAAGCAGGCTCCAGAACCTTCAGCAAGTAATTTGAATCTTGTAAAATTCTTGGGGTTTTGATCTGCTTCCCTGAGTACAAGTCAGAACTTTTGTTTCTTAATGTGATTTTCCAAATTCCCGACTAAGAAATGGACAAAAGCATAGGTGTCTTTTGAGAGGTTTGAGAAACTGATGCACTTCTGTGGTTTTGTGATGTGTCTATTGATAGCATCCCCACTGAACATCCCTGGATTTCAGTATCACTCAGCTTTGCTGAATCTAGGCTTTGGCCCTCTTCTGTGCTTTAACAGTTGATTAAGAAATACTCTAATCCGTCACAGAGTACCAGGAAGCTAATGGCTTGTGAAGTATTTTAGTCCTCAAGCTTCCGCTATAAATGATATGAAAAATAGTATCATTTGGCTGATGCTTAAATACATCTCTTTCTTTTATGAGATACTATCTCTGTCCTTTCACATTTCTCTTTTTATTCTTTTCTTTTATTCTCTGAGAAAGCTTATTTTTGTAAAACACATTTATGCACATATTAGAAATCTGAGTTTCCCCCTCAAATACATAGTATCACAGTACAGAAGTGGCACATTTTTTGCACAATCTGTTCTAGCACACCCAACACATAACCACACATTGCTTGTGTCCGCACAAAGACTTTTAATGAACCATGGTCTTTAAGATTCAAGGATTTGAAACATTTGGAAGCATATCTGTATAGCAGCATAATATGGCAAGCCATTCTATATGTGTTGTAGTTAAAAAAAAGTAGACAAAATAATTATTTCATATATGTTTTTATTTGCTCACTTTTTTTTTCTTTTCTTTTCATAAGACCAGTCATACTTTTATATATGGCATAATGCATTCACAATTTGTAATAGGCATGCTATCTCACAGACTTATGATAGAAAATTGATTCTGAAAGGAAACAAGAACAAAAAAATGTTAATCACAAGCAGAAGAGCGGAGATTGCAACTCAGTAACTGGATAGTGCTTCTTGAGTTCAGCAATTTGAAAGGGAGATTGGGAGGAGAGATTAAAACATTCATATATCTTTACATTTCAAAATGGTTTAAAGATGACTGAACTTGTAGGAAAACTTATTCTTTAGTAAGAAAGCTGGCAGTGCTGCTGTGATATACAGATTGTCAGTGATCCTTGAGTCTACTTCTTCAAAGCAGTGTGCTGAGTACTTTTCAGCAGAGCAGTTCCATTCAGTGCCTGCTGAAGCTTTATAGATGGTGCAGATCACCTCCAGACAAAGTACTTCTCGTCGTCAACTATGATATTTATGTGTCAAAAGTATCTCACAGAAGCGATTCCCAATTTTAGAACTTTCATTCTTTGGATCAGTGGTGACCACATTAAAAAACGCTCTGCATTCACTGTCTCACACTTGGTATTATTTAACATTTTCATGTCCTAGTGCTAAATAGCAGCCTTAGTTGTATTCAGTATTGTGGAAATTCATTTCAGTAAGCCTCTAGCTACTGAAAAGTGTTATATCTTACATCCTGCTGTCCTCAGTAAAGATAGTTGGGGGTCAGGATAGCCCTCTGCACTGTGTGCTCCTGCTTGCTACTGCTCATGACATTTAGCATCTGATAGGGATGCTGTGATAGCGCCTTCAATTAAAAGCCATAGGCAACAAACATAACAAAGAGAATCCTTAAGACTTCTTAACATTATGCCATTGCTTTGACTTGAATAAGACCAGCATGAGAATAAATTGCCTGTGTTAGCTTAATTGTGATCTTCACCTAAGCACTACCCCTGAGACCTTAGACCCAGCAGAAAATGCTAGTGGGAGTATCAGGGGCTTTTTCTGAGATTGCTTAAATTTATCATATTTCTTTTAGAAAACACTGACACAATTTTATTCCAGCTTTAAAGCCTTAAGCTTTTGCTGCCTGTTTTGGGTTTTCATTACTTTTATGTCTATACAGTTACACAGAAAATGAAAAACAAAAAAAGCCTGCATATCTCTGCATCTAACACTGCTCTGCAACTATATAGCACCTCATTAGTTTTTTCAGTATCAGAGATAAGTTAGCATTCTGTCATGAAATCTGAACTGCTACCATGTCTTGCTGAAGGTTATAAGCCGTGCCATAGTAACTTTCAAAAAGCGCATTAACTCGTGCAACAGAAAATTCAGTCTTGTAAACACAAAGAAATCATATAGCTCTATCTATCTGTGAAGCCAATTTGTTTGACGTTTTCTTCTGTAAATTTTGCTGCTCTTAGAAATCTTGAAATAGAAAGGGAGAAATTTCAGTTTTGTCTCTTTTTGCACAATGCAATTGACTGACATAGACCTAACCTCATTTACATTTGGACTGTGCTGTACACTCATTACTTTTTGAATGTGATGTGCCTTTTCTCATTTTTTTAAGATTCTATCTTCACTGCAGGAAGAAAATGTTTTATATCAGGATTGCTGTTGTGAGATATCTGCCTAAATGTAAAATCCTTGTGGAGACAAGAAAGAGGTATTTTGTACCTTACTATAGCTGCTCAAGGTCAGCCTGGAACAATTCACTCGGGGTTGATCTCTACTGGCTATGTACAGATGAATCTACAATACCTTATCCTTAGCAGGATTTTCTACTGCCTTACCTACTTCAGTATGAAATCATGCTGCACTGTCTTGCAGTGAGGTGCCTTTAAGGATATGATTTACATGTGTACTTACTCTGGGTCCTTTAACACTTCTCAGCTGATGCCAAGTTGAGTCTGTCCTACTGTCTGGAAAAACCATACAATTTGGTCCTGTGGTTGAATTAAAGTCCTTGGGCTTTCACATATAATACTGATGATATTAGCAGAGGTACCCCTAAGTGTTCCTGCCAGGCTTGCATCACCATCTGGTGTAATTCCAATGCATTTTCATATATCTTCAATGTCGGTGTTACTGTTCTGCAAACTGTGCTGGATTGCCAGTGATTGCAGCTGCATACAATGGCTATAACTCAGTCACCCCCCTAAGGCAGAGTAATATGAATCACCAAAATCAAACATTAATTCTGCACAGGCCATTACTTTGTGATGGTAATGGTATAGATGTGCCTGTATTCTATTTTTACTAAAGTAAACCACAGTATTTTACAGGAAGCATGATCAGAATAAAACGTGCCATCCATGGTCTACTCCACGTTGGCCATAAATGTCCCTAGTAGACTAGGAACAAATGTCAGTTCCTTTACAACTAAGGCAAGCAGTCCTGGGCATGAGTTGCCTTCTTCGAGTTTTTTTGTTCTGAAGCTTGAGTCTGCCTGCTCCTAAGAATGCTTTTCTCAGTGTATGTCTTCCACCTTTTGAAAGTTTCTCCTGAAACTGTCCATAGGTTTGGGGTTTATATTTCTTAAAATGTTCCTTTTTATTGTCTCATCTCTTTATTTTTGAGCTGATCTTGATGACTTTTTTTGATATTTTCTACTTCTGAACTTTCTAGGTAATTTGCTTGCCTCATATACAGGTGTTCCTGTACAGGTGTTCCTCCCATCCTCTCATTTTCAATATACTTTTATTAGCAGTATTTTCCCCCATCAACCTGCCTACAAGACCACATATTTGATACAGTCAGTAGTTACTCGGTGTGAGACATTTTCCATTCACATGTGATACCTGCTGGCTGCTGCTTCCAATTATGCCATATGCTGGAAAGCTGAGCTGTTGAAGTATTGGAGTGAATGTTATAATCAAACTAGTTAAGAAGTAGCAGTGTGTCTCATAAAGGGTTCTGGACAATGTCTGATTTCTGCCATAAGCAAAATACTGACAAGTCCTGCTTTGTTTTCTTGCTTTTTCAGGTGGCAGAGAGCTAGACATACATTCATTATATTGTAAAATCATAACCTTCGAGATCTTGCTGAATCTGCCCTACAGCTATTTATCACATGATTGCAGGGAATGAAAATAATATTCTTCCTTCTACTAGGAATATGTTGCTAACCTTGGGGCGAGATAGTGCATAATTTTTTGTGTGCCTAGTCTTGCTGTTATATATAGACTGTTTTGAGATGAATCAGTGTTATCATTTCCCAGAATTTAGCACTAGTGCTTTAGCAGAGCCAAGGATATTTCATATACTTAGGCTCTTGGCTACAATAGTGACCAGGGATCTCAAGTCTGAGTCACATTTATATTAATGCCATTTTATAGTCATGGACAAAGGCCAAAAAGATGCTAATATCATTTGCTCACAAGTTTTTTTGGGGTTTTTTTTTGTTTTTTTTGGTTGTTTTTTTTTTTTTTTTTTTTAGGTTAGAGCTGCATGTAACTCTACTTACTCCAAGTAAGGGCTATCTGAACCCAGCTCTTATTTCATATTCATTAATTTTGTACTTGTGAAATCACAAATGTTTCCCTGATGGTTTTGCTTGTAATCAAGAGTTCAATCTGTCTCCTCATGTTTGTGTGATCCCTCTTTCTTCTTCCCACAAACAGACTGAAGGAGATGCAAAGATCTCTAACACTTTTTTCTGTCCTGTGGCACACATCCTTCTCTTGCAGCTTTTTGAGTAATAGCTGGGTTTAAACAAGAAGCAGTAATTCACTTTAAATAGCAAGAATTACGGAAGCTGAAGCTCAGTCCCTTCTCACAATTACTATTTTAACCTCTGAGCTGCCAAGCTGCTGCTTTTATAAGCATAGCTCTACTGTAGCTGTGTAACAAATACGTAGCTCTGACTTCTTGAGTTACTCTGTTTGCAGAGTGATATGCCAGGAGTAGTTTTAAGCACATTGAAATAATCTCTGACACTACATAGACACTGTCTGTCATGGCCCACTTTTGAGCTACTTATGCATATAGACAACATTTTTTAGTATTGTCTAAAGATAAACATTTCTGGAAAAAAAAATTCCAAGCTATGTAAATTGAGTTTCAGGTTTTAGTGTCTGTGATATGTTAACATCTTTAGAACAGCTGGACAGCGTGAAATTAGCAGAAAAACACTGAGGCATATTCAACTGAAAATGGTTGAATATGCAGATTAGACTACATCCACTGTTTTAAGAAAATAAATACTTCTGAGTGTTTTTATGATAGCCTGTGCCCTTAACAGGAACTTTTACAGTTATAAAAGACATGCTATTTTCTAATCACGGGGGATGAAATAATCACATTTCTAGTCCACAGTTCTGTGATATTTTTAAGTAGTTTAACACAATGGTAAAATGCCTTGTACTTAATCCAAACCCACTGGAGCTTCAGAGTATGCTGTTCCAACTTGCTGTGTGGATTTTCTTCAGGGGATTCCTAGTTGATTAAAGCGTGATAAAAACTGACATCAGGAAGGGCAAAGTTTGTTTTTGTTCTCTTCTGTATTGAGTTAGCTGTCCCAAAATTTAGGCATAAAAGCAGCAGTCCACTTTTTCAGACTCAGCCAAGGCAAACATAATGATTTTAAATTCTGCAGACCATACTTGGGCAAAGTGCCCTTTTATTTTATTGAGAATTTTGCCTGATTAAGAACTGTTTCCCCCTTATCTCTGAGTTTCTTGGACAAACTGTGTTGACTCTGATCCAGTTATGTAGAGCATGCTTCTTAATCTGGCACATGAAACAAAAGCTCAGCTGGGAGAGGAATGCAGTATTTTTTCTTTGCATTTCAGTTGAGTCGAAACTACTTCTTTTAAGCTCAGGCTGTGAGAATCATCTTCAAGCAATATAACATCATACACAAACTCAGGTGATAGATGCTTGGAACGAATACAAGTGTATGATGGGGCACATCTTTCCTGTTAATAAAAACAAAAAATAAGTAAGTGCAGCATTCAGACTTCCCTGTTCAGTTCTGTCAAGCAATACTGTTTTGACTTCAGCACTCCTGCTGTTTGGAGTCATGGACCTTTCTTTTTACACAGACAGGGTATTATCCTAATCTGCATGCTGGGAAAAAGTCCAGCTCAGAGTAGCTGAAATTTTAAAAGAAGTTTCACTTTTGCCCACATCCCAGTTTTGAATCAAGATTGCTTATGTAGGAAGGCTTGCTACTTCTAGAGTTGTGGAGAGTGTCTTGAACCTCTTTTTTAAAACTTTTTTCCTCACATTTTGATTTATTTTCTCTGTGAAACTTGCTCATATTTCTGCCAGTGTAATAATGAAAAGAGTTGCGCTTTTCATTTCTCAAACAAATTATTTTTTTTCCACCTGTACTAAGGCTTCAAGCTCTGCCAAAAATCTGAATAGAAATCACCAATTGTTCTGTAATTTTTTAAGCAATTGCCATTGAATATACCCACTGTTGTTAAAAATGCTGTAAATACATAAAACTTCAGCAAGAAAAATCTAGCACAAATCATAAACGAGTAACTGATGCAAGTACTAACATACATATTTTTCATTTTAAAACGTATGAATTATGAAACATAAATACATTGTCAGTAAACCCGTGAGTGATCTAGTTATCATTTTATCACGTGTTGAATGAGGGGAGGCTGCCTGTTCACTGAAGGCTTGTCAGCTAATTTATCTCACAGGAGTACTGACAATACTCAGTTTAATATACAGAAGTACTTGCTAAGAAGCTTACCAAAACAATATGGTGGGTTTAGACTAAAATCATACCAGAAGGTCCATCCTTCAGTTCTCTGAATCATAAGAAGAAACAGATTGTTTCAAACGGAAGATGAGAAATAACATAATCTAACCAATCTGCACTTTGGTAGAGTCAGGATAGCATGGCTGAGGCTTTTTGCTTATTCTGAGCTAATGTATTTATTTGCCAGAATACTGAAGAAGTGGCCATTTTAATTAAGAATTGGTTTCCTGAAAAGCCAAACTCTTGGTAGGTTCAGACAGGTCTTTATTGGTGGGTGGTTACATAATGCTCCTCAGGGTCAACCAGCAGGGTGAAGCAGTTAAAGGCATCAGCCCACACTTGGGAACTGCAATATTTAAGGTACCACTGGAAAAAAAAGTAGGTATTTGCTTCCTTCACAGTTTTTATTACTTCTCCTAAAGCCTTCTGTCCATGATTCTTCTTGAACTTCGAAGTCCATGAAGTTTTTTTCTTCTGGGGCTTGGGAACTGTCACTTTTTAGAAATCTATTGATTAAAGTTTTGTGGCCCCCCTGCTTTTTTTGCTGTTGTTACCAGCTTAGCTTTTCTGCTTCTTTAGGGCACTTTGGCTTTTCTTCCTACTTTCTTCCTACCTAACCAAATGTAGCAAAAGTATTCCTACTCTTCTCCCTTACCCTGACTGCAGGCCTACTTTATTTTTCACCTTTGTGTTATTTCCCAGGAGAATAAGCAAATACTCCTGTGGAGTAACCATTATCTGTTAGGAAGTGAATCATACATCTGTCGCATGTTACTGGCTCGTGCTGTTTTATCAACAGTCAGTATTAAATGCGTAGACCTAAGTAGCATATTTGGGTTTGGAAATTTAAAGTAGAAAAAATTCCTGTTTCCTAAACCAATGCATTTATATCTGTATCAATGACAGCTCTTTCAAACAGAACAGGCAAAAATACTTACATGAGAGATATTGTTGCATAGCTCCTGAAAAAAAAATATTTATAGTGGTACTATAGTAGTATATATATATATATATATATATATATATATATATATATATATATAGAGAGAGAGAGAGAGAGAGAGAGAGAGAGAGAGAGTAGGGGTACATAGAAGTAAATATGTGTATAATTGTTTATATAATTTTAGGTGATTTAGAATACAGAAATATCAATATTACTCTTTCTGTAAAGGGTAAACTGAGAAATAAAATCTTATAGGTGACACTTATTTTTGAAGCAAATGGTAGAACATGGATTAAAAACTATGTACATCCCATGCAGAAGCGCTTATATAGAAGAATAAAATTAAATTAGCTATAAAGTGTTGATGTCTTCAGGGAAGAAAACATAGCAGTTTTAGAAATCTGGGATGCCAGTACCACATCAGCAGCTATTTGCATAGTATTGTCAGGGACAACTGTTCTGTAGACAATCCAGTGAATCAGAGCTGTTTGATTAATCAAATCAAGTCTCTGTTGTGGCAATGCAGAGAGGTTATGCTGGCAATCTGATTTGAAATCAAATGCTTATGGATTAATGAACACAAATCAATTGCTTCTAAGCCCCTTTTCAAGCAAAATCTTAGGTCTTTAGAAATGTAGCTAAGTAGGGAATGATTACCCTGGTCTGACAGCACAAGTGAGAATTTATCCCCTCAGAATACACTCTTTACAATTAAAGAAAATCCATGTAATTAAAAGGAGCCAAAACAAAGCAAAGAACAAAATTTGCAAGTCATGTTTGCTATTTTATTAGCATATGGTAATGTAAGCAATCTGTAATCATAGTTACATTGCATTCTAATTGAACAATAAACTTAACAGAACTATTTCATATCAGCTGAGGATCTGTCCCACAATCTGTGTTTTAAAAAGCAGTCCAGGCCTCATCTCCAGATGACCCTTGCACTTTATTGTATTAAAAAAAAAAAAAAAAGAAAGAGTACTCTTTCTTTCTTAGCAGTAGTTGTTCATTATATTCTCTTTAAAAAATGTGAACAATGTGTATATTATAAAAGGAAGTGTGTAATCCATTTGAGCATAAAAGAAAGTTCTTCTGCTTTTATAGGAATTGACTCAGAAATAATTCATGTACAATTTTGCATTCCCTTGGTCTCTCTCTTCTCCAAGAGGGCTCTGCTTTGGTTAGATACTAAATTAGTTATATCTAAATGCCACCTTTGTTTCTGCCCCCACTGAGCTTAACAGTTAATTTTCCTAGCTAGAATAAAGAAATCCTTGCTTTCATATTTTATCCCATCCCCATGGTGCAGTAGACCCATAAGAAGCATCTAGTTCTTACTGAGTTAAGCGAATAGAAGCACTTTTCTGAAGAAAATTGGCTGGCTTTCACACTCCACAGAAAAAATCATCAATTAAAAATGGAAGCAGCTGGAAATTAGCATCTCCCTCTTGTTGAAGGTGAATATTAAACTGCTTCCGATTATACTTTCCCTTTCTTTGTTTGAAGATGATCACTATTATTTTACAATTACGCTTTCACTTCCTAAGGTAATAGTGATAGCCTTACCTGCTTGGGTTTGTTTTTGAAAAACTTGACTATGTATAACATTTGATTTAATACTAGCTGTACTGGCTTTGTGCACAGCATAACTGAATACTAAGTTCATTGAGGATAAAATTTTTATCAGAACAGTTTAGGGTTAGCAAAAGATTTGCATTAAAATCTCTGGGAATTTTACATTTTATATGAAGTGCTTTTGGAAAGCCTACACTTTTGCTTCATGTTGAACTCATAAAGGTCACAGAATTCTAAGGATATTGTCTGCTATTTCACTTGAAACGTGATTTGATCTGGAGGCTAGAATATTTTAAATGGAAACATTAGTGATGACGGTAATTAATCTGAAAAAAAACCCAAAAAACAACCCAACACCAAAACAAAAACAGCAAGGCATCAGCCACTGTCTTAAAACTTTAAGAGGTAGATGCTGTTTTGTGCAAGGGGAAACTCCATGCACTGGCCTCTTTGATGAAGTTTCATACTGTGTCACCATCTTAAATTCTTGATTCTTTTAGTGTAATAGTGAATAAAATCTTTTAGCTGCATAGTTTAGTGCTAATTATTTAATTTGGGTCAGTTAGTTCTATTAATTTAAGTTGATTGGCTGGTGTTGATTTTCTAGTTATTTTGATTGCATTAGTTTAGTTGGGCCAAATAATTCAAACAAGGAGAATATGAAGCCAGTCATCATGTTGTCTTGTGACTGTGCATGTGCACGTATAGTTATGAGAACAGATATATACATGTGCTTGTATGTACAGGATTACATGTACCTATTGAAATACTGAGGATTCTGCTTCAGAGAGAAGACATGATGGTGGCCAAAGGTACGTTATTCATGTTGTCTAATAAACATGCACTAGAATGTATTTAATAGCTTAAGAGTCATCAGAAGGAAATTCAAAGTAATTTTCAACAGTTTTTATGAAGACAAACATAATTTCTATTGTGAATAACTCAAAAGTACTTCACGCTGTCCAGTTGAGCAGTTAACCAAGGCCTCATACAGTACTGGACAATCTCTGTTTATGAAAACAGCTGAAGATCTAATTTCATGACATTTGAAGATTTATTTTACAGAATAAAAACAGAAGCCAAATGTTTCAATAAACCATCTGAAAATCCTGTGCAATCGCAGTCCAAATCAGTGTGAAGCTTCTCCTACAGAGACCTATGGCATATATACATCAAAGGTGAATATATTCTGTAGGAGTGCCTTTAAACAAAAGCATGATAGAAGGCAGACGAGATGAACAGTTTGTAACTCCCAGGTTCCTCCTTAGCAAGCAGTTCCCTGGCTGAATCCCTGTTGCTTACCATCTAAATGAGAGTAAAAACACATAGGGACATCACTAAGGCATCGGCAATATGGTTGGAGAGAGTTTCTAACTGGAAGAGATCATAAGATGCTGCCAAACAGATATTTCTGATTCCATTTGTGTTGGATGCATTTTATTTTTTGTTTCTGGATGTGAAATTCCTCAGCATTGCAGCTATGCAAACCTTTGGTCCTGTGGGATCTGGGCCAGATATTTGCAAGATTTCAGTTGGGGAAATGCCATACTGATATTGAGAGTGAGCTGTCAAGTGCAATTTCCATGAATAGGTGTGTAGAACTTTGCACTGTTCTAGAAGATAAACTCCTTGCCACTAGTTTGGCTTGTAGCATTGGTTGTGGCATGGTTGGTTTCTGCCTGTGCTGTGCGAAGGCCTGTCCTGAGCATCTCTGTAGGCAAAGTCCATGTGTCAGTGTCCTTTGGGCTAATGTAGGCAGCAGTGCAGAGTGGTGTGATGGGTTTTGCAGTCCACGGTATCTGCTACTGCTAGTGTGACCTTTGAAGAGAGGTGAGAACCTCTCTTCAAAGGAAGAACAAAAAGAAAAACCTTCTTGTTCACTTATTTCACTTATCACTCTGTCAGATATTGAAAGTGTATCATTGCTCAGCATGCATTAAGCTTCCTTTAAATAAATTTATTGAGACTTTTAAGTGTTTTACCGTTTGAGCATCCTGCTGTTTTCAACACTGTTGCAAAGAGACAAAGCTAGTATCACTGTAGATGACTTCTGATGGTATTATACAGAAAATTCTCAACTATTTGTAAAACTAGCTGGGCAAAATTATTTTACTTTTTCTTTCGGTGTGTTGTTTGTGTTAGGCTTCAGTAGTCTTTTCAAGCTTAAATGTGATCCCTTCTGCAGAAAACTTCCCACACCTTATGCTCTGTGTAGATCAAAACAAACAAAACTAGCTCAGTGGTCTGGAGGCAGGATATGCTGTACCCATTGGTGAGTAAGAGTGATTTATGCAACAGTATGCTGAGATACATAAGTGATAGGTGGCAAGCATGTAGATCATGTAATCACACTCGTGGTTACTGTTACTGTAGAAAGGATAAGATCTTGCTGAATTTCTGAAGGTTGAGATAGCAGTGGCAGTACAATGCCTCCAAAAGACAAGTCAGATCTGAGAAATAAAATGCTGCAACAATAAATATCTCAGTTACCTAAGAGCTTTATTTTAAATTTTCCTCTATTTTGTGATTGATTGTAAAGCTTTGGCTGTTTCATTTTGTTTTGTTTTTATTTATTTGCTTATTTATTTCCTCTTTCAGAATTAAAATATCTAAATATTTAGTCATATTTTTTCTTAAGTTAAGATTGTGGTTGTATATGTCAAAAAAGACCTTAGTGCAACTAATGAGCAAACAAGCTTTTGTTTAAAGGCTTCACTAGATAATCAATCACAAATCCTGACTGGGAGCTTGTAGCTTTTACTTTTTCATGTCAGTAGAATTAAACCAAGGTTTACAGCTTTAAATTAATCAAGCTGATGAAAGGCTGGAGGTTTTTAAATTTTTTTTTGTTTGTTTTCCTAAAAAGTAGATAAATTTGACTTCTGTCTATATGGGAAAAATATGATAGGGATATACATGATCAGAGATAGAAATCCTGCATCTGTGTGCATATGAGAGCGAGAGGAGATCCAGACATATACATTACTCTGCAGTGTAAAAATGTTGAATTAAAAAGAAAAAAGCTGGTGTTTACGGAGAATGTTGTATTTAACGAGAGCAGCCCTGGAAAGGAATGCTCCCAGTAATCTCTCTTTAGCTGCCTCAAGTGGAAGAAAGCCAAGTTGTTCAGTTGCACAATGGGTTGCAATCATGTGGGAGAGTTCCCAGTTGGGAGTTGAAAACTGAAAACCTGACATGCATAAGTGAATGAAGTTACCCTATGTGATGTGTTGATTTAAGATTTTTCTCTCCCTCCTTAAAAATACAGCCTTTGTCTGGGTGCTGAAGAGGCGACATTGCGAGACACAAAACTAGTTTAAAATTGACATTTTGGAAATCGGTGATAATTTGTCCTGACGTTATGGCCACTGGTTGTGTTTGTGACAAGCAGGCTTGATCCAAGGGGGCACTGTGAGAGCCAAATTTAATAGACGACCATTGTAATTTTCTGCCTTGCAGACAGCAGGGACTTTCTAATGTCCCTTCACCACAACAATCAGGGATTACTAAATAACAAGTCCACAGGATTGGGGGAGGATTGAAAGGATTAATGGAGTATGACAAAATTGCACCTGAGGGAGAAAATCTGTAGCAGTTTTTGTATCCTGATGTGGTACATCAGGCAAATTGGCAATTGCTACTGATCTTTACACATGCATGTCTTCAAATAAAGTGGGTGAAAGTCAAGCAGATGCAACTATGAGGCTAAGGCTGTCATAAACATTCATGTCATCAACTGCATAAATCACTTAATACTATCGTTTTAAGTATTGTGATGATCAAATATATTAAGCATCAGTGGATTGTAGGCACTGTACTAAATCATTTTTTTACTTCACTATAACCTCTTATCCTGCTAAACTAAATCCTAAAAAAGATTAAAAATGTAGGGTTAGTCCAACCCTTCTCTTCAAAGATAATTAAGGAATACAGTTTCTGTTTAGGAATACTGTTTTCAGCTTTAGAACTTAAAAAAAAAAAAACCAAACAAAAAAAACCCCAAACATATAAAAATTGTTTTGCAGTCTGCATTCATGAGCTGACCTGATATTAACTAACTCCCACTATCCCTCTGATAAATACTATTTCAAAACAACAATAGCAACCCTAGCCCTGTGTTCTTATGGGATATTAATGTTTTTTTAATAAAATGTTTAGCACTATGAAACACAAGCAGTTCGAAACATAGCAGTTTGTTAACAGATACTTGATTTCTTTTCACACTGGTTTAAACCAAAAATCCCACCACAGGTGTCAGTGGATTTTACATGAAATAGAAACAAGAAGACGCAAGAAGAGAATTATTCATCTTTATTTTTAAAACTCCATTTTATTTGAAAAGGAACTTAATATACAATAAAAATTTTTAATTACCTCTCTAAGAAAAACATAAACTTGGGTGTAGCAATGATATTTTATGAGAATCCTTTTGTCAGGATTTTCTTCTCCTGAGAAGCTGAGAGGCCTCAGGAACAAAATGTAAAGAATGATTATCTGCTGCTGTGGAATGCAACAGGTGCTTCCTTGATTGGTCAATGTTAGGTGTTTCTACTTAATAACCAATCAAGGATGCAGCTGGCTCAGACTCTCTGGTCAGTCACAAGCCTTTGTTATACATTCCTTTCCATTCCTGTCTTGCCTTCTGATGCATCTTTCTCCCTGTTCTTTTAGTATAGTTTTAGTGTGGCATTTTTGATATAATATATATCATAATATAATAAACCAGCCTTCTGAAACATGGAGTCAAGATTTCTACGTCTCTTTCCTCATCCTGGTTGCCCTGAAGACAACACTTGGGAGCATTTTTTGGCTTCATGGGAATTTTAGCTTGATGTTGTGTTCATAGTAGCTGACTTAACTTTTAAATCATTTAATTCTTTTCCTCCCTGTTTGGTATAAACAGTCATTAGGGAAAATAGCAACTGGTGCAAACAGTTAAACTTTATGTAGGTCTACACAAGAAAGAGTAAATTAAAGCAGACAAATCACATGCACACAGTTGCAATCGGAGGTCATCTCTCACTGATTGTGAATTGTTTAAGGAAATGTTTCTTCAGCAGCATTGACTGAAGGTCATGTTGTTATTTAGACTTTTGACTAGTGGAACAGCAAACGATTCATTAATTCCATTAACCATCCTTTCTGCACACTGGGAGAAGCTAATGTAATTGTCAACTATTCCTACTGTATACTTAAGCTGTCAAGGATCCTGGAAGGCTTCAGTTATTCTCTTTGAAGATATCAAAGGAAGGGGTGGGCTATTTTGTGCATTTAAAACAGAAATAGAGAAAAAATATGCCACATAATGTTAGCTAAAAGATTTCTTTTTAACCTAAAGTGACACTCAAATACAGTAATGCTGGGCAGGTTTCTGACTGGTAAAGCTTCTGGTTTTTGGAGTGGTTTTTGTTGTTGTTGTTGTTTTGGGGTTTTTGTTTTGTTTTGTTTTGTTTTTACCTGTTATTATAAGAAAAAGTCTTAAAGTACAGGCTGTCAGCATGCCATTAAATCTGTCTTGTCTCCAGGAGCCATGCCAGGGATTTCTTCTTTCCATTCCTTTCAGGTTCCCAAGGCAGTTCAATCTCGCCTGTGTACTGTTGCACATGGTAGACGGGCAAGTGTAGCTTGACCGAAGTCAGTGGGCTTGCTGTGCTCTTCTTGCATGAATATTAGGCAAAATTGTGGTGCATATTTTTTTATAGCTTGTCACCATGAAGTTTGTGGTGGCTTAGTGGACAGCAAAAGTGAAAAACATCCAGTGTATCTTCAAAATTATTGGTATTTCTTCCTGCTGTTAACAGGGATGACAGCTGAAAGCCTAGTCTACTACATTTAGCAGGAAAAAGCAAAGAGGGGTTCCAGGGTGAGTAGTCCAAAGGGGTTTGCATCTGAACTGCCATGTCTGCCCTCCAAGTGATCACTGCTATAGGTAGTGTTTTGCAGACAGAGAGTATTTTTTTTTCTCCATAGAAGAGACAGCTATACTGGAAAGGCAGTAAAGCTCTTTGGTGCAAGATACTTAATTTTAACTTCGGTTAAAAGAGAAAATAGGTAAGCAAATCCGTGTGGGGTGGATTTTTGCAAATCCACGTAGGATGGGTTTTTGTCCACCCTGAAAAGGAAAAACGTGCTCTCTTCTGCAAATCTTAATGTCCCAGACATCCTTGTTGGTGGTTAAAAATCCACCATCGGTCATTACACATTTCAGCATATTCCTTTTATTCGGCAATAATGAATGCAAAGCTGTCTTGTCCTTTGCAAATACTTTGAGCTGTTCAGATAATGCATTGCAGAGTGGTTGGACACAAATCACATAACCCTATGGTGCCCTGTTTGAAAGGAAAGCGCAACTTTTAATTCATTATTGGCTAAGTAATTTTCTGGTGTGCTTTTCACACAGTTTTAAGTGACAGTCCCACACCCCAGTACATAATTTCTTTAATTGCAGTGCTGAAAACTTGACTTTCTCTTTAGAGATTTAATTTTACATTCTGATTGTAAAATAATTAGTAGTTTACTACTTACTCTTCTGTCCTGAAAAAGGAAACACATTTTGCATACTTCTCCAGACATACATACACATTGTCACTGTGTGGTGATTTTTCTCTGAAACATGAAAAACTGTGGAAAAGGAGATCCATCTGTTGGGAAAGTTTTGCTCTATGTGTGATATAATGTAATGAGTAATCATAAATGTAAAACAGTTGATGTGACGATTTCCTATATAATGATTATGCAGTAGTTAGTAGCCACAGTATACTATATTACTCCTGTTATGTATTTTGGAGGTGGGCGCTATGGATTCATAATACGGTTTAACTTATATAAGTAGTATCAGTCCATCTGAGGGATATTCTTTCCCCAGGTTGAGAATTACAAATTTACAGTGTTGATTTTTTGAAACTTTTGAGCCACTACAGAGTGGAAAATATTTAAGGATATCAGTGTATGTGCTTCTGTATGTTGCTGGGTGTTAAAATAAGCAATCAGTTGATTGTTAAATAAACTAATATATATATATAAATATATATATACAATGCATTATATTTATGCAAAGAATAGTTGCAAAAATCAGGTGAAATGTTCCACTTTTATTGTAGTAATAGGCACCATTGCTATGTATTTATCTATGCATAGTTTAGGAGAGAAGAAGATGCTGTCAATGATTCTGTAATATTTTCTTCATTGTAGTGGCTATGGAGTTGAATAAGAATTCACTGATATGTATAGTAATGAATCTTTAAATCTATAATTTCTAATCAGTACTGGACAGTGAAAATGATCAGGTGTCCTTTAAAAATGGACTTTTGTACACTTTGAGTAAAGAATTACCTAAAAAAGTATAAAGTAGTTGTACATTCAAAATGTATTAAATTCCATTTTTCTTTTGCTATATTTTGTAAAATGTTTTCATTGTAAACAGTATGCCTCTCACACATGTCAAGTCAAAGCTCTTTATTTTAGAAATATATACCTAATGTCATTGGAAGCTTATTGCACTCTCATGCAATGTATATATTGTGACTTCAAAAAGTCTGTACTGAACTTTGCTCAAACTACTAGTATGTGGATTTCTTTAAATTTATTTTTAATTAATGATATGAAGGATAAGATCCTTTCTAAATGTACTTTAAAATTCACAATAAAGTTTCAGAAGTTCTTTTGTACAATGTTGAGGCTTTGTGTTGAATTTTCTTGTTCAAATCCTTTTAAACAGTTATCTTGACTAAGTTCCACATTCCTCAAATATGTGTAAATCTGTGTTTAACATCATTATGATTTAAATCAGGTGTGCCCTGTCACAAAGTACTGTAATTCCATTTACTTCAGAGTAAATTAGGCTACTCCACTGAGCACTGTGTCTCCTGGCACTTCTGTAATTTTCGCTGGAGATTCAGTATGGGTTCAACAATGTATTGGACTTCAACGGCGAGATAAAATATATCTCAATTTGTATATCAGCTCAATCCAGGACACAATGCAGAATAAATTGGATGAAATAGTGGGGAAAACATAGAGAAAAACAAGCGTATTTTAGAATATCCAAAAATCTGTTTTATAGCTCCCAATGAAAGCAAAAGGAAATGTGGCAATGCTGGAGAAAGATGCAGTGGTCTAGTACACAGTCAAATCTATTGAGAGCTTTCAGTTTTATTCTGAAATTCCATCTCTTTTGTCTTGTTATTATTGGATGATTTGGTAGTAATTGAGGTAAAAATATTGGTGGCATCAATGGGGAATTTGCCTGAGTAAAGAGGTAATTGAGCCCTGTGAAGCTTGGAATAACAATTACTTTTTTAGTGTCTGACCCTCTTCATCTGGAAAAAACAGTGACAATTGTTTTGCTCAGATATAGAAGTTTTTATTTACGTATATGTTTAGCAATGACTAAAAAAGTTAAGCAAGAGGATGGTATAATTTTTATTTTGAGGACAAAACAGTCCATGAAATGGACTACTTTTAGCTGTTTACTTAATCAAAAGAGGATTTGGCTTCTAATTTTATAGATGAAGTCTTAAAAATTATTTAACCTCATGACTGTAAAAATTGCTAGTGGCACAGTTTTAGGTCATTTTTTCACATGTTTGACAACTCCGTATGGCATACCTATATTATCACAAGATGATAGTAATTTTTCAAGATGCTTTCACTGGCATTACATATCTGCATATCTGAAGACATATATAGCTTGATAGTTTCCATTCAGAAATCCCAATATAGCTCCTTAACAATGGTTAGCTAGAGCTTTGCACATTAAAAATGTAATTCTGATGTCAAGTCAATCTGATTTGAGAATGAGCTAGAAATGTCTTTCAAAATCCCCTATTTAACTTGTCTGTTTAAATAGGTAAAACTTCTAGAAATTATTTCCCACTGCAAAGCTTCAACTAAGGTCCAAGGCAAAATTAGACCTAATTATCTTAATGGCAGATAATACTCAGCTGAATACTTTACTTACAAAATGCGTTAACTTTAATGGTGCTATTCGTACAGAAAATCAGATCTTTCTTTCTGAGTTATTCCTTCTTTAAAGACTGAAGAACAGTTTTGAATTGTCTTCGAAAAGACCCTGAAATTCAGGCTCTGAAGAGAGAGCTCAGATCTCTGCAGAGAGATAGTTTCACCATACTCAACTACTTTTTCACAGTCTGTAATAACATTTATCTCATTAAAGATCTGCTATGGGGCTAACTCAACACTCAACTATGGTGAAGCCGATGCTCCAAATGAGAAACATTTTCACTTTTAATTCTTGAAATGGGAATGGATGTTCAAGTATTCACGTCTGAGGAAACACTGATGACCAAAAGGAGGTAGGATCCTGCACTTTTCTTGCAAATATAGACAGAGACCAGAAATAGCACACCAACATTACTCAAAACAGAATAAACAAAGCACTCACTGTCATCAGGATTGCAAGTCGGCACACTGCCTGTTGACAGGTTTGATGGTAGTCATCACCTGCTCTGCTTGCTGTACTTGGGACCCATAATTGGCTCTTGATGTACGGTTTTGTGTCTTTCCACTAAGGTTCACATCGTCTCCTTTTCCATTATGAATCTTTTTATTGCAGTACTACTGCCAAACTTAAGTTATTAGACTAATCTGCAACGTGATTGGGTAACCCAGGCCCATATTAGCTGGCAGCTAAATCTGAGAGTATCCTGTTAGTCTCAGTATTGCACAGTGCACTTTTAAGTGCTCCTTGGTGTGCCAGGAGTTGTGTCGTCCATGCTGGATGGATGGATACCCTTGTGCAGAATCTGACTTTACCTGAGGTTGAGGGATTCTGTGTTCATTTTTAAATAATTTAATGTCCATGACAGAAAAATGATCCCTAGTGTCCATAAGCAGAAGTCCCATCTGAAGTTTCATTTAATAAAGCATTTTAATACTGCAGCAACTTGGTAAAATGGTGGTAAAAGCCAAGAGGTTGTTGAATTAGGATATGGTAACTTTCCCTAAGTAGGACAGACTTCCTGTATTGGGATTTTTTAAGAGCCATGCATGAGGCTGATGAGTGCCAGTTTCTAGGCCGTTTAGTCATACTGAATATGATCAACATCAACACGCCTTTTTTTTAGCTTAGTAAGAGCCACATTATGGCCAAAATAAACTAATATCTCATAATTGATAGCCATCATCAAAGGAAAAAAAAGAAAGTTTATTATTGACTTAGGGGGACAATTTAATTAGTTTTTGAACACGGATAAACTCAAAAACAACACCCTACAAAAAGAGGTCTAAATTAAATCTTTTTTTGATCTTATGAATGTTACATTTTTTAAGTTTTTGCAGGTTTTTGTATATCAAGTGATACCATCAATCCATGAAGTTAGATATTAAAAGGCATTTAACAGTCTGACTCAGTCAGTTATTTCTATATGCATGAATTAATTTCAACTTTATTTTCTTAATGGAAGAAATTATTTTGCTGATGAAGTCTCAGGAAGTGCTCTAGCATCTTTGCAGCTTTCTTGAAGACAGAGAAAATTTCCCAACAGCCAGCATTTAAACATCTGATAGGAACCCATTTCATAAGAAAAGGAGTAAAATGATTTTGTCTTTGAAAAAGGCTTCCCTTATATTTTTGATGGGGAGCAGATTTGCTGTAGGAACTAGTTCAATTTCATTTTTGCATATTCACTCCCCATTTAATACAAAATGTTTTCTTGTTTGCAACATGAAGCAGGATCCTGTCACTGCACTGCAAAGGGAAAACATGTAGTGGGCTTGGCATTCCCTGACAATATGCTTTCATTAAAACTTTAAAATGTAAATGTATGAAGAAATGCATGTCATATCCCATCACAGAGCTTCACAGCTATTGCGTTCATTGCCACTACTGTGTGGCAGGGTTGCTCATCTTTTTTTAGCTTGTTTGCCTTGTAAATGTAACTATATACAGCAAGTTATATTTGGGAGTGAATGTTTTGCAAACCTCAGCTAATCAATAGGAGTCTTAGCTCCAGCTCCATTAGACCATTAGCAGTTTAAATTAGTAACCAGTGGTTATCAGATCTTTAACCTTGCAATTTTTCTCCCCTGCCAGGTTCTTTCTCAAACTTCTTTGCAACACTATTTTCAGGTCACTACTCAATGTCTTATCAAAAGGAGTGGGCGTATTAGAATTCAGATAGATGGAAAATGTTAAACGGAAATTGCTCAAGTATTGCTTTGACTATGGCCAGAATGATGGTAATTAAAAGCAGTGGAGAACATAATCCTTTTCTGAATCCAAATGGCTATGACAGTTCCTACAGCTGGGAGGTACGAGCATGCTTTAGCCAGCTACAAAGCTATTTAGATGGATCAGAAAATAGAGTGTAGAAAGATTATACCAGTGAATCCAATTCCAGAAGTGTCACATCATCTATCCTTTTGCCTTTAGTTTTTTATTTTAATGCTAAATACTTGAAACATAATCTATCATTTGGAGCATACGTTAATTGCAAAATAATGTAAGAGCTCATTTTGCTGTCACAAATATTACTTTTTGGGTCTGACAGTACACAGCAATATGCCTGACAATAGCATTATGGGTGGTTTGGAAAATATTTTCCTTCTCCAGGTTCTTCAAACTGACTCGTCCAAAGGTTTACTCAGAGATCACAGAAACAAACCTCATTTCATGCCAGAAGACTATACATTCCTTGGTTAGAGGGGGTAACCACAGGGCCCTCTTGCAGATCCAAGGCAAATTTTTCTTTGCAGACAGGAATGTCACTGCTCTGCCCTACATGGGAGAGAGAGGTGGAAGGAGCTGCAGTTGTGTGTGCTTCGATGACAGTAATTTGAGACATCATTTTACAACCAGTACACTTGGTATTTTTCTCCAGGTGTACTTTTAAGTAAATTATTTCTGCCATTGATGTGCTTCTTTTTATAGAAGTCTCTGGCAGGACACTCATGTCTCTATGGTGGCATACGTGCATACCACAGGAGTACAGTAATAAAGCTTCAACAGTGTTAAGTCTCTGTGCTTCTTTGTGTTTTTATGTTTTTGGGTTTTTTTTAAGTATTTTGACTGTTTTTTTGGGGGGGGGTTTTAGTTATGGGTTTGTGTAGGGGTTTTTTTTGTCTTCTCTTATGCTGGCCCAGTCTCTCCGGACTTGCAAAATTATTGGGTTTTTTTAATTTTCTAATTAATACTCTGTCTTCGATATTTTTTTTTTACTGATGTAGTTCTTTTTCAAGATGACAGAGTATTACCTTATTGGAGGTAAATGTTGACATCACTTAGAGTTATACCTTTATAAACAGAAGCAGTATATTACTGTCCTGATCCGAATGCTTTTATAGGTACCACTGTAAACATCTTTGCTGTAGACCATGACAAGAAACTAGGTAGTCTGTCTTTGTAAGTGTGAGAAGAATGTCAAGCTACAGTGGAAGTAAATGGGAAATCAGCATTATTTAAGAGAAAAATTATTCCACTGTCATATCCAAAAATAGCTGGTTGCCAAAAGCAAATATTTCACTTAAGTAAAGGTTTTGAGCCTTCTTTAAACAAGACTATTTCAAGAATTTTGAGGAATAAAAAAAGATAAAATGAAGATCTATAATTATCAATAAAGATATGAGCTTCACTAAGAAAAATAATTTCAGAAACTCTTTTAAGCATTTTCTCTAAAGAACTAGTGACAAAAAAGTGCTGAGTAAGAGAAATTCCAGAAACATAAATGCTGTCCTTTAATATTGTCAGTTGCCTGCAGTTGTCTTGGATTAAATTCATTTGACTGAATGATCTAATCACCTAGACATCCTTTATAGTTAGTGGAGAGAAACAAACAATTTGGGCATTAATTGATCTCATTTCATCCTAAAGTAAGTGGCCAAAATCAGTCCTATGAATGTAACCCTAAATGTTAGTGGCTCATGTTTAAACATGAACCCTGAAGAGATTTAAAGCTAGATGATGTCTGTTTTTTCAGACATCATATTTCTTTGAGTGTTCTGTCTTAAGTATTTCCAGCCCCAGTATTTCTCTGACAAGGCTGTGAGTTCAATATGTAGAATAAAAGTCATTACTTGCAGTTCTCATTTAGAAATGTGCAAGGAATAGAATTAAATGGAGTGGAATGTTTTCAGTGATAGCAGTCTGAAGCCTGGATAGTCACTGTCATTGTAGTACCTTAACAAAAAGCATAATTGATGATCCTAGCATTTTAGATATTCTTTAGCAGTAATGTAAAGTAATATATGTGCTTTTATACCATTTGACTACTTAATGACAATTGATTTATATGTTGGTCATTATCCCCTTTGAAGATGAAGGAGTTAGAACATTTCTAAGAGCAGGAGCTCTATTTTGACCTATTTTTTAATTTAAAAAAAAAGAGCATTAAAATTAAATTTCATGCTGGAAAGTGGCTCTTTTACCTTTGCTGCATGCAAACATTGTCTTACAGCCACCTGTGTCTGTCTCATGTCTAACTTACTCTAAAAATTGGCGTTTTTCTAATGGCTAGCCCAGAAAACTCAAATCTGAATGACAGGCATGAATTCTTCCTTTCTTATGCATCATCACCAATTAGACATGAGTCAGACTAAATTGCTCAATCAGGTTTATGTTTTTTTCTCGTTCTCTGAGGGATTTGCACTTCTCTAATGGTTTAATTTGTTTACTTTTTCTGGATGGGAGGGGGTTTACTTTATTATTAAACCCTAGATCTTGTGACAGGGATGGAAGGAGCTTTATTGAAATGTTTTTTGAATTTCTTTCCAAACTGTGCCTTACTGGAATATTACTCCAAAGGGTATGGATTTTTATCTGTGAACCTCAGTGGCAGCACCATCCTGTCCAAGCTCCATCTCCACAACATCTTAAGGCTCTTAACACCATAGGTCTAGCTGAGTGTCTGGGGACTGGGATGCCTTGGTTGTTCTGATGCTCTCAGGTTTATATGTTTGAATTCACTGCTTCCATTCATTTTGTCTCCAGGGTAAAGAAGATTTTAGCTTTCAATGACAGCAACAATGACCATAACAATTAAAAAAAAAAAAAAGAAAGAAACAGGGAAGGGAAAAACAATTTCAAGTATAAATTCTAAAAGAAACATCAACAAGCCTATGTAATTTCAAAGGTCTATAGATTTTCAATAAATGCCCTAGATAATATTTATTTCACAGCAGGATATGATCAACAGCCTGGAATTTATAGAAGACTCTGAGCTCTCAATCCATTCTATTTTTTTCCAGCTGTTCTGCCTTTGGGAGCAGTGGAGCAGTCTGGAAAAGACTGCAGCAGATGAATCCAGAGACTCCTTTAGAAACCGATATGAGCAAAATATGTCAGCATTTCTCTACTGACAATTTGCAATAGGTGATCTTTCTCAAAAGTCTGTTGCACAGTCCTAAAAAGACGTACAAAAGCTTAGCATGCCCATGGGGCTTGGGAGCAAGATAATTTCTCTCCGTGAGTTCACATCCATAAGTTAAGGACTATATTCTGGATGGTAGCTTTGTTGGTATAATAAAGTCTCATAAAAGAGAAATATATAAAACTAGATCCATTACCATGGAAATAGTGAAAGGTCATTTCCATGGAAACCACAGGAAGCTCTCATGCTATGATTTTGAGGAAGCCTCTCTTTGAAGATGCAATGCATTTATACAGTGAGCCTTGTTTTAAATTAAATTAAATCTATGTATATAAAGTGATAGACATTTTGAAAATTCTAACTTGGTACAGCCATTTGCTGGAAAAGGAATGAATATCAAATCCAGATGTGTTCCTCATTTTGGCTATGGGGAAGCTGTTTGATATCTTTTTTTGTGTGTAGTGCTGTAAATAGCCGAGATTTCTTACTGAGAACAGTAACCTTTTAGGATTCAGGGCTATCATTTCTCTTTTCTATGGTTTCCTTTCCAGACTAAGCTGGATGCCAGAACTTCAGCCTTAGGAGAATGCTTTCTAGCAGATATGCATATATGTGTAATTTGAGAGCTCATTCGGGCATGATGATGAGAAAATTTCAAGGATCTACCTTTATGACAAAATTCTCTAAAATCAGTACAAAGAGTGAGGTTCTGTGGAAAAGTCTGTGAAATCTTGTGCAAGCTAATACATCCTAATTTTTGTCCCTAAGCATCCATCATCACAATTGCTTCTGATTTTTTTCTTTATGGCAGTCCCATATGTAGTTCTTTTTAGATACTTTTAAATAATATTTCATAAGAACTACATAGACAATTAGCCTATAAATGTTGCAAAAAATCTTACCTGAATAAATAATTCTCCAGTATTTTTTCACAGTGAGTGAATGTACTGTTTCTGTAATGCAAGAATGGAAAGGTAAATGGATTAAAGAAAACTAAGGTATTTAAAGGTGCTTTTCATGCTACTGGAACACACACACCCTAACATCATTGCGTATTTCCAAGCAAATATAAAGTTGACTTGCAAAATATTTGAAAGTTTCCTAAACTAGCTTTAAAAAGTAGATCAACTTCAGGATCCTTGTGCACTGGAGGGCAAGAATCCCTACTTAAAATAATTTACATAAAATCATAATGAGTGTTGGAGCCAGACTACTTTCTTTTTCTCTTATCTCATTAGAACCACTGAAGCAAAAGTCAGGGCATCCACTTTTACATACCTGGTTTAGGTTTGAAACAGCAGTAAGCTTTCAGACATCCAACTCCCCAGGGCTGCCTATGAAGTCAATGGCAGAGTTAGTGATATCTAAGGTTAGGAAGACTCTGCACTACAGGTCTTGCCCACAGAAGTATTTAGGAGTCTATGCCCCATTAAGTCATTGGAATGCAGTCACTTAAATGTCTTTCCCAGCCTGACTATGCAAGTACTTGATTACAGAGGAAGCCCAGTGCTGCAGCCACCTGAATCACCCTTTATTTTAGGAATAGCAGTAGCTGTAGGGATGTGGTTGCTCTTTTCTAGATAAAGTTCTGGGTACTGTCCATACATTCTTTTCTGTCAGGATTTCAAAATGCTAACCAAATATTAAAACTTCTACCTTTCTATGTTTGGGGGAGTTAAGGATAAAAATGTGTTAAAACCAGCATTTCTAAGTTTCCACTAATTCAAAGGATTATCAGTAGTCACTTTGAATAAGCTTGGGCCTGGCTTCAGTCTCAGAGTCTGGGAGTCTAGGACAAGGAGTTCTTGCTAAAAATAGTATCTGCTTGCATCTGCATTAACTGAAAATCAATTCAAGTTGTTTATCAGAAGTCTTTTTTCAAGTAGAAAGGAAGAAGTGATATACTGACTTGATGCACAGGTCACTTTGCATAAGGTTTTCCTAATTTGACATCCTGACTTTCAGGGTGCAGGTAAACTGAAAGAGATAAATGAAAACATTGTGCATGTTCTGCATTATTTTTCATCTCAAGGGGACAGCCTTGGTTGGAGTCATCATATGTTTATCACAAAGTCTAGTACATCCATGCACTTCAGACTTTGAAACTGGAAATTTTTAATTGTCAAATACTCTAAATGCACAGAAGATTTAATGTGAGATTTTTTCCCATCATTGTATGCACTTCTGTAATTTTTTCCACCTGGAAAAGCAAGTACGTGAACTCCTTTAATATTTAATTTATTTTCATTTAGTTCAATGATGGTCTCTATGATATCTCTTTTTTTTGGCCAGTCCCACATAGTCCAGATGAAGAAGTACAGATGCTTATGTTATGTCTACTCCTGACTGAAGAATGTTACTACACATTGGAATGTTGGTTTGGGTTTGTTGTTTTTTTTTTTCTTCTTCCTCACTTTTCAATTCCTGAACAAAGACACAGATCTTGATAGCAGAAGATTCTTTTGACATGTGACCACCATGATGGGTCTGCTGAGTGACATCTATATTAGGATCTTTCAAAAAGTACTACCTATATATCATCTTTATTAATTTTTATTAGTTTCATATATGAGTGCTGTGTTTACAGATTTTCAGGAAATCAAACCAAAATATTTAAAAATTAATGCAACAGCAAATAAAAATCAGTCCAACTTCTATGTCTCCTATCTCTTCTTAAGTTTTGCTTCTCCAGTCTTCCCCACTAGGAAGTTATGTTCAAAGTTATAATTTTTTTGGCAGGAAAGTTCTGAACTACACTCAACAGAAAGTACATCTATACTTTCATATTTTTTATTTATTTAATCATCTACAGTTGCCAAGAAACTGTAGTCATCTAGCAAGTTCTTGTTTCATTTGGCCAGATCCAGAGAAAAGTCAGGGAAATACTCAGAGAAGTTCAATGGCTTTGGAAGAAACTAATTTCATTTGTATACAGCTAGAAATACCAGAGAGCTGATTCATGTCATGAACATGAATCAATCCTATGGCAAATACTGCAATTCAAGAGTTCCATTATAGAGGTGTTAGAAAAAAAAAAAATAAAAAAAAAAGCCTTGAAGTCAATTGGGGTGAAGGAGATAAGGAGATAGGAAGAGGCACAAAAATGAGCAGGTTTATATCATTTTCTTTGTGCCTTCCATAAATAGTTTTTAAATATGTAGATGACTTCCTTATTTTGTCTAAATTATTTTTATTTCTAAATCAAAATTTTGCTACTTTAAACCTTCCTGCTCCCTCCATCTCTTTTTTTTTTTTTTTTAGAAGGCTATATTTAGTACAGTGAGCCAGCAGTGGTCACTTATCCCAAGCGACTCCTGACTTCTACCATTTGTAAAGGTAGTACTTTAAACAGCATTCTTCCATATCTTCCAGACATTAAAATAAGGAATGAAGCAGGACCAGACCCATTTGTTCTGACCTTATGGGCCTGATTCAAATCTATTTGCAGATTTTCTCAGTGACACTGATACCCTCATATGCTTTTCACTTTTAGTATTTGGAGGTATTAAATCTACTCCTTTGTTTATTAATTTTTAAAGGATATCATTAGAAAATGCATAAAAATGGGTCTGCATTTCCAAATAAATAATTTTCATCAAAGGCAGTAGGCTATCATTACAACTGATAGTGTTTAATTGACATTTTTAAGATTAAAAGAAAAAATATAGTTTTGAATTATTAAAATGGGTCAAATGATAATTTGATGGTTTGAGCTCAAGAACAAGAATCACAACAGTATTTCTTTGTATATTTTCTGCTTTTGATTATTTCAAAGTGGGAAATTGGGAAATTTAAGTTTGATTTCTTTAGAGGATATTTATCTGCTAAAAAGGGCAAGCAAAAGGTTATCTTGAGATGACATTTTTGAGTATTATATGAAAAGACGGATGATAGGGATTGTAGAAAGAGATGCAAGGAGTGAAGAATCTTTATAAAAAAAAGGCAGCAAAAATGAAATTATCCATCATTTCAGATTTTCAGGAAAATATATACTAAAATGTCAAAAGGAAAAATAATAATTTTAATTATTATTTGTCAGTAGAAGAGACACTCATTATTTTTATAATCTGATTTAGTGTTTTGATTACAGACAATGTTTATATCAACAATAACTTCAAAAGTGTACTGTCACAGCCAGATCCCATGTGCCTTGCTCTCTGCATTTGCAGAACGTTTTACAGCACTGACGCCAATTCTACAGACAGTGCCTTTTAGCAAATTAAAGAAAATTGTATATGTGTTTCAAGATCAAATCCCCAGTTGAGAAGTAACTCAGGAAACCAGAGACAGAATTTTGAGTATGTTAGATGGTAAACAAAACTGTAGGAAGATGCAGCCAGTACAGATTTTCAAACAAAAAGCTGTCCTCAATCTGTATTGTATCATACAAATGTCAAGAGTGCCATAACTCAACTGTAGATCAGAGAAGATTGCCCTTGAAACACAAAAGTTTCTAAAAATTTTTGGAGTGGAAGGCAAAATCAAAACCAAACGGAAAAAAGTGATAGTCATGCCAACAGAAACAAAATCTAGTCTCACTCTAATATAATGTGTCCATTTTTTAATGGTAATAATGCATATACATGGGATACATCTCTCTGTTAACAGCTGTGGTAATTGAAATGCTATTCATAAAAAGCCAAAGAATCTCAACCATTTCCCTCCAACTCAAAATGTGGCACTGGTGTCCTTAGGGGTGTCCTGGGTACAGGAGAAGAGCAAGAGCAGGAGCAATCAACAGAAAAGAGGCATCCGTTCATCCTGGGCCTGTGAAAAGCCCACGGCAGTGACACAGCTCCAGCTGCCTCATAAGTGCTGGGTAGGGGGCTGAGGTCAAGAAGAGGGGATCAAGAACTTATTTCTCATCACCTTCCGTATCCTCCAAAGGCTCAGGGAGGGATTGAAGCCAAGGTGATTGCTTATTAGTTACTGACACTGGACAAACCAACATTTATCTTTACCTGACCTCCTGTACTGCCCAAAGGCCTGACTCAAGCATAAACATGTCTAGAAGGTAAAAATCTACCAGCAGTTCAAAGTTGCCCTTTAGTGGACAATTAGAGCAGTACAGTTCTTGCTCGTTTGTGATATTAACCACACTGTCAGTGCTAAAGGAAGTGATACTAAGTATAAGATGATAATATAATCAATAACAATGCAAGATATAAGGCTCACTTCTTCCATCAGTGAAAAATCTGCTGAGTTAATAAGCTGTACTAGGGTAAATTTTGCTTTTTTTGTCCTTTCACATTCATACAATGCACAATGAGTTGTTACAGGATTCTGAGGATAAAATCCTGCCAAAGATGCTTTCAGGTTTTTTATGAGTCACTAGCCTTGTTGTGCATGAACTACATAGCAAAGGATTACTATATTTGATGTTTTCTATAGTTTAATTCCTCCTTTAATATTTAATAAATAGAATAAAAACCACTAAGAAGTTTGTTTTGTAGGGTATTTCCTAGTCTTGGTATTTTTATTTCTTTTCACTTTGAGGATTTTTTTTTTGTTTTTGTTTTAAGTCCTTTTATTCTTTATATACTTGTAAGAAACCATTTATTTGCAAGGTTTTACAGTTATGGCACAACTGACAAAGTGACTGAACACATAAGAAATTATTAATCCCTATTTTACTTTTTTATTATATGCCCTTATGTATAATAACCTTGTATAGAACATGCTTTTAAAATCTATGTGTGAGTGTGTGAATGCATATAATTTAAGTGAGATAATGTGTTTGGTGTGCCTTACATTTTATCTGTTCAGGTAAGTAATTTGCCTACCTTTTTCAGGAAAGTGTTGCTTAGTTTTGTTTGATCTGCTCCTATAAAATTCCAGCTCATCTCAATGATTTTGCAGGTTTTGCTGTGTAGGCATTACCTCCATCTTCTAAATACTGAAGACTTTAAACCCCTTTTTTGTTGTTTTTATTTTCAAGATGAAGCAACAGCAATCACATTCCCATTGATAATAATAGAGATTTTGTGTATGATTGCTGTGGGAGCTGGCATAGTGGTGTAACACATCTATCTAGATCATCCAAATGGCATTCAGATTCCTCCCAGAGCGTGTTGGATCCATGTCCAATTCCAAGTACACAATGCAATCAGATAGTTATTACTAGCTGTACTGGAATCACAACTTTTTGGAGTGTTGAGCTGATAAGCATACAAACAGCTAAAATATCTTTGTATATAAGCATTAGAATTACTATGTTGCGGATATTTTACATTCTTCTTGATATTTATTTTCATTTCCATCACCTCAAGTTGCACACTAGATATGTTAGAGAATTAAGTTTTCTGGTAATGTGATCAGAAAAAATTACTGTGAAAAGCCTGTAAATTCATGTAACTCTTCTTAATGACTTTGCTGTCAGTGCCAGTAGAAAGTCAAAGATGGTTTTTCTAATTGCCAGCTCTGTCAATACAGCATCTGAAAATCCATGTTTCTGACTTTTACATTTACCTTACCAATAAAAATTCTGCATTTCAGATTTAGATAAATCATTTTGTTGATGGTGCATAAGATAAAACAGCAATTCAACTGACTTTTAACTGAGGACTGATTCTGTAAAGGTAAAAACTTGGTATTTATTGTTAAAGGAGACTTGCCCAACTCTTAGAATAGCTGAGCAGATAAGACCTCATGAGGGGGAAGGACAAGAACTAGTCCAGCAATGACTCTGCTGAGTTTATTTTTAAATATATGTAAAATACCTGACCTTAAGCCTGCTGAAAAGAAGATCTGCTCTAATTTCAGCAGGCTTTGAATGTTGGGCTGATTAAAGATTACAAAGCACTTACTTCTCAGTTCTTGTAAGTACATTTATGAGCGTTTCTAAGGTTCTGCATGTACAATGTGTACCATTATAATACCCTGCTGAGACAAGACAGTTTGAATCTGTCCTCCATCATACTTATTCTGACTCTGCAGATGTGAGGTCTAGTTACAAGAACTGATCTTGCCTTTTTGAACTTTAGAAAGACATTCATTGTATTTTTAACTTAATATATTTCGATGACAGTATTCTGTGAGAAAATACATTTTTAAATCTAAATTGTCTAACAAATGCACAAGTTCTTTTTGTGCCCTTAACTGGAGAACTGTGAATTGAGTATATAAGGAAAGTACGAAAGGCAAAAAGTCCTTATAAATAAACCTTTATGCTTCAAAAATAGTTTGATGGATTCAAACACCTCTTGGAAACAAAGCTCAAATATGCATTTGATTCAATGATTTTCAATGATGGAGTCCATGGGTGTCTTGAGACATCCCATTTCCCATTTCTGGGTGGTTTATACCAACTGGTACTGTGTAAGTCAAACCCATCAGAGGACACCTTTCTGCAAATTTCTATGCTCTGCTGTTGCAGAGCTCCCTCAGGGCTCTGGAGACACAGGAGGAGAGATGTTTATTACGAGCTTCATTTATTGAAGAAAACAACTCTCGCATTTAGGGGGAGGATCACAGAGGCACGGTGAAACTCAGAGAAATCCCTCAGCTCTAGATTTTAAATCTCCCAAGCTTGCTTGTTCTTTTATTTGTCTGTCATTGTGCACAGAACAGCATGACCACTGTTTGCCTCCCGAGCCACAGCTGCCGGCGGGGGATAAGCGGGAGGCCCAGTGCAGCAGAGGGGAGGGGAGAATGTTTACACTGACCCAGCCTGCCTGAAGTTTATGCAGGAGGAATTGCTATTAGGGAGGTACAAAAATGTTAAAAGGGTGGATTTCTTCTCTGACAGGGAACTTTCTTAACCTCCGTTTCTGTCTTTCTGCCTCGCAGAGTAAGATATTTTCCACCTCTCTCTAGCTCCACAGGATTTTCTCTAGCTGAAGCTGAGCTGATCAGCTGCCTGGCCCTGGGGAATCTGGTGAGGTGTTAAAACAGAGCAGTCTGTGGGCCAGTGGGCAGCTGGTGAAATTTCTGCTCAGCATAGGCAGTGGTGACTGCTTGCTTTTTGGTTGCAATCCTACTCTACTTCAGCAGTGTCACCTCAGAGGTGTTTCTCTATTAGTATTCAAGGTGTTCTGAAAATGCCAAAAAAAAAAAAAAAAGAGTTCTTCTGTAGCTTTACTTCCTCCATTACTGATGGCTGATACAGATTTTGCAGCAATTGCCAGCATTCAGGCTTTGGACCATGTGCTCAGTTTCTTGGGAGTGGCACACCTTTGAATGGACATCCCAGGAGGCTGGGTGGCACACACTGTGTCAGTCTTCAGAAAGGTTTAATTCACCTTTACTTAGTCACTCAGCGACTTCAGTGGGATCTTATTATCCCTCCTGGACACACAACAGCATAAATACACAGCAATCACTTTACTCCCCAGCTATACCCTGATCATTGCCGTGGGTCTGCAAGGAAGAGGGAGAACCCTTGTGTAATCTCATGGATGCTTCAGCTGCAGCTTGGCCTTTTGTTTGTTTGGATTACTAAACACTATGTGTAGAATAGATCAGTACTTTTTTCTCTCATATGCTAATTTATGTAAGTATGTGAAGTTCTACTTGGAGGCGGGATCAGCTCATAGAAAAGAACCATGTTCAGGGTGGGGATCATCTCAACTGAGCCTCGTTGTCTGCAACTGAAATATTACACATGAGCTCTGCATATAGTTGTAAAGAAAAAGAGGTAGGGTGTCACAAGTCATTTAGCATTTTTAACAGCACCATATGACCTACAATTCCTTATTTTGCTCCACCAACTATGGATACTAATGCTGTGGCAGACTTATTTTTCTTGTGGTATCAGATTATTTGAATTTGATATATTTGATCAGAGAAGGAACTTGTTCAATGTATCACATGTATGTCATGGAATACCTCCCAGGGAATGTTAATTGCTCTTATGTAAAAAAAGTGGGTTCTTCTTTTTTAAAAAGCTGTCTATTTTCTAGGCCAGCAGTGTTATCTGGAAATGTTTTCCTTTACAGCATGTATGATGTTCAATATGTTATGCTACTACAACCAGTGTTTTTATAAACAAGCACAAACTTCTCTTCAAACCAAACCACTTTTTTGTCTCTCTGGTTTTTTTTGGTTTTTTTTCAAGCATATTTGTCTCTTTCATACCTGACTGTGTTTTATTTGCCTATAGTTTTTCTCTGCCAGTCTAATCTGTCTCACCTATTTTAGGCTTTTACAGCAGGCTTATCACTTCAGTATCTAGGCATTAAATGCTTCGATGCATTTCTGAAGGCTTTCATTTTACTTAAATGGCTTTGAAAACACTTAGAAAGTATTATTAATTGGAATCAGCAGCCCAGTACAACTTCAGGTACTAATTAGGTATTGCCCTTCCATAAATTCTTTGTAACTTTCCTACAAACAGAACATTTTAGCTAACTCAATAATTTGGAGATGGAGAAAACCATTGTATGTGTTCTTGTCAATCTTTGCTGCATACATAATAGATATGATATGGTTAGATTGTGCTTATTTGTAGAATGCAACCATAAATCTTAATAAATAAAGTTGTTTTGGCAATGATGGTCGTTAAATTCAGAGGGAATTTAATGAAGACAGTGAACTTTAAAAGCAGTCATCCAATGACAGTTTAATTCTAACATTTTGTTTTCTTTCATGTTTGGTATGATTTAAAAGGTTTTATTTGTTTGTTGCTTTTTATCTCTATTAATTCATAGCAACAACTTGCTTAGAGTATTTTAAACAACATTTCCTTCTTCAAAACAGTGTGACTGTACTTATACAAGTCCTGTAATTTTCAAGCTGAAAACTCAATAATAGGATGGCAAATAAAATGCCCAACCTTTTGTGTGAGTATGACAAATTGTTTAATGCATCTAGTATCATATCAGCATTTCTTGCACAAAGCCCAGTGAGCATTTAAATATATCATAAAGTGTCTTGATGTTTATTGAAAGCTGGGAACTCTGGGAACTCTGGGGACACATCCTTCCCCCAGAGGTTCAGTGTCTGGGTTGGTGCTAGCTATCTACCAGCTGTAATCACACTTTACTGGCTTTTCTACACAATAAGAAATGGATAGGGTTTTCTCCTGGTAGTGGTTCAGATACAAAAAAAAGTCATATATGAGGAAGTAAAGTTACATACATAAATTCTTTCCTCAGCTTTTTTTTTTTTTTTAGTATGATTGAAGTACTTGCAGGACGCTTCAAGAGATCATGTGCAGTTAAGAAAATAAATGGATCTAATGCTATAAACTCAATGGGGAAAAATACAATATGTGCTAAATTTGAGCTGGTTTAAGTCTGATTCCCCACTAATGGGTTTGAAGAATAACTCCTCTGTCATTTGTGCTGTAAATTTTGAACTGCATTTTTTAACTTTGAAATTGTTATGATGAGAGTGAAAATTAGTTGTTAGATGGAATAAATGCGTGGCTATTTATGAGATAAGGCTAAGAAAGCTTTGTTTAACTCAAACAATAATTTTTCATTTGCACCACATTAATCTTTACACCAGAATTCTATTATGGCATTGCACATTTATTTTCTAGTAGGAGTGCTCAATATTGTTTCCTCCAAATAATTTAGTGAAAACACGAGCCTCCTTGCTACATTTGGAAAACACTCCATTTCTTATGATTCATTTTTATGACCTTTTCTTTCAAATAGACCCTATACTTCATGTACCTCATAAAGTCAGACAAATGCAAGCATATTCTGTGATTAAAATTTGCAGTTAGTATAGTTTAGCCTCTTGACACAAGCTTAAAATGAACAAGTTTTTCAAATTATTTTACTTTCCATTACTTAAGGGCCTGAAAAGAGAAGTGCATACACATGAATCAACATTACAGTAAGGAATATCCCCAGTGTTTAAACTGAAGCAAAAGAATTCTTCCTAACCATAGAACTTAAGGGTCTTGAAAATTGTAGGATATTCTTCCTGCTATGTTTACTACAAAGAAATCAAGGAAGGAGTTTACAAGACATTTAAACCTTGCTTAGATTTTGGCTAGAAATTCAGCACCAGCATTGGTCAGGAATGGACCTGCAGTGTTTACAGAGGCCATATCAAATGACATCAATTGTAAAACCATATGTAAAATTGCATCTATATAATACCTGCAATTAATTTATGAATCTCAAAGGAAAGTAGCAGTGCACTTGATGAACACAACTCCGGAGCAACATGCCAGTTCCAAAGATGACTGAAAGGTTTATCTCAGCAGGCTGATTTCTGTACCTGGAAATGAAAGTATGATAGGTTGGTTGCACAGTGATTTATGAAATATAATGGGAATCGAATCTCAGATCTCAGAAATCTCCACATAACCTCTGCACATCTACAGCTATCCCTGAAGTCATGATGCTGAATCCTAAAGAGCTGGGAAAGAAAGCAAGCTTTTGTCAGAAGTAGAGCCTTTGCTATTCTTCAGGAAGGAAGCTTTTGTTCAGCTTAGTGCAGTGAGTTACAGCTCAGCAGAACTTTTTGTACTTTGTTTTTGGCTGACATTGGACTGCAGCTGTGATACAGATACCTTTTCAATGGATCTTTGAGGAACAAAATGAAAGGTTGAGACAGGGCAAATATTTTTATGAGGTCCTTGGGGAAGTTGGATCCCTGGAGAAAAGGAGTGATGATCAAAAATTCACATAGTAATCTGACATTCGCTGTTTGCCTGAAACCTGCACTTTAAGCTAAAGGACACGCAGGTCACAGTTAGTACATGCAGTGTCGTGACCACAGCATCTCTCTTCTTCCCTCATTACTTCCAGTAGAGCGTCCCATGTACAGATCCCTATCTATAGATCCCTAGAGAGTCAGATTGCTGTGGTATAGCCACTCTTCTCTTAAATCATATTGGAATGAGTTCTCTTGCCAGTAGACCACCAACTCTGCACTGTCATTCATATACAGAGCCTTATATGAAGGAGTGATCTAGAAGTCTGAGCTGGGTGTGTACCAGCCCCAGTACGACACACTGCATGCTTCCAGCCACGTCATTTGCCCCTGGAGCATCTGTTACTTCTTCTGATGCTCATAATTTATGCTAATGTGCAAAGGTGAACTCTTTGTGTCAATGTGTACACTTAATGTATTTTTTTATCTACACATACATTTCTGATAAAATTAAACTCTGTAGCTACACTGTAAGAACGAATGGAAATTAGCTAGGTGAAAAGAAAATACTGAATAAACTGTCATGTTAAAAAAATCTGACACATTTTCAGAAGAATACAGTTGTATGTATATTTTAAACATGTGAAAACTCTTTACTGAAAAGTGGTGTTGGCTGATGACAGAAATGCAATACAGTTTGGGACTAATGAGTTCTCTAGGGGTGAAAATTATCTATGTAATTGGCAAGAAAGTTTTCTTTCTTAAAACTGATTGCTTTATTTATTCAGCTTAGTAGAGCAAGTCTTTATTGTCTGAGTTGCATGTAACTTGTTTGCTCTGCCCTTTTTTATTCCACACAGATTTAGCTTGCATTTGTTTTGGCTTTTTTACACCAGAAAATACTTTTTCTAGAGAAAAAAAAAAAAAAAAAAAAAAAAGATGAGTAATTAATCTGCTTCACCATAGTTGAACAGTTCTTGAGTTGAACTTTAGTTCAGATTGAAAAAAATAAACCTTCCTTCATTTAAGAAAACCATTTCAATTTTTAAAATATATACTGTGAAAAATAGTTTTACAGCTCAATCCAAATCCATCTAAGCTTTGCAGGGTTGCTTTCCTTCAAGGGTGGATGAAATTCCTTATATTAAATGGCAAATAAGTTAAAATATATATGTGTTCAATGCCTCATGTTTTGTCCAGAGCATGTGAACGGCACCAGTTTTTCTCCTGATCTTTTCAGGGATGCCTCAGTGAGAAGGATGGCAGGTCTAAGCATCCCATCCAAAACACAAGTTGTTAGCCTCTCCAATCTGACTGCTTTGCTCCTGGGCATCACTGTCGTTGTAAACAGATGTTTGGAACTTTTGAGATGAACATGACTGAAAATTATTCCCTTTCTTCTCTGTGTAATAAATACCAAAGATTCCGGATAACAGGATGTTTTCTCTCTCTGTAGGCATTGCTGACCACTGGTGTAATAGGGTTCTTGATGACTTATGAAAAAGGGAACTTTTCCTCCTCTTTGGTTTTAGGAGGTTTTTTCCCCTTCTTTCATTATAAATAGTTTAGAATACAGTTTTTGGGTTTTGATGACAGGAAAAACATATCAGCTTTTCAAAAGATTCTCACTGGAATTCTACAACTTTCTGATATCAATCAGTTTAAAAAGTTCTAGCCAGTTTTCTGTTTATCTTGTACAACTTATAGAAGAAAACAGCTCACAGCATCATTCCTACTGTCATGCCTGCATCCAGCCCACCATCCACATAACTCATTAGCATGAAGAATTTAGTGGCCTGAGCTCTTGGATGAAAAGCAGTAGCTGTTCAACTCTTGCTGTCTCTCTCAGACATTCTCCAGATAATGTAGTACCTCTTAGTTGCCATCATCCTGAAAATGTATCTTGGATGGATTTTTATTTTCAAAGTGATAGTTTCCTGTACAGTCTGCTCTATCCTGGAACCAGTTCAGTATGGAGGAATGTAATTTATCATTCTTTAGACTGATTTCATAAGATGACATAGGTTGGCTCCAGTGAATTCAAAAATGCTGCAATATGACCTGCCAATGCTGCAGTGTCTGCCAATACTAGCACCTGGAAGTGATGTCCTTGCAGTGATCTAATGCCTAGTAAATTAGGGTTTCTAGAACTCTCCAAAGGACACTCATCTTTCAGTCTTCTCCCCAGAAGCCTAACCCTCCAAAGTCAGTACAGAAACAATGGCTGTTTCCAAAGCAGTGGGCCCAATGACATGCCATTGCAGGTTGATGGATGAAAGCTTGCAACTGTTCTGGATTGTCACTGCAAGGTACCCCCTTCCTAAAAGGGAAAGATTGCCTTTTAAAATGCTCAGGTTCTCTCTGTCTCGATGCAGCCCAGAAAGGAGTGAGCATGATTGCAACAAAGATGACTTTTTAAAATCTGACAAGGGAAGAGGAAACAGGCTGTTCTGTGACTAACGGTGGCTATGAAAGATCTCAAAGATCCTTCTCCACAGATTTTTCCTTCTAACAACAGGAATTAGAAATGGTTGCTCGCAGTGCTTTCCCTTATACGGCAGCTAAACCATCACATGTTTTGCTTCCAAACATTTCTGGCATGTATCAAACGTGAAGCTGGCTCAGAAACAGCTTGTAAAAGAGAGAAAAGTAAGACTTAGCTCCAGTAAGTGCCTGAACACACTTTTTCATTCACTTGGCATGAGGATAATGGTATTTCAACTTGACGTTGACATGAACATTTCAATGGCTGGACATTAAGCTCTCTGATAAAGTCATTGTCTGACTAGGAAACAGGGCTCTCGTACAGGGCAGCCTCTTTATAGAAATTATGGTAAAAATTAACCTTTCAAAAGTTAAGTTTCTCTTTGAGGGCCCAGAACAAGGATTGATTTCCCAACAACAATCTAAGCTCTTGTATTTTCAAAAGAAAATAAAACACAGACAGGATTTTATGAGCAGTATTTAGATGCATGCGAAAATATGTCTTTTAATTTTCCTATTTAGGGTCTGCTTCCAGATACAAACATAAATGATGAGTTTTATATGTGGTAACAAACTTTGCCTAAACTTTGGAAAATTCAAAGCAAAATAAAGAAATAACGCACACAAAAAATAATGGTATTTAGAAAATGACAAGCTGAGATTTTTAGGAATAGATTTTGACAAGAACTGTCTGCCTCATTATGCTAAGTATTTTTGGCACGCCGTTTGAATATAGTACTCTTTCTGAGCACACTGCACAAAAACATGGCTTTGATGTGGTTTAGGATGCCTATTCCATGGTTCTCTGTATATTTCTTAGTTTTGCATTAGCTGCCATTTTGTGTTTTTTCAAAATGTACATGCAACTCTTTACATCTGTCTCTCCTTCTTCCTGTTCTTTGTTTCTTTTCCTTTGGTTATAAGCATTTTATATCAGATTTCTGAATCTGTTTTACTATACTAGAGCAGTGCCAAAAAGTGATATCATCTGGAAGTTAATCAGAGACATTATGTATGTATTGAAACTATTCCTAAGTCATATATTCCATGTAATTTATGTGGGGGAATAAAATGGGGGGAATAAAATTTCTGTCACAGCTTGTAACTAATGTGCAAAAGACTTGCTTTGTCAGACAGTAAGTGACGTGCACAGTAAGAGCCCATCATATTCAGGTTAGCAGTTTGCAGTCCTTTCAGTTGTTTTTGTTTGTTTGTTGTTTTTTTTTCTTCATTTGAAGATTTATTTTCAGTTTGCTGTACATTCATCCAGTTATTTAGGTTTCAGTAATCTTATCTCTGAATTTATGGTCTTAAACCATTTATTAATCTGAAGATTAATCTTCTTTTAAAGAGAATTTTTCTGCTGATTAGCATCAAGAAAACCCAATTCCTCCTCGCTGCTTTAGATGAATGGAAATTCTTTTGGTTTGGATATGATGGCAAACTAGGATTTCTGCCAGTTCCCTTGATCGTATTACAGAAATTCCAGACAGCTAGAAAGCAGTAGTGGCTTAATGCATGTTTAGTATTGTAAGTCTCCTATTGATGGTGCATTAATAGCTGTCATCAGAACTATCGCATAAAAACGTAGGTGTCAGCAGTGCTATGCCTAATGGCAGTCTCCTTGTGAACAGGTTACAGAGGGAGGTGAAAAAGGATAGATTATTGGTTTAGACCCTTGTCCCTTATTTAGAGGAAAAGAGGGGTGAAACTGTCACTTTAAATAATAGTTTTGTACTTCAGGAGATGGTTTGTTGGTTATTCTCTCTTCTTGTAATGCCAAAGTTGATTTTTGTGTACTGGAGACAATAAATGTAATGCAGGAGCCTGATACATATTCATAATTTTGCTCTAAGGCTAAAGTGCTTTCCTTGTAAATTCATCTAGCTACAGATATTGTGAGCACCGAAAGCAATTACTTCACCCCATCAGATTGCTATAAAAGAGAATACCATTAAAATCCTTGTTCTGTATTTATTGTTCTAACAGTGAACAAGAAGAACATTCTGCTGAGACACCAGTGCAAGAACCAAAATTAGCATGCTTTTATGCAATTATATTTGACAAACCTGGACATCTTTTTTTTTTTTTTTTTAATGTGTAATGTAGTAAATTTATGTACCTATCAAAAACAATTCATAAAGCTCTCCTGTGCTAAATTGTAGTAAAGTGGGAAGGCTAGGCAAATTTAGAAAAAAGAACAGCATGCTTTCCATATTTAAAGAAAGACATGGAAATCAGAAAAGAATGCTAATTTCAAATTGTTGTTTCTATTCCTTGTTTTTTTTTCCCCTGTATAACACCTAGAAATAATTCATTGGTTGGATTCTACTCAGAGTTCAAAAAGATGTGTCCTGCCTACAATACTTATGTATAAAATAGAATTCAAATCTGTATAAAGCCAAAGGGATGGTGGAAAACAGGAAAAAAAAAAAACAAAGAAAAAAAAGGAAAAGAAAAAAACTAAAGAAACCCAGAGGTTGTTTTATAGCAGAGGACCCTTATAAGTGAAAATTGGAGAATAAATAATAAAATAAAAAAAAAAGAATGGATTAACTTTCTAAGAAGGTAACTAGGAGACATTTCACCAAGCTTCATATGATAGAGAGATTTGCTTGAAAGTGAGCAACAAACAAGCTGGGCTCACAGGCTTATCACAGACAGAGGTTAAACTCTCAATATGAAAGAAAAATGATGGAATGGTGGAAGATCAGTAGTGGATTTTCTTGAACATTTAAAAAAATATGGCAAAGTAAATAACACAGAGGGGATAATCTTTAAAAGGAGCATAAGGCAAGGAATGTGATGAAAACATCAGACCAAATCAATTATCATTTGCATAAGTAGGACTTTACATTTGTAGGACTGCTGGAGTGTCACAGTGACAGTTGTTGAGACAAGGGGTCAACTGTGAATATGTGAGATGGGGAAAGCTATGTGATGACTTTTTCATTGTACTTTGGGAGACACAATAGATAGATGCTGGCCTGGAACTTTTCCAAGTCATGGAGCTCCCACACTAATTATACCACGGTGATCATTGATTCAATTTGCAGTCAATGGACAGAGGCACCTCCAAAGCACCATCTATCCTAAATCTTGAAAGCAAAGTCAACAAGAGAAATGATTTTTTTTTTTTCAGGGATTCTTGGCCTTTTTTGCAATTCCAGGTAGTTTAGGGACTACCCTAACCAATAAGATAAACACCTTGTCATAACATTATGCAGTAGCTGGATGGTGAATACCAATAGTTGGATAGTGAATGTAGATTTCACTGCAGCACTGCCAAAAGGCTCCATACTATGTTAAAATCTTCTTGTGCAGGTGCTGTAAAATAATGCCCTTTATACAATCGTGTGTCTTTCTGTGCATGCATCATGCATCTCACTTGGAGACATCTGAAGCAGGAGCCTTGTGAACCAGAAGCTTTATGAGGTGAACCACAAAGAGCTTTTGAAATGTTTTTAAGTGAAGTGAATTGTGTCCCAAGATGTTCACAGACCTTGTTTCTTCTCCATTTAATGGTATAAATTTCAGGAACTGTTTTTCTGTTTGTTAATGTAGGTAATGTGAACCGCTGCAAAACAAATTGCATTAAATACATTTGTATATGATATCAGATGAAAAATCCAATTAAAATTACTTATTTGCCATGAAAAAAATGATCATGAGAAAGAAAATTATTTTAAATGAATGTTTTTTTTGAGTGCTGCCAGTTTAGAACTGGTGTATACAGATTTATTATCTAAAGTTGTCTTTTTCTAGAAAAAACTGCTGTAAGCAGTCTAAGAGTGTCTATGAATAAGTACTTGCAGCTGAAGAAGAGTTTAACACACATGGAAAGAGTGTATTTTTAAGTATCTCCAAGGACAAATCCCTATTTTTACACAGATTTTCACATTTTATTTTTTCCTGCCTCAAGTAAAAAAAGATTTACTCAGGCAAATGAATTTTCATATTTAATTGTTTTGCTGTTTTTAAAATTAACCTCAGGACAAGGTAATTTCCTATGCAGCACTGGACTTAAGTGTTCGCTTACTGCTTTGTGAGAAAGAGACTGTATTACCTGGAACTGTCTCTCAAGGAAGGACTCTCCAGAGGCTGAGCCACTATATGGTGGTGAGGAACAGATATGTCATCTGGGGAGGCATCAGAAGTGTTGTTGGAAGCTGCTGTTGCCCTTATCACTGCACTACCTCAGCATGATAGTTTGAATTTATTTAACATTGCTGTCTTCTGTGAATTAGGATGTTACTGCCCTTTCCTCTGAGCTGGTAAACATGCTGGATTTAGTAACTTGGCAGAGATGACCTAAGAATTGTGTACACCTCCTTAAGCCTATTTAGTTGCTTACCAAAGAAGCTCATTAAACACCCACCCTCCCCATCTCCCCCCTCTCCACCTTATTTGTTTTCATTAGGGCAGGTGTCTCAGTAGTGTGCGTAGAGAAAAGCTTTGAACTCTGCTGAAGTTGTGGTTATATGTCACATAATTCCTAGAACCCAGAAGCAAAGATATAATCTTACAAAAGTAGGTAATTTTGGAGGACAGCTGCTACTTGGTGTTATATCTATGGAAAAGAAAGTCAAGCCTAACTACCAAGGAAAAGGACAAGCATGAAGTACACTGGAAGCCCCCACACTGGAAACCCTTACAGTTAATCCAGCAGGAAGTAGACATCGTCATCTTTTTGTCATGGTTCATTTTTGATATTTAAATTTCTCAGCTGCTTTGTATGTCAGTTTTAGAAAGAATATTTCAAATTCTGGTTTGGTTTCTCTGTTCCTATCAAAGCTACTTGCCCAACATATTCCCATCTCAACATTCTCTCTGCCTACACACCCATTACAAGGTTTCCCTTGGTGGTAGGATGCATTGCCAATGATCTGTTCCCTCATCTGTCTGTCTGTGCAAGGGCTTTTGTTGGTGAAAACACTTTTTGGGTTTTTTAGCAAATTCTTGTCCTGTCAACAGAGTCTGCCTGTGTCAAGGTGGGACTAAGAAGTATATTTAATTCTGTATGTCCCTATGCAGTAGAAGATAATCTGATGTTTGGCTGCTGTTCTTTAGCAGTACTGGACATTCTTTAGTATTCCAGATATATTTTGGACATTAACCTCTGTTGCTTTAGTTACATCTGTACTAATGAAAATTCCTGTAAAACTTTCACAGCAAAAACTATCACTAACAAATTTAAGATAGGGGAGCTATCAGTTCAGTTCAGTGTTGCTAATAAATTGAATAATACAAGAAATTAAAAGAAAATAGGTCTTCTCCATGAAGAGGCTGTAGTGCAACTAGGATAGTTAAAATGAGCTACTGCAGCCATTGTCAAAAGCTGTTTAAAATAAGATTAGATCATTTCATTGTTGTATCATTTTCAGTTGGCAAGTTGTAACTTTGTTTTATGAGTGCTGTTTAATATACAAATTTCACTGGAACTTGAAGGAGACAGTAATAGTTGTGATGATTTAAGATTAGAAGTATTTGGATAAACATGGATGCTAGTGGTAATAGATCTGAATTGTCATCTGAGATTACATAATCTGATTTATCATTTCACTGAAGAATTGCAGATAACAGTTTACAATATATTTTCATATGTGATCCTGTCATTGTTTCCTTTAGTAAATAATCCTCCTCTGTAAAGCAGGAAAAAAAGAGTTTTGTTTTTTCCTAGGGACATATAAGGTTTATGGAAAATAGTTATTTTCTATTTCGAAGAACTGCTATTACTTGCTCATTCACTTTGATCAGGGACGGACAGTTATGATCCTTATGTACTTATTTATATTTAATGCATTTTATTTCTCCTTCACATTCTGGTGTTGCTAGAGTAACTGCATTTGTGAAAACTTGCAGTTAATTTAATATCCATTTGCCAAAGTTAATAAAAGCAGTCAAAAAAAATTGCTTCTTTGTCAACCTATTCTAATGATGATGGTGACTAGACAGGTCATGTCTCAGCTTCTAGAATCAGAGGGAGACATGAAAGGATTCTGGTAGAAAAGTATAATTACTGTGTAAGTGTTTTTGCAGAAGTGTTTTTGCATGAGTATTTTTGCATAGATTTCCCAACCAATTCTTCATAACTTTACTATTTAAATTTAATGGCATGTTTAACAAATATTTTCTGTTTCAGCAGTCATGAGCCAGGTAGCTATTTTCTCTGCTCAAAGTGGCAGTCTGCTTGACACAGGAGATCCTTTTTTCTCAATGCACGATCACAGAGAGCTCCGCAGACAAATGAAGGCACAGTCACTTTCCATCCCCCTGCTAGGCACTGTGGTGCAAAGGCAAGGTTGTACCTTATTTTCCTCCCTCACTCAAGCCTGTAGCCTTTTTGTCAAGGGCGATGAAGTACATCCAAATTTATTTTCTGATGCAGACTCCTGCTGACTGAAATCTGGGTCGAAACCTTGTGACCTTCCTTCACGTGCCTTCTCTCTGCTCCTCAGCAGCAGCACTGCTCGGTGCCGCACTGAGAGGTGGAGTGTTGGCTGCTGAGAGGCACATGGCGCTGGGCGGGCTGGGCTCTGCCTGGAACTGTTGTTAGAAACCTTTCTTACGCAAGAGCTCCAGAGTCGATGCACTACCTATTTAAAAAATAACGTATTCCTCCAGGAATGCTGAGTTATTTCAGTAGTGATCCAGCAGTGTCTCCTAGGAGAGGGAAATAGCTTCCTGAGGTCACAGTAGAGGTCCTGCTCCTGGCAGTGGACAGGAGTAAGTGTCCAAGGAATGGGATGAAGGCAGGGACATCACAGAAGTGACCTTCCAAGGTGGGGAGTAAATTTATTTCTTGCTGCTCCATTCACAGCAGTAAGTTAGCAGCTAGTACAGGTAGGAATCAGATCCTCTTCATTTGGTAGCAGGGGCAGAGGGAGTTAATGTGAAGTAATGGGAAGTAGAACATGAATCAAGCAGGAGAAATATAGCTTGAGTATCAGAGAAACTACTTAGCAGTAAGCTGTATTACAGAATCAGGCAGATTCCCAAGGAGAGATGACAGATTTGTACTGCTTGTGGCATTTAAAAGTGAGCTGTGCACAGCACATTAAATGCGTTAAAAGGGATCTCGCTGTCTCTAGCAGAATGGCAGATTAGATTAATATCTCTAGATACAAATGTGTTGCTGTCCAGACAAAGATTCAAATAATTTCCAGGATAGCTCAAATAAACACAAAAAACCTAAATCCCTTTTCTTTAAAATTGTAAGAAAAAAGTTTCAATTTGTGTGTCTTGCAGAAATTACCTTCCTTCTGTGAACCACAGCTGTATATTTTAGCTTTTTACATTTGTTCAGTGTTATAAAGTTTGTTTAATAATCTGTATTGAATTAGATGCTTAAATGCATGCTTTTCATGTATATATGTATATGCATTTTTAGAGAATTAGGTGACTGAAAACATATTGCACCATTTAATTTAACAAAACTAAATTACTACGTGCTTATTCTAGGCAATACCAAGTGGTATCTACATGGGAGTAGCATATTGTTCAATTTAAGCAAGAATTTCATAACCTGGGCTTTCATTTTAACCACTTGAATAGATCTACCTTGTGTCTTTTAATGAATACTTTTTCCAGAATATCATACACACTCTACTGAATTAAATTCTCCATAGTCTGGAGCATTTACTTTCAAAAATATTTAATATGCAGCTGCCTGCTAACGTACATTTCAAATCTCCATGTGAAGCTATGAAGTAGAAATAAGGCACTTATTTAAAATGTTCACGACATCATACATTTTTGCCATTTAAGACCATTTAAAGCTTCAGGCAACTTAGGTAACTTAATTTTTATATGAGGGAAGAAATAGATTTAGGTATTCAGAAGAAGATGAAGTCAGAGAGTGCTGTGCCAGGTGTTTCAGCTGTAGAAAAGCTTAAACCATGGAAGGAGCAATGTAGCAGCAAAGCAGACCTGCTGAATAATTCATCACTGTCTTACACACTTCTGCTGCTGTACCATTATTTAGGAAAGAATATTATATTGTTATTGATTACAGCTGTTGCTGACACGTTTCATTTGCTGGGAGATGTGTGTGCAAGCTTTGTATTTCCGACACTTTCACCATCACCAGAGAAACTTATGTATGAGCTCGATTAAAATTTAAGAGGCTGGATGTTATACACACATGTACACACATACTCAGCATTTATCCCTAACACTTGTGGTTTGGGCAGGGTGAGCTTGCTTCATGTGTCAGAGGAGCAGCCTTCCCACAGACAGTTTTTGAAGTGATGAGAAACATTTCTTACGGGAGCACAAGTAACTTTGCCTTTACCAAAATACCACTGGGAAATTGACTCCTTCATTACACCAACCCACTGCCCCACACAGCCACGGGAGCATGTCCCAAAGGACTTTGGAGCATCCTCTGCCATGAGAGGAGGCTCTGCTGTGCTGTGATCATGGACAGACCCATTTACACAAGCCAAACCCCAAGTGTGCCCTTTCCTTAGGCTGCTGCAGTTGCTGGTACAAATGAACTTTTGCCTGAAGTTGGCTAAAGGCCAGAGGAACTTGATGGCTGCTGCAGCTGGTAGTACATCTTATTTGAACAAGGAAATAGAATCCTGTTCCTCACATACTTGAAAACAAATACACATATGTATATATTCAGGCATATCTATAGGATTAAGAGAGATAAGAGAGAATTGAATATCAATATGAACTATAGATTGAAATGTATACGTATATAGATATATGCCATTATTTGTGCTTTCAGATTTACACTGCAGCATTGTGAGATAATTTTAGACTTCTGATGGTTTTTAGACTTCTGAAACAGTGAAGGATATTTTCCTCTGTTAAGGAGCGGGAAAGTCAAGAAATAAACCAGATTTTTTTTCCGATTTATTTGGTTGGTTGGTTGGTTTAAGGAGTACCTGGTATAGATGAAAAATATATTGTGATAAAATCTGTATTGTCTTGAAAGAGCATTGAGAAGACTCCAAGCGGTTGTGGTGAGCTTTGTCTTAAATGTTGAACTTGTAGGGGATTCTGCGACAAATTCTGAACAGCACGAAAGTCTGACAGAAAATAAACTGCTTGTATCCTGGAGAAAATGCTTTCCTTACCTCTCCTTCCATGTCCAAATCCATTTAAAAATAAAAAAAAAAGGCTATAAACAAAATCCAAGGAACCCTGAACACTTTAGTAAAAGAATAATCAGACTTCCTTCCCTTGACTGAAAATCTACTTGGTGGAAATAAAATTCACTTTATACCAGACTTAATCCTTGGTAAGATACTGATCTGTTGAAGTCAATGGCTGCTCTCCCAATGATTGCAGAGTAAGGGCTCACTCTTAATGGCCAGTTTTCTCAGGTGGCAAACAGTGATTAGATTCATAAGTATCTGCTTCTGCTCAGATTTTGGAAGAGCCAGTTCACACTTAGCAGGTCCAGAAGCTTAGCAGATTACATGATCCCCCAATGTATCAGTCATATATGCAAAGCATATCCCTGTTGGAGATACACAAGCTGATTTGACAAATCTTGAATGTCTTTAACTCTCTAAATACTAGATGAGGATTGCTCGATAGAATATTCCATAATATGACTAGAAAGTATTACTTGCAGGGTTGTTCTTGTTCTCTCTCTCTCTCTTTCTTTCTTTCTTTGACTAGAAGAGAATTTTTTTAAATTTTACTCCTTACAACTTTTATGACAAAACTGATTTTAAATAGATTTCTTGTCACCTAGTCACCTTTTCAGGGAGTCTGAATCAATATCTGAATAGAAATTTGTGAATATATCTTTAAAAATCATTCTTCAAAATGTTTGGCCTTTACTGTGGTAAAAATGGGTGACTGATGCAGATTTAAAAATAGGTTCTTAAAGGCTTTGATGCTTTTGCATCAAAGACATCTCTTACTTCTACTATTTAGTTATTGTGATTTACCTAATGGAAATCCATACATAGATTTAGTCATTGTTTTGATTCTTGGCAGCTAGTAAAATGAAAAGCAATAAATCTCTGAAACTTATCAAGAATGTTAAAAGCTACAGCTTATCATTATTTATTGTCTAGAGATTTTGGTATATCTGATTAATTTTCAAGATAAGTGCCAAGGAAAAAAATATAATGCTGTGTATCTTTCACAGAGCTCAGCAAAACTCACAATAATATGGTAGTGATTAGTGCAGAGCAACGCTTGCAGCAGTCATATTGTGCCAGTGATTATGCTTCAGATCCACTATAAAAGCAAGCTGTTCCTGATGTGCTCCTCAAAAGTAGGACAAAATGTTCTCCATTAGTCTGTTGCCACTTAACATCTTTCTCTACGTCATGTCTTGATTTTTCTCTCATGCCATCTGCAGAAAAAACATGTCTCTCAACCTTCTAGATCCTGAGATAGCAATATTCAGAGCTGTAAGAGGAATTAGGCTGTGTGAGAAGTGAGTCTTGTCATGGTGGTTTTGCAGAGGCTTTTAAAATATACAGACAAAGAACAACGCTGACAGGCTTTTTTTTTATTTTTATCTTCAGTAAAAGTAATTGTATCATTGTTCCCATATAAAATCATATATAAAATTCACATTTAAAATTTAAATATAAATCATATTCTGTGATTTTAATCTATTTTTTGCTGCCAAAATATATGAACATTTACACCTTTATTCTCAACCTTAGTCATTAAGATTCAGAGCAATGTGAGAGCAGAATGCATTATGGGCCAGCTGAATGTACCTTTTCTTTCTCTAGAAATGAAAATATTTCATAAATATTTATACACAAATACGTATTCATTGCCAAACATGCTCTGTGTGTGTGTGTACATACATACCTTGTATTACATGAAGAGGGCTCCCACTACATAGAGAGCATTGTGGACTGTTGTGACAATCTGTTTGTGTCCCCTTGCCAGTGCATCCCCTGAAGGAGAATGCTGATGATATGAGCCTGGATCCAGGTGTCCTACTGGACTGACACTGTGGTGCTGAGCATTGTACCATCCCTGGCTGTCTCCTGCTGCTGCTTGGTATATTTTCAGCTGCTTTTATAAGAGATGGAGAAAGAGCAGGAGTGTGTTTCTTCTGTGAGGCAGCACTGGGACCTCTCAGGACTGGTTGGTGATGAACCTGGAGTGGGAAAAGTGCAGAAAAAAAAATGAAGTAATACAACTAAATTCACAGAGCTTTTCAGATAGAGAAGCACTTGTGACCTAGTAACACAGTGAATGGTGGCTTTTTTTGTACATACATTGCTTCCTGACATGATAACGCTGTCTGTGCCCTAAAAACTAATGCCAAGAAGCTCACGTAATTATTCCATCTATGTGAAACATGGCTGGTTTGGAAAAAAATTAGAGGCTTTAGTGGGGCTCAAAACTATGCTCTGCAATACAGTGACATACTTGAGACTGCTCAGTAAATTGTAAGTGTTGTGATTGTAAGGAAGTATCTATGGACAAAGAGGCACAGGAACCTAGGAAACGAAATGTCTTTGCCCTCTGTTGATAGAGGGCAAAAAATAATGGGGGATACAACTAAGGATCTCATGACAGGCTGAGACATCATATGATGTGAAGTTTTGATGAAGCCAGTGAAAACTGGTGGAGCTATGCATTGAAGGTATGTCTCACTCACCAGTGTCCATGTGTCATATGGCAGATCTCTGAGACTTTTAACACATAGAGTGCTCTCCTCCTTTGATTCTTTTTCTCTGTTTCAAGCATGCTCCCTTTCTCTCTCCCCTATGGGTTCAGTTTTGATTTTCTTTTTATAATGAACTTCTTCTTTTGCTTAACAGTGAATATTTGATTAACAGCTGCTCAAATATTCTCCAACTTCCACTCCAGTTATGGAGTTTATGATGTTTGCTTTGGTTTTGTTTAGTTGGTTTGGTTTGGTTTTGATGTTTGTTTGTTTGTTTGTTTGTGTGGAGGTTTTGTTTGTTTGTTTTTTCTTGGTTTGGTTTGGTTTGGTTTTGTATATTTGGTTTGGTTTGTTTTGGTTGGTCGGTTGTTTTATTTCTTTTTGTTGTTTCATCTTTCACACTGGCTTTTTAATCTGGGAGTTTTTATCACTGATACTTTTTGCAACTCTCACTGACATCACCATTTTCATTTTTTCCTATTCCATTTTACTTTCCATGCTGTATTTCATTCAGTAGTGAGAAGGGAGATTGGCAGGTATTTTGTGCCAAAAATTGAGGGGTTGGAAACAAAGGGTTTTACAGAAGAGGATAGAATTATTTATTGTGGGGGAAAAAAATCTCAGTGATCTTTTAAAATTAATTGAAATACCTTCAGTACTGGAAACACAAATATCACAACATTGTGGAAGAGCTTAGCCTAAAGCAGACTGATGCCAATAGAGGGATCACAAGTGACTTATAGTCAATTGGCATTAAAGCTGATTGAAATCTGTGACACTTCTGTGAAAAAGATGCCCCTCTCTCTGGGATTAACTAGCCTTAGTTTATATTTACAGTGTGAATACAGCTGCTGTTGCCATAGGATATGATTGCCTTTCATATTCTGCGATGTACTGTGTCGTGTACTGTACTATATTATGTAGCACGGTTTTAAAGATTTTTCTGCTTTCCATTTTCCAGTTAAGAACTGAGGCATGCCCTGCTTCTGTGGCTTGCTCGGAGTAAGATGTGGATGTCTGTTTCAGAGAAAGGACTTGAATTTTAAGCTTGTGAGTCAGTGCCTCAGCACTCAAACAGTTGCTACTCTCTGACACCTGTCTAGTAATCAAAGACCAAAAAAAAGTGAAGGGTAAAATGTCTATGGTATACCAAACTTTATACTGAATAAGAAACAGAGGGAAAGAATTAACCTAAAAAAAGCCCATCCTCTAAAATGTTCTTATACTGTTGAAACTGGGCCACTTGGGCACCCAGGGATTCAAGATTCATGGATTTAGGACAGCAAACATGAAGGTGCTTGGTTGTATATCCCCGTAGCTGAACAACCCACCAGGGATACACGAGTCTTAGAGATCTGCTCATTTCACTGTTCATGCATTTTATATTAGAAAGTTGTCAGGTAAAGAAAAAGAAAGGAAGAATAATGGAAATTAAATCACCCCCTCCTCCCCCTGAAATAGGCTTAAGTTAAATTTTAAGCATAAATATAAAGTTTATTCTGTGTTATTCTCATGGAAAGTAGATATCTAAAACTGCTTGAATGAGATATTGCAGGCATGCTCAGAAAAAATGCCTAGAACATGGTGTGCTATGAAGCCATAAAATAGATAAACTTGATCAACTTCTGCATTTTTAATTCTTTATGCAAATATTTTCTTTTGTATTTGTTTTAAAGAATATTATTTGGTCTTGCTGAGCATAAAAAAAGGTACAGTTATATAATCTAGATGACAACTGTCTGCAGTTTACCGTGTGCCCCTGAACATGATGAATAATGGGTGCAAAAAGAAAATATTGTCAGCAATAATAATGTCTCTTTAATTAACATCACATCAATAGGAGAACACTTTGGCATGTGTCTTTGTGGACATGATTCCCACAGAACTGTAGAGTTATAGAGAAGAAACGTTACAGCTCTGAATTCCACTGTCTTATGATAAAATATTTCCAGAATGAAACTGAATTGGTTGAAAGCCTCTTCCTTTTCTTTCCACTGTCTTCTATATCCATGTATACCTGTAAGGGTTTTTTTTTCTATTTTATTGTGGTTACTCCTTTAACAATTTTCAGCAAATATTCCTTTGCCAGTATTCTTGACAAGCTTTATTGCTACACTTCAACGTCCTCCTCCACTTAGGGGTAGAATAATGTCAGTCATTCTGCTCTAAAAAATAAATACGGAAAATGTAATTTCTTTTCTTCTTTTTCCTTTGGCAACAGGCTTTTCTCTGTTTTCACTGTGAATTTTTTTTTTTTTTTGAGGATGCCCTTTTTTTGGAAGATTTTATAAAGGATACAGCATCATGGATTTTAAGGTTTGGAAAAGGATCAGCATCATCTGGATGGACACAGTGAAGTTTTAAGCAGTGACTTGAGTATATGTGCCCCATTTACATGGCTCTGTAATTTTAAAGCTTACAAAATATTTCTTAATGTCTGTTTCAAGACTAGTAATAAGATCATTGAATCATAGAATTGCTTATGTTAGAAAAGACCTTAAAGATTAGTAAGTCCAACCATCAATCTAACATCCCCAAATCCACCACTAAACCATGTTCTTAATCACCACATCCATTTGTCTTTTAAATACTTCCAGGGTTGATGATTCCACCATTTCCCTGGGCAGCCTGTTCCAATGCCTGATAACCCTTACAGTGAAGAAATGTTTCCTAATGCCAAATCTAAACCTCGAATGGACCACCTTGAGGCTGTTTCCTCTTGTGCTATCATTTATCTATTGTTATCTGGGAGAAGAGACCAACACTCACCTCACTACAACCTCCTTTAATGTAGTCGTAGAGAGCCGTAAAATAAAAATAAGTAAAAGAGCAAAATTCTGTTATCTAGCTCAGAGAACAAGCAGTATGTCACAGTTCACATTCATGCAGTCTAGATGGTCCTAAAGGCAAGATGACCAGTGTCTTGCAGTTTGGAGACTGTCTCCATTCCTAGATAACGCCTGAACTACACCACAGGATTTTCTATGACAGCAGTAGTTGCCTTAAAACTGTCAAGGACTGTGCATCTAAACATGCTGACTACTCCTGTTTAGTTTATGAAGCTGGATGAGCCTTTGATTTTTATAGTTCAGTGACACTGTAAGAAGGAACACTGAATACTGAAAAATGAACTACATATATTATTCCAGTTTTCTGCCCCCTACACTGAACCTCAGCAGTATCCTACTTTCACAGTGGTTCATATTTGGGGATTATAAACCCAGAGAATGATAAACACCAGGAATTATAAATCCCAGGAGATGGTGAAGCCCTGGGATTAAGCATGGATTTCCAGAACTCAAAGTATGAAGATGCAAACTCAAGTGGGGACAAAGCCCAAAAGAGACACTTGATTAACAGGGCAAAACAGACATGGCTGGTTCTAGGATACCACATATCTTTGAAACATCTTTATGAAAAAAAAGTGGTCATATCTGAAGAATTAAAGCTAATATTCTTAGTATGCACTGCCTGATAATTCTGTATGTATTGAGAGGTCCAATTGCAAGAGTTATTACTAAAAAGCAGATCTTTTTTCCTCAAGCCAGATATGTGCATGCAACTTTTTTGCATGATTTTTTGTTTGCTTTCACCTGGCAGAAGACTTCAATGAGTGAAAACCAGTGAAGAGGAATTGGATAACTACTAATCATCTGTATTTTTTTTTGTTTTGTTTAGTTATGGAAGGGGGAAATATTCAATTTAAGATATTGAGATGCTTTCTTTAACTGTATTCTTTTATGGAGTGCTATTTCTTTTTAGAGGTATCCCAGTTTTCTTAGTTTTCTGATCTTACGTTATAAAAGACACCAACAACATATCTTGCTGAATATTCCTATGTACTATGGATGCTCCTAAAATATTAATGTCTAGTAAAATCCTTATTAAAAAAAATGGAGGGATTCATTTCTGTGCTTAAGCGCACATGGATATTAATATAGAAACACTCTATGTGTCTTCCTACTTCCTTCACTTCTTCCTTCCTTCCTGCCTTTCTTCTTTTGTTCCTTCACACATAACTGCTTACAGATTACTATTGTCTTTTACCATCCAGGAGGGTTATCAATCATTTTGAGGCTGAAGTTATTTTCAGGAAAATGCTCAGGTCTTTTCATATTGAAAAATGATTGATTTAATCAGAGATATGAAAGCTTCTTTTACCTGTCCATGGAGTCTAAAACTTTGACTGCCCTTATGTTGTCACTGCAAAATAGAAGCAGAAATATGTATGCTTCTGCAAAAGACATTACTTCAGTTTTGCTTTCTTATTGCTGAAGCAGCTTGAATGACACAGCATAGGTTCAGATAGTGAGGATACACACAGCTGTGAGAAGCTTACTGTTAATTTTATCATCTCAGAGGGAACCAGGCCTGAAATAGGTTATTCCAATTTGGTACAGTTGCAGAGAATTCATCTGGGGCTGGCCTCAGTGTCTGCTTGGAGCACTCAGACATCATCTTTGAAGCTAGCTGAGGGCCTATGTGATCATCCCAAAGGAAGCAGAGTGGATTTATTCCATTTGTGTATTTGTGCTCACTTTTATTCTGAATGTGATAGAGTCAAATTAGACAAGCTCAGGAGTTTTATAAGCTCTGTGACATGGTGTGGCTCTTAAGTTCAACTGAAATCATATTTACATAAGCATGCTTGGTTTGATCCAGCAAACATTGTACATTCATATTCTGATTGAAAACACAGAGTGTCTGACTGCTTCTGTAGAGGTGACATGGCTGTAATGTAAATTACCTAACTCAATCCCAATATGTAGTTCCTAGAAATACCTCATTATGGATACACACACACCTCTTTCTTCTTTTCTGACTGAACTCTTCCTGAAGTGAGATACTTTTCCAAACTAGCATAAAGTTCCTCAGAGAAATAGTTATAGAACCTTTCAAGTGAAGCCAAAACAGGAGCCTGTGCAACTAAGTATTGTTTTTCCCCTCCCTGCAATTGGAAATCATTGCCTTCTTTGCTCTGTCCCTGTGGTGTTTCTGGACTAGAAAGTCCTAAGGTGAAAAAGAAAGACATTTTTGTTGTCACAGTTGTTGTCTTTAAAAAAAAAAAACAAAAAAAAAACAAACCAACAAAAAAAACCAAACTCAAAAAACCCCTCAAAAAAACCCAAAAAACACTGCACCTCCACACCCTGATACCCACAACCCACACTACGATTCCATGATTCCAGATTTGAGCAGACTGGCATTATGCTAGATTGAAATTTTCCTAATCATTTGATTTGAGGGACATCAAATGGGTTAATAAAAGTTTTGTCCTTATCACATGGAAACCAGTTCACACTCAGTGACTGCGGTGTGAACAGGAACAGGTTTATTCATGCAGTAAGATACAAATCTTACAGTGCTGCTTTTTTAATTAAAAAAAAAGTTTACCTCTCTAATAAAAACAAAATTGAATTAATTTTCCTGTTTCCTCTCTGAGACAGTAGTAGTGATAAGTCATAACTGTTACTGAACATCTATTTAAAAGCCAATGACTGTCAGGCTTTAGTATCTCAGTCATCACAGTATTTCTAGGTTCATAAGAAGCAAAGGCTACATGCTGCTCTCCTTGAGTCAATGAGAACTTTGCATTGATTTTGAAGGAAGAAAGATGAAGACCCAAGTGCGAGATCTCAGATTTTACATTCTGGTTATCAATGATAAATATTGACTTCTTTCATGGCAAGTACTAAAGATTATTTTCTCCATTTTGCAAGTGACAAAAATCAAAGCTGAGAGGTTAAAATGCCTTGTGTTCAGCCACAGGTAAAGAACATGGAAGAACTAAGAGGCTCAGAGAGATCTTGACAATCACCTCTGAACTGAATCTTGCAGAAATTTGGCAGTTATAGGAGGCAGCAGATGAGACAGGAGGCATATACTGACTGGAGGGCCAGGGAAATGAAGAGAGATGCTTAGGGCATTAAGTTAAGCATGGGCTAAAAAAAAAAAAAAAAAAAAAGAAAAATTTCCAGGCATAGATATGCAGTATATGCTGCTCCTAATGGAGGCATGGGGGAGTCACTTTGAAGTCAGGACTTTCGGGGTGCGGGACCCCAGGCTGGGGATCCTGATCTTCGTGCTCACTGCCTGATGAAGTCTGACAAGGTCTCCCACTTCTTCACTGGCACTGTGGGAAGTAAAATTGCCATGTGCAGATACAGAAGTGCCAAGTTTGGTATACTTTATTTGGAGAGGCTGAGATTGATTTAGCCAGGTTTCTCTAGATTACAAAGTAAGAGAAGGAGCTGAATGTGCAGGCTAGAAGCCCTTTTAACCTTAGAACATGAAACCTTCTGCACTGATCAGCTTTTCCAAAAGCCCTTTCAATGGAAAAAAAAATTTCTTTAGTATTAAATGATTTAACTGGCATGATGCACAGCACAAGGAATAGGATTTTGTTAGCTTTTTGCTGAGAACAGTTTTGCTGTCTGGAGTTTCTGCAGAGGGGAAAAGAGGAAGAAAATAACAGCTATAGGGGGTGCATGTCGCACAAGCTGGATTGCTATACTATGTTTCAGTTTTCTCATTTCTTTCATAAGAAATCTAATTTACAGTAAAAATTATCTATCACATTAAAATAGGTGGTAAGAATTATTACTAAAGAAGTAGAAAGAACATAAAGTATTTTTCTGGTATTCCCCATTACATGTGTAGTAGCTTCCCTGTTACCTAGGAGAGGAAGAAATGTATGTTAGGTATAGAAATTAGAAGGAGATGGGAAATGCCTATAATTGGTCCCTAACTGTCTGTGGAAAGAGATGTTGCAAACAAGAAAAATATTCTTGTTAGGTAATGGGTTTGCATCCTAATTAATAGAGAAAAGGGAAAAAAAAAACCCAAAGAAATTACAATTATTTTGAAAAAAAAGTCTGAATGTATAGTCATCAGCCATAAAATTTGTAATATTCATTTCATTTATATATGTATCCATACATAACTACTTATAAATTCTCAGTATCACTGACTATTACTGGGCTGCTGAGGACTTATGTTAAATAGATAGACTTGCATTTAAATGCTGATCTCAACTTTCCACAAGGGACCAGTAAAAAGTCTTTCAGTAGAAAAGGCTGGGATCAGCAAAACATGAAATCATTATAGCTGCAGACTTTCTAGACCTGCTTTGTATTAAGCTTTTGAAAGGGACATTTGTTTAAGGATAAGATAGCTTTATCTTGCCTTGAATGTTTAATCTTGTTCTATGGCAGAGCCCCTGTATTCTCACAGCAAGGGCAGGGAACAAGGACTGGGGCACAGACCTGTCCACCCCCTCCAAAGTGATGCATGAGAAGTCCTGATGCAATCTGACTCTTGAAGGATGTCTACATTAGGCAACATGGAAGTCTTTGTCTTGATTCCATCATTCTCTACATCATCATTCATCAGAACATACCTGTGAAGATTTACCTGGGTGAGTGCCTTAGGGGATATACCAACTTTTTCCTCCTTCACTTCCCTTACTACAAGCAAAGTAAAGGTCACAACTCCATTGCCATGGAGTATGACTTTTTCACCCTGTCAGGTTCTTGTTGAATTCTACCATATATTTGGTCATACAGTGATGTTGCCATTTCCCTATGGAAGCAAAGTGAGTGGCTAGAATGAAGTGACCTGCATTTTTTTAATGGATAAAATTAAGTACCCATGTTTATTGTAGATTTTTCTTTTTTTCCATAATCTGGAGTTTCACTGATATATTACAAAGGAGCATAGAAAGATCCCATACCTGTGTAATTCTGTAGAAATTTGAATGAAAAATTATAGATTATCTCACCTTTACCTACAAACTGATTTATCCTTCAGCTTCACTCAAGTCATTAGGATTATTTCAGACTGGGTAAGCCCTTCAGTATGCAACCTGTAGAAGACAGGAACAATGCTACAAAGAGATGGTTGGTAAGGTGATGTGCATTTGGATTTGCAGAAGTAAAAAATCATTCAGAAAAGCTGTAGTATCATAGTAAATTTTGTTTAGAAAAACCTTATTTTCCCCCCAGCATATATTTTTTGAGTTAAAAAAATGCTTTGTTCTGGCTTCTTGCTGCACCAGCTTTTTCTTGCTTTCAACTGATAAAAGATAACTCCTCTTTCTTTTCCCACTTCTTCATGTTTCTCAAAGAGGTAGCACCTCCCAAGGCCCTTCTTTTATGCATCTCTTCTTCATCTTTTCATGCTCCTTATTGCCTTAGATATTAATTTGTTTTAAATGGGGATTTTCTCAAAGTGGCTTACCAAATTCACCCATTCACTACTTAAAAAAAATTATGTAAAAGCCATAGTAATCACCAGGACTTCATAAGCAAGCTGATTCTTGCTCTATTCTTCAAAAATATGAGTGAATGGATGTCTTCTGATGTAAGAACTATGAATAATAACAACAGATACACTGAAAGGATACTATAAGAAGTGTTTGCATGTGTGTGGTAAGCACAGACCTCAAAGAAGGGATCAGTTATTTTGTAACAGCCATGTACAAGGCCTGTGATTTGTTCATATTCTAAACAAAACTAAGAATTCAACATGTTGAGAGGATCAGAGCTGAACTTAAGTTCAGTTGTCTTTTTAATAGCTGCACGTACTAAAAATAGCAACATAGAAGTTGATTGTTTAAGCTCCTCAGAGATGCATAACATGTATCTGAGTCTATAATTTGGCATCTGGGATATAGAAACTGTTGTCAACCGAAGATTTGCTTATAATCCAATGATAGATGGCATAAGAAGTGTCTGTTCCTAGAAATGAAGGGTGGTCAAGGAAACAAGCTTTGAAATCCTTATTCTGTTCCCTTTTTTTGCACTAACTATGATTCTACTGAAGTATTCATATACCTGATGAATAGCAAACAGGAACATTGTGACAGAAAGTGCTCTGCTTGGTAATCCAAGTGCTTAGAGGTAGATCACATCTCCTTAGCTGCTGAATTTTAGCTCTGTGTAGGTGGAATGTAGCCAAACAATGTCCGCATAGTTAGTGCACTAGTGTATAATTAGCCAAGCACTTAAGCTTTCCTTTTTGTTTTTGATCTTTTACATGTGATAGCTAGTGTTCTGTACATAAAAATGAGACAAAGTGCTCTCTCCAATTCTTTCAGAGTATATCCATTTATAGAGATGTCAGAGAGCGCTTTGTTTTGTTATAATTCTAGGGAACATGAATGTCTGAGCTTTGAACTGATTAACATCTTGTGCATGCAAATCTAACACAAAAGAATCTATTTACAGCTTGACTTCACAGCAGATTGCTACCATATTAGCAAACACCTTTAAGTTGTTTGAAAAAGTGATGATTTGTTATTTCCTTTAGGCTCTGTATCTCTCACTTATATATGGCTGCTTTTTTCTCTCTTTTAATGACATCCCCATCATCAGCACCACCACCAAAAAAACCAAAAAGCAAAAAAAAAAAACAAACCCAAACCTTTAATAATAGCTCCCTAGATTGATGAATAATAGTCATTAAATAACTAAGGTGTGGCATGGAGACTTCCTCTTTCAGTCAATCTGTGGTTATCTTCAAGGTTTTACAGATTGCTGCAAGACAACCCATAGAATCTCAATGCAAATTACAACTTCAGTGTGACTGTGACTGAGTATGAAGAAAGTGTGCAGCTAAATGCCTGAGAATAAATTAGTAAAGACATCTGTTTTGAACAGTTTAAAAAACAAATTTCTGTTTATCTGTCTCTGCTATACACATATAGTATCAATTTAATATTGAATCAATTCCATTTCTGCTGTAGAGGTAAAAATTGATGCACATTCATTAGCTACAGACACCAATAAAAGGAAAGCTGAATGATCATTCAGACTATTTTACAATCTCATGCCTAGAAGTGGTTATTTTGGGTCAAGGATATTGTGAAGGAGAGGGCAAGTAAGGACAAACAAGAAAGCTTGCTCATTTGCTCCTCTGTTGTGCCTGTTCTAAATTTGGCTGTTTTCAGGGAATTAAATCCTAGCATGTTTAAAAGCAGTGCTGAATGAACAAAAGCTTGTCTGGAAAAAGGGGACCCGATTCTTAGTTGATGTGAGTTATCATGGTTGCACTTATATCAATTGAGCTACGGGTTGCTATATACAATATTCTAGAAAGCACACACATATTCATATTCAATCTATGTATATCTTTATCGTAAGATATTAATGAAGAGGAAGGCAGAATCAGATAAATGTTTACATTTTTAATGGGCATGGAGAGTAAACCTACTCAAAAGTAATACACATATATTTTTGCAGTTAAATGTGGACTAAGAAATGTGGAAATAAAGACTGGTAAACATTAAATAATAAAGTTGTAACAATAGAAATTTCACAGTAGAATACGTACACAAAAGAAAGATTAATTTTAGGATTCCACTCCTCATAATTTTTAGGAGCCTTAGTCTTGGAGATGGATTCTGTTGCATTAGATATTATCCAATTACTGTTAAGGCCACACCTGAAGTACTGTATCAAGTTCCAGGCTCCGCAGAAGAAGAGAGGTATGGACATAGAGTCCAGTGAAGGGCCACTAAGATTCTTAGGGGATTTGAGCATCTCTCCAGTGATGCAAAGGCAGAGACATCTGGAACTGTTCAAAAAAAAAGAAAAGAAGGATGGTGGAGACCATCCCAATGTGTATGAATGTCTAAAGGGATTGAGGGAAGAAGACCAATACATTCTTTTTAGTGGTGCCCAATGACAGAGCAAGCGGTAAGAGCACAAATTGAAACATGGGAGGTTCCTCCTGAATATGGGGAAACATTTTTTTTTTCACTGTGAGGGTGACCAAGCACAGGGACAGGTCGTCCAGGGAGATTGGAAGTCTCCATCCTTGCAGATATTCAAAGTCCATCAGCATTTTGTCCAAAGTAACCAGCTCTGTGTGCCCCTGCTTGAGCATGGGGGGCTGTTTCAAAATGGACCCTTGAAGTCTCTTCCATCATCAACCACCCTGTGGTTCTGAGAAACTGGGCTGCTAACTAGTGAATTTTTGAAAGTTTGAAGCTTCTTTATTGTGCTGGGCTTTTGCAACAGTGAAATGAGGACTATTTTAGGTATCCTTATAGTTTATTTGTTAGAAGACTAAAAACTCAAGGAAAATAAATTTCTGTCTTATGCCAATGTGAGAATTGTTCTTGAACTTTATGGGCAGTGGAACTCATATTTGTGCAAAAAAGAGTGTAAAGAATGTAGCTGAGCTAACTAACGTGCTAATTCCTCTTAACAGCAGAAGAAACAATACTGATGAAAATAAGACTTCACTGAATGAAAAACATTACAAGACTGGGGGGAGCCAGTGTTTCTAAGAAGGATGTGAAATAATCAAACCTAAAATTGAAGCTAGTGCTTGGATGTGAACCTTATGATTCCGCTTTCATAAGTGGTCTATTTTCAGTAGATTACGATATTGAGACCATTCTATGCTAATAAGAAGGTATAAAAATATTGCGTACACACACGCACGCACTACTGTTACCCATGATGTTCCTTAAAGTACAACAAAGCATGAAGAGTAGGATGGAAAGAGCAATCAGAGGGAGAAAAGCTTCTGTGAGAGGCTGACATCACAGCTTTTTCAGGTTAGTTCTTGAACAGACTGAATATGGAAGGGAGGAGCAGGTGCTCATCTGAAATAAGGTCACCAACGAATAGAATACCAGACACAGTTTGCTAAAATTGGGTCTGACTCATTTTGGAACAGTATGAAGCATTTTTCTCTAAAGAGGACCTATTCTTAAAAGGATTTTTTTTTTTTCTCTGAAGAGCTGGTTGGTCAGTCTGCTTTTAGAACATCATATGAAGGGCCGAGTTGTTGAGAAGTGCTGTTACTAAGCCATTCAAGCTTTCATTGTAGAACCTTTGCTCTTCTTGTCTTCATGAAAGTAGTGAAGGTTAGCTAGTACAGTAAAATGATGCTCAAGTATTTTGTCTTTTCAGTTATCTTATATTCTTTTCTGCCACTCTTCAATCTATTGTATGCCTACAGAGCATAATAAATGTATCAAAATATAGTATTGTCAAAATATAATAGAACTGTGATTAGTACAATAAATGCTGAAAGCACTGAAACCCAGTAAATAATACCAAATCTTCAAGAAAAAACCAAATTAAGACTTCCTAGTTGTTTACAAAATTTAACCCTGAGTTTATTGGCATACACAAGCACAATGCTAAACAAATTTTAACAAGAACAGAACTTAGTGATCAGGGATATAACAAAGAAGGATATATTAGGCAGCCTTATAAAAGATAATTTCTTCTCTGTTGCTGTCTGAAAAATATGGCCATTAATCAGTCAGACATTGTGTGTTACCTAAACATTGAATTAAGTCAATCAACGGCAAAAAGACAGTAGAGTATCAAAAATAAAAGAGCTTGGACACCTTGTGATGCAGATAAAATTTATTGGGAGGGTTTTGGGGTTCCAACTAAACAAACAGTTTTCTTTGTCGTCCTTCTTCTGAATTCTTACCAATCATGTCTGCTGATGTCCTTTGCCAGCCTCTCATTCTTAATGTTTGCTCTCAATAACATCCCTTAAGATTCTTGGTTTATTGAAGCCTGGTTAAGCTCAAATAGCTGTTTCTCATGTTGACCTGGCTCTTATTTTTTTTTTAAGTTTTTGAACTCACAGTTTTATTTTTTGAGATTTCTCTATCACAAGAACTAATGTTTTTTAGCAGAGCAAAATCTAATGAAGCTTTACAAAACAAGAGAAAACACCTTTTTCTTATACTCCTATTTCATTTGGAAATATTAGATGATGTGTTAAACAGCTCTTTAAAAATTTTGGAGATACGACTGATATCACCTTTATTAACATTATTCCTAGGTATTCATATTTTATTACTTCTTTCAAAATGGAAAAAGATCTCCTTTGTAGGATCAGAACTGGAACAGTGAAGATTAAGAAAATCCTAATTAAAATAATTTTTTAAAAAAACCAATTACTAACTTTTCTAATATCTCGTAATATTTTTCATTGAGACCATTTTTACATTTCAATTTTACATTGACTTACATTTCACCCTCAATTTTGGTGGCTTTTAAAGCACATAAATTAGCTTCTAATACAGTCATGCTATATCCAGGGATATTCTCAGTTCTGTTGCTGCATGTTCAGTTACTGATAAATTATAGAGGGGATCATCCCAAGTATGATGTCTTTTGCGTCTGATGAGAAAATGCAGCTGCATGGTTCACACTCAGATAAGATTAATATATCTATACTGAGCTGGGGAATTTTCTTGCTGGCATGTTGAAGAAATCCATTGAGTTTATGTTAAAGTCATTCATAAAGTTGGTGATGAGATTACTGATGATGCCCATTTTCAGGATTAATTTGTCATACAAAATATTAGAGATTGTTCTTATTAAGGGTGACAGTACATTTCCAGCTATTTAAATACCTAAAATGTTCTGTCTAAATTAAAATTCCTAACCTATTACTACCTGAACTGATAATTAGTAACATTCTTTATAAATTCCATTATCCATGTGAACCAATAAGTAGCAAACCAACAATTCATTACTTTTCTTTTAAAATACAAATATGGGAAAAATGGGATGATATAACATTTGACTATTTGAATTTGCCTTTAAGAAGATTTACTTAGGAGATGAACCTGGATTTGTCAAAAATCTTTTGTCTCTCAAGGAATTCACTTAGAGGCTAAAAATATATTAATTTGAGCCAAGGTAAAATCCTAGCATATTGCAACAAATTATAAGGCTGCTTTGGTTTCAGAGGTTATCACTAATTTATTGTGGTTGCCAAAAGAAAAAAATCCTGAGAAACATGAATGTAAATGCTCCTAATTCATTTACATTGTGACAACAACTTAATCTGAAATAATCTTGCTGTTCATATTATTTTCTTCACATACATATTTTGTACTTTGCCAATTCCATTAAGTGTCTTTGTTTTTAGGAGTGGATCTTGATGGTTTGAGATATTTTCTGAAAAATCTCAAGGAGTTTTATTACCAACATGCTATAAAATTTCAAGCATGATTTAGCATTTTCCATTCTTCTATTTATCTTTGCCTCTGTTTTTCAGTTGGTCGTGTCTTCATCCTCTATTCTCTGACAAGTCTATGGACTTTGGTTTCTATCTGGAGATATGGTTTGTTTAGCTAGCAAAGGCACTCAGCTGTATGCCAGAAGCTGTGGTTATTATTTAGAACTAACAATGTTGAAAATGCAGGGCTTGTTTTTTCAATACTTATTTTGGTTCTGTTTGAAGGCACTGGGCCAAAGTCATGAACAATATGAAAAGCTGTAATTCTATTGATGTTGGTATATTCAATCCTCTAACTCTGAGGTTAGATTGGCCCATTGCCTATGAATTTCAACTTTCAGAGGATCTGATACCAGAGCAATGGACACAAAATGCATTTGCCTGTCAGTCTTTTTCAATTGCTCGACAGTCAGTATGGTATGTCCTCTATAGCTGTAATTATAGTTCTCAAGGGATAGTCAAGACACAGAGCTTTCATTTCAGACAATGCTTGTTGCCTCAGGAGGGAACAATAAACATGCAGATATTCTCACACAGCCACTGGCACTCACAATAGCTGTTCCTAGATGTATAGGATCATAACGCTGACGAATTGTATGGTTTGTTGTACATTTTTTTATATAGTTGCCAGCAGTCTCAAATTGCCAACGAGTCCAAAGAATTAATTTATAGTCTTCAAGAATTAATTTATAATCTTCATCTATGCTAGTATCAATAACCCAATGAAATGCTAAAGAGAGTTGCATAATAGGTTTACAAATATGCATAGACTGCACAATTAATTTCAAAGTTGTCCTTATCTGTCTGGTAGATAAACACTTTTAGATCGGTAGGTCTAAACTGAAGGTGAGAGATGGAGTCTGCTGAGGTTCCCATTCTCCTGCATCAGAACCTGACCACACAGTGAGAAAGGTATAGGCACCAAAATGGTGCTCTGGTGCTGTCCTACATTCTCCTCGAGGATCGGCCAACTTTGCCCACAACTGACAAGAAGCAAGTGCTGGAACATCTTAGCACAAAGGATCACGGGCTCTGCTCTCATTAAATACAGCTGAGTGCAGAAACAAAAGACTGTGGTTAAAGGAATCACTGTGCTGTGGGAGGCTCCCATGCAGGCAAGGTGGGCCTGGATGCTCGGTCTTGGGTGCCAGTCCATCCACTCACTGGCTACTGCAGATAAGACCTGGGTAGCAGAATGAGCTGCCCTCTCCCTCCCTCTCTGCATGAGACAGTATGACCTGGCTACAGGAATCAGAGATGGAAATGGAAATGGTCTGTCATTCCTTGTCATAAACAACGTCTGTTCGGAAGAAATTGAAAAAGGTTCTAAAGTGGAGGCAAAAGTGCATTCCTATTATAAATGTCATTTATTTAAATACCAGGATCACTGAAAGGGTATTTTATTCATTTTCTTGCTTTTGAAAAATTGAAGGAATATGTCAGAGAGTTTCACCTCAATGATCACAGTACAGAAAGCAAGGAAACAAGAGGTCAACTGGCAGTTGTCGGTTTTCCCATTACATTATACATCCAAAAATTAAGCTCTCAGTGATTTACCATTTGTGCTGTTTAATGCTTTCATCCAGTTTTTAAAAATTCACTTAAAAAATAGTATTGAAACTCACAAATACTTAATTCTGCCAGAATGTAAGTAAATTAGCAAAATTAATAATTAAATTGTTATGCCTTCTTCTTCTGAAGGTACTTTGAATACTGTTGCTAAGCTTTTTTTTTTTTTTTTTTTTTTTTTTTTTTTTTTTCACTATCATGGTTATCAATACAATAGATTATTTATCCAGTAGCTTTTGTTTAAGATTTTTTTCTTTTAATAAAAGTAAGAGACTGAGGGGCTGATTATTTTTGTTGTCTTAGCTGGAGATTACTAAATGGATGACTTTTTTTAGAGTTGTGTTTGAATAGGTTTGGACACATTTCACAGGATCTGTGCCTTTTCCATTCACAGAATTCCACAGAAATAGTGATCCTAGTAACTTCAACACCTTAAAAATACTTGAATGACTTTGTTTTCAGATGTTACTGTGATCAGCCAAGCTTCTGTGTGACTAGAGAGAAGAAAGAGTGAAAGGTGTCTTGCATCTTTTCTTCGGAGCCATACATCTTCGTCTTCATGTGACTTTATGTGTATGTTTTTGGGTTCAGGGCAGAAATAGTTTTAGGATGAATGCAAGCTGGCAAAGAAAAGAGAGATTGTCTGGAGGCCCCACATGGCCTGTCTTTATAAAAATAATGTCGAAAATGAAGGCAGATGTGAAAAAAAGATTCAGGTATTTTTAGGGACATATATTTGCTCCACTCACTCCTCCTGCAGATAACTATGAATGAAAAGGTAGAGGATTAGGTTCTGAATATCCAGTATTGTGATTCTTCCACTGTAAACGTTCATGTGTGAGTAGTCCACTGTTCTTCCACTCAGGCAAGAGAGGAAACAAAGGAAGGAAGGAAAAGGTTTGCTGAAAAAATACTGCTGCATTAAACATCCTTTGAAAGATGAGCTTTGCAACAGGAGATGTGCACCACAGCTGAAAGACAAGGGAGATCAAATTAGAGGCTACAAAAAGAAGTATAAATACCTTTCATCAAAATTCATATGCCTTGTATAAACTCAAAAGCTAAAGTAACCCAATCCTGCTTATTAGAAACTTAGTGGATTTCAGGTGAATTATCCTAAAATTGCGATATATTTTTAACCATTGAGAACAGGTTTTTAGTTAATAAGAGAATGATAACTTTTCTTCTCAAGATCTCATCTGCAGATCAGGGTAAGTCACAGGAGAATACATGTGCTGTGGGACAGAAACTAGGATTGTTACACTAATTGTTTATGAGTTGGTCAGAGTAATCAGAAGAACATCTTATGTTCCTTAAATGAAGAAGACTGACAATTAATTTATTTTTAAAATTATTTAAGAGTGAAATAATTAAATAACTAAATAATTGAATAAATTTTTTGTTTCTCCTGGTTTTACCACTAGCCAACAATCAGATAATTGCCTCTTATTGAAAAAAAAGAAGTGGAATGATTTTTAGGATTTAAATTCTTTTATGGGACCTAAACTAGCTATGATTGATAATGTGCCTGCAAGGTTTGGGAGCCTTATTGATCATACAGAGTTTGAAGTTTCTCAGAATTACTTTGCAAAATACTTATTAACTCCCATGGGACTAAAATACATAGAACTTGCACTAAATGCATCCTTTATTTTAGAATACCAATTTGAAATATCTGGTAAGAAAAACTGACAGAAAGTAATTTAAATTCAACAGAATTTTAAAATTTTGGTAAATTCAGTTTTATTATGAATGTCTGCAATGTTTTAATTAATTTCAAAAATTAAATTGACATTTGAAATTATATTGTGAACACATAAATTAAATAACACCAGAACTCAGAGTAGTTGGCTAGTCCTTTGGCTTTAGATAGACGTTTGGGTTAGTTGCATTCATTTTTAGCTCTCCTTCATGGATTACTGAATGTTTCTGTGCTCTAAAGCTGTCTTTTTCCCCACCGCTCCAAAATGTGCTCTTGGGCCAGTTTCAGGGAGCATGCATAACTAACTTCCATCACTTCAGTACAAATAAAATAAGCTGCTGGAGTCTTTCTTCCCCCGAGTCAATAGCTGTGCAACTGCATGTCTCCTCCTTTTATTCATTTGATTGTACATAAAGCTTTACCCACAAAAACCTGCTTTATATGCTTATCTTCTCAATATATTTTTGCTTTGTCTTCCTGAGTCTTAAGCCATATATATTTTTCTTCCTCAGAAACCATCTTCCAGAGAGACCTAGAATTAAACCTCTTTAAGAGCTGTACATTTCAAAATGACCCATTGCAGACAGACTCAGTGACTTTAATTTGCGTTTACCTTCCCTCAGCAAAACAGAGATCACAATTCAGTAATCTGCTGGCAAGAAAAACAAATAGTGACAACATCAAGCACTCTGGACTTCTCAGAGAGCATTCAGAGTATAAAAATAACCAAGTTCATATTTGTTTATTTTGCCTTCTGGTTTTAGAACAGGTATGTCCACCTGAGTGATATTTTCGAATTCTCTCCTGCAACTAGGGATCAACATGTATATTTTATTTACAAGCCACATGGCCTTCTTCCTCAAAATGCTCATGCTTTCTTCTAAGCTTCAAAAAGCACAAAAGAGGCTACAAAATATCTGATAAATCCTGATGGCAAATACAAAATGTGCAATTTCCCTTGGACTGACTATTCCTTCCCTTTACTGGGGATGGAGGACAAAAAGAGGAGGGCAAAATTGCAGTTCTTTATACAGTCATTTTATTCTCAGTTCTGCTCCAGCAAAGGTGAGACCAAGTACCGTTTATCCTGTTGCTAAACAGGAAGCTTTACTTAGCTCAGTCAGTCTCATATACAAAATTGAAGTTCCCCTTTGATGATATTGTTTTTTCTCATTGGATGAGTCGTTTTTACACTTAAGTGACTTCAGAATTGAGCCTGAGTGAGGATACTGTTTTAGAGGCCTACAATATGCTTATTTTAAATAGAAGAAAATTCTAGAAGAAACCCTTGCCTTTTTACTGCAAGTGGAACTGAGGCTGAGAGGGAGCAGTAATTCTACCTCTGCCACTGCAGAATGGGAGCCAGGGGCATGGGGGGCAACACTAGGGGAAAGCAAAATTTGAAATCTGTTTAAACAGCAGAGACTATGAAAGCCAACTTGCATAACAGGGTAGAACTGTACAGACATTTCAAGGTGTGCAGCCCTCTAGTGTTTTAAGATCAAATACTGTGAAGAGTGGGATCCAACAGCTTTTCTCCAGCTAAGGGAGCTTTCTGCCGTGCCAAACAACTTTTGCATTTTCATTCCCAGCTGAAGTGTAGCAATGAGGAGACCTGATTCAAGTAAATTACTCACGCATCAGCTGTTTGCCTGTATTTCACTTATATGGAACAAGTTACAAGTTCCAGCAGCTTTTATAATCAGTACAGCAGCTCACCGAAGAAGACATACTCTGCGCAGACAGATTTTTTCATTTATTCTGTAAGTTCCATACTTGCCAGTTATGGTATATCACAAAAGATCCTTTTATATTATGGGGCTTTGCAATAATTCTGAATTCCACTGAATTTCATTGAAATAAATAGAATCATATGTTTTTACTTTGAAAAAGTGATTTTGACCCATTGATATAATTTGGTTCATTCTATTTTACCTCTTGCTTAATGTACCACCTTTCTGAGCAAAATGCTTCCATAGAGGTGCCTACTCATCTGTTCTGGAAACTTAACTCAAAATAACCATTCCTTCCCTCAAAATAACCCCAAAAACAAGCCCCAAATATGGCAGGAGCACATCACACACAGACCCTGGCCCTGCTGGCCAATATGTGTCTGCTGACAGACTTTCATGCCCCTGTTTTTGTGTCTTACACCATGGCTGTGGCAGTGTGCTGATTTTGGCTGGGGAAGAGTATTTAGTTTTCTTCTGAGTAGCTGGTGTGGGACTGTGTTTTGGATTTGTCCTGAAAACAACATTAACAATATGGAGATGTTTTAGCTGTTGTTGAGCAGTTGTTATGCAGAGCCAAGGCCTTTTCTACCTCTCAACCCACCTCACCAGTGAGGAAGCTGGGAGTGCACAAGTTGGGAGGGTAGACAACTGGGACAGCTGACCCCAAGAGATGAAAGGAATACTGCATACCACATGGCATCTTGCTCATATAGAGCTGGGGGAAGAATAAGGAAGGAGGGGATGTTCAGAGTGATGATCTTTGTCTTCCTAAGTCACCATTCCATATGATGGAGTTCTGCTGTACCTGCCTGCCCATGGGAAGTAGTAAACAAATTTATTGTTTTGATTTACCTATTAAGCTGTCTTTATCTCAAGCCATGTGTTTCCTCACTTTTACCCTTAACTATGCTCTCCCCATCCCACTGAGAGGGTGTGGCCCAGCAGCTGTGTGAGGCTGAGCTTCCTGCTCAGGGTTAGAGGGGTTAAAGCACAACAGATGGGTGTACCATGGTTCAGGGCTGAACCTGGTGGGGGCAGTGAGAAGGCTGGGAGCCCTTGGCCAGGGAGGGGCCCAGGGCAGTGACCATGTACAGTCATGAGCCCTGGCTGAACAGTTACCTCACCCACAGTAGTGAGGTGAGGTCTGTGAGGTGAAGCCTTGCCTTGGGGACTGGGACACTGCCATGGACACTTGCTGGGATGTGTGCTCTCACACTACCTCTGGGTGAGTGATTTTTTCCTTGTCCATGTAGCAACAATATTCCCAGCAGGCACAGGGAGCTCATAACTTGTTAAGCACCATGGGACACATCATGGTCACCTGTAGTGTGTGTCAGTTGTGGCCACTGGTTTTGGTTTCATCAAGCTCCTGAGTAAATCTCTGTGTGTGGGGTATTTTATCTGTGATGTTGGTAGCCTAATGGTAAACATCATAAAAGCTATATGAAAAAAATAAAAATAAAATTGTTCGCAGAGCATATGCAGTCACCCAGAGCAACAGAGGGGATTGTTCTAGGACAAGTGACAAAGTTTCTCCTGGTATATACTGATTTGTCACTTCCCTTGGGAAATAAATACGTCAATGCATTTGCTGCCTTATGTGTAATAACATACCCTTCCAGCCAAAGAAACAAATAAGTGCTTCCCTCCTCCTTCCCTCTCCACATAATAAGAAAACCTGAAGTCATAGTTTTTGTCTCCGAGCAATCCCTCATATAAGAAACAGTGTCCTGTAATTTGATTCAGTTAAGCACTAACCTCCATTCCATTATTCAGGAATGTCAAATCTAAGCTTATGGGAGAAGGATTTTGAGCGAGAGTGTTTTTAGTGGGCACAGTTTATCTTGATTTCACATGCAAAGGGAGAAGAAACAAGGCACAGTGAACCCCAAGTCACTGTATAGCCTGTGTATGTGGGTTTGCACCTCTCGAGGTGAGTAGGGTCCATAAACTGGGTGCAGTCACAAAGTAGCCGAGGGTGCATTCAATGACTTCTCAATGCAGAGAATATTCCTTAAGTGTCTGGCAGATCTACGAATTCAGCTTTATATTCCAACACGATCCTCTGCAGTGGAGACTACAGAATAGCTGGACTCACTTGCCCTCTGCTTGGTCAAGGCTATCTATATATTGCACATTAGTATTTTGGGCGTGTAAGAACTTAAGCAAAGACGGTTTGTGACTTTCTGTACTGCAACATTGAGTTTCCATCTCTTTTACTCCTGTAAAAGAGTGCACATTAGTGCTACCCCAATGAATATAGCTAACTGTGAGCTCAGTCTGGTTCTTCAGGTGTGCTTTATAGGAAGAGCCCAGCTGTGTTGGAGTACGGTATATTGCTCTGTTTAAGGAAACCTTTGGTGGAACACAGTGCATGTGGGTTGAGTAAAACACAGTATTTTTATTATTTTAATTTTGGGGATGTTTTGCAGTCATTGGCAGTGTTTAAAAAGAAAAGTATGTATAAAAATTGGTCTCAAAAGTTGTATTCTCTAGAAAACGTTTGTTCTGAAGGATCAAGCTGAGTTTCAAAAGCTTTTTATTTTACAAGACAATACTGCATTGATCAGCAAAGCATAACTAGCAGCCATTTTCTTGAATGCTTAGTTTAAAAAATAAACTGGAAGAGGAGAGAACTGTTCTGTTTAGTGCCAATTATTATTCCCTACGTTTTCTTTAACTGTTGTTTTTTGAGAGTTGATTTTTGTTTGTTTTGTTGTTTGCTTTGGTTTTGTGATGTAGTTCTGTTCCTTTTTAGAAATTTAGTTCTGTTATTTTCTGAAAGCAAAGATAAGGAAAAATAATTGTAGAGTATCTGTTATATTCAAGAGATAAATTTTTCCTTTCCAGTTATTACTTCTTACTTGACAGTGTCTTAGTTCACAGTGTCGCATTTTGAAAGCTCTGCAGTCATTTTAGACCTTTGAAATCTCTTCATGAATACTTAATTCTGCATTTGTAGGAGAAGAGTCTGTGCTGGAGAGATCTGTAGTATCGTTCAATCTGTGGCCTCTAGCTCTCAGTGCAGATTGTGCAAGGCGGCAGAATAAATTAGTATTACTTTGAAACAGCGTTTGTCCACTGGAATGTCACCCCTTCAGATCCTTGCACAGAGCATACAGAATAGCACCAGATGCAGACAGTGATGTATGTTCCACAGTGGTTCTCCCAATTATTGTCATGAAGCTCTCTTGCCTGCATTGATGTTTTGTGAGAAAACCGAGACCAGCGGTGGTTCCAAAATGTATGTGTGTGATGAATGTCATTTATTTTCATTTCTTTGTTCCTCTGTAAAGGAAGTGACTGGGTAAAAGTGAGGTAGATTTATTTGCTTGTGTAGGGAAGATACCAGAGCAGAGGATAGAGAACACGTGGTAGCTAAGCCTGAAGAGACTGACATACTGGAAAGTGCAGGGAGCAGATGTGATGCAGAAATAAGAACTTCTGAGGGATGCAGAGGGTACTGTACAGAGTGTGCTGAAACCCAGACAGAGTCATTTGCTCTGAAACCGAGCCTAGGGAGAAGGAAATCCTTTCAAATATGTGACTTGGGATACAGCAAATGGGACATTCTTTACAATCCTGTTTTATTTCTGTTTTACTGAACTGGTTCTGAGATTTCTCTGTTAAAAATATTTACTTTAGTGTTAGTTCAAATACAGACTTGATTTAATGAATAATTCACAGAATCACAGAATGACTAGTTTGGAAGAGACCTTCAAGATCATTGAGTCCAACCCATGCCCTAACACCTCAACTAAACCATGGCACCAAGTGCCACATCCAGTCTTTTTCTAAACAAATCCAGGGATGGTGATTCTATCACCTCCCCAGGCAGACAATTCCAGTACTTTATCATCTTTCCGTGAAAAACTTTTTCATAATATCCAACTTTTATTTCCCATGATGCAGCCTAAACTGTGTCCTCTGGTTCTGTCAGTTGCTGTCTGGAGAAAGAGACCAACATCCACCTGACTACAACCACCTTACCGGGAATTGTAGAGAGCGACAAGGTCACCTCTGAGTCTCCTTTCCTCCAGGCTAAACACCCCAGCTCCCTTAGGCTTTCCTCAAAGGGCTTGTGTTCCAAGAACCTGTTGAAGAGTTTTGGGTACTCTTTATCCTAAAAAGAAGTACCATTCCAATATAAGGAAATGAAGTACTTCAAAGGTCTGGATGCCTTTAGCTCTTGTCACAACAGATTGAATTTTTCAGATCATAAATGCTTTCATTTTGCTATTAGGATCAGGAAGATGCAAAGCAAGAATGGCATAGCATTTACCCTAGATTTTTTCCCTTTTCTTTCCTTCTCTTTTTATTTTTTTTTAATTGTTTGGACTTTTTTTCAAAAAAGGGAAAAAAAAACCCAAAACCAAAAACTCCAGAATGAAGCCACAAACAAAAAAAACCCAAAAAAAACCCCAAAAACCCAAACGACATAGTTAGCATGCAAGGTGCTGCTCTTTATGCATGTTAGATGCAGTGTCTTGAAGACCATAATATGCTTCTAGAAAATGGGAAAATAAGAAGTAAGAAATAAAAAGGATGGATTAATTTTTTTTTCTCTTTTTAATAACATCCAACAGAATTAACTTCTTTGAGCTACTCATGTATGGCATCCTTAATGTGCTGAATGCCATGCTGTTCAGACAAACCAGAACCCGTAATAAAAACAATTCAATTAGACAAGACACTTAACCACTTTACCCTTAAGTGTAAATTGATACGTGAACTGAACTCAGTGGAATTTTCCCACTGAGCTCAGTTATGCTGGAATAGATAAAATGTCACTGGCTTGTGTACATCTTCTTAAAAGTGAGGGGTTTGGCACATGCCATAGCAATTCTGGCAAACATTCCCTCTCACCCTCTTCTTGCTTTTGAATTTCCTGAGGGTCCTAATTAATGCAGTTAGTTGGAATAGCAGTCACAGTCTGTTTGCACCCCAATGGACTTTCATCAGAAAGGAGGCCAACTTCTTGCCTCCTTTTAATATTCAGTTTATTGGCCACAATATCTGATTTGGATTTGAAACCTTAATTTTTTCTGTAGATTTCTGTAATTATAAATTCTGTAAAGATTTCTGTAATTATAAATTCCTTGCCAAACAATTCAATTTTTTGTATTTCATACTGAGTTAGTGTCTCTACAATGATGTCCCCTTTTGGGGGAAAATTTAGAGGTTTCTGTGCTTATAAACACCCTCTTGAGCCACAACCAAACACATGCCTTCTTAGCTTCAGAACACCTGGGACACAGAAAAACTGGTATATTTACACAAGATATTGGCTGTACATGCTTATGAAATAGAAGTATTCAGAGCTCGAGTATAACATTGGAGTTGGCTCTATAAGAATGGCTTATTTAAAAACTTCTCAGTTAAAAAAAAAAACAAAAACACCTAAAAACCTAGTTCTTACTTTGACATTTATTTGCATAGATTTAAAATCTTTTTAGAGGAGGTCATCTTGACTAATCTCATTTTACAGATTGGAAGAGAAGGATGTAGCTCTCCTAGCTTCACTGAACAAACCAGTACTAAAGTTACAGTTAGAAATTCGGGCCTCCAGGCTTCCTGTCAAGGCTATCTATGTTAGGTCCCATTTACAGGCAATAATATAAAATAAAAGTTGTCTCAATGAAAATTGCCTATTCTGGATAGACCATTGTTAGTGTTGTGTATTTACAGCGGCTTGTGTCTTTTGACATTTATGAACAGGTATCACAGTTCTTTATAGGTGCATAATGTAACACTAGCAACACCAAATGCAAAGTGGCTAGAAATTAATGAGGTTTATGGTAAAGACACTTGCATAGCAGACTTTGGTTCTTGTTCTTGCTTCTTTACCATGGAAAAATCTGAGAGGGCTGGGCCTGTTCAGTCTTGAAAAGAGACAACTGAGAGAGGACCTTATCAATGTCTATCAGTGTCTGAATGGAGGGTGTCAAGAGGATGGAGCCAGGCTCTTCTCAGTGGTACTAACCAATAGGAAAAGAGGCAAAGGGGAGAACCTGATGCACAGGAAAAAACACCTGAATATGGGGAAGAACTTCTTCACTCTGTGTGTGTCCAGAGAGGTTTGGGAGTCTCTGTCACTGGAGAATTCAAGAACTGTCTGGATGCAATCCTGTGCCATGTACTCTAGGATGACCCTGCTTGAGCAGGAAGGTTGGACCAGATGACTCCCAGTGGTCCTTTCCCTTCTGTAATTCTGTGACAGAGGGAAAAATATCCCAGCATGGAAGAAGGTGGAGGACTGGCAGCAATTGATAAGGATAAAGACTCATTACCAAAAATTCTGGAGGGGTATGTGACCAAATCTGGGAGCATGAGAAGTCCAAAGCTTAAGTGGTCACAGGGAGAGGGGAAGTTCATTTGCACTGCAGCATTATTTGAGTAAAAGAGGGAGGAGGTCAGAATGCAGCAGTGACATGGACAGTAGATCAAATGAAACTGAGAAACTAACAGCTAAATGGAGCAGCTAATATTTTCCTAGTAAGGTGGTGTGACATTCCTGAATAATTTTAATGTGAATCAGAGTATATACATGCCATGGTCAAGGTTTTCTATGTAAATTGTCACTAAATCAATGACAAACCTACATTCAGTTACAGTATTATTTCCTTCCAGCACAGAGCTAGAAGAGCATACCTCAGAGCATTACTACCCCAAAACCAGGTGATGAGGAAGTTGTTGCTAGAAATTGGGACAGGGAAGAGAATTTTAATACCGTAGTTAGTCTGGGGTCTGAATGTGGATTGAACAAATCAAATTTAAGAGTACAGGGTGTAATGCAGCCAATTGCTGACAGCCTCCTGGGCTGCATCTCTCCAGAGAAAGATCAGGCATTTGGCAGTGGAAGGGAAAGATGATGTACTAAAAGGGAGGCTTAAAAGTGTATCAGTCTAGGTTCTGTTTAACCTCCAGGACCTTTGTGAAGACAAGAAGCATAGAAAGTAAGGAGTCAACAAAGAGAATGGAAAAGGAAGGATAACTGAGTCAAAATTGGATAAAGGAGAAAATGACAAGGGCATGAGTGAGGATGAAGTGGGGGGTGGTTGGCACAAGGGAGAGAAGGAACCATATTGTGCTTTGGGAGAAGTGTGGAAGAAGTTTCCTTTTAGAATTTTTCACTGTGCAGTATCTAAAGTTCACAATAAACACTTCATTATTTTAGTGTGTACTACTATTTCTCATAGTACACAGTAAAAGGTTCACATTTGAACATCTGGGCTTGAGCTTGCCCTGCTGCAGTCTCATGGGTAGGGGGTGAAAATGGGCACCCCCAACATCTCACCTCTTCCTGAAGGAGGATGGTTTGCCTGGGCTGCTGGCACAGCATGGATGAGACAGCCATGGGTGAAGCAGGGCTGGGAACCACCCAGGTTCTGAGGCTCAGGGTGGGTTCTGTGCCAGAGTGACTGGAGTGATTCAGGGCTCTTATGGCAGGTGGGTACCAAGGCAATTCTCAGAGGTAGCTCTCAAGAGTGGAAAGGTAGAAGAAAAGGCTGCTGGGAGAGTGGTTCAGAGAGGCCATTCATACCCCTACTCTGTCCTTTCTCCCAGCTCAGGACCTGTCACATACTTAATCATCTTCATTATTTTTCTGCTTTCCACTGGATGGACTTTTTTCTTAATTCTTCTTGAGAAGAAGAACAAGACTATTTAAGGTCACTGTATTTAAAGGCTTTATTTTCTTTATTGTTCTGTCTTTTTATACTCCAAATTCTTCAGGCCTTAATAACATTGCTGGTCTTTTTGACTACTGTTGTACGTGGAACAAACGGTTTTATTGAACTGTCCAAAATACTTTCAACATCTTTCTCTCTGAATAGGTGCACTTAATTTAGAACCCATTTGTACACAGGGGGAAATTCACATTATTTCATCCAGTGTATATTGCCACTTGACTACACTGAATTTTATCTGTTGAGTTTCTTAAATTCATAACTTTATTCAGCTTTTCTGAAGTTCTCCCTTGTCTTCTCTAATCTTGAGTAACCCATGTCACTTTGAATGTGAGGTTTAAATGTTCCATTAATACTCTAAATGGTTTTTAATTTTTTGTTTTGTTTTGGGATTGGCAAGGCAGTATCAGAGGTACATTGAGAATACCTTTGTTCAGCAGAGCTGCAGTAATTGCTTCTGTCTCTTGTAGTTTGAAGAAAGTGAAATAAAGTGAAAATACCCATTCATAACAAGAAAATGTAAAGTCAAGTAGGCACAAAGTTTTTAATATTTAATTTTCCACATTATAAAGCAGACTCTTCTTCTCCGCCTTCCCATAAATGCAGAAATGGATAGGATTAATTAAACATTAAGCCATTATTCTTCCAAAAAGAAAAAAGTCCTTTCTGGCCATGCTTGATATAATATATTCCCAAGGTGATCTTTCCCTCATTAGAAGTTTTTCCATCATTGGTTCAAAAATATTAATAATAAAAGAATAAATATTTTGTTATCATATTTCTTAATTTTTTACAGGGGAAAGGGATGCTATTTTGTAAATCTTCCATAATTAAATAATTGACTGGAGAACTTATTCCATAATGGAAATGTTGTATGACATTCAGTGCAGGCAGTGATATAGAAATCAGACAGAGTCTGCAGGAGGAAAAAGATTTGTAGGTCTTTTAGGCTCTAAGGAAGAAGCATATTTACTTTCTAGACTGTTTGCCTTCTAGAAAAGGAGAAAGAGCAGGGAATGAAACCAACCAGAATAAGGCCACTAGCATTTTTAGCTAATGATATGCAGTGTCAAGAAGGTACTATTTGTATCTGTGAGATATTGCTGTGGGCTGACAGAATAAGAAAACAAGAAACATATGAAGTAAACTGAAGGAAGCAAAAATATTTAATCCAGGAACATAATAAACAAGAGAATTTTTTTTTTCATAAAAGCCATACTTGCTTAAATTGCTTAAGGATTGCATTTTGTGATCTTGAGTATACGAACATAACTATTGCATTGATGGTATCCTGTCTTCCTTAGTTTATCTTTAGTCCTAGCTTTGTTACTTTGCAGAGTGTGCTAAGTGGATAGTTCTGGTCTACATTTTAACCATGATAGTACTGAATTAAAATGATAGCTACTGACATATTTAAGCAAAACAATGTGAAAAAATAATTTGTCTTTATAAACCTACAAAATTGGGTGGTAGGTGGGGTGAGGAGGTAAGAGAGGAAGATAGATCCGTGCAATAGATTTCCTGATGTCATACTGGTAAATAATGGATTATTGGGAAACTCCCCAGATGTAGGGAGGTAAGAATTTTAAGAAACATTTTGAGCATTTGCCCACTCCCTTTATTGCTCCAAGAAAGCTTAGATGAATTCTGCTGGTACTTTAACTCGGACTTTATCTACTCCATTTTGAGCAGTAATTCTGCAATTTGTAGCACTGTATTTTAATCTCCCAATGGTGTATTTACTATCTTAGATCATATATGTTAACAGCAGATTGAGTCCCAGGGGAGAAAGGGCAAACCAATCATTGCTCAGATGTATAAAGCCTTCTCTGAGGCAACATCCACCAATGTCTGTCTAAAACAAAACCAAAAGAAAAGTGGACAGATGCTACAGACTTGGTGCACAAATGTCAGTAGGAGAGGAAGTGAAAATGAGACAGTGGCCCCATCACTGCTTTGACTACAAGAATTCAATCTGAGGTAGAGCCTTTCTAGCTCCCAACTGCCATAACTTTGATTAACCTTGCAGTGTTTCAGCACAGGGTCATGCTATCCTGTTGACACTTTTCCTTTGAGATGTCAGTCACATTTCAATAACTTTCCAGTGCGGGCTTGTAAGTCCTGTCTCTTCATTGACTTAGAATGAGGCAGGTTGCTTATGAATACAGCTTGAAGTGTCAGTCAGATATTCTTGCATTGTGTTATCTTTGATTGACTTGTCTGGCATGGTGAAAAATTCATGGTATCTAACTGCCCCTGTTTTGACAGTCAGGGATGTCCTTTTTATTTTTTTTTTATTTTTTTTTCATTTTCATTTTTTAATTCCCAAAATTCTCTCACCTTTCTCAGAAAATGAGATTTGGTGTTTTCTTTTTCTTTGCACTACTAACAAGCACAGGACAGTCCTAACCTGCAGATGTAGTATCTTGACATTACTGTCTGGAGTTTAGGTTCTCACAGCATGAAAAGCATAAGCTCCACTAATGGAAGATAATACGTTAATGATAGCAGAGAAAGCACCATTTTAGGAAAGGGCATAAAGGAAATTCTGATTGGTTTAGCTTTTAGTTTGTCTGGCTTTTGTAATTCCTAAGGGTTAGTCCGAAGTCATTTAAAAAGGGCCAGCAAGAAGAAAGGAAAAGCAGTTCTGGTTTTTAATGTTCATTATTACCAACACAGACTGTATCTGGCTTTGTGGAAGTAGAAAGCTATGTCCCAGGACAGTGATTATTCCAAGGTTGTGTTATTCAATGAACTGATTTATAACATATGATTCCAGTTATAATCCAAGAGTTTCTCCATTTATTTTCAACAAAATAAATATTTCCTTGCTGTAGCCACTTGAGGTTTATAATCTTGTTTTCAGGAATGCCCTGGCTCACATAAACAGACTTACTCCCCTTCCACTGCTAACAGAAAATGCAGGGCCAGTGGTGAAGGAGGGGAAAATTCTTTTATATAAAATAGTTCATATCTGTTTCATAGTGTTTCATAAATCTGGTTTCCAGGCAGTGGAAGAAAATGAATAAGAAGCATTTTTTTCAAGCTGCTACTATAGCTGTTTTTGCTTGGCTGAAGGAAAGAAGTATATAAAAACAGCTAGTGCTGGAAACTGGATGTAAAACAATAGCAAACAAAAAACTCTTTAACAAGCATGATCTGTTGTCAGTGAAAGGCAAAGACATAATTAAATTCGCAACAGTGCTTATTTTTCTAATGTAAGTTGTGGAGGAGGCAGTCATGCTGAGATGTGGAGAAGGAAGCAGCGGCTGTATCCGGAGCATTGCCTTGCCAAACTCTTGAATGCGTGTCCGAGGCTGAACCTTGGCTAGATCTGGAGCCATCCATGTAGTGCACAGGGAGAGTTCTGTGTCTGGGGTGGAACCCATAATTTACTGCTACAAGAAGACAGCTATTTAAGCAAGATAATAGAAAGGATGAGGCAGAGTCATGGATCACCATGTATGGTTTCAATAGGATAAATTAAAAATACCCCATGATTGCTCATAGCCTGGTGCTGTGGCACTTAGCTTGGCAATAGGAGTAGGAATACTCTTGAAAAACAATTGAACTGTGTTTTTTACATTACATCAGTCCTTGAACTACTGGGTAACTGGAACTAATTGTTCTTTCTGCTGCCAGGTTTTATTTTTTAAGAGGTACTTTTATAGACCTCCATCTTCCACTAGTGCTTGAGAGTTTCTGTAAGAACATGCCCTCAGAAAAAGGAGACAGAAGATCATCTAGTTTATTGATCCTCATGGGACTAAATCTACTCTCAACCTCTGTTGAGCTCTGTTGAAACTGAGACTTCACCCCATGTTTTCAGAAGTGGGAACTTGACTGTGTGAAAATCTTTAGTGTATGAAGTGTGGTGGGTTGATCTTGGCCAGATGCCCAACCAGCAGCTCTTTCACTCCTCTTCCATAGCAGGGCAGACAGAAAATTAGATTAAAAATTTCATGGATTAAGGTAGAGACAAGGAGATCAGTTATCAGTTACCATCGATCGAAAAACAGGCTTGACTGGGAAAAATATTATTTATTATTTTAAATAATTATTTATGTTATTTATTTATATTAGCATAGAGTTGAATGTTGAAACATGAAGAAAAATTAAACAATCATATTCCCCTGACCAATTTCCCCTTCACCAAGAGATGGAGGAGGATGGGGAATGGAGGCACGGGTCAGTACACAACAGCTCTTTTCTGCAGCTCCTTCCTCTTCAGATTTTCCCCTGCTGAAGTGTGAGGACATCCATGGGCTAGAGTCCTCCAGGATAAACTTCCTCTGTCATGAGGTCCTCCACAAGCTGCAGGGAGGTCAATGATTCAGCACCTGGAGGTCATTTTTCTCACCTTAGTGTATGCAGGGGTGTTTCTCACTTTTTTTTTTCCCCCATTCACTTCTTACTGCCAGTGCACTTTCTGAAATCTGTTTCCCCTGAGATGCCGCTCCTTGGCTGTGGGGCTCAGCCAAGCCCTGCAGTGGGTTGGCTGGAGCTGTCTGCCAGGACTGCCCCCACACAGACCTGCAGCCCTCCAGGATCAAAGCCTTGCCACATACACCAAGGAAACCAAGATATGGCACCTGAGAATGGTGGATGGTGTGTGAGTCGGTACTGGAGGGGAGCCAGAACAAAGGCAGAGAGTAAATTTGTTTCCATTTCCCTTCTCCCTATATTCTCTAAAGTATATCACCTAAAGTTTGTGAATCTTAATTAATATTTGCAGAAGCTTTGAGAACTTTGGCAAAACCAGTGTGTTCAAATTTGTCCCAAAATTAGTGCTTTGAAAGGAAGTGCCACCTTCTAATACACATTGCAAGCAAATGTTATATTTTATCTTGTCTTAATGGTACCAAGAGATTAACCACACCAGAAAAGGAGAACTGAGCTATGAAAATGTTACAAATACATATAGATGTTAGGTCATCACATAGCTTGGAATCATGACATTTTTAAAGAAAAGCAGATAACATACATTCATAAATATCCAGATGCCCTTGCTATGAAGTATTTTTAATGATGATTTAATTTCCATAAGCAGCTACATGTGTTTCTTAATATACTGATACCTCTTCAAAAGTTCTGGAAAATAACATTACCGTGTTTTCCTTGGAAGTAATTTCTTTTGATTTTTATTTGTTTATTTTTATATAACACGCTGCATCAGTGCAAAGAACGTCTACATATATGTACATGTGTTTTTTATGTGTGCAGTATAATATGTTTAATACAATGAAAGAATTCTTTCAGCAGCAGTATTATGGCAACTGCAGTGCTAAGGAGCTCAAGAAGTGTTCTTTCGAAAACACACTGAATCTCCATGTGCTGTGAACTTAATTCTTCATTCACCTGTCTTGAAATGTAGCAGAGAAATAAGAAAAAAAATATTTCCCAGTGGAAAATGGGACAGCCATGAGGAAAAAGACAAAGCTGACATGATTGGAGATATCACGCTGTGGGCCTTTGTCTAACTGCTGAGATCTGTGTATTATCACAATAAATGGCTGTGGAAAGTCTTTTTAGCTATCTTTCTGAAAGTGTTCAGGAGCAATATTTTAAAGTCGTAGTCTAATTTGTACTTTAATATCTATTGCCTATTGAAATTTATCCCCTGACCTGGGTGCCTGTTTTTTTATTCAGTTACTGAAGAGATTTAAGATACATCAGGAGGTAGGATCACTCTGGAGTCCTGTGCAGGTGTGTAACTTCATTGTGAAGAAAAGTTTCTTGTGGAAGCAAATTATCATACTTCAAAAAGTTGAATTTGCCAGATACCCGTGAAGTAGGTGTAAATAAGTTAAGTTAGGCTGGAGTGGAAAGGACCACATTTAGCTAGTATGGTCAAATATGTAGTGAGTACTAAGTAGAGAAAAAATGAAGGGAGGGACTAGATTTTTATAATAACCTCTGAGTGCAAACATTCATTTGCATTTCCACTTATTAGTCACAGTTTTTTTAGCTAACTCTTCAGAATTGTGCAATTTCACTGGGAGCTTTAGATTTTTTCAGGATGAATAAAGATGTTAGAAAGCATCTGTGTCTGTACCCAGTACTTTTTTTCTCTTTACAGCTCTTTGTGCTGCTGGTGTTTAAGCTCTTCTTGTTGGGAGATCATTCCAGACCTGGTATAATTAGGCTGTCTTTCCAGGTACTTTGCCAGCACAGCTCTACTGAGGCTTGCAGGGTAGTGTTGTAGCTACAGGACTGCACAAGCAATGGCAATGTGGTATGCATTCCTGGGATATTGACAACAAATTAATCCTAATCACATTGGAAGTGAGTTAATAAAATGACTGTTTTGGTTTTTTTAAATTTTTGGTGTACTGAATCTACCTGATTATAGGAGAGTGTTCTTTGACCTGTGGCTATCATCTGAGGTGATGAGTCTGGATCATTAGCCTACTTTTGTAAACACTTCTCATTGCCTCTCTCTTTTGAATGCAGCAATAGTAGAGTAGTGAAATGATAGTATTAGGTTAAGGTTTTACTAGTTTTTATCCCACTTTACTTCACCGTAAGTCATATAACTTATGCATGAATATATCCCTGTGTGAGTGGGAAACATAATTTTTATTCCCATCAAGAAGGATTAGTTCAGCCCTGTTCAGAATCTGCATTCTACCCTGTTAGATGAAGCAGCACCCACTGCTTCAACTTTGTGTGTGAAGCCAGATTTGCTAGATGTGATTCAAGAGTGCTTACTATGGAAACTGATCTAGCAAGCCTTTTTCATGGATTTGGATGGACTAGAGGAGGTGCTCAGTCCTGAGAAGGCAAGGAAATTGATTTCGTGCTTGCATCAGTTGTGTGACTGAGTTAGAGAAGCTTCACAGTCACTGCACAACCTCTGAGCTTCAACAGCAGACTTTGTGAGTACTCTTAGGTGGTGTTAATTGCAATGTAATTAGACACGATCTGTTGATGCAGCTCCACTGTGCTATGTGTAAGGTCATTTGAGAGTGTCATTAAGCCAACTTAGATAAGCAAACAATACTAATTTTAAATAGAAAAATGGGGTTTTTTTAGGTGAGGTGTCAAGAAAACTTTTTGAGTAACAAAGTTGATTAAGCAGAGCTGTTTTGTGATATTGCTGTCACTGCAGATCTGGAGGACATGAACTTGTAAACATACTAATTCTTTTCTTATGGGTAGAGGTGACTTACAGTAGGAGGACTGAAAGGTCCACAAAAGACTTTACTTGCCCTTAGCCATTTAGCAGAAGTTACACTGTAAGCCTGTGTTATGACCCATCCCTAAAGAAGAGGGTAACCTGAGTTCTTGTTGATAGATCCCTTTGGGGCTAAGTAGAATGAAACAACACTGAATGATTGGTGCTCATAAGTACATGTATATAGGGTGTATTTTAGAACAATTTGGTTGCAATGGTTTTGGTTATTTTTACCTACAGTAACATAACAATGTAAAAGCATGAAAGTAACACTTAAGAAAATGTGTAAGGAAAAGAAAGGATAAGATTAGATATCACCACTTGCAGATCTCGTGGCTAGACTTGATTGTTGCAAGTTTAATGTCTAGTGGTCAAAGTGGTGGTTGCAGACTGGATTTGTTGGGGGTGGGGTGGGGTGTGGGAGGAAAGTCCCCAAAACACAAAGTCTGTTGGATTTATATTATGCAGAGTCTAGGGGAAAATGCCCCAGAACCTCCCCTTGTGCCAGGAGTACTACACTGGGTGATGTAATACTGGATCCTGGGACATTTCAGGAGTTTTTGACACCTTCTAAAATGTTGCAGCTGCGATGTTAAGTCAGCAGAGTTGAGTCAGTTATGGCCCATCTTGGCCTGTCAGCAAGGTTGGACACATGTGAATGTGCAGGTACTTCCCTGAAGGGGAGTTATCACAGCTGAGTCACTTGAGAAAGGACAAAGAAACAATACTTTGCCTTGCAGGATTTGCCTCTATCCTTATCCGGTTCAACACCAGCTGTAGCCTGAGGTGTCTGCTGTGGCTGCCTCTGCACCTGGGAGGTTACTTTGCACATCAGCAGCTTGTCCCTGATTGTTGTTTGAGCCACTGACATTCTCATCTCTCCCACTTGTGGATATATTCTTCTTCCCAGCCTTATTAACCTCTCCTTAGACCAGGGATAATTGGACAATAGCACCAACTTTAACTTATCTCTAAATTCCTATCGCAGTCCGAACTCCAGTTAGTAGGCAGATTTGGGGAGGGGTAGGCTTTCTTGGTTGCAGGTGAGCAGCTGCATCTTTGCACAGTTTGTGCAACATCTTAACAATGTTTATGCCATTAACCATTTCAGTCTCTCACTGCCTGTTGTGGAAGTGGGAACCTCATTGTGATTTCACTAACTCTGCCCTTTGTTTGTATGGAGTATTGAGTCCACAGCTCTTGTTCACAATTGTCCAGATTTTTTTTTCTTCTAATTAGTGTGATAGTGCACGCATTTCCATCTCATGTATACATCTTTTGTTCTGGCTTCTATTTGTTATTTAGATGTTTTCCATCAAATTCTGAGCTAGTATGGTTTTGCTAAAATTGTTGTTGCTGGGAAAAAAAACTGCAAGAACAAGGTATGTATTTTGTTTGAGTTCCTTCATTTAATCTTGAGGGGAAATAAAATTATTTGCCTTTGATGTTTAAAAATGTTCAGTATTTTAAGCAGCAGCTATCATGCCTGCCTCTGTATGCTTATGTGCCTCTGGAGAGAAACTGTGAAGTCCCAGGGATGATTCTAACTGCAGCTTCAGTGCCATAGTCACTCCTGGCTTGATTCTTACCATGCATTCACCCTGGGGCAAATACAGTTTTAGTTTCAATAGTATTTGGGTTTTATTAATTTTGCTTCATTGTATATTTTCACTTTCATTTCATTTGGGCTTTCTTTTTCTACAGAAAAGTTGTATTGAAACTAGAAAATAAATTAAAATAATCACTGACACACTAGGAGACACACAGCTCAATAACTCATTAAGGTTTAGAGATGCTTATTACATATATTCTCAATTTTCATTCACAACATGCAACATGCCAATTGCATCTCTCTTTTGACTGTGCATGGTCGGTAAAATGAATTAGATTTTTTTCCTTGCACAGGATGTATTGTCTATTGAGATCCATGAAAACAAACACAATAAAAATTCCAATGAAATTTTATTTTATAGAATAAGTGGTTGCTTTAGAAGTCTGACTATGTCAACTGCATTAATTGTACAATGTACAGAATGTAATATTTTTTGAGAAAAAATAGGAACTTGTTTGAATTATTCATGTTTTAAAAATGGCCTTTATGACAGTTATTTTCATAACTCATTTTTACTGCAAGTTTAGCACATACCAAAGCTCCCACTGAATTGAGAAATTAGGATAGTTACTATTTTACCTATTTTCATGTTTTCTTTTAAAGATAGAGCTTTGTTACTGTTAATATTCTGCACATTGTAGAATGTTAATATGATACTTTTCTTCAATTCATCAGTCTGTAAGATTTTATCCTTCTTAGTACTAACAGGATAGTTTTCTAATGAAAAGAGTTTTAATTGTTCTTTTTCTCCAGTGTGGGGAAAACCTAGGAGCCTACATAAATGGTACAGTCATAATACACCATGAGGAAACTAGTAACAAAATGAACCATATTAAGCCTAAGATAACTTTTTCTGGTTTTGGTCTGCAGAGGGGGAGGGTCAGAAACTCTAAACTGTCTCATTGTCCTGTTTTTGTTCTGCCTTTTTGGACCACATGGAAATAATTTGATAAAGGCTGTTAAATATCTTGGGTGGAAAGAGGGAGTAAGAACTGAGGGACAGGATTTTTCTCTTTGTAGACTCATGCTGCCTGATGCATGCAGATTAGCTTAGATCTTGGTCCATGCTTCTCACGGTCTGAATCCAACACATATTTATTTAGCAGCTAGAATCCCGCTACCTTCCTTGGAAGAATGACTTTAGATCTATATTTATTCATTAGTTTAAGAATCTCATTTATGTGATCAAAAAGGGTACTTTGTGTGCAGCTTGACATTCCTATATTACAGTTGCCATGTTTTTGTCCCAGAATACAGACAAATTAACGATTTCTTGATATATGCCAGGTTATATTGCTCTTTCCTGACCAAATAAACTGATGTAAATATGTTGCTTGTACTACACTTGAATGCTGACTCTTGAAAATTGTAGTGACATCCAGAAAATTACTCATTAGGAAGAGGTATTTAGAATAAATGAGCTGTAGATTGAAGAAGCAAATGTGCTATAAATCTCATATTTAAATGTGCCTGATTTAATTTACAGTTCTGATTCTGGTCCATCTTCATCTGAGTATTACTTTCTTCTTCAGGATTTAGAATAAAATATAAAGCAGCCTAATAGGATATTTTGAATATGTGGTTACCTTTGACAGGCTTTTGAGCTTTAAAGGAGAGTAAGAAAAGATGTTTGCCCTAATAAAGGGATTTTTTGAAACAGAAGAAAAACACTAATTTCTAATGAAAAACTGCTAAACATAAAAAATAATATGCCATATGGCAATTATGCCAAAAGATAGAATTTATTACCAAATAAAACTGTTGGCTTGTGCATTTCACAGTTTCCTCCATTCCCAACCAGTGTGTTTTTAGAGGATTTCTGTAGGGTTAGTTGCCCAGACTTCTGCAAAAACAACAGTTTGTCGTTATTGCAGGAGGTGTTAGGAAATCAAATCCAACTGGAGCACCAAATGAAATTACAGACTTGTTTTGTCCCAGCTGCGTGACACATGCCAAGAGCTGGTTTTTCAGTGCAGACATTTAAAGAAATGAAAACTGAATTGTATTTTTTCTTCTACTGAATGAATTATCCTTATTGTGTTTTTCATAATTCCACATGCTATTTAGTATTTCAGCAAATTCCTTTTCCCCTTCACCTCAGTGAAAACGGTTTTAAATGTCCTGTTTATTTTAGTAAGTTATCTTAAAATGGAAAAAAGTAACAACCTATACAAAACTTGAGTTTTATAACTGTTTATCAGACACATTAAACTATCTTTAACTGATTTATGAGTGACAGCTTATAATGACTTATAAAAGCTTCATACGTGATTTATCATTGTTAATGTTTTATCAAGTGACATATTTTCTAAAAAAAAATAATAATATGGAATTTCAGAATGATTCAGAAATGTTGGTACTACAGAAAATTCTTGTGAAATTTCTTCTTATGTAGTCTCATCTCAAAGAGCCTGCTAATGAATACTCACATCCCAACAAGGTTTTGAATTTTTAAAAATCTGTTTAATATCTGTACTTCTCTGCCATCAATTTCCTTTGTTATGTACAGTTTTACTTAGGTCACATTATGGAAAGTATTTCCCTTCTTCCTTCTCCCACCTACTGCAGCTGTTTGTCTATAAAAGTGGGTGTTTGCATTATCACCTAAGATGGGTGCTCTCAAATTGTGAGGCTGCAGTTAGCATGTATTTTTTAGATAGCATTCATGTAGCCTGCATGCAAATTGTAACATGACGTGTTTGGGGGATTTTTTTTGTGTAAGCACCTGCTGAATGAACTTTCTCAGTGTGTTCAGCAGTGCTTACTGCATTCAAATTGTATTGCCATAAAGAGGGCGAGAGGATGAATTTGAAGACGTGAGATCCCCTCACTTCCACTTAGGCATGCAGTGTGACTCTCACAACTAAGTTGGCTGAGATCCTTGAGACATGAAAGGGAATTCTTCAGCAAGAACAATGGTGTTTTTATTTGGCAGTAGGAAAAGATGTGAGGGAACACAATTAAGCTCCATACGCTTGTGCTGAATGGCTTGATTCAGCTATGTTGGTTCACTGATATTTCACTCCCGTTCCTGTGATTGGCATGGGGAGGAATACAGGAGAATGAGTCCATAGACTCTCACTTCACAAGGACAACTTTCTTATCTACAACCTGTCAAATTCGCTAAAAGCTAATGTCAGTGAATTAAACCCTTTCTGAGTGTACTTGTGCAATTTGTTCATCAGTTCGGTTCTGTGAGCAGGACACATCCTTGAAGGTCTTCTGTCTCCCAGGCCCCTCCTAATTTGCAGTCTTTGACATTTAATGTCAAGGAAATAGTATAATGCGAATTTGTGAAAAATATTTTCAGCAAGTTCATGCTGATACGGAATTTCCCTGAGAGGCAACATTAATAATGGGTTGGCACAACACATTTGCTGGAGTGGGTTTGATGCCTTGATTGAGTTTCCGTGGTGCGTTTGTTGTTGCTTTGGGGAACGTGTGGATATTGGGTTCAACAGACCATAGAATTTTGAATTAACCTCTCTTTTTCTCTTCATGAATATAATGGCTTCACAATCTGTTCTTGCTTTGGCCTTTTATTTAAGGGAAGAAGTGAAAGTTTGATTTAAAACAAAAAAACTCTGCTATTTTTGAGAGCATTGTAAGGAAAAATAAATATGCATAAGGAAACATTGATTTCTAAGAATCTTAGACTACTTTCCCCAAAGACTTTCCTGCACTGATTCTCCATAAAATATTCATTTTAGCCCTACAGTAGAAAAGATGAAAACCATTAGCACTAAGTTCAGAATATGGCAGCTCCGGTTTTATCCTTTGTTTAAGAGAAGCCTATGATGATTTTCAAGAGCCCTGGTAAATGCTGGCAGATGTCTCATTTTAGCTAATTTCTCCTTTTCTGATAGTTGTAATTGAATAATGTAGTTTTATAAGATGAAGACTGAAAAATAGTAGATTTTTTTTGTCTTTTTTAATTCTCTGTTGCAGTGCTCAGAGTATGTTCTGCTCTCCTTTTCAGTCAAGGAATTTGCTCTGAGGGTCTCAAAACACCAGAGTAGCAGTCTGATCCTTTCATTATTTCCAAAGCTTAAGAAGTTCCTTTAGTGTGTGAGTGTGTATGACAGAGCTACACACTTGGATGGGAGAGAGCAAAGCTGCTAATAGAAGATAATAGTGAGAGGCTGTATCTGTATTGCCGGATGAAAAATGTGCTCAAGTTAACTCAAGGGATATAATACCTACTAATTTGGTGATCTGTAAACTGAGATAGAGGGTGAGTATGAAATGGGTGTTATTTAATTATGGCATAATTGCTGAAGTACATAACCTTAGCATATTATTTTTACTTCTCAAATTGATATATTATAATATAAAGTAAAAAGAAAGTAAAGATGAAATCTATTATTCAATATTTCACTGTGTTTAATCCCTTTTTGCTTATCATGACACAAGTTCTAGTTAATTTAAATTACTATCGGCCTTCTTTAGCTGAAACTATCTAAAGTGTTTATATCTAAACTTTGAATTCAAAATTTAAAAAAAAAAGCCCTCTGATATCTTTGTTTTTATTTTAAAGAAAAGCTGGTACAAACAGTGTTCCAAGTGTATTAGTTTAACTCTATTTTAATAGCAAGCCATTGGCATATTCCTGAATGTTCTTTCTACCTAAGTTCTGGGCATGATTACAAAGCTCTTTGGTGCTTTAGTGGTTTGTTTCCAGAAATCCATGTTGAAATTTGTGTGGGTTTTAGAAAGTGAGTTAAATTGGGGAAAATTAAATTAACCTTTGGGACAGCCTGTCTGTATTCCAGACTGGCAGTAAATGATTTGGGTGAAATTTATTTGCTCTAGGAATTAGCTGAAATGATGGTGACCAGAGATATAACTGTTCAGAAAACTGTGTTGAAAGACTTGTAGCATGCTGATTTTTGTTTGTTTGTTGGGTTTTTTTTTGTTTTTTTCCTTTTCCACTGACAGGTCCAAAAGTGGCAGCTTCCATCTCTTGTTTATAAAACACTACAACAAGCATAAAATGGTTTTGCATTGGTTATTGTATACACCAGGATTTTCCCCAAAATTTTCTTGTTCTCACTATTTTAGCTCCATTTTTTGTAACATTGAGTAAAGCAAGAAACAGATAAATTGGTCTTTGCAGCAAGACAAGCTTAAAGTACTATAAACACTGGGTGAAACTGAAGGAGTAGGGGGCACTGTTTTATTATAAAATGGCTTAATATTCCTATTCTTCTTGGCCTTACCTTTGCACCTACCAGCTCCACAGGCAAGAAACTGAATTGGTCTTGCATGGACCTAATTTACTGATTGATCAGTGCCTGTTACTCTAAGCAGGGCACAGAGAAGTTAAAATCCCAAGAATACTTTAAAAAGCTGACAAACATTTTTTTAATGCTGTCTGTTCCACTATTTTTACCTGTAATGGTGACAAAGGAAAATTTTGTCAAAAGTTGCCAAGTCCACACAAACAATGCTGCTTTTTTTTTGCACGCAAATAGAAGGCACTTAACTTGTGACCATATGGAGCAAAAGTAATTACTGAGGATTACTTACAAATCAGGACAATTAACATGCTTGTGTTTTGTCAAAGAAACAACAACCTGTGGCTCAGAATACTGCAGTTCAGGTTTCATGGTGAGGGTTTTTGGGAAGGTATCCGAGTAGTGATTTGAAAGATTTATTCATTTATTGCAGTGACAAATGCAATGAAAATGTGTTCAGAGGCTTGCTTTATAGTCAATTACTTCTTGTAACCCATCCATTTATCAGGTATTTGACTAGAAGGAACTCAGTATAACATTGTATTGATGTAGATCAGAGCGGAACAAAATATGTTGAATTTCATAGGCTTGGCTACACAGCAGAGCTAAATATCAGTGTATCTTAAATATCAGGTATTTTCTTTGATAGGATTTGCTACCTGTTGAATATGATCTTTCTGTCACAGTCTTAGAGCATGGTAATTTATAATGATAAATATAAGGAAATTGTAGATACATAAAAATAAGGGAAAAAGATTACTCTGAATTTTCTTCTATTATTTTGGTCAAGGACACAATAAGAGCTATTAGTTGTTTCATGGCAGAATACTAAAAACTGAGTGCTTTAGAGCATATCTTCACATTTTCTCTGATCTAGACAGTAAAAGACCAGTTCATCTGCATAGGATAATACAGCTATACAGTCACATTATTTCTTCAGTTTTTTGTTCTGTTTTGTTCAGAAATAAAAGCTTTCCCAGGAAGTTTCAACTCTTACAGTCATTAAGGAAATGCTCTTAACGAAAGACCCAGTGAAAGAGTTTACAACTGGCCACGCAGAATTAATTCGCAATATGCAGCCTTTATGGTTTACAGTGGGTGCTTTGATGCAACTCTGAGAATTAGGGATGCCATTCAATCCCCTGCTACTGCAGGTTCTTCAATCCTGAGTGAAAGAAATCCTTAATGTGGCATGAAACTTTCTTTTACCTGGGTTAAAACCGCAACATTTTGCCCTATTCAGGAAATGCTCAGCATTTTTCTATCTCTGATGGCACATTGCTTCCTCATTATGGCTCAGTGTATTGGATAGGAATCTGGGGACAGTGAGAAATATGGAATCCAGTGTATGTTCCTACCTATGTCACAAGTCTCCACCTCACATTCATGAGATTTATAGTTCTATATTTTTCTGAATATCCAATTTTGGAATAATGAATAGTCAAGCCATGTTTTAGATATGGCTATGCTATTATATAGTATGTCTTTCCTTACAACATGTTTTCTTTAGTGTAAGATTTGCATGGTACTCCCCTCTGAATGTTTCTAATATGTAAAATAAGAAGATAAAAAATTACAGGACAGAAATTTACTTTTTTCAAGCCTTTCTTATCAGGGAAGACATACTCATCAGGGAGTATGTTAATAAAATACTGTTGTCTACTTCTGAAATAGTTGAAATAGTCGGAAAATAGATACTATGCACTTAAAAAAATTAAAAATTTATTGATAACCTGTAATAAAAAATACCAAACTTGATTGGAAAAGTAAAACAGAACATAAATTTTATTTTTTGCAGTTAGTGTTCTGAAATGGTGTGCTATATCACACATTTATATGCCTGCACAAACATGTATCCCTTACTTATGTAGTTATTGTAATACTGGACTAACAATGAGAACATGAAGCCAGAAAGGGTAGATTGCACACACAAAAGATTATTTTGCAGTTGACCTCATTGACATAACTGATGACCTAGAGTTGCCAGCAAAGCTATGGCATGTTTTGTCATTGACTCGTCTGAGAATAGCAGCAACTTGTCGAAGAGTTGTGTTTTCTTTTTGTATGTCAGAGAAAGCAGCCTTAATTAAGATTTGTGTGATGACTGAAGCTGAATTTTTCTTCATTTAGTCAAAGCCTTTAAATTTCTTAATAGTGCTGTTTATAGTATGCTAATTTGAGTTAATTGTACTGCACTAGATGAGACACTGATTTAGAAATGCTTGTAATAGTCCAATTTTGAGTGGAAAAAGACCCTTTATTGTTTTAATCTTGTAGGCAAGTATTGTCTGCTCTGACCTGCAATTCATGTAATAAATAATTTTTAGCACTGGCACAGGTGTTCTTTTGAGTTTAAGGATGTTTTCTATTCATGTTGTTTGCTATATTTTTTTTCCGATGTATGGCTCATTATCACATCATTCTGTGTGCAAGGATTTCTATAACATCGGTTTTTGCAGACATTTCTACTTTCATAGCTGAATTTCCTATACTCATTTTTGAGTTTTGTATTCAAACTGTATGCATGAGCTTTAAAATACCATATTCAAATCACTCTTGCAATTTTTCAGTGAAATTTGAATCTGTCTGAACCTGATTTATTGTCCAGTCTAAAAACAAATGGTCTGATCAAGTAATGGTTGAGAAAGTACCAAAGAATTCTAGAGTTCTATAATTTCAGATATAGATAGCTACCTCTGGCATTACAGAGGTGAGAGCTTGACTCTGCAGAAATGATTTATAGTAGTTCTCTGAAAGTACAGCTAGTATTTCTGGTAGACTGTGTGTAAAAGAGTACAGGAATTTCTCTTTTCAAGTTCTTTTCTGCTTGAACTAAAATAAATAAATAAATATAAATATATATATATATGGGGAAAATAATACGGTTGATGATCCAGCCCCTTCCAAAGCAAGATTAGGATACCTAGGTTGTTCCTGATAGATCTTTTTTTTCCTTAAAGACATCCAACTGTGGGAATTCCAAGTCTTTCTTAATAATTTGTTTTAGTGTTGCAGTAATCTTTCTAATGGTTAGAAAACTTTTCAGCATCTTGGCACGACTGATTTTTGCTTGTTCTTTATAACAGATAAAACATTCCTCTTTAGATCTACCTTTTATACATTAAAAGATTGCTATCATCTTTATCTTCAGCCTCCTCTTCTTAAAGCTTTAACAATCACGTGCTACTAAATCTCAAACCTTTCCTTCTTGGTGAGACCCATGATGGTTTTCCTTTTGACTTTTTCTTATTCATTTCTATCTCTTTGAGTTGCCCCATCTTGAGTTTTCCCAAAAACTGGAGTGAGGATTTATCTTTTGTATTGTGCAGGTATTTTTCAGTTTTACATTTCCAAGGTGTGTTTTTTGAAACAGAACTACACTTTTGATTTATTTCCAGATGGGGTTGAGATTAGATCTCTAGCTCCTTCTCTGAGAAATCTCTACCTACACAGTTGTGGTTATCTAGATTTCCTCAAGCCCTTCAGTAATTTGCATTCTGGCTGACATTTCAACACACTGGCAGGTCCAGTACTTATATGCAGTCTTTAAGTGCAATAAGCACTTTCTTCACAGCCTTTTTGTTAAAACTTCAAACAAGCCTATTAGTGGGAAAAAAATGTAAAAGATAACTTTAAGTAACAGCATAATTATGATTACACCTTGTGTACAGTTGTCTAATCAGTTTTGAACCCACCCAATATTATTAGCACCTAGACAAATTTCCCATTTTTTTATATGCAGGAGGATTTTCTATGAGGCAAAGTGTATGAACATAAATGACCTTGCTTGCAACTCACCTCTCCACAAGGTCTGTTACTATTTTGTGGAGGCATTGAATTCTGACTAGATTTGTTCTTAAGTGATTGACTAATTCTTAACTAATTGATTTTTGACCATTCTTATGTCCTTTTCATGTTAAGAGCTATTTAAAAGTCATGCGGTTTATTTGTTCCAGAGCTTTTCTAGGACTTAGTAGGTGACAGAACAAATTGTTATTTCTAAGTTTCCACGTTTTTGAAAGATGAACATTATGTTTGCAATTTTTCCATTTTATCGATACCTCATGTGTGCTTCCCAGATTGCTTTCCTGATGGTAACGTGGTTCTGAGATGGCTTTACCAATTCTCTAAGCACCCTAGGAGGAAGTTCATTGGGTATATCTGCTCTGAAAACTAGTTTACTTAAGTACTCCATACCCTTTTCTGTCTGTATTTTTTAATTGAAATAGTTCTTTTTTTTTTTTTTTTTTTGTATTAATTATGAAGGTCACCTTCTCATTGTTGACCTTTCTAATTAAAGCTAATGCAAAGAAGACATTAAATGCTTTGACCGTCACATCTGTTAGTAACTTTTTTCCTTTGTTGGATAGCACAACAACACTTTTCTTTGTCCTTCTCTTAGTCACTTTGAATAGATTCAGTTTGATTAGTGCAGGGTGCAGATATTTTAATTATGTTTTCTCCTCCAAGAAGGCCAGCTTAAATTTCCAGAGAAGGTAATTTTTTTTTTCATGGACCTTCCTGTATTCATGATCATGCCAAAAGTTGAATTGCTGAAAACTCTTATGCCAATAAACACACATTATTTAAAATGAAAAAAAAAATGCATTCAAGCCTAAACCAGGGAAAGCCAAACTGAAGAGACTTGACAGTTTTGTTTGCGGAGTGACACATTCAGCCCCTCATTATTCACACACAATGGAAGTGAACACTTCAGCAATTGGAAATCACTTTGGCATCATCAGTCAGTCAAAGGATTTGATGCTGTGAATGTTTCTGATTCTCTAGTCTACTAAAAGGGGACCTTTTATATTCTGGAATAGCTTTATTGCATTTAGAAATTTTCAGGTTTGCCTGTTCTATGGTGAGACATGAAAGCATCATGAAAGCATGAATTAACATGGATATGTTAAACTTAATCTAACAAGAACATGAATATCACAATCTTAGCTCTTTCAGGATTGACTGGGACTTATTCTCTTTGACTTGCTTAAATTCCATACCTTTTTTTTTTTCTTTAATATAATCCCTTTAGGTCTACTCCTGGTGCAATTTGAAAAAATAAATGCTTAGCAGATATTCTCCCTGGGACAGGACACATGGGAATGGCTGAAGGTGGTTTAAAGGACTTAAGACCAGTCATATAGGGAATTTTCACTGTCTTTAAAGTTTTCTCATGCATCTGAAGCCAAATAAGGTTTTACCATTTTACGTGCAATTTGCAGGCTACCTATGAGTTGAAGATTGGGAATTTTGACTACAAAGAAAATATAGTTCTGGATATACTTTTGTCTTCAGGTGGGACAAGAGCGTTGAATGTGATGGTAAATACTATCTACTACTACTCATATTTACTATTATTCACAGGGAGGAGAAGCTATCTAGCTGCAGGAGACTGTGATTTACAGTGCTGAAAATGTATTAATCCTGCATAAAGGAACTTAAAGACACCAGAGCTGGAGGAGAGATTTGGCTTTGCTGTGTGTATATAGCAAGGAAACAATGTGAAAGAATATGGTTAAGTTCTTTCAATTTACATTATATATTCTTCAGGATGAATTTATCAATGCTTTTCTTGGATATATAAGTAAAAGGACATAGAGCATCAGATATGCTTGTAAAATACTCTGCTATATGTTTTGTAACCAGACAACTTAGAAGAAAAATTTACTTGTTGTAATACAAATTGTCAGTGATGCCAAGGCTGTTTGTGTACTGTAAGCACTGGCAGACATTTTGCTAAACCTGTGATAACTAAACATTATGGCAAAGATATCTGAATTATTTGTGAGATTTCAGTAGATACAGTATTTTCTAAGGGATAGAAAATGTAAGATTTTAGGGTGACTGTAAATGTAGTCCAAGACAGGAAAAATACCTTCAAGTTAGCAATATCTAAATAGCATAAGGTTATTGCCAGCAGACAGAGCTTTTTTAATTTGTTTTTAAAATTTTGTTGTTTGAATCCCATAAACTGCTTGCTCTTGCTTGGTTGGGTATGTCAGGTGGTAACTTGCTGTAGGCAGCACAGCAAGTGAAACCAATGAAATGTTGTTATAGCCTTGGGCACCTAAAATCCATGCTATTTGTTAGCATCATCAGACAGGTAATTCTGAGCGTAGATAATAGTAACTTATCACAGCCCCACATAACACAAGGATGAAATCAGTCTCCCCAAGCTAAACCTGAAAGAGCTGACAACATATGCTAGAGTATATAAGCTGTAGCTTTCATCATTCTATTAATTAAATACTGTTTTGACTAGCATACAATTACAGACAAGCAAAGCAAAAAATAGAATAAAAAAACCCCAAAAAACCAAGATCTTAAGCATTATGACTTTGTATTTCAGAAAGCATACTTAATTAAGCCTTCCATTGGTGTCGTATTTACAAAATTGTTTCACAGTCTTCCAGATAATGTATATTTTTCCACTAAATCTTAGGACTGTTGCCTCCACTCACTTCTGTCAGCCTTGTGATAACTGAAAATAACCTGCCTAAATAAGGTTACAGATTTCATTGTTTATTTGGGACAGTGTAGCAGAAGAAGACTTTTTGCATGTCCTCCATTCTTCTTAAACCTTGTGTCTTTATTAGGTTGTGTGTCATTACTGATGAAAATCTGTTGCATTTATCTGATGATTAAATTTCAGGTTTGTGCAAATAGGTATAATTTAGCTAATGCTGAAACCTGGTGCAGACAGCATGCTTTGGAGTCAGCGTAGTTCTTGCAGTAGAACTTGAGTAAAAATTACTTGGCAATCAAAATAAAACGTGATATTTTACAGGGATAAGTATCCAGTATATGCCACAGTATGTATGTAAACATTGTTTTCTGACTCAAACACATTAATTTCAATAGCCAATTTTCCTCCATAATAAAATTACATTTTCCTGTCTTACTCTACCTGTTTATAGCCCTTAAGCTCTACATATTATTGTTAATAATTTTGTATACACAAATGTATCAAGTAACCTCTGATTTTGAATTTTTCACTTTTAAAAACGAAATTGTTGAAGATAAGACCAAAAAAATCTATGAAAAACTACAACACAAACCTCCCATTTTGTTTTGTGCAGTAATATGTTCTTGATAGCGCAATATTGAGGACAATTGTTATAGCCAGATTTTTACAAAGCTAATGAGATTATGCCAACCAGTTCTTTGGTTCTTTTTGGCCATGTTTAGAGAGAGGCAGCTTAGGGGTTTAGCTTGAGCCTAGAAACTGGGAGGAGCCCATCTAGGCCACAGCATCAGGACTGCAACATTTGCTCAGTGTATTTGAGAAGGACTGAAATGATTACAGTCCTTCTCCAACTACACGCACAGGCTGTTCATCTAACATCCATTCCCACTGTCTACTTTCCAGTAGACTTTTTTTTTTTTTAATGTAACAGATTGTTTTCTTTGCTTTTAGAGTCTCTTGCATTTCTTTTGTTTCAGTATGATATTGTAACTTTCCTGCATAATTTTGAGAAAGAAGTAGAATAAATCACACTGTACGAACAATTACTATTACAGTAGATATTGAGCATGCTATGTCTGGAATTATCAGAGCATAAATCAAAATCTTAAGAAGATTTTCTTGTCATGAGCTAGAATTCAGTGAAGTAGACCTCAGCCCTTTGAAGTGTTAAGATCTGCTGATCACATTAAAAAAACCGTTCCTTTTATTGATTTTATTTTTCTTGGAGAAAATAGTGATAAATACGGATCCTAGAATAAATTTAATTTGTAAGTTTTTCTCTGTACTGCATAAAAGCATCCATTTTTTAGCTGTAAAAAAGTTGATGGCCTTATTAATTTTACTGAAAGAGAACACTCTTCTTTAAAGTTGCAGTTAAGTCTCTGACATAACTGCATTTTTAGAGTGGTAAAAAGACAGCTAGATGAATCCTAAATGAGAGAACATTTCTTTCTTTGTGTGTTAATACAGAGGACTCATTAAATCTCACATTGGGCTCGCAGGCACTGCAGAAGGACAGACGTTTCAGAGATCTTCAACCTCTTAGGAACTTTGGAGGTTAATGAGCCATCCCATAGTTATTATTTTGTGTTTTATCAGGGGTTTGCTCTGGGCTTTTATTTGATTTTCAGATTGCAGTGTAATCTCCTGTGCACGCTGGACAGCATCAACTTTAGAAATGCTGTATTTTCCAGTACTGATGTGCTATACCAAAATCTTTTAATGCTGTTTGAGACTTCTATGATTCTCCAAGTATCCCAACATCATTAAACATTTCAGACAAGAATCAGCAGAGCTTTGTGGGGTTCTTCAGAGACCCAAGAACACTTTGGCCAGGGTAATGTCTGTCGCACTAGGATCTGCCCAGGTGTATTGGGAACTCCAAATATTCTAGTTTCTAGTCATAGGATAAATAATGCTTGACTTTCTTCAGAGCCACCAGGCTAACTTAGGTCCCATGCTTGTCTTAGAAGTGTCCTGTTTGAAGTGTTTTGATGTCAGATGAAGGGCAACCAGTTAGTATGGAGAGTATATTTCTATGTAAATACCTCCACTTCCTTCCCCTTATGCTTGGCAGCCTGGAGAGGCCAGTGGGGGAGCACTGCCTCAAAACTAGAGGAGCATATGAAAAACAAGAATAAAGGGAAGAAAAGGGCTCAAAAAACTGTATTATGATATTGCTGGAGGATCAGAATTCAATAATTTTTATGTAGCTACTGTAGCTACTCTCATGTTTGTTTCTCCAAGACAAAGTTGTTTGAAAAACCCACCAAAACCAAGATGCTTCTTTTTCTACCAAACCTTCTAAGGCCATCACGATATTGTGCTAGCTTAAGCTTCCATTGTTCTAACTAAAGCTTCCATTAAGGAAGTATATAAGAAGATATTTAAATATCTGGCAAACATGAAACCACCTCCTCTAAAGCAACCTAAGAGTACCACCGCAGTCATTGGTGTTACACCTTTAATATAGTTTGTTTTATCCAGAATTTTGATGTAGACCTATAAAGCATTGCAGTAACATCACCATTAGAAATTATGATTGATCTTGTCCATGTCATGTGTTTGAAGTAGCAGGTCCGTGTCTGGGGAAAAGGAATCCCATTCTTTACACATAAGACTTAGGAGTCAGTAGCAAATTTTCCAGCTACTTCTTTGAGTTTTTTTATCAGAAACTCAGGGTCAATTCTCTTCAAGTAGAGAAATTCTCCTTTTGGAGAATTACCAGCAAAACTCAAAACTATTCCTCTTCACATGTTCTCTCTCATACTCTGCAGATGTCTGTCCTTTATTTAGAGACTTGTAATCAAGATTCTCATCTTAGTATTTCTGATTACTTCAATAAACCCAGAAAAACAAAACAACCTTTTTTTTTTTTTTTTGAAAATAGATCTATTTTTTGAGGTAAAATATATACTGGAGCTCATTATCCTTGGAACCTAAGTAAGAAGTTGAAGAATGAGAGTCAGTTGAGTGAATGTTTCTCTTGTGGGGGGGAGAGGATTAAGGGAGCAAGGAACTAAAAAGACATTTGTTTTATAGCAATCAGGCCTTCTTGTGCTGACATGCAGTGTTTTTCCACTCCAGTTGACATGGTTAGACATCCTCTGACACCCTGGGGGATGTAAATCAGAGACTGAGAATTTTAGACTTTTTGGTCTCCAGAGAAATGTACCTAGTATTTTAATGATTATTTATCTTTCCCAACTGTACATTTGCTTAGATGCATGCGTGTTTAAATATATGTAAATAAATATCCCCACTCAAATCTTCAGAAGGCAAAAAACTTCACTATGTATGTCTTGTTAACATTTTGCCATACATCTTCCAGAGGTGTACTAGGAACAGCCTGCTGTACAGCTGTTCTCCTCCAGCTGAACAGGTTCATAGGGAATGAAGAGCTTAGAGCAATTTGTAGGCAATGAAGCAAAAAGAAAAATCCACAAAGAAGCAGCTGATGTTAGCAGCTTTTAAAGAGAATAAAAGGAAAGGGGAAGAATGGGGAGGCAAATGTAGAACAGAGGGAGAGAACACAATTTTGGATGAAATCTGAATTACTGTTTTTCAAAACCAAGAAGAAGCTACGGTGCTTACTTTTATAAGCCACACTTTATCCTTTCATGCTTTTTGCTGCCTCCTGAACAATATCTGTGCTTACCACACGCAGACGCTAAGCCAGTGCTTTACCTTCATTGCACAAATGGCTGGGAGCTCAAGGCTGGCAGCCAAAATTTTGTGTAAGAGCTTTGTCACCGACACACACCTAGAACTCAGTCAGGAAGGTGTTTAGGGCATGTTAAATTTTAAGCACAGGTTTAAATCCCGCTACTTGCCATAACACCATTCTGGAATGAAACCTGCATATTAAACTCTGCAAACCAATCTTGCAGTGTCTGTTCCCTTACTTGTATGCCAGGAATAATAATTCTTAATTCCTATGTGTGTTCAGTAGCTTAATTCAGGGCATTTATACACCACTCTAACATGAAAGAATTGTGGTTCATTACTGTATTTCATTAGCATTCATAGGAATTGTTGTGTATGTAGTTCAAAGAGATATACTTATAAATTTTCTTGGCATTATACAATTGAAAATTTTGAAGGAAAAACCGTCTGTATTAATTGTCATTAAATCAATATCAGAGTCAAGTTCTTCTCCTTAGTGCAGAAATCACTTGGAGTTGACTTTCAAGTGGTCCTTTAGTGAGTATTTATTTAGTTATTTGCTCTTACACTCATTTTGTATAAGATATTCACAGTCAAAACTGTAAAGAAATATACAGTTTATTTCCAGCAGGACCTGTGCACTAAAGAAAACAGTGAAGTGAAAAAAAAAACCAAAACTATGAACACAGTATAAGAGCAGCTGTGAGAATACTAGATATTTTTATTTAGACATTTTCATATGGGCATTATTTAGAAAGAAAATAAATACTTCATGATATATAGATAATCAGATAAATCATTAAAGAAAAGCTTGTATAAGAATAACTAAAACCACTTAAAATATTATGTTTGCTATATTTTTTAAAATGCATTAGTGATTTTAAATTCCCCATAAGAGTAGATCAGATATTCCTGAGATATGTAATTGATGGGATGCAGTGTCACGGCTCAGAGGGACCCATTATTATATTTCATTGGTTCGTTTATTGCCTGAGGGTGAGAACAGGCAATAGAACAACGTGTCAAACTTACTTTTAACCTTTGGTCTTAGAAGAAGCTAAATTAAAGGTTTAAGTGTATTTTAAGTTATCATCCTTAGACTTGTCTCGCTCCTTCTCTGTTTGCAACTGGCAAACATGAATGTTATCCAGTTTTCAGTGTCAGCCTCTTATATTGTGCTCCGCATAGACCTGTTGTTTTCACCACAGGTCCCTTCATGCTTTTTCCTCTACTTTGTGTGACAAGCTAGAGGTTGTGTCAGTTAACTTCAGTGATTCCTGCTTAGGGGAAAAAATGTGAAAAAAAAAAATAGAAATATTTCACTTTTGAGTGACATGAAAAAAGGATGAAACTGGCATATATTTTTGAAATGTACACAGGTCACAGATCAGACAAAAGATTGTGGCACACATGCTTAGAAAGAGGAATAGACTGTTTTGAAATACTGGAGGAGAAAATGGCAGAAAATGCTTTTATTGCAGAAATAATATGGGTGTATGTCAGTAATTGCAATGCTGCTGAAGCTTGTTCCTTACTGAGCTTCAGACATAAACTGTTTGAGTAGGTCAGACAGAGGGCAAATCAGGCCAAATCACACCTCTGTTCTAGAGAAGACTTGTGGCTGTGGACCAGGAGATCAGGGAAATTAATTTTACTATAAATTTGGAATGAAACCATAGCTCTGTATTTACTCCCACTTTCCTGCCTGCATCCCCTGCCCTCAAAGACTTCAATCACCAAGTAATATAAAAAGTTATGATGGATGCTGATGGGCTAGGGACCACGGTGATGATAGCCTTTCTTTCTTCCCAGAGAAATTTGTGTTTCACAGTATTAATGTAAGGATGTTAGTGTCTCTTAAAAATAAAGAAACAAATGGAATAATGTAGAATAAAATAATGTGGAAAGCACTTTTTTTTAGCAGCTTTAAGATTTAAGGAAGCAGCTCTAAAAATCTATTGTTGTAAGCCAAGGAGACTTCTGCTATGTTGGGTAAAAATATAAGATCCTCTTATGACTTTGTCATTAAAAATCACTGAAGGTGCTCATAGCACTAAACCCATGATAATACACATTATACTACTGCTAACTGCTTAGTTCAAGCCCATATTCCACAGTTCAGATTAATTATTTTATTTTCCTTGTCTGGCAGTTGTTTTGGGGTGGTGAAGGATAGAAAGTGCTGAACTCTCTCCTCACAGATGCTGATGTCATTTAGTGTCCTAGCCTTTGCCCCATGCACGTAATTCTGCCTGTTGGTAGATTTGAATAAAGCCAGCTCAGCAACAAAGACAATTATTTTGAGAGAAGTTTTATGTTACAGCTCTTTATTTCACTACTGAGGGTTTTTCTGTGTTTAGTGACTCCGTCTTGGGAATCCACCTCATTTCTTGGCTGCAATGACCTTTGTGTTTATAATGTTTCATCAGTTTCCAAACAGTCAGTTGGAGGTGAATGCTGTAGTATTAATATATTTATCATCCATTCATGTGATGGGAACATAATTTCCTTAACCCCCTGGTACCCTTCCCTTTTAAGCTTTTCTGTAATGTATTTTGCTGAAATCTAGAAGAAGTATTAGGCTCATTGCTTTTCAGACAGGTAAGAGGTTTTATGATTTTAGGCTTCTGTTTTAAACGTATCAGTTTTCACTTTTTATTGTTCTACATGATTTTTCCTGTGCTAGATGTTTGAACACGCATCTGTTGGTTATATCATTGTGTCAGTATTTCATCCTTATTACCAAAATAATAATACAGTATTCTCTCTTTCTCAAATGCTTTTCAACTATAGATCTGAGTGTACTTTGTAAAGGAATTCAGTAGTTATCTACAGTTTACATGTTGGGAAAGGGAGGCACAGGAATTGCCTCGAATTAAACTTAGAAAGCCAAGATAGAACTGGAATTGAGGCCACATTTATTACCCTCTTCTGCTTCCAAAAGAGTGAGGTTATCATACTCCCATGCAGACAAAGAAACAATTCTTAAATGTGTGAGGAACCTTTCAATCTCATTCCTTTACCTTTGGCCTTTTTGGTTTTTTCCCCTTACTTAGATGCAGTATCCTTGTTTATTTCTGAGGAAATTAACCATGAATTACAAAAAAAAAAAAAAAAAAAAAAAAAAAAGATTTCTTCAAATATTTGCACACTCAGTTTAAATTAAATTAATTTAAATTAAAACTTCATGTTCAAAATATCTCTACTCGAGAATGGCCAGGTGTAACTTTGTTTTGGGTCTGGCTTTTTGCTACTTTAACAAGGAATAGGGCCTTTGCTGTGCAGGGCTGTCTGATAATGTTCCTCACTTATTGTTTAGATAACATTTTACAGCACAAAAAGAAAAAAAATATTAATATCAGCTGCAAAAACTTACACACCTCCTTTTGTTCTGACAGTTCTTCTGAAACATTATTTTAAATAACTAATCCTTTTCAAAAAAACCAATAAAACACTTCATTAAAAAAAAAGCCAGTCAGTTTACTAGTAACATTTACATGGATTAGTGCCATGTTTTCTGTGTGATGTTTCTTGATAGTCCAAGTTTAACAAGAAAATACATACCAAAACACAGTCCCTGTTTGCAACTGAATTAGTTTTTGGTAATAATTTACTAAAACTACATTTAGTTCACTGGAAGCTTATTTACATGGTCATGTTCAGGAGAATTAATCTGTAAAAACGAATCTGAAGTGGATTATTTTAACTTTGTTAAGTCCTTCTATAGATGTTCATTCAAAACAAAAATTGCCTTGATTTGGTTTAATTTAACTCCCTTCCAAATGAATTATGACTCCCAGGGATTTAACATAGTTTGAATAATCAACTTAAAGAATTAAATTTAAAAAATAATTTTGCTGCATGTTTTGGTGCATTCAATGTGTCTGGGAGATATCTGTCTGTCTGAACCTTTCTCAGATGTCAGCACAGGTGTAGACAATAACTGAATTTAATAGGTAGTCTGAAGTCTTGCAAAAGATATTAAATTTCTTTGAATTTGGAAGTGATCTTTTAGGAGAGGGCAGGATACAGACATATAAACTCTTTAACAGGTAGGAATTTAGGATTGCAGGGACATAATATCTTGGTACCTGCTTCCATTAGCTGTGGGAGAATTCTAGTCTTTAAGGTTAATTTTTGTTGAGGTGTTCGTGATCCCATCCCCTGGGAAGGAATACATTGGACAGAATCATCCTCTGTGTGCAGTAGGAGGTTGGAACTTGGCTGGTAATTATAATTATTTTGTCATTTATTGAGAACATGATAGTTTCCTTATTCTGAAATTTCTATTTGGATATATTTCGGTAATAATCCTGAATGACCAATAAAGTATTCATGAGGTTCTTTGACTGTGTGGTTTTTTTTAAAGGATGGCATTTCTTTCAAAAATTTGGAGTATCACCACATAGGTTTGTGAGTGACAGATGACTTTAAGCAGACATAGGACTAGACAGATTCCTAAAGGAAAATAAGTCCCATTTCTGCCACAGCTGTGCTGTGCTTGAATGAACATGGAATCTTGGAGGAACATAGAGGCCTGGTTGAAATGAAGAGATCTCTCCCATGAGTAAGCTTCTTAGTATTTAAAAATGAAGTCTCCTATGGGCAGGAGAGACTTGCGTTGCAAATGATGACAGTCATTAGAGTATTCAAAATAACTTCCTCCTGTCCCAGTTTTTCTCAGCCAGTTTTGCACGATGTTACATGATTCCAGTACATCACCTTCAGTTATAGTGGATTGCATTTTTTCACATGACACTTAGGAACAACCATTATTTGAGGATAAAGTATTTTGAGTGGTAGACGATATCCCCTTATTTAAAGCAACATAATGAATGATGCTTGTCTATGATCTTACCTTGATAAATTTCCCAGTATATCAAGGGTGTTAACAGAACTACTCCAAGGTAAAAATGCTGTAAGGGCTGGGGAGGGGAAACTCCTGAAAGTTAAGAGAAAGACTGATGGTTCTGTGTGTACAGTAAGTACACAATAATTCCAGATATAGGTGATTTCATTTTCAAAACATTGGAAATATGATTGTCTTCCTGATTGATTTTTACATGGTGCAGTTTAAAAACTGGGTTTGTTTCTCTCTGCTTGCTTTGTAGAAAACATAAGTGAAGGGAAAACTATCACTATAACAAAAAGCATCACAGAAATGTTCATTTCTGCAATACTAACTTTATACACTGATTGTGCTATTGGATTTTGAAAGTAGAGAAAGGAAAAAGAAACTGTGAAATATTAATAAAAGGAAAGCAGCAGAACAGTTTTGAGAACTGAGAACTACCTGGTAATATCCTTCACATTTCACCTTTATTTGGAACACAGCACAGACCCATAATGAAATCTATTACTGGTGCACAAATATACTTCTTTGCACATACGGATCAACTCTGGAGTAACTGAAAAAAAATTATAATGGGGAAAAACAGAGTTAAACTGTGCAAGCACAGAACTGCAAACACACATTTGATGCTTGCAGAAAAGAATCCTCTCTGCTGAGGGTCCCTGGCAGGATTTACCAGCAAAATCTGCCTGGCGGTACCTTCTCCCTCACCTCCAGGTCCAAGTCCCCATCCTCTGCTCTGTCTCCCTTCTGTGAGCTGTTGCTGTTTGCCAGATCCACAGATAACAAACCATTCCAAAAACTAGTAAGTACTTTTCTTCTGGCTGTGCAAGCTAAATATGTTGTGGGGCCAGATGAACTCCACTACCTTCAGATCAGGAGGAGGAGTATGAACTGAGACCAGAGTGAAAGAGAAAGGGGGAAAGGGCAGATTAAACTGCTTTTGCATGCACTTGAACATTCAGTTCAAAAATTTTCAACAAATACAAAAATGTTTTTTGTCTGTATAGGTATATATTTCTATCATTCTTACACACTCATGCAGTACATCTGAAGTGATGTATCTGTTTACTTCCCATTCATAACTTTGGAGGTTAAAATGCTTCTTCCCTTGTTTTTTCATGGGCTTTTGTATTTTTTATTTTTTAGTTCATCATCTACAGTAAATATTTCTTGGGTAAATATCTTCTGAAACCTCTGAATTATTAAAGCATAAATTAGATGATTTAAGAGCAGAACATTGTTTATAGAAGTGCACTTGTCATTGCTGGAGAGGTAAAAGAAATAATCCTACTATGTCAGTAGTCTCTTGGGAAGTCTTTACCTTGCTGATACCATCCATGTTTCTCGTAGTTCAGAACACTTGTTAAGCTGAAAAGGGGGAAGAGAAGTGCATGACATTTATATTTGTTGTAACATAAACCATTTCTTATCTCTCCCCTCAGTCCCTCTCCTCTGCCTCCCTTCTGTCTCCATTTACAACTTCACTATCCCTCCTGCCTACTGGGACCATAACCTTACTGCAATCTTTCTTCTGTTTTGCTGTCCTCTGCATATCTAAGGCAATATTTTTTCTTTTTTTTTCCCTTCAATAGTCTCAACCCCCCCCCCCCCCCCCCCCAACCAAACCCACATTTATTTTAATGTGTTTGCTTCCTGTTCCTTTTTGGTTTTTTTTAAGACTAAATTTTCTCCTATCTAATCTTTGCCTCATAATTCCCAAATCAGCCAGCTCATGGGTCTGAAATCACTGGTGACACTGCCAGTTATATCTGCCAGTTATATCTGCTTGTTCTTGTCATTGGTTTGTGGAACTGAACACCTTATTTCTTTTCTTTTCCCTGAAAGAAAATCTGAAAGAGATCTAACTATGCCAGAATGCAGTGTTCTTTCGATCTGGACTGGCTTTCAGTAAGCCTGGAAAGCATCTCTATACCATCATCAACTTCTCAACAGTTTAGCAGTCATTTTACCCACACTTGTTAACATATTTCATGGTTTTCATCTTAATTAGACATTTGGTGGTGCAGGTTTCCATTTTTCAAATTTCCAAATGAGTCTAAGGAATTTTGTCAGGATTTTTTTTAAGCATTTCTATCTTGGAAGGACAGTCCAACTTGCATTTTATCCTACTTAGATTTACAGAGTAAACATCCCTGTGCTGAAATCCCATGAGTAGCTGGTCTGGACTGGTGCTCTGCAAAGGCGCTGAATACAGAAGCAGCAGTAAATTTAGCTGCAAGTAATTGTGACCAGAGCCAGTTTCATTCAAAATACATTACAATGTAAAGTGTGTCTTTCTTTTGGTGCATTTGCTCAGGAAGTGACAAACTTGGGAAGATCTGAATGATGCAAAGTTCCTTTATAAGTTTCACTCTGAATTTTTGTTGCTTCCCTCAGAAGAATCAAAACAACAATATTTTCATATTTTGCAGAATGTTTTGAGATCGTCTCTTAAAAATTTTCAAAAAGTTGTACAGCTTTTGAAAGAAGCCTTGAAGAGTCCATATTTTGCATTAATATTTCTGTGTTAATAGTTTTGAGGTTCAAATTAATGCTGTTATAAATGGCAGCACTTAGACATGGTTTCTATGTTCCTAACTGTGCAGTCACCAAGCAAATGTGGTAGTTATATATCTTATAGCAATTCTATGTGGGAGAACAACTGGACGTATGAAGTTAATGCAGCAAAATTAACGACCATTAAGGCCCTATATGGAAATTTATTGAAAAGTGGAGTGCTTAAGACTGGATTAAACTACAAAAAAGTATAAAGGCATTTTAATTCAGAATGAGAGCATCTACATATAGCTTAATGTGTTTTAATTTCTCTCCATTAACTTATACTTTTAGTTGATTCTTTTTAACCATCCCAAAGGCAGGCAGTCCCAACTGACACTATGTTTTCTTAAAAGTATATCTTTGGAAGTTTTATCTTTAAAACTGTATATCCTTCTATCCCATTCCATGCAGGTAATCCAAGAAAAATTCTTGTTTAAAAAATGAAAAAAACAAGGAATAGTAATATGCATTCTGTTGTCAACTGGTTATGGTAGCAGATATGATCATGAAAATGAGAAAATTTACCATTTCAAAAGAAATATATAACTTGAAAGAAAATTCATATTTTACAAGTAGAGATTAGAGGCTTGAGGGGAATGTAAAATTTCATGAATGATGGACACAGGGGAAAATCATGGAGAACAGAATATAAAGACCAAGATAATAGTAAAAGACATTACACACCTGGCCACTGAAAATGAATGTTCAGAACTGATAATTTATGGTTTAAGTGAAAGATACAGATGTTTGTGTGTTTGGCACAGCTGATTGTAAAGAAATGCATGAAGCTGTGCTATGCCAAAGCAGGGATTTATCCTGTTACTTCATGCTTGTTCCCACAACAGTCTTTCTCTTCTTTATTTCTGTGTCATCTTTTCAGGCTTTACTGACTTTGTAGGGATTCAGCTTGTCTGTTTGTTTGTCATTTTATTCTCCCTTAACCAGAATTACCGTCTCTATGTAAAGAAATACATACAACTGCCAGATGAACTGTGCACATTATAATCAATAGAAATTTCTTGTCGATCAGGAATATAGGAACTCTGCAGTCTTTTCACCATTGCTGAGGTTGTATCGTGGACATGAACATTACTACATCAGTCCACAGGAATCAACACTCATTTTTGTGTTATGCTGTGTCATGCACTTAAGTACAAGTCCAAACAGCCACAATGAGGACAGAGTACAGTAAGAAACAGAGATATCGATGTCTCACATAGAAAGAAGTGGAGCATTTTCTAGTTCTAAGAGTTGCTACTTTTGGGAAGGACAAAAGATCTGCTGGTTATTGCTGGTTTGAGGTTTTAAAGGACCTTGCTAATGTCACTGTAATATATTAGAATGCTGTTGTTTTTGTTGTTTGTTTTTTTTTTAATAATGACCTATACAATTAATAAGATTAAAAAATTCCAATCTGTTGCTGTTACTAGAGAGATTTCTTATCATGTGATAATGATACAGTTGATGCTAAGTAGATGTATTCATATAATCTGGTCATTATTTTTTAAAAAATATTTAATTAAATAGTAACAGTAGACAATCGGGAGTAACAGTTGAAAGCAGTGCAGCATTTCAGTTTGGAGATACATTAGATCTTCAGTGCATATCTTTACAGAGGTGTCCTGTTACAAGGGCAGAAGCACAGCAGTCTTCATAGAAAGATGCCAAAAGCTTGCATTTGCTTTATCATGAATTACAGTGGACTGCCAGTCCTGGGGCTAGTGCTTTTTCTTGTTTACCCGTGCATTTTGTTGTTCAAGTGTGTAGACTTGCATTCTCCATTTAGAGAAATCAATGCTTTCATCCACCCTCCCTTTTTTTTTCCTCTGCCAACCATTTTTCTTGTCAGTTTGCTTTCCCTATTGCTGGGTGAGCAGCTTATGAGAAATAAACCACTCAGGCACATCAAACCTTATAAGAAGGCCAGGGCAGTAATTCAGTGGCTGAGTCTCTCCAATCCATTTTCTTTCAAGTGGCTTGTTTAAAAACAAACAACAGAAACAAAACCTCATAGTGTCTCTTGGTATTTAACAAAACTATAGAAAGACCTTTTGCCTTAACAATGCCTGTGACATGCATTTTGTTTATCTTTCTAATTATTTATTTATAGTTGACATGAAAATACTTCCCACTAGACATCACTAACTGCACAAAACCAGTTGTGTATTGCTTTTGTGAGACTTCTGTTATTATAGCATGATTAAAATAGTATATTAATTATGCATCCTTATATAAAACTGAATACAGCAGAGGAAATAAATGTGTATTAATAATACATTAGTTATTAATCTGTGTACTTGTCATTTCAATGAGATGTAAACTACTGCGTCTTCAGTTCATGAAGACCACCTGTTTTATAAGTCCACTTACATCTCAATACTGTGGAAGGATAAATTTTTGTTAAAAGTCAGTATGTGTTACAAATGAGTAGTCCCAAGCCAAAACTGTTATATTAAAAAGATACAAATTTTACCTGACTGTGAGATACAATGCTAGCATAATAAAGCAGATTTATCTCTAGGCTGGGCCATGTACAGTAAACTTTTAATCATTAAAAGTTGTAGACACCTTTCTGAAGCAACAAGATTGAATCTGACTTTTTTTTTTTTTTTTTTTTTTCCCTGAGATTCCTTGTACAGCCAGGAAGGTAACTTTTATACTAAAGGGAAGCCATCTACAGCTTATGGACTTGAAAATTGTTGCAGACATGCATTCAAAAAACAGTAGGCCTTGTAAAGTACATCATTCAATTGGATTGCCTTAACAGATTATTGTAAGGTGTGCAGATATGTCAGATGTGAAGATGTTACACCTACTAGGTAGTATCCAAGGGGTACCTAAATCTTTGCACATCAAGCTGTCTTTTAGTTAAAGGATAGAATCAGTAGATCAGGAAGTAAAAGAGGAGCCAATTAGCTGCAGCACAACTTTAACTAAATAAACCCATTTGCTTTCTTTTTTGTTCAAGATAGAATAAAAATTAGATTATTTAATGTAAGAGCTGCTTGGCAAGATTTGCACTAGGAAACTAAATGTGCCTGGGATTACTGATGCCAAAGAAGCTAACTGTCATGGAGTGACCAATGTCTATATTATTAAAATTTGCTGGTATACAAAGAAGGTGAGTGCAGAAAAAATGCCTCTAGAGAATACTTCTAACTCCTAAAGTTTGTTTAAAATATAGTTTGGGATAGGCCTAGTCCTAGTTGTCCGGGAATAAAACTAATCCATGGAGTATTTGCAGAAGTTAACAGGGGGCTGACTTTCAGTCTCTTGGTACATTTGCTAGCAGTGATTATTTTCTTGGCAGTGGTAGTGTTGTTGAGTCAATGACCAGTAGATGAAGTTGTCCAAAGACATATTTTTATGGAAGATTTTCGTTTCATCATTAAATGGCATGTATATGATTTCTGTATTACTCAGAATTTTTAAATTTAGAATGGAATGATGCATATCCAGGGGAAGCGACACTGCTGTTGAGGTTAAGTTAAAAACACACATAAAATCCTTAAACTGACAGCAATGTTATGCTTATATTTTCAAATTATCTTAATATTGAACAATGACAAGTATAAACTCTCATCATGGGTGTCCATTTTTAAAAGATGTTTGATTATCTTGATTTAAAAGTTGCGTCAGCCCAGACAGACTAAAATAATTACTGTTAATATTAGTGATAGCAACACAACAACAGTAACAATATAATGAATAATATGTAGCTCTCTCTTGGGATTTGCACCAAGAGATATAGAAGTACATGAATAAGAATGTCAATATTATTTTATGTACTGTGAAAGTCAGAGTCAAATGGAGTGTCATGACCGGAATCACCTTTTAGGTCACGGGCAGCATCAGGAGTAGAATGCAGACCTTTATAACTCTGTTCAATGTAACAGCATCTAGGCTTTTGCACACAGGTTAAAATTTTTCCCACATGAATTTTGAAGAAGTTTCTGAATCATGTATCATGGACAAGTCATCTTCAAGAGTCGTGATTTAGAACAATATAGGAATGTTTACTGAACTAAAATGTCTTTCTCTTTTTCCTGTCTCTCCTGTCTTGTATTTTAATATCTTCTCAGTTTTCTCTGGGAGAAAGCAGAAAAGATCACCCATTCAAGAAAGCTGTCTGCCAAAAAGCAGATTCACCTACCTATAAAGACTTCCTGATAAATTTTTATATACTTCTAAAAAAACCCAAACTTCCAGTGATGGAAAATAGAAGTCTCTTTTTATGTAGTCTTTTCAGTGCATCATTATCCTTATTCTTGGCAAGATGTTTTTGTTTTTTTTCCTTAGTGTCTAACCTGCATTTCCTTTTGTCTAAGTCCATAGTGTCCTCTACACTTTCCCTTTTACAGCAACTGGTGATATACTGAAAAATTCTTCATGATGTTATGTGTGGAAAATCTTGACAATAGAGCATACCAAGGAGTGGATCTATTTGTTCTTTCATTATTATATGCAAACTTTCCCATCACTTTCATGAGAACACTTAGGAAACATTTTACTATTTTTCCTTGAAAATGTGCCTATCTTCTTCCTTTCTAAAACCACTCTGTTCCTGACATTGTGAACCCCCTAGTAAGAGAGATGAAAACACATGAATATTGGTGAACAGTAGCTTATAAACAAGAAAAAGCAAACTGAAAAAAAATCCTAATTGATATTGTAAAAGTGATATTGATATTGTACTGTTGAATTTCCTTAATTTTAAAACAATGTTGCACAATTATATATTCACTGTTTGCTTTATTTCCTAAAAGCCCTGGAGTAATTTATGTGAGAGGAAATGAAATGGTCTGGCTGGCTCCTGAATACTTTGGCTGCTTTAGGGAACTTTGGTAGAAGGAGTTGTTTTGCATTACCTGTTTGGATTTTTTTTCCTCTTCTTTACCGTCTTCCTTTTCTTGTAAGAAGCGTGTCCTGCTGTTTACTAAACTTATATAGCAACAGTGCATTCATTCAGTTACTTTGCAGGAATGCTTTGGCAGTTCTGTGTTCTCCTAAATGCATGCAAATTCTTCAGTTTAAAGCACTAGGCCTACTAAAGTTCTGCATATACACTAATAGTGGTGTTGCCAATAGAGCACAAAATAGCAATGTCAGAAGGGTTGTCCCTTTGTTACCACTCTGCTATATATAGATGGTTTCTATGTTTAAACTAACCTTTTGCTTTTTTTTTTTTTTTCCTTACTTTGGCAATGTTTATTTTTTTTTCTGTAAGTTTTTGGTTATGCTGCACTCATTCATCAAGGTTGGTGAACCACGAAGAAAGAAACCCCTGACACTCCTAGTTGGTTTCTTGGCCGAGGAGAGGAAGTTGGAGTCACTTCCTAGGGCAGAAACGCTCTTTATAGCAGTCCTTTAGCTCCAGGCACAGCCAAATTTCCTTAAATTACGCTGTTTCTCAGGCTATCACCAAGAAACGCCCTCTATATGTACAGGCATTTTAAGGTATGGGGAGATGACCTGTGGAAAACCATGTGTTTAAATCATACTTGAAACCTGTCTCCAATTCTAAATAGAAAGTGTTTTAGTTCTATCTCAAGACAACGCAACTTCGATAAATTATTTCAAAATTCTCTTTTGGGAAGTTCTGTGGCATCTCTCATTTGCTCAGATGACAGCTGAAAGGAAGTCTGCAAAGTAATCTGTAGGGTCTGGAAAGACTAAGTAAAAATTCTCTGTGAAGCTGGAGAAAGATTAATGGGGATTTGACAGCCTTCCTACCATATGCATTGGTTTGAATTGTCTGATACTTTTTTGTAATATAGAGCAGCAACATAATTTTCAGAAGTTAAATGTTGGGTGGTGGACATATGTGGAATATGAACTTCAAGAATATAGTTTCATGAAGATTTGGAATAGTTCTTGCCTTCTTTTCCTATCATTGCAGCCAAGAAAGCCTTAGCTTTCTTTATATGTAACATCCGTGGCTTCTAGATTTTAAGCAGCCGATAAATTATGGATATTTTTGGCTGACCATTTTCATTACATGTACACATACACACACACACACATGCAAACACACATGCACACACCTGCTTTTCTGACAAGCAAACATAGAGGACATATTCAGTTGATGAAATTATAAAAATGCTATACAAGTCAAGTACTTCCTTGGGATTTCTTCAGACTAATGCTTTTAACAACATGCCAAGGCATTGCACCTCGGGCTCTGGATACAAATGGAATCTGTAATGAAAAGGAAAGGGGTAAAAAAATGACAATATAATGCTGAAGTGAACTTAATGTTATTGAGTGGCGCTAGCAACTGAGAAAGGAAACAACAGTGTAAAACTCCTCTTTGATTTTCTGTTCTTGCTTGCTGCCTTTTGTGGTTGATGGAACCCCTTTTATGAGTGAGATAGACTCTGATAAAGGAAGTGGTGATACATGAAGTAGCACTATGACAATGCATAAAGTGGTCATTGTCCTCGCTTACCCTCACTGCACTTTCACACCATTAACGGCGTTAACACCATTAACATTACACCTAGGATCTCACCTTTGTGCTTCCTGTGGTAGCGCCTTAATTGAAAAGTGGCAGCCTCTGCTAAAGCACTGACAAATATATCAGGTTGTTCTCATCACTCTAAACAGACACATCTTATTATTTCCTGTGTGAGGAATGTTAAGTGACTTGTTTAGCACAAACCAGAACTCGGAAATTATGACTGGGAACTCATATACTTTTCCATACTCTGTTTATTTGAAATATCATTATAACATTAACAAACATGGAAAATAACTGCATATTTGGCACTGAGGCAAATTACCAGACTGTGTTAACTAATTTTAGAATTCTTTACATAAGGCACCTATCTGTATGAAAGTTGTAATTATCATCCTGCTAATACTGAGATTTCTTTTTCTGGTTTCTTTTTTTTCATTCCCTTTGGCCTTGTTTTTATCCCCCCTCAAAGTACTTTTATCCCCCTATCCAGGACCTGCTCTGAAGTATTTTGCTTTCAACAAGAGACTGTCATTTTGTAGCAGATGCCTGTTTCCAGTCGGTGGGACTGTAAACAGAAAGAACCCAGGATAACTGATTCATCCTCCACAGAGACAACACATAGTTCCTAGGAAATGTCTGCACTTCCAAAGAGTGGATGCCGTCCCCAGCTCAGGTTTCAGTACAAAGTGCCAGAACAGGTGTCAGGAGAATTCATTTTGGCTTGAACTTAATGAACAAACTAAGGTGTGATGAGGAATACAGTCTCCATTGACGTTGCTGCTTGCGTTCTTGCTATTTAAAGAATAGAGGAAAAAGTTTCAGTGCACAAAGTGTGATCATTTTCCCCAATACCTGATTTAATAGTAGTAATTTCTACTTACGCAGTCTCTTTCTATTGAGAAGCTTACACTCTACAAACATGAATTAATTAAGCTTTATACTCCCTCTGTGCTGCATAGGTAGACTCAAGAATAGAGTGGTTTAACATTATACTAGTGTGCCAGTTGGGAAATACCAGAAATCTAGTTTTCTTACTTTGCACATGCCCTGGGGCTGATTCAATGCATACCTTAAATGCAAGGACTGAAAAAGACCATAAGGCATGTGATTGGTAATACCTCCAGGCTTACAGTTTGAGATAAGGACTCCCGCTTGGGAGAGCTGGATTTGCATATGGCAGTGAAGCAAAAGGCTGATTCCATGTGAAAACATGTATGGCAGAGCCTGCTAAGGTACAAAGCTTTTCCAGTGGGCCTTGAAGAGACTGTTGCAGTGACCTGTATAGTTCTGACTTGTCAAATCAAGTAAATTGAAGCTACATCTTCCTTATAATGATATCCCTAAGATCAAGTGGTGGCTGTGCACAGGTATGGCTTTGCTGGTCAGGCTGAAAGGGTAAGGCCACTTCCATTTGGCATCACTTGCTATGGCATATACTCCTGAGCTACCTGACAGCCATAAATACTCTGGCCAGTAAGACTGGTTCTTCATGTAATCCCTGGTATCGGACACAGAAAAGTCAGTTGATCCTATGAATCAGGTTTCTCCTGGTTTTGTTACTATTAAAAGTTGTCTAATAAATTTTTCAATTTTTTTTCTTTGAAGCCCTATTTTTAATGTGCAGTAAGGCTTGGTTTTGTTTTCCAGAGCAGCACCTTTGCACTGTACAAATCATAGCCTCAGTGCCAGAGCACTCTTACTAAGAAAGTGACAAGAGAGTAAATGGACATTTAAAATGCAGAAACTCTTCCTTTTTAAAGTAATGTTTAGAACAAAAAAAAAAGCCCTCACTGCTAATCAAAGGGCTGGGCCAATGCACATTGGGACTGCAAATTGGAAATGTTGCTTTATTTTTAAATGGCTGGATACCTGCTGCAGCATCCATAACACTTGCAACTTCTCTAAAACTATGTAATTTATTCCAGTGAGAAAAAATGAATGAAATTTAATCTCCCTAAATAAAAAAAAAACACAAAAAAACTGCTATTAAATATATATTCTAGTCCCATACTATCCATATACATTGGTTTATAAACAAATGACTCAATGTCTTCTAAAGACTACTGGGAGGGAGAGTGGAGGACATGAACTGCTTGAGCTACAGTTGCTGAAGGCATTGCAATGACTTAAGCTAGGAATAGGCATAATAACCCAGTGAGGAGGGTCTTTATGCCCCGTCAGAGATTTCTCTTCTCCTTCTGGAAAGTGTTTGAATACTTTTGCAGTATTTCAGGCTGCTTACTAATCCCCAGGGTTAAGCTGTGGTGATGCTGCCACCCAAGGAGATACAAGCCCCTCAGGTCACCCTAGGTTACCTAAGGAAATATGAGGTGTTATCTCCTTCTTCCTTTCGGGCTTAGTCAGTAACCCTGCATAAATGTCTTTCTTCTAGAGTGTAAGGGGGCAATGTAAGGCCTATTTTTTTTTGTTTGTTTGCTTAATAAAAACTGGATGAAATAAAGTTATTCTATAGTTTTAGCCATTGAAAGTCATCAGGGATTTATTTCCTGATATTAGGACAGATCCACAACTAGCATTTCAGAGCTGGAAGCCACTGATTTCTCAGCCATAAAAATGGATTCCAATCCTACCTTATCTTAGAGTCCCACTACTCAGTACAGGTCAGATTATGTCTAAATTCTGTTTGCATTTCAGCATCAAGCTAGAACTTTATGGCAGACTTATGGAGGGAAAAAAAATTGAGGCATTTTTCCATCAGAGTCAGATTGTCCATCCAGCACTATAATAAAAGTGATTGGACTTCCCATATTTTTGTAACAGTTCTTCTACTATCATGTGCTACCTTGTCCTTAAATGGCAACCACTGGCAAAATCAGGGGATGTTAGGGTATAATATTTAACTACACCTTTTGGCATAGAGTGGAGTTTCCTTCCTTCAAGGGAAATAGAACTCAAAACAGAAAGAACTACCTTTGAAGTTCTCTATCTGTACATGTAACCACTGGTGAACTCCTTAAACATTACAATAGAAACCTTTCCACAAGCTTTTGAAAACTCTATTTGTGTTTTTACTAAAGCAGTTTCTTCACATTTGCAGATCTTCTTGAGTGTAGGTGCTGGTGTGTGCCCAAAGAAGAGCAGCAGAGCTGGTGAAAGTATTAGAGCACAAGTCTTATGAGGAGTGGCTGATGGAAGCTGGAATTGTTTAGTTTGGAAAAAAGGAGGCTTAGGGAGGACCTTATTGCTCTCTACAACTATCTGAAAGGAGGTTGTAGCCATGTAGGTGTCAGTCTCCTCTCTCAGTTAATAAGTGATAGGACAAGAGTACATGGTCTCAGGTTGCACTGTGAGAGTTTTAGCTTAGATACTCGGAAAACTTTCTTCATTGAATTGGTGGTCAGGCATTTAAACAAGCAGCTCAGGCAAACAGAGGGAACATCATCCCTGAAAGTGTTAGAAACAGAGGGATGGGTGCTTGGGGTTAGTTTTAGTGGTGAACATGGCCAGGCTAAGTTAATAGTTTGACTCTAGGGTCTTCGAGGCTTTTTCTAAGCTTGACAATTGCTTTTTAGTTAGTGCAACTTCACTGACATAGATTGCTGGTAGCTGAAATACGGAAGAGGAATGTCTTTGATTTTCTCAGGTTGCTTCTGTGTTAAAGTTGCTACAGTCTGGACATCTCTGCTCTGTTTAGCTTCCTGTTTTGGTAGGTGATAGCAGTAAGGAGGAGAAACTTTCATGTGTCAGAAATTAAAATTAGTATTGTAACTGTGTCATGCTGAGACAGATTGAAGCAGTACAAAATGAAAGGGAGAAATCAGAAAATGAGGTTACAATGTCAAATTCCCTGACTGATTTTGAATTAGAAGCAGAAATATGCTTTGCTCTCTAATCATGATTCAGTTTTACCACCTAAGTCCCCATCTAAAAGAAAACCACGTTAATTCTCTTGAAATATGGAAAATTCAAAATCCATTTTGTTATTGTAAGATGAAATAAAAAGGGCTGCAAGATTAATAATAGAATGCCAATATGTACATGTAATCCAGACTTGAACCTGAGGGCAGTCCTTTCAAGGAGTTGAATGACATCTGTGTGTAATTTAATAAATGACTGTTTTAACACAAGTGGAGAAGCTCTCAAACACATTGTTTTGGTGTTGATTGCTCCGTTCAATTACTGTAAACAAATAATGTAATGTTATAATAGTCACTGAAATAAATCTAGCCTAGAAGGGTTGGAAAAAGGTTGGAAATATCAAAGCTGTATTTATTCATCATTCAATGATTGTTGCTAGACTCACCTAAAAAGAAAAGGTCATGTTTTATGAGTATATCTCTAGCAAGGTTAGCAATTTTAAATGCTTAATGACAACTTTTAGCTGACTGTTGGAATAGATTCTTTTTCCCTAGCATAAATATTCACAAATTACTGTAAACACAGAAATATGTAGCAAGAGGTAGAGGCTAAATACATTATTTGGTAGACTTTTATTTCTATTTAAAGCCATTCTTATCTGACTGGGGTTTTGAGTAACCTGATCTAGTGGAAGGTTCCCTGCCCACGACAGTGAGACTGGACCTAGATTGTCCCTTCCAGCCCAAACCATTCTATGATTCCTATAAAGAGATGCATTTACATAGAGAAGATAGATGAACTAAAGTCTGTTATAAATAACCAAGTGATAGATAATAAGCCAAGTTTTTTTGGAAAGTCCAATTTTGAGATATAACACAGCACTCCAAAATAATTTTTCTTATTCCGTTTTTTCCAAATACTACAACTGGCTTCTTCTATTAAAACAGTTTCATCTGCTCAGTAGAGCCTCATGTTCTCTGAATTTTCATGCCCTTTCACCTCCTAAACTTCTTGTATAATTTAGTTATTTTATATCCCCAGCTTTTTCAGCAGCAGCCTTTCTTCCTTCCCACGAGCTAGCCCTACCCAGAGCAATGCCTTAAGGCTGAGAGGACAGGATGCAGCTGCCTCTAAAAGCCTGTCAATGATGCTTCTTTTTAAGTCACTAAGAACTGCTAGCACAGCTGCACAGTGATGTGGATTTACACTTTATATTTTTTTTTTCCTATATGAGGAATTACTCAAAAGAATAATAAGTTAGCTACTGATGCATGAAGGCAAATGAAGACACTGCCTTATGCTTAATGGCATCCTAAGGACAGCCCTGCATTTTAGAGCCAGTTTTTCTGGGGAGACACTGCCTGGGTCAGATGCTGTGGTTATTCTTTACAGGGAATTTGAAGAGATTCTCATCTTCAGATGTGACAGAGTAGGAACAAATTTGAGTTAGCATTAAATCTACAGCTAGTGCCTTATATCCTTTGAGCACATAGTAGTTTTAGTCTTGACAGCTAACACAGTACCAGCAGATTGCAGCAAAACAGTTAATTTTGGGCTGTAATTTATGAATTATGATGCATTTTAACACCAGTGGAGTTTGTTTATTTTTATACAGAGCAGTATCTGGTGGCCTAGGTGGCCAGTGTGTCCCCACTTTTCCTGCACTCCTCTTTTCTCTGCAGGCTCCATTAGTTGCTAGTTTTATCCAGTCTGAGAAAAGCAAAAGGCAAGGGAGCAAGCCTGGCAAGGCTATAAGCTGAGGTTTCTTTGCCTTTTTGTTTCCCTTTTCCCTTTTTCTGTTTATTTAAGTTGTAGCTGTCATCCACATGGCAGCTGTGCTGGGTTGGAGGAGGGCAGTGAGAGCAGAGAAAATCCAAGCAGTAACACAGCAAAAGTGGATGCTTCTGGATGTTTGTTGCTGTGGTTAAAATTGCCAAGTTCAAAACACATCTTAACATTGCAAACGAAAACAAGCCATTGTGGCCTTTCTGAAATGTCCAGCTAGGCTGGTTACAAAACAATCAAACATGCCTTGATGTCTTGAAGAAGTTCTGTCCAAATGACTGTCAGGGTCTGTGGTTTGGTAGTGGCTGACCTGATGACTCAGATGCTCTCTAACACCAGATATATGGGAAGAGTCTTGGGTTGTCCCTGCCTACATTCCTTCAAAACTGAAGTTTTCATCTGAAACTCAGAAAAACGGAGTTCTCATGTTGAAAAAAAACACCAAAAAAAACCATGTGCATGTGAGGGAGTTTTGCAAGGAGTTGAATGCAAAGAATTTCATTAAATTTCCCTACTATCGCAACATTATTACTATAGAATCTTTTTGGATTTTAGTACATTTCACAGAATCACAGAATGGGTAAGGTTGGAAGGGACCACAATGTGTCGTCTGCTTCAGTCTCCCTGCTCAAGCAGGGTCTTCCTAGACAATTTATATTTTTCCATTTGCATCGTGTTAATTTTTTTGTGATTTGTGTTCTTGTTCAGGTTGTGGAAGATAAAGTTGCTAGCTTTAAATGGGACAACAATTTCATTAAATTAATCAATTTCATTTAATCTCCAATTGCAGAGATCAAAACCTTTGTTTTGTAAATGGGCTGGAGAAAACACTTTCAGAATGATTAAAAGTTCTTTGAAAATGTAATTCTAACAATCAAAAACAAATTAACTGCCAGTTACCATGATTATGTGCCTTAAAATGTGAGTATAATGTGTGAAACCAGCAGCTTCATATGGTGTTCATAAAAGGCAGACATCAAATAAACTTAAAGCTAAAAAATGGTATGAGAGTATTTGTAAAATTAACTTAAGGTTGTACTGTAGATGATTAGAATTAATTTTATAATTTTTTAAAATGTGTTCTGACTATATTTTAATGAAAACAGTTGCTTTGGTGCCTTTAATAAATTTAGATTAATTGCTAAAAAACGTGAAATGTCAGATACTTCAACATGATACAAAACATTTCAAATACCTGGCAGAATCTCAGAGTAGCTACCAATACATTACTTTGCCAGCAATGGAAAAATGGAAAATGATTGCTGTATTTCCAAATGTGTTCATAGTTGATTCGTGTCATACACAAGTGAGTTTCAGAATATTCTTGTGAGCTTTTGCAAACTGAATTCCTTAGGCTTTGGCGCCAATCAGCTTAAAAAAAACCAAATATATATATATATATATATATATATATATATATATCTTAAATACCCCACAAATGCATTTAGCATTTTAGGCTATAAGTTTTTAATCACTTAAATTATAGATTATGTTTAGTACTTAGATGCAAATGAAATCTGGAAACTCTTCATATATACCAGTATGTCAAAATTCTTATGTGCCAAAATATCTACTGGTAAAATCTCCAACTCTACTGCATCATTATATGCTTACGGATGTTCATATACTGAAGCTTCTAGTTTGCTAAAAGCCCTGCCTTTTGCATCTTCAAATAAAATGTTCTTCCTTCTGGGACCCTTTCTTGAAAGTTTTATTGGGATAAAGAAACCCTCTCACCTGGGCAGAGAGCCTATCGCCTAAAAATCACACCCAGGACACAGTATATGTGCTTGTATGAATAAGAAATAGCAAGGACAGATAACATTTCCTGTTTCTGAATTTTACTGAAGAATTAAAGAAGTTGTATGACTACTATTCCTTTTGGAGCACTTGACTGAAGAATGGGAGGCAGTGTGCTGGAAGGCTCTACAGCCTGAGGTTAGTTAGGTGAGGCACTATCCAAGGGGTGGGATATGCATCCACTCATCTTCCTCCATTGATTACTTTCTGCACCTCTGTTCAGCTGCTGGCTTTTGCAAGGCTATTGTCTGGCACATCAAAGTGTGCGAAGAACCTGACAACCTAACAAGATCTACACAGTCTTGCAATGGAGTTCTAGATAGATATGTCACCACTGAGTATTTTATCCTGAGATAATTAGCACTATGATTAGGAGAGTGCCTGCAGACCATGATGTGAAGCAGTGAAGTTAGACCAGCACCAGAAAAAGTACATCTTAAGTCTCCTGTGAAAAAGGCAGCTTTTGCTGGCATGTGATAAAATAAGCAGTGTCCCCTTTCATAAAACAGCATTGCATGTCATGCTGGCAATGTTATATCAGATAGGGAACCTGCTGAGAAAGCATTCAATGAGATTTATTGGGGCAGCTGCCTAAACGACTATCCAGGTAGAAGGAAATGGTTAAACCTTTCAAGTTTGATTCCCAGAAGAAGGCATTAAGAAAAAGGCTTAAGTTTCATCTATAACAATATTAATTTTGGATTGATTTTTTAAAAAAATAAATTAGGTGCTCAATAGGGTGAAAGTTTTTCTGCTTTCAGGGAGTTGGTGTGTACCTCTGTTTGGAAGAGATTAGAAATGTGATTTCGCAGAGGAAATGTAATCTCATCTTAAATGTTTACAGAATGCTAATTTTATGCTTCTACATTGGCAGAAAAACAGAATAGCATTAATTAGTTTGCCTTTTTACCTAAAAGAAACATGTTCTCTCCCTTTGGCTAGGACTATATTAGTAAAAAAAAACCCCAAACATTCAGGCCCATTCTTTGGCCCACAGGTGATGCAACACAGTTTGCATCCCTATGGCTAAATTTCCCCCTGTTCTTTAACTGTCCTCCAAAAGAGGATTGCCTTCCTTTGTACCACAAAGTGGAAATTGCAACTGGGTCCTCCTATTTCACATGCAATGCATAAGCACTTCTTGGGAGATGCAATTTGGCACAACTAAACAAGTGAGTATTGATAATTGTGTGCCATTGCTTGACCCATGTGTTTTATATTCTAACTATAGAGACAGCCCGTGGCAGATGTCATACGACAACCACCAGGGTTAATACTAAAGGAATAGCTAAGTACTTGTTCTGTACACAGAACTTAATTCACTGGTTGTCTACGTAAATGTGACACAAAATCATACCATAGTTTTAACTAAAAGGACTCTCCAAGCATTGAGAGGTTATGCAGAAGACTGTGAAATGCCTTTTCCTGCAAGTCTAAGTTAGGCATACTAAATCCTGCATCACATTAGGATGATAAGGATGATAGACTGGCTGTTGTCCTGTTTCTCTACCAGTGGTTGCTTTCTATAATGTCACAATGTTAGAGTGACTTTCCAGTAATTATGACATTTGTGGGAAAAAATTGCAAGTGTCTCATGTGCTATCTAAACAGTTTCTGGGTTTGGGGTTTTTTGTGCTCCATGAGATGGAATTCCAAAATAGAATTCCAAGTGATTCTGAATTTTTTTTTAATCTCAGAAATTCTATTACAAGAGATTCCTTCAGGTATTTTTATACTGAGACTTTCTTTATATCTAGAAAGTGATCTATAGCTGTGGATGCATATTAATTTTCAAATAGCAAAAAAGAAGTTCAGAAATATATGTATGCATTTTTCTTTGATGAATTAAGAATGCCCAAAGGAATATTTCCTATTAATATAAAATACTTAAGAAGATAAAATAGTTGACAGATTCTTTACAAGAAAAAGACACATAGACATTTATGTTCATAAGTATTCAATACAACTGTTTCTGAGTCATAAATTGAAATCTCTTAATGCTAATATCTTAGATCTTCTTCCTGACCCCTCCACACACTCCAGGACTTCGTATAGGATTGCCTCAGGATACACAGTGCTGGGAATTAACAGTGTTGTTCTCCCTTGTAAAATTATCAGTATTTTGGGATATGACTAACATGAAGAAAGTTACACTTGCTGGTTAACCATCATGATTTATGTTTTCCTGTTTTACACGAAAAATTGCTTGAAAACTCAGTGGCAGATTCAAGGAAAAAAATGGGTCATTGGGATCCTGAGCCCCAAAATCTTACCCCAACACTGTTCATTAAAAATGAACTTTAATTTTAGAGTTAGTTAAGCATCTGAGACATTCTATTTCAGTTTTTCTTTTGTGAGTATAAAAAGTTAGAAGTTCTTATGGTGTTTAGTGTTTATAATGTGAAATTACTATGCCATTCACAGTTACAATCATACTTCAAATAAAGCTTGTTTCATCTGTGTGAGGAAGAGTAATTCCTTCTCTCCAGACTTCCTAGAATACAAACATTACTGCAGTTTAATGTTGTGAGTGGATTGTGACTGCAAGTTCCCTCTGCACTATTTTTTTTTTTGTTGTTGTTGTTCCTTGGTATGTTTATTTATAGGGGAGTTATGAGATTGTGATTGAAGTTGGAAAAAACCATTCCCTTGGGCTTGGAAAGTGACTGACCCCAATCAGCAGGGCTTGTTGTTAGTGCTGCTGGAATCTCTTCATCAATGAGTGGCAAGTAGTTTCCTGTCAAGTTTAGTAAGGATTGGGGTTCTTTTTTATTTTCTTTTTCTTTTTTCTTTTTTTTTTTTTTTTTTTTTTTTTTTTTATCTCCAGCCTAGACAATCTCTTTTTTTATGTACAGTGTGAGTCCTGTGCTGTCTTAAATACACAAAGAAGAAACCCTGTGTTTGAAATAGAGAGACTATTACAGTCTGGTCACCTTTATCTTCTACCTCTGGAGTTTTAAACTAAGCTTGATTCTGTCTTTGCTCAGTATACTGGACAGGAGATGTGTGAGGCTACAGAGGTAGAGAGTGCAGGTGTCCGATTATGCTGTGATTGGATGAAGGAATGAAGACTATACCTTTGAAGAAGGACATTTTTTTCATTCTCCAGTGAATGAACTGAAGGAAAACAAAAAAATACCTGTCCTTCAATTTTCCACAGTGGGCAATTCATAAATCTGAGGTTGGGTTGTGGTATGCTCTTTATTTGTTGAATAAATTTATAAGGGAAAAAAGTTCAGTTGAGGGGATTGGATCCATGTTTGAAAAGGCATCATTGCCCCTTTCTGAGAGTGACTTCTGATTTCCTTTCAACATTGCCTCTTTTAAAAAATCCATTTTTCTTTGCAATATTTTTCTCAGTATGGTGGTCCAGCATTGACCCTTTACATTTGGCAGATCCAGGTAAGAAGATACAGTTCTCAAATAACCATTTTTTCTGGATGTTTCTGGCTATTGTTCCTCTTATTGTTCCAGTAGTGAACAAGTCTCATTTCTGTCATTTTCCCCCTCTAACTTCTGCTTTAGGAGGAGAAAAAAAGAAATGAGAAAAGGAAATCACTAAAGGGAGAGTGACATTTTTCACAGTTACTTTTGATGGTCGGAGAATTTATTGAAGTGCTGTTCTTGACAGGATGGTTTCAACTGCAATTCAAGCCTGGCCTCAGATCTGAGTCAAAGCCAGGATCTGAGTACAACAGAGGGGGTTTGCCTAAAACCTTCTCACAGCTCCAACTACATCAGCTACGATCACAGCTTCCTGTTTTTGTAGGTTGTTGTCAGACTTTGTTATTAGACTAAAGTGCTCCAAGACAAATGGGGGTCTGTCATAGAAGTGCCAAGTGTTATTAATTATTAATAAAATATTTCATTAAATACCACTATGCTGGTAGTGAATATCTGCAAATTCAAGGGGCAAGCTCTGAGATGGCTGGTATGTTAAGTCAGGAATTTGTAGCTTTTTTATTTCAGGATTTTGGCCCATTGTCACGAGGAATATCTCTCCTTTATGAAAAAGCTAAAATGCTCCAGTATGTCTGAGGGCTGCTTTTGTTTCCCGTGCATCTCAAGCAACTGCTTTCCTCTCCCTTTGTTTGCCACCTTTTGACATGCTTAAAGCGAGGAATGATTGAATATCTGATTAACTTCACGTAAGAAGCATTTTTGCCCAGTTTTCTGACGAGATGCTGAACCAGTCCAAATCCTTTGAGTCCTATGTAGGAGGTAATCCCACGATCCAATGTCAGAATAATCCCCCCAAGACAGCTTAAATATTTGTAGTTCTTTCTTAAATCAAGAAATCCCTTGGGGTTTATACCAATCCCAATTTAAAAAATGACTTGACCTGAAAACCCTGGAGGAATGTTTGAATGAGGTTGTCTTGCCTCTGGCTTCCTGGCCAACTTATTCTAATAAGACGTGAATAAGATATACAAGGTCCTAATTTATAATGTGATATGAAAATTATACATTCAGTGAAAGGCTGGGGGGAAAAATAAGGGATGGCAATGGTGATAGAGACAGCATTTATTGTGATTACTAGAAGGGGGCCTTAGTGGGCTGGGATTATTGTATTTTAAGTGAAATTGATTTTGTTCATGATTTGATTTTAATCTAGTTTAGATGAATCAAATTCTACAAGGAGCAGATATTTAATTTAGTACATTAGGATGAAAAGGACATCCGTTCAGAGAAGTTTAATGCATATGATGTGATAAAAGCAGTATCTGATTATAAAGGGGTTTTTTATAGTAATTCCTTGTTATTTCATTACTTCTTGGACATTTTCTTTTCCTCTACACATAATATTTTTATTAAAAACAGCGAAGATTCTAGTCCCCTTAATGATATTAAGGCTGATTGCCTAAGCAAAAAAATAATAATGCTAAAAATTGGAGGAGGACAGAGAAGAAGACAGAATTCCAGACTTACCACACAGATTTTTGCTAGAGAGCTACTATTGGAACAAATAGAAAATCCTCACTCGACTCCAGGACGCTTGCTACAGGTGAGCTCCTTTGCAGAACGAGCCCTGCCTGTCTTGTTACAGACTGCAGTTGTAAACAGAGAGTCTGTAGAAACCAATCTCCTACAATTTTCCAGTCTACTGTTCCCTAATCTAGGGGAGCTGGAATGCTTTGCAATTAGGAAGTTAAGTTGGTTGCTGTTGAAGAGAGGTCTCCTACACTTTAGCAGTCAGCACTGGATGGACCTTTTTTCTTCAGTTAACACCAGACCTGGGAAAGCCATTCATACTGAGAGTGTAAGGTTCAGCCAGTATATAGGCACACATAGATTTTTTTTTTTTCTCATACAATAGTTTATGTGAAAATATTCCTATTTCACTCTCTGTTCCCCGACATCAGTTACTAGGGGCCTCTTGTTGGAAGAAAGAAGTACTGTTGATTCACTGGCTTCCTTGCCCATTTTTAGCACTGTTTCTTGGGTTGTTATCGATAAATCTCACTAGTAATAGTTTCTTCACTGAGGAATGTTTTCTGTTTGGTTTTTTAATGAACAAATCTTTTATATGTTTAAGGAAAAGTTTTGCTGTGATGAAAACGACTTTCTACTACCATCTACATTCACAAAGATTGGCATGGGTCACGGTGATCTGCATGGGAAAATAATAAAAAGGAATCATGAAGGAGAATTCTTACATCACAGATGCAGGGCAGGGGTTGGCAGAAAAGCATTTTAATACATCAGTCTGGGAATGCTTGATTATATGTCACCTTGTTGTGCTTGCTTGTGTTAAAACAAATTATGAGTGTTCTTGACCTCTTTGTATAAAATATAATTAAGATTTTTCATCTGCTGAAATGTTTTTCACCAAAAGGAAGAAAAAAGGAGGAGGGAGAAAAAGAAAACAAAAAGGCAACTCTGTGGGCCTGACAGCCTGTGTCCAGGGGATGGGACCTTGAATTTCAATGCTTAAATCTAATCATGTGTCTTAGGCAAAACTACATCCCCCTTCACCTCCCCCTTCCATGTAACAAGTTGTTCCAATTTAAAACCAATTTAGCTAAACTGGGACACTGGTGGATAATTGTCAGATGCCTCTTATTTGGAGGCAGAATTCACTCTAGAGAAATCTCCAGAGACGGGTTTACACTGACGTAAATGAAATTAAGATTTTAAAAGAGTGCACACTATCTGTAGAGAATGCACTGGATTTCCCCCTTATTTTACTGTTTTAAAGCTAGTACCTATCACCTGTTTTCCCAGTCCAAGAACTGTGGTCATGGTAGTTCCACATCCAAGGCTGAAAGCCAGCATAGGAACCATTTGAGCAATGCATTGAGAATATGGCCTGTCATGACAGAGATGCTATTTACCTTTCTGATTTGAAGTATTGGCTCATTTTTGGAGTATCCAGTAAATAAGTCCCAGATAAATCAGCAAAAGTAGATGTTTTATGTGTATGTTTTACAGACAGCATGAAAACAAATGGATATATTGTTTCTTTCTGTGTTTAACTACCTACCTGTTATAGGCAGCAAATTCAATTTTAGCTTGCTGTTTTAAAATACAGTGGTTTTATTATATCTACATTGTTTTCTATCATTAACTAATTGACATATGAGACTATTATTTTGGATCATATGAAGGCCACTTGAGGTTTGAGTGAAGCTGTGTTTGACATGGCAAGGGATAGAGCATGGAATTTGATCCATGTCTTATCAATAATCTTGGATTTTTTCCACCTGCAACAACTATAGTTTCACTGTGTCTCTTGCTTTTTCCTTGAAATGCTGAAAGTAATAGGAATTTTGTTGTCATTGCTGACTCTAACTTCTGTACTGAGATTGCATCAGCTCATTTAGCAAGAGCTTTTGAGAGACCTACTGGCAGAATTGCTTTCCTTATTTTGGTCCTTCCATTTTGCGGATTTAACCCAAGAACCAGTCTTTAGTAAAAGAGGTTCTACTCATATCTATTTTAAAAATTACCAGAACATGTTATGCCAGGGAATCCAATTTTCTTTATATGCAAGTACTTTTAAATTTTCTGAATGCTTTAAAATATTTTGTTTCATTCGGATAGTTAAAATCATGTCTTGAGAAGGGTAGAAGGGAGCAATGTAAACATGCAAATCAGGACATTGCATTGATGGGATAAACTAATATGTTATAAGTAAAAGCTTTTGTATGTTAGTATTTTTATAGTATTGTGTTTCCTTGCTCTTACTAGGATTTAAACTGCCTGAAACTGTGAAAGCCAATATTCAATGTCACAGATGTGTGCAGGAGAATGCAACCGGGTTGACATGTACTTGTCAGTGTCAGCTGAGAAAAGAGATGGCATGGATTGTTCAGTGGAACAATGAAGGAGGTGGTGTCTCTGGGACAATAGCATTAGCTGGCAGAGCAGATGGACTGCTAGCTTGGGAGGTCTAACTAATCCTCTGTCAGAACAAAGAACAAGAGTTTATGCTTTACTTGGCTAAAATCCATAAAAGTGAAATAGAAATTGGAATGTATTAGGAATCTTTAGTTAGGGCTACCAAGTTTAAAAATTTTGCCTATAAAGGCTGTTTGAAATGTTCCAGTATGAGTGAATGTATCAACACACGGATTCAATACTGTTAAGCAAATATAGAAATTTTCAACATGTGAGTAAACTCTCCCAGGTATAGTGAAAATAGATTTCTAAAATACAGAGTCTTTACTAGGAGACTGTCTTCAGTACTTTATAACTTTGCCAAAACTAGCTTATCTGACATTTTCCCTTGCCAAGATTTGCTTAGCCTCAAGTTTTTTAAAATGGCTAGAGACAAAATATATTATTAAATAAAATTTTTTAAAAAATCTTGCATCTGTTTAATACACCAAATTTAGCCCCTCTGTGCTTTGAAGAAAACAAACCTGGAATTGGTAAGAATGTATCTTTTGCTCTTTCTTTGGGAAATCCTCACATATTTAGTCCACTCATTCACATTTAAAAATACCTCAGTTTGCCCTGGCTCAGTAGCAACATTTGCATTTGGCAGCTGAAGTCTGTGATTTGTGCCTGAATTGAGATCTCTTTATCTCTCAAAAATCACTGGTGTGACCTGACTGCACATGAACCATCCCTAAATAGAAATATCCATGGATATGAAGGTGAGAAGTTCTTCTAGTAAGGTGTGGGTGAGCCCTCTCCCACTGGTGAGGGCTCTTGGTCTCCGGGGGGAGGTTCTCTTCTGTGTTTTCAGTAGTTGTCCAGTTGATGTCCAAAATCATCTGAGAATTGCAGTCTGGCTTTGTTGCAGTGAGGTGAGGAGTAAGTGTGGAGAAGAAAACAGAGAATTTGTGTGGAAGAGATATCATGGTCAGCAGAAGGAAGAGAGCAGGAGCCACCTGAGGGTCAGCATGGCTTGTGGATTGTGCCAACTGCAGCTGCAGCTAGGCAGGAATGTTAAAACAGGAGGTAAGAGAAAAGGTAGCATATTACATTGGCATGTTAAACAGGGCTTAAGAATCTGCAGGAGCAGTAGCAGAGACTGGATAGAAATGGTCACTGAGGAATATGTTAATGAGGAGCTCAGCACTGGACAATAACCATGAACTAGAAATTCTGAGTGAGAAAATGAGGGCTAATTGGAATGGTGGAAGCTTCCTTTTGTAGGATTACACTGATACTGAAAGTGAGAAAGCCAGGTCAGCTGCCTCTGCCAGATATGCTGTCATCCTCTTCATTGCCTGGAAAGGGAATTAGGAAAGAGTACCTTTTTATGCCTGAAGTCATCCTGGAGACACATGACTGAAATGAAGCTCTTATTTCAGCAAAGACTTGTGTTTCTCGCTCCCTGTGTGACAGTCTGTGATGCAGTAATTCTGATGTGCAGAATGCCTTTGCACTTGCCCCAGCAGCTGAGGCCAAGGGGTATCTGTTCAGACCCTATGGGAGGCTGTGAAGTGCCAACTGCTGGGAGAAGTGTCACCCTGAAGCTCTGAAATTTATTTTGCACCTCTCTTTCAGTTTCAACAGATGCACATCAGCCTTCTTTTGTGAAACATGCCTGGCAATGCTACCACATACTGCACAGTGATGACGTGTGGATAAATCTGTTAATATTTAGAAAGAGCTAAGAAGCTATAGTGGGAGAATCAGGAGCCCCTGAGGAAGTTAATATCTCTGTATCAAGAACAGTGTGCTGGGAAGTGTGTGTGGTATATTCACTGAATAATGAGGATAAAGTAAGCACAGACAAGCTGCTGTTTAACAAGCAGTGTGTGATCTGTGCACTCACTGAGAAGAAATTGCAGATGTCATTTGCAATGTTTATGTACAGAAAGGGAAAAACAAAACAGAACATTTGTTATTCTGACATTCCCTAATTTCTGGTTACCTGATTTTGTGGTGTTAACTGCTGTAAAATTTCAGCAGTGACGCTTTTACTTAAGTTCAGGCTAGGCCTGCTACTCATCCTCCTTACTCCAGAAAGCGTTCTTAAAAGAAACAAGCACTCAAAAAAATCCGACCCAAAGAAACCAGCCTACCCACCACAAGAAATCCATGCATGCTTGGAAGGAGTTAAATAACAGGCCCCTTTTCTGTCTACTTTGCTAATCTGGACACTGTGTTAGATTTACAATTGCCTATGAGGTTATCTACCCTGTTAAAGCTCAGAAGAATTTTCAGAGACGCTCATTTGTAGTTATACCTGCTGGGGAAAGAAAGAGCTTGTGCAATTACAACTTCTCTTATAGCCATTGCTTATCTGAGTCTGCCTCCGAGTCAGGAAGCCTTTTCTGGCTTGAGCAGTGCAGTGAAGAATGACTCCGCTGCCAACAGAATGGAAACTCAAAACGAGATTGAGTTTAAATCCACAGCTGGGACTTGAGCACTTGGCACCAGGGATCATAAGGTCATTGCAGTAAGACAGGGAATGTGCATGCATAGCATGTAAGAAACACTTCAGCTTGCCAGTCCTCACTGCAGATTTTCACTCTGTGGTTTATGTGTGCCGTACCATAAATACCTATCTTTTTTCAACCTTCAAGAAAGCCCTAAATTGGTATGATTTTCTTTTTTTTTTTTTTTCTTTTTTCATTTTTACGCTCAGACAGAAATATTTATTTCTTAGAGTTGTCACTTCCAACACAGTGGTAAATGGATTTTCATATACTTTTTGACAATCAAAAGATACAAAATGTCCTATGAAATATGATTTTATTGTTCAGGATAACAAAACTCATGTAACAAAAGGCAACTTCTTTTTTAAACATTGTTTTAAATTTGTGTATATCTTTTAATTCCTTGTGGATTACAGATTGCATGACCACTGAATTTAGTAATAATATTAAATTCAGGTTAAAAATGCATATTGTTTGTAAAGGTAAAGCTGTATTAGTAGACAGTTACAGTCTTACAGATTTTCTTTTCACTGTTTATTTCAGGTTAGATATATTACCTTGCATTATTCTTGATAAATGACCAGAAGAGAAATTGGCTCTTTTTAAAGAGCCAGTATGACCTCTGAAACTGGAGGTGCATATTAATCTTACAGCCAATAATCCTGCCTGAAAAATACATAAAATACATTTTAATAGAATGAGAAGTAATAATTTCTTGCAGTGAAGGAAAGGTGAAAGCTTCACTTAGACAGAAAGCAGAAACTAGTCTTGCTTCAAGGACTTAGGGTAAAACGTGATAGTATACAGGGGAACAGGCATGGGAGCACATTTGGGAATCTGAAGATTAAGTTGGCAGAAATAGAATTGTTTGGTAGAATGTACTAACAAGAAAAAACATTTAGTTGACATTTGTAATCTCTTTGTGACTTCTGTAATTGCTAATGCACAGATCTTCCAGCCACTGAGCATGTTTTGTCTGTCGTCTGATAGGTTTGACAAACTTGTCAGAGATTAGATGTACGTACTTTATGCAGTATATAAACTATACTTTTAGACATCTGAATCCTTGCAAGAGAGAGCTGATGAACCCCCTAAGCTTTGAAAAACAGAGCTTGCGTGGGATAATTGAAATGCCAGACATAAAGCCATATTAAACTGAGCTTCATCAGTTAAGCCTCTCACAGAGCCGCATGTGCTGTATAAAAACCAGCAAAGCAACCAACTGGTATTCTAACTTTCAGATGGCAAGATCGATTTTTTTTTTAATGGAAAATGGGGAATAACTAGAATCTAAAAATGCAAATAATGCACACCAAGGATAGACTAAATGTGTGAAGGAAACAGTAAGAGTTCCAAAAGGTAGAACTGAAAGCTCTATCGTTTGATTTAAATAGACCATAACACTGGAGACTATTAAAAGAAAAATGAATCTAGATTTGGGAGTCTTATCATTTGAGAAAACATTCAGTTTTCTCAAATGATAAGATGGATGGGAAAAAACCCAACCCTTTTGCAATTCACGGAATCAAAAATGGAAAAAAGGAAAAAGAGTTTAAAGAGTACTGGCACATATTGTTCTGAATTTAAATGGGCTCCCTGCAGTTGCTCAGTGAAGCTGGCATTCTTGACAGGCCAGCAAGTTCAATTTAGTGATTAGCTACTTTGGGTCTTTAGGATCTGTGGCTCTGATAGGAATTGGGATGGTTCAGGCAGTCCCCACTGCAGAATGAGAGGCAAGTACAGGGAGAATTGGGCCTCTCAGCACTTCCAGTCTCCAAGCTCTTTGACAGAGCACCCCTGGCATGACTAACTGCCCTTATGGGAGTTCTTAAAATACTCTTTTGGAATCATTGGCAGTTCATCTATGCAGCAAACATAAACCCAAATATTTGTTGAGGTCAATGAATATACAGTCAGAGGAACTCCTCAGGGAAGATGAATAGAACTTGCAGTAATGAGGAAAATGTCACTTTTCAGTGACTTTCCTGTCATTTTTTTTCTGTTTTGTAGTGGTATCTTCTTTGCTTGACAAAGATTCACACCTATTCCAAATCTATTCAAACTTTCATTTATACTGAAACGATTTTGACTGCCAAATCTGACATTTATTCAGTAAAAGAAACTTTTCTGTCTGTGATATGTTGTGGCATCTTCATATTTATTTAAATCCTTTTTCTCTCCCTCTCTCTCTATTTTTTTTTTCCTTGGCAGGACAGTTTTTCTGCCTGCAGTTTTCCAAAGTGGTGAACCAAAGTGGTGGTTAAAGACTCCCAACTTAGTTATTGATTTACTACTGATAGGTCATACTTCCCCTTCTCTCCAGTTAAATTATTTGTCCATTTCTTATCACATGATGTGACCGTATCTGTTTAGCAGTTTACTACCCAGCTTCCGCTTGGATCTGTTGCACCATTTGCTGACAAGCAGAAAACCTGTAAAATAAATAACTTAGTTTAACCTTCACTTTACACAATGTTCTTACAAAACAGGCTTTGTTATTTTGAGGCTTGTTCTGCCAAATGACTAACCCACAACATCTTCATAAGCATCAAGGTTAGAAATACAGACCTGTGTTTATTAGCAGTAATTTATCTTGGCAAAATGAATATCAGGCTCTTAAAATATGATAGGGCAATAACCATTAAGCTCCCATCTCTTAACCTTTCATTTCCACCTTTATGTATTAACCACAGTGCTTTCTTTCATTCTGATTTGTTTTATTGTACTCTCCCATCAGGCTTTCAATAATGCTGTTTTCTGTGGCTTCTATGTGCAAAACACACACTCTTACAATAATCCACATTTTGTTTATTCCATTTCAGGGGCAAGGGGGTTTGAAGAGAAGTACCATGAAGCATTCTCTTCATGCTTTCTCTAGCAACAGGTTACAAATTATCTTAGATTGTTATTGTAGGAAGAAGTGTACTATAAAGGCAAAAGAGTACTGATAGATGAAGGAATCCATTAACTGCTGTGCCTATCATGGTTCTTATCTGTGGTGCACAAGTTTCAGTATATATTCTGCCAAACAAACCACAGATCACAGACACTAAAAAACAGTTACAGGAAGTTTCACTCATACAGAATACCTTTGTCTGCTAAAACTATTTTGGAATTATGCTGCTGACATTTCAGCTATTGAAAGTAGCCATTCTTTGCTCTAATTAGACAGCTGAGACTGTCAGCTTTTTCTGTGGAGTGAAATTTTTATGAGGTTTATAGTGGCCTTTTTCTTCAAGAGGTATTAGCTGTGAAAGGACACATCTGAGTAGGAAAACTTGCCACTATGCAAACTGATCAGATTGTGTTTGAGTGTGAGGAAAGCTGTTAAAGACACGCTGGCACAGGACAGGTGATTTCAGAGAATCTTTTCCAAAAATTAATTGTATGCATCCTGCCTGGGCTTGTCCTGTGAGTACAGTAGTCAGAGGCTGTCTTTGGTGGCTCTGTAGAAACTTTCGTGGCCATTGGCAGGTCATGCTTCATAGGCCATATTTGGTCATTGACTGGAATAGGCTTCTTTTTAGTGCTTTTCACAGGTTTGTAGGAAAAAAGCTCTTCATGGCTCCTTCCTTTGTTGGAGCAGTGCATCTGTACATCACTCAGAAGGATTTACTAGCTCTCAGACCCTGAGTATTTTGACTGTATGAAAGAAGGAAAATGTTACATTGCTGGGTTTCTCTTAAATATCCCATCTTCTATTTGCTTCACTTTGAGTTCGGTGTTTACAGCTCTTGAAGGAACAAAACCTTGACAAATTTTCTATAAAAGTAGACAGAAGGGCGGTATACTAGCAGTTGTAATTTTGTTGGTGAGGAAACAAATGTAGATGTGAGGTATATGAAAATCAGAGCTCAGGATATATAGGGTGTGTAGTATTGTGAGACCTACCACACAAGATTATCTCTGCTTTTCAGTGACACTGGATTTTTAAGATCAGATTATTTGATATTTGGAACAAGACAGCTTGCCAAAGTCATCGCTTTAGTATCTTCCAGTAGATGCACTCCTTGTTCAACTCAATACCTATTCTCAGCTTTCATTAAGCATGAGCCAAATGTCACCACCTCCTAAAAGTGTGCTGCAAGATTCCAGCATGTAGCTGCCTTCTGCTTATACTCCAGTAAGCTTGTGATAAGTTCACTTTCAACCAGATTTTCTTCCTGTTCCTTGCTTCCTTACCCTCCTTTCTTTGCTCATAAGGGTTTAATTTTCACTAGCTTGCCAAAAGCATAATTATACTTGCTGCATATAAATACCCAGTGGAGATCAGAAGAGAAGACAGAGAAAGTAATTTTTAGAATTCTAAAAAAAAAAATATCAAATGTAAACTGTAAGTGCCAACAGTGTTGGAAGTGTGTGGGCTAGATCACTAATTTCCACTAAGGCAGGCTTCATTCAAGGGGAAAATATGGTTAAATTAGACACACTTAGGTAATGAATTCTTGCATATCCCTAATGAGCACTTCACATTACCGGCTATTAGAATTCTAGTATACCCAACCTAAATTTGGATGGGATGCTACCTACACAACTCTCAGGAAAAAGAATGGCATTCACTTTTTGGTATATGGGCAGTTCATTTAACCATATAATGTTGTGTGTCATAAATGTTGTCAGTTTAAACAGGATTTAACTATCTGTATACACAGAAAATACAGTCTGGATTATGTGGAGAGTCTTTGTTCTTTATGTTAATTTGTGATTCACTGAATTCCTGTGAGGCAACTTTAGCAGATTGAAATTGCAGCAGCCCCAGTGACTTTCAGCAAGCTCTGCTTGCTGATCTCTGCTTGGAAAAGAAAGAATAATTCTGTACTCAGTACATACTAATTTTAAAGTTTTCAGGGCACTCATTTATCACTTTCTGTAACCTTTGATGGACAATATGGACTGTGGGTTGGACAATGCAACCACAGATTCACAATTTAGATTATATAGAGTTATATTTTGACATAGACTGTGCTTCTGTTAGCATGAATTAAAGAAAAAAAAATGCCTTCAGATCACCAAGGTGAAATTCATATGGACTGATCAGAAATCCCTTGAAGTCAATGAAAAAAAACTCAAAAAAAAACCTCCTGCTAATGCAAATGGATCTTATATTACACTGAAAACCATCTCCTTCAAAGTTCTTCTAAGCACTGCAGCTGCTAATTTTTATAGGTTATATTTTCTCTAATTCTCCTACTAAGGGTGTCTAGAACTGATCTCTTTTTCTCTATTTTTCCCTAATACCTTTCTCCTTCTGGGCTTTTATTCTGGATCTCACTGTTAACTTCTGTACACTTCTACAGAGTTAAATCCTTATCTTTTGTCTTCAATCAAATAACTCTACAAAACTCACACCTTTTATGCAGCCTCTAGGGAGAGCCCATTGACTTCAAGAAATCTGAAAAACAAAGAATATACTAGCCAAATACATAATATAGTTAATTACCTTCACTGGAAAACTGTGGTTTCCCAGCACACTAAGGAATATTCTGATTTCCCATGTGGTTTTTCCTTATGCCACTTCTTTTCGCATTCTCCACTGTTTTGTTTTTTTTTGTTCATTGGCATTAAAGAGCTTCTGCATTTAGTTTATTATCACTAACATTTTTTACATTTTTACAGAAGGTTTCTCACCTTATTTCCCTATAATGTGCGATTCACCCATAAGGTTAATATATCTCCGAGTACAGAAAAAAGTCATTAGATCTTAAAACTACTCTGCTGCTAATGTAGTGCCATACTTTGCTTTTATCAGGTAGTGATGTTTTAAAAACACATATACTAATTTATTTGAACGTCTGGCCAAAGTCAGAATGCTAACATTGCAAATAGGAATAAATTGTCCTGTAATATTTTCTGATTTTTGGATGTTTGTTTTGTGTTACTTTGTGCAAGTATAATGAATGTCTTCCACTACTTGTTATGGATGAAGTGTTCAATAGGAACACACTGACAGGTGGGTAGGAATTCATTTTGAACCTCTCTGCATATACAAAATACTAATAAACTAGTTGAAAGTAAAATATACTTCTGTATGCTTTCTGTATGCATTAAAACTTATGTCAGCCTTTCTCTTCTGTGTCAGGTCATGAGTGACATTTGAACAATTTTTGTTCTCATGTGGCATACCTAGACTGTCTCTGGATTTCTCTTTAAAAATAAGAACAACCTCTTCCCCACCCCCTCCTCAAGCCCACAAACCCAGAACAATTCCATAATGATGCCATTTTCAAAGCCCTTTCTGTCACCACTAGAAAGTTATACACAAGTAATTCTTTTGTTATACAGAATTGATACTGTATCTTATTTGCTGGAATTTTGCATACATATAAAGGTTATTTTGTTATAAAAAAAGACTACCAGCATCCTTTTAATGGTGATTTGTTTCAAATATCATTTCCCTATTATCACCAGGATAATAGCATAAAATAAGGTTATTCCGTTTTTAGCAAATACAGTCAGATACTAGATCTTGGTTTATGCATCTGTACCATCACAAGAAGCAAAAACTCTGAATTTACATTAAGATTCTTTTGTGCATATAATGCTAAATCTTGTTTTTCCTACTCGTACTTTGCAACCAAGGTTAAAAGTAATCGATACAGAAAACAAATTAGATCTAGAAATATTTGAAATTACAGGCTCAGATTTTCCTCAGCTGAGTTAAGAGCTCAGAGTTAAATACAAAGGGGTTATTATGGATCTGCTTACTAATAACTATGATTATCCCAAATGAAAAGAGTAATTGTTATATATAAATTGCAAATGGGTCCTCACAAAACAGAATGTTTTCTCAGGACCCATGGGCAATGCAAATATAACAGGGTAGTTGTTCTAATAAGGCTTACTGAACATCTATTCCAGCAACTTCTTTTTTTGTCAAATTTGTGAAACCAAACACTTATCTATGACAAAAATATAATGAAAAGAAAAAGTAAAAAGGGCTTCTTGGCATAAGATAATATTACATGCAAGATACTTCCAAGATGTTCTCTTCAAGATCAGAAAATTGTTGGTTATCATTGAGTATGTTTCAACGGGAGGTCTTTTTCTTTATTTGTGTCTTGAGAGATGTTTCTCTTTACAGCTGACATCCAACATTCACATCAAACCTTCACACGCACAAGATCAAAAGTTTTGAAAAACTTTAAATTCCTCAGTCAGCATTTCTTTTATGAGCTCAATCATAATGCTACTTTACATAGCATGGTAGGTCTTTTTCACCTGTTTCCTTTTAGTTATTTTTCATACCCATGGAAGAATTAGTGGTGTTACTACCTTAGAAATGGAGCAGCATCAGAAAATGGGGTAAATTAATGGTCTGGATTAAAAGGCCTGGATGTAAATGTGCAGCTTTCATTGATCAAAAAGGAATAGACAGAATGATTGGAATTGTCAAACTATGCTCTTTTCAGTTCTCAAACTGCTTTTTTTTTAAGATAACAGAAGTTTTTCATGCATAAACCTGCATTTTAGATAATCTATGCATAAGCAAACCTAGAGGCAGGAAGATAATCAGCAGGCGTGCTTTGAGGAGGCAAAGGAATTGGGCTGTAAGGGATCAGTGGGAAATATTCTAAGGAAAGGGGAGTCGTGTTCAGTTCTTGCACAATTACACAAAGCTGCTTCACAGAACCCCTTGTTAAATTTTGTTTTACTTTTTTTTTATAGATAAATACAACATCAGAAAAAGAAAAATCATTAAAATCTTAAAATTATATCATGCTTTTTGATCACCATAGTCTCTTCTGTAATTGAAGGTCAGATGCTTTGTTGCTTTGGTACAGTATGATTCCATCAGGTTTGTGGCTGCATCAACAACAGCGGGTTTGCAGGGATTTATGACAACTAAAACTGGTTTTTAAACTGAATTCCCTAGTTTTATTTTCACTTTTTCTTAAGCTGTTCAGAAACTGTTTTAAGTACAATTGCATATTTCTTCCCTTGACATTTGTGCGGCCTTAAATAGTTAAAGCTGACACTCAAGTAGGCCTTTTTTTAGTGCACAAGTCTTCGTGATATGCATTTAGGTGTTGTCTGTTTCCATTTTACTAACTTGTTGTGTAGTTCATCTAACTTCTCCTAGTTGAGCTGAAAGACTTGTATTTGGAGCTGTAGCTATCAGTGGAAGTAAATGAGTTGCCTCCAGTTACAACACTTTTTTTTTTGCCCCTTAAGTCAGGAAGCCTGGAACAGGATTAAAAAAAATCAAAATAATTGGATGTAAGAAATCTGAAGGTACAGAAGAGATGTCTTTTTTTTTTTTTTTTTACTGGTAACTGTAGAATTTGAATAATTTAACCTTTAAAATGTTGTTTATTCTGTTGTGATCAAGAGGAAAAAATGTCACTTCTTTCTTTTGCTGATGCCATTTACAGGGTATGATTACAGATGCAAGGTGTAGGTGCTTGTGTACAAGGAGCCTTCATCTCGGTGAGGAGCTTTACTCTGGGAAACAAATCAACAGGACACTTTAGAAAAAAAAAGAAAAAAAGTCACACTTGGATTTACCTAGCGTTATTCTGGGCATTTAGAAGCTGAAGAGTTTGACTTGGAAATCTAGATATGATAAATCTGTCATCATGTATAAGAAGAGCTTTTTTGGTTTATTGCCCAAATCTTGACCATTTTTTTGCTTTTTTGAATAGATATTTGTGGTCACCACATCTCTTGTACTCTGGAAGTGGTTGCTGCCTGGGTTATTTGGGACAGTGGCTTCCTGTGGGTTGGGGCTGGCAGCTGGAGTTGTCCTCTCAGAGGGCACAGAGTGCCCTGTTGCCCCAGCCAGGAGCACAGCAGCTGGAAGGTGGCAGGAGCAGCCTGAGTGCTGGGCATCAGGCCCTCCCTGGAGGCTGGATGAGGCCGGGCAGGGCATCGGTCCAAGGCTTGGACTAGTGGCAGGAGAGCCAGGCACAGACAGGGCTGCTGATGCAAATAGTGGCTATGAGTGGGTGGCATCTCCTTTTCACACCATGCAGTGTTGCACTTGTGTTCCCTTTCCTGAGTGCACAGTGGCACACAACACTGAAATTGCAGTTGTGTGTGACTAAATCAAGCGACATTGGGATGATCAGTTCCAGCTGCCATGAAATGATCTGGTACCTTTTTGCCCACTCCAAAAGTTGGAAAATTGCTGTTGTCTTGCTTTTCCTCGAAGAGATGCAGTTCAGGCTGTCATTGTTACACTGCATATTAGTAGTGCCATGTGCTGCCTGGTACTAGTCTTTGTGGAGCCTTATTCATAGTGTCATGCCCATATGTGATTTGTCAGCACTGCTTCACCACTTGTGGGGAGATGGTGGTGTGCTGTCATTAATATCCCTATTCTGAGAAAGCCAACAGAAAGTGTTTGTGGAAAAGTGCGAATGAATCAAGGAACAGATCCCTTTCTCGGAACTTTGTAGCAGAACTTTGCGTGCTTTGAAATGTGACCGAAACACTAAAAAAACAAAAAAACCCCTAAAACTTCACAGCATGTTACCCTTGTGCCTTCCAGAAAAAAATGCTGTGTTTTCTGGAACATATTGCTTTGGCAGGTCTAGAATATATGTTCTGTTCTCTGCGGCACCACTGCAGATAGTCCACTGGAAATACTTTGTTTGCCATGTGAATCATGGCCCCTAGCATGCCTTAGGGCATGGCACTTGTGGGGCTCAAGTGATAGCTGAGTTACTGTATATGCACTGTATAGTTGCTTAAACTTTCTTCAACATAAAACAGCACATTTACACATTAGACAAGCACAAAGTGGTCCATGTGGAGCTACTTTCACTTGAGGCAAAGTGTCCTTGTAGAGTTTTGAAGTGTGAAGTGAATTTTATCATTTTAAATTGTACAAATAAGCAGAAAAGAAAGTTAATTTGTATTCTTTTTCCCGTTTCAGGGCAATCAAGGGGAATTTTTTTTTTTTTAAGGGAAGGAAGGCTAAGACAAATTACCCTTTTGTACAGATGTAAGCCAGTTTCCAAAATAATATAATAAAGAATGCAGGAAGTGAGCCTCTCAGATGAATTGAGATATATGATGAGTACATTTATGTTGTGCTTTATTATGTGCAACTTTTTGTTGCACACATTGTAGATGGGTGGAAAGGAAATAATTGTGTTGGGTTTGTGGTCTATAAGAAAAAGTGCTATGCATTTCCTTTTTTTCTGGGAAAACACTAGATATTGGATATATCAGGTGCATAGTTGAATATATTTCAAGATCAGTCTTACAGGTTGTATTGCATCCTACTTGAAACACTGTCATATGCAGAGGGATAGTGCAGTGTGAAATTTATCACTTTACCATACAGGTTTTGGGGCACGTGTGCTGTCCCCGTGAGTTTTTAAAAACTTTTTCACATCCTATGATCTAGTTATTTTAATTCAAAATAGGGGGGATATTTTCATCCCTGAAGAAGTTTCCAAAAAATGCTCACAAAAATATAGTAAACAATTTGAATTATTTGGATTTGATAATTCAGTTGGAAGGACTCCCTGTGTGCAGTGGCAGATCTGAGAAGATTGATTCATGAACAGCAGCAGTAATTCAGAGACCAAAATGTGGTCCTTTGAGCTTTTAAGGCACTATGACTTGCAGAGGATTAAAATTTAAGTCTCTCTGTGGAAGGCATTGGAATTGCATCTGAGAATGAAGCCACCACATCCCAGTCACCATACTACAATAGTAACCTGCAAGTAAAATGCCTGCTGGAGAAACTGAAGAGTACTTATTTTTTGCTGTGACTATGAAAGCTTTGGCAATTGCCTTTTCAAACCTAGAATGTCTGGGTTTCATGGAGAGCTTGGGATTGCCTAACGAGGGGGGGTCTCTACAGCTGCCTGAACCTGAATAGACAGGCCAATCTAAAAATCAGCCTCTCTAGCATGTAGTTCTCCATGTGTTAAGCCCCTATTTTAATTTACAGTCCATAATATAGTTTCTCTGGCAGTGATTCATAAATCTCCATTTCACCCGCACAACTGCTGCATTATAATGGCACTTTCCCGGTGCTGCCTCTATCTGCACGACGCCTGCCTTTTAGGACACGCAGCATTCAGCAGTAGGAATGTCACCTGATGCCAGTCCTCGCAGATGCCTAGCATTATTGAAAATGCATTGGTACCTCAAATTGCCATGCAGGACCATGGTCATTAAAATTTTATCATGTAAACCCTGCTGTCTTCACCAAAGAGGAATTGAGGGCCATAGCAGAGGACGATCATGCATTTTATCAGAATCTTCTGAAAGGAAAAAAATCAGGCTCAGAGCAGAAAGAAACCAAGATTGCATTCCCTTTAATTTAAATATAATATAATAAAATGTCAAAACCCATGAAATTGACATTTATCTACTGTAGTTCATTTTAACTTTTTCCCCAGAGTGGCTCAGTGTCCCATGGTTGCACAACAGTTCAAACCAGTTGCACATGATGTGATTTTCATATGTTTTTTCTGCAGGGCAGATATTCATCAAAAAATGCAACAGACAGATGCAGCAAAAGGCAGCAAGCTATAGATTATCACATTGATATTTTAGGGGTCAGGCTGCCAGATTAGTAGGTTTTGAGGCTGGGCCATTTGTGCTTTGTCGCACCAATGCAGATAGAAACTGGCAGGCATATAACTAAGCAGAGAATTCTACACGTAAGACAATTAAGAACTTTTCATTAAAAAAAAAGAAAAAAGTGCCATTTATTGGCCAAAATATTTAACTTGTTATTAGCAAAACCTCATAAGAAATAAGTTTCTCCTTGTTGTGGTTTTATTTTGTTTTTTCTTAATATTGTGCTTGTGTACGTGTGGTTTCCTTTTCAGTTAGAAATAAAACAAAATTGGACAAAGAAGATTATAGAATTAATTACTTTTTAAAAATATATAGGAAATATATATTTATAAAATACCTATTCTGGGTTAACTAGGAAATATATGAAAAAGGTGAATTTGAGGTGTTTTCTGAAGTGATAACTCCTTTTATTTTTTTCCTACTTTCTTAAACTAGCTGGTATGCAGAAATTACACTTCACTCCTACTAAAGACAGAGTCTTTCTGAGCTTCTCTGCACCTTTTGTATTAAGATCTAGTTCCCCCAGAAGAAATACTGAGAATATAACAATTTGAATTCACAGTCTGTTGCAAACTTTAGATTCACTAGTTTGCCCCTAAAGAGAGGTAAGATCTATAACCAATATATTCTAGCCCATGTAATTGTTCCTTAAATGAATAAGGATAAAGACAAAACCAGATCTCCCGCAGGTAAAAAGTACTTCTGTTCTCATGTTTCATGCATAATGTGAACTATTTTAGTGGTAGGTGGACTTCAATGAGTAATGAATTCAGGAAAGGCAAACCCAATTTTCCTGGAAGACTGGTATCTAGCTGTTCTTGATTTAGAAGTAAAAAGGGGGACTTTTTTCCTGTAAAGCATTAGTACTAGTGCCAAACACTTCAAAGATACTTAAAAGAAGCAGGTGTTTCCATTACTTAATGAAATAAAGGAGCAAAACAAGAAAAAAGATTTTCCGAATTGAGAAGTAATGTTCATTCCTAGTAGGTATTGTAGCTCCTAGCCAGCAGTGGGTTTTGTATGAATGTATGTATGTATGTTCTAGATTTTCTTCTTATTTTTTAAAGAATCATTTGCTTTAGATCAGGTAGCTAACTAGCAAGTTCTTATTTTTGTAAGTGTACATATTATCACCATGACTTCATTTCACTTAGGAGCTAAAAATGTTTATTTCAGCTGTTGGCTTATCTTCTCATTATTTTATAAATGAGGGCACTTTTGCTTATCTCTGTGTCATGCTAGCTTTGATTACATAGAATATTGGCTTGCCCCAAGATTTTTAGTAACTGAAGCAGCATTTTACTTCAGGGAATGTCTAGTTCAACAATGACAAAATGTTGTGAAATGACACACAGGCAAAGATATGTTGATGTTAAAAAAAATTAACTGTCCTCTGTGAACAAGTTTATATTCTGAGCTACAAGGGTTTGTTTCTTTCCTAATTTTTTTTATAAGTGTGTTTCTACATGTGCCAGGGACACTCACACTTTTACAATTCTCTTGAAACTCTCAAAAGAGGATGTGAATGGTAAAAAAGAACTGTGATGCAGCCATCTGTGAAAGGAGGAACTGATTTGTCCAGTGTGAAAATCTCCACAGGTTCATCTTTGTCCACTCTTATCTTCTACCGGGCCTCTGAGAAAGGAGGATGGCAGGTTGGAGAAGCTTTGGAGTAACTGGTGTGCTTCTTTGAGGGCCTGCTTTTGGCATTGTTTCAGACCACTGATCTTATTCCTATGAATTCAAGTGCATTAGAAATAAATAAACAAGGGATTTTGCATGAAAAATTTCTGTTTACTTTTTGTCTTTCACAGTACTTTATGATCTAGCTTTTTATAAGGATAGTAATCATCTCAGTGAGTATTATCGAGTACTTAGTGAAAAATAGCAGGTTGCTCTTACCTACTAAAAATATCTTCTTTCTGAATATGAAGAAGCTTCAAGAACTTCCACCAAATGCCTACTTTCTATAAAAATCAGCTAGATAATTTTATTTTAGAGTATTATTAGTATTTGTGGACAGGGTTGTGATCAAGTATTTTAAATATAAAATTTGAAAATATTTTGGAATTGTCAAAGTTGCTCTCCAAATAATTAGAATATTATTTTTCTTCCTTATGCTTTTAGGAATGTTTAATATACTTGTAGCTGAAGTCTGCTTCTTTGCAAAAAAAAAAAAAAAATAGAAAAAAGGCATGCCCTATTTTTGAATGCATATAACCTTTCGAAACTTGTAACTTGATGAAATCTGTTTGGACTTGTTTTCATGGATCTAGCAAAAGAGAACTCTGTGATCTCAGTTCTCTTTCTTTGCTTAATTCCAGGTTGTAGGTCAAAGCCTTCATGAAGCTCTTCAAAGAAAGTAGCAGAAGAATTCCCATTATGAGTAGAAGCTAAATGACTTGGGTTTAAATTGTGTCCTTTTCAAAAACAATTAAAAAACAATTGCGCTGAAATATTGAAATTTAGTCAACACAACACACCAATATAAAAAGCCAGTATGATTCAGATGAAAGGTGTAATTTTGATTCCATGTTGTACAAGTTGCACTGAAGTGTAAGCAAATGAGAACACAGCTCCCCCTATGTTCAAGAAAATTTGGCCGCTTTCACTGAGGGCATTTCTACCAGCTGTAATCTTTATATTATTATTTCTTAAATTCCTTCAGCTGTGGGAAATATGATGAATGAGAGCAGTCTCATAATGTATATTGATCACCCAAGTATTAATCTGCTCAAGCAACATTTACCACTCACTTAGCACTTTTCATTTCTTTAAATATGAAAGCACTTTTAAAAGGCTGACTTAGTCTGTATTTTTCCACTTTATCTATGGAGGAAACAAATCAGGGCACAGCTAAGTGACTCTCCCCAGTTATGACCTCAGAAGGGCGAGTGAAATGGCTTGAACCCTCAGGTTCCTTGGGCTGAAAGGGGAGAAAAAGTTGGCCAATTTCTTCAGCTGTGGCTGTGCCTGCTGTTTCTGTAAAAGCATCTTTTGTGTAAATGCCTGTCTATATTTATTCTCTAAAAATAACAACTTCTTCCATGTTTGTTCTATCTCAGTTTTTTCACCTCTACCCATCTTCATGCCTTTTCTAGGCTTGAAAATACACACACACAGATATCCATGTAGATTTTGAGGGCTCAGTACGAGGTTCTCTTGTTCCTCCACTTGATCATGGTGTACGGTCAATCTTAGGAAAATGTGCCAGTAGGGAAGTCTAGTTCAGCACTTCAGCTTTAACAGATGTAGTAGTTCGTTTTTATCTCTTTCTGACAGTACTCCAGCAGGAGTTTTCCAGGGGTCTGGGACAATGTTTTGTGCAAGATAAGATAATACAGTGCACACATGCTGATTCCTAAAAGTGTGCTCTCTAGCATACCACGTTGATAGCATAGCAAGTAAACAACAATAACTACCTCTCTGGCACACACATCCGCAGCTATCGCCGAGGGACACTGCCATCCAAAACCTTTTCTTCCATGCAGTGCTGCACAGCTGGGCATGGACACTGTGATTTATGGTCCACTGACTGCAGCTTCAGCTAGCCTTCTCTGAAGCAGATTTTGCTTTTAAAACGGCCAGTCTCTGCTTTATTCTTGGTTTGAAAAAAGAAATCAACTGAGTTTTCCACTAGATTTGTAAAGTTCCAAAAGCTTTTGTTTCAGTGACAAATACTTCATCCACAGAAACCTTTTACATGTTAGGATGGAACCATCCCCAGGCTGATTTAAAGGCAGAAGACAGAAATGGGCCACTCCAGGCTTCCTCTAAATAGTTTAGATGAGAACAATGAGCTAACAGTTCCACGCAGGTTTCAGAGGCAGCTGAATTTGCTGGATTGCTGAGTCACTGAAAAGCTGTAGCATGAATGAAACAATAATTTCTTTCAATTAGAAACCCATAGAGGCAGGAATATACTTCAGCTGTCATGGAGGTAAAGTGGAAGTTCGGCTCCATTTTGGTGATGTATTCCTCCTCTGCAGTAGGACAAGCAGCGGACAATGGAACTGTGCATCTGCTTAGAGACACCAAACTTTTCCTTTTTCTTTCTTCCTTTCAGTATTTCCTAACTATCTTTTGTAAATTCATTTTACAATGTTGGCAAACTGTCACTGGTCACCATAGCAACAACCTCGGGTAGCAGCAGGTCTGGGTTGCCCGATGTGAACATCTTCACATTTGAGCCTTGCCAAGGCTAGCTTTTAATCTGGGGTTATATATTGGCTCAACACAGAAAGATTGTTTTCTCCCACTTTAGCTATCTGCCTTACTCTTCTTTTCCTGAGTTGGTTCCTTCTCTTTCCTAATTTATATTTTGGGCAATCTGGTGTTAATTTTCATTCTTTAATCTTTTTTGTTATTTTGGACGACTGGTCAGCTTAAGTAGCTTTTAACAAAATAACATACAACACAATTGCATTAAAGAACCTCTTTTAAAACTATAATTCATAATTAAAAAGAAGGATTTGAGATAATCTTGTTCTTAGGACAAACATTTACAGTGTGTTAGAAAAAAAATACTTGCAAGCTCTTTAGATGCTTTGCATGGGATAACAGTGGTGAGGTTTTTTTCCTAGGGTAACATGAAGAGAAATACGTTTAATGGTAGTGTGTTTGGAGACAAGCAACTGGTATGGAGTAGGTATGAATGATGCAGCACTTAATGGCAACATAGCAGTCTTTGAAAAATTTTTAAACCCCTATGCTCTGACCATAAAACAGCATCTAATAGCAGTTGAAACCTTGCTGTAAAACAACTGTAGCAAAGTGGTTAAGAATACTTGGTTGGGAAATGAGAGCTGAAAGGGAAAACTGCAGTGCAGTGATTGGTTTGATTTGCTGAATAAATTGCTATGTTCAGATTCAATTTGTATCAATAAGGAAAGCACTGTACACCTGCAGAGCCTGTCACACTTGGTATCCAAAATTCTGACACAGCTAGTCTTAAACAATCTTTTTACTGTTGTCAATAATGGAAGCAAAAAAACCCTCATAGCACCCCATCAAAAACACCCAACCTCTAAACTTGAAGTATTTGCATTTTTATTCCATATATGTGAAAAAAGTGAGCAATGCTTCTTTGGGGTATTTCCTTAAGGAAACATAATACTTTTAATAAATGTATGGAATATTGCATTATTCTCAATGGATTATTTTAAAAGTAGCCAAGGGGTACTGTTCATTCAGTAGAAGGGTTTCTCTTTATTAAACCTGACTGAAAGCTAGAAGCATAATATGCTGTGTCCTTAATACAGTGGAAATTGCACTTAGAAAATTTGCAACTATGATATAAAATGAACAAATGTGGAGGCTTTTACATTTGCACCCCATCCACTGATATTTATCCTTGTCTGCAATCCCTGTAGCATTTCAGAATGCAAAACAGCTGGTTTCTAGGGAGTGCTTTTCATGTGGTTTTGGGTTTTGCTTTGTTTTGCTTCTTTTTTTTGGGGGGTGGTGGGATCCAAAACTCTTTGGATTTGTTTTGCAATGACCAAATCATTCAAAATCTAAACTCTACATATTTGGTGGGTACTTGGGGGTTTTATGTTGTTGTTTCTGGAGATTTTTTTTGTTTGTTTGTTTTGTTAATGGTGGTGGGTTTGTTTTTTTTTTTTTTTAGTTGGGAAAATCCCTACAGGTTTTTTTGGGTTTTTTTTGTTGTTGTTGTTTTTGTTGTTTTTGGTTTTTTGAGTTCAAACTATTATAATGGGGTTTTGCAGGAGAAACAGAACTGAACTATTATAAATGATTGATATAGAATATTATTTCTGAAGAAAGGGGAAGGATTAATATTAAGAGAAGGCATAATGGCTCCAAGGTGTAGAAGCTGTTTTACACCCCACCTAGTATACTTTAAGGAAATTTCTCATGTATTTATAAAGTGGCAGACTTGACTGAGAAGCCTAGTTCAATATTTTCTCTGAGGGAATTCCACTGATTTCTAGGAGAATACAGAGTGTAAATTAATAATTTGTTTGAGAGGGTAAGTGGGATGATTTGATGCTGAGTACCTTTTGTCCTGACTCTTTGAGCTGCTGTGTTCATACCTGATTTTAGTCAGAATCCTGCAGATTCTTTCTGATGGTAAACATGCATCTTTTTGCGCAGCCCAGCACTAAGTACCGACTTAGAAATATTGCTTCTTAATTACAATGCTTATTTGTGACCTTGGGGTCAAACTACTTTTTGAAAAAATGCCTACATGTCAAATTTTAAAGTGTGTTTCGCACTTGCAACCCAAAAGACTTACGGTCAGTTCTATGAACTCTTTTTCATTTTTCCTTAATATTAGTTTAACACACTAATGTTTAATCAAAGTGTTTGATATTTAAATGTTAAACATAGATATTTTCCTCTGGACACCTAAACCAATATTAAAACAGAGTAAACATGAGCAACTTATTTAATTATTGTTAATGGTCTAGGCAAATTTCAAGACTGAGAAATCAGCAGTTACTACACATTTAACAGAAATGTGATTGTATTTATGTTTTGTATTTTTACCATGCAAACTTAAAATATTCGGAGCTGCTGTAGCCTTCTTCAATAGATAATTTCTTTACACTAGAGAGATGTTTGTTGTCGGGATGAAAACTATGCTGACTTATTGATGACTCACTCAAAGAAGGTCTCCTTCCTAGTACAGACAGGAGTTAAAAGTCAGTGGTCAGAAGCATATTTTCAGTTTGGAATATATATCACCAAATATTCTGGAATAAATTTTTCAAGACAACTATTCGTCCATATGTAATTATATGGATATGTATATAATGGTCTTTTTCATTTTGGGGGGGAAATACCCCAAAGAAACAAAAAAAGCAAATAAAAAATAATAAGGAAAGAAAGGTCAGTGTGAAAAAAAAAAAAGAAAAAGCAGGCTTACTTTTCAGTGGTGGATTAAGTGCAGAAGGCAGGTTAAAAAAAAAAAAAAAGATAGGAGAATAGGAGAATACCTTGACAGTGGAACTGACTGGTCTGTTAAAGAGGGTTAAATTAATTTATTTTTTTATTTGACCTTAATCTCTAAGTTTGCTCACAGACCTACTTAAATTGATGGCTAGGTTGGCTCAACATACTTCCTTAGGGCTGCACAGAGGGAGCCATTAAATAGTTCTTCAGGTAGTCATTGCTGGAAACAGTAGAAACTGCTACAAAGTGTTTGGCTGCATGGCAAAACTTGTACCTACCTACCTACCTGAAGATATAAAACCTATTTCTAAAATATAAATTCAGAGGCCAGTGGATTTATTGGCTGCAGCTGTGAAGGTGCGTGGCTAAAAGCACGAGCAGTAGTCATGGCCATTCAGCTGTGAATATGCCAAAAAAATCCACCAACAATATATAAAAAATAAGAAAATTCATCAAGATTTTGCTGTGTTCTTGGGTTGGGTTTTTATTGCTGTTAGTGTTTTATTTCTGACCATGAAAGCTGTATTTTTTGTCCAAATTTTAGATAAAGTCAGGTGTCCTGACATACACTGTAAGTAAACAAGAATATGTGAAGGAAATTTTCTGTGATTAATTTGTTTCTCCTAACAGAAACAGCAAGTAAGTTCTCCACCAATGCCAAGATGTTCAAGATAAAATATGCAAAATGGCATTAATTGTTTCACTGTATGAAAAAGTAGGTGGACTGTTGTACTTGTGTCGCGCTTCAAAGGCATGATTTTTTCTTACATAGTATTTAATGCATAATTTTGTTATAAATTCCATGCATATTCATTCAGCACTTGCCATACACAGAGGGGTTTGCTTGAGTTCCTGTCCAATTTGTGCTACTTTATAGAAATACTTGATGCACTTTAGCCCAAAGGGATTCGGTCTTGTGGTGCCTGTGTGTGCTGCCAGATTTTGTCATTTTATGTATTTATGTTCTTGATAGATGAACTGTTCTCTGTCTTCCTCTACTTTTAGGGAGCTTTGCTCCTTTCATTTATGCTGTTAATGAAGGTAAGGAATGTCTTCCTACACAGCTTTGTTGACTCTCAAGCTTTTGAATGAAGGAAGTCTGTCGTGACTTTTGATTTCTTTTTTGTTTTAGAACAAACAGGTAAGAAGCATTGAGTTGCTGAACAAAAGAGATCGGGCTTAGATGATGATGCAAATGATGATTCAGAAGAGGTTTTAAAAGCAATGCCAATAGATATGATCACAAGCCATACCTACTCAGCTATTTCTCTATCTGTTGGCTCAGCTCTGTATGTGTTAGCTACCCAAAGCCATTAAGCAATTTGTTTGCAACGAAGATGGTTAAGCCAAATGCCTGAAACAGAATTACTATGCTAGTCATGCCAATATTCCTTGGTGTACAGAGACAGAAAGCTTCCTGAGGCTGTGGCTTGTTGATAGGTATGTAAAGACCTACAAGTCAAGAAGAAATTGAGAGGATGTTCAAGGATCTTCCTGTTTTTCTGGATTGCGAGGAAAAAAGATAAATACTGAATAACAGCTAAACAAGTCTAGCAGTAGGAGACGAGAGGCTTTTTCAGCCATGTGACAAACATTTGCTTCATTCATGCATCATAAATCTGCAGCTTGTTGTCGGTTTTTCCTTAGTCTTCCGGTACAGAGCCCTCGAGCGTACACACACTACTTGTTCTTGAAAATATATTGAAATAATAACTGTGATTCAGTTTGAGGTAAATAGAAAAGGGAGGGACTTCTAATTTGGAGTGGCTAGATAAGTACTGTTCATGAGTTTACATTTATTTGCTCTTTTCAAAGATGTTTTCCCCCCACCAAGGTCCTACCCTTTGTGTGCTGCTTTTCATTTAAAACTAGATAAAGCCAATTACATAGCAGGGAGTTTATGAGGAGCAACTTTTGAGGCCTGATTTGCTCCTGTCTTTCTTTAACGCAGAGTTAACAGCAAAAAAAAAAAAAAAAAAGTTAAAGTTTACATTGACAAAGTGTAAAGTGTTAAAAAAAACCAAAGCAAACCAGTAATTTTTTAAGAGAGATGCCTATTGTAGAGACTGGGACTTGTGCTGGAGGAAGTTTACCTTGGATTATTCCTTAAAATTTCATTTCAACACATCTGGCAGGCAAGCTGGTGAGCTTTCTAAGGTGAATGGCTGACACCTGTGAGAGGGGTGCTGTTTGCTCCCTGTATTGGGTTCATGGGGCAAAGTTTTGATAGAGGGGGCGGCTACAGTGGTGGCTTCAGTGAAAATCTTCCAGAAACTTTCCCTCTGTCCAATGGGGCCAATGCCAGACAACTCCAGGATGGACTCACTGCTGATTAAAGGCCAACTACATCAGTGACGGTGATAATACTTCTATAATAACATATTTAGGAAGGGTAAAAAGTTACTGTGTTGCAGTCCATGGTGCAGATCATGTTGAGGCAGCTGTGCCCCTGCAGCCCATGGAGCAGGTGGATGCCCCAAGGAAGCTGTGACCCTGTGCTGCAGCAGGTTCTTCACTCCTGTGGACCCATGGAGAGAGCAGGTTTGCTGGCAGGACTTGTGACCTGTGCCATGGGGGTCCCACACTGGCAACCTGTTCTGAAGGACTTCACCCTGTGGAAATGTCCTGTGCTGGAGCACGTGCTGAAAAGCTGCATCCTGTGGGAGTTGTTCCCACAGGAGAATTTCATGGAGGACTGTCTCTTATGGGAGGGATGCCATGTTGGAGCCAGGGAAGAGTGTGAGGTGCTCACCCCTGAGGGAGAAGCACTGACCTCAGCCCCCATTCCTTGTCCATTGTGCTGCAGAGAGGAGGGGACAGAGATTAGGGTATAAAGTTTAGTCCAGAAAGGAGGGAGGTGTGGAAGGAAGATATCGCTAAAATTCAGGTTTACTTCTCATTATCCAGCTCTCATTTGACTGGTAATGAGTTTGGTTAATTTCCCCAACTCTAGTCTGTTGTGCCTGTGACAGTACTTGCTGAGTGATCTCTTGCTGCCCTTATCTTGACCCATGAGCTTTTCATTATATTTTCTTTCACCTGTCCAGATGAAGAGGGCAGTGACAGAGCAGCTTTTGTGGGCACCTGTCTGTGTCCAGACAGTGTCAACCCACCACACGCTCGCATTTTTTTGATTTGGAAGTACTTAGCTTTCCTCTAAATTCTGCCCACCTAGACCAACAGCATTACTGCTGTGCAAACTCCAGTTGCATTTTTTTTGTCACAGACATTTTGTGTTGTCACTTGGTAATTCTCATTGACTTCCCAAAGAACTAATTTGCAATACTGAGTCATTTTAGGTACAATTACAATTATTTGATTGGTTATTGTTTTGTTTCAATCAGATCACATAACACCTGTTATGTGATCTGATTGAAACAAACCAGATCTCATAAACACCTGTTCCAAATTGTGACTTTATGGATTTATGAGTGAAATTTAGAATGAAAATATTTTTAACCATGACTTTTTTGTTTTTGTTTTTCTTTTTTTTTTCTTTTTTTCTTTTCTGTGTTTCTTCTTTTTTGTCTCTTTTTTAATGGGATGGGATTATTTATTGAAATCATTCTCAATTCCCAATAAATAGTAGGATTTAAATATAAATTGTAAATAGAGATTAGTTTTATTTTTATGAATATTAGGGAATCTCAGATGATGACCACCTGATTTCTTTTCTGTTACATTATTTTTTAGGTTTTTCTTTTATTTAACTCTGTATCTTTACTTGCCAGATAGCATTTTTTGTGATGATAAGTGATGAAGACAGTGAATCACACTAGTGGCCATTACCTGCAGCTGGTGCCCAGTTCACATTCTAATCCATCACTAGCAAGTGGTGGCTTGTGTTCATTTATGTAAAATTGCCATTGTATCTCAAACTTTGTATTATATTAAGATATGCTTCTTTGGAGAATGTTTAGAATAAGATTCACAAAATCTTGTGTTTTAAAAGTAAAGGGAGAAGCTTTTAAAGTTTTTTTTTTTTAAAGCAACTCTTTTCAGAGTGAAAGCAAATGACACACACATCAAGAAAGCAGAGTATGATAGACATTAAGAAAAACACAGACTATTTCTCTATTTTTTTAACAGATTGTTTGAAAATGTCATATAAAGGCTATGTTGTTCTTTTCATATTACCTAGAAAATCTCAGCAATGCCTGGACAGCAGGAAGAAAATATTCATGGATTGTTACATTATAGTCACAGTTCCTCTCCTTTCCCAAAATGCACAGCTACTGTGTCATTTTAAGATTTAGAAGTCACTGCATTTATGTTTTAATAATCAATGGCAGCTCTTGATCTGAGTCATTAATGAGATTTTGACTGCATCTGCATTTAAACCTTGTGTATTCTGCAATGGAGAAAGTATGCTTGGAAAATGAGATTTCTGTCATGGTAATAATAAGTTTTACATGCTCAAGCTGAGAGGATTCACTCTCATGATTCCTTTCCTCCACCCTGTGGAAGGTTAGGCAGTACTAAGTTTCTGTTGAATGGGGAGGGCAGAGGGAAAGCTCTTGCTACTATTTCCAATGGAGCCTTTTGTCCTACAGACGCATAGGAAGTGGCCCCTACTTGAAGGGGCCATTCTTCTTCTGTGTTGAGAGTAAAGAAGTAGGAAAAGTCTCCTCAAAGTGAAATGTGATTTTGTACCTCGATTATTTATTAAAATGCTTTTACTTTCTTTGAGGGCAGCAGAGCACCTTGAGAATGACAGATTGAGTGCATATGGTGTCACTTGGGGGATGTTTAATATATTGCCATAGATATTTGGGTACAGTTAAACTACTTTTAAAAATAGCAAGTAATGGCCTTTCCAAACAACACCTGAATTGTAATTCTATTCCTTAAAATTGTTCCATATAATTGTTTTTGTATTATATTTTTTTTAAGTTTGTGAGTATCAGTGGGTATTTTTATCAGTAATAACTTGCTTATAGGTTAGAGGAGAAGTATAAATATTTTTCATGGTAAAGAGTGAAATTCTTAACAGGGTTTGCATTTTTGCATGTTGCTTTCTCTGATGTATGCATTTCATTAGTTTTTCCATACTTCCACTCAGAGACTTGTTCTGTCAGATTCAGATTCTTGTGAAGTTCTTCTGGTTAATTTCTCTTTGGCAATAGGCTAAATTTAAATTCCCAATGCAACAAAAAGATGGAATTTTTTCAAATTACAGGTTGGTGAATATAGCAAAACCCCAGAGGGAACGATGATCATTTTATTGTGAAAGTGTTTCAATGTTGTATTTAGACCTGTTGAAAAAGGAGTTGCTATAGGTGCCTCACTGATTCCTTTATAAAGCTACACGTTTTTCAGGGGATCACTAGATATAGTCGAAATAGGCCAACAGCTGTTGCAAAGCCAAAATACTGCCCATTAGGACATGTGAAAAGTAGCTTGGAACAGCTACAGATAATTTTCAGAATGTTGGGACCAGCCTAGCACTTCAAATGCCTCACTTGAATGAAAACAAAATCTGTAAACTGCCCAAGACATTAGAAGACATTGGTAGAGAAGTAGCATGCAGCAAAATAACAAATCAACTAAATGCTAATTTTATTTTGGACAACATACACCTGCTTCTGATTTCTGTTAAGGCCAAGAGTCACAATCCTAGCCACTGTTTTAGAAAAGATTGTTAAAAATGTACGAAGTTATGAAAAAAGGTTGTCCTGTAGGCTGCTCATTATTTGGAGTTAACTGTATGGAAATTTGGTTGGCATGAACAATTTAGTAGGAGATACTACTCCTAGTTTGGCCAAAGTAATCAAGGAGAGTGAGAGATAAGGTTGACAAGATCAATAACATCTTTTTATTTTCTCTGTCAAAAATTGTCCTCTATTGATTAAAATTATTTCTCAGCCCCGTTTGTCTTATACAAATCTTCAGTTTAGCCAAATGCCAGTTGTCAGGTCTTCAGCCATCATCTCATTTACAGCAGAGAGCTTATCCTTTTGCTTTTGACTTACTTTGTGGCAATTGCAGCTTGTGTTAGCCCTTAGGAATTGTAGAACTTAATGACTAATCAGAGTTATATAATTTTGCACAAATAGCTACAATTCCAACAGATTAATTCCCTTGGAATACTTATGACTACATGATTCTGAGTGTCAGTTCTTTTAGAGCTTGAGTGGAGGACACAATATCTATACCTCAAATATACCTTCCTTCCAAATGTTGAAAAAAATCAGACTGTAACAGGTTTAGGACTCTCTATTCCTTCATCCCGTGTCAGAACTTTGCAGAATGAGAATAATTTAGGAGTGAAAGATCCCTTGAGGTCATTGAGTCCAACTGTTAACCCAGCACTGCCAAGTCCATCACTAAGCCATGTCTGTAAGGGCCGCAACTGCATGACTTAAACACATCCAGGAATGGTGACTCAACAACTTCCCCGGGCAGCCCATTTAAATGCTTGACAAACTTGTCTCTGAGATATTTTCCTGGTATCCTACCTAAACCTCCCCCAGCACAATTTGAGGCCATTTCCTCTTATCCTATTGCATTTTACCTGGGAGAAGAGAATAGCCCCTACTTGGCTACAGTATCTTCTCAGGTACTTGTAGAGAGTAAAAGTTCACCCCTGAACCTCCTTTTTAACAGTCTAAACAGTCTTGGTACCCTCAGCTACTAATTGTAAGACTTGGGCTTCAGACTCTTCACCAGATTCATTGCTCTTCTCTGGATACCCTCCAGCACCTCAATGTCCTTGTAGTGAGAGGCCCAAAACTGAGCTCAAGATTTGAGGTGTGGCCTCACCGGTGCCAAGTACTGGAGGACAATCACTGTCCTGGTCCTGCTGATCACACTGTTCCTGATACAGGCCAGGATGCCATTGGCCCTCTTGGCCACCTGGGCACATGCTGGATCATGTTCAGCCAGCTGTCAAACAGCACCCCAGGTTCTTTTTTGTTGGGCAGCTTTCCAGCCATCCATCCCTTAAACAGTAGGGCTGAATGAGATTATTGTGAACCAAGCGCAGATTCCATCACTTTGCCATATTTAACCTCATGCAGTTCACCTAAGCCCATGGATCCAACCTTTCTAGACTCCTCTGCTGAGCCTTCCTACCCTCCAACAGGAAATACTCCCACCCAACTTGGCATCATCTGCAAATTTACTAAAAATGTGACAATAGTGTCCACTTCCATCCATCTCTGGATAAATAATTGTCTGCTTTGTACTTTGAGATCTTTCGGAAGAAATGAATGAGCTGGGAAAAAAAAATGTTCTTATGTCTGAACACTGACAGTTTGGGAGATTAGAAAGGAAATGAAGAAGAATAGTTCAAGAGAGAACTCCAGTTACCATGAACTAAAAATCCACTGAATTTCATGAACTAAGGAAAAGAGTGATCTAGAATGTTCATCTCTGCAGTGGTTTATAAAAGTCTTATTGGCTCAGAGATTGCTTTGCATTTTCATAATTCCTTTTACTAGCAATTTTAATCTCAGGGGAAACAAAAATCCAAGATATTTTATGTGGTAATTGTCCACTGCACAGCATAAGATGACCACTCTGTAATGCCCCTTATAATATCAGAACATCCCCTTATAAACTTAAAACTTCTGAAACTCATCTTCCTGAATAAATGTAAAAGGATTTAGAATTTTAAATTTAAAATTATTTTAAAAAAATAGAAAGGCATACATGCATAAACTACTGGCTAAGAACAAAATGAACAATTTCAGGCCTCATCCTACTAACACCTCAAGTAATTGCTTGCTTATATTTAAGTAGTGAATATCATGGGATTGATTATATGAATGAAGGTTGCACATCTGGACCCTTGTTCTCTTTGGAACCCTGAATAGAGGCTGATTTTGATACATGAGTGGTTTTGTAGAAGCCATTACAAATCTGATATTACCTATATTTTAATACTGGAAAATTTTAATGTGGACAAAGGAATAGTAACAGCTTTGGTTCTATGCAGTAATAGCCAGAGAAAAATTTATGCTAGGACAATAGAAGCAGAGAATCTGTTATTATCTTTGCTAATGCTGAGACCCTGTGGTTTATTTTAGGATTTCTTTTTTAAAGGCATCTGTGCATAAACCGTATCATATGCTTATGTTAAGTGCAAGTTACATTTATAACTATAGTTAGGTATTAGTTATGTTTAGACTTAATATTAAGTATGTTTAAGCTTTTCTGATTGCTTAACTATTTTCATGGAAATGTGGCTTATGTCCTCATGAAAACTACAGAAAAAAAAAGCTGTACTTTGCTGTTGGTGTCTTCCAACCACAACATTCCTGACTGAAATGTCAGAAAAAAAGGAGCTTTTCGGCCTTAGGGGAACCAATTCAAAACCATTAAGCATAGCTCAATCTCTGCACTGAACGGGAAAAAAAATCACTTTTGGATTGAGGATAAAGTGTCGTGTATGCCAAATCCCAAATAAGGTGTAAGGAAAGCTACATGCAAGCCTGTGAGCTCTGCATAGGACTGAATATGATTTTCTATGTTAAATAGATAAAGTTGTAATAGATTGGAGAACATAAAACTCAGTAGGCCTTTATTTTAAAAAGGTCTCTTGGTTTCACCTAACTTGTAATTGGGTAAGTGAAATTCCAGGTTTATAAGGTTCACTTTTTAGAAATGCTGAATGGATGTTATAACATTCTGCACATTAATTTTTGTCTTTTAAAATAGGCACAAATTCTCTTTTCTGTTTTTAAAAGACATTTACCATAGTGGAGGCAGATGGAATGGTATTCCCTGGTACTTCTTCCAAAACTCATTATCAAGTATACAGTGGCAGAAAACAAAACCAAGAGTCCTACAGCGACACAAAACAAAACAAAACGCCCCTTTAAATAAAATGCTGAAACCTATCACATCCATATTTCATTCCATGCACATTTCTATTTAATCTGATTGACTTAAATTTTCAAGATAAGATTGCTTTAATGGCAAAAGAAGTGTATTTGTCTATATTGGACACAATTCATAACAAAAGAACACAGACCTAATATGAGATATAGGGGAAAAAAGGTACAATATGTTGTTTAGCTTCACTATGCAAAACAGGAAGATAGCATGCATTGTGTAACGTGAATGAGGTAATATGGAAAACCTAGTTTTGCATAACCATAATGAGATATTTTATCTTTTGTTTTAATAGATGGGTGACATTTCTTTTTCTTTGCTAAGAAGGGGAAAGCATATTTGTTAGAATAGTTTTCAGTAAAAGTTCAGAAAGTTTTCATGAAAATCTTTCTTGACTTCAGGGCATGCTTTTTAACTGGTGACAATATTTAGAACAGAGGACTTCAAAAGGAAGACTGGCAGACTTGAAAAGGGAGCATAAACATCTAGGTGAAAACTTTTTGTAACTTTCTGTTGCAAAATAATGATCATTTAGGTAAATCTGCTCTTCCTGATCAGGTGGCCTTCTACTTCTTTTCACAATATGAATTTTCAAGAAAGAGGATAAGTTAAAACTAGGTGAGTTTTAGTAAAATAAAATTGGCAAAATATGGCTGAAAATACAGCATTTGTGCATCATTTGGGTTTTTTATTTATTTAGGCACTACTTAAAAAATACAACTCACTATTTTTCTAGTAGATGCCTTCCAAATTAAAGGTATTTCCTTGTTTCATGGTGAAGGAATTGTAATCAATGAGAATTAAGTATTAAAAATTTAAAAGGTGAAGAACAATAAACATGCTAATCATTCTGAGTTGGTGTTTGTAAATATTCAAAGACTGGGAAAAAACTCTCATATTCCTGTAGGCTGGAAAGTATTCATGCTTTTTATTATCCCATACAATATAGGATCCATTTCTTCTAGGCTTCTAAAATTAAATTCCTTACTGTTGCTAAACAGCTCCTCCTCTTTTGCTATTGAATGTTGTACTAAAATAGCATATTTTTGCCTGAGTGTCCTCAGTAGATGTCTGTGGATTGAACTCAGACTAAAACCACTCTTGCAAACTAACTGTAAACCCTCAGGCATATCTAAACCTGAGAATATCTATACAGTGTGTTCAATGTGGATGTTCCAAACACTGCACAAATATGTAATCTGCATGGTGTTTCGTAGCATTGTGTGTGATATACCAGCTCAATTTGTGAGAGGTAGAACATTACCTATTTTTTGCTACTTTAATATTTTTATTCAAAAATAGAAAAAAAAGAGAAAATAATTATGGACTGTGTTTTGTTAATGAGGTATGCATATGAAATTTCAGGAAAATCGTCAGTGCCAAAGTGGTGTAGTGATATATACAGTCCCAATTCATAGAATTACACAACAGCCCAGGTTGCAAGGAACCTTCAAAGGTCTTGCCTTTTGTGGGAAGGAGAACTTTGATGAGATTATCTGGTGACCTGTCACATTGAATCTTGAAAACCTTCTGTGATGGAAGTTGTTGGGGAAGAGAAGGAGACAAAACATACCACATGTTTCTGTGTCGTAGCTGGTTGCATCTTAGCTCAGTTGGGGCTCCCTTTCTTCTTTCAGGTGTTATCCCTTGGTATCTTCACAGTCTGTCTGTGGTGCCCAGTTTGTAAGCACTGTCTGAATTCGACTTCTCTTCAAGGCACATACAGCCCCCCACTGACCCTATGAGCACAGCTGCTCTCTGTGCCCCCACCCCCAAAATCTTCACTTATTTTGTAGTTACCTCCAAAACCTCACAGAATTTAGCAGGTATTTTGCTGGCTACATAGATAGATACCTAAAGGTTTTCCTCCTGCCTCCATCCCCTCCAGCTTTGAGAATGTAATGCAATTTTTAACAGTGGGAGGAAGACCTGTTTGAGAATGCTGCTCAAAAATCTGCGATTCTGCTTCTATTAAGTATCTCTCACACTCTGTTTTTGATTCAGTTTTCACTTAACAGGTCTGATCTGAGAAGGTCTTTTATGCTTATACCTGTCATTGTTTACTTGCACTGAAAGCCTTCATATAGAAAAAGCTAGGTAAAGAAAAAGCTAATGAATTAGAAAAGAAATAGTGTAAGAACAGGAATAAGAATACTTTATCTCTCTGAGCAGCCAGGCAGGCAGAAAGGAGAAAAATGTGGTAAGTAAGCTGTGGAGAATAGGAAGTTTAAAAACTAAAGTGCCTCTATTTTAGAGATATTGCATATGTTTTCCAGCTGCAGGATGTGAAGCAAGATGTCAATAGCATAGCTGGAGGTTACGATAGGGCTGGAAGACAATTGGGGCACACAGAATCAATTGTATAGCTGTCACAGCAAAAATGTATTTGGTTCTGCATCTAGAAGTTTCACAGTTGCTCCAAACACATGCGCAATGCTATATAGCTTACAACAATGGTTATACTAATTGACAATGGGTGACAAATCTAGCTGGGTAACTGGAATGGAGTGGAACACAATAGAGCATAAAACAATTATTCTGCAGAAGGGAAGCCCAAAGTCCTAATACAAAGATTTTATAGGAGATACTAAGATTCTGGGGTTGTACTGGGATAATAGTAATTAGTACAGAATAGTTATTCATTATTACACAGCCTCCCTCCAAGACTGCCCAGATGTCTCAAGAGAAAATGCCAACATACGAAGCAAAGAAAAGAACAAAATAATCAAAAAGCCATAGATGGGAAAATCCACTTAGAGGGAACTTTTCTCCAAATTCTTTTTTAAATTATTGTCTTTTAAATCATGAAGTATGGCACATAATCTCTCTTTCAAAACCTTTTAACAGTTAGTTAGCTTAAAATTCTCAAGAATATCAAGAGTTGTAAGTGCCAAGTCCTTCTTTGAGTCTTGGTAAGGTCTTGACATCAGTGACATCCTGTGGCATTGAATTCCATAATCTAATTATGTGCTGCATTAAAAAGTATGTTCTTTTATCAGATTTGGAGCTGCTGCTTTTCACTTTCACTTAGTGTCCTTTTGTTCTTGAATTATGAGACTCAGCACTACAGAAGCTCCTGATCTATTTTCTCTTTGCCACTTACCATTTTTATACTTTCATCATACCCCTCTTTATTCATCTTTTATTTTTTTCTAAAGGGTAATAATTCCAGTTTTTTCAGTCTTTTCATATGAAGGCTTGTCTATATGCCTAATTATCACAATCACTCTTTTCTGAATACCTTCTAATTCACGAATATCTTTTTGTGATGGGGTGACCAGTACTTCACACTATTCCAGAGAAGGGAAAATTATTGATTCATATAATGACATTTTTTTTTATTCTTCAGCTCATTTCTTATGCATCTGAAAATTTTATGTGCTTTTTTGACTGCAGCTGCTCATCAAGCAGGGCTCTTCATTGAGCTGTCTGCAGTGAGACCCAGGTGTTTTTCCTAAGATAGTGCTAGTAATTGAGATCTCTGATAAAACAAATAATCTGTAATAGTTTTAGGTTTCTTTGCTTTGTTTTTGGTTTTGGGTTTTTGGGGGTTTTTTGTTTGTTTGTTTGGTCATTTGTTGTTTTGTTTTGGTGGAGTTTTTTTGTTTGTTTTTCCATAGGCCTTATTTTGCATTTAAATAAATTATGGTTACATCTTTTAAGATGGCCACCCATTTCCCTCAGATTTTCTCTCAGATTTCCTGTCTTATTTAGACTTGGTTAATATGATTTCTTTGTTACTTGTAAATTTTGCCAAATCACTGTTTAATTTTTTTTTTAACATTACTTAATACATTTTGAACACTTGGTCCTTGTATGGTGCCTTGAAGCACCCTGCTGTTGAGGTTTTGCTATAGTGAAAATTAACAGTATGTATGCTTTTTTTTCTTTTTAAATCTTTGAGAAAAGTTTTGCTTCATTTTGCATCGTATCCCAAAATTACTTAGTCTCTGACTGAGATGGAGACTGAGTCTCTTGAGAGAAACATTGTTCTCACCACATTTATTTAATTACACTAACAAAGTTAAGGGCCAAGTTGCCTTCATAATTAAAGCTAAGTATTTGAGAGACAACTATCCTGTTTGAAACCACAAGTATGGAAATTAAGGACAGAGAATGGAAAAGTAATTAATTTATCATGTTGGGCAGACACATTCAAAATCAATATGGGAGCAAGCTTTTAACACAACAGTTCTTAGAATTGTCTTGGTGATAATCCTAGAAACCAGGAGTATCATCAGTCCAAAGAGGCAGGAGTATATGAGTCTACTTCTTACACCTCAGACTTTGTGTGAAAACAAGGAAAAACCAAACTAGTGGCATAGTCTAGACAGCTGTTGATTTTCAAGACTTTCTTTCACAATCTGATATGAACCAAGATATTTTAGGATTTGAAATATCTAAAGTCCTTGTTGGAAAGGGGAAGAGCAAACTTATTTTGAGGCTTTATACGTCCTGACCTCCCCTAGGCCTGCTTATTTCCTGGTATCTCTCTCTCTTTCTCTCAAGTGTTCTCCATCCTCTCCCTGAGAGAGTCTATGTGTGCTTCACCAACCCTGACTGCCTACAGTATGCAACAGACCTCACCACCTTTCTTCACCAAGAAGATTGCTTGCACAGAGAAGGTTCCTCAGACTGCCTGGGACACCTTGCACAGATGCATGCCACTGCCTTGAACTCAGAATGGACACTAACAGAGACCCTGAACACATTGGTGGGAAATGTGATCAGACACCTGCAACTCAGACCCTACCTGTTTGGTAAAGGAACTATAAGGAAAGTTAGAACATCTTAAGATATTACCATAGTTTTATCTGACATAAATCCTGTATTTTCCATACCGTAGTCCATTCGACCCTGATTCAAACTATTTTGGGGGGAGCAGAGGTTAGCACCAGTTAAAAGGTGACAACAGGTATCAAGTATTTAATTTGTGAACAAGCCTATGAAAATGCTATTAAGTCCTCAATAACTAGTGCTGGTGCCTGATAAGCTGAGAAGAAAGAACATGAAATATGATCTATGGCTATCTATGGACAAATTATACATACATATCTATCTATCTATCTATCTATATATATATATATATATATATATATACACACACACATATATATATCTCTGTGTATAAGAGTATTTATACTACTTATATCCTTTTTTCCTTTAGAAAGCTACTTTGATTCAGTAAAATATAGGATGCAGAATTATAAGAGAGTAACACTAAAACGTGCCACTGTGACCTTTTTGTTAATTCAACAAAATTCAATATTTTGTGTTAATAGCAACACAAAAATTACCAGTATAATATAGCACAATTGAAACTGTAGAGTTTCGCATTTGAAGGAAGAATAGGAAGAAAACTCAGTGCTCTCACTAAATTTTGGAAGGCTCTAAAATACCACAGGGCTTGTGCAGCAAAAGAAAGTGATAGAAATAGATCAGAAACTGTACAGTTGCACATATTAGTGAACATAATATTATATTAATGGTACTTCTGCATCAAATATAAGAACAGAAGCTATACTGTGTGTTGTTTAGTTAAGTTAGAGGAAAAAATTTATACCAAAAATATGAGCTCACTGCAACAATTCAAAGCTGAATGCTTTTCACAATAGATTTGCAAAATAAGCAGCCAGCTAATAAAAAGTTCCATCAATTCTTACCGTTTTCCCACCAAACCTAAGAAAATAGCATTAAATGATTGGCGGCAGAGTTTTGTGGAAACAATGCATATGGAAAACAGTGACAATACTGTGCCTCATGCTGGCTTCACGCTGAAAATATCTGTGCTTTACAATTTCTGTGGAGTAATGTATCTCTTGAAATGTGTGTACATTCAAGTAGTATTAAGAGATAAATATATGCCTTTTCAATGGTGCTTTTTCATTTGGGAGAATGTCACAGAATACTTTTCAGCGCCTCTAGGAAGCTGTTACTCACTAAGCAAAGCCTGTATCCCACTATTTTTTTGTGTAAACTCATAATGATAAAATATATCAATAAATAAATATTTAAATGCTGTCTGAAATAAACCTGTATTGCTATAACATTTCAGGGAACAATCTGTACTTCTTTTCAGGACTTTTTCTTTTTTCTCTAGAACCTATATAAGAATTGATTTGAATATATTTAGATTTTACCATTTTCAGACAGGCTTCTTGTTTCTCTACTTTCCTTAAAAGGCTGTGCATCCTCCTATGTTCCTCAGTGTAGTGGGATATCAGAAGCCATAAGAGACACTGCATTTTTCAAATAGAATGTTTTAATACTTTCCATCCTTCCATGCTGTTAGTCCGAGGTAATGACTTCTTTCTGGGGAGTGGTATCAATAGTTATTACTTTAATGTACAAGATAGTAAGTGAAATATCACAGTGGGAATAAACTGTTAAGGATGATATTGGCTAAAATACTTGTTTATTTGGAAAGTCCAGTTGCATCCTGAAATCTGTGACAAGAAAAACATCAAGTTTGAATCACAGGAGTTTATGTGAGTACTGGGAACAGGATTGGGTGGTATTTTTGGTACCTCTGCATTTCAATTTCATATAAACCAAAATGTAATTATGATTTTTTTTTCCTTTAGGCTAAGTAAACTAATAGAATTATGAGGCAGAAAAGGTAAACTTTCTGAATTTAGGGTGGTTTTTTTTCCTTTTTTTTTTTTTTTTTCACCTGAAGTCTACAGCCATAGAAGTATACGTGTGAGACACTCAACTGTCCTATACTTGATCAAGAACTTGATTACAGGACAATTTTGTGCTGTCCTTACTGGGAATTTTCCGCATATATACAATCACAGAGACATAAATATATGCCATTTTTCTATTTAGTTCTTACAATATTACTTAAAGTTAAAAATCATAACAGTAAAAAACAACAGGAATTCTGTTTTTATCAAAGTAGAATTTGGATTTCATCCAAATATGACAAAAATACTGTTGAAAAGCTATTTTATATGAACACTCTCAAAACATTTGCTAGTTTGTTGGTTTTTTGTTTGTTTGTTTGTTTTATGATGGCACTCTATTTTTCAAAGACATTGACTTTTTCCTGACATTTTTAACTATGCTTTTCTATGTAAGACAAACTGTGATCCTTAAACCTTCCAGTCAAATCTCTCAGAGCAGAATTGTATATGGTTCCCAGAAGAAAACAGCTGAAAACACTAAAGCTAGATGGACAGATACATTAAAATATTACATTAACTTCAAATATTTGTTTTCCATACCAATGTGACTTTGAGAAATGGAGAATCTATCAAATCAAGTATTTGATAGGTAACATACAAGGTACCATGTCATTTATCTGTTAGACAAGAAAATGCTCTTCTAGCTGAATCTTAATAAAATAAACTTCTATCTTTATACTTAGAAAGATTTCACAAAATACTTGGATCTTACCTATGCACAAGATGTCCAGATAATTTCCTTCCACATTAAGTATTCTTTTAAGTATATTAGTGTATCATTACCAATCTGTAAACATCAGGTATGTGATTGCTGTCCATTCACAGAACTTGACTGTTTATCTTTTGAAAACATAACTCTCAGAGTGCCTCCTTTGAATTTTACCAATTGGTATGGAGCCTAAGACTGAATCAGTGGAAATACTTCATCTTTTCTTCCTATCCACATTAAATAGAGTATTGCAAACTTTAGTGTTATATTCTCAAGCTCTTACTGACCACTTATTGTAAAACCATATCAAAAAACAGAAATAAAATTCAAAATGTTCTCTAGTCTGAAGATTTCTGTGTTGTATTTATCTCCATAGTTCTGCAAAAGCCCAATTCTACTGAATGAATAGTATTTTTAAAGGCAATTCTTTTGTAGACAACTTAATAGAAGTTAATTACCTTGTCATTAAAAAGAAATGGTACCTGTGATAGCTTCACTCATTGACTTGTTTTTAGTTCATCTGTTTTTTGTTAAATTTCAGATTTTATTGATTCTGAACAGCAAAATCAGATTGGCCTTTAACTTCTAGTTTCCAATTCATATTCCATTAAACAGGTATAACATAGTTCTTTTCGTGCAATAGTAAGTTAGAACTGCAGGAGGCAAGAGGAGAAGAAAATCACCAAAAAGAAAAGCAATAAAGTTTATGCTGTCATTTTCTTTAACATTTAAAAAATATATCCGTTCAATTAGCTTCTTTATACAGCTTCAAAACTATGTGTATTTTCAAGGTACTGATTTTTTTTTTTCCCCGGGCTAGTTTTAGGCAGGCAATTAAGGATTTAAAGTACAAACAGAAGTGTTGATCGTAGTTACATGATAGTTTGCTGTTACACAATACACTTTTTCTCACCATAAGACCAAAAATAACCCAAACCACCACCCCCATCCCCCAAAAGACATAGTACATATTTTAAAAAAGAGACAACTGGTAAAGAAACTTGTTAATCCTGTGCCTAACTGTAAAAGAATTTTAATGTTGCAGTAGCTAGTTTGCATGCAAACATCTCTGAACTGCCTGGTAAATTTTAGCCCAATGTTTGAAGGTTTTTTCATAACATTTACTGAGAAATATGAGCTTTAATGTAGTGTATGTTATATAAGCTCTTCCCACCTCCCAGGATTTGGTAGATCCAAGTAAGTAGGCCTATCATGAATGTCAGTCAAGTAGGCCTATCATGAATGTCAGTCAGTCTGCCTTCATACAGATTCAGTTTGAAATACTTCTTGTACTGAAACCCTACTTGGACATGTCTTGTGTTCTTCCATGTCCTGTGCTTCTCTTTGGATGATCAGTTCATAGAAATTGCTGTGAGGGAAGCAGATCTGATTGGGATGGACAAACAATGGTGTATTGAGTAAAACTAGTTCCACTTATTTTAATTGAACTTTAGATATATATGAATTAATAGTAATTGTTACATATATAGGGTTTTTAAATTTTACTGAACTGCATATAGAAATGCCTGACTTCTTTCAAAGTAATTCTTTGAATGCCTGTGTCAGCTAAAGATTTTCTTGTACACTCAAAATAGATTTGTGGTCTTTATACTATGTTGTTTATGAGATCATCAACATGCATCCTTCTAATGAAACTCCACAATAAAATTTAATCTTCTGTTTCAGACTGTATCAGAGTAATTTCCCTACTCTTGGTACATAACTCACTTCTTTTTTTGTGCTATGGACAGTTTGTATTCAACTATACATTGTTTTCATCTTGCCTCTCTAAGTTTTATCAAAATTGCATGCATTCATTTTGCAACTGAGACAGAAAAATATTTTCTTCTTTTTCTGTCTCTCATCACCTTATCTCATTTACCATTCTTTAAATAAATAGTTTGATAGTTGATTCATATTTTGCTTAAGCCTTTTATTATGGCTTGGTTGAAGGGGAGGCTTTCAGAAGCTAAGTTTGAATGCCTGGAGCGCAGCTCTCATTATGTTGAATTAGGATGCATAATTTATGGCCATATATTAGTTGTGACGTATGGAAACAGATAGTTTAACATTATTCTGATACAAAAAGAATTTAGTAATTTCTTAGATGACTGAGTTTGTGTGTGAGAGATGATAAACTAAACAAAATCAACAATATGTCAGGAAATCCTTCAGATATTTACAGCATAAGCTTTTCTGTGTCCCAGGAGATCAAAAGAAAAGTGTGTGGGTGGTACACTTACCTACTTCCCATCTTGAGGCTTACCAAAGTGTTTGTCAGTGGAAGATCTGCATTGAGCCAATCAGGCATCCAGTATTAAACAAAATGCATGATCTTTGTCCCCTTGGTAACAGTTGTGTTTAGCAGAATGCAAAATGTGTTGCTCTAAATCATTGCTCTAATTGGCACCTTTGTTGACAGTCTCAAAAGAAAGGTCAAGATGTGGTTAGGCGTGGGACTGATGTACTGTCTTACTCACAGCTGCAGCCTCCTTGGCTGAATGCAGCAATTTATTGAGCAGGCACTTGCTTTTTAAACTCTATGGATATTTTAGCAAATTCCATGAGTGGATACTGTTTGCATTTAATCTAATTTAATTTTTTTTCTTTTATGCTTTGCTACAGATAGTGTGATTATTGCATTAAATCTAGGTGAGAAAAGAGGAAAGTGAGATGCCAAGCTAGTGCAAAAATGCCTGTAACCCAGTCACTTAATAAATTTTCTTACTGTTGACAGGAACTGCTTTATATAGTGGAATATTTACACCATCTAGGCCAAGCTACTTTGGGTGTTTGAAAAAAATACATATTAGAACACCTGAGTTTAAAAATGTCTATTCCATATATAGTCATATTCTATGAGATGTAGGCACTCAAAGAGGGTGATTCAGAGCCCTAAATTAGTTGACTAAAGTTAGACATGTGAATACCTCCTACATTAACAATATGTTGTAGAGGGACAGAAAACAGGCAAGTGAAGACAGAAAGGGAGGATTGAAGTGATAAGGACAATAAATGAAGTAAGTCTGTAGTGAACTCTAGAAACTATTAGAAATCATTAGGAGCTTTTGACAAAAGGAAGGTCAGTTTTCTTGAAAGTACGTGCTCCAAACCAAGAAATATCTTCATAGGTAACTGTAACAATAGTGTAGGTATGACACTTTCAGCTGTGACTACCTGTACATCCATTTGTTGTATCTGCATTGCAATTGTTTCTGCAGTCCCCGGTCAATACTGGAGGATTAAACTACAGGTATAAATAATTCCTTCTTTAAAGAGCTTACAAGAAAAATAGGATTCATAGGTGAAGAATAAGAAGGGAAAGGGGAGAAGAAAGAATGAAATTACCTGCTCAAAGTCATGAAGGATAATAATTCTTTCTTATAACATGGACTACAATCTATAATCCCTTACAATTTCCATGTGTGGAAAGATTTATAATACACAACTTTTAGAAATTACTTTGTTTTTTAAAAACTTTGCCTTTACTACAAGAGAAAGTATTTATACTCGTGAGTAATGGTACTGCAGTAAAACAGTCTCATTTGCATTTATAAGGGTTGGGTAGAGTTCTTGAAAATGTAGTTCTTTCACAGTATTTATGGGTTTTATTGTGTTTTATTGTATTCCCTATTTTATTAAATAATTCATTTAGGCTTTAGCTACCTCTTTAAAGAGAAATCAAGAATTCTACATTCATCTGTCTGTAAATTTATTAGCTCATTAGTCACTGTACAAATGGATGACAAATCTCAATTTTTCATCCTCAAAATCAAAGGTTACTAAAAGGACAACATTCTATGTGTCTTAAAGTGTTTTGTTGGGGTTTTTTTTGGGTTTTTTTTAATTGGTATTTACCATCTACTTAGAAGACTTTTTGGCATTTAATGGGATTGCTACAAAACTTTTTTGTCATGCATGGACATTTATATGCACACACATACTAATGCTTTGCACCTATCCTTTTACCTATCTACTTATCCATCTATTACCTTGTTTTTTATCCTTGTGTAGGATAAAAACATTTGACATGTAATCATTTGTCAAGATCTAGGTACCTCTGAGAAATTTTCCATTAGAAACTGTCATTTTGGGCATATTGATGTAAGTGCACAATAAAAAAAATAAGTATCATTGTTTGCAAAGAAATGGGAAGCAAATTCTTCTGTTAAAATCGGTTAAGGCTGTTATTTCCCTTGCTGCTCTCTTTGATGGACTTGCAGTTTGCTGACTCATTGTAAATTGACTCTGTTGATGCAGTTTTGAAAGTTCATATGCTTAGTTTTGGTAAAGCTAATACATGAGTCACCAGCTGTAGACTCAGGGTTTCCAGTAGTAGTAACTAACAGTACAGATGGTCTGATATCAATCTATTTCTAGTGGCTCTTTCTACAAAAGTACACTATATTAGTCTAGAGGAATATTTTTTGATCGTATGTGGATTTCCTAAATTGTATGGTATTTTAGATTTGGGGCTAGATTTGACCTGGGCGATCTGTTAAAGACATTATATATAAATTACCCTATATATTATATTGTGGATGCAATTTAGCATCCAATGCCAATTAATATAACTCTGATCTTACTGTATAGAAGGCTTCAGCTATATCCCTGTTTATTGGCAGTGAAATACTAATTTCAGCTTTCATTCTTTTATTTGCTAACATTCAAGAGAAGTATTTAGGCATGTTGCCTTCTGCCTGAAAATACTGAAATTAATTTATATGGCCATTTATCCTATTGAACAAGAACATGTCAGTTTTTGATTAGCTCAGAAAATCTCAGTTTGTAATCGATTCCTAATAGCTATAGTTTTCTTTAGATAGGCTCATAAATTTTGTCTCTTAATAGAGAGAAATTGAACTGTTGCAGTGTCATATATTTAGCCGTTAGCTTTATAACTACTAAGTATTGAGGTATTTACAGTTCTAGAAAAAATCCTGAATGTTAAAGAATTAGAAAATAAATAAGATTTGCTTCTTATTGTGCCTATCATTTTATAGTTCTTCCCTTGTCTAACTTTCCATACATTCTTGGGTCATTTCAATACATTGTACAGATATATTGGATTAAGAATGAATCCTTGGGTAACAACTACTGCAATCAGACATGACTTTATTTGTTCTTGAATAAAGAGATAAGCCCTTTCATTTGACCACTATCAAATTTCTCTTTACTGTGGAGCAGGAGCCAGACACTGAATATATCTTTAGCATGGGTCATGTCAACCCTGCAAATATCATGGAGCACATTCCCAACATGATGCAAGTTTTGTATTTTGGCAACAGAAGGGGACACTTCCTATATTCCTCTTGTTGGTCCTGATAAACCTAGACAGGAAATAGGACATGGACCAAGCAGCACATGGAGTCATGTTCTGAGAGCATTAAGTTAGATTCCACTGGAACATTCTGAGCTACTTATGCTGTTCTTGATTTTCTGCTCTCTTACGACATCCACACTAAACATATTTATTTTGCTTGCTTATGTACACACTTTTGCTTAAAAGTGCTAACATTTTTTGTATGTCTGAATTACAAAGCAGCATATACCTCAAAAATGGCTAAAGCAATAGGCTTCACTTAGTAGCTGAAACTGTGTCAAATCTCCTTTTAAATCTGAACCTGTCTTCCTTCCTGCCACTAAAGGTGATTTGAAAAAAAAAGAAGAAAACCATTTACGAAACAAAAGTGGTTGTTGTATTGTAATGAAAGAAAAAAAAAAAAAAAAAGTGGTTTGCCTGTCACCAGAATAATTAAGAGCTGGTTGTGATTTAACCCCAGCTGGCAGGTCGGCCCCACACAGTCACTTGATCACACCCCCACAGTGGGATGGGGGAAGTGAATTAGGAGTGTTAAAGTGAAAAAACTCATAGATTGGGATAAATTCAGTTTCATTAAAACATTTACAAAAAAACATTTACAAACTGAAACATTTTAAACATATTTTTAAAAAAAACAAACATTTACAAAACAAAGCAAGGAATTTGTTTACCATGCCCTGTGAGTGGGCAGGTGTTTGGCCATCTCCAGGCAAGCAGGGCTCCATCATGTGTCACATGGGACTTGGAAAAACAAATTCCATCACTCTGAATGTCCCCCTTTCCTCCTTCTACCCCCAGCTTTATTTGCTGAGCATGACATCATGTTGTATGGAAGATCCCTTCAGTCAATTTGGGATCAGCTGTCCCACTGTGTCACCTCCCAACTTTTTCTGTACCTCCAGCCTCATTGGTGGGGTGGGTGGGCATGAGAAGCAGAGGTCTTGAGTCTGTGCAAGGACTGCTTAGAAATATGTAAGACGTGTGGGTGTTATCAACAGAAATCCAGAACATAGCACCATACAGTCTACTGTGAAGACAATTAACTCTATCTCAGCCAAAACATATACAAAATAAAATTCAGGATATTAATTATCTCATTTATTTCTTTAACCTAATGTATTCTTCATATCAATACATAGCATAATATTTCCAAAACTCGTTTTTGTTCTTGGATCTAGTGTTGTACACTTCAGGAGACATCACTGTCTAAGTTATTATCATCATGGAATGAAAGAAAACCCATTTTTGTTTCATATTTTTTTCCTTCACATTTTGAATAAAAAGATTAAATTTTCCTATAAACATGTACTTTCTGTTGTTATAAACTGTGACTGCTTGTCTGAGGCTGTAATATATTTTCTTGGATCACTTAAAGAAAGATGGGATTAGATATAGCATAGCTCAGCTTTGGTTTTTTTGTCATTTTTTACTGGCAGTAAGTTCATCTCAGTGCTTGTGTTTCCATGAAACCATATGTTTATGTGAACTCGCGTTTCACTTTTTGATGAATAAAGTCCTTCTAATTTCCTCTCACATCAGTTGTAGGACTCATAAGTGAGGTGCAAGTGTCATGTAGTCAGACCAAGAATATCATATATTTAGAACTTATCAACATAATTATGTGTTTTGTTTCATTATTCAGAACTTATCATCCCAATTGTGTGTTTTGTTTTGTCATTCACTTTCTTTTATAGTGTTTGCTTGCTGAGAATTTTCTTCCTGGCTTTCTGGAAGAATGCCAGACTCCAAGGAAGTTTTTCTTCCTCTTCCTTTTTACCTTCTTATTCAAATGCTCTTGTGTATTCAGCAAGAGGATGCCAGCTGCAGGAATTCAAACAGCAGAGAGTGCAGGAGAAGACAATTTTAGCACAACTCACTGTTTTCTGTAGTTTTGCACATTGATTATTGGAACATGTGCTGGCTAACATTGGAACATGTGGCCGTGTGAGATGGATAGCTATTGAACACCAACATTTTAGGATTCTGGAAAAAAAGCACATCATGTGTTTTTCTTTTGTTTGACAATGTGAGGAAGGGCAGTTTTCTGGCCACTTTAACAGCCATTTGCAGTCACTTTGTTTAGTGTCTGTGGAAATACATAGTGCAGCTCAACTCTGCTGTGAAAGCCTTTCAGTGTTAGTGTTGAGCTGTCCTGACTTATGTAAGCCAAATGTTTTCGAAATGGAGCCGCTTGCTGAAATCTTGTCTCTGGAGAGATGTGCCAGGACAGGGGCATATTGGTTTTGACTTAAGAACTTGTAACCATCTTTCCTATCTAGATTAAATATTACTAATGACAGCAGTTCTACAGGGAAACACAAGAGAACATTCTGTAGATAACTGTACAGGAGGGAGAGAATATATCTTCTCCATGCCTGTTGTTTTCAAAGACTAGTCTTAGAAAAGTAAAGGACAGGAGAAAAATAAATTATTAATACTGCTCATGAAATTTTAAATGTACAAACATATCTTGAAATATAGTAGCAGGAGGGTGATAAACCCACACCCTCTCCACTTTTTTCCAGTAGTGGACATGTTTGTGCAACAGCACTCAAGAACAGCTTCTTACTGCAGGTGCTTTTACCATTTTGGGAGTTCACTGCCCTTGTTTTGTTAGCCTCAGCAGTTTGAAAGTGTTGGCTCACCCGCAGTGCTTGCAAATATATCACTGTCCATGCTGCCTTTGCTTTTTGTATTTACTAGTGTCTTATGCTTCAGGGTTTTCGATGCCCTTGAGAAGCTGTGATCATTTTTTACATCTGAAGGAGTGCCAATTCATTTATTAAGACAGAGTCCACGAGGCCCGGATAAATTTATTCTATCTAACATTTAATAAAACATTAAATTATAAATGTGACTTCTGCAGTGACATACTCAGCATTATCCTTCCAAGGTTTATATTTGAGCGTTGCAGGGCCCCACCTCTCCAGAAGGTAATGTTCTATCAATCTAGCTCTGAGGTGACAAGGCCACTGATGTTTTTCTGTGGTGGTTATTTAATAATTAATTTTTCATTGCTAGCCTGTTCAATAAATGGATTGCAACATTTAAGACCAGTTTAATAGGTTTACAGGTCCCTTATAAATTCCAACAATGATAATAGTTAATAGGAGAATAATGAATTTGAGCTCAAAGATCTCAAGATCAATCAAGCAAATTAAATCTGGCCTAGGCTGTGGCTGCTGCAGTGGTTTTCTTGTTTGTTTGCATGTTTGATTGTGGATTTTTTCTTCTATAAAATATAACCTGTGTAGATTATTCTATCTGATGATTTGTTGAATTTCTTAGTGTTTCACTTGTCATATTAATTTAAATCTTTAATCTGAGGACATGGAATGCATATGAAGTGGCACATTAAATCAATATTATGTTGCAAATGATGTCTCCAAAGACGGTGCCGATGTGTAGGGGAAGGCAGTAATGGGAATAATAAAAAGAAAGTGTATCTTCATCTTTCTACATATGTTAGTGCAATGCTGTTTATCAATAAAAAAAAAATAAAGCACCACATACCTCTGCTTGTAAAGGCAAAACTTTTCATTGGGCTTTATCACATACTCAAAATACAAAGTAAAGAAAAAGTTCAGATAGGAAAGCCTTGCCAATTACTATGAGATTTGAGAGCATTAGTCCTACAAAGAAAGAGTGTATTGCTTAGCAGGGGTTTGCTTGGCATTTAAAATAGATGGTTCTTGATCTCATTAGAGTTCATGGTTTTCAGAGGTAACCTCATTAAGAAAGTTAATAAAGGAGGAAGGTACATTTAGTTTATCTTCTTGCATTATGTCTCACCCAGAGCCTGATTTTCACTTTTCTTCAAACTTTTCTGTATAAGCACTTGAATTGGGGTGATTCTGTCCTTTCACAGCCACTTCCACAGCTCTTTATTATTGTACACTGCAAAGAGATTCAAAGCACTGCTATTCATTCCTGGCTCTGAAATTATCTTACTGAACATCCATTCACTTCATTACCCATTTTGTAAATTTGTAAAATACAAACCAAGTTGATGACCTCAGTAAAAAGTATGAATTAAAAATACCGGATAAGAAAATAGCGTGTGAGATTCACAACAGTAAGAAATTGGGGCGTTCATTTTTCTATAGCTTTGGGATCTGCCTTAAGATCTTTTCTTACCAGTTCTTTTTAAAAGGAATTCTGGTTTGACAGGACATTATCAAAAAAAATTTGATATAACCTTGAAAACAAGTGGAGGAGAAGGGAAAACTCTGCGCAACAACCACATCTCTTGTTATCTAGGTTCTAGAGAATACAACCTTGGGTAAGACTACAAATTTAAACCAACCTCAGGCAACCAATACTGCATGTAACACATCAAGATATTTCCTTAACTTTCCTCATTCTTGACATAAACCAAGACTACCACCTCTCAAGCTTGCAGACAGTGATGGAGCAAGTAAACATTGCCTGAGCAGTAGTTAGCTATGGATGCTCCTCCAGTTTTTCTCAGAACAGCTTCCAGAGGGAGCACAGTTTGTGTACCCATATGAAGGCGGAGAAAAGAAGAGAAGGGCTTGGGAAAATCAGTTGTGTTGGCTATTGTAAGTAGAAGGAAAATGAACCTGCAATAATATGTCATACTACTAAACTCCAGAGAGAGGGTGGGAGGATATTGTAGCAAAATATAAGAGAAAAACTTGATAATGAGGGTATCACGAGATGATAAAAAGAGGAGAAAAGCTAGTAAACCTCCATTGCTGCAAGAATTAATTATTTAGCCTTGATTAGTGAGGACTACATGTGCTTAGAACAGGTACTACCTATCATTAACTGGTAATAGCCAGTTTCCAGTCTGGGAAGTATCTGATTAATAATTACTATCGATGTTGATGTCTATCCTGAAAAAAGTAGTTATTTCACTACTGTAATCTGTCCAGGTGCTGCAGGCTGGATTTGCCATGCTAGAACCCATCAGTATGACCTGCTGTTATTGCAATGTTTGCCATTTTCAAATTTGGATTCACAGTAATAGAATCATACAGTAGATTGGGTTGGAAGGAACCTTTAAAGGTCATCCAGTCTAACACCCTGCAATGAGCAGGGACATCTTCAACTAGAACAGGTTGCTCAGAGTCCTGTCCATGCTGACCTTGAATATTTCTGGGGATGAGATATCTATCACCTCTCTGGGCAGTCTGTGACGACTTATCTTGTGATAGGAGCCATTGCTGACCCATTTCTGCACACCATTTCAGTGGCTGGCAGTGACCATTTTTCCCAATGGTGAACAGTCATCCCTGAGAAGCAATGGGCACTGATCAGTGAATGCAAATTGCACTTAACTGCATAGCAGCTCACCAGCAGGGTGTAGACTATGTTGGGTCTTATTCTGGGGCAAGGAGATGCAGAAAGCTGTTACTGCTTCCTGCCAGCTATAAGGTCCATAAGCAGTTTCTGAAGTGATTTTGTGATTCACAGCAGGTGATGGACAGTGATAGGTTACTAGTGAAGTCTGTAGTGACTTCAGACAAAAAGCCGGGGGCTGAGGAGGGAGAGATAGGAAACATAGTAGGAAAACGGGATTACTATAACTAGACGAGAGAATCAGGTAGCAATTTTTTTTTAAATTTTTATTTTACTAAGACAGAAGATGTAAAAAACAGGCTTCTGAAGTAGGAGAGAAGAAAGGAGAAAGGAAGAGGGTTTACAGAATGGAAATTTTAGATTGAAATTTTAAGTGGCTCACCCCTTCCTTTTCCTCATGCACTCTCCTTTAGTCTAACAAATGTCTTGATATTACTGTGGCTGTAATCCACTTAATATATGCTTTCTGAATACCCATGCAATTTCAGTGAAGTCATTCCTGGAACATAGTGGGAGATTCAAACTTAGTTCATATGGGCCTACAGATCAGTCACTAAATCCCAAGGAATGCTATTTTCTAAAGGGTGGGAGGAGCATTGGTGGGTGGCTTGACTGAAGATAAGTATTAAGAATAGTTATGATAATGAGATTTGATTTGTCCTTGATGTACAATAAGTGCACAGAAAGGATAGCAACAGCAAACCTATGAAGTTGGAAATATATAAGGGGAAATCAGAACATTTAGCAACTATTCTTCCTCATAGAAAGAGTAGGAAAATTTATTAAAAGTAGTACCTTATTGATGGCTCCACATAGGCAAATGGGTGAGTATAGTAATTTGTTTAGTATTTATTTTATGAGGTTAGCAATAGCACTGCAAATACTGCAGTGATGCAGAATGATAATGTGCAAATGTTTGCATGAATTGGTGGCCCTTTAAAATGAATCCTGATACTACAGAAGCCAGGCATTTATTACAGTAGTCCTTACTATTGAGCAGAATTTAACCTGCTGTGTAAAATATCCTTTTGTAGCCCAAAATAAATTTTAAAGAGAGAAGGACTAGAAATACAAGAAATTGTATTTCCTTACCTGTTAGAAGTGCAATGAAATAACTCCTAAGAAATCAGCAAGGTGTGAGTTTTATTTAAATTGTACACTCAGTTAATTCCTATTCTGTATGTATGTAACTCATATATAAAGTCAGTATTATCTCAACTACTATGTCATCACCTTTATCTCTTCATCTCTGGGAGCTAGTTATTTTCTATGAATTTGGGAGTGAAAAATCATGTTCTTTGCACTCTGTCCAACAGTTCTTTGGTTTGGACAGAGTGCAAAGATCTGAGCAGAAAACCTTTGCTGCTGTGTACTGAGAATCATTCCTTAGCCCATCCAAAGTACATTTTGTATTTTCTGTAGTGCTTTCAGCCTGATATAATTGTCACTTTCTAGAAATTGGTGTTACTATTTGTTCATTTAGGATATGGAATCTTACGTCACTCCTTAAATACCTCTTATGGTTGAACATGCTGTTTAAAAGCCTGGGCTTTTTAATAAAGTATGGTAAGTGAGGTGTCAGTTCATTCTATTTTAGGTTTATGAAAAATACCATTTCAGTTCTACGGTATTGTAACATTTGGAAAATGTTGACTTAAAGACAATCACTACATATTTCTGCAGTAAATGCTTTGAAGACATTGCTTTTACAAAAATGTTAGGTCTGTAGGCAGACAAAATAACTCTTTCAACTCCATCTAAATGACTTCTTTTGTTCTAGTGCTACTTTCAGAGGACTCTGGAAGTATTTAAATGACCACATAAACAATTGGATTGTTTATGTGCCTCACTTTAAATTTGGGATCAACACAACACTTTTTCTTTTATTTTTTTAATGAGTTTCCAAATAAAATGCAGTTGTTAAGTTTTTGCTTACTGACTGAATTTCCTAATTTTCAGGCCATGCCGTGGAGGATCAGAGTGCTTGTCCCTCAGGGTCCTTTATTAACAGTAGACAGCATCAGAAGGAAAGTCAGTGAACAATGAAAAGCTCCAAAATGGAAACATTGCAGTGTTTCCACTGAACCTGTTTTTATCCCATATTTCTATTAGCTAAATTATGTACTGGAAAGCTTATTTTATTTAAAAAAAAAAAAGAAAGAAAAAATATATATGCACACACTGTCCAGCAGTCAATGGACTTGTTCTTCATATAAATACCTAAATCTCCTTAGACCCTGGCTGGGCTCTTAGCTTCAGTGACATCTTGAGGTAATATGATAAAACATGCTTTCCAACACCAACTTTTTCCTTTCCTGGGAATCAACTACTTGTTATTATGAGAACGTAGTCATTGTGGTCCTCTGGCTCTGATAGACCTGATCAAATAACTTCCTATCAGAGTGGCCAGCTTCTTATTTCCTGGGAAAGAAAAAATGTGTTTCTTCCTCACCATTCTATTAATAGTGTTTAGATTCTAAATGGATTGGTCTTGAGGAATTGAATTCATACCTGCTGAAAGCACCAGCTTGATTCAATCAGCCATATAGATCATTTATGGACCATGGGCAGCCTCAGGGCAATGCTTCTTCAAAAATAAGTAAGAAAGTATGATCTGAACTCTGTATAAATCCGCATAAGACTTATAGCAGGTGGGTTGAAGTAAAAGTAATTTAGAAAAAAGATTAGTGTTCCTTTCAGGAATATGCAGATTAATGAAGTAATTAGGACAGAGGGCCAGATCCTCAGGGCGTTGTAAATCATCATCACTTAGCTGAAGTTACTGAAGCTATGCTGATTTATAACACCTACAGAATTGATCCAGTAGCAAATCCTTAGTGATGATGTTGGTGTTTTCTCCTGGTAATAGAGCTGCCGGCATCTGGGATGACAGTTTGTTTGAGGGCCAGAAGTTCAGAATATAGATAAAAGACAACATGCATATTTAGAGCATGTGGGGAACTTAAGACTGCAGAAGACCTTCTGGAGTTTCTGTGTTCAGTTCCTTTTTACTTTAGCAAGCAATGACATCTTATCATGCCATTCAAATTTTTTCTTAGAAACAAAAAGTGGTTGGTTGAGGCAAGATGGTATTTTAAGCACACACAGCATTACCCTGAAAAACAGATTGAATAGAACTTTTATCACATGCTGCCCTCTGGTTTCTTTTATGATCATAATTTCATCTTTCATTTGAGAAAGGGAGGAAATTGTCCACTAAAAAGGTGGTGATAGGAGGTGTGCTGTGTGTGTTTGTGGGATTGATATAGATGGCCTATGTTTCTAGAACATTGAGGAACATGGTAAAAAGGCCCCGAAGTTGACTTGGTGCTCTGTAGAGCAGTATGAAGCTTCATTTAACTTACCACCTGAGGTATCTGTTCATCTGGGAACAGTCAGCACACCCCAGTTCTCTGTGCTGTGTCTACTGAGCGAAGAGTTTGGTCTGCCTAATCTTTAGTGCTGGCAGCAATATGCAAAGCCAGAAGGACAACAGCTTGGCTTACAAGTAGCATGCTGAGTCTGCAAAGACCAGATAGATTGAAAGACTGTCTATTGACTTGTAAATTCAGGAAATTTGATAGTGAATCCTGTGGTGTACTGAAAATGCAAAAGTGTTCTGTACTGTTTATGAATGCAATTTACAGAATAGGATTATACTTTGGATGAAAATCAGCTTTTTATGCTGAAGTTCTGAATAAACTCTGGAAATTTTTGATTAGTAATGAAGTGTAACCTCAGCTCCACAACATTTGAAATTTTTTGTCATTGTTTTTAGCTGGAGATTTTTGCTTGCTTCAGATACCAGAGGAGTGCATATGTGACAATGTGGTGTACAGGGGGTAAGATGTGAGAGAAGGAGAGAAAGGAGGGCTTTTTTGATCTTCCAAAATACTGTTCCTGATTACTGAGAGGGAAGATAGCATGGATAAGCATTTGGTGTTCATTCCCTAAACTCAATCTTTTTTATTTAAATTTGTCCAAATTTTCATATCTTCAGAGAAGAATTAAAATGAACATTTTTCTGAGAAATGTGTTATGATATTTCTAGATGTATTTTTTTCTGACTAGCTTTGAGAGTCTCTGATGTTTTTCAGATTCAGTTAAGGTACCATCAAATCTTTGCAAGGCAATGTATACAAAAATTGACTGGCATGAAACACTAATAAAAGTTATCAAGCTTGTTGTCTTTCCAAATCTGCACGTTCTTATTTTCGTTATCAAACACAGAATATTTTGAATGAGAGCTGCTTTATTTATTCAACTAAATTGTTTTGGAACAATAAGAATAACAAAAGATTTCCATGAGTATATTGCTGGAAAATTATTATTTGCTCCTCCTAAGAAAACGTTGGCTCTCCTGCAGTAGTGTAGCTACATTTCAGTTCTGGAGCTAAGTCATATTGACATTAAAGAGAGCCTGACAATGGTCAGCAGGTTAAAATATCTTAATATTTAGCTGGTGAGTTTTGGAGTTGTGGCTTCAGGTTTTTTTGTTTGGGTTTTTTTTTTTTTTGATTTTTTAGAAGGGAAAGGTATTTTTGGTGTTGTTGGGTTTTTTCCTTGATTTGTTTTTAGAAACAGTTAGAAGAATTCAGGTCATGAAGAAGTTCACATCAATATCTGGTAAATATAAGATTTGAGACAGGACCCTGTCGCTTGCCAGAATACCATAAATTCAGATGATATTTTAAGTATCAATAGTAGTGCATATGTTCACTGGCTTAGTATTCTTGAGGAAGTTGCACAAGAGGGGACAAGTTCAGCCATATCCATAGGAAAGTGGCAGTCGGAAGGAGCTCCAGAGGAATATGGGTAATTTTGTATAGTGCTACTTCCATTTTCTTATGTATTCATCACTATTAAAGATTAGTTGGGGGATGAATTGCACAGTTTCTTAAGGAGCTCACATATATATAAATACAATTTGGATAATGAAATCTAAATTTTAGAAACTGTTTGCTAGCTATAGTATTTAATGGGAAATGGTACATGTTTAATCAGCATTAACACCAACACCCAACAGTTGTTTTAGTATATTGCCCAATAAAGAGCACTTTTTAGACATACTATGCAATAAAAGTTATTAATTGAGCCAAACTTACTACACTAAGAAAAATTAGATTAAATTGGTAAGCTTGACTTTTTTTCATAGATATGTGCACATTCTCACTATTATAGACTGTTAGAAACTCCCTTTTCATAGTAGTTGCACCAATGTGAAGCTGTCTTGGTCTGCTGGATGACATACAAACTGTCTTCAATTCCCCTGGCTAGTACCCATCATGGGGAGTCTGTCTGTGGATGTGCTTCTGTCTGTGCTTGATGCCATGCAAGACAAGAGCTGAAATGTATCCATTGTACTTCATCTGTAGTACAGAAGTTTTGATGCTGCAGACACCAACAATTCTTTTTGAACAGCACAATTCAATGTATGTATGGAAAATTTAAGATGTTCTGTCCAATTGCTTTGTGGTTATCTTGATTTTAAAAAACAAAAGATTGAATTAGCCAGTACAAGGCTGGTGGTATACATGGCCTTAGGGATATTGGAGAAAAAGAGTTGGACGAGTCAAAACCTCAAGAAGAATTAAATTAGAGCAACCGAAAAAAACAAAAGCAGAGCAAAAGAAGATGAAATTCATTGACTCCACAACTTAAAATAATGTGCTCTTGTAGATATTTGTAGAATTTATTGCCATGTTTAGTAGAAGATTTACAGCAAGTTATTTGATGGAGTCACTATAGTAAATGGAGATGTTAAAAAGATGAAGGAAAATAAAAATCTGGAAGAGTCTTTACACAGACTAAATTTTCATTAAGTCCTTAGACTATTTCTATTTTATTCTTTGTTTCAATTTAGGATAATATATTTCTTTAAAAAGATAGCAATTGAGCAGTTGGGGAAATGGTTAATATTTTGCATTGATCTGGCCTCTGCATTTTTTCTAAGGTGTACATCTGCAGAGAGCATTTACCCCTCTTCTGGGAGCAGCTTGACGTTGGATAGGAGGAGAGAGGGAAGAGGAAATCTGCGACAGATGATGGGACTTGCCATATAATAGAGACTTGAAATTTGCTGGGCAGAGCAAGGAACAGAGGTGCAACCAATTGTAGGAAGGATGGAGGAAAAGGAGGCTCTTTTTCTTTTTCTGTTCTTTTTCTTCCCAAAGGGACAGTCACTTCTATGACGTTTGTTGGTAATAGGCAAGCTATTGTAAGCTGGCTGATCTGAGAGAAATCATGAGAAAGAGACACAGCAGGCCAGAGAGAGATATGTCTGTAGTCTTTTCTCTTTTTCTCATCTCTGGTACATTCAGAGGTTTTTTTCTATATTATGTATCTGGTTTTCTGAATTAATCTCTAATACAGCTTGGTCTAGAGAAAAAAATAAGTAGATAAAAGGAAAAAAAATAGTCATATTTTAAATTTCTGTTAAGAGTACCTGAAAAAACAGAATTGGCTGGTTTGCTTCCAAACTGTTGCTGAATCAAGTCTTGCCATAATCATAAAAGAAATTTTAAAAAAAAGTTATTAGAGATGTTATGCAAAATTTTCCAGATGGCAAAGCCTCAGGAACTTTTAGCCTGATTATAAGCAGTATGAATAACTTACTCTGATGGTCACCAAGACAGCAGCCATCACGTTTGGTGACCTTTCCTTATCATCAGGTGGATTTGTTGTAGACACTAACGGAGAGCACAGACTTACTGCCAAGGCCAGTGTTTTGGGGCATTTCAGGTTTCCCACAGGAAACTGACTACTGAAAGAATTTTTCTTCTTTCATAAATGGATTTTCACCTGAAACTTTGGGATGGGTGTCAGGATATTATATTGACATCTATCCTCAAAAATTCAAATTCTCTTTGGTCCTATGTACAGTGAATGAGTTAATCAGGAGCAACCAGGCATTTCTGACAAGCACAGTAACGAGCATAATAATGTGGAAGAGGCTTTCAGTCTGTGGCATTTAGGTATGTTGACAGTATACATGCAACCATTTTGAAGTACCTCACGTAATACACTGTGGGAACAGTGAGGAACTCAGTGAGGAAATATCTAGGATAATGACACATACAGGTGAGTAACTGGGTTCAAAATGCCTCTGACAAAACCTAACATATCACAGTGTATGGGTAGATGAATATTCTAATAGGACTATGGAGTCTGAATGCATGTGGATATCTCTCTTTCCATAAATGCTGGATTTAGGGGAGATTTTCTTAGAGTTATGCTCTCACTGGACCTGACCTTTTTAAGTCTGAAACATACCTAAAATTCCAAATTCTTATATCTCCCTGTGCTGTACTTCCAGTAACTTCATAAGGGCAGGCAGCTCTCTGACAGGTATTTGAAGTAACAAGGTTATTTACCTTAGCTATATACATGACATATAAACCATTCAATGAGGAGTGGATTTTATGTATTTTCTTCTTGGAAATGTAATTACATCTTCATTTAGATATAGACTGGCAATTAATATGAATGAAAATGCAGGATGATTTTATAAGATTTGCAGCTAGACAATTCAATGAGCTGGCTAGGGGAAGATACTATCTCGTCCAGTTTTTTTGTGTAGTATATTAGAATGAGTTTGTGGCTCAAAGCCTTTTCCAGCCATCTACAAACAGCAGTTTTCATTCACCATGATTAGGACTGACTTTGATATGAGGTCAGCAGCTGATTCACTAAGTATCTTGACCTCCTTTCAGTGTCTTATTGCTACACTAAATTCTGTCCTTTTTATATTTTGTCCCATCAGCTGAGTTCCTATCGTTGTTCTGTGTATGTGTAGTGGCTTTTTCACTACTTTGTGGTTTTGTTTAGTCAACGATACTCCCTTTTATATGTGTGTACATCTATAAATACTTCTTTCTGTTTACAAACATCAGATCCTTTTGCCATAATACTTTCTACATTAACTGACATTTTGTCTCCAGAAGGTAGAGATAATTCATCCATGGAAGAGCTGTCTTCAGGTCACACAGGTGTGTGTATACATCTGTGTTAAATTTCTTGATACTTAAAAGGAATCCAGAGCCTTTCCTACAGCTTCCATATAGCGTCAAGACCGTAACTGAATTGTGATAAACTTGAAATTCATGTTTTACAGAGAATTTGTCAAATTGACTTTCTATTTGAATTCCAAATTGGATCGGTCATACCGAACTTTTTTTTTCTGCAATTTGTATTTTAAAAATATTTTGAAAGACAGGAATGAAATTTATAAAAGGTTGACAGCAACATGGAAATCTGTCATGACATTATTTTCTCATATTTTACCAGTCAGCCTGTATTTCATACTTTTTTTCTTGGTATGTCATAACATTTTTTACCATATGAATATGCATTACACTTACTATTCCAGTTCATTTTATTATAGCTTGTGATGTTCAAAGGAAAATTTTAATTTTATTTACTATTAATCAAAGTTTTGATTGTCTACTCATTTTTTTGGTATGTAAAATCAGTCTTACTGAAGTCATTAGCTCCACTTTGTTTGAGGGTAATTGTTGTTCTTTTTTTTTTTAATATATTATATATATTATTGAATTAATGAATATAATTTAGATTACTGAACCTGATAATTCTTTGGATGAGTTCACAGCAAGGGCACTTTGGGCTGAATGAAAAGTTGTAAAACTTTAGCCAATAAACAAATTAATGTGTCAACAGTGTACACTATTAGGCAGTGGTATAATGCTGATCATACAGCAGTCTTTAATCTTGAAAAGGAATAAGATATTATACTCCTTTTTTAATTTGTGCTTTTAAAAAATGATGTGAGAGTAGTGGAAATTAAGAGCAAGTTTCTTCAAATTATTTTTTCAAATAAATCACTTTTGAATAGGTCCTAGCTTTAAAAAAAAACAACAACAAAGATAAACAATGAAAATAGTGTAATTTAAGAGGTTGCTTCAGCTTCTTAAAATGCAATTTGTTTAGGAAATTAAATGCCTATTATAATATTCTGAGTGCTATCAATGGAATTAAGTGAGGTTTTTATTTTCAGGAAATGATAAACTGTGTAGCAGACTATGCCACACCCTGCAGTTTCTCTCCCCCCTTGTTTTAAGATTAAGAGCCTCAAGTATCATTAACAATCAAGGCAGGCTTTCCTACAGGAACAGTATCATTACAAATAAGTAGCTTAGCACTCTGTGCACGTTAATGCACAGAACAAATCCTAGCACTGATTTGCGAGCTCTAAAACCCATTAGAACACAGGCCCCAAAAGGGGCAAATCACTGAAATGTACTAATTATCGGTCAGGCTCTTCAGAAAGACTTTGGGTCAATGCCAGCCATTTTTAACATTTTCAGTAAGTTTAGACTGAGTATTCTGTTTGGTTCCTTCAAAGAAACTTGTAGGTAGAGAATTTGTTTCATGCATATGTATATTGAAACCTTATGGATTTATGTGAGGTTTTGTGTTAAAAGAAAATCCATATTTAGTGAGTTCCTGAGTATTGCTGGGATAGGAAGGGCTATCACACTGTGCCATTTCTGAAACCTAAATTTAGGCTGTGCTTGGTTCTTGAACCTGTCCCAGTTTGTATCACCAGTGTTACTTGCCTGTCTGTTGCTGGGGAGCTGAAAAGCAGTCAGCATAAAATAATAAATGAGTAAATGTTTACGCCGATGTCATGCCTGGTGCACTGCAGACTGTCTGGGGCGGGGAACTTCTCTGTGAAAAATGGATAATCTGTGAATTTATGGCTCTGTCAGGTCATTCTCATGTCTAAGGGAATGGGTATAGTGGTTATCGACCAGCAGAGAATTTATATCTGGGATTGACTATCGTTTTTCAGTACAATGGATTGTTTCTCACACGTCTCATAAATAATGCTCAGCTTTTCATTCAAACTGATGAGTATACCAAAAAGTTGTATTTTCTGCTTTCTTTCTGCTTGGTGTTCAAACAGTGTTGACATCTTGCCACTTTCTTCTGCTGCTTTTATATCTATGAGGCCTGAGAGAGAAAAGAAGATAAACAGCTATAGAAGTGCCTACTTGCTTTTTTTTTTTTTTTAAGCAGTCAGAAACCATTTATTAAAGGATGTGTACTGACACTGTCTCTCATCCTGGCTGAGTCAGTGGTGATGGGAATGGTTCTCTACACTCTGGCATCTCAGGTTGAAAATGCTCCAGGAAGGTCATAGAAAGTAAAGCTTCCACTAAGCAAATGGGATGTTCATTGGCTTCAGTGAAACTTAATGTATTTTTACAGTACAGAGGAGGCTGGCAGGAGTTTAAAAGAATATATTCCTTCAAATAAGCTATTCATTCATGTAGGAGCTGACAAAAGCAACCACTTATGGTCAGGTAAGGTTGTTCTATCTAACTAGAATCAATCCATCATTTACCCTTTTGGTGAGAGGACCACAATCCTACACCACACTTTCTTTCAGCTGTTTTTGTGGGAGCAGTGGAGAATGGGAGGAGACAAGGTAATTCAAAGGGTCATAAAAATTCATTGTAGGCTCTTCCAGCCTACAATGGCTGGAAAATTCTACAATTCTACAATTCTTCATTTGTGGGGAGGCACACAGGATTTGGTGGAAAACATTGACCACAAAACTTGTGGTTTTCTAAGTTTCACAGGGAAATCAGATGTCAGTATTAGGGATATGGAGCCTCTTCTGGTGTGACTATCCTTCTGTCCTCTTCAGAGCCAAGGCAGCATTCACTCCTTTTCTCCACTAACTGTGTTGGACCCCAGAGCTGTCTGCCCTGTTAGTGTTTGTCTAGCAACTGTGTACTTTGGCAGGCCACACTGGGGATAACACTGCAGCTTAATTCCCAATTTAGCTTGAAGTGAGCCAGCTTTGCTTTTGCTAGTAGTGTAGGCATGGGAAGTGTGGTGGCAGCTCTTCACTGAAGTAATTACTCAGAATCTCCTGGATTGGGCAGTCCTTAATGGACTGATACAATGGATACACATCAAATGTGAGTGGTAGGAACTGTTGTACAGTTTACACCACAGCGGTAATAGATCTCCTGGGGATTTGCACCTCACAATACACTGAGAGCTAGGCATGACTTCTCTTTTGGGGAGGAGGAGGAATTGGTTTTGGTTTGTTTGGCTTTTGGGGGGGTTGTTTGGTTGATTGGTTGGTTTTTTGGGAGTGTTGTGTTTCTCTTGATTTTCCCTTCGGCTTCATTCTCCCTCAGAACAAAGATGTCCTAATTTGTTCCTTTCAGGAAAATGATTCCTTTCTACTGATTTCTAATGCTTTACTTGTACTATCATACAGTGGAAGTACTGCATGGTTTTATGTTACAATGCATTCCTTTTCATAATAAGAGCAAGTTTGATTTGGAAAGGCCTGAAGTGGATAAACAAATAGATTTTTTCTTAATCTTTATTTTAGGTTTTTTTTTTTTTTTAGTATTCTTCAGCTGTATTATAACTGCTGTATATTAATTTGGATTTTTTCCCCTGTGTCTTTGTGAAGGCAGATTGTGGTTGCAGTTGTAGTAGATCACCAATCAACACTAAAATATTTTGCCTGGATTTTGAACTCTTAATATCAGGGTTAAAAGATATTTGGATTAGGTTAGGTTTGAATTATTTCTTCCTCCTGTTTAAGGGAAATACAATTAAGGCTGAAACAAGATCTTTTTTGCTTCATAAAGAGAGAACAGTGTATCCGATATGTGTATCTTTATTCTCAAAGTCTCAGAAGTGAATTCATTAGAAGGGAAGCTAAAGTAGTGATTTGGTGATAAGGCAGCATGCTTCCACACGGAAGATTTAAGTTCAAATTTACAGCTTCATGCTTTGGAGTAGCTACTAATAGGAAGATATAGTATAACTTCTTAACAATTTTTCCCTTGTCATGCGGTGAATTGCAGTAGTTGAAAATGGGTGCAGAGGCTCTAGTCAAAGAATGAAACCTATTCAGGAGTTCCTGCAATGAACACCTCCTATCCCATGGCAAGGGACCATGCTAATCGAAACACTGAAGAAGTGCAGGGTGAAACTATTTCTAAATGCAGGTCCAATGTTAGCTGTGTTGTGTTTTTATGGTTGGATTTGGGGGTTGCTTTTATTGTATTTTCTCTTGAAAAGAGAATTTAACTGTAGCTGAGCAGTAATACTTCACCAGGCTTTGCTTGCTATAGCCTGCTAGGCATAGTTCCCCCGGGAACAGCATACTCCCCTCTGATGCCTCTGAACAGCCAAGGTTTGTTTTCCTTGACCTATGGATTTCATCCCAATCTACAGGGATCCTGGAGCGCAACTGATACTCTCTCCCTTGATCCATCTGAAAGCATACCGTGTTGCTGTATAGCTGGTGGGCTTAGACAATGTATACACATAAAATAGAAATCGCTGACCTTGTTTGCTTATTCTAGCATGGTCTTTTTTATCCATTATGAAACTGAGATCAAATGCACAGTAGTGCTGAAAGCAAAAGGCCTGTCATGGACAACCAAGGGAATGTGTGTCCAGTGACGAGGATCAGTAAAGGAGCTGCATCTGCCTCACGTGATGCAGAGTTAAATATGTCTCAAGGTCCCATAAATGTAAGTGACAAAGAAGCCTTGCTGTTCTTTATGAGCTTCATCCTTTATGAATTGGTATACTTTTCACAGCATACTATTTCCTTTCTGTATCCCCCATGCCAATGTAGGTTTCATATCTAATCCCTTGGATTCTATCGATGTGTCTAAAATGCATCCCATAAGCTCAGTGAGAGCTTACATCCAGTATTTTGAATAAGCAAGTAGGATTTCTTGAATAGTACTTCATTTGTAAGAATTTTCATGCATGGTACTGTGGTCAAAATTGTGTTGATAGCCCATAAATTTCTCAAGAGAAGAAGGATTATGTGTTCATGATTTACACCAAAAAATTATTCTTTCTGCTGATATTTGCTTGTGGGTTGGGTTTTTTTGTTTGCTTCCCAAAAATGAAAAGGTTGTATATTTAGAGATGGCTGTAAGTATGCATATTTTAATTGTATAATAGATATGATGCGGTGCTACTCAGAAATGATATGCTGTGATAAAGCACTGAGCCGAGATCTGGTGCTCAGTCTCTTAACTTCTTTAAAGATTTTGAATAACCCTTGGTAGCTCACTTATCTCTGTAATTAATTTCACATCTGTGAAGTAAAAGTGATTCTTACTTTTTCTCTTCCTTATATATATCACTGTTAAATAGATGAGAGAAAGATTCCTTAAAAAGAATATTTCTATTAAACAAATTGAACTTGCTGTGTCTTATCTGGGTTTTCAGTTAATCCTCTAATTTACACAAATGATATTATTAAAAGTAAGAAAGTCCTTTTTCACTGCTGTAAAACAGTAAGGAGAAATAAAGTCTTTTTAACTATAATGAAAGAAGGAATCATTATTACAATTTCTTTTTTTTTTTTTTAAACAGAGAGCTTTATTATTGCATGAGGACAAATCTTTCTTTTCCCCCCTTTTCCAAAGTCATATTCACTTTTCCATTTGTATCCCATTGATCAATTTGGGGTTTACACATAAAAACATAATGAGATTAATGTGTATTTGCATTATATAGAGCAACATATACATTTTTAATGCCTTGCACACAAATTATGGCTTAGACTATTTTTATAGCTTTCCTTACTATGAAACTCATACCATTTCATTCAGTGAGTGATTCAGTCTCTAAAGTCTGGCAAAGTAAATAAACGCCTAACAGCACAGTGAACAACAATGTTATACCTTTTAGAACAGCAGTATTACCTTTAAATCACGAATCTGTCTTCACAGGGCTTGATATAGAATAGTGCATTTTATTCAATGTTGGTGCATATTATTACTAGAATGAGTATTCAGACAGCTTAGAAATTAGTAAGAGAAAAGCAAAGTTCTATCATGTTGTCCTAAAACCTAGTAAGTTTCTTAATAATCAAATATTGAGGTGAGATCTGGGAACAACTAATGATTTCTAAAATGAAGGTTCTGCCTCAGCTGTGTAAAGTGGATACTTTCAGGGTTTGACAGCAGCTGAGAGGATGTTTTTGAAACTGGATATGGTTAAAACTGTCCTGGTTTTATACTAGGACGCTTACTTTTTACCATAAAAATGTATTTTCTTTACCTATTACAGTACAAAAACCATTTTGACGTCCAGTGTAGCTGCAAATACAGCATTTAATTTTCAACATATATTTTCTTTTCCCTCTGATTGTGAACAAAAGTGGTTTGAGTGACTTTAACTAATGGAAATACTATGAAGTAGGATTTGGATTATTATATAAATTCTTGATATTATTCTGAGAGCCTAATAAAAATACCAGAGCTAAACTTCCAAAGATATTTCTTCCTATTTGAAAATATCATATGTGTATGCTTCAATTTCTAAGTTTTGGGGCATGCAAAATTGGGGCCTGATTATCTTATGATAAGCACCTATTGCGTATGTATGCTCAGTGATCAGCGTTATTAATGCAGTAATGGTTATTAATGCTACTATTATTCTAAAATAAACAGAAAGAAATGGTTCCGTTCGAAGGGACCCACAAGGGCGATCTAATCCAGCTGCCTCTTGGATTTATCTTTCTGATATAAGTTTGGCTGAACTTTAATACCTAATTTGAGAGAACTTAAATACTTATGTACTTAAAATAGGTAAAATCATTCTCTAAGAGGTAAATATTCATAAATTGATAGAGGTCATGTATCCACAGATAGAATTTGCAAGAGAATGATTTCATACTAACTCAAAATTCAGGCAATTAGGCCTTACCTACTGGCAAGGCCAACTTGGCGAAACATTTTTTAGCTAATTGGGAAAGAACAAATCCAACAGAAACTCTTTACCTTTCATGAATCACAAAGTTACTCAACTAAAGGCACTGAAATACTTTTTGATGCATGCTGATATAAAAGATTTCCTAAAATCAGACAAGATTTTGAAAGCTAAAGCTAGATTTGTTATTTTGAAATTTTGGGGAGTTTTGGTTGAATAACCGCTTTTAAAAATTCCTAGTGTTTGTTATAGAAGATCAATCCTTAGCTTATATTAGAGAAACTGTTTCGAGTTTCATGTGAGTTACAACCTTCCATATCATTGTGCCATAAAAATCAACCTTACTCTTTTCTCTCCTCTCACACTTTCCCCCCTAAAATGCTGTTATTTTTATCTTTGTTACCGCACATATGTTGAGAGTTTATTCTTTCTCTTACAGGAATTTCTAGGCTTCTGAGTCCCACTGGAAGACAGTAAGCTTAGGAATTGAATGTTAGGAAGAAATTATTTTCTGTGGGGGTAGTGAGGAATTGGAACAGGTTGCCCAGAGAAGCTGTGGATGCCCCATCCCTGAAAGTGTCTGAGGCTAGGCTGGCGTGGTCTAGTGGGAAGTGTCCCTGCCCACGGCTGTGGGGTTGGGAATACATGATCTTTAAGGTCCCTTCCAACCCAAACCATTCTGTGATTGGGTTTATGCAGTAGAAAACCAGCAACCTTAATTTAAAAAACCAGTGGAGGTATTTTGGAAGGTTTTCTTCTTAAATTGATAAAGGAGCATTCAGACAATCCTTTCTGCTAGCATTTCTGCTAGAATTTCTGTATAATGCTGAAACCTTAAGCCATTAAAGCTGTTAAGAAATGGCTGTGATTATACCTATGCAATGAAAAAAAAAAAAAGCATAATCATGTGAGATTTTTAAAGTTAGGTGCTGTTTATAAAAATTATTTTAATTTCTTTTGTGCTGACTTTTTTCTAACTTTTTAATCTATGGTTATGCTGGTAGCTGATTTCAGGTTCTGAGATTCTGACTCAGTCCTATATGCATTTTTATGTAAAAGAAGAATCACTACAATTTAGAATTTAGAAAAGCTACATTTCATGTCATATTTGAATCACTTTTAGTCAAATACAAATTGTTTTCTTTTTTATTTTTCTTCTGTAACAAGTCAAAGAAGAAAAGCTGGCTTTGAAATCAGCTAAGTCCTAGTATGATTTTGCTTTTTATAGTGAGTAAAAATAGAAGAAGTGTCTTAGTAATTTTCTTTGTTTGTTTGTTTTCTTCAAGAAAGCATTTTTGGAACATAATAGGAGATTTAGGGAGATGCTTAGAAAACAATTATCAGTGTAAGTCAACAGCTTTTCAGCAGGTTATTTTCTTATAGAGCCTTTGAAGGCCATACATTGAGACAGTGTGACTAGGTGGTGTCTCACCTGACTAGCATCTTTCTGGAGTAAATAACCTGAGCCATTTTTCTTAGTGATGCTTCTGGAATGCTTTGTTGTGCAGGTAGAGAAATAGCATATCTCTGTTGCTCTAAGGGAAGCTGGAGGCAATCATGTTGCGTCAGAGTTTCGGAAGACAATCGTGTATGAGTCTGATATCACCTGCGTGCCAAGTCAGAGATCTTTTGACTTTCAATTTCTCTTTCTTATGATAACTTCTATGGATTTGATTACTGAGTCTTTTATTTCTGTCAGCTTTTGAGGTAGCAAAATATTGTGTTAAAAACAAGTGGAAAACTTTGAGATGTGCCTCCAAGTGCTGATCTGGCAAGTATGAAAGTCAGTATCTCTGTTCAGTACAGAAAGCTGGAGATGGAATTCCGGGCATGGAGGAGAGGTCTTTTGGTGCATATTAAGAACCTACACAAGCGTATAGAAGTTCTAATCCCTGATCCCTAGTTAAGATGAGAAATACCATTGCTTTATAATTGTGTTTTGCACCTTTTTTGATGTTGTTTTGGTCTGTTTTGAGAATTAATTACACAAATATTTCACTGAAGTGATTTTTTCAGCATCAGTGATCTCCCACACATGGAAAAGCTAAAAATAGCTATTACACTGGTTTGATGGACAGGAACATGATAGGAGAACTTAGATTAGCTTGGAATTTCCAATTAAATAGTATGACAGTTAACTTTTAAGGCCAGTGACAATAACCCAATGGTGTATTAACAGGAGGGATTTCAAAGAATATGTGACATCTCATTTCAAATAATTTCTTCAATGTCCAAGAATATAATCTTCTTTATGTTTGCATATGTTGAGTAAAATTGAATTCCTAGATAGTTTGTCATTATTCATTCTTGTGGAAATTATTGAAACTGCTCTTACTCTTAAAGTTTGGCATAAGCCCTTTTTCAGTTTAACAGCCCTGTGATTTCATCAGTGATATGTTTTTGTTTAACAATACTTTATCTTTGTTCTTTGCCTACTCTATAAATGATGAATTACAGAAAGATTTTGAAAAGTGAAAACTTGACATTGCTCTTTGAAGGGTTAATTCCTTTTGTCCCTGTGTCCTCTCTGCCACATACATTCTGAGATTTATTTTTGAAATACAGCACTTGAAAGTGTTGCTGTGAGGCTTATACCATGCTGCCTGTTCCTCCTCTCTCTGTGGGAAGTTGTGGTTAGGCCTCAGGCTTGTCTCACACATGCACCAAATTGTCATTCAGAACAAGAACAGAACGATCTACTATTGCTCAGTATTAGCTTACATTTTGGCATCCTTCAGTTGGAAAGGCTTTAATTCCTACTGACGGGGTGGGTATTTTTCATAGGATCATAGAAATCAGGATTCCTAAAAACCAATTGGATTGCATAGCACCAGCCTCACCTATAACAGGAATTTTCTAGACTGATTTGAAAAAGTGAAATCTTAAATCAAGCATCTTTTGCCTTTCATCTCATTAGACTGTGGCGGGGGGAGGGGGGCGGTTGTGTGTGAAATTTGTTTTTCTTTCTTTAAATTCCTTGATTTTTGTATTTAGCCTTCAAACAGCTTTTATTATGTGTCTTAACTGTTCTTAAGTTTTAAGTCTTTAAGGGTTTTAGGCCTTCATCCTAAAGGTTGATATTGCAAAGGAACATGTTAATAAGAGCTGAAAACATTATTAGATATTGAAATGCTTAAAACAGGGATGGGATATAATTTTCCTGTCTTCATGGGAATTTACAGTTACTATTACCAATTAAATTAGTCTGCATGTGTATTTTAATGAATAAAATGTTTTATTTTAAAAAAAATATGCTTTCACAATATATGAAGCAGTAGGCAAAACTATCAGCTATTAGTCAATATTTTAAAGTTGTCATATATTCCGAATTTTCTAGTGCTGACAAAATGAGATAATTTATGAGGCAATTTGCAGTATGACATAAATATATAGCATTCATCAGATAAAACTGGTTGCTGAGGAATTATACCATATTTAGTAGCATTAACTTTTTTTGCCCTTTACCTAATGGCATAAAATGCTTCTGGAATGAAAATAGTTCTTTTCTTGAAATATAACCTCCATTAATATTGCTTGTAATTTCTGTTATGTATCACCAATTATATCTTGGCACTTTGCCTATCATGGTAGATATGCTGTTAGAGTTGCAAAACCATTTAATCTAGAAGACCTGGTGGACTGGAACAGTGCATTATATTTACAGCAGAGAGAGAGAGGATTTAGGGAGAAATGCAATTTTCCAGAAACTCTTGCTAATGGAGATTGGATGCCTACCAGAAATGATGCTAAGGAGATCTGAGGTATGAGAGCAACAGAGAGAGAGAGACCTTCTGCTCTGTTGCCATTCAAGCTGTAACCTGCTATGACAGTTGTCAACATTGCCCTTTCTGATTTCTCCCAGTTGTATTCCATTTAATATAAGCACATCAAAGAGATGCCTGCTGGGGAATCCAGAGGAAAGTCACTGCAGGAGGCTGGCTAACAGATTTAGTCAAAAGTATTCTTGCCCCCTGCTATGAGCCATAATTTAATGAGCACTTCACAACAACAATATCAAAACAGGTATGCCCCTTGCTTTCAGGGGAGGGAAGAGGTGAGAAGTGTGGGCTTCCAAAATGCATCACATGTATACTTTTTGGAGCAGGAATCTGAGCCCCTGTCATTTTGTCTTGTTACAGTGAGCAGAGTGTAGAATTAAGTTAAAAGTTGACCTGTTATACAACATGCATGATGTTTGAAGGCAGACAAACCCTGCAAGGTTTTCTTACTGACTCCCCAAAGATTTATTTATTTTTTATCTTTGAAAATAAGAGGTAAGTAATCAGGGGATTGGTGGTTTTTTTTATTGTTTATTTGGGGTTTTTTTGTTTTGTTTTTAATTTTAAAGGGAAGATAGATATTACTAAAGCAATAGACAAAGTGCAATATGTTTTATGGAATATAAGATAAAAAATTAGTGGAATAAACCAATACAAAGCCTATAATGTATTGGAAATGTTTAAATAAAGATAGCAATTCTACATACAAGATACCTGAGTGGCTTTCTCTTGTTGGTTTGGAGAAGGGATAATTGTACCCTCTACTGGTACAACCTCTTGCGGTAGAACCTCCATTTTGCTAGAGTGGAAAATATAGCAAAGAATCACAAACCATTCATTAGAATGAAGCAGTTTCTTGTGGGAAAGCAACTGATCAGATCTGTGGTACGTGTTTGTGGGAGCAACTCAAAGGACTCTTCTGAAAAGTAGATTGTAGCCTCAGTTGAAGCAATGGGGCTTCACGATGCAGTAATTTTCCAAATATCGTGCAAAGGTTGCTCAGAGGTACGTCACCCAAACTCAGGTAAAACACCTACATGACTACAAAACGAACTGTACAAAATGCGCACATGCACGGGAGAATCATCCTCTGAAGTACCAAGAAAATAACATTACCTTGTGAAGGGTTATGTAGTTTTGTTATATTATGCAAATCCATTTAATTGTCAAAAATATAGACACACAGTAATCTCTAGCACAAATTTCACAGGCTCAGAGGTAATTATTTACCTTCCGAGCCACAGAATTTTCCTTGTGTTAATGTCCTATAGACTTTTTGTCTATCAGTTTACAAATGACCAGTTTTTTAGATTATTCACTAGAGTTTACAAAATCTGTTGTTCTATGATCCTAACTTAATTTCATTTTCAAAGAGAAACTGTAGGAGGCCATCACCAGTACACTAATATGGGACAAGCTGTTACTGATATCAAATCAGAATTCATTAAAATATGATGGTGGACATATCAATCCTTTATTAAAGTCAGGTTATGCTAGTGCATTTCTGTCAATGCAGAAGGTGAATAGTTCACTCAGGATTTCTAGTGCAGTTGCTTATAATTAGCCTACAGGATGTTGAATGTCAGTTTGTTACATATTTATGCCCCAGGGGTCTGAATATTTCGTTTAACATATCATATAATGGACCTTCCCATTATATCCTACCTTGTTTCCAGTTTTTCCTTTTCTTCCAGTGGATAAAGGAATCTCTTTTTTACTTACCAGAAAGCCCCTTTTTTATACAAACCAGCATTATTGAAATGAAATTGATCAGTCTCATTTTCTCAGTTTTTCTGGGTCCAACTATGACTTTTAAGCTTCAGAGAAAACGGACAGCTGGGTTTGTAGCTTGTAGGAGTGCGGATATCACTGAAGTCTAGATAACATTAATGTGACTGGAAGTTAATTTGCTTGTCTACGTGCTCTGCATTGTGGGGTGCATCTTTAGGTAAAACAGTTGTGCTGGAAAAGCAGTCTGCCTTCAGAGCTGGGGAGTATGAATAAGAGGAGATAAGAGGATTCACAGCCAGAATAATTTCTAACTGATGCTGTTAAACCTTGATTTAGAATATTTCTGCACAGCTTGGCCCATGCTCACAAAATGAAACTGGTGGACTGTGCTGAGATCATAGGCAGTGATTAAACATTTATAGTTAAAGTGGTATACTATGGTATTGCTGCTGCCCAGAGGCAAAGTATTGTAATGCAGATTCAGTATTGCTGCTGCAAGAACTCTAAAACAAAAGGGGACTTTGAGTCTCTTCTTTGGTACTTGCTCCAGGCTGTTCTCAAAACCACATGTATTCCTCTCCTTTATTTTAGTAGGGGGTCAGGGGGAAAAGTAAATGAAGGCTGCTAATAATGCTTCAAATCCACACTTTCCATTCTTTGTCTGTACTTTGGGTCTGTCCTTTGCTTCAAGTTTATTTCTGTGTATATTAGGTTACTCTGCTTTAGTAACTGCTTTACGCAATTAAATTCTGCAACCCTAATGAAAGCCTGAAACCCTATATAGCTGTGTCAGTGGTGATGGCCCAGTGGCAAGACAGGTAGGTTAGCTAGAATGTGTGCTATTAGACGGCCACCAGTTGTTTTAGACTTTTGAATTTTAAAAGCATTCCTGTCATATCCTGTGATCACTTTAGTGTATATAAGACAGTCTTGTTTAGAATGGGTGTGCGCATCTTGGTTTTTTTTAAGTGATTGTAAGAGATGATTTCTTGACTGTCAGCAGCAGCTGGTATTATTCAAGAGTCCCGTGTGTTGTGCTTTGTTTGTGTTTATTTGCATACCAGAGACTACTGTTTGCATAATAAGACCACTTCTAGTTTAAGTCCCTGTATGGCTGATTGCACACACATCTCACCATGGTACTTCTATTGTGCTATCCTGACATCCAGCTCAGCTTTCTCTCTCACAAAGTGTTGACTTGGTAATGTTCATTGTTTCTGGAAAAAAACCAGTAGGGTCATGGCCAAATGGTTTTGATGCTAATTGTCATAATTGTTATGCTTTGAATTTCCTGATGCTGACAGGCTGGTGAAAGAGGAAGTGAGAAATGGGACTTAAGGACATAGATCATCACATCTTCATGATGCACATGGAACAGTTATGATAAGCAAGTGCTAGTTTACTGCAATAAATGGCATTGAGAAAAGAAAAATGGTTGTCTGCTTAAGTGTCTTAGAGGAGTAAATTCTAGGATGAGCTGCCATGGGGAAATACGGAACATGGGGACATACAGGAAATACGTAAACCTTTTTCAGTCTGCACTTATTGCTACATTGGAATTTACACTTTTAAAATCACTTTGTAAGCATGTATACCATGTGCTTAGAGAGGACTTTTATGATGAAATTACATAACATGTGATATGATTAGCTAGTGCCATACTTCAGTGTAACAATTAATGTGATTTAAAAAGAAGGACCTGCTGGTGAGGCACCTACATGGACATGTGCACTGGTAAGTTCTTAATTCATATGTAGCTGAATATAAGCATGTCTGAAAGCTGAGCATGACCTTTTCTCTGAAAAGGATTGGAGATTTTGACTGGTTTCTTAGAGAAAGCATGGTCCAATTGGTCCTTGTAAGAGATAAATGGCATCATCTCATAACAGAAGTGCTGCTGTTTTCTTTACTGTTTTTTATATTTTTTATGAAATTTAGCTATCCTAAGGGTGGCAACTGTGTTCCACAAGCACGTAACTCATGTCAGCACTTGAAAAAGGGAAGAACAACACAGTTACTGGCCAGTAAAATACAATTAAAGGCAGCATCTTGTTTTAATGCCGAGTTTTGAAAACAGGGATGACCTTTAAAAGTTGTATTGTCATTTTTCTAGCTTATGACAGAATTTATACAATCCTGATTTGTCACAGCCCAGCATCATCAGTTGAGGAGATTTGTGAAACTTCTTGCTGTTGCTTATCTTTTTCTTTTTATCTCATTCATTTCTTTCTGCTTTTGTGTTTATCCTATCATTCAACATAAAGATAACTTAAGCTTCACCCACTGTGAGGAAAAGGGAAGAAGTGCAAACTCACATCTGCATGAACATCAGCATGTCAGAAAAACAGGCATTTGTATGAGAGGAGGATTAGTGAGTCCTTTCTATGGCCTGCAGAAAAGGAAAAGGAGAGATGGAGAAACCGCAATAGATAGACAGAAAAATAAATTAGGGCCTTTATGGATAATGCCCTTACAAAGTGTGGGTGTGACATAAGGGCTTGGGCAGGGAATTGGGAATAAGGTCTGTTGGAGACATAAGAGTTTTTCAGTTGACTTATCTTTGACCTTAGGGAACATTTTTTGTGCCTTGCTTCGCTTGACTATATCCTAATATAGGGTGGAGTTTTTTTGTTTTGAGTGAAGGCAGAGGGAATTGGTTGTTTAAAAAATGCTTTGAAATTCTTGGATGGGGATAAATGACTCTTACTCAGGCAGTTGGCATCATTTTTATACTTGCATTCTGCTGAGAAACAGTGAAGGGAAAGTAAAAAGTAACACCTTTCACACCTTTTATTGTCTTGCAAAGTGTGTAATTCTTTACCGTGGTGTAATGTAAGTGTAAAAATGCTACTGAACTAGAAGAAAACATCATTTTATGCTTATTTTTCCAAGTATGGATCACTACACAATGATCAAGACTGTAGCAAGTCAGGCTTTCCTGGTAGATACAGGGTACCCATACTGGACAGAGTATGTTACTATGCTCACAAATTCCCTTGAGAAACCCTCTTTTTCCTTGAAGAAGATATTTCTGGTGGGAAAGCAATCAGAAACAACTTTCCTCTGTCTGTACAGTCTACCTCAGTGATGGCTTGAGACTTCATCTTGAAAGAGGAGTAGGAGAATATGGCATAATTGCTGAGATAATCCTGCCTGAATTAGTATCAGTTGTTCATCCGATTTATTGCCTCTTCTTCTGTCATACCTGGTGACAATAAAAGTTACATAGACTGTGCTATCTTTTGTTGAGCAGTAAACCTGAGCTTTTTACTGCTTGCAAAACTCAAGACTTTCAACTTTTCAACTTTCAACTTTTTTCTATGTGGCATGCCTCTGAAAGTGTGGCCTGACAGAAGAGGCAGTGCCTTCCTGCATTCCCTTCACTGAACACCATCTTGCATGATGTAGGAGTTAACTATTTGCATTCTCTTATCAGCTAGAATCATTAAGTCAAGTTGGACTCCAGTAAAGTGGCTGGAAACAGGCCTGGAGAGGTGGAATCCTATAGATTTAGCAGAGCCTAGAAAAGAAAATAGTTTTCATTAGTCCCACATACTTTTTTTTTTTTTTTTTTTTTGAGAGGGTTTGTTTGGTTGGGTTTTTTTTTGTTTTGTTTTGTAGTGGTTTGGTTGGTTGATTCATTGTTTGGGGGCTTTGTTGTTGTTGGTTTTGGTTTGGTTTGGGGTTTTTTTCCCTGATTATAACTTATTGTGTATATGTAGCGATCTCTTTTTTCTATAAACAGTGAAGGAACAACTCCAGGTATGTGGGAAATGGCCTATGATGTGAAAATTTAAATATTTGATAAGTGTCATTAGCATCTGTATTTTAAACACATGACAGACAAATTCCCATGAAGCTCCTTCATATAAGAGCTTGTTAAAGGCAAAATGTGTCTCAGCCTAAAGTCATAGTGCACTCTTTAGATAATGCAAGTTTCAAAACCTTACCCAGGTGTATTTCAACCCAATGACCAAGATATAGAGCAGATGTCTTTTCTGTAATTGATGATAGTTTTATTGACAAATAGTAGATCTGTGTTGAGAGAAAGGCATGTGATGGGCACTGTTGTTGTCCAAAGCACTGCTATTTACCTCTGTCTTCTCTGTAAAGGACCATTTGAAGTTAGTCCTCTTGCTAATTCATTCACCCCTTTCCTTAGAAGGCAGCTTTGAGAATGGCAATGATTAATTTGTGTGAGAATAATATTTTAGTCCTGTTTAGGTCTCAAATATGATAGGATCCCAGCCCTGGAGGTCAGATTTCTTTGGCCGATAGTGAACTCTGGTTGACTGTTTTCTGCTGTGATTCTGTGAACCATATCAGTATTGATCAGAATAAAACTGCTTTCATGTCTCTGATCTCTGACTGTGCTGTAGAATAACTCTTGTTTTAGTCAAATTGTGCTTGGGTAGTTTGCTGAAATTTTTTTCTTCCTTTCTTTTTTAAAAATCTCGGTTTGCATGATATTTGGCTATATAACATATTGCTTGCATAAACGGGCAGGCTTAGTTTTATTAAGCTCTCTGAAGGAGCATAAGAAGACATTCTCATTTCCCTCAAGAGTCATTGTATTGGACTTGACTAAGATTGAGTTTCTTATTTTCTTCCCTCATCCTGCTAAGAAGCAGAGTGATAGAGTTTGGGTAGGTACCTAGGGTACAGCCAGGGTCACCCCACCACAGTCATCAGTGCCCAGTTACGATTATTTTGTAAACATGTTCTTTAAAATTGTGTTTAAAAAAATGAGTTGTAAGTTCAGGTAAGTTTTTTTTGTGTGTCTTTACAAAGCTACATATGGCAGAATATCCTGCTGTGAATTTTGGCAAGGAGAGAAAAAAAAAAAAAAAAGAAAAAAAATCTAGTTGGTACAAAGTGCAATGCTTAAAGGGGTATGATGCAATATTTAAGGCAATGTTTCATGGATCACCTCACTCTCTGAAACAGTAGTAAAACTCCAGAGAAAGTTGGAGTCAGATTTTGAGCTGATCAGTGAAGCTTTCTGCCTTTATATGAGAAGACCATGTGACTCCTTATTTTAAGTTACCTGTGGCCCAGTATTACTGCCTGGGTTGGAACAGTACAGCATTTTAGTGGCATACAGTGAGATGGCAAGTTTAAATAGGGATGTAAGAGCTGATTAGGAAAATGTGCTCCTGAGGAAATTGAAAATTTGGATAGTGAGAAGTCCTCAGATGGGAGATGGTTGTCAGTAGCTACAGGGATGTTTTAGAAATCACCTGTGCCATGTTTGATAATCTCTGCAAGCTATCCAGCTAGGAAGATCAGACCTTTAAAAAGAGAATGACTTACAAAAGGAGGCAGACGAGAGAGGAAAAACCTATTGTGGCTGTTCAGATGAAGCTTAGTGGCTAATTTACTTTATTTCTTCAGCAGCTGTAAAGGAACAGTTTCAGAATCTGCTAGAACAATTAAGATCCATGTGTATACACATTCAATCTGTATTAACACTGTTGAACTGTGTCAAACTGATACATGAGTGAATTCTCTTCCTTTGTTTTGTTTTTCTTTCTAAGAAAACCTGAGAGATATGACCAAGATGAGTCTTACTTGTTTATTAAAGGAAAAAAAAAAAGAAAATGAAAATATAACTATTTAAAACAATAAAAGAATAACCAACTTAAAAGAGCAAATGAGGTCAGTTATTCAAAGGTGAGATAATCTATGATACATACTGAAATTGCTATTGAAATAGTAAAGCTAAACCAAACAATATCCTCACTCAAGCTTCAACAATCTCTAAACAAATGATGAATTTCTCTTGCTTCCATATTGAAATATGTAGTTCTTTTCTAAGCAGTATGCTGCAACTCATGGGTAATCACAGCATTCTTCTTGCTGTAGAGCAGAATTCTGTTTTTTAAAGCCCTAAGTAAAGCAAATAGCAACTATGGACAGCAGTAAAACATGCAGGGGTAGTGATTATTTTCCAATAATGACTTTTTAACTTTATATTGATAAAAATACACTTTCATGTAATATCGATGCTGAAAGGTTTTGTTGTTTTTTTTTTTGTTAATAGGTGGAAGCGGATTATAAATGAATATCAGTGAAACTATTACAGGCAGTTATTAGCATCTCCATAACAAAGTATGTATTAGTATTAGGATAACTATATTGTAGATATACTGGATTTTTTTTTTTTTAAATCTTCCTTGGCTTTGTAGAGGTGTAATGGTCTGTGCATGTTGCTAGCAGAGAATCTTATCCTTAGGCATGCAGTTCATTTATAAGAAAGTGAAATATTCATGTGTTGATGTGACATGAGTACCTACTTTTTAAGTATGAGGTTCTATAATCAGACATAGAAAATGTCACTGTTTTATTCCTTCCTTCTTTAAAAGTGATTAGGAGGAGATCTTGACTCGTGTGACTATTAATTTATTTTGTTTTCTTCTGAGTATGATAAGCTAGGAGATGCATACTGCGTATCATGCTGTGTTTTCTGTTGTCATTTTGAGACGATCTCCAGACAGTAAGGTCAGGCAAAAAGTGTATGCCAAAGGGGCCAGACAGAGGGAAGATGGTCAGATGAATTAAAAATAGAAAAAGTAGATAAATATTCCAGACCTGTAAAGTGGTGGGCTTTAATCTCTCAACCTTCTTTATTGCTTTTCTTATCCTCACATACTGAGTTCCTTTTGAACAAGCAGGTATACTGCACAGTATAAGAACTTTTCATTAAGATGTCAGTTAAGATTTATTCCTAAATCTTAAAAACATCAGAGTATTTATAACTTTATCATCTTAGGCATTCAAGATGATTTTTCATCAGATTTTGTCTCTAAAATATATCCACAATGTTTTTTTCATGTAATGACTATAAAAAATATTTTTTTAATTTTAACAAAAAAATATTTTATTTACACTTTATAACTCTTGTGAAAAAGTTCTGTTCAAACTCTTCTTAATTAGTTAACCTGAAAAATATCACTTTTTAAATGGGGAATAGGTGTTACTATCTAAACATTTCAGATACCTCATACTAGGAAAAATATGTTGCACATAAAAAAACAAGCAAAAAAAAAGTATTTTCATCTGTCTTTGCATATCTAGGAGACATGTATAGCAAACAGTGTTTAAATTGAACTTAAATTTTAAATGCAGCCACCCACCTACCAAAGCAGCACCAACTATTACTGAATTTGCAAAATTGCAACATCTACTATCTGTCACCCAAACCTCCCATAAATGCCACCTTCTGCAGACGTGTAAGGGTTTTACTGCACAAAGACCATTCCTGGTCATTCTCTCATGTCATAGATCTGTTGTGGAACATGTTGACAGAATTTCTGCCCAAGGAGTTAAATTAAACACCTGGATTCTGAAACTGTTCAGGGTTCATCAGCCCATCAGGGAAAATTGCCTAAATTTGATATTTTCACAAGGTTTGCATAAATGAACCATCTGCAGCAGTGTAATTTATAATCTACACTAGCTAAGGGTTAAAAATGTCTAGACAAGAAGAAGGTTATCCTAGAATACTTTTTGCAAGCGGTCTCCTGTCTCTAATTCTCAATCTGCTCCCTCTATTTCAGTGACCCTTTTTTTGCTATTATTTTTCTTTTTAATAAGTAGATAATCTCAAGTGCTGGTTAGAAGGAAATCTGTATATTTTTAAGACCAATAGTTCAAGTGTTAAGTGCTGAATTGTTCAAGCCACTGTTTTTGTTGGGATTTTTTTTGTTATTGTTTTGTTTTTATTTTATTGTCATTGCTGTTTTTTATTTGAATATACCTGGCCTTATTTCTCAGAGGACAAATTAAGTTCTCTGCTATGGAAGTGCAAAAGGATACATATATGTTGTTTACAATTCTTACAAGTGTTGTGCCTGTATCTTGGCAAAGAGAAACTTTCTTTTAAGATCAGGATAATGTACCTAGTCCATTCCTTACAAAATTCTGGTTTGACATGTTTATTCTCCCTTCTGGATCAGAGTTATATTTTACATAAAATGAAACAGATTTACATTATGGGTTAAATGAAGAGACACCTATCTGGAATTTCAAATTCTAAGATAGGATGAATGTCGAGAAGAGTATGTGTCTCTTTTATTCTAGAAGTGCTGCAAAAGACAGTAACAACTCATTTTAAAACTAGAGCACCAAAGTATCTTTAAAGTTCATTTTGATTTGATTTGACAAAAGTAGGAGACTGCTTTGCTTGCAAGCTTGTGTCAGCTTCTGTTTTCTCTTATGGAGTGGAAAATGAAGTGGTTAAACATCAGTAGTTGCCACTGTTTAATGTTTTTTATGAACAATGAGATCTACAGCACTGAACAGTGGAACAAAACTCTATCTTCTGCCTTGAAGGTAGAACTCTAAGATTCTATGCTGTAAATCTTAGACCAACAGCATTCAAACATATTGTAATTAACTGACTAATATTGTTATTGGATAATGAGTTTAACATGAGATTTATGAAGGCACAGGAGTATGAAAAATGTCCTAAATTGTTCAGTTTCCTTAGGTGAAAGGAGGATGCAGGCTCTCATCTCTCCACTAAATAAACTAAAAGGTGTTTATTTTAGATTAAACTGATGCAACATTTCATTGTATCAATTCATTGCTTTGTCATTATAATGTAGTCACTCTATAAAGGTAATATATTTTTCTGAAGAGAATAGTATTTAGAATTTTTTTTAATTTCTTCCATTTTTAGAGATAGATGTTCCACTGTGAAATTGAATGTGAAGAAAATGAATGTATGTGTTTGGTTGGTTTTACTGGAATCCACCATTTCCTACAAAATCCACCCCCTGTGCTATTCCACAGTTGTGTGAGCATAAGTGCCTAGTGTGTGGTTTGGGGCTTCCTGGAGTGTACTGAAAATTATTTTCTCTCCAATCATGCTTGTCTCAGTTTGTCCCGTGGTGTTTCAGGAAGTCTTTGAAGAAGATGGAGAAAGTAGAAGGGCTAAACTTTATTTGAGAACGTAGAGAAGCCACAAGAAACAGAACTGATAGAACATATTACGAATGTCTTAATCATCATATTCTCTGTCTTTTACAGCTTTTCTGTAATTATGTAAGCAGCTCTCAATGTGTAAAAACCTGGGAATGTGCATTTGTTAGCTTGCTCATATTCATAATGTGACACAGATGCAGTATCTTAAAGACAAAAGTCATGAAGGCTTGAATAGTTTTCTGCTGTTAGTAGAAACTCTAGTGAGGTAGGAAATAGGAGTTAGGACTGTTGCTGTCTAAATATCATAAATGCATTACTATGATGAGGTGCTTACACTTTCAATGTATACTTGAATTTCTTCTTGACAATTTTATCTCTTCTTTAAGCACAATAAGTTTTAAAACTTCTTTTTTCACTTTGTAACATGTATAATTACCTACTTAATGTACATTTTGAAACACATCTTCAAAGATAGGAATGTTTTAATTGTCTGTGGAAGTCAGAAGCTGAGGAAGTACTGAATATTAAATAGCAAATGTAGTGTGGTTCTGACGCGTTAAAGCTAGAAGTCTTTACTTTAGTCTTCCTTAGGAAAGTTTAGTAATGTGCAATTAGAATGTTGGTAATCTGTATTTTGGTTTCCAAAATGCATCTTGCACTGCCAAGGTTTCTTTTAAAGTGATAGTTGATATTTCATTTACTGTGATTTAAAATCAAGCAAGCCAAAATTAAAACAAGCAAAGAAAGAAACCCCGCCCCTCAAAATAATAATAAAAACCAACAGAACAACAAGAACAACAACAAAACCACCAAAACAAACAAAACAAAAACAAAAAAACACCCACCCACCTAACCAAGCAACCAACAAAAAAATCTCCAACCCTCTCAGCTTTCTTCCTTATCTAGAGTCCTGTTCCTGATGGAACAATCCAGTGACAATAAGAGGTGATAGTGAATATTCATGTAAATGATTACACACGAGAAGGACTAGTATGGAAACTTGACAAAAAAGGAGCCTAAGTGGGTAGAAAAGCCATAAATTCTGTGAAATAAAAGTGAGGAAAGTTTTTATATTGTGATGTTACCTCATCTGCTAGTCTCTATTCTTTAGGCAGGATGTCAGAACAATTAATTTCTAGAAATTTATGATTAGTAGATTAAAAGGCTTCATAAGGGAAGATTCTTTTTGGAACAGCTACACTTAAACCGTAGCATTGTAATCAAAGTCACATAGATGGGAGCTATAGAAAATATAGCTCTTGACCATTTTTTCAGATAATGGAATAGGGTTATTCCCTATTAAAAAAAAAAGAAACTAAAAATCAGGATTGTTAACCTGTTCCTTAGCAAAACTGTATGATTTGTTTCAGAAGCTGCAAATAATCACCTCAGTTCCTTGCAGATCAAAAAGTTAAAATATGTGACTGAGCTATAGCTGTCTTAACTCCAACTGGTTTTGGAGATAAACTGTATGTTCTTATGAGTCTCCGTCTAAAATATCTTTTTCCCTCTTTAGGTGTTAGCTGATTTCTGAGGAATTCATCTGCTGTTTTTTTTCAGACAGAAAGATTTATTTGGTGTTAACTACTAAGGTCTTTCACACTAATATTTATTGCAGTAAATTCTATGAAAATAATTAATTTCTTTCTGGAAGGGAAAACACTATCTTCTGTATAATCTCAGTAAGTTATTTACAGAGAATAAACTGTTATACATTAGAAATTCATGACTTCAACAGTTTTCCACTTTTTTTTTTTCTGCTGAAGATAATTAGAATTCATGTAACCAGACCTACTGTGAAAACAGTCTAAGGTCTGAGTAACAGAAATCTGTTTTTACAGTAACAACAATATTATTGCACAAATAAAAACCGAGGTCTTCATTTTAGTATTAAAAAGCAGAAAATAACCACCAGGTAATAGTGTTCCCAAAGGGCTGTCAGTAGTGTTTTCTAATAAAGCAAATGACTGTGTCTATAAACCCATACATTCCCTTTGCACATTAAGCAGTGGATGAGAATTGTTAGAAGGAAAGGATTTACTGCTTGCATGGTAAACACTGGTAAAGATTTGATAAGACAATGTTTCCTAAATACAATAACTTTCCTAGCCCTTCTGCATGGTTTTCTGAAAGACTATGCATTATAGCTGCAAAGAGATTGCTCCTGACAGCAATGTTCTTCATATTAGAGCATTGTCAAAACATGTGTATATATATAAGGACAAAAACCAGCTGAAATACATCACTTGCTGAACATATTGCTGGACATGCTCAATCTGGCTCTGCAACTGCATAGCAAAGCTTAAGGCACTCACACAACAGATGTAGTGATTCTGGGCAGTGAATCTATACTCTTGAAATTATTATTTTTTTAATAGTTGTTAGTGAGGCTTGAAATACGTTCATATTTTGGGTAAGGAGGAGAAATTAATCATCTTAATCGCATAAATTCACATTTAACTTTTGTGTTTTGACCAACATTGTTGCTTTGTACATGCTAAAGGATGGTGGAAGGTATTAAAAATTGAGAAAGAGAAATTAGCTTTTCGTGAATTAATTTTCTTATGTGATTTCATAACTTATTGTAGTCATTGAATCACGTATTTACTGCTTGAGGAGTTGCATATATTATCATGCTGATTAGATGACAGAGATATGATTGAGTTTGAGTAGCTGTTATATACCATCCAGGTGTTTACACTTCCTTACTCAAGTGAGGATGAGACTCTATTTTTTGTCCATAATGTTTTAGATCTCTCATTGAACCACTTCTGAATGTCTGTTCTCACTCACTGGGAATCTGTTTTGTGTGTGCATTCATTGTCTTCATCTCACACAACTTGACATTGTCAGTTGAGTGTGCTGTCTTTTAACTTCTGCTCCAGGAAAAGCATCCTAATATTTTTATAGTCAGGTTTAATAGCCAGCAGAGAGATAAAATTCTAAAACTAACACATCTTGACAGAAACTTTTGAACATTTGTCAGACATATCTGGATTAGGAGGCCAGCTCTCTTCTTTCTAAGTGTTATAATAAATGACAATATATAGAGATGGAATGGGATTTGGCATTATATGCTTTTCCAATGTATCCAATTTAAAAAATATGCAATTTGGAAATATTTTACTTTGCACCTGAGGAGGCCTAAGAAATGTGGGTACTTGTCTCAGGCCTGTAGATGCACATGTGTGATCATTAAGTTTTTGGATTTTTAAATGCCCTAAATGATTTTCTAATCTGTGCTTTGATCTTTTTGTGATTTGATTTATGGTCTGTGGTATCAATAACAACTCAGGGTTGCTCTGAAGCATAGTTTAGGGACAGACTTTCTGAAGGAGGCACAGAAATAATAGATTACTCATTACTGTACAAGATCTGTGTGCCCTACTTCACATGTAAAGAAACAACTTGTGTTTACCCTTGGATCTGATTGAGTTCTGTGATTCTAGTTGGGAACTGTGACAGCAAAAATAGACATTCTGCCTGAGGTGATGCTGTTCCTATCTCTCCAGTGCAGATCCTTCTCTATTGCAGACCCTGATTCCCATTTCCCTTTCCACCTCCATCATACCCAGGAAAAATACTTGAACCACCTGGTGCAGTGTATCTGCAGGAATCAATTTTCATTTCCCACTGGCATGTGAGCATCCACTTGCAAGGTGAGTCAGTGGAAGCTGGCTGCTCCTCTGTTGGAAGCAGTGCATGAATTGCGGAGCATTACTGATGTGTTGTGGAGTGTGGGGAGGGAGCTCCTGTCTCGTTTGCCAGCAGTGCTACTTCAGAGAGCAAAAAGTCACATCAGAGTGCAAATGAGGGATTTGTATCACCAGCTTCCCTGTGAAGCGCATTGTGCTTTACTCTCTCTGTGAGAATGGTGAGAGTGGTACAGCCGCCTGTCAGCAGCCTGCTTCTCCATGCAAGAGTAGCTGATGGAGTCAGTGTTCATCTGTGAAAACATCTGGGTAATTAAGCTGAAAGCAGAAGAATGTGAGAGTTCAAAAGATAGCAAAAAGTTTCAAATATACCTTCAGATAGAGAAATTTGATTATCACATGCTCTTCGCACACTTGGCTACATAATTCAATAGATATTGATCAATTGACAGGTGCATATGTCAATAGCATTAAGGACTATTATACTGCAGCTAGGATAGAAAGGGAAAAAGGTGATCTCTTTGAAAGATATTTTCTTGTAAATACACATCACTCACACCTTCTGTTCAAATGAGAATTATGCAGCTTTCTACTTTCTGTTCCCATTTGCAGGGGTTTTTTTAAATTTTAGAGTATGATTGGTGCAAAATAAGGATTTAGCTAAAATAATCTTATTTCATCCTAAAAATAAAAGTGTTTTCAAATAAAAAATGTATTGTAATTGCAATAATAACTTGTAGGTGGTGCATATGCTCATTATATCAGTATTAGATGAAGTATTGGTATGGTAGGCATAAGATGAGAATATCAATGTGTGTGATCTGTAATTGCAATATGTTGTTTTTTGCAGAATGTAATTTTCTATATAATATCTACAGATGTTTTAAAAACAAACATAATTCTCAGAACAGATGCTTTTCTGAAGATTAAAAGTGCATACAGCTGCTTGGTCTTGGTTTTTTTTTGTTGTCTGTCGTTTTTTTTTGTTTTTTTTTTTTTTTTTCTTTTTAAATCACGTTTTTATTTTAAGAGATTGTGAATGTCTTACATTAAGGATTAAATTAAGGTTGGCATTAATTGAGAGTTGTTTTCCTGTTAAAAAACCCACAAGATTTTTTTTCTCAAATCATGAATTCTGACTTTCTCTGATAATGTGTTGGATTCAGCTGGGAAGCTAGTGAATGTGCACAGATGTGAGATAAGTTTTGTTCTACTCTGAAGTTTTGTTGGGAACTTTCAATAGGAGACTATTTAGGAGAAAGGCTCCATGATTATTCATTTATTCCTTTTTTTCTACTATATTGCAATGATACTATTCATGTCACAATTCAGTTTCTACTATTTACATTTTAACCTGTAAATATAGTCAATTTTGATGCTGAAAAAAGAACTGTGTAGTGTTCCAGTAACTCATCTGCTAACATAGTTGGCCAGCTTTGATGAATGGACTCAGTCTAAAGAATTCTCTACTATGATGTGTGATACCTTGAACAAATAAAAATCTGTTTTTCATCCATGCCTTGGAAAGAATCATTTATATTGTCACATATGAATGACTTGTTCTGAGTGTTATCTTTCCTCTTTCATACTGAGCTGCTCTTTTAAAGTGTGCAAAGAGAACTTATTGGATAAAAACTGTTGTTCACCTAAATAATGATATCTCCAAATATTTAAAGCAGATAGATCCTCTGTGACTGTGATGTTTTCGTTACTTTTTAAATAGGAGTGACAGTTCTGGTTTTACCAGCATTCTAGCAATGTTGAAAATGTGAGAATAGTGGCCAGTCATTTAACAGGAAATGTTGAATTTGTATTAAAACTTAGATATTTTGACATGCACAACAGGCAAACAATCCAGTTGTTTCTAGCTTAAATATCTGATCATAACCCAGAAATGTTCATTATTTTGCTACATGGAAGATCTTATATATATAATGTATAAATGTATATCTTCAGCCTGACCTAGGAAGTAGATTTGCAATGTGAAAATGTTTCTGTCTGCATTTGTTTTGTCAATGGAATGAAAGCCTAATGTGTGCACACAGTATTTCTTAGGCAATTAAGTAATTTCCTATTCTTTGTGTGGGGCAGAATTTCTTAAAAACATACACTCATCTGATTCACTTCTCATTTTAATATTTGCATAAAAATTTGCTAGGCTTTCTGATGTTCTCTTTTACATATTTAATTTTTCTCAGATTCTGAGAAAACATTGTGTGGAGAGTCAACCGGCACAATGCCCACGATTAATGATAAGCCTTTCCTTGTCATTCTTTCTCTGCCTCATTGTAGGCATTTATAAGAAAAGTAAAAGAACAAAATGTATCTGTGCTTCTGAATGTAAAACCCATCACTTCACCTTTTCTTCCAGTGAGAAGCTTAGCAGTTGAAGGGACAGACCAGAACAACCAGTTTCACTAAGAAATGCATAGAAAGGGTGCTTTTTCTTTTCATCTATTATACTTACTTTTAGTTTATTTTTTGGTCGGTTGGTTGGTTTGGTTTGGTTTATTTGTTTGTTTTTTAATTTGTTTGTTTGCGTGCTTTTTAAATTTTGTTGTAATTTTATCTATAATATTTACTCATAATTAGGAAAAAAAAACTTTTTAATATTGTCATTTTCTACTTATGGAATTTTTTTGAATGAGACTCTGTAAATAAGCCATCACAGGAATTTAGATGCAAAAAACTGATATCACCAGGATATCACAGTAGACTTGGCTTAATAATACTGTTTCAGGATCATAATGTTTGCAGGAGTTGTTAAATGCTTACTCGAAGATCCTGCGCAGAAAGGTGGTGTATTTCCTCAGCTTTTTCTCTTACAAACATTAACACTATTTTTAAAGATTGTTCTTAGTGTGCTGCATCACAGAACATGTGCACAGAATGACCCCTGTGCAGAGAAAGGTTTTGAGTAATACAGTCTTCAGGGATTTATATAATGCCACTTCCATTGGTCATGGTTTTCCATACCAGTCTTCAAGGTCCAGATTCAAACTCCAGTGGAGTCAGTAAAATACTTTCTTCTTGATTCAGCAGACTTTTTAATTGGTATACTCTGATTTTACTGCTTCTTCTAGGGTTAATTTTTAGCCTCTATACTCAGATTTCAAAAATATCTAGAGAGCCCTTAACCTGACAAGAGATTTCTTGCAGTCTAGCAGCTATTGCAGCTTACAGTTAATTAGCACTGGCTTTCAGATACTCAGTGAAGGGGGGAAAAATATCTTCTGATTCAGGGTAAAGAGTAAATTGACATAATATATGCTCACTTTGATTCTTTGCTGTACATTACAGCATCAGCCAATTGAAGGACGTTTCCCAACCGTAGAGTGTGTTTCTGGTACAACATGACTTTATTTAGAATTGAGTCAATAGCATATAGTCCTCTACTGGGAAAGGGTTTTTTTTATGACTTTTCTTTAAAAGGCAGAGGTTGTGTCGTAATGATTTTGCAACTGTGTGATGGTGCTAAGAGACCTATTATGACAAAAAGAATAAAACCATTACTAGGAATATACCATGTCTTGTTGAAAGATTCATGTTTTAGTGGATTTAATAGATTTTTTTGACTGAAATCTTGGGAGATTCTGGGTCTATAAAATTACTGATGTAGCCTAGTTGTGTTACTAATGTAACCTGAGTCTCTTAAACAGGCTGTGAGGCAAAAAATACAACAAAAAAAAGATGCTTATAGGAAAGTAAAACTACTATGTGTTCTTCTCTGAAAAAAAAAAAGGTATTTAAAAATACATATATTACAGAAGTGGGTAGTTTTCACAAAGAACCAAACAAAGATAAAGAGAAGATCTTTTCACAAAGATAAAGAGAAGATAAGGTGGTAATAGTTGGCGATTCACTCTTCTCCACATTGTGACAATTCACAATAGCCCTTCCAAAATAAAACACTATGGAATTACTGGAAAAAATCTTAAAAATTTAAGATTTTTAAATAATTTGCTACTAAAGACTTTATAAGATCTAGATTATTATGAGCCACATTCAGATTGCTTACTACATACATGTAATTTTTATATTTATTGAATGCCCATACAAGGACAATGATGGATGATAATTTCAGTATTTTGCTCTGTTGAACTGAATATCTTCTAGGGGAAATAATACCTGAGTACCATACCTACCATTTTCACTGTATTGTCTTGCCATATGATCCTGTTAGAAAATTAAGCGAGTAGGTTTAAAAGATGCCCTTAAACTATGGTGGTTTTGTGCATTTTTTTAGAAACACTTTTGTAGAACTCTGTTTTTATCTGTATGGAATTCTGTTGTATTTTTCCACTGGAGTATTGTTTGCCAGTTTGTTGCTACCACAGATTTGATAGAACTATCAATCAAAATCATTGTAAAAGGGAAAATGAAAAGCAGACGAAACAACACAGTGGGACTGGCTGTGAACAAAACTTATGGCCTTTTTTGTACTGTGGAAAGGACACTCATCAGAATGCCCTCATTTGTTTGGATGCAATTGAGCTTCAAAAGGGCAAGACAGATGTGCTGTTTTCAGGAATCCTAATTTATTTTGTGACACAGTTCATAAACCTGTGGCTAAATGTGAGAACAGAACGCATTTTGGGGCCAGCTCAGATAAAGAAGGTATCTTTACCTTCTCCAGAGACAAAAAATATTTCATAATTTTTTCATACTCTTAACCTTCCATACCTAAGTTGTACTACAGCAGAGTGAAGAGCCTTCCCTGAGAGATGTGTCAGGATGCTGTCTGCTTGGCTGACATAGCTCAGCACTTCAAAAACCTGGACAGATGGGGTGCCATCTCATGAGAGACAGCATTCTGCTGGGCTTCAGAGAAGCTAAGAGTTGAAGGTGGGGCATTGTATCCAGCTGACATATCAGTTTTGCTGCTAGCTTATGTTACAGCAAAAGAGGAGATGATGACCAAATAAAAAAAAAGCTAGAGAGTATAGGTATATCCATCAATGCCTGTTGTGTTCTCAATGTAAAATCTTTAAATTGACAGTCTTTAAATATAGAAAAAGGCTTTGAATAGACCTTGACTTTTTGTTCTCCTACTCTCTGTGTTTGGTCCTGTATGTTCCACTTGTAAATGTCCAAACTGCTACAGAAAGAACTTTCTCAGTCCTCCGAATGTCTGAGAATCTCTTCCATTTTTGTGTTTTCCTTACTATTCCTATAAAAAGCACAATGTTCTTTCCTGGTTTTGTGGTCTTTACTGAAACATAAGCTGTGCTTCCTACATTTAGTGTATTCGTTCTGTACTACTCACCAGCACAGCTACTTCTCCTATTTTTGAAGCATTTGTATAGGAACAAATCAGCTGCATACAAATGGATCTGCACTGATGTGCCTGCAAACGGCATAAGGCAGCTGAATTTCTACTCTCTCTCTGAAGAGATCAAAGAGTTAGGTTACATGAGTAAAGGTGTGCATTGGAGACAGAACAGCTGCTCCAGAGTCTTTTGAACTTTCACTTACTACTTCCCCATTCCCAAGCATGGTGTCATGGCAGCAGTTTTTCACAGCTGTTAGAGACTGTATTCTCTCCCAGACTGCTACCAGACTTTTAGTGCAAGGCTTTGGGTATGTGCTTGTGCTGTGTAACTGCAATTGAGTGTGGTTAAGGCTTATGCAGGCTGCAGTACCTTGTGTTGAGGACTGTGTTTAGCAGTTATGAAGAAACTGAAACTGAGTAGTGTTCCTGTACATGGGAAGGGCTCACTATCCATTTGCTTAGGTAAAAAGCAAAATTACTTCTTCTATTCATTTCCTGGTATAACTGTTCACAGCTGTCCAACAGAAGTGATATTAAAAAATATCACTTTGTATTTTAAGAACTATTCAATTTTCTTGCCCTATTTGCGATATGAAAAAAAAAAAAATTACAAGGCTCTTTGGTCTTTCCTGAGCAGCTTGCACCCCCAGCACAGTCTAGTCCCTATGCTGATGTGGGCCTGTGCACACAGCTGATTGTGACTGGAAATGAAGATGACTCTGTGTCTTTTCTGTCATGTTGAATTCTAGGACTGGCATTTAAGAAACCCTTTTGAATGAGTAGCTTCAAATTGATCCAGTTTGTTGAAAAGCTTGAGGCCCACTGAATTGAAAAATAGCATTTGGATTGGAAAAAAATGATATATTTCAAGTCACTGTGCAAGCTTTGTGAAACTGAATTTTGCATTGCAGCAGTCATTTAGAGTGTGCAACTGCTTGTTTCAGCATTCTTTTAATTCAGTGACTTCTATCCCACTAAACTTAGAACAGAAAATTATTTCTGTATATATGTGTGTATATACATGTCTCTGTGTGTGTGCTTGTATTTATTAGTAACTGCTATGTATATGAAATATTTGAAATACCTCCTAATGTTTGAAAATGTTTAGAAGATAGTCAGCTGTATTTTTCTGAGCATGTTGCAGATGTGAATACCATGTGTTATATGGCTTTATACAGATCTATAGGACTTGCAATATGCAGTTAAAATCTATGGCTATAAACGTAAAGGTTGAATTATAAGATTTTTAAATAATAAATTATTATGGATGAAATTTATTAACAGATTATTATTTTATCAGTTATTAATAAATACATGAATTTTCAATGGTGTTTTGTGAACACATGATATGATAATTTCTAGGCTTTGCTATTTTTCCCTTTTAAGAGGTCCTATGGCTAGAATTTTGTAGTTTTTTTCTAATTGTAACATCATGAATCATCAAAAAGCCTTCTGTTTGCAGCAAAACTTCAAGCTGTGAACTTCAACATTAAATGTTGAAGTTTTTTAGTAAGGTTGCAGTATTCTTTTATGCTGTGTTTTAAAAATGATCTGGGCATTATGAGGACAGTCAAGGCTTACTGATTATTTAAAGGCTTGCTGTTGATTCAAAGTGTATTATTTCATGTGTTTCCCATTTCACTATAACATGTTGGTTTTGTTTAGAGGTTATTAAAAGGATCTGGCAAATTCCATTCTTCAAAAGTCTCAACACTGATCGCAGCCATACATTTATTGGCCACCTTCACTGGCTGTATGTCCTCCATTCTCAGAAAAGGCTGCCTGTCTGGAAAGCCATCTCAGGCCATACTGACAGCTTGAACAATGTTAAGGGATTGTAGGAAGTTCTCACAGTCTGAACAGTGGACAGTTTATAGGCTAATGAACAATTTGACCATGCTGATACATGTGCCAGAGGTTAAGGCTCTGAGCTGCTGCTGTTCAGATTACTAGGACAAACGTAGCCACTGGGACCAAGATTAGCAATTTAATTAGAACACCGTGTAAAATTCATATCCTATGTCATTTGTTGAACAGGATCTATGTCATTATACGTCTATTATATCACAGTTGAAAGAAAGGGAAAATCAAGGAGTATTTACGTGAACAATATAATTAGAATGCTAGGTTTTAGGGTGTCACATTGAGATCTTCAGGTTTCATAATTTGCATGTGTTTCCTGTTTCATCACAGTAACACGCTCCAAAGTAAAATGCTCTCACGGAAAAGGGCAACAATTTGACATGTATTTAAAAGAAAAACCCACCAACAACAAAACCCAAAAACAAACAAACAAACAAAAGAACAGACAAAAATCCTCCAAATCTTCTAGAAACTTTGTAGTTGTGGAATACATGGAGTACAGGTAGTTTGGGGTGCAGCTGCAGTGGGAGCTGCAGGTTGAACTCTGGGTGGGAGCCCGAGGCAAGAGGCTGTGAATTGCTCATCTTCTCATCTTTTGCATAACAAAGGACACGGGATATGCAGCACAGCCAGGTGACTGGACACCCAGTGACACTGCAGGAGCCAAGGACTCTGTAGGAAATGCAAGAGTTTCACCCACTTTCACCCACTGTGATAAAAACCCAGTGATTCCTTTGTCCGGAGTCACTCCTGGGAGGCACAGGCAGCTCGGGCTGTTCCTGTGTTACTCTGCCATGAATATAAGGCTTTGTGGAACGAGACATCTGAGACTCTGCCATGGGAAACCTGGGGTCGAGCCGGTGAGGACACCTGGTCTGGCTGTGTGAGTGGGGTGTGTGGAGAGTCAAGAGAGGCACCCTGGAGCCGCCTGCTGCAAAGGGGCTTCGGTCCCGGTAAAGTCTCTGGTGGCTGGAGTGTGACCGCCAGGGGGTCTCAGGAATGGTCTGACTGACAAGTTTCCCTTAACACTGTAAACATTTAAGTGAAGATCAAGGATATCAATCATGATGATAACTAATGCTAGCAAGAATAATACTGGGGATAAATTTCCCATGTAAAGGTTTAAAGTGGTTCCTCTATTAAAATTAGGATGAAGACAGGACAAAGATCACCTGACCTAGGTGCACGTAATTGGTACAGTGGGTTTATTCTGCAAGATACTGGTAAGAGCTGGAAACAAGATGCTGGGTTAAAAAAAAACAAAGCCCGACATTTTCTTAGGAGCTTTTAAATTCCAGAATGGATCTTTATTCTGTTTTCCTAGGAGTGCAAGTAAGTTTTATAAGCTACAAACTGGTGTCCTCTATTATGTAGAGGACATGTATTAGCCATTCAAACTTCCTGCCTCTAATAGATGGTGAAGCTTTTGTTGGTCCTGAGACAGTGCAATGACACTTGTTTTGGAGTGATGCTTGTACGGAAGGGAGACACATAGCATGACCATGGGGGTGAAAATGGAGTGGTTGCATCAAAGTGGAAGTTTACTATGGCTGCAGAAGATGTATTCTTCCAAAGACTGTAACTGTAGTTGCTTACACTTTTGCATTTGCAGATGCTATATGCCTGAGAAGATCATCAAGGCAGTGACTTGCAATCTTGTGCTTAGTTTATGGGAAAACTCAGAACTGACATTTTGGTGGCTATACATAAATAGAATAATTTATGCCTAAGAAAAAGTGTCATACTTAAAATTTGATATTTTTCTTTTCAAAATGAAAGAAGCCTTTGGCATGAAATTTATTCAGGGTCACACTTCACCTATAACCTGGTTTATTTTTTTCCTTTTCAGACCTGTGCCTAGTTACAGTTTAATATTTGCAGTCTCCAGATTGTCAACATCATTGTATAATAACCAACTTATTATAGAAAGCAGCAAATGCCATGCTGCCAATCACTTGTCCATCACACTAACAGGTGCACTGCCATTGTCAGTGTCAGGCTGAATACTGGGGATCAGTTAGACAGGTGAAGTAATTTACTCATCTTGTAGTGGCAGAAGGGGACACCTTATCAAGGAAAAAAGAGAAGTGTCTTCCCTTGGTGCATTTGGTATGTGGCTATGTAACTTGGATTTATAGTCTCTCTGTAGGAACTAAAGTGCAGACTAAATTTCACTCTAAAGTGGGGGAGGAACTTCTTTTAGGTATTGTGCGAGAGTATTTATTTTTCTTTTTCTTTTTTCCTTTCTCTTCACCTTATCTACTGTCATTCTCACCCTCTCCCCCCAACACCCCCATCCTCAACCTTTCTGTATTGTCAACTGAACAGACTGCTAGATTCAAAATGTTCAAAGATCTGTCAGTCTATTGGAGTAAAAGAAAAAAAAATTAAAAAGAGACAAACTTCATTGAGAATGAGAAAATATATGAATTATTTTTTTTTTCCTACAGTCATTCTTTAAAACAGTGGTTAGAAGAGAGGGGTCCAGATCATGGTTTACCAGTTCATTCAAAGAATAAATGTAGAAGTTATTGCAGCAAGTACCAATGCCAATCCTCACCTGTCCTGATCTCTGTAGCTATGACAGCTTCTGGTTAATGCCCTGAAAGTTTCTGGAGGCGTCAGAGAGAAAAGTTGCTTTATTCACCTGTCTTTCCCTGTTACTTTCAGTGTGATGGACAAATTCTCAGGTATCACCTGTGATCAGAATAGAGCTTCAAGTAGGAGAGCTAGTTTGGGTGGTTTTGTTCTTATAGCTTCTGACTAAAGCCATCTGTGGTCAGGTACAATCAGTAATTGCCTGAGCCAGTAAACAGAGATTTTGGAGCGATCTATGAGTCTTCAAAGTCAGAATGGTAGAGGCAACCTCAGACCAAACAGTGGGAAGGCAGAATTCATGGTAATGGTTTGGAAATCTCACTTTTATAGCAGCACAGAGAGCTGTTGGTAGATGAAATACACTGGAAGTTAATTCAAGTTTATTTACAGAAGCATTTATCGGAATACATATACCCTCACACTAGAAAATCTGGGGATTAAACAAATTTTAGGTTGCTAAAGCATCAATTTTCTTTAGGATGCTGCTAATAATAGCCTTGGCCTGTGGGTTGACAGGAGATTTGTGGTGCATTGACTGTCTTGTTTATCAGATGGCTTCCATAATCTCCAATTCCATCATCTAAATATGTAGTTCAGCAATTCTTGTAAAGAGCTGAGCTTTCCCTTTTTCTCTTCTCTGGCTACTAAAATGTAATGGGCAATGCTAAGGGGGCCTTGGGCACAGTATCACATTATACCTAATCTTATGTAATTACAGACTGCTGCCAACAAGGCTCCAAGGATGGCCTTGTACTTACTGTTGCTTATCTTGTATCCCTGAAAAGGAAAAGAAAAAAATGTTATTTTTCACTAATCAGTAAGAACCAACTATCTCCTATCTGCAGGAGTGCTGGGCAATGAAGAGGACTAGGATTAGGTTTTTCAGTGGCAGGCAGCAGTTAGGTGGAGGGTGAAAGCCTGAACCACTGCAGTCCTTCCCTGTCCATATTTGACCCAACCTCGTGGATTGGCACCTGAAACGTTCCCTCTGTTTACTTTGCTGTTATTCCCTGCACAACAATACAAGCCCATTGCTATCATGCATTAACTTCTGAGATTCTTTTTGACAGTGCTGTTATCTCTGCTTAACCAATACTGTGTTTACTGGTATTAAAAAGCATTATCCTACCTGCACATTCTGTTTACCAAAACAGCATTCAACCCTAAAGCCTGTGATTGAAAAAGAGATTTTTTTGTTTTAGTTTCTGATGTAATTTATGAAGTTCAGAACCACTGAAAAGTTTGAAGGCTCTGATCCAGAGCATTTTCTTTTAGGTTACTATTTTGAAATTTAATTTGCTAAACAAGAAAAGCAGAAGAGTATTTTGGATACATGGAAAAATAAAACAAAAGCAAACAATGCTGAAAACAGCTCTTTATACAGGACACCAAAAATGCATTCTGTTTTTTTAAAAATCTATTTTTGTTTTAAATTAACATTCTTGCTCTGTATTAGAAAACTGGGCTCAGACAATCAAGATTGGGTCCTGGAAATGAGCCTGAGGCTTTAGCTACACAAGGCCGCAGGCTGGATGCACACATCACCTGCTCTTATTCTGGCATGCCAGCTAATAAAAGACCTTCATATTCCAGGCTTTCCCTGTTTCTGACCCCTTTCTTCCTAGAGAAGTGTGGATGTGCACCCTGACTGAATCCTAATCTGTATGATAATTTGGTAACTCAGGCCCCTAAGGAATGGCTAAATTCATGCAGACATGTGATTTCCATCACCATTGAGACCATTGTTTCTGTATCAAGAAAACCAGAGGCCAGGTGATCCCCTGGCTCCAGGTGTTTTGCATGATGGGGCTGCCAATATGGAATTGAAGTTCGGCAGAACAAAAGGCTTAGGACAGGAGAAACTCGGTTTTGGTAAAATGTCATTTTGGCAAAATAAATGCTTTAGCAAATACTACGCCCACCTTTGTTTTAGCAAGTATTTATTGTTGGTGAACTGAAACACTAAAAACACTCTTCAAAGGTATAACTCAGGAAATATATTTATTGCTGTTTATTCTTACTAAAATGTTCAACTACAAAATGTCTGTAAATATTTCAATTAGATTAGAAAGCTCCACAATGTCTGAGACTGAAGATTTAGATTTTGAGTCCCCTATACATTATTTTTCTCTCTCAGCTGAATGGAGATTGGAAAAAAAATCACTTATTAGTTCAGCTTTATTACCTTTCTTTTCATTTTCAGGGATACTTTTTAAGGTAAATTATGCTATTCACTGACAATAAGCATGCTAGTGTTCTCTGCTGCTTGCAGTTCTCTCCATAAATGAAAACTGTCTCTAACGCAGGGAGTCCAGTTCTTTGCATGACAGCTAAATTTCTTTTTTCTCTCTTAATCTTACAGTTCTGTTTCTCAAAAAACCCACACCATGCCTCCTCTCTTTCAATGCCTTTTGAATATTTTTTCTATTTCTGCTATGTAGTACAATCTAAAAAGAACATAGTCTTTCACTGGTTGTGATATTACGCTTTCCCACCCAGTGATACAATTTTGTCTGAACTAGAACCAATGCTTTCAGATCTGGTGTGTAAAGCTAAGTGTCTGCACCCACAGTGAATTGAATAAAAATTGCAGTTAAATATACCACACATGGATTCAGGAGCTGAGCTGTTAAGTGTCAGGTCTGGAAATGTTGCTCTTTGTGTTCTGTAGCAATGAGGGGAAGAAGGAAAGGATAAAAACCAAGGAAAAATAGCAAGGACTTTTTTTATTTTTCACTTCTTTTTTTTTTTTTTTAAATCACAATAACGTTATGATGTTGTCTTCAAAGTGTGTATATGAAAGCACCTTTGTAGAAAGACTGAATTCTTTAACTACATGGTGCTACTTCAGAAGCAAAGCTGCCCTGTAAAATGCTAGGAAGTTCTTCGTCACTAGATTGCTTTAATGTGCTCATAAAAGCTCTAATAATGACTTCAATTTTTGAACTCTGTACACATTGAAAAATTTAGGTAGTGCTTACTGCAGTTCAGAGAAGCTGTATACACCGTGACATGTTCAGGCACTGTATTGTGTGCATATTTTTGTTTTATTTGTTCAATAGAACAGTGAATAGAGACACCAGATTTTATAGGGTTTCTGGTTTAAAGAGTGAATACCTTTTTCTGTCTGAAAATTTCTATTTATAAATCTCATTGTCATGAGCTCACTGGTAAAATAAAACGTAGGGTATGTAACTTCCTGATGAAGATAGGCAGACCTCTTAAAAACTTAATCTGTTGCTTAGAGCACAGAAAGCAGAAATCTTACTTGTATAAGTAAGATTGTTACAAGATTGAAACCCCAAAGGCCAGCTCCAGAGATGGACCATATCCTCGTCTCACGTATTGAAGTTCATCTTTCAACAATTTTTCAACAACTTGCATTTTAAATGTTATCACATAAAGGCACAGGTTATTTCTAATTAAGGTGAGGTACCATACTGGCAACTGCTCATATAATTTTTTTTTTTAAACAAAAAATAGCTCAGTCTCTGTTCTTAGAGTATGTTTTAAGAGATGTCTCAGTTGCAGCTTTTTTGGGGAATACCTGTATTGCTGCCAGCTTATATCTCCCACTGGGAGCCACTGTGGAGCAGGGATTACCTCAAATAGGTTTTAGCAGATTAAACAAGCCACCAAAAAAAGAGCTTGTCTTTATTTTTCCTTCATCTCTTTACAAATAACACAATGAGTAGAAGGGGATGAATTACAGTTTAGTACATCAACCACAACTGTCCTGCATCCTCACAAGGTTTTACTCCAACAAAAACATATGAGTAAAGTATCATCTCAAAACTACCAAAGGTAATAGCAAGTACATATGTGACATTATGCTTGTAGGAACCTGTAGCTTTTGCTATGTTGTTGCACTGTTACTACATTGTAATTTTAATTGTCTTTTCTCAGTCAATGTTCTCTTTGTTTTGCATCTCGTTTTAGGGACTGAAAGGCATTTAAATTTTGAAGCAGTGTCTACTGACACAAACCACAAATTTGCTAAACAACAAATTTGGCCTGCTTTTGCACTGAATGAAAGATCTTTTCTTTTTTTTTATCTCATTGTGAAAAAAAAAAAGAGTAAAGCTTATTCCTGCACACATGAGCTGTGTTTCTCTACATGCGGCTGCAATTCTCGCTCTTTGGTCTCTTGGCTGTTGAAGCAAATTGATAGTTTTGGGTTTAAGCTGATCTTTGAGTTTCAAGACAGAGAAAATGTGCATAGATGCTCAGAGCCTACACTTTTCGTGGTGTAGACAAATGCAAGCCATGTACTGTCTCACGGTGTGCAGCCACAGGTTACTGCTGAGCTGCTCTCCATAAATGTTGCTCTGTGTGAATAAAGCAGAAGAAGCAGAGTATCTTTGAAATTCCACTCGGATAGTAAAAGTAAAATTCTGTCTGAAAGGTAGGGCACGTTCAAAAGATTTTGTCTTGTTAAATTGTTGCCTCATGCCCTATCTGTATGTAACTGCAGGCATTTTTCCACATCATATTACCTTCACTGTTGTAGCTGATTCCCTGTTAGAACCAGTAATCAGTTTCATGTTTGTCTCCAACCAAAATCTCTTCTTCAGTAACTCTAGCTATTAAATGTGATGCGGCTTGCTTCACTGATAGATGATTACATATTAATTATACAATACAAATTCACTCCTTTGAAAACATTTTACAGGATTGCTTGCTTTTTCTCTCTAAATTGATCACAAGCAGGTAAATCCTTTGTTTCTTCTACAAGCTTTATTAACAAATTAATACAAGCTTTATGAAGAAAAATAATTCTTAAGCCTTCAGAAAACAATTTTATATTATTGGACTTAAAAAAAATCTTCCTGTTGCCAAACAAGCAAAATGTTTAAAGTGGATGCTTAAGGTCTAGGTATACATTCTTATAATATTTTTGCAAAGGAAAGGCAATCACTAAATGCTTTCCAGGTCTGAATTACTGTAACAGGTACAAGCAAGATCCATTCCTCTTAACCTTTGTATTTGAGCCGTCTACATATTTTACATCATCATTCTTTATGTCATTCGTGGTGATTTTTTTATACCGTAAGAGCAAGACAAAAGGAAAACCAGTCAATTTTCCCAAAATTTGGCCTAAGCTTCTGCAAAGTTTATTTATAAAAAGCTTCTTCATATTAATTCAAATGAAAATTACCTTTTACAGTAGTATAGTTTATTTTTGATGAATGATTTGGTTTAATTCTCGTATACAGAAAGCATGATACTGTAAATCATGTAATTCTTGAAAAGTGGTTACGGTCAAAAAGGTAATTTTGTGCAAGTGAGAGTGTGGAGTTCCCTATTTCTTCTTTCTCAATGATTTCTTTATTAAATGTGTTTAGCTTGCAAGTATAAAAATCATTTTTCTAACTGCCAGCTGTTCAAACTGAACTTGAGATCTTAAATCTTTTTCTCATATCTAACCTACAGAATGGAGTTTTGTTACTTAAACTTAGATGTCAGTCCTTTTTTGTGATGGATGAAGCAGAATAGGACCCATCTCCTTCCAAGTGGCAGCTGGAGTGACATTACAACTCTGTTGCAACTATTATGAAAACATTCATCACTAGATGAGGAGACAGCTGTAACTCTGTAAATAGAAACTGTTCTGTGGTCTGAAAATATGTATTTTTTACATTTTACATTATGTCTGTGCACTCCAGAGCAAGCTAGAACAAATGCAGGTGTAATTATCTTTCTTAATATGGAGAGAAAATATAGCTGAGGCTCTGGAAGCTGGGTTATTCAAAGCCACAAAGGCTGTTTTTCATAGTCTAATGTGTATCACTTTAAAATTGATTTGCTTATCTCTATAGCTAGTAATAAAAACATTTTACCTTCCTGAATAGTTGCCTTATAGGATAGTGGGACTGTAAATTGAAGAGTTGTCAAATGACACTTGCTCATCTGGCAAGCTTTTCTTTAAAATATTATTATATGCACTCAGGTATCTTCTATCAGATTTCTTTTTCATTCCTTAATAGTTTTCCCAAAAAAACAGAAATCATGAGCCTCTTGATCTCTTTCACCTGTCTTCCCAAGAGAAACCAAGGCCTCCAGGTCTGAGTGAGATCACAATTAAGGGTCTGTGTAATCTCAATCAGCTGATACAATGTCCATTATGTCTGTAGGCTCTTTTCCCCCTATCACCTATCTTTTTAATATAGTACAACCTGGTCAATAGATGATTCAGTAAAACACAAATATTTAAACCAGAAGTTTCAGTCCACACTTTTAGTAAATGTTTTGCTTGGCAGAAGCTTCATTACACAATAAATGAGTCTTTTGGAAAGAGCCAACTGTTTCATATAAAACAAGCTCCTGTTCCTTTATTGCTTTAGGGGAAGAACAATGAAAATTCACTGTTACTGGCCACATCAACCTGAATGAAAGCCAAACAGGAAAATTGAAAATGATTGTCAAGTTCATCATATCTAATACAATAGAGGCAAATTAGAGTTATCTGCAGCAGCAGAAATAGCAGCAGATTGCATTATAAATCATCATATCATTGACAGTCAATTACATTCAAAACTTTTCAAGCATGAGGCAGTGGCAGTGTTTATCTACTAACAAACTTATTCAAGCCAGAAAACACAGTGTGGGTGCTTGAGGAGAATTTCTTGGGGGTCTGAAGGGTTTGCATTATAAGGAGAGAATTTTATCAAAAAATATATTCCATGACAGGTTAGAAAGCGTGAAGCCTGGTTTGTTGCAAAATTCATCTTTAAACCTAATCTGCCTTTCTTCCTCCACTGCAGTAAATGCACATTTGATTGTTGACTGGGAGAGCCCTCCAGTAATGTCAACTTCTCTCCAGTCTTCTCTGCTTCATTACCACTTATGCTTTCACAATATTTCTAGCTCCCTTCTGAGTTCCCAGCATTTTCTCCTTTTCCTTGTTCTTTTGTTTGTTTGCTCGCTTTTAATTTGAAGTGCATTTTTAGTTTGTCTTCAGGAGCCAAGAGCTTTCTGTAAATTATTCAAAGTAACATTGCATGTTAGGAAATCAGTCCCTCACCTAATAGATATTCAATTAAATATATTAAATAAGTCCTAATCAAATAGATTGTATAAAAATTATTATAAATTGAGAGAAGAGTCTAGACAAAATTCTACTAGTCGGTTTATTTTATGAACTCTCAGAATTGGACTGAGCCTTCAGAATTAAATGCAATTTCTTCTCTACTGAAAGTTACAATGAGTGTGCTTTCTGGCTGTTCCCATGGGCACCAGGGAAAGCACAGAGCAGGAGCAAAAACTTCTGGTCCTAAGACAAGGGTTTGTGATTTTGCTGTGGTGCAGAAGAGGGGGAGGGTGTTCCATATGATGATCCATCTACTTTTTTGATACACATAGAAAGCCCTGAAGCTGTAACAGTGTAATGCAGGGTTAGTATTGATCTTATATCCACATGCCTGTATCGAGTAGGAGAGATTGTTGGGTTTTAAGGAGAAGGTCCTAGATTTATTTTTTGTAATCGAAACTGGGTAATCTCCAGAGGTTCTCTAGCACCAGGTCTCTTCATATTTTCAGAATGACTTCAGAAAACTATTGCCATATGGCAATTAGGTGCTCTAATATTAAATTTGCTATAAAGTCAAGGCTGAGAACTGTGCTGCTTTTTTGCAGAATAAAAAAAATATTTTTAGTAGGAAATAAGAGATCTGAGGCCTAAGGTCTTCCTCCTGCAAGAGGTCTCCTTTGTGCTCTGACTGACACTGCCTCCATCCTGTTCCAAATCAGTTAACTCCAGATGTACTGCATAGAGGCATGCTTGTGATTCATTCTAAGTTTCAGTCCTAAACCACAAAGCAATTTTTGCCCCCCAACACTCTGTTTATCTGATATAAGAGGAGCATGAGGGTGAAGAGCCTCATTACATATCTACTGAATTTTCCCACACCTGGGAACTGATCTTGAGTACCACTAAAATTAAGTAGCCAGTTGAAGTGCTAAACTTAGCACTTCTTGGATAATTAAAAGGAAAATCGAGGTAATCACAGAAAGTGGTTCAGATATTAGGTGGGATAATCATGCTAAGAATCTAGATCAAAAACTGAGTTGATGCAGATAGTGTAGTTAGCTGCCTGAAGATAGGTAGGAAAAACCTATTAAGTCTTAGATCAGAATGAACATGAACAGAACTGTTACACTGACATGATTTTAAAGTGCTATTAAATTAGCTGAACAGGTAGAAGAGAAAGACTTTTGCATAATGGTGAAGTCAAAAGTGTGTGTGCAATTTTACATTTCTGGCAACAAAAAGTCTCTTAGCTAATGTTTGTATCAGCGAAGTAAGAAATAAAAATGTGGATACTTTGTGTGGAATTCAGACACATTGGCTATGCTGCTCTTCTTGAACTGTGCAGTTGACCTATGCTCTGTCTACCCCATGGGTCATAACCTGTCATATGAGGGAATCACTGGGGCATCTTTTTAAGGGATCTGAATCTCTTCCTCTCTTTGCATGATTGCTGCTTTATGAAATTCCAGCTACAAAACAGAGGACAATAATGCATTCATTGCAGTTGTTTGCTTTTGGGTAGATATTTCAAAGAGTCTGGGCTAAAACCTGTTTCTGTGGTTAGCCAAAGTTTAGCATATTTTCAAAGATTTTCAGTTTTACTAAAGTCTTCATGCAAATCTGGCTGTAAATCATATCTTTATTTATCCATCTCTTTTGCCTCTTTTAGCTTTTTATGAAACACTCTTGCATCCACTATTGAGTTAATGAATGCTAAATTTAGTATGTAAATAGTTTTGTAGAGGATTATGTTGCATATCCGTACCATATTAAGAAACTGGTGTTTGGTTGGCTTCTAAAGCTTCTTGACAGCTGGGGCATGAAAAAGAAAGCTTTTCTGTATACTTGTTCTGAATTTTTTTAGGCATGGATTATCAAGTAGCCATAAATAAGCCTTATTGACCCAGGTTATTATTTTACGTTTGCTTTCACATAATTCACATACTGAGTTGTGTTGTGTGTTTTTTTTCAAAGGAATAGGTCAGGGTTAGTAACTCTCTGAGTGATATTCTGAGAACTAGTTAAGCCAGAAGGTCTTGATTTTTTACAAACATATATTTTGTTAGCCATCATGAATAAAATACTAGATTTTAAATTATAGCTTTGATGCTTGAAATTGAAAGTTACTACAATTGTGATATCATACATACAGAAGCAAACTTGTAATAGGAACATTAGTAAAGACTAAGAATAGGATTTGGTCTCAATAACATAAAAAACTGTTCAAATGACAAGTTTGTGGTGTTTTTTTCATCCTTTTCAATACATAGTTCAACTTAAGTCATATTTTGGAGTAGTTGTCCAATGATTTTCTTTTTAGCTGTGCTCATAGAAAATAAATTAATTATTTTTCACTTGTACTACGTGATCCTGCTGGTATTGATTGGAATTAATACAACCTATCTTGCTTTAAGCAGTATATGATCCTTTATTTTAAGTCACGGAATTGGTCTTGGAACTGAAATTTTCTGCTCACTAGCTTTATTTGGTAGGGTTTAATGTTATTTGCAGACATGAACAGGGCTTTTACAAAGCAGTTCTGACATATTGTTAAGTAGGCTTTACATTGTTGGAATCTATTTCATACTTTATTCTTGCTCTCTTATTGAAGTGTATGCATTCCCCATTAGTATTTGGGATTATGTTCAAACTCTTGAACATATCGAACCCTCAAAACCATCCCCTTTCTTGTTAATGCCATAGCCTCATCATAAGACTTTGTATTATAAGTGACTTTCCTACAGTTGCAGGCCCTTGAGGTCCATCTTTATCAAATGCAACATGACCCAATTCCTGTACTTCCAAAGAAAATTTTAAAAAAGCTCTTCTGTTTCATAAAGTGATGGCATCTCTTTGCATTTATTTTGGATTTCTTGGTGGGTTGGGGTCATGCTGCTGTGGGCACAACTGTCTGTCTTATTTTTAACTCCTTCCCAGTGAGAAACATCTTATCTGTAAAAGCTACAGAAATGTATATGTTCTCAGGATTCTGTTCTGTGTAGACGACATGCGTAATTTATGTTAAACTTTTGGGATTTGTGCCTTCTATTACTTTATAGGAAGGCAAATGATGGATTGTCAAATCATGCTACATGTTTTAATTTTTGATAGAAGGTGCAAATGTGTTTATACAAGGTTGCTCAACTCCTGTAAGAAAGGTTATTAATGTGAGAAATTATTTGCTGAGGTAAACCACCTGTGTTAGACAGCAAAATTCATCACTCCAATCTTGTTTAGTCATGTACGAAATACACTGTAAACATTAAAAATTCAAGGGAATTAATACTTATCCAAAATATTTTCAGGCCATCCTAGCAGGACTGCTGGGGATCAATGATAAATGGTTTTGATGGTGTCAACACCAAACAGTTTCTTTGACATGATCCAAGGTTTAGGTTGCCATTTGTAAGGTACAGTTCGTTGCCACATGATTGAGTGTGCTGGGACCCCACATAATGTTTTTACCCTCCTCCTGTTTGCAAGACAATGAGACCAGGCATGCAGGTAGTTGTGAAGTAGCAAATGGTGTAAATTTTGGTAAATGAAAGTACAACTTATCAGAAAAATTATATGCTGTCTAATAATGCAAGATTTCTTTTGTATTTAGGCCTTCTTGTTGTTTCTTTGAAATAAGTTTGCTTTTCATGTTGTCATTGCATTTTAAAATATTTTATAGTCTAGCTTCCAAGTTACTCTTCTGCAGTCCCGTTACATTAATATTCATCTTGTTCTGTATATCTATTCTTTATAATTTTAAGGAAAGCAATTTGATTGTTTTTTATTTGTTAATGAGTATTAAAAAGTGTGCTTCCCAGGACTCCTGAATTTGAATCGCAAGTCAAGCTTCTTCAAAATGGTGAACCCAAAACAAACAAACAAACAAAACCCCACCAAAACAAAACCAAAATACCCTGAAGAACTATATACATAAATAAGCATAAGAATAAAGAAAATAACCTGGAAATTAAGATAACATAAAGTAGTGCAAAACGGAACCCCTGTGTTAATTAGAAATTGATTAGAAAGAAATCACTAAAAGTTAAGTCAATCTTGTATTCCGATAAAAAATTATAAAATACTATCTTTCCATTATATAATCATAGAATCATTAAACGTTAAGAGGTTGGAAGGAACCTTAAAGATCATCCTGTCCCAACCTGCTCTGCTATGGGCAGAAGCATCTCCCACTAAACCATTTGCTTAAGGCCTTAATAATAAAGAAGAGAGAAAATATAGGATAGTGTAGAGAAAGCTGAAGAACTCAGTGCGGAGTTCAGTGCAGTCTTCATGCTCCATCATATAGAATTATTTGACAATACCCAATGAAAGTATTTTAATGAGTACAGAGTACATGAGAAACATGGAGACATAGGGCTTATGAGGGGGTACATGCTGAAGTATGTCTGCCTAAAAGAAAGACCTCAAAAAGAAAATGAACTAAGAAAATTAAAAATTAATGACTGAGAGTTTTCTCAGAATTGTTTACATTTTGACAACTCATGGAGGAGGGATCTAGGATGAAAATATATTTCTGGGCTTCAGAATAAGAAAAACAGACCCACGTTTTCATATCCAGTTTGAACTGAATCCTTGGAAATAGTCTAGAACAAGCATTTAATATGTTCAAGAAGCGAATTTACCTCTAGAGTACTTTTGACAGTGTAGCAGATCCATAGAAATCTGTAGATGTAACACACCTTGAGTTTAGTACACTCTTTAATCCAGTCCCATATGACATTCCTGTAGGCAAACTTGGGCTCTGTTTCATTGTTATCCTGTGATGCATGAGAAGCAATGAGTTACTGTTAGTGTTCCCTCAGATTATGAAAACATGCCAACAGTCTTGCATTTGGCAGTCTTGGGCAGAGTATTACTTTCAGTGTTTCCATTATTTGCTTTGATGATAGACTAATGTATCCTTGTAAAAGCTGCAGATAAAAATCAAAGTTTTAACAATGTGCAAAGGGCTTGTTAGGGATTTGCAATCAAAATTTTGGAAGACATCTTCAAAGTGACCAACTGATATTTGTTCAAGATTTGTGGGAGCTGTTACACCTAGAAAGAAGATATTAAATACCCCAAGGTGAAAATACCTGGCTAATCAGGTTATAGTCAGTCAAAAATAAAGCATGAATTAAGAATGTGATGCTGTAGAATATATGAACAGGTTTACTGTGTGCAAGATTTGAAAAACAATTATTCAAGTCAGTGTTTCTGAGGCCATATCTACTATGTTGAGTAGTTTTGGTCATCATATTTTAAAGAAGAGTTGAGGAGGCTAGAGAAAGTCCAAAAGAAAAGAGTAAGAATGATGAGGGATTTTGAAGACATGACCTATAAAATATGTTCATAGAATTTCTTTAATTTAATTTACAAAAAGGGAGACTCAGAAAATATGGTGTCTCTATGATGCACAAATTTGTTGCAAGCAGGATGATGTTACTGATTTTCTTGTCCACTTAGTGAAAGAGAAGAATAAATAGAGTTAATCTACAGATTAAGTTTAGGGTAAAAACATAAAAGCTTATGAGGCAGTAAATCTCTGCAATAAACTATTTGCATGTATTTTGTTTTCTGGAGTTTTCTTCAAATTTGCCAAATGTCTGACAAATGAGTCAAGTATAATTGCTTTTCTTTATTTTCTGTACCTGAAGTAGATGTTCTGCAAGATCTCATTTCCCATTCAATAATATGAATCCATAACATTTATGTTTATTTTACAAGGTTTATTTAGTATTTTTGTGCCTTGGTTTCTTATGCTTCAAATGCATCGATACTCTCTTTCTTTTTGGTAGTTGTGGTAGAGTATATCTACATGAAATATTTAGATTTCTTGGGTACTGTGACAATGGAAGCCATATACCTTTACACTGTAGAATGACAGACAGCTACTCTGTGCAAAGTCATTGTGAAAATGACATTTCTTTGTCTTCTTGTTTTCTATTTCTGGGAGATCGGAAGATACGGTGTCTTCACAGAGTTGTAAAGGAAGTATCTAACCTCAGGTGTGCCTCTTGGGACCCATTGGACAATTTTTGGAGAAATGTTATTTGCATATCTCAAATCAACTCTTTGGCAAGTGTGGGAAAAGTTCCTAGCTGCCAGTTTTGACAGCCACAATTCTGGCAGCTGCTAGCCTTGAAGTGGAAGGAGACAAAAAAAAAAAAGTAATGGCATTGGTATTTTTGTAGAGCTTGGTTGACATTTAATATTACCTGCTGAAAATAATAAAAATAAAAAGGCACAAATGTGAAGGAGAGAAAAGGGTTCCAACTCATGGAGCAGATAATAGTAATTTAGTATTTTAAAGCTATTCAATGACTATTTCATCTCTGAACAGTTCCACTTGCAGCTTGTTAAACTGAAAGTAGAAATTAGAAATTACAGGCTGAAGGAATGGGGTTAAAAATAAATTCTCAAGTGGGCCGGCAAACTGCAACTTCTTGGGAAAGGGTGGTTTAGCAAATGTCAGTTTTCAGTTGTTATTTTCACAGGAAAAGGTCTGATACTGCTAAGTATTTCTCAAAAGGGAGGTTACTTTAATATAGAGGTAAAGATATACAATAGTGATTGCATAGAATAAATAGGTTTTTAGGTGTTTGAATGATTTTGAGGGAAAACTTTTTGAAGGGAAGAGATGCTGTTTCAAGCAATTTTATTTTTACTTGCAATATTTTGATTGTACTTCTACAAAATAAAACATGAATTTTTTTCAATTATGTATGAGGGGATTTTAGGGAGACATCTTGATGTGGCTTGGCACTGGTTGCCGGCCATTTTAGTAGGATTTGTATTTTCATTTACTAGGAGACTATAGTCTTCTGAATGCAAAGCTGATGTCACAAGAAATTTTACTTGATTAGGAAGCACGTAATTTGACCTGAAGGTCACGTTACATTTTCTCTTGCGTTGAAGTAGTATGGATAGTATTAATCTGTATTTGTCTTTTGTTTCCTGTTATATGTTATCATGATTCATTGCTGTTACAATAGCAAATAGCCTGTCAACACATTTACTGGACCGTAACCCTCTTGGGATAATCACTGAGTTTTCATCAAGACTGCAATGATTAGTGTTCCTGATTATGATAATCAAATAACTAATTAGCTATCATGATTCAGAAAAGACATAAAACTTAAAATGTTAAGATGCAAGTTTTAAGGTACTTCCACTTGGTTTTGGTTTTGGTTTTTGTTTGGTTTTTTTTTTTTTTTTTTCCAGAAGGCTTAGGACATGTAGGATGAAATTGAAGTTGCCATTTTTTTTCTGAAAAGGAACTGAGTGGATGAGTGGTTTCTTGCTCTGTCCTGTATTTCTGTCCCTTCCCCATAATTTCGGGCATAGATAATTAAAAAAAAATACTGTGAAATTGCTACTGGACTGTATAAGAAAAAGCAATAGATTTTTCTGGGATTTGTATGTTTCTTTTCCCTTTTCTTTATATTTTGTGCCCTCTTTTTCAGATTTTCATAAGTGTTAAAGTCTGACTAGATGTCAGTGTATAGGCAGAGATAGGTCTCATCTTCACAGATTGCCTCACCATGGTATTGTATCGTGGCACTGAGATGGTGTTCTTCTCACCTTTATGTCTATTTTCTCTTTTTGTGTTTGAACACGGTGAAAACTTGTGGTAGTGTTTCATTCAGATTTTCTGCCTTCAAAAGTGAGTGTCTGACTGGAATTGATGGGCTTTGATGGTTTGTTTGTTTGTTTTTGTTTGTTTTTATTTATCTGTTTAATGATATGTCAAAGAAAGGCAGCAATGCTGGAGTTTGTTAAAGAATTCATTGCAGGCAATTCCAGTTACTTGTCCTTTTTCAGAACTACTGTTGGATCCAGATACATGCAATTGCATTGTTTTCCACGCTGTCCTTCATCTGTGCTCATTTTAAATGTCACAGAGAGAGGTGGTGACATTATGCTAATTTGTAATGGATTCTAGTGTTACATTGCCCCATTTCTTTGACCTCAGCAAAGAGCACTTGCTGAGAAGAACAGAGGATGATTACCTCCCCTCTGAGCATGAACTAGCTGCTATGGCTACATGACCTTGGATTTAAAGAATAAACTCTAAAAATTGCTGTGCAGAGGTTGTACAGGTTCTGTGCCTAAAACAAAGAAAGGATTTCAAAGAGAATTTTTTTCTCCTCTGTGGCTGAGTTTATAGATTCTTCCCCATACAACACATCTCTTATTCAGAAATTCCCCTCTCCAAGCTTGTGAGATCAGTTTTCAGTAAATGTGAAAAGAACTGTGGCTCACACATATTTAGGATATTCTCTTTAAGAGATATGAAGCTTTTATAGGAGAATTAGATGAAAGGCAAAGTATTGGAGTTTATTATGAGTTCATGGCTGGAATTAGACTGTACCTGTATCAAGATAAGGATCTTGCCTGAAAGATTGCTATGGTTTGATCCTCCTGCAACCTAAATGCAGGAATTATTGAGCTCCTGACTACAAAAAGACTCTCAAAGCACCCCCTGAAAGTATATCAATTCTGAACTGCTAGAATACAAAAAAATGGTGACAGGATCAAAGCCATAGTCCAGCCATTACTGCTCTTTTTGAAAGAGAACTGAACAGGGTCATGTGAGAGTACCCTATGAATGGTGGAATTGAAGGAAGATTTCAGTCTCCCTTTGAAAATATACTGGCATTAATATGATTTTGAAGAGCATGAATAAGAAGCTCTATAGTCAAAGGACTGCTGCAGGAGCAGGTTTCTGGCCTTTTTTAAGTCAGTTACAATTACACTGGATCTCCAAATAAGGGGTGAGTAAAGCCTCAGGACATAATTCTGAATTCTTTCCTCACCCAAAACTCCCCCTCATGCTCCCTGGGAGGATAAGGGGGAGTTTTGTGTTATGCAACACTGTATCAGTTCTTGATTCTGGTTCACAGTGAAAGATAAATCCGTTGTTCAACTTACTCATTTCTTCTGAATCAAACAAAGCAAAACAAAAGAAAAAAAATCCAATAAACAGGTTGGAATTCCTTTTGGGAAAGATAAACTTTTCTCCAGATGTGTTCCGGTACTTTGATTTTGAAAGATTAGGTGGCTCACACTTGGTGAAAGTCAAAGGCTATTGATTTCTGCACATGAAATAACTAATATTTTCATATAATACTTTTGATTTTGAATTTTGAAACAAATTATTTTTTTCTCTTGATGATTACCAGATCATTAATGGTAGTGAAGTGAAATTCCTGAGACTGTCAATGATTTGATGAGTTGGATTTTTTCCATCAGCAGAACAGGAAAAGTAAAATTGTGCTCTGAACAAATACAGAGTGAATGTCAATTTAGGTTAATGTAGCATTTTTCCCTCCATTTTATAGATGGATTTTATTTGTTATTGATGGAATAGACCTTGGCTTTAGTACACCTTTGAACTTCATAGATTTTAAGATTTCATAGTGGGCTAGATTTTTGTGGATTTAAAATGAAGGAAAGAACACTAATCTTAGTTAAAAAACCCTCAAGGTTTTCAGTCATACTGAATGTCTTCCTGTCTTCATGTTTATTATCTTTTCACCCCTTGAAGCTTGTAATTGTTTGTGGTGCCAAGTTGGCAGGAAAAAAAAAGCTTATTTTAATGTTCATTATATTCTTATCTTACATAGCGAAGGTTTGGGAATCAACTTACTTTAAAATGTCACCTGCATTCTGGCCACATTCACTTTCCTAAGATCCAAATAAAGTATGCTCTATGTCTAAAATGAACACTTGTGTGGGTGTGCACATGTATTTGTGCAGATAATGAACTGTGAGATTTTTGTGTGTGTGCTCACAATATCCCAAATTATAAGACCCCGATACATTATTAAATTCTACAAAAATGATAATATTTCTGTTAGCTTTCTTTTTCCATAAATTTCTAAACATATGCAATGAAAAAATTGAAGAGTTTTTTTACATGTCCAATCACATCTGTAACAGCTGCTGAAATGCATCTGCTTATGGATTGTGCGGGATGCTTAAAAAGATATTGCAGTTTTATTTAGCAAGAGGTAAATTTGTACTCTGAGCTAAAATACAGCTAGTTTCCATATTTAGATAGGCAATCACTTATTTTAATCAGATCTCAGTATTACAGTGTCATACTTCACCTGGTTCAGAAATAAATTTCTGTGGGAATAGTCTGCACAGCACGCTGGGATATTTTAGCACTGTGATAAGGTCGTATTTCATATTAAATATCTTAAAAGGAGTTAATTCTGTGGTGTAAATCTAAGTTTATAAAATTGTACGATACAAATAGTATGTTCAATGCACAAAACACTTCAATTCTTTAATAGAGTTAATCTATTTAGCAGCAAATGGAATGAAATCCTTTAGTTATCAATGAATATATCTCATGTATTCTTCCTAACACATTTTTGGACCAAAATGGCATTTGTATTCATCTGGTTCTAAAGTTGCAAATGCCTATATTTCTTGCATTAATTTATTTTAAGCATAATATCAAGGAAATCACAGTGATCTCTAATGCAGATCTGTAGAGCTCTCATCTTATTGCCATTTAAAACCTTTCATTGCATTTTCCTTCTGTGAAATAAATTTTTGGCAAGGAAATAAATGTAGGTGAGGAAATAGCAAGGCAGATCCCATTACTGTTCAAAGTATGTTTTGATGAGAATTTTTTAAATGCATACCCATGGCAACTTGGACAGAACAAGGGTATAAAACTCAAATACAATGGTTATGAACCATTGAAGTTTTGAAACTCAAATATACTCTCAGGTTTCAACTCTCATTGAAACCTGAGAAACAGGCAGAGAATATCTGAAAAATGTGATTCATACCAAAATATTTCTGTATTCTTTCTGCTTTGTGAATAATGACTTAAGATTCTAGTTTGAATATTGTATGATGAAAAAATGGACAGTGGTGGGATGTGAATAATCGCTGCAGTTGGGCTTTGAAATACAGGATTGACTTTCCTAAATGTGCAGTTTTGCTTACCATTCTCCAATTGCTTCTTTTTTTCTTCATTTTTTTCCCTTGGCACACTTAATTCTTTGTTGAATTTTAGCTCAACTAGTCTGGCTTGCATATTGCAGATCATTTACTAGGAACCTGCTGGGTTACTTTCAAAAGTTCTTCAGCTCTTAAATAAATCACCAACAATTCCATTGTAATTGTACATTTAGTGTATTATTTACAAGTCCTTATTTTGGATGGGTAACTGAATAGTGATTTATTTTATGTTTCTGCAGTATGTTGGCTGTTACATGTGCAACAAATTCACTGTTAAACTTCAGTTCTGATTTAAGTATTGTCAAGGAATGATATTTCATTTTTTTCTGTTTCAAAAATCAATTTTAAACAAGGTATTAAAATTAGATCTGGTTTAAATTAATTTTCCCTGATATTTTTAGGTGTGTTTAATTATGAACATATGCCATGGAGTCAAAGTGTTCTAAATGTACCTAATTGGAATAAAACATGCAGTGGAAAAAAATGTTATCATTATTTGGTATTTTTATGTCACAATTTAGTTTTAGTGTCACAGTTTCAGAATTAAAGGAAGAGAGTTATTCTTAACATGACATATATCCCTGATTTGATCCTTATCCACTGCTGGTAGTTGCTTTACACTGTGAACACCATCCCTCTTCACAGAGACCTGGAAGCCCTTGTCAGTGAAGACTCAGGCAAAGAAAGCATTCAGTACCTCAGCCTTGCTTGTGCCTGCTGTCACTAAGATACCTGCACTATTCAGTAACAGTACAACATTTTCATTGTTCACTCTTTCACTACCCGCACCGTGACAGAAATTCTTGTTGTTCTGATGTCCATTGCAAGTGTCAGTTTTAGGTGGGTTTTTGCTCTCCTAACACCAGCCCTCTGCGCCCTAGAAGTGTTTCTAAATTGCTCCTTTTGTGACTTGTTCTGCTTTCATCTCTTGTAAAATGCCTTTTTCTACATTGGAACAATACAGTATTGTACAACTTTATGGCTGTGTACAGCTGTATATAGTTGTGTGGCCAGCAGAGTGAGGGATTCTGCCATTCTGCCCCTCTGCTGCGGTCCCCAGTACCGGAAGGATATGAACCCCCTGGAATGAGTCCAGAGAAGGGGCCACCAAGAAGATTAGAGGGATGGAGCAGCTCTCCTGCAAGGAAAGGCTGAGAGGAATGGGGTTGCTCAGCCTGGAGAAGAGAAGGTTTTAAGGTGGTCTAATTGCAGCCTTCCAGTACCTGAAAGGAGGCTACAAGAAAGATAGAGAGGGACTCTTTACAAGAATGTTTAGTGACAGGACAAGAAGCAATTTTAAACTGAAAAATGAGATGTTTAGATTAGGTGTTATGAAGAAATTCTTTACTGTGAGGGTGGTGAAACATTGGAACTGGTTGCCCCAAGAAGCAGGGGATGCCCTATCCCCGGAGATTTTTGAAGCAACATTTGAAAGGGTTCTTAAGGAGCAATTTAGTCTAGTGGAAGGTGTCCCTTCTCATGGCAGGGGGTTTAAAACTACATGAGCTTTGAGGTCCCTTCCAACTCAAGCCATTCTATGATTCTGTGATACTTAACACTACTAATATATGGTATAAGAATAAATTACAGCTTTGTAAATATTCTGCTTCTGGTGTATTATTATCCTGTGATCGTTGCAACGATACAAGTCAGTGCATATTTACTTGTACTTATTTATTTGCTGTTGTGGTCCAACAGTCTTTCATGGTGCACTTTTTATGACTAAATGCTTAGTCAGATTGGTTGGAGTATATTTCAATAGTATTTAACTTGTACCAAACTTGACTGAGTGTTCGTACGACGCGTTGGATAAGAATCAACATCCTTTTCCTGATATACACTTTTTTGAGAACATTGTCAGAATTATTATTGACACAAGTTGTTGAATAAGCAAAATGGAAATCACAGTTTTCCATCCTAAGGTTTCAACACCATAAAAATGTAAAAGTCAGGTAAGTGCTTTGCAGGAATAAAATGGCTAGTGATGGTAGTAATATCCTTTCCAGGTGTAAAGCTATTTAAATATATATGTATGGGATGTGTGCAGGTGCACTTTTATCTAAGCATAAGCAAATTGTTGTTTGATTACCTTCCTCCTCCTACAGACCCCTCTATTTTGATCTCCATTTATTCCCACTTTGTGTTCTGAGGAACTTGGAATATAGTCCTTACCTATTCCTTCCAATCCATGTTCTTTATACTCTTTCCTCACTAAAGATTGTGAAAAAATGTATTTCCTGCAGGGCTTTTAAATTAAGAGCATGGGGCTCTTAATGAGAGAGTAGAAATTGAAGCAAATAAATAAGTAAAACATGGTTTAGTGAGGAATAACTGGTGTAGCTGAGAGAGTGCTAACTCAGTCCTGATGTCTGTTGGTATTTTAATGCATCCTGCAGCATAAATATAAGACTCCTGCCTCCTTAATTATAGAAAACACATTTTATAATGCTTCTATTGATCTTTCATGAACAATGTTGATCTTGTAGGAAGGGTAGATGGTGCAGCTAAATAACAATGTACACTGCTATTGCTTTCCAGCAGGGTACAGGCACTGAGTGCTTCTTAAACAAAAATATTCAATTATTTGTGTAATTTGTGTAGCATATATTTTCAATATTCTAAAAAGAAAGTGAATATCGTTCTCAGTTTCATGACTGGGATTGTTATCAGCTTGTGTCATTCATAGGAAATTACATCCTAAAATCTCAATAGATAGTGTGTAGCTGCTGTAAAAGGTAGTGAGATGAGGTAATGCTATGTAGGCAGCACAGATTGTCCCTGATTGAATACAGATTGAATATAGCGTTTGGGAGAACTTTTGCCAATCACTGAAAATAGTCATTATGTAATTAAAATGAAAGAAGTGCCTTCCTGGATTGAGTGACTTTTTTATAAGGGAACTAATTAGTGATCTTAAAATAACAATGATATTTCAAGCTGGATAAACTTTGCAGAAAAGTGGTAGCAGAGATCATAAAGTACAATGAAGTTCAAGCTATCCTACCTTTTTTCAGTCACTTATCAACACCTTTTTCACCCAGAAGTGCTGAGTTCTGGTACTGAGAAGGAAGTCTCTGACCTTGTCTTGAGAGGCCTATTATCTGTGTTAGGCTATGTTTAATAACTGATTAGATACCATAGCTAATCCTGGGGCACAAAATATAGCACTATGTAATTCTTTTGCCGGTCTTAAACTGTTTTTTTTAATCTAGTCTTTTCTTCTTTAAGTAGAGTTTGGAAACACAAGCTGACTGCATAAACTAAAATATTTCATTACAGGAGATGGACAAAATCCTTCTGACATTACTCACAAGGGATAGTTATGCATAATTCAGTGCAATTGGAAAGAGTATTTGATAATAAGAATAAAGGTCAGAAACACAGCAGCAAAAACTGTCTTTCTTTTACAAACAAAAAGCATAAGTACACTGTGTGCCAAATATCATGCATCATTGGATGGGGGAATGAATTGTGTGGGATCTGACAAGTTCCAAATACTATCTAATGGCATTTTAAAATCTCGTGTTTTATTGTGGCTTTTCGCAAATACTGTTTGTAACAATTTAGCAGATCCTTCAAAGAAATTGCATGCTCTTAACGAAAATGAGCAGGTCTAGGAAACAAGAGAGCTTATTCGAACAACTGAGACCTCTGAATTCATTCTGTCTCTCTCACGAGATAGAAAATCAGCAGTATTTCAAAAGAAAACATTTAGTTTTTTACAATACTGATGCAAAATTACACTATTTGCTGTAAAGAAAGTAGAATGTAGGGGTCCTATTCAGTGACCTTTGATGCAAAGAAATACTGGACTGAAAATGGTAAATAATTTTTAGTATATTTGTCATTATGTAATTTTCTTACCCTATGTATCCATCATTAAATGTTTTCTATCATAAGAAAAAATGATCAAAATCCATAAAGACTTATTTCATAAGTAGGTGGACTGGGGTTCGAGATACTATTTTGGGAGAAGTTTGATCTGAGTCTGGTGAGGATTCCTTCAATCATTCTGAATGAGCAAGGATTTTTATGGTGTCCTTTCTTTCAGTCTTCAGTCTTGTTGCACTTGTTAGCTGAGAAGAAGAAATGTTTAGAAAATGTGGGGAGGATGTAAGTCCTAAGTCTGTTCTCTGTTATGATGTGACACAATTCTGTTGATGTGTGCTCAGTTCTGCTCTGTCAATAATTTGGTCCACTCTAAGGTCAAAACTGCAGCTCCCATCTTGGTCTTGTGCCCTGCTTGTGGCCTCGTTGTGTCAGTCCATGACCCAAATACATATAATCTCTTTTTATGATTCATTTTATTTTTGAGATTTTAGACTGCTGTCTTCTGTATAGGGGTCAGTAACTGATGTAAATAGGTCATGACATATTGATAGTCTTTGGATGGGGAGCAAAGCCTTGTCTTTCCATGAATATAGAAACAGGAAGGAACAGAGTATGTGAGATATTTGCATTTAAATATTCACTTATTCACTTGGGCAGTCACGTTTTGTATTAGCTTAAGAACCGCAACATATAGCAGTGTATGTGGTAAGCAAGAGTAATCTAATTGAACTGCTTGAAAGGCACACAATTTCCTAGAAAACTGTCAGTGAAGACTTCATGTATAGTCAGTGTAGTGTAATGCAGGACTAAGCAGAGCTCTAACAGAGATCCATAGTCTGGCGTTTAGTTTCTATGAGCCATTCAGCTTCCCCTTGTAAAATTGTCGGACTTTCAGACTTACAGATATTTTCAGTGGTTTCCTTCACTTGCTCTGTCTGGAGCTCTTGATGTTATTTTTTTCTGTAGTGAAGCTCGTTATGGATAATCACCTTGAGCTGTGACTAGCTGACTAGTTTCTCACAATCATTTGGCAGTCAAATTCAGTGCAAATCAGCCTAGCAAAGTTGACAGTATTCTTCTCACAACGGTGCATGAAATCCCTATGTGATAATTTCTCATTTGCAGAAGACTGGAAAAAGACATTATGGGGTATGTTTCTAGGGAGTCTTCATGTTTGTGTCACTGACTTTCTCCTTGATCACTTCAAGGGTTCTCTTTTATGTTGCTGTATCCTCATTAATTTTGTTGCCATTTTCAGACTGTTTTTCAATCCCTTTTTTTTGTGTGTTACTTTACTGTGCTTTCTATAGGCTATTAATTTATTAATATTACTTATATAATACTAGACAAGGAGAAAAAGCTTTAACATTAATGCCATGAAGTAAAATGGTCCTGAAAAGATGCTGCAGAAATACTGCTTTTCAGTCAAGCAGTTCAAAGAACTTCTTAAACTTGGAAAGTCTTATTAGATTCTGGTGTTGGAAATTGCTTCTAGAGTCTTTGTAGTGCTTTTCAATTTTATTAAGTTTTTGGGTTTTGTTTTATCTGTTTAGCTCAGTAATCTGATTTTTAGAATGCTCTGACAAAAAATCACTGAGCATGTCCGGGTCAGATCCACATTACATCATGAATATTGTGTCACAAGTACACTGAGGTCAGAGTAAATGTCATGGGCAGGATGGGATAGTCTTCATTTGCACAAGAATTTTTAATATCTAAAGTATGTTGTTTATTGAAAAGTGTTACATAGTTCTTTCCTAAGACCTTCCAACATTAGCAGATTTGCCAATAGTACCCAACTCAGTCATCTCATTAAATACTGTCATTGCCTTTCTTTGACATTGATATTCCATTTGATTAAAGACTTATCCTTGAATTCTCAGTGCTTCCCAACTCTAGCCAGAGATTGTTTGCTTAACATAAGATGGGAGTGCCTCAACTTAGCTTTATTTTTTTCTTATAAGAGAAACTACTTATTAAATGGGTTGCTTAATATAAAAAGTTGAAAAATACATTCTTACTTATTATTTCCTCCATTTTAAAATTGGTGTATCAAACCTCTTAATTTTATACTTAGCATGGCAAACATCAGCATCAAACACCATTGTCCTATTGTAAATAGAATGTGTTTTGGCAGGTGTGGGATTTCAGAAGATACCTAGATACAGATGAATTTAACTTATAATTTTTTTACTTGCTTTGATTTAATTGAGTAGTTCATCCTTAGTTATCATTTGGCATTTTCAGTGTTTTATGCTTATAGGCAGGTCTTACCACAAAAGGTGTTCTGTTTCCTTTGTGCATCTTCCTTGGTCCACAAAAGTTATTCAAGCACAAAAGGCTGGAAACATGCAGATGTAAAATTCCAGCACAAACATGACAGTCAGATTATATCTTCTGACTCTCCTGGACTGACTTGAGCTCTTATAGTTGATTTACCCATAGAAGTCCAAAAATAGTTTAACTCTGGATCTGGGATTCTTTAGGAATGCTTAACTGTGCACTGTAAGACTAAACAGTAGTTTAGTCTTCCTAACAGAAGACAGGTTAACAGACTTCCTGGTTTCCTTGGCAATGACAGCAAAGGAATGGGATGAAAATATACATTTCTTTAGGCTGATACGAGTAAAGAAGTCTCTAGATTGTAGATTAATTTGAGAAGTGGGCTTGACTGTTATTACTGCAGTAATAGGAGTATGAGTCACACAAAGTAGAGACAAACCAATCCTTTTTCTTTTTCTCCCCATGTTGGAGGAAGAAGAAAAAACCTGCCCCAACACTCCTAACGATATATCAGGTTGATTTTATGCTGTTGTCCAGCAATATGATTGCAGCATATGTATACACCTTACTGATCAAGTAGATGCCAATTTAGCTACGGCAATGTTGTGTTAAGTGTGGGCTGAAATATTCTCACACCTCATCCATTGGGAGATTTGGCACACTGGTCTAACAGTTGTCCTTAGCTAGTTCCACTATCATCACTGCCCAAGGTTATATTTGGGGTCTGACTGCAGAAGCACCTGGGACTGCAGCAAAGGCAGCACAGTGGGAATATAAATTTTAAATATGGATAGAGTACTCTTTCAGTGATGGGTTTGGTTCACTTCGTTCTTCCCTCTCCCCATCTCTCCCTTTGGAGAAGGGTTGTTGCTTATTTTCCTTCCCTCCAGAGCAAAAAAAGCAGGAAGGATGTAGTTTAAAGTGTTGGCTCATCCAGTCGTGTTTAAAAGAATATGATCTATATTTCTCTGGATTCCTATATCCCTTCAGACCTCTTTTTGTGTCTGAAGGTGCATTTGTCTAAGACAGGAGAAGGAGAAGGAGAAAAGGAGAAACTTAAGAAATTAAAGTAACATATCAGTAGTTGATATGAAGCGAAAAAAGATTTCTTATTGTGTGTGTTTTCTGTTTTATTAGTGCGACTGTGTTTTATGCTCAGTGGTTTGCAATTTCAAGAAAAGTTTAAATATCTGTTTCTGAAGTTCATTCTATGAAATATAGCTTATGAAGCACGCATGCCCATGCACTCAGTTTCCCTGAAAAATTTGTGAAAATTTCTCTGTCCTTCAGAAGTTAGTTTTTCCTTGCATTTCTTTACCTTTGTATAGCAAGACATTAGTGCAGTTCTTTTATCCCCATCTTTTATTGCATCAATAAATGTTCTTCTTGGCAAACCTTGTTTGGCAACAGTTTTTACTGCATGCTCAAATAAAAACCAGTGTGGAACAGCATACAAACACAATGTAATATCTTGAAGTGCGAATTAGTAACCTTCAAACTGGGTTTGCTGCCTTGCCACTCATGGAAATATACTCAGAGATCCTATTTTAATAGAGGGCAGTGTTTGCCTCTCTTACATACTTGTTTGTAAAGTGAATAAAGGATAACAATTATTTCTAAGGGGATCTGTCCTATCTGTAGTAGAACGCAAGTTTTGGATTAAGAGTATTAAGGAGCAGTAAAAATTTGTATTTCTTTCTCATTTTCCTTCTAGCTCAATGTTATAAAGGTCTTCTATTTAATATACTTTTAGATCTTTTCTTGAGAAGTAAAACTGTTACAGGATATTTGCCTTTTGCTGGTGTGTCATCTAGGCAACAATAATTACAGATTAAACATTTAACTTTTTTTTTAATACTGAGTTTTTCATTACCTTCCTGTTGAGTATGTATCATTAAACACCATGCCTCCAAATAAAGTGTGAACAGTTATTACTGTTATTTTCTTCTAAAATAATTACTTCCATGAGGGTTTTTTTTTTTCATTTGTGAAAAAGCATTGAATTGATCTTCTATTTTGAAAAAAAACCCCAAACCTAAAAACCCATGAATTTTGTAATAAAACTTTGTTATTTATCTCGAGCAGATAAGCATTGGTGACCATTATTAATTATCACTAGTCTGAATTAAGAATTCCTTTTGAATTCCATCTCCTTGAATTGCTATTCAGAAACATGGTGTAGAGGTTTTTTTTCTGGAAAAAGAAATCACCCTAGAAGTATTGACAGTGGAGTAAATGACTGTGTCTAAATGGATATATGTGGGATACTTCCAGCTTGGGGTGAATGTTTTGCCATATCTCATTTCTCTCAAAGGATGGGACCTCGGTAGCTGCACATGTGGTTTTCCATGAGACCACCACAAATTTTACTCAGTGTCAACAGAGAAAATGAATCTTTCTGTGAGCAAGGATTTCTTCTGTGGTTGAAGGGGGCGAAATCAAGTCTAATGATTGAAAGAAATAGGAGACACAATTCAGAGGAACTGAAACCAGCATAAACAGAGATAGAGCTCTATATAAGGTTAAGCACCTAGATAAATGTTTGTTATGAAGGGGCATAACTGAGTGAGTCAGACAAAGTGTGGAGTTCATAAAATTAAAATCCAAAATCAAAAGGGTTCAGATTCTGGGAGCTCCAGAAGTTCTTTAATTTTTTTTTTTTATTATTTTTTTTAGTGTCAGGAGGTCTGCTCTTTATCTAAGAATGCATTTTTAATTTGGGGTCACATCACTGTAGTAAGTGGTGAATCGCAAGTATTCAAAAATAGAAATCCTTGCAGATTTATGCAAAAATGTTTATTTTCAGAAAGCTTAATTGCATGTGGAAGCAGATGGAAAATTAATGGAGTTCACTTTATGTCTGGGAGCAACTGGAATTTGAGTGCAGAGTAGAACTGGCTGGAAAATGGAGGAAAAAAAACCATTTCACTCACATTTACTCACAGCCTTCATGTGGGACTTTTTTTTTTTAATGGCTGTTCCTAAAGCTTCCACTTCTTCCCCTGTTTTGTTCACAGAGGACATAATATATTTCTTCCTCTCCATTTCTCTTTTTTTTCTTTTCCCCAAACAACTGTGTTTTTTGGTGTTGCAGTAATTGTCTCTTGGTTTAGCTTGTGTCTTCTGGAATAGGATGCAACTATATCTGTATTTTCAGACATTTTAAATACGTTGTTGTGATACTTCTTCCTTAGCTGCTGCCTCGTTCTGTTGAATTTAGGAGACCCTCAGAAATATAATGAGTAAATTATTTACTTCTTGCTATCACAACAATTTTTTTCCACTGAGTAGGTGAATGAGTGGATGAAAATCTAAGAATTTCACTAGTTAACTAAATAGTTTAGTTAACTAAAATAATTTAATTAATCATAGTACCCATTCAATTATTAAATTAGTATACACAAGAATGGTCCTAATATACTGTGTTCAAGAGTTCCTAGCCTATTATGTCACAGATTAGGACAAACATATTTGTGTATATATCGCATACATTTGTTTGTGTGGCGGTTTCTTTTTCTCTGCTTTCTGGTCCTGAAATCTGTGGTCTAAGTGACTGCTGGCTCAGGGGCTGTAGCTTATTTTTTGTATTCTGTAGATCTACATGGACTTCCATTTTGCAGTTACACATGGAAAAAGACTGTTGTTTTTTCCTTTTTTCCTGTGCTTTTAGATATTTTCTATGCATGTAAAACCTTATTTTACATTTCACTGATTTCAGCTGACAGCTGAAGTAAAGTAGCTGTTGTTTCTATCCTATCTCTGTAGATCTGAATTGTTAATTTTCATCTGCGAGGTAAAATGCATGCACTTAATTTGTTTTCTGATGTACTTTTATGAAGTAACAGCTGAGAATAATTGAGTAACAATCATCAGGTTTTTGACAAAGCTTTTGAAATTATGTTATTTGATAACTATTTTGAAATAGAAGATTAAATATAGAATAATTTTATATTTGTCCATTTTAGGCAAACATTTTGAATTCAAAGTGTGAAAAACAGCATTGAATAAAATGCTCAATTTGTCCCAAATACTGTAATATTAATTAAAATGCCACTGGAAGTCAGATTAGACAGTGTTTCAATGCAGGTATCTGTTCCTGTCACTGTGTTTGATGCTTCAGCTGAAGAGTTTTACCAAGTCATTCAGTGTGCACTGTATGAATGCCTCTGATAAGACTTCTTCCTTGTAGGGATGAAATCCAAAAATCAATGTCAGATGAAAATCAAAGTTCTCAAAGTTTGAAGGATTGATGGAAAGAGATTTTAATGAATGCCAATTTCAATTTTTACCTTCATAAATTTGTCAGAAAGGGCAAGCATGAAATTCCTGGTTGTAGATGTCTGGGAGACATGTTTGAAATTAAGGAGCTTAGAAAAAGGTTAGAATTAAAATCAAGGGTAAAATGTGATTGAAATGAAGAAATACTTTTTTTTTTCCATATTTTACCTGGAAATGTAACTCAGATTTTGAGGAAATTAAATATATGCCTGTACCTTTGTGAAACTGGTTGATAACCCCATTTCAATTACTTCTCAGTAATACGTATAAAATTTAATAGATTCCATTCAAGTAGCTATTTCTTCTTATTTGAAATAAATAAAAAATCCCATCTCTCAGAAACAGGCTTCCTAGGGACACCACCAAGTAGAAGACTCAAACAAGAGAAATGAGGAAATGTAGCCTACTTTTTCTTTTCAATTTAAGCATGACATCACAAAAAATATTCTGTGAACTGAGGTTAATTTTGTTGATGATCAATTACAGTCATACAGTCAATACACCATTTTAATTGGTAGTACTTCTGCATACATATCTTTTAATATAAACCCAATTTTTAATAGTTCAATACAGATTTTTTTCCTGTTTAACCTAGTTGTAGTTTCTTTTGCTAAGAATTGTGTGCTTGTTCCATATATTTTATATTGCCACTTAAGGAGCTGATTTTAAACTATGATGGGCAAATCATTCAAGTGAAAACAAAGGTAGTTGCTCTTTCTTCATGTACCAGGATCAAATTAAAACTGAGTAATAAAAACAAAAGGAGAGAAATAAATTGGAAGCTTATTCATTGTAACAGCTGGGCTCCACAGCTACTAATTCTAAAGCTGAGGTTTGCCTCTTTCAAATATTTACTCGGAAATAAAAATACAATTTAGAACAAAATGGGGGAAAACAGCTGAAAACATTGCTGCAATTTCTGCAAAACTTCTTTGTAGCAGGTTATATAATCTTTTGAAGTAGGATCTTGGTCCATTTGATACTTGGGATTTTTTTTTTCAATAAATATTGCATTGAAAACACATAGCCTTATGATATTCTTAAGAAATCCGTGATAAAGATGTCCTTTCCTTACATGAACTTGGACAACAGCATGCCTGTGCTTTGTGAAGAACAAAGACTTCGTAGGTAGTCAGACTTTGAAAGAACTCTGCATGCCACAGGCACAGTCTTTTCCCAGGTGTGATTTGAGAGAAGAACCATTTTGTACTCAACTGCATGAAGCTAAAACTGGCAATGGAGACTCCTCATCCATGGAAGTTCTCCCTAAGCTGGTCTTGATCTCAAGTTATCTTCTGCTTTAAGCTGTTAGACTAGACGATTACCCCAGTTCTCTTCCAATGCAAATGCTTTACAGTCATAAAATGCACTGTATTTAAAAATTTGACATAATGGCTGGGCTCAGAGTGCATCTTCCTGATGTGATAGCATCCTTCCCACAATAATGGCCATAGCTTCATATTGTGCTTTAGCTCTGACAGCTCAGATGTCTAAAAGCTATTGAAATTAAATACGGCAGCTCCCCACGGGCATCCCAGAACCTTTTGCTCTATAGTCACCTAATCAGAGATTTACTTTCATATTCCCTTCTGCATTTTCATCTTCTTGGGAAAAAAATAAAATGCTCCTGAAGTCCAAATGTCATTTTGATTGAAGTTTAGCTTCAGCTAATCACATGTGCTTGCAGTGCTCAGTGTATGCCTAGCAAGCCTTGCTCTGGAACTTGAAAGAAATGAAAGAACCAAACCCTACAAGAATCTGTGTGCTCTTGGTTGTTACTTATTAGAAATAAAAATTCCAGGGAAATGAATTATTTTAGAGAAAGGTTTTCAAATTTGTTATCACAAATACAGTGCCAGTTACAGGTGTATAAGCTTCTATTTCTACAACAATAAGAAGAAATGAGTCTGTCTTACTTTTGCTTTTCATAGCTTGTTTTTCTGTCAGAGTTGTGAGTTGTTAGTAGAGGAGCTAGCTGGAAGAGACAAAATATATGCAGAGAAAAGGCTTTAGCATTATGAAACACTTCTTACTGAACACTGACAGAGCCCGACCCTCCACTTTCTAATGTCCATATGCCACCATCTTTCCTTAGCCATAAAAAGAGGCTTTGCCAGTCCCCTAAATGAGGAGCCAAACATGACAGCTCAGCTGATGGTGTTGACATTGGCAGCAGGCTTGATGGACAGAACCAAACCTTGCCGTGGACTCTCTCCTGCTAATTAGCTGTTCGAAGGAACTCTGTGTGCCACAGGCACAGTCTTATTGGAAAAGGACATCTTTGCCGTTCACCCTGACAGCTGTGATGCAGCTGTTCACAGTGTGAATTGAGCGGGGGGGGGGGGGGGGGGGGGGGGGGGGGGGGCGGTGGGAGGTGGAGAAGGAGGAGGAGGATTTAGGACAAGTGGCAACTCAGGTATCTTGCAGTGCAGCTGTCCAGAGCTATAATAAACAGCTGGAATAGAGAAGAGAGAAGATGGGAATTGAAATTTATAAAATGGGAACATATTTTAAGCATGAAACAAGAGGAAGTGTGAGAGGAAGGGAACAGGACTAGCCCATGAGGCTTTGTGAGACAGTTGGAGCTATATGTTCTTGAGATTAGTGCAGGCAGAGAGGTTTAAAATACAAACCATCGTGATTTTCCATAGTTCGTGTGCATGACCAGGGATATTAATGGGGAATGTGCATCAGAAAGTCCCACAAGTGCAAGTGTGGGGAGCAGCATGGGCCTGAATAACTTATTGATGTACCATAGATCTGTTGGCTTTGGAAGGAGGGAAGTGAAGCCTCTTTCCTGGCTAAGGGAAGGAGTTGAGAAAAAGTACTTGCTGTTTGTTCTGAATGAATATAAGTGGGGAATAAGAGAGTTTGAGAAAATGCTCCTGCTGTTTTTCAAAGCACAAACCCTTGCTGAGGCAGGAGCCCTTACTTGCTAAAATATACAGTTATTTGAGATTGGAACATGTCCTCTATTGGCACTGTGGAAGACATGTCTGACTTGGTTAAATGTTAACTATGCACTACAGACAGTAAAGGTGTTGAGGACGTAGAAGATTCAGGTGAAATAGTGACATTTTCACTGGTGTACGTTTGTTAGTTCCCATCAACTTTTACTTCAAGTTGTTTGGTTTTAAATGGACAGAGTGAGAGTGAGGTCCTATTTTGGACCTTTTGTAATGGAAAACCATCAGTTCTAAACTTATCAAGCATTTTATAATTAAGTTTTAAAGGGGCAGTAGATTGCAAGATTATTTCGAAGGTTAAAGTAGGTTTGCAATTTCTTAAAAGGTTGATGTCATTTAAGAGGTAAAAAAAAACAGTTCAGAATAAATAAGTGAAATAAGGATAACAGCAACATTCCCCTCACTAGAACTCAGTGTAAACACTTTAGTTTATGCTAATTTAATTAATGCTGAGCATTAAAAAAAAAAAAAAAAGTTATCACAGTATCACAGTATTAATTGATTTTTCTCTGTGTTTTATAGAAGCAGAAAGATTAAAACAAATATTTTGCTTGGAATATATCTGTCCTAGGTTAAGGGAAGGAGTGATAGATTGCTTTGAAAACTTCCTTGTACAAAGCTTCCAGTATAATTTTACAACTGAGTGAGCTAGTTTGTGATAGCATTGAGATTTGGGATGTCCCTGCAAATTGATTCTTTTTAAGTTTTTTTCTTTTTATTGCTGATTACTTATGGGTTTTATTACATGCAACTTCTCTTTTCTCCACTGACACACAGACAAAGTAGCTAACAGTATGCTGCAGTTGGTAGCCAAAAATGTCCCAAAGCAGATGTTTCTATTGTCATAGCAAAGAAACCACACATATGCTTATACACATCACCAGTGTTTTCTTTTTATTTTTTATTGTTTGTTACCAGGCTCTTGTTACCTCTTGTTTTGCACTGAAGAAACAATAAATAATATAAAAAGAAAAAAATCAAAACACCATCCCCAAAAATAACAAAGATGATTTTCATAATTTATACTTACATTAAAAAAAATATTCCCAAACACTTAGAAAAGATGAACTTATACATTGGGGACTTTCTCAATCAATCCTTGCTCTTCTTTATAGCTGGACTGTTCCTGTAATTTTTATTTGAGTGTACATAATGTATCCTGTACTATATTTACACAGGCTTGCAATGCCTTATGGTGACATTCTGTTTATTATCACTCCTGACTTGTCAGGTAATTCAAATTATTTTACTGAAAATTTTAGATCTTCTTCATAAATATTTGATGTGCTTACACAACCTGAGGTGTTAGATTTTACACAAGTCTCACGACAAATGCAAAATCAATTTTTTGTGAAAGTGATTTTGCTCAGTTAAAAAAAAATAAAAAGTGAGCGTTTACAGGCTTTGTCCACCATTTCTTACCTTTTTGTTATTTTTTTTTTAATTTTGAAGAATTCAACAAGCCTTTTATATTTCTCTTTATATTTCTCTTTATATTTCTCTTAGCAATAGTTTTCAAAATTATATAGTATTAGTGGGTTTTAAGTGCTTAGTTTTTGACATCTGTTCTGTGTAACTGGTTACTCAGCTTAATAGTTTTAATAGTAAATCATATATCAATTTCTTTTCATAACTGGTTTAAGTGTTCATTGCACAACTTGAGATTTGGGAACTGCTTCTATGTATTTTTCAGCTTAAGTAGTAAGAATGATCTAAAGATTTGCATGCACTTTTATTCCTGTGTTTTTAATTGTGTAAGTTTGTCATTGCCCATAAAATTAGTAATTTCATAGAAGGGATTTTTTGTAACTTTATATTACTAGTCTAGTTCACTAAGAGTGGACTAATTTCACATCTATTTTTGCAATGGCTATATATATTTTTTTTCTTTTCAGCAGGAAAATGGTATATTCTCTATAACCATGTATTTTCAGTGCCTGATATAAGAAAATTTTGTGTGGCTTATTCACAAATGGCTGCAGCTGAACCTTTGCATGTTATGCTATGTTAATGACATAAAATCCGACTTATTTTTTTAAGGACTAATTCAGGAGATAATCATATCTTTCACTTTTATTTAGATTATACAGAACCCAGGACAATTTTGGTAGATTTTTAGGAGAGAATATATCTTTATGTTTCTTGTGAACTTCCAATGTTTCTGATAGTGAACAAACCTGGGAATTTTAATTTAATTAAGACCCCTGTAGTGCTTAAGGCTTAAGACTTGGGCAGAATTGTGCCCAGAAGATGGATACAACCTGCCAGTCATTAAGAGATGATTTAGAAAAACCCGTAAGGGTTAATATGTTTAATAATCCTGCTGCAAGAGATAATGAACTGAGTAACAAAAAGAGAAGTTGGGAATTTTGGCGAATTTTAAACCTTGTTATACTGTATAAAATGACAAATCAGTGAGGTGAAAGGAGGATGATAGTTTCTCTCATTCTGTTTTCATCACCAATATCTGTTATTTCTTTACTGCGTCGTGCCAGATGGACAGCAGAGCACTCCTCTGGACAATGGATATTAGATATACTTATGAAGAACAAATATATGAGTAAGACATTTGATTTTTTTCATTTTGCATTTTTATGGTAGTGAATTTTATTTTAATCTAGGAACTTTTTATTAGAGATATTATGATAATCCACAAGCCAATGATACCTTCAGCAGTCATAATCTTTCAGATTTCTTCCCTCTGAAATTAAAATGAGTCCCTGAGTGCTGCAGATATAATCTGTGTGATGGCATGTTTATGTGTTTATGAGTTTCTACGAGATGAACAGGAAAGAGAGTTGTACAGAGAAGCACAGCTTTTCACTTAGTAAGTCACATACAGTCAGTATCCATTACAGAATTGTACGTATTTTCAGTTTCCTGTATACATATATATTAGGGGAGTAGTTAACAGGTGCATTAAATTGTGGGCTTTTTCCTAAATAACATTGCAAGTATTAGTAAGCCACAGGGGGATCTTTCTGTGTATTTTTTTCAGGAAGACAATTTTCATGTTTAGTTTCTCCTCATTTATTTTCCCCGATCTTCCTTGCACTCTTCCTTGCTGTCAGTTTCTCTTTCACATTCTTATGCCCTATTCCTGTCATACTCGTCCTGTGCAATACTGTACTCTCCCATGCCTGCTCACTGTCTCTTACATTTTCTCAGGTGTGGTCTGTCTCTTTCATGCGCTCTCTTGTGTGTGCTATCACTCTATGTCTTATTATTTATCCTTGAACACTCACATGCTTGCTCTTGCTCCCTTGCATTCCCTTGTTTACATGATTTCTCTTACACTCACTCTCTTTCTCATTTATGCTCTTGAATTTTACTATCTTTCTCCTGTGCACTGTGTGTCTCTGTTTCTTCTATTCTCCCACTCCTCTCAAACTTATTGCGTCTTTTTTTTTTTTTTTTAAGGGAAAATATGAGGTTTTCATTAGCCAGAAAGTGATCAGGAATTAGTGACCATTACAGTTTGGTTTTTTGAAGTTATTAGAAATGCCTCTGCCCGAATTAAGGTACAAGTCTCTGATGGTGACACAAGATAGGTTGATCACCAGTCACAATACTGTTTTATGAACATTCTTAATTGAATTCATAGGTGAGATTTTTTTTTTCTTTGAGGTCTTCCCTCCCTCTTCCTTCCACCCCCTCACTCCCTTCAATCAAGTCTTTGCTTGGAGGCAAAGAGAGTAAGGGGAGAAGGGAAAGAAGCTCATTTAGCAGCCACAGTAGACATAAGCATCATAGTACCAATCAATCAACACACATGCTCTCCCACTGAGACTCCCCTGTGACCTTGAGGAGTGTGACAAATGACTTAGAGGACAGAACAGACAGAAGGTTTGTGATAAACCAAAAAATTGTGTTCTTCTGGGTGATGAAGAAAAATAAAAATGAAGAGTGAGGGTAGATACATATTTGGTTTGAACAGGAGTCGATAAATTCTGTAACTATCTTTCACTGTGCTGGCAGTGGTTAGAGGAGTTTACTGTCACAGTAATCAAGACTTCTTCAATAAACCTCACTGCAGTGTTTACAGTACTTCTTTTTTGTGCAGTACTCCACTGCTTTATGGCTCTGAGCTCTCAGCTGTGCCTGGAGGTAGCAGCAGTTATTGATAACTAATTCCAGAGGCAACATCTCTCTTCAAATTCATGTTGAGGGAAAGTAATCAGCAGAGTGAATCACTTAACCTGGACAGACTTCACTCCCTCTGAAATAAGAAGATTATTTTTAATCATAAATGTTTGATACATCAATAAGTGCAGCAACTTACAGTCTCATTGTAGATACAATTTCAGCAGATTTTTTAAAACTATTTTTAATATATGTTATTTTTTTTAAATAGGGAGGTTGAAATAAGCGATCTTTTGTATTTATCATGTATCTATGAATCTAGTGCAGTATGGAGAAGGGCGCATTTTCTTGCACACACCAATATATGTCTAGCCTTAGCAGAAAACATTGTTTGGAGAAAGATCTTTTGCCGCATTATTCATTCTTTGTCTCTCCTTCAGAATGCAGATTGGTATTTTCTTTCCTGAATCCTCCCAATCCATTTTTCTTTTGTTCCTTTGACCCTTATCAATATGACTCTCTGTATTTGCACAGTGTTAAGCACCTAATAATTGTGATTGCTATTATGTATTTCAGCCAGCCAGACCACAGATATTCTTGGTACTATACTCAGATTCCTCTACTTTCCAGCTCTACTTTTTTTTTTTCTGTAACAAATACCCAAAACAAACAACTAGTCACCTTTCTGATGACATATAGATTGTTGAATACACATCAGAGGTTAGTAATATTTGTTCTCCATAATTTTCATTACATTCAAATGCATATAGTCTATAAACTTGATTTTCTAATCTCAGTCCTGGAGTTTAGAAAACTATTTCCCTTCATATTCCTTTCTTTGTTCTGGGTGAAAGAAATCTATTACAAAAGATTTGAGGACTACATTTTTTTTCTAATGACAGACTGCACTTGGCAATGCAGGAAAAGGTATTTTTGGTTCATTAGACTCAGTAGCAGTGATAGTAAACCAAAAGCTAAACAAAAGGAAGTGTCATGTGTTTGGGGAAGCAGGCAGTTAAGTTTCACCATCCTTCTAATAATGTTGAAGCTGGTTAGATTGTTAAAATGCCCAGATCTCCCTTGTAGCAGCTATAACCCTGTATTTATCTGATGATTTACTGTATCAGAGTTGTGAGTTAAAGTAATAGAAAAAAGCATTACCTTTTGAAGAGCCCACATAATTTACAGAAATATAGTCCACTTTAAAAACGAGTATGTGACAAGCCCTGTAAGGTCGTAGGAAATGACAGGAGAAAGTAGTCAGCTGCTGTTCCAAAATACTTGTGTTAAGTATACAAGATAATTTCACTATCAGAAGGCAGCAAATATGTATCAAGAAATTATTCAGAAAACTGTTTATTACTGGGGATTTTAATGAGGTCAGTAACCCATTCCTGTAGAATAAAAATCTTACTGAAGGTAATCCTGTTTTAAAAGTGTTAAGTAACCAGATTTAGCTGAACTTTTCATTCAGGTAAGGACAAATTGGTACTGTGCAACTTTGCAGCCCATTTATCCCCTCATTTGCCCTAATGAGGGCCTTCAGAATGCGTCTGAAAATGGTAAATCACAGAAAAGTGGGATTATAGGTTGGTATGAGGGAAAAGATATAGTTTATGTCTTAATCCATTAAGACTGAACGTATTTATACATTATACTATACCTATCCATTAATATTGATCGTATTTCTAGGTGCTATGCTCTATTAATATGAGTAACTATGCTCAAATGTAGACTACAAAACTGTAACTTTCTATCCAGTAGGTGTTTCATATGCAAGATAAGATATTTTGCCTGACACTACCAGAAAGCCAATAAATGGTTTTCAAGAACTTCAGCTTTTCCAAGGAAGAGGGGAATTTTTTGTTTGTTTGGTTGGGTTTTTTTAAACATTGGATCACTGATTATCATGTTGACATGTTGTCCATTTGGAATTAATTTATTTTAGTTGGATCAAGTCTGTATCTACCAAAAGTAGTTAATCTTAAACTGAAAACAACAAACCGACAAAACACTTTTGAAAGTATCTTCAAGGACAAGGAAACGTGAGCATCTGGGTATTTGTATTAGTTTGGGAACACAAGAAATGTAGCTTTGTGTCTCAAAGAGATAAGGAAAATAGAACAGAAACTTGAACCCAGGTCATTAAAGCCCTAAGATAACACTTTAATCACTGTACCTATCCATCTTTTAGAAGAAGATTATTAATGCAACTATTTTCATCTTCTGGTTTTAAAAGTCTGTTTTCTTATAAAGTAGCAAAACACCTCAGTGGAGAGTTCTGCTGCTCCTGCCTGGATTTAATGCAAATTGAACAGTAGGTTGTGTTATCAATGCCAAAAGCTTTCAGGCTGAATCCAGTTTTGGTTTATCCTGAAAAAGAAAGATTAGCACATTTGATAATGGAATACATATCCCTGTATAAATGTTCTCTTTATATGGTGGAAGTATGGATACTTTTGGCTCATTCAGTTTATTACCAGAGGTATGAAATACTAGAGGCCAAATATCGACACACCAATATAGTCAGTTTAATGAAAACACATGGTTTTGTAGGGTGAATGCAAAGTAAATTCGGCTATAAAAACTAACAGTAACTCTGGGAAGTGTTAAGTATGCTTTTAATGTAAAAGTAAACACAGTTTTATTTGAGGGTGAATAAAATGAAAGTTTTGAAAGGACAGAACAGTAAAACTAGAGCTTAACAGTTTGCATAGATAAACTTTGCTGCAACAAGGTTTAGTTCATTAGAACATTGCAAAACATTGTGATGTAATGTTTGGGAGAATGTGAAATTTCAGGGATAGTCTAATGTGTGCCAGTTATGCTTGTCCATAAATTAATAACTGTGGAGAACTTACCATACATGACAAACAGAAACCCGAAGCAAACAAGAAACATCCTTGTTTAGTCAAATCAGAACTCTAATCATGTGTTGTTCTTTTTTTGCCCCAGTGGAGACATCCAGGGACAATGAATCCTGGCTGATTCTCTATAATTTTTAAATTATTAATAAGCTAGAATCACCATAGCTTGGTAAGGGTAACTAGGTAAATAAGGAGAATTGAGGAAGAGGAAGCCAATATATTACCTATTCAATGGTGACATTGATTCTAAAGAAAACTTCTTAAAATAGGTACTTAAAATAGAAGTTATGTGACCACAGCTGGGTTTAAGGGAAGGGTGTACCAGAGTCATTGTCAGTAAATTCAAATTTAAGTTATTGGTAATCCTTTTAGTTACAAATATTAAACCATTACTTTTTAAACAAAACAAAACAAAGCAAAAAAGAAGAAACCCATAAAAGTTTGTGATCTGTATGTCCCTGAGTCTAACCTCTAAGGAATAATAGAAAAAGAAAACCTCTCATACTGTAATGAAATGAATTTTATTTTGCAGGCACTGGGCCCATGCCATTTCATTACATTACCAGGATACGCTGAGCGGGCTGGAATCAGCAAGAACTACAGGCAATGCAAGCTGATGATAAGCATTTCATCATGGCCCTAAACATATTAAATTTTTAGCAATAAATTTTATCAACACCATCTTCATGGCAGGATAACATTTCCCCCCTTCTTTCTTTACCCCACCTTCCCCTCCCCCATTGGCTTTTTCTCTGCAAATACAGCTTGTATATGACTGTTCCATAAACAAATTTTTAAGAAATCAATAGCTTAAAAAACATTTACAACTTAGCTAGTCCAGTAATTATCCTTCAGGCTACTGCCTCTACTTACTGAAAATGGAAAAATAAAGTTACAGTATGAGGAAGGGTAACAATAGATGAACCTCATTAGGTTTCGTGACAGTCCTTAGATTTTCTCCTAAAACTAAAATATAACCCAGGGGATAATATATTCAGTTGAAGACCTCATTCCCAGACATTTTGTCTTTATAGAATACTGATATAGAAAAAGGAGATATAATTCTAAAAGAAAAGGTTGTAGATTTGATATTTCTAATAATGCAGTCCATAATATGTCATCAATTTCCAATGGCTTCAATGGTGAAGTGGCCAAACCCCAGAAGTTCCTGAGTATCAGGACCAGGAGAAAATTTAATCTACTGAACTACTCAGTTGGTATCCCAGTAATCAGCGACAGACCAAACAGGAACATATAACTGTGAAACAGAGGGAGTGGGTGATGATTTTGGTTTAGTCTAGAAAAGGCCTGTTCTTTCTGAGCATTTCTCTGGGTAACTGTGTAGCATCTTTAATGATAGAAAGGTGCATATTTAAGGACACTCAAAAGCATAACAAACCTGAGGCTGGTTACGGGCTAATTAGTTGCCAAAGGAAGTCTAGTGTAGCTGAGGGTAATCCTAATTCAATTAATAATGAATTCTGTTCTTACATAGGACCATAATATAGCTCATCACTGAAAATGTGTTTTTAAACAAATACATTTATTAGTTTTGCCTGATATTTAATATTGATTGAGGGGTCTGCTGGGGAAGGAGACCACACTCACAGATATGTTGACTGGTAAAGCCAGCATGTCAAATATCGGGATATAAGTCAGGAAAACCTGAAAACTCAACTGCTCCTTCACTAACCTGTAAAGCTTGTTTTAAAGCTTGTAATGCAAGAATCTAGGGGAAAGAAACAGTTAGTGATCATATTTATACAATCACTGGTCATATAGACATACATGGAGTAAGTAGGGAGAATGCTTCAAGATCCTAAAGAAATTTTTGACAACTGTGTACTACTTCTCCTTTTTCTCTTTCTCATGTTTTATACAGAAATCTATCTTGGTCCTCTATCTTGTATTTCTGGTTCCTAATCTTATTGTTAAAAAGAAAACCTGTTTGCATGAGAGGAAGTAAGGGCTGGTAGCAGTGGAAATTGTAGAATTAGTAGGCACACAACTGTCTTGTTTAAAAAACACCCTTGGGTTTGAGAAAAACTAATTGTTGCATTAGGCTTGGAAACATGGGTAGGACGGGATTTATCTGGTAGGTACCTGTCCCCCTTTAATGTAATTCTTGTTTGCAATCAAAAGGAAAAAAAAAAGTTAATAAAAAACTACTGAAAAAAAATTCTCTATCAATTCTTACATAGAATATTAACATTTTTATGCATAAAATTATTTTGGTTTTGCTTTTTTAATATAGTATAGTATTTTACTAGATTACATTGGTACGGCTCATCCTGAACATATTTCAAAGTCTGATGTTGGTGACGTTTCCACAGGTTGCTTTGGAAAGTCCTTGGGAAATAGCAGCTGCCATTGCAATTCTTGGAAGTGGGTAAATTATTCTTGAAAGAAAATAGGGAGCCTAGGTATCTTCTGATATGGTTTTCATCACTGCAGTGTCTGAGCATTTCATACAAGTAACAATAACAATAAAGGTTTTTCTCCTTCTTCCTTTCCTGCTGGGAAAAATACAGCAATGGCTCTATGGGACATCTGGCACAACATATAATAAATTATTAGAGAAGTGTCTATGCCCTGAGTTTATCAGACACTGGCTTGGTTCCCATGTGGCTGCATCACATTTGTCCCTATGCAGAAAGTTTAGCACATAAAAGGCTACTGTAAATAGGGAAGGAATCATCTGTAATCTGTGTTGTGTCCATGGTGCATTCAACAAGAAGTATTTAGCTTAAACTGCAGCACTGAAAACTCAGATTAAAATTTTTTCCTGTCATAGATACAAATCACTATCATCTGAAAATAGATTACCTGGAGAGACAAAAACTTGTCATCACTGGAGGTTTATTGAGGGCAGAGTCAGTAAATATCAGTTAGTAAAACTATTGGCAGAGGGCAGAGTTTTTATCATCTCCTAGAGTAAGAAACAAGGAGATGACATTCTGCAATTCATTTTAACCTCTTAATTTTAGATCTCAAAGGAAACACAGACAGTGCTTCTTTCATTAGATATGCACCTAGAAATTCAGTGTATGACTACTTCTACAAGTGGCAATCTCACAGACTTCTTACTCTCTCCCAGCTGTATTCTTTTTCCTTCCTGCTGGCCTTTCTTCCTTACAATTCACAAATTCAAGAGCAGTAACAATCAGGTTGCTCAGAAATTGTATCCCCCAGTGTCCTAGCTCACTAACACATTTAAGCTTCATGGCCAAACCACGTCAAAAGAAGAGGCAACAAAATTGAAGACTAGCTCTTTCATAAAAATATTTTGGATTTTCCTTTCACCTATGGCATATTAATAAATATTAGAACTGTGTCTTTTTTCCACTCCTTCAAGGATCAACAAAGAAAAACTCCTTCCAGTAGAACCAAACGCAAGAAAACTTTGTCAAAAAGTAGGTGGAAGTTTCAGTCAAATAGAAGGTGATTAATTTTAGAGTGGAAAGGTGAAGATAAACAATTCTGTTACCATATCAAAGAATTTATTAGTTAATTTGTCTAAGAGCCAGATAAGGTCTTTATTCCGTATGTCCTTTGATTCTACTGAAATTCTTTTCAATTAAGATATGGATGAAGACTCATGTGCTCACCAACTAGTATTGAACACTTGACATATATAAAGCTACTCCTAGAAATGTAAAATGCAACAGTTAAAAAGTAATTTTTATTTTATTTTAATCCGTATTTATATATTTTAAAGTTCTTAAGAACTGAAAGCAATTATTTGGTTCAAGAATATTTAAGAAAATAATCTATTCAAGAAAATAGTTTCACATGCTAACTCACAAAAAACCTTAAATTTTCCTTATGCTAACATGATCTTCATTAATCAACTCTTCCTAAACCCTCCTGTTCTCATTGCTTTCTTTTTGTTTTCTTAATATACAGGCCAGGCATTCATTTTCCTCTCTGTTATTTCTGTAATTTTCACAAGGGCAAATTAAATCTGTTGCATGACAGCATTATGTGACAGTTCAGTAGTTCCACAATTCCTACAAATATTCTAAGTCTATTGCTGTCATAAGTGATGCTTCTCTGTGTGACTTTCAGAGAGCAAAAGCTTTTTATAGGCAGCTGTGCTAGTTGTCCCATTCTCAGTTCTTCAAGTGAACATAGTGGCAGAATTCTGTTCTGGTGTGACAAAACTCCCTGAGAAATCATCTCATCCCCATCATGAACTGTACACCTCCTGATGCTGTGCAATACCAAGTATCTTTTCAATTTCCACATGCCTCTGCTGTGCCTTTAGTCTGAGAACTTGTTTGTTTTTATTTGCACTGAATTGTCTTGAAACCAAGGCATCTAAATATATTGACAATGGCATATAAACTCCTGATTGTATTATGTTCCCTTCTGTTTTGTTACCAGCATATTTAGTTCTGTATTGCTGACATTGCCATTTTAATAAGTATGCATTTTAAATTAAAAAATAGAATTAGATTTTTTTTAAGACAATTTCACTTGCCCCTGTTTGCATTGCTTTGTAGCAATACAATTTCCCATAGGCCATTTTAAAATATTTAAAGCTACCTGGCAATTATAATTGCTCATTTGTCCTTATGCTCATTGTTAGTCTCACCAGTGTCATTTGAGCAGTTATAAGAAGGTAATACTTCATGAAACAGCTCAGCATTAGACAAATGAAGCTATTTTACCACTCTCCAAATGCTGTTCTTGTTCACTTCCAATCAAAGCACTGTAAGTGGTATAAAAGAAATATGAAATCATGGGGAAAAGTACAATGGATGGTGGCAAACCAAATCATAATCTTGCAGGCTGTCATCCATCCATAATTTTTCTGAAAATTTGGAAAATATTGGCCTCTCTCTCTGCAAAACTCATTTCTAGAATAAAAGAACTGCTTTTCCTTTCCAACTCCTAAACCAGTTGTCAGTTATCATTAATTTATTTATAATTGTGTTTTCCTTCTTCACCCACTTGCCTTCAATATTCCCCTACCAAAAAAAAAACCCAAACCTTTGGGGATGAAAATTATGGTATATGGCTGCAAGCCTCTTGCCAGTATTTTTTTGGTTATTTTCCATCTACATATATGGATCCAAGTTCTGGAGTTTCTAATACACCATTGCAGAATAGTGACAGTGTTGTTAGATGCTGAGAAATGCTGTAGAGACAAAACAAGCATTTTTCTTAGGTGTGAAACATAACTAAAAGCGTGGCTATCATTCGTCTGTCCTACATAAGTGACTGAAAATCAGTTACCTATTCTTATTCTTTCTGAATAATCATCACCTTTTTAGAAAATGCAGCGATAATAAAAATATGTAAATTTGTTAATAATAGCTATATGATACTACAAATATATGAGTCTTGAGATTACCTGCTGCAATCTCCTGAATTTTTCATCATCCCTACTGATGCAATCTCAATGATACTGAGAAAAGGCAGATAGTGATTTGCAGCTACTGTGCTCCTACTGTCTGCAACTTTCCTTATTTGCCACGAGATGCATGTTTTACCTGTCACCAAGTCCTAAACTTCAGATACCTTTTACAGGGCAATTTTTTCCAGTCTGCTTGGGGTTGTTTCTTAGAATTTTGCATTTCTCTTTATCAAGCCTCATAAGTTTTCTGTTGGTCCAGTCCTCAATTTTATCCAGTTTCTTCTGGACTGAATCTCTTCAACTTGTGAGGTCAAGCACTTCCCCAATATTTTTTTTCTGCTTTCAAATTTGCTGAGGGTGCAGTCTGTATTGTCATCCAGTGTGTAAATTAGTTTACTAAACAATTTAGAACCACAAATTAACCACTGAGACAGTCTGCTTGTTACCAGATCTTAGTCAGGTGCCCAGCTTTGGTTTCATGTCAATACAACCAACCTTCACCCTACCTGGCAATCCTTTTTTTCTGGCCCCTGTATCCTCACCTTCCATCTGAAGAAAGTGTTTGATTTAATATCTAAAGTCTTGCTAAAGCCAAGAACCTGTCTTTTTCAGCTAGGTTCCATTCACTGTCTTTTGCAGCCTGATATTTCATCAGAGGTGTCAGGTTGCTCTTATCAGCTGGTCAAGCATGACGTAGCATTGGTAAATCCATGTTGTGTATTCCTGATAACTTCTTCATTGTGCTCTCTGTCGTGTTGCAGATTCCTGATCTGAGTGTCATAGCATTATTCTCTGTGTCTCTTTTTCCTGCTTTTTTAAGGATCAGTGTAATCATAGCATTTTTACATCCATCAGGGATCTCATCAAATTGCTATGCAAGTTGTAGACAGTGGACTAAAGGCACACCATCCAGTCTTACAGTTCTTTCAGGAGAACCTTGTCAGGTAGTATGGATTTGGATATATTTAACTTGCGAATATTTTCCATAAGCTTTTGTAAGTTTTTCTTTTGGTGTGAATACTAAATGGTTTGTCTGTTAATTATGTTGGATATTCTCCTTTGTTTGAATTTTATAGAACTGGTTTTTGTTTTATTTTATTTCAATTTTTTTATATTGAGGTAAATTGATCCTAGCAATTAATTTTCGCACTAGTAGTGTTTCGTTCAATGACATTATGGTGGATGTTCTGGATTCAAGCAACTGGATCTACAACATAAATTTGCGTGTACAGATAATATAATTTATGTGATTTCTTCATGTGTAGGCTCTCTTCTGTTGCTCTACTTTTCTTTTGTGTTTCTTCCATGCTCCCCACCATGGTTGTTGTCTGTTGTCATCCTGCATATAGCATTAACATTTCAGTCAAGGCTTAGACCACAAGATTCGGCAGTAACCTGAACACTATTAATAGATCAAATGACCTGGAATATTAATTCATTGTTCTCACATATATTTCCTGAAAACTCACTATTTTCTATTTTTTTAATTATTATTTTCAGAGTCAGTCAAATGACAGGCAGAGTTGGTTAGTTTGAAGTAGTCTGAAGTGTACTGTTCCCCAACTCCATTACAATAATTTGTTAGGACAAATATGTTACAAAATACATCTTTGCCTCACATGTATGCAAAGATCTGCATGTTTTAAGATATGTCTCTGATTTTAACATTTCTTAGAAAAATCTGATTAAAGACATTTTTACATCTGAACTTTGAACTCTTTCAATGACGTTGCCCAAGCACAGTTGATATTTCCTGATGTGGTGCCTCTTTTCCATGGCTTTGCAAAGCTTATGATGATGAATTTTGTAAACTCAAACCTGCTTTTCCTGCCTTTCACATTTCTGTTGAAATACAGTCATCTGCACTTGTAGCTTAAAGGGAAAAAATACCATCAGTACTTGTACCATCTTATCTATTGTAGGTGTTTTCTTCTCTTTAACTGACAAGATAGACAGACTTCAGGGCTTCTCCAGTTGCAAATGGCCCACAGTGTAGGCAAGGCCAGATAAATGTCACCCTTAGAAATTTAATTAAATGGTCACAGACATTAAAATCTTCTTAAATTCCTTTTGTCAGTTGTTATAATTCAATAATCCAGTGTGCACAAATCAAGCTCAAGGTGCTGATTTTGGAGTGGATGTTCACTCACTCTGAGTAAGTGTTCTAACTGTTAGCAAAATAGAATTGATAGATTTGCAAGGTAAGGCAGTAAGATTACACTTGCCTGGCGTAGGTGCAGTAAGCAATAAGATGTCTGAAAAGACAGAATATAGCATGAAGAGAAAAAAACTGGAAAAATAATTTAATTTCACTGGGACAGGAAGGGAATTGTTATACTGGGATCATGGGAAAGGTTAAAACAAAACTAGTAGAAGAAATGTGGTGCATAGTACTATGAGTAATAAACCACCTTGAAAAATCTCCCAATTTCATCCTTTCTTGACCACCACTCCTACCCACTATCTCCTTTATAAGAACCCTTGACAGTCATGGCAAAACTTTGCTTCTAGCCAACACTTGGATATTTTCAGTGTATTTCAGCTTTGCTGGCACCTTTCCTAAAAGTGAAAACAGTAGCATTTTTATAACAAGACAAAAATAAAAGAGGAAAAAATGTCCTATTCACCCGTTTCTCTGTGTGAAGGCTTCACATTTGTGGTTTTAATGCAATTAATCAAAGACCAAATGCATTTGTATTCTCTGAACAGTTCAGGAATACTTCATATTTTCTCAGTGTAGCAGTGTGAAATGGTGCAGGATGCCAGTGGTAATAGTTCTGGGAAAGATATCATTCATGCTAGGACAATTCTTATGGGTTTTGTTTTAGATGATGGATTGCACATTCTCAGTCATTTGCAAGCTAAAGGCTTTACATGTGCTGTCTACATTATCAAATTTCTCACTCAGTTTGAAAGCCACAGCATTTTAATTGAAAGGAATGCTAACCCCTCCAGCCCTATCAACGTGTCAGGGTTGTTAGACTCTGAGAAATAACCTTCCCATTTCAGAAAAATGGACAAATTCCATACAAATGTTTTTACCTAAGCAACCAATGGGGCTGAAAGGTGAGTTGGCACATATTCAAGCACAAAATATCAAACAGTGAACTCTGTGCTACAAGAAACTCCTTTAAAATTCATTGGCTTGGAAGAGATTGAATATCTGAGGGCTTAGCAATGTCTATCAATGGTGTTAGTCTCCCTAGAACTGCCATAGAAAAGACTTTCCCCTTTGAGGCTAGCTTCAGTGTACAACAGAGATTACTAGATCTGTTTCAGTAAGAGAAGGGATCAGAGCAAGGGAATAGGGCATTTGTACAGCGGAAGCTCTCAGATCAGATTGGTGCAGCTCATCAAATGGTGGCATTTAGTTTAGCTCAGGTCTCACACAGTAAAACAAAGATGAGTAAGTAGTGAATGCTTTAGTGCCTTGCCATTGTGAAATGTCTTAAGATAAGTAGTATTTTGCATTTTAAAACAAAATAGGTACTCTATTTATATACTACCTTTATCAGTGATTGAAAATATTGCCTTTTTCAGTGGAAACGTTACTTATAGAAGAGCGACATAGTTCACACAATGCTTAGGCATAACTGCTGATGTATGGATTTTGTAGGCAATAAATTTAACTTCACAGGCTGCTGCTGATGTTCTGGCTACCCTCTTCTAATCCCTGTTCTGAGGACCTAAATTTGATAAGTTATTTGCACATATGCTTTTGGAAAAGTCAAATGCTTATTTTAGTTGAGAGGGAAGATCTATGCAGATTTCTGAAATGTGAAAGCAATCTTTAAATGGTTTATTTTCCAAATACTTTTATTATTGAGTACAGATTAACATTTCTAGGATATATTAAAAGTTTGTCATTATGGCATTTATGAAAATATAATTTTAATCATTATAAGTGTATAATAAGACTGACACGAATTAAGGAGAATGACTAACCATGAGATTGAAATACATCTGGAAAAGAATTAGTTTTTGGATCTTCTCCTAAATAATCTCTAGTATTGTATAATATGAATTTTAGTTAAAGGAAAAAAATTAAAGAAAGGTCTAAGAAGTTTTGACTACTGTTTTCAGGCGCAATCTGAAATTTTATAAGATTTATAGAAACATTTTAACTTGGAAAGTTCAGTTCTGAGATTGTTTGGCTGCAAATTGATCTTTCTGGAAAGAAGGACTACATTATGTCTTCAAGTCCAGACACTTATTTGAAGAAGCGGTTACTTTATACTATTCAGTAAATATTCAAGGCAAACTGTTTAAATCTGCACTGTTTCAGCTAAGTACATTTTCCAGGTTTACGCTTCCAATAATTGTCAGGGGTGGACCACTGATATTAAAAAATCATTATCTTTTACTCCTGAAAGCTCTTTGCTACGTTTTTTGTGGTTTTTTTTTTTTTGTGTGTTTTTAATTTGTAGTAGTTGTATTAAATTTAATTAAATTTATTTCTTCACAGAGACATATTTGCAGTGTACTTTTTGTCATTTCTTTCCTATTAATGTGAAGTTAGAAGTCATCTGGTAGATCCGAAGAGCAAGCAGTTGTATTTTACTGTGAGCACTTTGTTTTGACTTCCTTTCCTTCTTTAAATGGAGTATAGGTCCCTTTTATAGGCTCTATTGTGGTAGATGTCTGATGTACCTTTTCTTTAATGGCTCCCAAGGGAGCAGTAAAGTGGCAGATACTTTGGCAGATGCTTCTGACCAAATGCTCTGTTTCTGTGGCTATTTGGTCTTCTCAAGATCTTGTTTCCCTAAGTTTTAAAAAGTAAAGATCCTACTAAGTGTGGCCCTTGTGGAATGATAGCCTAGCTTCCAATACCATAAATCATCAGATCATTGTTCCAGATAGTGAAAAAGTATTGGTGTTAGCTGACTGTATAATAAAGCTAGTTCTAATGGGAATTCATGTTCATCTCATGCTTTTCCAGTTCAGGAGAAGAATATGAAATGAGATACAGCTCCTGTCATATAAAATTCTAGCTTTCTCTTTGATCTATCAGCACCAGTTTTGACCACACTACTGCCAAAAAGGCAAGTCGTGCTCTTTTCCCTGCCTCCAGCTGTCTGTTCTTGCCACCTCTCTTGTGTCAGCACTAGTGATTGTTCTGTTCTTCTGGGAAAAATAATAATTTGGGCAGGCAGGTCTAGGTTTTAGTCAGTTCAAGGGACTGACATAACTGGTGAGCTACGTGATTTAAGTACTGACATAAGATGTGCGCAGCAAAAGAGAAGAAAGTGAGGGCTGCAAAGTGTGAGATTGTGTAAATGTTGATGCAAGTTTACAGAAATAGAAAAATACCATGAAAAGATTTGATTGAGATTTGGGAACGTTTACTAAACTCTGCTTAATTCTGCTGGTATAGGCCCTTGTATCCTGCTCTGTTATTTGCATTTTCAGTTTTATTGATATCTCAAGATTTCTATCAGAAAAAGTGAGTTAGCCAGGTTTGTTTTTCTTTATATGTATACATTTGTATGGTGATGCAATTCTTGATTTATTTGTATGTAGAACTTTGCAAAAGAAAACTAAGACTTTGCTTTAGCTCTCAGTGTGCTGAAGCTCAATTTTTTTTCTGGTGAAGCCAACAGAAGGAAGAATGCAAATTCTTTCTACCACTTTTGATGCCTTAGGGTGGTACAGTTTGTTTTCAGAGAAGCCTGGTTGTCATGGGAGACACAGTGGGAAGTGTAGTGTTTTCAGCTAAAGACATTCTGTAGCATCTTCTGTTGAACTCTGTAACAGTGAGAATATCACTCTATGGACAGAATACTAAATAAATATTTTGCTGCTGTTTGTATCAAACTCATGGGTGTTTTTTATTTTTTGCCTTTTTTTTTTTTGTTTGGTTTGGTTTGGTTTTTGTGGGATTTTGTGGGTTTTTTTTTTTGTTGTTGTTGTTGCTGGTTTGGGGTTTTTTTGTTTTATTTTTGGTTGAGTTTTTTGGGGTTTTGTTTCTTTTTTTTCTCTTATTGGATACTTGAAGAGTAACAATACTGAAGAGTCAAAAGTATGTGTGGTTTGAGTCATTAGTTACTAGTCTTTATTAAAGAGAGAATTAGAAAACAACAAAAACACTCTCTAAAGCATTGCAGTTGCCTCTATAGGACAGTTCAGCCTTAGCTAATGTCTTTTTACTCATATGATCACTTTTATCTGTTGTTTAAAGCATTACCCTGCATAAATATGAAATAATGAGAACAGTTGTGGATTTCTAAATAGCTGTCAGGCTGATTTTCAAATCGTCAGAAGCTGGGAGAAAGCTTGAGGGATGCTTGCTTATCTCTTGCTTTTTCTAGAACCAGCATGAATTGTTTGTTGTAAATCTTAGAGTCTGTTATCTGAAATAAAGGACTGCCTATTCTTTTTAATATTTTTTCTCTCTAGAAGAATGACCAGTGCTGTATAGAACATGCACATAGAAAATTACACAGTGTTGCTGTTCTGGCTTGAAAATCACACTAGAAAATTTTGGAAGTGAGAGGGTCTTCCTCTTTAGTACCCCATCTTCACAGAGGAATTTAAAGTCTTAGGCAAATAAATGTTGAACTTTAGTTCAAATTTTCAAGTAGTTTGTTTTCAGTTATTGAGGTTTTTCTCCAATCCTCAATCAAACATAGGCCAGGAATTTAGTTTTTTTTCCTTCTGCTTATCCAGAGACAAATAAATTAGACATGTATTTAAAAGAGAGTGAACATAGAATAAACTGCTGTGATGACCCATTCAAATAAAAGCTGTGCAGAGAAAAAAAAAAAAAAAAGGATTTCTGTTACACTAGGTGATTAGAATTTTTTTGGCAAGTAAAAACAATTAGTTGATGGGTCCATATAACAAATCTAAGAACTTTGTGGAATACTCCTGCAGTAAATACTTATTAGTAAAACATAACAGACAAAATTTTTGCCGTAAAAAAGTTAATTTATACATTTTTCTTCCCTGTGTTTAACTTCTTACAATGTTTTCACAGTTTCTTTTATGCTTCATAAAATTATTTACTTTTGGCACTAAACTGCCCATTTGTACTTTAAGTTGAAGGCTTTTAAAATTATTTTATTTTCCTAAATTCAAGATTTTCAATATTCTGTGTAATTAAATATTGGAATTGCATCATAGCACTAACTGCTGTCTGCTTTTTGCAAAATCGGACAGAAGTAATTATTGTAGTAAAATGGATTCTAAAATCATTGATATGATAATATCTTCTTAGGATAATATTGAATTTTATGAAAATGTTCAAAAGCTGGATTTCAGAGTTAAAAACTTCAAATATGTTGCTATGTTATCAGCTGGTTATGAGAGGATTCTACATAAGTATATATTCATATCTATATCTATATCATCTCTATCTATATCTATATCTATCTATGTCATCTATATCTATATCTATATCTATATTTATATCTATATCTATATCTATATCTATATCTAATTGGCGATACTAGATTAATAGGACACTGAATGTCAAGGCAATATAGAACTTACAAAACCTGATGGTTTTGAAAGTTGATATAGACTAATTGAGTGATTTTTTGTCAATAGCTGGGGAGTAATGAAGAGTCTCATCTTGGCTACTTAAACTGAAACAGAGTTACTGAACTGTATCTTCCTGGTCAGCCCTGGTTGAACCTGTGTGCTCTAGGCCGCGCTAGGGAAAGGAGGATTTATACCCTGTTTCTCTGTATTTTCATGTCTGTTATCATAGAAATGAATGATGTAATAGATCTCTAATCTTCACATCCTAAGGAATCCTTAGATGGTGGTGGTCTTGAAAGACTCTTTCCTCTTCTCTTAAGCAGCATCTCACAACAAGAGGAATGACTTCATGATGACCCTTTAATTAAAGAATAAAAATTGTTTTCTTTTGTAGCATAATACTGCTAATTGTTAAACATCATCCACTTCAAATGTAAAAGTGTTAATTAAAATCAAAACAGGAGAAGCAGCTGTAAAATTTTGCCTCAGCCCTAGAAGTGAAACAGGCAATTGACCCAGCCATGTAATGGTAAGTTGTCTTTATTTGAGGGTCAAAGGAAGGTTTATGTTTAGGCTGATTTAGGCATCTTTTCCATTTTCTTGGATTCCCAAGCAAGGCAAAATTTAAAAGTCAGAAGAGGAGGATGTTGTTTCTCAAGATTATAGTTTGAGTAAAATAATTGTGAAGATATGGATAAGTGGAAACATCATAGAAGATATTCAATATAATCATGTAACATAATGTTCCTTCAGAAAAAAAAAAACCTTTGAGAATATCTAAGAAAGTAAATTTCCATCAATAGCCATAGTTATGATTGTGTATGCTTTCCCAGAAAATCCCAGAAACCACAACAACAACAACAACAACCTATCATTCCCCTCAAAAAAACCCAACCAAACAACCAGACAAACTAAAATCAAATCCACATTTCCATTGTATCTTTGTTTGCAGTAACAAACTTTAAAAATTTAGACTGGAATGTTTCATGAAAGAATTGACTGTAGACATAAAAACTTTTGTAGAACACTGAGTTAAAATACTTCCATTATTGAGTTTTGGAAAAAAAAAAAAAGAAAAAAGAAATTAGAGAAAAATCTGTTTTCCATCTCTGTATAATTTAACCTGACAAAACTGACTTTTCTCTAGACTCATATGTATCTTATCATAGTGATAAGGATACCTGTTGGCATTCTGAATATCTTATTAAACAAATAGTTCCATACAAAACCGAAAGAATCAAATCAGCCAGCCATCTGACAATATGGAAAATATCTTTGAACAATGATGATAAGATCCTTGCTGAACCTTTTGACAGCAAAATGATAGATGCCTATGCTGGGCTGCATCTACAGCAAAAGTAGTGGCATCAGTATAATACCTAGATCATATATAATGCTGAGTTACAGACCTTGTTTTTACCTTTACCAGTTATGTAGCATTTGACTGTGGGGAATTAGGTACCCTTAAATTATGGTAGGACATTCAGCAAAAATGAACTAATTTAATTTTGGGCTTAGGTTTGGTAGTGTGTTATTTTTGTTGGTGGTTTTGTTGTTGTTGTTGTTGTTGTTTTGTTTGCTTGTTTGCTTGGTTTTTTTTTTTTTGCTCTTTTTTTTGGCTTACGTATGAGAATTTTTTTAAATTGCTCCAGGAAGGTGTCTAGTTCAGGATACCATCCAAATTCTGGTGGGCTTCAGAGACTATGGCTCAGACCTAAGATGTCTGCTCTACATATCTGTTAATCCACTCTGTTTTCTTTCCAACAGTCCCTGTTGAAACACTTTTAAAGTGAGGGTTTGTGCCATTCAAAGGGTTCATTCACTGCACTGCTAGACATTTTTTTAAGATGAAATTCATTTGGTGCTGTGCTACCTACAACCCCAACCCAGCCAGTAGTAAATACAGCCTATTGAACATATGCTTTCCTGGCTAGCAGTCAGACTTCTTTAGCAGAGATTCTTTTATGCATACCCTCCCCTTTGAGCTAATGGAATAGTGACAACATGTTTCCTAAAGAAAACCTGTGTATGAGAAAATTGCTTAGACTTGCATAATCTTTTTTCAAGAAGCTGTCAAGGGTTTGTATTGATGCTTGATGGTATGTTATTAACATGGTTACAAAAATAATCTAAAGGCAGTAGAGCAGAGCTGTTTATACTATTTGTGGTAATATTACCATTACTAATTACATTATATTGTAATATTCACTGATATAAATCAACTGCTGGCAATGAAAGGATTAGTGTGGGATGGTATAACAAGCCAAGATTTTAGACCTTTATGTTCAGTTTGGCATAATCTTGTTGAAAATTGGTTTTTTTCTTCTTGTTTAGTGTGAGTGAAACATTTTTGCTATGCAAATTGCTGCAATGACAGCATTATTTTATTGACTTCTGTTTTCAGTTTAGGTCTGGCTTTTGTAGAATCAGAAAAATTTTAAAGAGCTTGAAGATTATACATTTTGTTTAAAATGGTAAGTATTGTTTATGAAGGAAGCACAAAATGGAAGGTTTGGTTTTGTTTTTTTTTTTTCTTTATATGGAGGTAATGGATGAGAGATAAGACAGTTTAGTGTATGAATGAGCCTTCAATTCATTAGTCAACCAAATCTGTTAATTGTATTATTATATATGTAAAGGGTTAAACCTCAACACAACCCCTTCCTCTCCCTCCAATACTAACATCAATGTAAGAACTGGGATAATATCTGTGTCATTCAGATAGAAAAGAAAATTAAGATTAATCTTTAAAGAAACAAGGTATATGAAGAAATTAATAGAAATGTCTGTAACAATTTAGGTCCTTTATTTAAATCTTGAAAAACTTTATTTCTACAGTTTGTGAGAGAGAAAGGTACTAACAGTGAGCTCAGTCAGTGGTATCCTAGGTGTTGTAATCAAGGTAGCTTCTGAAGTTCCAAGCATTGTTTTGTTTCTTTGATATCCTGGTGGTCTTCATTAGGACTACTTTATCACTATTCTTTATAGCGAGAAAATAAATGGATCATGTTAATCTCCTTCTGATTTCCTTCTTTTGGTTGTCAGAAGTTTATACTTTTTTGAATGGCAGCAGTAATTAACTGTATTCCCCTTCCTCAGTGAGAGGGCTGCTGCTCCCTTCTTCATAGAAGAGACTTGATGTGAAAATCTTTACCAGACAGTCTCAATGTATGTGTTTATTCCCAGCATGGATTTGAGCTTATAGACTTCATAGGATTGGAGTCAACGCATTAAATTGCAGGAAAAAAAAAAAAGAGTATATTGAAATATAGTGCCAATTTCAAAGTTGAATCACATCCACTTTTGGGATTTCAGTAAAAGGTAGCTTTTCCCTATTAAGAGTCTTTCCACCATACTAAAGTCTTCTTCTGAGATGTAAAGGGTTTTCCTTTGCATCATAATACACTGCCTGTGAGAGAAAATGAGGAAGGGGCATTTTCCACTTTTCAAGAAAGATTCTATGGCTTTTGGTTTTGGTTTTTTTTTTTTTTTTAAGCTGGTTGGTTGATTGGTTTTCCTGTTTTTGTTTTCAGCGTGCTACCACATAGCATTTAGAAATCTCTGGAGAGTACAAAAAGCCTACTTGGTTTTGGTTTTTTTTTCATTTATTTCCTTTTTTTCCCATCACATATAGTTTGCTAACTTAATGCTGCAGCTGCTGAACCAATCTGTCCCCTGAATGTTGCTGTGGGTGTGTTCATACAACTGACCGTACTGCACTTTCATCTGAAGAAAGTTCCACAGCCATGAGAAGTGATACATAGGCCCTTATCATCCACTTTTTCTGAATCCACAGAACAGGTGCAGTACAATGAACAGCAGTGCAAAGAGCCAATCATTGTTGGTCAGGTAGTGGTTTGGATCTTAGGTGTTTATGACCTTAAACTTACCAGTAAGTAGTTTACTTGTGTTTCTTCATTGATAAATCACATCTATGTTGAGCTAAATTTAAACCACGAGTTTATTTCATGTGGAGGTAATCCTCTAAGCCTAAATAGTGGTCATCTGTTTCTCAAGAACCACACATTATTCTTTGTCTTATTACCCTATCTTTCCTTTGCCCTTGAGATGAGGGTGGAAGATTTCACAGATGATAATTTAGGTAACACCAGAGAAGCAAACAACCACAATAATTTGATATTTGTAGGATGATAATATAATCTTTTATGGCTGAAACCGGTTACAAACTCTCATCATTAACAGTCAGTCCAGATCCACTTCAGCCATAAACACTTGCACTGCACTAGAAATACCAAGAGGTATTTAGTTATTAATTGAATTATGTTGTCCTTATGCATGGATTGCATCTAGATGTCTGCTTAAAATAAAAGAAAGTTTCTGCAGAAATTATATATTCATACTTTACATGTGATAAAGTTTTACATCTGTCAAGTGGTCTCACATCAGGAGATCAGCATTAATTAGACATTACATAGACAATAAGTAGAAGAGAGCAATGAATTGACTGTAAAATATGAAAGGTGAACTTGATCTTATTTTGCACTGTCTTTGAAGTGTTAATTCATCCTTACATCTCATTTTAACCATTACTAGTCAAGCATCAGAGACTTAATTTTAAAAGGGAACCTGGGATAAAGGCTGGGGATATAGGTCTGTGAGGCAATGGTGATTAAGAGATGTGATTCTTATCAGTAAAATTTTTGATAGTGTAAAGTATTGGGAATACAGAAATGCGTGGGGGAATACACATGCTTTGGGAATCAAAACTGAATTATGAAAGTTCTTTTTGCTTTCTTTTGATGAGGTAGAATTTCTTGGTCATTTCCAAAAGATGTGTGTTGCTGGATTTTCTGTGTTCTATATTCATTGCCAACACCAGAATATGTAGTTTCTTGACTGGGTTTTAGAAAAAAAAAGGAAAAAGGCAGTGAAAAATGTGCTTCAATTCTTTATCTGACAAAATGTTCATTTGTCTTTCTAAAAACACACTTAATTGCTCACATAGAAAAATAATTGCACATCTTGTGAACCTTTTAGTTCTAATACTGGCATATTCTTACTTTAATTATTCTTCATTCTTAAAAAAAATCCTTTTAAGGTTTTACTTCATCCTTTAGGAAGTGACTGCTCCTATGTAAGTTTTTTTTGTTGGTTTCATTTTTGAAAATATGCAAAAATTTTTATCTTTGTAAATTATATAGTTGCTGCTTTTTCTTTCTGTTGTTTTTCCTCTTCCATGAAGAGGAAGCAGCCATTACCAGTAGATATAATTTATTTAATATTTTTCTGTGTGTTTTCAATTACTGTAAATTACAGCATTTAAACATAAAGATGAGCTGTAGGCAAAAGAACACCAAAGTAAATTTAAACCTGGCCAGCTAGCAAAGAAGAGAACCCAGTGATTTAATCTGGTGCTGCCTCTTCAACAAAGTGTTTACTGTGAAGGTACTTTATGTGTGTGCATTAATAAAAGTGCAAATCACTTTATCATCCTTAGAAAATTTCTCCTTTCTGTCATCTGCTGGATCTTTTATTTCTTTAATTATTATAATTAAAAGATCAGAAGTACATTGTGCTTAAATTTCACATAAATGAAGGCAATGTTACAGAATCTTCACAGATATTACAGCATCCTCACAGGAAGAGGTAATCCTATGTAAAAATCCATACAGAATTGTATCATTCCTCGACTGTATGCTGGTGCAGTACAGTCACTATCAGGTTCTCTAAATGAACAATTAAGCACCATGGTGTCTTGACAGTTTTCCCATTTACATACACATTACTGTGCCGTTGAAAAGAAAAAAAAAAACCAACAAAAGAGATTATCCATGCTAAGACCTATTAATAATCAGCCATAAATAAGTGTCATAATTTCTCTTAGGACAATGTTACTACCACGTCATTTGACAGATTACAGCGTATTTTATTTTTATTTTCATGCAAGAGCCTCCTATTCTATTTCAGTGGGAGAAAACAGAGGGGTGGGCTATCGATGCTACTGTATCAAAGCCATAATACAAGTAAATTCCTTTGAATACGGATTTATTTTGCTAGATTTTGTTGCAAAACAAAATCTGCAAAATTAAGTGGTTTATTGAAGCATACAAGTACAGATCTACTTTTATTCCTCTTAGACATGTCACATACATGTTGCAGGTTGTATGAGCCTCAGTAGGAGAAACAGGCATTGAACCATAGTCTCTAAACTCCTGTTTTTCTGGGGGTGAGACACAAGACTGTTTAGAGTCCCTTAAGGCTTTTCCTATTAGTTTTAGTGAGGTTTGTCTGTTTATAAAGTTTGTGTATGTGCATTTTATTTGTGTAATTCTGACAGCTTGACTTCCAAAGGCAACTGTGTAATTTAGATAGCTTAACTTCCTAAGGCACTGTCACAACATCTGTCGACTGTTGAAAGAGGCCAAAATTAAGTAATGAGTGTCCAGGTAATCAAGGTTCTTCAGAATCGGGGTTTTACTTGTGAAATTGAGCTAATTTTTGAGGATAACAAAGTGCAGCAGGCTTTCTTCCTGAGGCAAGGTTATGATTTCTAGTGTCTGTGTCTTTTAATACATGATCCTAGTGGAAAAGGAGAGGAAAAAGCCTAAGAAGTTTGATTAATGGAAGCAGCTTAGAAAGAGCTAAGTATGAGGACTGATCTCAGAGCTCTTAGGCTGGAAAAAACGTCCCATTAATTTTAGTGGGAGTTTTGACTGCACAAGGACTTTCAAGATCAAGTGCTTTCTTGTTCATTAAAGGATAGAAGGTAATTAGAAATAAAGCACAGAAAAGATTTTATATAGTACTGCTTTTGTCAGCTGAAAAAATCCATATTATTGTAGGAGTTTTAGGCTAATCTTCTCTCTCCCTTTCTTGCATAAAATGATGACACAGTAGGTTGTTTTCATTACTCTTAGAGGTCTCTGCTTCTATCTGTTCATTTTATTGGGAAAAAGCAATTGGCAAGTTTTTTCTGTTATCTTCCTTGCTGTTGGATTGCAATCTCATCTTTGATGCTGACTTTGTCATTTCCCTCTTCCATCCAAACTGTTTAGCTCAAGGTATTCCCATAACTTTTTTGTTTGTAAATGTGAGATGATAAATGAAATAAAAAGCAAGTGTGCATTTTGGTTGAAAGACTTTGCTGATGTCAGCTCACAAAATAGAGAAACACTTAGAAAGTAAAAAGATAAAACTATACTAAGTTTTACTAAACAAATCTTGCATGCTTTATAATACCTTAAATTATGTTGACTTTTGAACACCTTTAAGTGTTGCCTTAGGTTTTAGCTTTTATATTTTTCAGATTCTGTACTGCTTTAGTGTGTAGTTCTGAGCTTCATATTAGGGGATGGTAAGCTCTCTTCACAGAGCAGGCAGACAAAACAATTCATTTCCTCGCTTGGGACCAAGCACAACTGATGCAAATCTCAGGCCCAAGAGCATAAACAATGTGGACTGAAGAGAGAAAAACAAGAAGGATGGTACTTCATAAACTACAGCTATAAATGGACAATTAACTCCAATATGCAAATGGACCAGAACTCATGAAAGTGTGAGACCTTGTGACCAATCATCCATTTTGCAACCATTTTGGGTTCATCTTGGGTGTAGCCCTGGCTGGGCTCTTGTATCTTGTAGCCCTTGGACTGGGCCCAAGATGTATCCATTAAGGCCTTTTAATAAATCTCTACCTTATTCTTTAACTCCATCTAGCCTCTGTTCTGGGTCAGCCTTCACAAGGCATCATTAGGGAAGCCATATATTCTTAAGACTTTGTGAACCCAACCTTCTATTTTAAATGTATGTCAGTCATGAAGCATTGCAGGAATCATGAATTTAGATCATCAGCTGATGGGAGTACTTTCTACACTGACCTCAGGGACAGGGGACTCATCTCCCGTTAGAACGTCATTCTTCCTAATACTTAAAAATAAGATTTATTTTACTCTTTTTTTACAACTACTTTTTTTTTCCTCTCCTCTATATCAAAACTTTTTTTTCATTCAGCCTCAAGCTGTAATTTATTTGTTTGAAGAGTGTGGTCCAAGTTTAATTGTGATTGGAATTGCCACTGGAAGACTGAGAGCAAGGGATTGCTTTCTGTACAGGGATTGCTTTCTGTACAGCTTTCTATGAGGTGTTGGTGCACATAGGGAAGTTGTAAAATGGATGGGGATATTATGAATCTGTTGCTTCTCTGGTTCTCTTTTCTGTCCCTGCAATATGTAATGATCTTAACCATTCCCGAAAGCATGGAAAAGTGAGAGAGACATAGTTCACTTCTGATGTAGCTGTAGCCTGGTTTTTTGTAGAAAAAAGGCATTGTATTTTGTGATACCACGAATTTGTCTTTTCAATCTGCAAATTGTTATGTGAATGAGATTTTATTCCTGCTCATTTCTGTTTTATTTTGATGGTCTCCCTAAGCTTTCAACTAGCTAAGGGGGTAGGAGAAACATTCATTATTTGTGATAGAAATTTGTCTTGTAATTCCTTTCCAATTATTTTCAGGAAAATACTTACTATTTCTGCAAAGGTGACATTTCTGTAAAGGTGACTTTCTAACAAGTAGGGAGCTATTAGGTAATATGGAGTATGATTTCAAAAACTCATCACTTTATCAAAGTGGATCAAACTGGTCAATATGCATTCTAAGAGTGAGCTTGGTCCCACACAGACCCCTTCTTTGCCTTTTAACCAGTTTAATTCCATTGCCTTTGGGTGAATTGCTCTTCATTTGTAGTCATGTAAATGAGGAAAACAAACATATGTAAAACATCACAGAAGGTGCATGCAGATTTTAGAATGAGGTGATCCCAGTGGCTTTACCTTATTGTTAAACTCTCTCATTAATCTCCATAGATTACATAAGAGCCTTTTCATGCAGAGTGTAAGACTGAGTAACGTTTCTGCTTGGGTAAGATCAAATAACATTTCTGGTTGTGTAAAGCATTTTTATTTTGGGGTTTGTGGGTTGGGTTGATTGGGTTTTTTGGATTTGTTTTTTTTTTTTCCCCAGTTAAAATTTTGAATGACATGACAAAAAGGGATTTCCTGAATTTAATTGGAAATGTGACTTCAGATATGAGAGGAGAATACTTTTGGTAGATAAAATCCTTAAGATGACTTTCTGCTTTCAAGGGGAGTTATTGAAAAAGCTTTCAGAACTGTGATACAATTCTCCAAGAACACAGAACTTTTGTGAAATAGTCAAGCTACCTGGTGGGAGTACTTTGGAAGAGACATGTGTTTTCCATTGCAAGTAAAAGTACTATCTGATGTAAAGTGTTCTGAGGATTTTGCTCACTATAGAGTGGTAAAGGAGTGGATAAACCATTCTGTACAGAATACTAATGTTCTTTCTGAATATGGGGCACAGAGTGCTTGTTTGCAATTTGGGCATATTACTCTACAGAGAAAGGATTTGAAATTGTCCGACTTTCTGAAAACATTACTCTTAATGTAGTATTCTCTCTCTGGGAAGCTTTCTTTTCTCAAATAAAATAGAACAGTGCAAAGGCCTGGCGCTGTGTTGTTTGCTGACTTTCTGACTGTCCTTCCAAATGCATGTGCTGTTTTGGCTTAGATAGTTCAGACCTATTGTGGTAGTTTTCTGTTTTTGAGGTAAATAAGAACGTCAGAACATTCCCCTCAGAATAGGCAGATTTGAAGGTTCTGCAAACTTAGTAACCTACTGAACTTTCCTTCCACTGTTCTCTTACAGTTGTATACACACAGTCTTTATGACTCTAGTCCTTGGAGACGTGATATTTTGGGGTGTGTGAGTATTATACTCAAGAGGGAACCTGAAGTAGTACATAGTGCTATTTATATTCAGCAGTTAGTAACAGAGCATGAACATCCATTAATGCTCCTACATTAAACACAGCTTTAACTGCAGTTTCAAAGATCTGCTGGTTTTGCTTTTTTGAGTCTCAAGGCTGATTAATAATATCTTAATAAAAAGCTTAATAGTGCATTAAACTAAAAAAAGGAGAAAAGTTTCTTATGAGATATCTTGGTAGTTCACTAAACAGAACAACAACAAAATGTTCTGCAATCAGCTTACAGAAGCCACACTGATGTTTGATGTAGCATTTTAAGTGTTACCACCCATATGTTTGGTAACATTAGGCTATGAAATTTGTGAACCCTTATAAAAAGTTATGTTTTCCGTAGAAATTTACTAACATTTTGTTTTCTGCAGTACCAATATTGGGCCGTTTGGGGAGGTGGGTGATCTGAAGATCTGTAGTAAGAATGACACATCTTTTTTATTTAAATATTATTGCTTTTTAGGCACTGAATTTTGGAGATATGCCGAAGTACTTGTGGGAGATTTGGGTACCTGACAAACCATGGGTGGTAAGATATCAGATCCACTGCAATAAATAAAATAAGCATTTAATTTTAAGATAGGTGTTTCTTGGCCCTGCTGTCACTGAATTCAATGGACTGAACTCCTGCAGGGCTCATAAGAAGTGCAGTACTGCAAATGTATGCAAGTGTGTTTCCATTCTTTTCAATATCATCACACTGGTGCAAAGTTGAAGTAATGCCTGCAGTGAACTAAAACTGTGTGGTAGCATCTGACAGGGGAAAGAGAGAATTTTTCAGCTGAAGTTTATAATAAGGCCATTTCTCCTATCTTTACTCCAACAAGTGAGTGTTTGGTTACTGCCTCTCAGAGCAACTAATGGCTCACATCTGGACCTACTATGGACCTATTAAACAGTACCCTTCTCCAGGCATCCTCTTGAAAGTCTTGTTTAACACTTCCTTCTGGAATCCAACCCAGTAAGCCAGGGAAAGTAACAATCTCCTTTTATGCACCATGTGGGTTTCTCCAAAAATGAGTCTGGCAGATGCCATTTGTCGTCCACTGTCAGAGTCAGGAAGCAGAGAAGAACCAGAGTTCAATGCTTTGATTTCTAGAGCTCTTCATTAAGTAAGAGCCATAGTCTGTTCAGATATAGTTTTTTTTTTTTTTTTTTCTGTTTGTTTCCTGCAGAAATGCAGTCCAATCTGTCAGTTTCCGCACTGGATTTTTGTGCAAAATAAAGGACTGTAGAATCTGTCCACTATATGTATTTTTTTAGGAGAGTCTCTTCAAAACTAATACCAGAAAACTCCATGTAGAAGCTCAGAACTTTCTAGTGTTTTGAAGGTTGAAAGCAATAAATGCAATTTAAATTTAGTTGCATCCAATTATATATTTATTTACATTTGTTCAATTATTTAAACTATAAATTTTCAGTACTATGTTTTTTCCTTTGTAATATAGGCCTTGTTTCCCAAAACGACACACTTTTTTTGTCACTTCCTTTAAGCTACATCAGAAGAAAATTTCCTGGAAACTGGAGTTTCCTGTATCAGATTATAAATTTGAAATTACATTTTTTAACTACCTACTGGGTATTTGAATTTTTAGCTTTAATAGCAGGATACAATAGCTTCAGTGCAGGCATGCCAGAAATAAGGGGCTTGCTTTAATTTTTTCAGTGTAAAATATTCTGAATAAACTTTGTTGAATCTCTATTAGTGTAGTATAAAATTGGTCTAGATTAAAATTTTCTAGATATCTATCTGTCCCCTTTCTAATTATAGAGAATGCAGTGATTATAAATTAATTGATTACCACAAGAATTTTTAAGGAAAATTTCAGTTAAAAAAAAAGCATTAGACACATTAGACACAGTTGAAACCAAGTAATTTAAAGTTAACACAGTAATAAATGGGATTCACTGTGGAGCTAGATGATCATTGTGGGTCCTTTCCAATTGAAATATTTTATTCCATCCCATTTAGTGCCCAACACTAGAAACCTATGTGACGATTGCTATTTATAAATTCTTTTCACAGCAATAAATAATGGTTGGACCTCACTGAGGCAGACTCAGGCAATGGAACAACATGTGAGACTAAACATGCACATATGTTGTCAGCTCAGCTTTGGTATACCTCCTTTTGCAGTGGTCCTGAGTGCAATGTTTTAACAGAAGCTGCCAAGCCTAATATTTTATTTCATTGTATATTAATTATAAAATAAAGAGTTGTACTATACTGATTTATTTAAATCGAAGGGCAATATATATGGAATGCTTCATGATCAAGTCAATTTTTGAGGGAAAGTATATTATTCTATACATCACAATGTAAAAGCTGGTATCTTAAGAGCTACAGATAATAGGGAATTGTATTTCAGGAAGGTGAAAAGATGTTAGTTACCAGAAAGCAACTACTAAAGTAGCTAAACAGGAAAAAAGTTTTAAGCTTTCAAGCTAATTTCTGGAAAACATTTTATGTAACTCTCAGCCTTTCCCTAAGAGTTGTCTTTGTAAGACAATTTTTTTCAGCTAGATTCAAAACTAAAAGAGAAAGAAATTTAAAAGAGGTTTAAAAAAAAAAAAAAAGTGTGAAATATTTATTTCCCATTCTTGTTCTAGGTTTTCAAAAATTGAGAAAGTTATGCTCTTTACCAGCTGATATTGGACATGGAAGACCTTTGGATTTTTTTTTTCTTTTCTTTTTGGATAGCTGACAGCAATAGCCTGTCTAATCAGTTTAATTAAGGCTTCTTTTCTGTGCCTTTGAATGTTAGGCTTTGAAAAAAATCCTCCAAGCTGTTTCTTAAGTAAAGTACTTTAGGTGTTCTGGTATATTTTTATTATTTTAATATTGATGTTCACAGTCTGAGAAGAATCTGGGTAATGTTGATGATCTCTAGAGTGAATGAGGACTGCACATTTTGCAATGCATTATTGAGTATGAATAAAGTTGTCTTGTATTCTTGCTTTTTTCTAAAACAGCTGAATTACCTATGAGTACTTTGCACATCTAAATAGCAGCCTCTTTCAAAAGGATTCTTGGCAAAGCAAATATCCATTAACATTGTATCTAATAGAATTAAAAAAAGAGCCTTGAAACAAGTTTCAGACCTAATGGATTTTCAATTTCTTGAAGTTAAATATCAGTCATTTCAGCCGTTAATATTTGTGGTAGAGGGTCCTAAATGCTAGCTGCTGAAGCTTTTAGGTAAGTGTCTCATGTAGGTGATAAGCAGCAGTGCAGAGAGCACAGTCTTGCGGGGGAACTGCGTTGGGGTGGGATGGATGCAGAAAAGGAAACACAGCACTCAGTGATGAATAATCCAAAATATATTTAGATAGTCTAATGTATTAAGGATGTGGGAGAGATGAGAACACGTGGATAGCACTTTGTCTTTTAATCAGCCTATTCTACAGCAGACACACATTCCCACACACAAACACACCCACCCACACACACCAGTTCAAGCTGCATTTCCTTCAGCCCAGTTCAAGCCCACATACAGGGCTGCAGGGCACACGCTCCACTGCACATCCTGGCTGGGCCCTAGCTGCCAACTGGATTCTTGTGTGTGTGGTTCAGGTTTAGTCTTTTGTGGGATGCTGGATGCCCATGGATGTATTCATTCATGAGGAGCTATTGTCTAAGCTGTCTGTGGATTTATAAATCATACTGTTGGTGTGAGCCGCTATAAACCAAGGCAGTGAGCCTGTGGCCTCATTGTCATGCGGCTTCAGGCCAACATCCTTGATATCATCCATATGTAAGGCCAACTAGCAGTTGTCATGGAGGTTATTATCATTCTGTTCTCCCAGCTCAAATCTGTTACAAAGTGTGAAGTCAGCAACAATTATGTAACAGAGTTCAGCTAGTGCAGCTTTGTCTTGTGTCTCACACTAGGTTAATTTTGTTACTTGCAGATGGGCAGTTGTAGTCATAGTTCCATTTATCTAAACTGTGCTTTTGGGTAGATTCTTATCTTGTGTCATGCCATCAAAACAATCCCTTCTAGGAATATAATGGTACTTTGGCACTGACAACATTAACATCTGTTCCTTGGGCGTGGAAATACTGCTTCCCACACCAACACATTAATACACGAATCTGGGAGTGTGCTTGCATAGGAGGGAGAAAAAGAAAAAAAAAAAAAAACAACAAAAAAAAAAAAAACCAGAAGCAGAAGGAAGGAAGGTTTGTAAGCACGAATCTTGTGACTGAGTTTGACCTAAATTAACAGCATCTTCCTTTGAGAGAGGAGAGAGATGCAGACTCTAGGAAATGGGCTAAGGTTAAAGGAGAGAATCCCAGACCATTCAAATATCTCACTTAATTGTGTACCACATAAATTACTTGATTTCCAAACAGCAGATTGTAGAGGAATACTTTTTTCTCCTGTAAAAAGAAAAAAAAAAAAAACCAAAACACACCAAATAAAAACAACAACAACAAAATACACCACTTTTTCTCTGCTGTTCAAGCTAGAGGACAACAATTTGAGTCAGGATTCTGAGAAATTGAATGTTCTGTACATTTTAAATTTTGGAGTCTGTATATACAGATACGGTTATTAATCTTGTCAGAAGTTTTCACAGATTTTATTTTGTTCTGATCACAACTCTTTATGCCTAATAACTGGTAAAGGAAGTACCTGAAATTGGAAATAATTCAGGAATGTTGGACAAATAGCAATCTTTTTTGTAATTAGTTTTTATTGTGTCTGTTTTCAAAGTAAGCTTCTTTGCTGTTTAGAACTGTCATTAAAATTGCTTGGGAAACAGTGCTTTCAAATGAATCTAAATAGATGCTGGTCAATGAGACGCTGCTCTTCTATCTCAAACGTGAAGTGAAACTGAATTTATCAGGTTTATATAAAAATTAGGTTTATATAGAAATAAATATCTACATATATATATTGACTTCACTTCTTTCCCTAATTGGTAACATGCATTGTACTATTCTCATTTTTGATTCTCCCCTTTGGTGTCTGCATCTCCCCTTAGGGAACCAAGCTGTTTTCCTCTCCTGCTGTAATTGAAATCAAACTTGTTGCAGTCTGTAATTGATAGTGAATCTAACAATCTAATGTTTTATATGAGACAGATGCACAGCAGAAGCACATGAAGCAGCATATGGAAAAGTAAGTGCCCTACTGGGGTGAAGATAGATCCGTTCTAGTTTTGTTAAACAATATTCCAATACTTTCATCAGCTAGTTCACCTACATTTTAGTAAGTTAAGAGACACATGTAGAACATTTGGAGTATATGTGCTGTATTAATAGAAGCAGTTAGACCACATCTTTCAGTCCTCATGAAGAACTGTACTTCCAGACTCTCATATACTTGCTTTGACTGATCTTTTCTCTTGAGATGTTAAAGAAAAATATTCTATTTTCTGTCTCACTGTTGTTATGACAGGTCTAATGGCTCATAAGGGAATGTAAATCTAGATGTTCTCTCTCACTCTTGTTTTGGCATCTAGTGCAAATCATAATCTTGTATAAGGAAGGCATCTTTTTGTCTCTGGGTGAAGACATTTGCTAAGAATCTGCCATTGGAAGCAGGATGCTGCTGTCTATCAGCAATATGTAACATATTCCTGTTTTTCTTTCTCTCTTTAGTCATATAATGCTTCCATTCTTAGTGCATAATATAATAAGGTATTTGTAAGTATTATCCTATATCTCCTTTCTCTCTCTCTCTCTCTCTCTCTTGTATGTAAGGGAAAAGAGGGCCAGTCATGAATGGTATATTAAGTGAAACCTTAAAATTTTAAAATATGTGGGGTTTCCTTTGTTTTTCTCCTTTACCACTGTGTTGGGGATCTACTCTAGTTTCTACATTTGGGAGGGTTATATAGTTTTAATAACATTATTCTATGTAGCTTCTCGACACAACATACTGTAATTAAGTGTAGAACTAAAAAGGAGTTGTAGGTAAATAATAACTGTGTTTCCTGATGGATTTCTTGAGATATTTTGAGGCATATTTTCTCAGAAGAAATAACGTAATAGTCGCCTTTGTGGATTTCCTCATATCTGGTTTTGAAAGGAGCCTCACATGTTCCTTCCAGTGCTACTGATAACAAGCTGTTATCAGCACATCTGAGTCAAGCAGACTAAGGCTTTGAGCTATTGCATCCATAACTAAGATTGAAGACCTAGCTTAAGTCAAAAATAACACTTATTCTGTGATGCTTCTGACCCTAAAAGTGTTGTCCTGTGTAAAGTTTAGCAGGATTTCTCCTGGGGTAGCAAAATTCCTTTAGGTATACCTAAATAAATATTAGCTTTCTGGTGAATACTTCGAAAGAGATTTGGAGGAAAGCTAGTTATTCTGTAACTCTTCAGATAATACCTGGTTTCTCAGGGACCTGAGAAAAAATAGAGGAGGAATGAACTTCTTTACTCTGTTCACAATCACAGTAGAGATTATTCTCATTAAATATTTATCTATCATGGAGGAGGAAGAGAGTTGAGTAATCAAACAGTTGGTGTTAATTTAAATGTCAAACCACAATTAGAAAAAACATTCTTGCAATCAAATTTTATTGTGTTTTCCCAGTCTGTGCTCTGAAAATATCCTTCACTCAAGGATTTCCACTCTGAGGGAAAAGAATAGAGTCCAATATGGATTAGACTTAAGTTTCCTGAACTTTTTCCTCTTTTTGAAAATTCCATAAGCTTTCTGTGACTGAGTATTTACTTCACAAGGTTAACTTGAGGCTGTTAGTTATTTCTTGCAAATAGATTTCCGTCCAACTTGAACAGTTGCAATCCTGAATGAATTCTATGTTTTCGATTGCTGCACTGGAGGTACCTGTTGACAATCTATCCAGCTTGTCGAGTTTTGTCTGAATAGGAGTACTGACTTCCAGCATGCAGAACATTTTCCACCAGCTTGGTGTCATCTGCAAACTTGCAGAAGATGCCCTCTGCCTTATGAACCAGCTTATTAATGAAAGCAACAGCCACAAAGGCATCATTAGCCCCATTAACCATCCTTATAAACAAGATGCTATTGGAACCATTTGAACCTGGCAGTTAAAGCAAATATTTCAGGTACCTGGTAGTCCACCCCCTCAAAACATATTTTCACCAGTTTATTCATGTGGATTAAATAAATTATTTTTTTAAAAACATGACTAGGATCAAGGAGACCCTTTTTCACCAAGGCAATGACCTCATCACAGAAGACAGTAAAGTTGGAGAAGCGTGATTTGCCTTTGGTAAATGCATGTCGGATCTCCTCTGTGTGCCTCGATGCATTTTCCAGGAGGTGATTTTTTTTTTGAGTAGTGAGCCCAGGCTGACTGACCTGCTGTTTCTCCAATAACAGTCCTCCTGTTTTTTCAAAAGTGGGCAAATATTCCTGTCTTTGGAAACCTACCGTAATGACGCAGGCATTTTTAAAACCATAAATAGTGGCTGATGTTCCATACACTTAATTGGTTTTTGTCCCAGTCTTCTGCTGGGAGTAATTCTTGAGTCTCCCAGACCCTAGCACAGGCTCAGAGGAGCTGGGAGGTTTGACACAGTCATTACCCATAGAAACTGAAGAAAAGAAGTCATCTATTACCTCAGTTTTTCCACGTTCTTTGCCACAAGGTTCCCTACAGCTTGAGTGACGGTCCCACATTTCCCTTTGCCCTCCTTTTGCTGATAACATAACTTTCTTTTTATGCATCATAGTCCTCAGTAGTATGGCCTCTAAGTCAATATTGGCTTTTGTAATTCAGCTGAGCATGGTCAGGATTTCCCCGTTATCCACTCTGACATTATGCTGTGCCTGTTAGACTTCCTGAGCCTTACACTGGACTTTTCCTGTGCTTTGAAGAAATTATCACTGGTGATCTCTCAGCTCTCCTGAGCATCTATACACTCCAGGGCAGTCCCATTAAACCCCACCAAGCAGATCCCTAACAAGTTTAAATCTACTTTTCTAAAGTCTAGGTTTGTAATTTTTTTTTTCTTGGTAATAGTTTCAACTGTGTGTATTCTGGTTAGTTTATAAGCCACCAGTACACTTCTTTTCAATAGAGCCAATTCTTGATGGCAACCAGAAGTCTCTTCAAATTGTAGTGCTCCACCATTTTGCCTTTTCAGAAGAGGCTGGGAGTTTTTAGTCTCCTCTGGGAATCACCCTTGTGATTGTGAGGCTTCCCCTAGTTTTATTAGGGAGGTTTCATTTCCTCTTCTTGATCAATCAGTCTTTAGCAGACACTGATCGCTGGACCCAGCCTGATCTTGATCTGTGAGCTCCGCCAGTTAATCACGTGCTCCAGTGCAAATCTCCATGAATTCAAACTGTCCTTGTCCAGAGATTACATTCTCTCCTCCCCACTTGTCCTGTGGAGCTTGTATGGACTCCCTGTGATTGTTTTCCATTCCACGTGTGTTTGTGTACAGGCACCTGAGGTGAGCCCCTGAGCCACGCTGTGTTAACAGACCATGGTCCCTGTGTGTTATGCTCGTGTGTGACATGTTTCTACTTTCCCCTGTCCTTCCTCTAAGGATCACTTGCTGACCATCTCTAGATGTTTGAAATGCTTTTCACTAGATTGGCAAGCTTTTTTTCAAGCGTCTTTTAGAGGCTGAGTCTTGGCCCACTTTATTAAATACATCACGACATAGAAATATCTGACATATATATTTAATGTATGCATACAGAATATCTATGCACGTATTTAGTGTCTATCCATCCTTAAATAGTATATGAAAGTTCATGAAGAGAAGAGACACTTTGTATGTATTGTTCTGCACTTGTGCACAACAGGAAAAAGAAGAGAATACAAAAAACTTCCTAAAGTTTTAAATAATTATCTTTTTGATTTGGTATATTGCCTTCAGCTTTTTATCTCCTACACGACTTACTGGCAGTATTATCTTTCAATCTGATTTTTCAAATGGTACAATGTGTTTTTGGTTTTTTGAACATCATTGAAATGAGAGACAGAAAACAGTCATACATATGCCTGGCCAATTTGATGGTGATGAATAATTCTTCTTTGTAAAGAAAGTGCTGAAATGTTTTGGAAAGGCTGGTCCTGTATAGGGATTCAAAACATAGTAGTTAAACAGATTCAGTGCTCATATTCTTTTCTTCTAGAACCATAATTATATATTAAAAAAAAACCATCAGCATGTAATATTCTAAACACATTTGACATGTAGTACTAAATTCTGCCATTAAAAAGACATTTTTGCATACTCCCACAGATTTATTTTCTTTAAAAGCTATTTTTCTTGGTGGGAAAAAAAAGATAATTTTTATGTATTTGAATATTTTAAGGAAGATATATCTATTATTTTATATTACTAAGATGTCTGTCTTTTCTGGTAAGTGGGGTGCCACAGAGGTTATCTAAGTGGGTATTTTTGATAGTATATTGGTATGAGAAGTCTCTTGGACATTCCTGGGTTTATACCATTCTTCATGCTATTTTGTTTTCTTAAACCAATAATTATCATTGTAGGTGGGAGAGATGAAGTATTCATGAGAACGGTTCTTCACAAGTTTTCTTCACCTGTCCCATGCCTAATAAAGTAAAATTACTTTCCATGCTGAAGGAAATTTTTCCAGTTGCATTTTTCCTTGGAGGAGGAGAGAATTAAAAAAGAACATTAAGTTCCAGAACTCAAAGATTTTATGACCTAGTGTTAAATGCAAAAGTGAAGTAGGATAAAAATAGACTACAAATGTGATTCACGATAATAACAATTTTAATCTTTTTGGGGGGCGGGGGGCAGGGAGGAACATTTCCTTTGATTAAAGATTATGTGCCAGAATTTTTTTTCTGTTGACATTCACCTGAGATGTTGTTTCTTAAATTCTTCTAAATATTGACTGTATTACAAACCATGCAACCTGCTTTATAGGGTATTAAATGTTAGCATACCCTGTGATTAGGCAATGGATTGAAGCATTACTACTTCACTGCCTGAAACTGGGGTTTAAATACCTACATTGTGGATACTTAACCTCCAAGTGCATAGTGGTTTTGTTTTGTTTGGGGCTTTTTGTTCTGTTTGTTTTGGTTTATTGGTTCAATTTTTCATTTGCGGTTTTTTTCGTGTGGTTTGGGTGTTTAGTTGCAGTTGGTTTTTTTCCAAATCATATCCAAGAATTTGTTAAAGAAACTTGGGAAAACTCTGCTCATAGAGCCTGAAGTGGTGTATGTATCTATTGGTTTTGTCCATCTTTTTTGTGCCATGTGACATCAGATTATGTCCTCAGCATGACCTGTAAAAAACAGCCCACGTGGTTTTCTCTGAGGGCAGAATTCCATACATTTTCAAATGAAGAAATTGAATGGGACATGAAAGGTCAGTATAGACTAGCAGGAGTGTTTTGTGAGGATAAACAGAGGTGATACAAAAAATGTAATTCAGCACCATCTTTGTCAATGATTGAAGTAGCACAAATAAGGATAACTTTATCCTGATTAAAGTCAGCAGACATTTGCCATTGACCTTCATAATGCCTCTATGTTTTATCCACTCTATGTGACTAAACTGGAATTTGGCCAAGTAGGAGCCAGTGATTCTTCTCATCAGTAGAAATTTAGTCTGTTCTGGGTAAAACCTTTGTTACTCTTCCTGTCATCAGGGTGAGATACATTGACATTACTCAAGACCTTTAGAAAGTTTTCCTCATTTGTCATTATTCACCTGATTTGAGTAGAGAGGGATAAAACATTTGTAGTGAAATTAGTATCCTCTGAGGACTGAAAATATGAAAAAGAAAGAGGTTTCTTTCTTTTTTTCATACAATATGTATCAGATTAATTGTTTCTGGTTTAGGATTAATGAGGCTTTGTGGATGGGTATAAAGTGGATAAGCAGTCACTGATCTTTGTAGGAAAGAAATGGAAAGTATTTTATTCTGAAATGTTTCAACATTGCTGAGTCTTTGAAATCAATTTTCTGAGTTTAATACAGTGCTGTTTTGAGCTGTCATATTTCTAATATATTGCAGCACTGTAAACCCTCACATCCTGGACCTTCCTTTAGAGGATTGGGTATATGTGCCTGAGTACATGAATGTAGCAATCAGGAAATAGCACAAAGTAAAATGGCTGTTACTGCATGTTTTTTTAGCTTTGCAATGTATTGCAGATCACAAGGATTTATTGCAAGAGAGGGTTGTTGATTTGGGTTTTTTATTCTTTTTGTTTGTTTTGCTTTGCTTTCTACTTAGATGATCTTTGCTGTGCTTTATTTTTCACTATACCCTTCGATTGTCAAAAACAATGTATCCACAAATAGCTACCCCTCCCTCACTAAATAATTCCTTAACATATAGTAAAAGAAATTACTACTTTTTTTTCATACTCTCTCTGTTTCTTCTCTTCCCAATACCCAACCTGACCTCTACCAACTTCTCTTAGGTTCAGAATCAGAGGCTTTAGAAAAATAAAAGCTGCCAAGTGTATTGGCTAGCCATTCATTTGTACACTTTTCAATTTATAGAACCGTCCCTCGGCCTCAGTTTTTAATTTGGTGCTTTAGATGAAATCCTATTTGGGGAAATCAATGAGAAGTTAACCAAAGCCTAGGCAGCTGCAGTGGTTAGAAGTCGACAGCTTTGATTGCCTGCCAAACTGACATCTAGGTCTAGTTTTCCTGTTTTACTTATTCCTCATTCTCCAACCTTTTGCCATATCACATGGCACTATCCTATCGAGCTTTGATACTGGTAAGGGAGAATTTGTGTGCTGAACAGATCATTGCTTGTTACCTTATACTGCAATTTTACAGTGACAGAAATATCAAAGGAAAGAAAATATACAGCAGAAATAGATTTTGAACACAATTTCTGACAATGTTCCAGCTGCTATGCCTGTTGCTCTGATGCCCTTCACTGCTGATGATTTAAACCAGCCTATTGATTAAATCATAGTCTGGTTGAAGGTAAAAGGCCAAAGAAGAGTTTATACAACACAAAAAGATACATACAAAAATATATTATTCATACTCACTGCATACTAAATTAGTGCAGGTCAGTTCACGTTTTCCACAAAATTTCTTTACCCTTTTTGTGTTTTGAAATATTTAAAATGTTTATGATGAACTAAAATGGTTGTTAAACTGAATGATAGCAATGAAATTAGGACAGATAAAATAACATGATATGAATTTCCTTCCCCCCTCTTAGTAATAGATTTAAACACATAAACACACATTTGAATGTATGTATAGAATCTATATAAACACATAAAACACAAAAACTGCTGAAGAACCCATTGAGTGCAGGTAGCTTGGGGTGAAGCTGCAGTGGGAGCTGCAGACTGAGGTCTGGGTGGGAGCCCAGGGCAAGAAGCCTTGAATTGCCCACTCTTGCACAATGAAGGGCACAGGGACATGGAGAGACAGCCAGGTGACCGGACACTCAGTGACACAGAAGGAACTAAAGATTCCAGACTTGGTCAAGTTTGATCAGTGAGGGGATAAAAGCCCAGGGATTCCTTTGTTCAGGGCCACTCCTGGGATGCACCGGCTCAGGCTATTTCTGTGTTACTCCACCGTGAATAAATGGCTTCATGGAACGAGACATCTGAGACTCTGCCTTGGGAAACCTGGGGCCAAACTGGTTAGGAAACCCGGTCTAGCTGTGTGAGTGGGGTGTGTGGGGAGTTAAAAGCGTCACTTAACAGTTAAAAGCTGAAAAGGGGATTTGGTCCCAGCAGGGTCAGTCTGGAGTTGGTGGGCATGTCACTGAAGCAGTGCTTTCTGAATAGTCAAACTGGGATGTTTCCTTAACAAAACTAAATAAAGACAGTTATCAACTATAATATTATTTACATATAGCCATATGTGTGAGCTATTATAATATATATTATTACTTGTGTAATAGGTAGTATGCAAAGGTCAGTTAGCAAAGTAAGTGAAGTGTCTCAAGAAGTCAACAGACTTGATAAAAGAACAGATATTTTCTGTGAGCCCTATAGTGCCCATAGCCATTTTACCATGTAAATCCAGCCTCCAGATGTCCATGGAACTGAAAACCAGGCACTGTGAACAGTGTGTAACAGAACAACTTTTAATAGTACTACAGTGACAGAAAACCAAGACTAGAGGGAAAAAATATTTAGAGATCATGATGCAGAGAGAAGGTGAGAGTGATGGATGCCTGCTTAGGACCTTCTCTGCTTGGGTGAGGTCACTCCTTGCAGCCATGGATTAGGAAGTGGGAAAAGCAACCAGCTTTTGATAGTGCTGTTTCATTGCAGGTACAGCTAACATTGAAATCTCTTTTGTGGAACTTATGTCATGCTTTTATTTTATTCCAGTTGGCTCAATCTGTCCTTCTGAAAGTAGGTCTGAAGGAAGAGTAGGTGTTTAATCTTACTCTGAATAAAGTCAATACAAAATTGGTTTTGACTTTAGTGGCACAAGTAATGTCCATAGAGAGAAACAATTTAAGCCCTCCCAGCATATTTAGAATATTTCCAATGTAAAATGAGAACTCCGAAACTGAAAGCTTAGAGGTTAGAACTTAAAATTACTTTTTTTGCTGGGCACTTGTTAGGCAAACGAAGATTGCTTTGACATGCTATTATTCACTGTAAAGATGGAGTTTAATAAAAAGTCTGGAGGAGTAAATTAGATCATCTTTCTGTATCTCTTACTGTACTTTAAATACTACCTCAACATTAATTCCAGAACATAAGGCCAGAGAAAGATTTTCAAATAGTGGCCTATAAACTGCTAGTGACCTACTGTTTCAAAAATTATGCCAAGGCTAACTAAGGAAAGCCCAAGAGTTTAGGTTAATTAAATTAAAATTAAAATTATTCATTGTTGTCTGTGATTACATCTGGCCATGTCTTTTCCATATTGTTGCAAAAGAAGTTAACAACTGAAATCAAGTACAGTATCAGCAAGAAGTGTTTCTTTGAGTTTTAGAGTTGTTTTTTTGGTTTGTTTGGGTTTTTTTTTCCTCATTAACATAACAAATCTGAAATTGACATGGGATTTCTCATGGGATTTCTTTCCTCAGTTTCCTTTGGGTTGTCTTTTTCAGCTAGCTGGGGTAATTTCTTTGTTTAAATCATCCTGTTATCTTCTTCCATTTTTTTACTTTCTTTATGGCAGTAGAATTAATGTAAGGAGAAAACTATTTATATTTATCAAAATAATAGATATTTTGAATGAGAATTTTTCTGTTGTCTAAGGTTGGAAGTACACTTAAAAATAGAAACTGTGGAAGAAAAAATTCCCAGACATAGACTGATATTTAAACAGGTTATCATCTAAGTTGTGGATGTCAATTTAAGGGCAAAACCCCCAAATTAGTTTATAGGTTCAATGTGGCAGAGTCTGTAAGTTCCTAAGCTTTTTCAGTCAAAGTTAATATTTCTAATAATCTGTCAATTTGGATGCACAGGGGCACCAACAAAATTGGCTGAACTACATATTCTGCTGTCAAACCTGCGATATCCAAATATGTTTAGACACAAAGGGCTCATCCCTGTGAATGATCTCCATGAGAAGATCATGGAAAAGAATCTTCTCCATGAGAAGATCACCACATCATCCAGTGGGTGGATTTTAGGAATGTGTGTCATGTGTTGACTGTGCTGAGTACAGTGTGAAGCACCCGCCAATGCCTTTGTTGCTTGGAGGTGGGCAGAAGAAGAGCCAGCCTGCAGTAGAGGGCTCTGACACAGCTTTTGCAGCACTCCGTTGGGACAGACCAGGGACTTGTCCAAGGAGGAGCATGATCAATGTATGCATGCCTTTACTTTGCATATGAAGAATTAACATTTTGAACATACTGTATTTATTCTGTAAAATTGTACTGGAAAATAATCTGACATCACAGACACTGAGTTGCTTCCCTTGAAGCAAGTGTAGTTTCTATATGGCAGGGAACACAAGAGTTGGGATGTAGGAAATGAGAGAGAGAGTTCAAATGTAAGGAATCATGACTCAATGGAATATTTTAAGTCAATCTGGTGCTCAATGTGGGTGATTTTTTTTTTCTTGTTTCAGTTCCAATACTGTTTGTGCAAAGATGATAAAGCAAAAGCAGATTTGAAACATAGGTATAGAATACAGGGCAAAAATTTAAAGACGTATTTAAAAAAGATAAGCAAAAGCAAAATATATGTTTTTCTCAGAAATTAAAGGAGAAATTAAGTTTAAGTGATATTTTCACAGAGATGTTTGGGTCTAGATTGATAATATGATCAAGTGTAAGAGAAGAATACATCTGCTGGGTGTGTCCTATTGACCAGCCATAGTTCTTTTCCTTCATTCCAAGGGTTCTATTCTGCCCGTCCCACCACACAGTTGCAAATTCCCTTCCAGGAAGCTCAATATATTGCAGAATTTAGGTGTTCAACTTCTTCATATAGTCTGTGTTGAGAATGGGTACATAAACACCCAATGACCTTTATGGGTCTTTACAATGATCTAAGGCATATTTAGAAAAAAAAAATTCTCATTTATCAGGTTGCAAATTTCTTTGTAATGCTACTAAAATATGTGGAAACATGGAAACATAAGAAGCTTTTGAACAAGACAAAACAAAAATATGAGAAACGCATATATTTTTGTTTATTATTATTATTAAAGAGTGTGAGGTCTCTGCAGTGAACATACTCCACTCCAGACATTTAGTTTTCTTATGTAATATGTACAGTGATTTTGAAATAAATTTAACAAGATAACAAATAATAAAGATTGTTTTATACTTCTGTTGTAGTGACTGCATTGAGACCTAGAACTGATTGAAAATTACCAAATGCATGACCCTACCTCAAATTTCTGTGTTACAACTGAAACACTCAGAAGTCCTGAAATCACTAGCTGCAGATTATATGCAACTTCCATGAGGTCAATGGCAATTTTTCACATCTTGTTTGATGAGACTTAGGGTGCACAGCTGTAATTCTACAAGCATTTTTTTAATACATGATACTTCATTATTCGTTCCCTTGGTACCAGCTCCCTCCTTATTCTACTTAGACAGGTTATGCTGCATAATCCACAAAGGTTCTGTTGTCTTTCCTTCTGTGAGGAAAGTATAAATTAGTTTATCATGAAGCCAAAATACAGCTCAGCACCCCACATGACATGAATTCTGCATTGCAAACATTAGTGATGTTAGGTTAACAAATGCTGGCAAAATATGTTGGAAGATGGACTGCTGGCTAGGCTCTCTAAAACAAGATACTGAACCCCAGAATGCTAGCATGAAATCCATGGAAGATTTGTCATGATTTAGTGAAATGTCAAATTATGCCTGAAGAAAGACGGACAGATGTTACTCATAAGCACAGTAGGAACAGATGAATTGCAAGGTCAAATCTTATTCTCGAGTAGAGCACTAAGATTGATTTTTATTTCATTTTTAACTCCACCAGAAGATTAAAAAATAATGAAATTAGGTTTCCAAGCCTATGCATGAGTGTCTGTAGACTGGAAAGGTTTTCTCAGAAGTGTCTCTTTTGTTTCTCATGATTTCTAAGTATAGTTTTTGTTGGGTTTTTTGTTGTTGGTTTTTTGTTTGTTTTTGTTTTTGTTTTGTTTTGTTTTTGATTTGTTGGGGTTTTTTTGTTTTGTTTTTTTTTGTGGCTATATGAATGAAGATGACTTAGGAGTGTAAAACTTTTGGGTGAAAATCTGTAATTTTGAACAAAGAGAATTAATGACCAATTTTCATGCAAGCTTTCATGTTCAAGATTTAAACTTATACCTCAGTTGTACAGAATGAATTTACAACAGATCAATCAACCTGCCCTCTCTTGAAGAACAAAATCTGTAAAAAATTATATGAGCTACATAGGTGGTATCAGAGAAAAAAAACACATTATATTTAACCCTTCAATATAGGGGTAGGTAATGAAATAAGTACTCAGCATCAGACTCTTCTGAAAGCTTAGATTAAATGAGCTGATCTCCATTTAGGTCCCACAAAAATAGTACACTTACTGTCCTTTTGTTTGTTTTTGGCCACTCATGCCACATCAAATAAATTAATTCAGGGACACAATTATTCCTTCATCCTTAGATTCCATTTCAAGTGTGCTGAATCTGTTTGATTCATTTGTTTGGGGCTTGGCATATAGATAAAGACTAAGGTTCAAGGACAGCTTTTCAATTTACTTAAACTCCTTTGAAAGCAATTAAAGGAGTTCCTTTGAAATTGGAGGATGTCTGAGCATGGAAGAAGATTGCTTGTGGTTTCAGGTGTTGTACTCTTCTGTGGGGCTAATTTCTCACCCACAGCATTTTGGAAACTAAAATGGACTTCCTTGTTACTGCCTTTGTCTACCTTTTAATCTCACTTGGCAACTAAGCCCCACCCAGTTGCTCACTCACTTTCCCTGTGGTAGGATAGGGAAGAGAATCAAAGAGTAAAGCTGAGAAAGCTCATGGGTTGAGGTAGATAGTTTAATAGATAAAGCAAAAGCTGCACATGCAGGCAAAGCAATATAAGGGATTCATTCACCACTTCCTATGGGCAGAGAGGTGTTCAGCCATCTCCAGGAAAGTGAGGTTCTGTGATGTGATGTGTGGTCAAATTGTGATGTGTGCTGGTGTGGTCAAATGTGATGTGTGCTGGTCATTTGTGAAGACAGCTGTCCTATAGACCCATTGAATCCATATCTCTTCAATTTAGAGAGAAAGATGTTGTGAGGACCCATGTCAAAGGCCTTATGCAAGTCCAGAGAGATGACATCCATAGATTTTCCCTTGTAATGTAGTCACTCATCACAGGAGGCCACCACGTTTGTGAGGCAGGACTTGCCCTTGGTGAAGCCACACTGGCTGTCCTGAATCACCTTCCTGTTCTCCGGATGCCTTAGCAGAGCGTCTAGGAGGATATGTTCCATGACCTTCACAGGCACAAAGGTTAGGTGGACAGGTTGGTTGTTCTCAGGGTTCTCCTTTTCTAACCTTTGTAAACATGGGTGTAGTGTTTTCGCCTTTTCCAGGTACTTGGGACTTAGTCTGATTGCCATGACATTTCTTATATGGAGAGTGCTTGGCAACTGCATCAGTCAATTCCCTTAGGACTCTGGGATGTATCTCATCATGTCCCATAGACTTTTGTCTGTTCGGCTTCCTCAGGAAGCCGGTCTTCTTCTCTAACAGAGTCTTTGCTTTTCCCAATCCTGTTTTCCATTCACTTGATTTGAGGAGAAGAGAGGTTGCCAGGATGGCGGGAAGAGAGTTTACCAGGAAGGCTGAGGCAAAATGGTTGTCAAGTAGCTCAGCCTTCTCCTTGTCCACAGTTTCTAATATACCAGTTGTGTTCATTGGTAACATAAGTGCTTCATTTGACCTTCTTTTTCTGGCTGACATACCTGTAGAAGTGCTTGTTATTTTTTGCATCCCTTGCCAAGTTCAGCTCCAGTTTTTCTTTCCACTTCCTTCCCTACACAACTGGGAAACATCCATATAATTTTCCCAGGGTACCTGTCTCTGCTTCCACTGCCTATGGAACTGTCTGTGCCACTGAATGGCACAGACATTGTGTTGAATTTGTTGAATGTCTCTTTGTACTTTTACACTGGTAAATGTCATCATGTGTATTCTTTTTTGTGGTTTAGCTAAATGTAGCGTATATTCACATGTCTGTAAAAAATATTCATGTCTTGCACCATGTCTAAATATTTCTTCTGACTGTGATTTTTTTGAGGAATGTTTAGACTAAGTTCCAAAGAAGTAGCTATACTTTTGAAACTGTTGTCATGCTGTCACTTCTCACATGATAGAATAAACTTTCTGAAGTTACCTCTGTAGAGTTTTTATATATCCTGGCTTTTCTGGCTGTGAATCAAGATCCCATTAACAAGAGTTCTTCTGATCATTCTTGCTACATTTGGCAAAAATAAGGGGATACCTACTAAAGAAGATAAGATCTAAGCTGTAAAGGTCCTCAAAGATTAAAACAATTTCAATTACTCTTCCCACTGGTCCAGGTTTAAGTGCAGTTTAATCCTTGTAACCACCTCCACTTAACAAGTGAGTCACACATTTTCTATCACATGAAAGCTGTGAATATTCTGAAGTGTAGCCTGAGATTGAAGCCAACATATAAATCTTGTGTAGATGGACAACAATATGACTAATTTTTCTTCTAATTAGTGCATAACAATTTTGCATAATTTCAGGGTAAAGAAGGAGCTTTGTTTAGTAAGAATAAATTATTTGGTTTGGTATTCTTTCAGTTTAGAAGTATTTTTTTAACATACTGACCGTGACTGTAATGTTCTTTGAAAGACTATAGGCTACGGTCAGTTGTCCAGCTCTGACACTGCATGGTTCAAGTCAGTAACAGCTAATACTGCCAGTAACACTGTCTGACACAGCCTTTTGTGTCAGATTTCCTTAAAGACATATTGTTAGAACTGTCTAGGATAGACTCAACACTTAATATAGCAAAGTGAATTATCAGGGATGTACCATTGGAGGCTGCATTTAGTTAGCAAAAGTGTTTATTTCATGATACACAAATGCATTGTTATGTGACCTGATAAATGGTTATGAACTCATCAATATAACTCTATTGAACTACAGTTCAGTATTAATAAATAATTGCAAAACTAAACATAGGTCAAGCATTTGATAATTTTACATTTGTCAGGGGGTTGTTTGTTTGTTTGTTTATTCATTTTTAATGTCTTGTTATCTCAGGTAGGAATGTAGTACTCAGCCAAGGTACATTTATTTTCATTTTCAAGTTCAGCCTTCCAAAAGTACTTATTGACAATACAGAGAAAGTAACTTTTGCAGAACCTAGAAGTGGGATGACTCCCATGTATTAGTGTGTTCAGCACCTTATAAGAAAACCTTGCACAGGCATACTAATTACCAGCCATATCATGTAAATATATTTGTCTGGTTCTCTCGCTATAGCTGCAAACTGTAGCTCCCTCTCTAAGCAGTTATGTTGGCAGATGGCATGCTGGTCCTTTTCCAGTAGACTTTGCCAGCTCACAGGGCTACCACCCACTCCCATCCTCTTTCCCCAACCTTGCACCTCCTGTATCTTTTTAATACCCTTGCATCTCCCCAGAGCTCTTGGAAGGTGCTGTATTTAGAGAAAGGACAGTTTCATGTTCCAGGAGATTTTAAAACATGCCAACTAAGGCTTAGCTGGCATGCTAAAGTTTGCAAGAGCATCTGTCTATAAAATATTCTGATTCTACTTCTTACTGATCTCTGTTGGAGGCTTTGAGGGGAAGCTTGCAGTTCTTGTTCTACAAACTGAAAAAAAAGAGAAAAGTCCTTAAAAAAATCTGTAAAATAGTTGAAACTTAATGGAAAATATAATTTGCTAGTACCAAAAAAAGACAGCTTCAAGGCTACTACTTTGTCTTCTCTTTCCTCCTTACCATGATTTATTCTAAGAACTTGTGCCTTCAATGGAAAACTTGAAAAATACTTTCTTTTTTTTACTTTTTTCAGGATGGAGGTTCTGGAAATAAAGACTGTTTAATATCTGAAGTTAGAGAAACACTTTTAGTGTCCAAAAGTGAATTAAATCAGAAAGTTAAGGTAATGAACATGATCAAAAAACTCCCAAAACTCACAACAAAGTTCAGCTTTGTGAGTGATTTTCTTATTAATTAGTACTCATATAACATTATAGGAAAATCTATAATACTAAGCAAGATCAGATTCCCCATAGAAAATGGTTGGCTATGCCTCAAAGTATACAAATTACAATGAAAACACGAGCCAATAATGGGTATCAAGAAATTTTGTTAATTTAAAACCATAAAATAAATGTATATGTACTCTTCATTTTAAAACATGTTTACCAGCTATTAAAAAAACCCTTGTGGTATCTCTATCAAATGTAATGACATGGTTTTTATTAGGCAGAAAGTAGGTTTGGTGCTTTTACATTTTAACTTATGGTGCACCTAAACTTATTCTACTATTTGCACAAAAAATGTCTCATTATGTGGAGGTAATTAGGTATCTGTCATTGCCAGATGCTGTTCCTTTTTTAAAGACGGTGACATTTCAGCACTGAATTATGGTTGGATTTGAATAAGGATTTACAACCGACCTTCTCTACACTACTTTCTTATCATAAAGCACACTGTACTTAGGTAATAGCAATTTTCTTCATGCCATTTGCAAGGAGTGCTGTTTAGGGTGGAGAACAAGACTCAGAATTTTGAGGAAAGCTCATATTTAAAAGCTGGCACAAATTAAAGCTGCAGTTATGACTGAAAGTTGGCAGAGACAGACTATGGAGTACTTTACTCCAGCAGGTCTATCCCTGCACGACTGGCTTCATTATCAGCCAGCAAGCAAAAAAATTAAAAAAATAAATTAAAAGATAAACCCAAGAAAATGAAAAATGTGAAGATCACTACTTTGATGAATTCCTGTATTCAAATGTAGGTTGTCTGGCCAGGTGGGGTTTTTCACAGGGGAAAGGTTCTGACTTACTCTTTTGCACTTCAGTGAAAAACAGGATCTTGTAAGGTTGTTATATTTCTTATGCCTATGGAAGCAGAGATCAAAGAAATATTCTTCATCACCTCTATGCTCCATTTAAAAAGTTGATGAGCTGTAGGCTATCTTTTTTTCCTTTGGTTGGTCTCCACAGCAGTGGAGAGTATTTGCTCCATGTGACATAACAATTCATCTAAGCAATGTTTTAAATTCCAGAGCCAGTCTTTGAAAGAAGACATCCAAAAAAGGAGCAATCTGTTTTTTGTTATGTTATGTTTCTTGTTTTTTGTTTTGTTTTTTGGGGTTTTTTTTGGTAGTTACAGGAGGTATTTTTGTTTTCTTTTGCTTTACCACATGTAGCTGAATAAAGTTACAGACAGAAGACTGGTGAGTCAGCAATATGTCTAGTGACTTAGTCTTTCCATTTCCATATACTGAATCCAAAAGACGCTTGGTTCTGCTTGTGTCAAGTTATTATGATATGTCTCTCAGTCACTTCCTGACAGTTTCCACAGTTGTCGTGAAATTGTTAGCAATGTGGAGGGTTGAGAGAGTAATATTTTCAAGAATAATTGGTGACTTTGATTTTTTTTACTTGTTGATTTTTTTGCTTTTAAGCCTGTTTCTTTTTTGAGTGACTGTGGTGTAGCACTGTATTTTCACAAGCACGTAGACCGCAAAGGTAATACTTCAAGGTAAAAGTCCTATAAACCATAACCAGTTACCCACACAGTGCACCCTCTCATCTTGTGGTCACTGCTAGATCTTTGGGTTTCTAACCACTTTGTAATTGTAGCTGCCGTCTCGAAAAGCTTTATCTTGGCATGGAATCATAGCATCATGTAGGTTGGAACAGACCTTTAAAATCATCAGGTCCAGCTGTGAACCCAGCACTGCAAGTCCACCACTAAGCCATGTCCCTGAGTGCCACATCTACTTGTCTTTTAAATATCTGCAGGGATGGTGATTTAACCAGTTATCTGAGCAGACTGTTCTAATATTTGACAACCTGTTTGATGAAAAAACTGTTTCTTACTATCAAATATAAACCTTTCCTGGTGCAACTTGAGGCAATTTTCTCTTGTCCTCTCACTCTCTACCTGAGAGAAAAAATCAACACATCCCACACTGAAACCTCCTTTCAGGTAGGTATAGTGTAGATATAAGATATATAAGACTTCCCCTGAGTGATGCAGGTGAAATTCAGGTCTTCATCCTGACTCCAAATTTTATATTTTTAGGCTAGGTGTAGAATTTGGGAGAGATTTTGCATACAACTGAAGTTCTAACAGAGTTGTGGTACCCCAGTAATAGATTTTTAGGTATTGCTGAAAAAGAAGTTAATGCATGAATTTGGTTTTAGCTGTGTCTCTAACAACTGCAAAAAAGTGTAGTGAGTGCAATAATACACTCTTACAACACCCAGTTTCAACAGATCCATCACAGGATGTTAAGTAAGTTTATTGTTTGACATATCTTTATTAAAATGCAAATTCTGGCATTTTCCCAAGCTGGCAAATCCTTTCCACTCAACAGTGTGAAGCAATAAAACCCACACAACTGTATTCTGAGAGAAAATAGTATTGCTAGGGCAATTTACTAAAAACAGTAAAAAAAATCAAACTTGGTAAAGAAAAACCATCAGAAGATTCTAAAAGGAAAGAAACAGAATCATAATATGGCTTTCAGTGTTGTCATTCACCCCCCTTTCCTACTTATTAACCAGTATTTTCACAGGATTTTTACTGTTCAGTACCCGCCTTCATATTTTGCAGTCATACCTCATAACAAAATAACTCAGTGTCCTAAATGTTTTCAACTACAGCTTACCAGTATAAACATTCTAGCTCATCTGTATTTGAATATAATTTACATGAATCAAAAGAAATTGTACAGTTACATTGTGAACTAAATGAAGGCAAAAAAGGAATCATTCAGTAAAAAGGAACAGTGTTTGGCTAATGGTGTGGGCTCTAAAGTATTCAGCATCCTGTATGTAAGTGTGTAAATGGCAATGTATTGAATTATATTCCCTTTGATCAATTAGTCACCCTGTTAGCAAAACCTCTTGTTGTTGTTGTTGTTGTTGTTGTTGTTGTTGCTGTTGTTGAATCCAATTGATTGAATTGACTTAATAGCATCTTAAAAGTTGCTTAATATTAAAAAAAATTGAAGTGTGAAAAGTTATACAAGATAGATAATATCTAGTAAGTCTAGAAGAATTTAGATTGTATTTAGCATAGGTGGAGACAGAGGAATAGTTACTGGTTGGAAGGTCTGTATTTTATAAAGCAGATAAAATAAAAAGATAAAAATAGATAAAAAAATAGATAAACCAGATAAAATAAAAAGACCTAGAGGGAAGTACTTAATGCTTCTTAAGGTGTGCAAGGGTACAGGAAAAAGTCATGCAGGTGCAAGTCGTGCAGCTGAAAAGGAAATTAGTCCTCAATTCTGGGTTTATATGCTATGATAAGATATGAAGTAGAGCTAATTAATTGTAGGTAACACGAGACTAAACTGGCTGATATGCACTCTTGCAAATTATACAGAGAAGTCAAAATATTAGTATAATGCTAGCATCAACAAAAGCTAATAAAATATTAATGACAGAAGAGAAACATTAGAGATCTTTTTAGGATACGTTTGTTACAGGGAATACTGGATTGTTTAAAAAAAAACAAACAAAACAGATTATAGGGATGACCTGGCTTTTTTTCTGATTTATTTTTCAACCAGACAGTTGAGGCACTTACAGCTGCCAACATGGGAACTGTTGGACTCTTAGCAAACTATTCTGAAAATGGAGAGTAAATGGAAAGACTACTTTCTCTTGTTGAGACCAAAAGAATGAAATGAGTAGTCTTGGCTGCGTCTGCCTTGGCAAAGAGCCAAAGATTCAGAAAGTGTTTAGATGACACATTGCAGAAAAGAAGTAATGTTTAAGCTAAACATGTAATATTCAAGGAGGATTACCCTGTGTCTCCGGTGACTGCTTTTATGTTTTCAGAGCCAGAGAACATAGACAGAGAAAGCTTGATTTAATGATTTAGAACTTCATTTTAGCTGTGACGAATGGAACTTTGACTAGTGGGAGGGCTAAGGTTTCTGAAGAAACAGCTTAATATTGGGGGTGAAATAAATCACTGCAATTTTAATAATTTGAAACTGTCAGGTGAAAAAAACTCTTGCAAGTTTCACCAAATAAAGAAGAATATCCTAATCATATGCCCACAGAATCAAAAACATTTAATAAACATTTAAAGTCTTAAGTTATTATATTATTTTAAATAGAGTTTATGGAGACTATATTTCATGCTCAGTCCCACCTTCATGAAAATATAACATGTGCCCTGGGATAAACATGCTGTTAAAATCTTAGAAAATTTGAATAATTCATTGTTAAGGCAATAAAACTGTCTGATGGTTTCATAATGAAAGTTAATCTCCATTTTCAGGGCAGTAGTCATCAATACAGTCTACAAATACACATATTTAAATTATAAAATAACATTTGAAAAAGTGGGTGAAACATTTGAAAATCTCTCAAATAGAAATGGTACAAAGAAATCCTAAAACATTTGTGTTGTAAGACAAGGCCAAGTGGAATTACTGGCAGGATAATCTTCCTTGCAATGGAAAATTACACTTGGCATGCGTAATGGCTGCTTTTCTAGAAAAAGAACAAAAAAATATCTGAAAACCCACCTGTGCAAAATGTAAAGTCTAAGTAATCATCACATGATAGGTCTGCAAAATGAGTCAGGTCTACAAAGTTTTTTTTTTTGTTAGAAAGAAATCAGCTATTGCCTAAAGAATGAGTGTAAAAACCAAAGGAAAACAAAATCAAGACATCTAATCTTTAATTAGCATTACTGATGTCAGATCCTAAGAAATTTTAAGGTATTCAAAGTAGAAATATAAACTCTCAAACGATAATTTCAAGTCAATTTATCCTTTCTTATTTTTATCGAGACTCCACGCTTCTCATTCCAATCTGAACATTTGTAAAATGAATGCATCTTTTGAAAGCTGAAAGAACAACAGAATTAACCAAGAATGATGTGACCTTATTTCCACTAGTTCCTCATAATCCATCAAAAATATTTCTGTAAAGGTTGATTTAGCTTAGAGAATGCTCTAAAAAGTGACAATTGATATTGACCACATGCTTGAACTTCCAATGTTCAGAAATGATGCATATATATATATATATATATATATATATATATATATATATATATATATATATATATGAATAAGTATGCCCAAATTAAATGTTTGGGTTTTTTTTAATTAATATTCCACTTTTGGAGACATTATTATACTTTTGGTTAATCTATTATAATGTTAACAATCTGTTACAGATGTAAAAATGTTACAAAGTAATTGTCCTTATATTTATTGTTTTATGACAAGAACAACAGCTTTGAGTGTTATAGGTCTTTTTAAAGTCCATGTTGTGTATTTCATCCCTTACTCAGTTCCAGTTTTCTCTTTGCCACCACCTTAGAGTTCAGCAAAAGTAAAAATCTTGTCCTTAATATTGAAATTTTAGAGACATAAAAAATATAAGATGTGTATTCCTGAAGAACTTTGTCTTTTTCCTAGAATGTAGCTCTTAGTTGCCTTGGGCACAAGTACTTATCATGTTTCCTTTTTAGAGCCATACATATGTAGAAATTTTATTTTGTGTATAACTATTTTTAAATTATACAGTACGGAATGAAAGTAATTGGAGATTCTGCTATCAGTTTTTGTCTTCATTCACATTTGCAAATCAGTCTTTTTTCTTCTTCCTCCTCTGTAGTCACACGAGTAGCTGCTGTCTCTCTGACTCCTTTATTTTCTTATGATTTTTCTTTCTTAGTTACATTTTTATTCTATTTTTTTATACATTTTTATTCTATTTTTTTTTTTTTTTTAATTCTCATCTCCTTTTTCTTTCTTGTTTGTTCGTGGCAGATATTAGTACTTGTGTCATTAATGTATCTTCCACAGGAACAGAAGAAGTTTTAGTGTTTTCCATTCAACTTACTGCTTTGCATTTGTAAGGTTATTTACAGGTATTTGTAATGCCTCCCTTTCCATAACTCAGCAGAAAGTTGTGGATTGTTAGCATAGAGTACAAATTAGTCTGAAGAAACTCAAACAAGTCAGTAGGAAGTATGGAACATTTTAGCTGTACAGGAAGGTGATGAGCATTATTATGAAGGTTAATCAAGAGTAAAGCCTTAAAAAGAAACTCACTCCTAATCACTATTTTTGCAGATGATAAAAAGAAAGCCAAAGAGATGAAATTGACAAATGTAGCATATAATGGTCCTTCTTGGAGCAGTACTACAGGGGCCTCATTAGCAAACGTTTTAGTACAATCATTTTTACCCCTGTGGCTGTCACTTCAGACTACTCAGAAAAGGTGGCTGTAGGAGCTAATCACAGTGATGCCTTTCTCAATTGTATTTTCCTTGTAAAAATGAGGCACAGGAGAGTTAGCAAGTTCTAATTGAAATCAGAATTATCATTGCCATGGATGGCATGCTGTGTCTGTAGGGTATGTTTGTGCCAGTGGAAAATTATCTTTTCCCCCTGGTAAGTTTGGAAGCTTTAGACTTAAATGTAAAGTTGTGCTGAAGTCAGTATTAACATACTTTTTTTTTTTCTGCTATTTTCAATTCCATTTCCATCTGACTGAACAGAAGTACAGTTAATTCATGTTTAATATTACTAACTGTGGTTGATAAGGGGAGGGGTAGACTTCATGAAGATGTGCCATTTACATCGCAGTTTAAAGTTTAAATGGGCTCTCTCTTGCATGTTATTCATTTTGCTTGAATATTCCTCTATTTCTCTTTCAAAAATAATTATAAGTACCATTTTTCTGTGTGCAGTTTAATTGTTACCTTGAGAGACACTACAAGACCTCCAAGGCTAAAAGAAAATTGTTTAAGACCAGAGTAAAGTTTTACAGTGGCATTTTAAATTGGGGGAAAATCTCAATTTTATTCAGTTTTAGAGAAGTATCCTCTTGTATTGATCCCTCATATAGACATCAAAAAATAGACAAATGAAGCTAGAAAGGAGAGTCCTGAACTTTCATTCCTTCCACCATTGAGATTGTGTGGTGGAGTAATAATAATTTGCTGTAGTAAGTATTAAAAAATTTTCTCCTCTTTCCCTCTTGGAAACAGGAATGTATTAAAAAGAAAAACAGGGAAAGAAAAATATTACTTAGAAAGTTTTGAGCTCCATTAGGGAAGTCTTTTAATTCCTGTTCATGTCCTGAGCTTTCTAGATTCGAAAGACTACAGTTTAAAATAATTTACACATTCCTAAAAAGAAGGTGAGAAGAAGAATCCCCTCTTAGTCTATGAGCAATTTGTGGAGCCTTATTAAACTTTAAAGTGTTTCTCCCTGAAAGAGCATGGTACCACAGTGAAGAAGATATGAATCTCTGTGAAAATATAGATACATTGAACTGTACTTTGATTTTAGTGCAGACTTTTGATTAGTTGAGAAATTGGAGGCCAGACCTCAAATGTCCTTTCACACATTTGAGTGTGTGTTTAATCCACTTTTACCTGTCTTCTAGTGTCTTAAAATGAGATTTAAAAGTTAAAAATCTTTTCCACCATGTTGGTATATCTTGAATGAACAGTTGAATTGTTAATTATTGCCATCACTAAACATCTGAAATTGAGGAGAAACCACAAAGTTGTTCCTAAGATTTAGAAGCCTGAAAACATTTCAGTAAATTAAGGAACTGGCATTTTCTGTTATTAGTGCAAAGAACCCACTATAGCACAGCATTATATGTCCCTGTTACCAAAATAAGGTACGCTTAAAAAACTGACAAAAACTTAAGAACAGAAATTCTGTCAGTATACCATCAACAAAATGGATATTCACTGCATTTGATTCTTGATAAAGCTGATCATTGAAGGGAAAGGGTGAAGCTGTTCCTTGCTGAGTTAATTGTAGGCCTTTAGACACCACCTGTAACATGGCTGCTTTATTCATGATCTTCCCATCCTTGGTCAAGGAAACAAAATAGTGTTATGGAATAAAAATTGGGATAGCAAAGAAAGGTTTTTGAGTTGTTTTAGTCATAGAGAGTGCTATTGAGGCAGCAATAAGCAAGGAGTCTGAAAACAGGTAACTATAATGGAAACTATTTTTCAGCTTTAACTGAAGCAGATGCTATCACATACGTTTTGTGATACTGACTTCTGAGGAGGTGAGCATAAGAAGTGATTAACCCGAGAGGTTATACTGGCTGAGGTGAAATTAAGGTCAACAGAAGTACAATAAATCCTCATCCTTATTGAATGTCTAAGTCGAAGTGCAGATATTCTGAAGAGTTTTATTTGTGACCAGGAGAATTTTTTTTTTTTTTTTTGGTGGGGAAGCAGTATTGTGGAAATAATTCCTTAAAGTTTTAGAGGTAAAGAAGAGCTGAGAGAGGTAATTCTAAAGCTGAAGTATATAGAGATAAACACAGTATTCACAATAATTGTTGTAACTGAATCATAAGTGTTTGTCTTCAAAGGGAATACTTTTATAACTATTAAAAACTTTGATGATTTTAATAATTTAAGCAAGATTTAAGTCAGAGACAGAAAAGAAAGAATAATAATTAAAAAAAAACAAAAACCAAGAGTTAAGTTCAGGAGTTAAAAAAGAGAGAGAAAGACTTCTTGATCTCTTCTCACGCCAGTATGAGAAAAATATCAGAAAATTATCCAAAAGAGGTAGGAAGGAGCTTGAGTGAAGAAATCAACACAGAAGACTGTTAAAACTGTTTCACTTTTATTGACATTATGGATGATAATTTCAGTGCTGAACTGACTTTCTAGTCTGTTGTCTGTGTTTGAAAAACAAAATAACCTTCAGACTAATTTGGTTCATTTATCTGACTAATCAATTGTCTGGTTCCCTCAGTCAGTACAAGGAAAGTAGCTTTTGTGTTTTCTTTTTTCTTTTTTTTTTAGTCCTCTAATCTTTGTCCTTTTGTCCGCTGTTTTTCTACAAAGATGGACAAGTGAGAGAGGTATTTGAAGCAGTTCTGGTACAGATAATAAATTACCTTCTCCATGGCCTCCTTCCCCCTAATCCTCATGTCCATGTTCTATCCTCAAAGCATGAGCAATTAAGAAGGTAAATGTTAAAGTACTAGTAAGAATTGATTAGAAAATATTTTACAGGAAGAAGCTACACCATTTACAGATGTAAATTTTCAAAATCAAAATATTTTTTCTTGAATTTTCTCTTATTTTTGTATTAAATTGTTCTTTACACAATGACAGAAAATTCTGAAATGTCTGTATTCTTATATTTCTGTATTGAATTTTTAAAAAGAAAATTTGATATTATTGTGGTAGGTTTTATTTATATCTAGTGGTATCAGGTTAAAATGTGTGGCACAAATATCATAGCATTGCATTGAAAGCGCCACGGACTCTTGCAACATTCTTGTTCCCAAGTTACATTCACTGTCTCTTTGTGTGCTTGGTTTTTGCATGCTTAAACACTTTTGTAAGTAGGACAGATCTCAATGTAGGCTAACATACATGATTTTAATGATATATTTCCTTCCTTTCTTGTTTTTTTTTGTTTTGTTTTGGTTTTTTGTTTTTTGGTTTTTTTTTTTTTTTTTTTTTTTTTGCTTGGTTGGGTTTTTTGTGTTTTTGCTTTTGTTTAGTTTTGTTTTGGATTTTTTGTGGGTTTGTTTGTTTGTTTGTTTTGGGTTTGATTTTTTAATTTGTTTGGTTTGTTTTGTTTTAAGGCAAATTATGTTGAGAAATTACGTTTATATCATACACCCATGAATATATAAACTATATATTAGTTTACAGCAATTTCCAAATTTCTTTCAGAGTCTAAGTAAGCCTCAAGAGACATTCCCCAAACTTTGGATAAAAAACCATATATTATAAACTACAGTGTGTAATGTGTATTGTTAATTATGGTCTCAGAAGGTTGTCTTTAAAAAAGAATTAAAAAAAGAAAATTCTTAATTGTCAGTATCACATTCAAAGTGAAGGAAGGGAGGGCAGCAAAGGCCAAAGAGCTAGACTACTCTCTACAACTCTATATTCTGTTAATGCAGATGTTGTAATTAATCTTTTGAGTCAATTACCCTTCTGATGGCTTATGGGGAGAGCAAAGTCATTAATATTTCCAATAAACCTGATTGTAGTCAGATGAAATTTCAAACAGATTTCAAGCAGGAAAAGAAATTAGGTAAAGAGAAATAGCCACTACAAATTAATGACCCCACTGATAGATAACTTCATCATTAGCATCACTACTTCCATAAACTGGTCTGATGATGTAGAATTAAATCAGACACTACTTCACTCAGTAAGCAGAAAGTACAGAGATTGTCTCTATTTTTTTCCTTTCTTTCTTTTCATACACTGAAAAGTGTACTGCTGGAGCAAGTGGAGTATAAACTTTAAAATCCCCAAATATGGGGAGTTTAGTGTGGTTTCTTTGCTCTTCTCCAATGCATTTCTATGTGTTAAGGCATTTCTTCTGTAAAGAATTCATTGTAGATCTGTCTCATAGATGTATATGATATCTAAGATATCCAGATATCCTAAGATATCCTAAGAAAGAGGAAAATACCAGGGCTGCATGGAGCTCTTGTTTTACTGTGAAAAACCATCAATGCATGTACAAAAGAGATAATAATTTAAGGTGTGTGTGGGTTTGTGTGTGCACATATAGCGCCTTCAAGATTGCACTGTGATTCTTCATAAACTGAGAAATCATCTTAGGCCCAGATAAATAAATGAATCCTAATCCCTTTTATCTGACATATATGTGTACAGAGGTGCATACAGGTAGTATACACATATAGACCAGGACAATAGGCACTATTATTTTACTTGTTTTTACTGCTTTAATTATTTTAGTATTATGTTTTTCATGTCTTTCCAAGGCAATGAGTTTAGTATCACTTTGTACAGAAAGGAGAAGGAAAACACTACAAACCCATGAGAAACATCCTAAAGGCTACATTACCCTGTAAGGAGTTAGGTGGAAAAACTGTATGTGTTTTGTGTTGCTTCTTGCTTTGGTGTGATGAATCTTTAAATATCTAAAATATTTTGTTTCAGTCTCATGGAAATTTGTAATGTAAACATAATATTGCAACTGAATATAGGTTGCATATATGCAATATACTGAATACCCTATATATTAAATATTTAAATTTGAAAGGACAGTGTGATTGGAGTATAATGGGAGAAGATTCCAAAACCTGCCAGCTTCAAGCTTCAAAATTATTCTTGACTGTATTGACTAAATTCGTTAACAGCACACATTGCTAGTAGTTAGCACTTAATCACTATCAATCATCCCTGACAAGCTTATTTTAAATTAGCTACAAGTGTACAATGCCACTGAAGTGATACCATTTTAGTTCATACTGATAGCTATAATCCATCAGTCCAGGGAACAATTTGAGAGGGAAAGCCATAACAGAGTCTGTCACCTTCTTTCCTCCTCATCCCTGCCTGTAAAACACCATTGGTGTTCTGTGTTCCTCTGCCTCTTCCCCAAAAGAAAATTGGGTGATCTCAGCTTCTTTTGACATTTATTTTTGGGATGAGGGCTTCTTCTGGTTTTGCAAATTTTGCAGGATTATTCCATCAGATGCTCTGCCTGCCTTCTCTGCAGGATTATTTTGGTTTTACTAGACATTATTCTTGCCTACTCCGCATCCTTAGTTCTTATCTTGCAGAGTTTAACTCTTGTGCATTTTTTAATGCACCGTGTTTGTGCTACTGCATCACAACTCCATCTGCGTCTGTGCCAATTAAGGCTATTATTTATAAATTAAAGCTGACCTGCACTGCAAGATGTTATTAATGTTTTTACAATGTGAAAGTATGCTTATGTACTGTACCTGGTTATGCTATTTTAGTGTGCTTATGTCTGTTACAAGAAAGTAAATTCTAATTTTCTTGCTTAATAGGCATTTAATTACTGCATGCAACAGGCATCATTTTTGGCTACAGTAAAACCAAATCATGTTTGGAGCAAGGACATTTTAACATAGCTTGAAACTTGGTCCCATACATACATCAAAAAAAGGTTAAATCTCTAGTCAAGTTCTAGTTAGATTCAATTTGTGTTTAAAAGGAATGTCCTTTAATAAGTTACCTGAGTCTCAATAGAACCTAAGTGGTGTATTTAGCCAACACAAACTGAACTGCTTCTGCAGAAGAAAACTCAGATATATGTTCTGAAAAGTTAGGCAGGTATGAACTTCATTCACCACTTTGAAGCATGAAGTCTAGATGGCAATCACTGAATTTAAAACAGCTCAAAATCATGAGAGTTTACCTTGATCACAGTCATAGGAATCCTGACAATCACAAAACTGTTCTGAATATGTCTGCGAAAACTGTGTGGACACATTTTTTCTATATTTTTTCTTAATATCTATTAATATAAATGAGTAATTATAATTTTCCACAGGTAATTTGAAAAATTCAAAAAGAGATTTGGAAAGATCTTGTCATTGGATGAAAGAGGGAAAATATTGCTAAACATAAGCACCTTGTGGTACTGAACATGCTGAATCTCCTGTAGTGTTTTTGAAAGCCAAAGTTTTTTTCCAAAACTTTGTGCATAAGTTAGCTTTGTGTGTTAGGAGACAACTTCAAATCACTCAAGGCACCTAAGCAGCAGATCACCTTTGGATGTTACTCTGTTTGGCTATATTGGCATGTCGTATTTTTCTATTATTTACAATTTAGCATTAAGCACTCTGTAAGTAAGGCTCCGAAAAACTCACTCCATGAGGCTTTTGAAAGGGCTTATGGTTGTTCCTGTACTCTGAATTATCAGCATGGGAGAAATACTAACAAGACATCAGAACAACAAAATAAGACTTTTTAACTTCAAAAAATCAGAGAACTTTGGCAAGAGGTTTAGTGCAACATTTAATCAACACAGAGAACTGACAAAGCATTTACTTAGACCATTCAACTTCACAAACTCTAAGCCCATTTGATTTTAAGTTCCTCAAAAATTCCAAGAAGAGGGAATTAGAAAAAGGAAAAAGAGAAAGACAGAAAAGCTATAGAAAAGGATACATACAGCTACCAACTCCTGGGTTTCAGTAGCGCTCAGATGTTAGAAATTCTAAGAGGAGATAGGGTCAAGACACGTTCACCACATGTTTGGCCTTTAAATATTCCTTGGCCTTCCTGGGCCCTTCCTCTAGCTGGGACTTCTGGTCATTTGGCAGCTCTGGGGCTTAACTGGGACTCCAGGGCTGGGGTATGAACCAATGCCTCGGCTGTAACAGTGATTAGCATGTCTGGTGGGGCTGGGATACAGAATCTAAGGGGTGGGGTGTGCAGGACATGGCATCATCTCAACAGAGCAAGGCCTGACCTGCCCCTTTCCCCATACACATGCACCCCAAAATGTCTTGAGACATAAAACTTTCCAGTCTCTCATAATCACCCTATTTCTCAAGGCACTGACTGGAACCACAGTAATGGTACCTTTCCTCTCATGGCACTCGGGGATCCTAGCCTCATAGACAGAGATGAAAGGAAAGAAGAGTATCCAAAATTGCAGGTAAGGTGTAATGCAGACCAGGATCTGGAAGGAGAGTTCATGAATCAGTCTTTCAGCTGCAGTGGTCAAAGAGTCCAACAGATTGGTTGAGGATTTCATTTTTCCTGTCTGTCACAATGACATGCAGACTTCCTTGCACATTTCTCTTCCTCTTCCCTCCCTTCTGCCTTTCCTCTTGCTTTTTATTTCTTTGACTATGGCAGATATGTAGAGTGTTATCTTTTTACTTTTTATGTAAAAAAATTGTGAATATAGTGTGGATAACTTGTAAGGTTTCTCACATGAGCTGTGGAACTCAGGTCAAAGTTAGCAGCTAATGGTCTGGTTAGTCCAGAGTTTCCTGGCTCAGGAATGAAAATTAAATTGTTGGTTTCAAATCATACAAACTGAAATTTGGAAGTCAGCTGCAAATCTGTTGAGAAAATAGAAATATTTTATAAAAGCACTTGAAGTTTCTCTGCATATTTTGTGTCTGGAGTCTGATCACTTCTTCACATACGAGAAATGCTTGAATGAATTGCCAACCATCTCCTGATCTGTGGTACTCTGCTACCCATTGTAAGAATTTCCCTGTGACATTATTAGTTAAGCATGGCCCCATCCAAGGTACTCACATTCTTAGAGGCAGTTTTTTACACGCAACTAAATGACAAAAACCCTTGGAGGATTTTCATATGGTTGTTTTTTATTATTTCATGCTACAAATAGTTGTAAATCTATGAACCTCAGTTTGCAGATATATAAAAAGAAAGCTTTGAATCATAATTAAATTCATTGTTACACTGGTGTGGCCATACAGAAGAGCATTGGAATATTTTGAAAAGTAGCTGTGTCAGTCAGGGTTTGGACTCATATGTATTTTTTTTTTCATAACAATCCCAAGGCCAATTGGGAAGAAAAGGGATACTGGTCACCTTCATTATGCCAAGTTGCGTGGGAAACATAAATTTTCTTGACCATCAAACTACATAAGACTTAAGTAAAGTAGTTAAGTAAACTCAAAAATATTTATAGTTATTATTCTTATAGCTCATTTACACCATGAGGAAATAGAAATATTCTTGTATTATAGAGAACTGTCTCATTTTGGAGAACTGGTTTCATTTAAGTAGAGATCAAATATTTTATCAGCTTCAGTGAAACCAAGAATTCATTAAATACTATCAGCCCTATGTTGTAAGTGAAATTTAACAGAAAAATAAATTCTTGCTGTCACCAGATGCTCTGTCCTTTCTTTAGACCTGCACACTGGGATCATACATGCTTTGGGCAAATCTCCATGCATTGCAATGTATAACTTGAAAAATTAAAAGATACAAAAAGCAATATTAACAAAATAAGAAGCATCTAACCTGGTGAATTTTTATAGGTTAAGTGACATAAATGTTTAGAAAAGGTGTATTATTTTTCTGCAGAAGAATTTTCAGTATTAGAGAGAATAAAGTCAATTATTTTTACTGTATCAGGAGTCTACCCAAAAAACATATTTTGTCTTGCAATCTAAAAACTGGTTTCATGAGTAAAAGGCACAGATACGGTGAGACCAATGATGTTTTGAATATTGGTGGTAGGAGATATTTTACTAGTTTCAGGAATGTGTATAATTATTAGGGGTAGATGTGACTTTTTGTTGCAGGTTTTTTTTTGTTTTTTTTTTTTTTTTTTTTTTTTTTTTTTTTTTTTGTTGTTGTTGTTGTTGTTGTTTTTTTTTTAGAAATCTAGGGTTGCATCAGGTACAAAGGACAAATGAAATTACTGGAAGATCTTTCCAGTTCAGATTTAAGAGCTCACATTTGAAGAATCAATCTTTGTATTCCCTGTTCTAATAAAACAATTTAATATCTGCATTGAAATGCATTTTCAGTTAATCTTTGTCTCGAGGCCAGTGGAGCACTGTCAGTGTTGAGTGTTCTTTGGCTAAAACACTGAGCACACACCACAGCCATTCCTGCTGTGCTGAAGACCAGCTGGGAAAAAGATATGTACTCTGAAGTTAAAATAGTCAGAACAGGTCCCCTACTTGATAACAGCTGAGTGCTGTAGTCAAATACAGCTATTGCAGCGGGATTCTATTGATTTATACTGGATAAAACTGGTGCTTTTATCAAACAGTTTTGTGGCTACTCAGCAGCCTGTGTCAAGCCATAGGCAAAGATTTTCAGGAAGTTCCTGGCATCCAGAGAGACAGAGAAAAACTGGCTATTATACCAGGCAAATCACTCAAATCACTTAACAGCATGCCTGCCTCAGTCAGATGGAAAGCACATTCACATTATTTGGATTATACTGCAAGCTAGCACAGCAGAAAGATTAGGCCTCCCAATTTTCCAGGTAGTGTTTAAAATCTTTTCCCTAGCTAAAGGATATAGCTGACAGTTCACACTCCAAAGTCAAGTTAATCTGTAACATTATCCGCCCATTTTGCACTGAGCAGTCCCCAAAGCAGTTTGTAATATGCATATGAACTGAACCATTGTTGTGATCAAATTTTAAATACCCTTGTGAAATGGGAAAGAAGGAAAGATAAAATAAAACCCTGATGCTCTGGTACTGAAGATTGACAGCAAAAGGAAAAGTATTGCTTCATTGAGTGCATGGCTCTGGCTACAGTGGCTGCATTAAGTTGCTGGTGGGACTTCCAGTCCCTCCTCTAATGCATGGCTAATAGCTCAGCTCTGTACAGTAGGGAGATGAAGCTTTCCTATTTCAGAATATTATGAAGTTGCAGTGGTGTGAAATTAGAGTGATAGTTATCGTAAATTTGTTTCGGACAAGGATACTTGGTTACTACAGCTCATGAATGCTTTTCCATGTGGTAGGTGTTTCACAGTAGCTCACTGCTGCATCAGCAACAGTGCAAAGCGATCGCAATATATATTACATTTTCTGAATTTGGTGGCTTTTGAAATTATTTCTTGTATGGGAGATCATACATCTGTTTGAAAGCAAGAGGCGAAACTGAGCACAAAGAAACAATTGCCATTATGGCGGAAGGTAGAAAACAGCACATCATTGTTCAGTCTTCTGCTGGCATGTTGCCCTCTTCTAGAGTGGTTGACACCATAATTAATTATACCCATTTGCTTCATAGTAGTGAAATTCACTCCTAACTTTACTGTGGACTCAGAATTTATCCCATATTAAAAAAAAATATAATTCACTTAAAAAACCTCAACACCATAAGTATATCATGAGATTAGTAAAAGCTTCTATACTTGATGACTCTTTTGTCAAATTTGAGAGCACCCTGTTGGTATAGTCTCAACTATAGTATCAATAAATAAATTTTTAAAAGGGTGTAATTTGTGTTATTGCTGGTTATATACTTTCCTTGCAATTTCAGCTTTGTGCTCTTTCCTACAATTGCCTCAATTATGGCTTATTCTCACAAAAAGTAAGTTAGACAAAAATAATTTTTCTCTCTTTGCCTTACCTGGGTTTAGCAAAACAAGTATTTAATCCAGATTTGCTCACAGAGCAACAGAGAAGTCTAAAATGTATTAGCCCCACCCACCCTCCACCCCATTCAAAAACTGTATTTATAGTATTACTTTGTTATTTCTGTTATTTGACCCACTGTGTTTTAGGAGTATAGTTAAACAATCCTGTAATTCAAGCAATGGGAACTGAAATCTCACATGACTCTTTTAGAACCAGTGCAGCTTATTCAGTATTGAGAAGATTTTACAGCAGTATCTTTTCTCCCAAGGCTGCACTGGAAGTAAAAAGACATCAGCTTTTCAATCTCCTAATACTTCGGTAAACATCACATTAAAAAATTAAATTTAAAAAAAAGCTCATAATTGTGGGGAAAATGAAGTAAGCAATGATGAAACTTCCACCTACTATCGCATAGTCTTAGGCTTGGTAATATAAAATGTAGTCAGCAAAAATGTTCAGTATCAGTTTGCTTTTAACTGATAAATTAGAATGATGAATCATGTATGATGTAACTTATATAAATTGTGTTGATTCCTGACCAAATCCAAATGCAGTTTATAAAGATAAAATTCTAGAATATTACTGAGTAATTGTGATGATTAGAAATAAGTGTGAAAAAAATAGTGTTACCTAGTTGGGGAAAATCAGTAATGAAACCATTAGATTAATAATACCGTGACATATGTCATAATTTATTTACTTACTTCATTGTGAAAGACTTTTTTAATGCTAATAGTCATGTATTTTATCTTGAATTAAATGTAATTATAAATTCTGGCACAAATATTTTTTGTATAGCAATTGGTCACAAAGAGTAATTCATTACTATTAATATTCAATGAAGTGTTAATATGTGTAGAACCTAGAGTGATTGTAAACTTCTTTTTGACTTTAGATGGAAATTTTTACAGTGCAAATCTGTGTATAATTGTATTATTCAGTCCCAAAGTGTATTTGAAGTTGAGACTTATATTGTTCTTTTATGTTTGACCTACAGTGGTGCAATGTGAAAATATTATCATGACAGAGAATGGTTTTTCTAACTTCCTACTCCACAAATATAGTTAGAAGCAACTGGATTATATTATGAAGACTTTGTTGGGGTTTTTTTAATTTGTTACATAAGTTATAAATTCAGAAAGATTTTTTTTTTCTATTTAATTTCTGTTAGAAGCTTGAAAAAAGAGAAAGACATAATGAAGTTATTTTTGAGAGGGACATTTTCAGAGAAATTTGTCCCTAATTTTTTGGGAATCTTTATTAGACTATGAATATAAAACCTGTTTATTTTGTTTTAAAATAAGAGAATAATTCTTTTTATGCAACTATACAGCTGAAAATTGATAGAGTTGCATGTTGGCAGCTGGGAACAACTGCTTATAGTAGATTTAAATTAGTACACTTTGAAAGTGGAAGTAGGCAAGTAAATCCCTGAGCTTTTTGATAATATGCATTCCTTGACTTTTCATAGGTAGGTGGGTGAGAAATAACCAAGGTAAGGTAACACAAGTCAAGGACTCAAAAGAGTCCTCCTCTCAAGCTTCTATTGGCCTGTAATACATGATTCTAAAATATACAAAAGTAATGTTGAGCATGCTGCATATTAAAGGTGCCTAGAACTTTGCCATTGCAGCTGCTGACCTTCTTTCAGACCTTATCATGGAATCACAGAATCCTTTAGTCCGGAAAAACCCTATAAGATCATTGAGTCCAAACGGTCCCCCAGCACTGCCAAGTCCACCATTAAACCATGTCCCAAGTGCCACAGCTACTCGTCTTTTAAATGCCTCCAGGGTACATGACTAAACCAGTTCCCGGGGCAGCCTGTTCCAATACTTGACAACTCTTTCCATGACAAATTTTTTCCTAATATTTAATCTAAACTTCCCCTGGCACAACTTGAGTCCATTTCCTCTTGTCCTTTATTGTTTCTAGATTGTCAGGAGAAAATCGAAAATTAAGAGAGAGCAAAAGGTACATACCCTGCAGAAATGCCCATATTACCAAAAACAATTTGGGAGATCAGCAAGTAAGGGGCACCTGCAGCTCTCAGCAGTTCTTCCTGGAAGATTACTACCTGCTGAGATGAAGAAAAGCTTGTATCACTGTAGGAGGACGTCATAGAAGTAGGTCAAATGCCCACAGGTGACTAACCAATATGGATATGTTAATACATGGATCTTGCTCATACATTTTCTTTCTGTTTGTTAGGAGTTTGTTTTTCTCTTCTTTTTTTTCCTTTTTTTTTTTTTATAAAGTGTCTTAGTAGTGAGCCTCTTGCAACTTGCCAGCCATCTGTCATTTAGCAGAAGTCTTTTGATAGCAGACTACTTCTAGTATGCTGATCCCTGCTTGTTATTCAATTCCACTACACTATTACCTGACCTTTAGTAGTAAAAACTGCATACAATATTTTCACATGAAAGGATAACCTAAAGAAGTCTTCTTTGAAAATGATATTTCATGATAGAGCAGTTACCTGGATTGCCAAATTTGACAAACTAGGATTGTTGTTTTTCAATCTGTAAGGAAATGTAGTTTATTTTCCTTTTGTAGAGATATTTTGAAAATGTAATTTATTTCATTGTACTGTTACAAAATATAGATCTTAATATCTTGTATACATTTCAACACTCCACTTATGCTTAATTTAGAGAAAACCAATCAAAAGAATGTAGGAATTTTTCAAAAAAGGAACAATTGAAGCAGTGATGGAGTTTATGATGACTCAGGTGTTTAACAGCCATGAGCTTTTGGTTTCATGTGGAAAAACTGTAAAATAATTTCAGCACAAATACAAACTCAAATCATGTTTTCAGAGCCAAAGTATACAGATTAGATTAAGCTTTCACTGTTATCTGGCTTCAAGCTTTTTGATTCTGTGTTCAAGATGGCAGAAACATGGTTCTGAGCCACTATTTAGAGCAGTCTAAAGTTTTTTTAGTTTTTTGCATCTAAAATCTCATGTTGATTTAACACATGGGAAAACTTTGATCCTGTCTGATCATATCTCAGTATCAGCTGCCTAGGGGATCTTTTGTACAGATATAGCACCCAAATCTCTTTCTCTATCAATAAAATGAGATTCTGTTTAACATTAGTTAGGCTATGCCCATTTATTGTGGTAGACTATTTGTGCCACAGGATTTATCAGAGGAGCTTCAGCTTTGCATTTCCTATATCACTTATGCTTAGAGAATACTCTTTTTCTCCAATTTGAATTAGATTTCACCAGAAGAAGACAGACTGTTTTTCCAGCTGACCTTTCAAATCTGTTCTGGTATGTCCAGTTGAAAAAAAACAGCTCTCATAACAATACTCCTCAATTCAAACCTCTCCCATTGTATGTGTCTCCTCCCACAGCTCTGAAAACAAACTAACCAAAAAGAGAAAAAGGTAAACCAAGAGGAACTCTGTGAAATGGCACTCCAGACGTTGTATCGTTTTAACACTATGTCATCTACATACTGTGAAGATCTTCTCCGGAACTCTTACAGTGCCACCCGCTTACCTGTAACTTAATTGCCCGATATTTTCAGACAAGTCCATAACCTTGTCGTGTTTCCCTTTTCACATCCAAAGAGTGTGGCTGGATGAACAGTAGGTCTCCCCAGTTTACTTTTCAGGTGGGAGACAGGTTTGACTTGGCAATGCTGCCAACAGCTAAAGCAGGCTGAGGGCACAGCTTAACTGGCTGTCACTAATTGAAGGGAGAAGACTAATGGTCACATGTAAAATTTCCACAATAATGAGAGCACTGCACTGACACTGCTGTGCTGCTCTGTGAGAGACTTAAATGTTTTACAGGGATGGCAAGGCAGTTTCATTCTCAACCCCCTCCACCCACACAGCCTAGATGTCATAATGTAGTGAACAAGGTGACTTGGCTGAGGAATTTCAGGCAGCATCTTTTTTAATTCAAAAATGGAAAGAAAATTGGGCCTAGTGGAAAAGCCCCAGCCAGCTGCAACTCAATGCCAGGACTACCACTTAATGAACATCTAATGACAACCAAAAAATATCTCCATGCAGACAACAGCAATTTCAGTGTCATGGTAATTCCACGTTTACAAGATTGCTTACATGACTTTTTAAGTTATGCTACTTTCATGACAGAGACATGACTTTACCAATAAATAACTAACACAGCAAATTTAGCGTGAAGAGGAGTAAAGGAAGTGTAGAAGGGAATGATTTCAGTGTAGAAGGGAAAGACTGGACAGCATGTGCTGTCTCCCATCAGAAAAATGAACAGGTTTCATTTAGGAAGCTGTAACAAATCACTGCAATGTAACAGGGGAGAGAGCAGAATTATCTCTTTAGACTTTCTAAAAGGTGGTGTTAAATAGCTCCAGTCTGCACTCAGATTTAGCATAAAATATTTTTTTCTCAGTTATACAGTATATTCTGGCTTAGAAATTCATTTTGTCAACATGAGCATGTTTACTGTTGCTTTCAAACTCTCTAACTAACTGGCTTGGCAGCCAGGCAGCTCAGCTACGCAGAAATGTGGCTCAGCAGCTGCATCTCCCTGCCTGCTTCATAAAAGGAAAGGAGGAGAAATCATCTGAAACTTTATAGCTGCTCAGGGCAGTCTCACTGATCATTGTCCACCCTTACACATGTCCTACTCTAAGGAGAGTAATGAAGATGCTAATAAGGTATGAATGGTATATTATGATGCATGACTTAGAAAAAGAAGAGGAGGGTGTGTTATTCCAGAAAATTTGGACAGGTTTATACATTTAGATAACTGTCAGGAAGAGATTCAGATAATTCAGAAAATTTACCTTTGTAATTTGTTCTTATTGTGTTCCTCCAGACCTGAAGACATTCAGCTTTTAACAACCAAAACACTACAATTAGAAAGTCCTTGCCAAGATTTTAACATAGAAATGTTTTTGTAGCATTCATTTGGCCATCCCTTGTTATTGAACTCATAAAGTGCTTCTTCCAGACCAAGAACAAGCCATAGGTGACATAAATACTTCTTTATTAATATCTTAACATCAGAGGAAGTATAAAACGGTTGTTTATGTGCCAAAGAATCATCAAAGGTCATCTAGTTTGTAGAAGAATATAGCTTTCAGATCACACAAGGGTACTTGCTTGGTATTGCCTCTTCCATTTGGTCTTATTGCAAAACTTGATACTGTCCCATGTTTTAGGATTAAGGCAAGCATTTGAGCAGCTTGATATTCTAAGGGAAATAATTTTTCTTTCTACTTCTCCAACTTAAGAGCCATTAGCTTATACATTTTCTCACACAGTATTGAGATGTCACCACTGCATCAGTATTTCTCTTTTTCTGACATTGGTCCTATAAGTCTATAGAAAAATTCTTAGCTGCACTGGTAGATCAGAGGTATGTGCTCTATGGCAGTATTTGTGTATTTTTTTTATTTTAATAAGAATTATGGACTAAAAAATTGGACTTCCTGGGAAAGAAAATTTAAACCTCAAAACCTTTAAAGTAACTCCCTTTTTTCACTAAGAGATAAATTAAGCCTGAATTTCCATACCATATGTATTTATTAATAATTCTTTAGTTAAATTGCCTGACTAACAACTTTATCAATGAAATGAAATTTAATATTATTGGTGATATTACTCCTATCTCTTGAGATTAGAAGTAATCTGCTTGGGGAGTAGGTTTGAGCATTGTACAAGAACTGGTGTTTACATGCATACAACATGCAGAGATTGCAGACATTTGTTTGACAGTTATTTGCTGCAACACTTACAAAAAGTGGTAGGATGTTACTGATAAAAAAATTTTGCATGAGAGACAGTTGCTGAATTCATATAGGATGAGGTATTCACAGAATTATGGTTAAAGGACACATAGAATGAGTTGAAGAGATGGGATACCCCTAGCTGTTCTTTACTGTAAATCTCAGCCTTAATCCACAAAGATTGTTGGAGCCTCTGAAGGGGCTGGCTGATAGTGGTGACTGTTATCCTAAAAAACAGATGGCAAAGTGAGTGACACCTATAAATGTGCAGGCTGTGTTACTTCACTGACAAGATGCTAAGCCCTTCTGGCACTAAAGTAAAAAGACAGGTGTTTTTGACACAAAAAAAGGAGTATTGAAACTATGCCTCAAGCCATGTGGAGAGTTGAAGCCAATTTTTCAAGTAAAAGTAACTAAAAATCTAAATTGGGGTGTACATGTGAAAGCACGACAGCTTCAGACCTTCCCCATCAATAAGTTTTTGACGAGTTCTAGTGCCTGTCTTGTGCCTGTAGAATTAGCTGATCATCTTTCAAATTAAACTTTAATTTTCAAGGCTTGAATAGATGGTAGCTGTGCTCTGGAAATCTTGTTCAGCTCATTTCCAAATGAATGAAATGGCAAACAGTATTTTTGGACTTCCCTTTAAGTTTGGTGATAAAATTCTTCAATTGCCTTTTTGTCTGTCTTAAATATAGTATGAAGTTAATCAAGTATTCATATATCACATATTATAATTGTAATTAACAAAGTCAGGTTTAGAGATTCATGTGGCCAACAGGAAAGCCACAATGATGTAAAAAAACAATATAATGAGAATACTTTAAAATCCATTATCACTTCAACAGATTACTTTGTTTGAAAAGATATTGAAGTTAATAGCATTTAATCTACTTTCTCAAATATAGTATTGATTTTCATAGCCAATGAAAATAAAGTTTCAATAATCAAACACTACCATAGGGTAAAATCTCCAGTACAATTTTTTCGCAGAAATGTTAGGTTTCTATCCTTTTTCTGATATCAAATTTAAGACACTAATTTGTGTGTATGGATAAAAGAGAACTGTTTAGGAACAAATACTGCATCAGGTATTCCCCCAAATAAAATGCAGTGGATCCCACTTGTGGAAAAAAAAAAAAAAAAAAAAAAAAAGAGAATAAAAGATAGCTTAAAAATACAGTGGAATGTGCCTTCTGTTTGTTCCCATTAAGTGAAAGGATCACCTCCATGAGTTAAAAACTTTCTTTTAATTTGTGTGACTTTTATGTATTGAGTAGTCTGCTTCTGGTTTTCAACAAGTACAATGTCCATTACAGTATACTGAAAGAATTAGTGCCAGATTATTTTGTCCTGTTCCCCTCTTTTCCTTTATTTAGCCAGCATAGTTATCTTCTTGGCAAATAGCCTTCTTGCAAATTTAGACTTGTTTTAGCTGGCTGATTTGTTATAAGAATCCTGGTGAAAACCATGTGTCCAGCACTATGTTAACTGATTGCAGCACACTTTAGTAATGTATGCTGGGGGAATTGAACAAAATTGTGATTACAGGGTATAGCTATTTCAGTGACAGGTGCAGAACACATGCAATGAATGAGCATTTGCCCCTTAAAATTAATCATAAGACCACTTTATTTTATTGTTATGTCCTCATCCAGTGTCAATGATAGGAAAGTGACATTTAACTTTAAAAAAAGCATTTTTGCATCCTAAAGAAGCCAGCACCAGAGAAAGCATGGCTCCTTTGTCTTCTATTGGGATAGTCACATAGAAGGGAGATATCCTTTCAAGACTTTTTTCTTTCTTCATTTTACATTTGAACAATGCTGGATAACATCCTTGAGTGTAGGTACTGGAGACAGAGACTTATCTCAGTCTGTGCTTGTACTCTTAGGTTGTCTCATTTGCTTTATTTTTATGACTAAGAATAATGCATTCTTGATTTTACAAGATATTTCTATAGGAAGTGTAGAGAATATTTTATATTCTATCCTGATGATCAGGGCTTCAGTACAGACTGGGAGGACCAGGTTTTCTGATCCTTGAATAACTATCATAATAACATAATTGCTGTGCTAAAGCCAGCCACCATAACCACCTATTTTTCTGTTACCCATGTTTAAAAAATAATTATTTATTCTAGAGATTACTGTAATTTACTGTATTTCACTTACTAACATTCAAGTGAATGTGCTTATTCAATAAGCAGGTTTATTTTCACAGTCAGAAAATTAGATATGATGAAACTTTCATGGTTTTACTGCAATTTTTAACACCAATGACTTCTGATTTTTTTTTCTGTTTTTCTTTGCTGTTTATGCACTTCTGTTATGCACAAGACTGTTTCAGTTGTGTTTAAACCACATTTACTACTCAAGCACTTCTCAGAATAATTCTTTTAGTTTGGACTTGCTTACTTGTTTCTTCATAAACTGCATAATATGCTGATATGTTTGATAGATGACTCCTCTTCTAAACCTCAGATAGTATATTTATGTTTTAATGGTTTACCAGCTGATAAGTGTCAGAAATATAATATTGCTCATGAAAAAGTAATTTCCATTTTATGTCTCATAATCTTTTGCTAACAAGAACATGGAACAAGGGACTTGTTTCTCTGACATCATCTCTTTAATACTGTTGTGTGCATATGGATGTCTTTTGGATAAATGTCAAATTCAAAGTATTCTGTGATGCTAGTTCTTTTTCAGTTGTTGCAGACTTTCATCCATATCATTCATGCTATTTCATGACCATGGATGAAAGAGGTAAATTCAGCTTTGGAAGATGTGAGTTTTTAATTTAACCTGAAAGAGCACTGCACTGCTTCTCCATCTGTCTTCTGTGTTTCACCCAGTTTGGTTTTCTAGACACAGCTTTCAGTGAATGTACTCGTTCCCTGTACATCCAGACTTCTGGTGACATGAAGTCCTTCACTGTGTGAAAAGTCATATTGTCTATACAACTTAGTGCTAAGACTTCAACAAAGTGCATTAACTTTAAAGTATAAAATTCTCTCTGACCTGTTTCCTTGATGACACCCCTTTTTTTTTCACCAAGGCAGCCCTCTCACATCACAGAATGTGAAGCTGGAGAACCAGGTGTTAGATTCATATCAAATACAGTCATTTAAGCCTCCTCTGTAGTCAGGGTAGTGATACAAGTGGATCTGAGGATAAATTCTGAAAGGTTAGGTGGTGGTTTACATCTGGAACTGTGTGAGTTTTTTCCAAAGGCTAGCAACTAAGGACATTTAAGTAGTTTACACTAGGTTACTTAAAATGTGACATCTAAAATTATATTAAATAAAAACCATATTTGAACTGAATTCCATTTCACTGGCTTCTGTCATTCCAAACTCTAAAGACATTGAACCAGCCTTTGTAATATTTCTGTAAGAAGCAGAAATGTTACATTAAGGGTGAGAATTTTATAAAAATTATTATTATTATTATTATTATTAAAAAATTAATTATCAGCTACTTGGAATTAGGTTGTCTATAGAGTAATTGATTGTCCTGTCAGACAATCTAAGTTTGGGGATGTCTGACTTGGGCAAAATTTAATTACTCAAATTGAACTTTGCAAAGGTTACAAAGTCTAATGGATAGTATTTTTCACATGGGGAAATATTTAATGAGAATTTTAGGAATTCCCAATGATTTATATCTTGATTTTCTTTCTTATTTGTGTGATGGCACATTAGCATTACACTTCACTCTCGATCACTATTCCTACTGCGCATGTCATTACCTTGGGATTTTCTTTTAAATGTAGAGATAGATACTGATGAAATATAACATAACCTCCTGGACTGCTGATATTTCCATTGATAGTCTTCCATCTCAGTATTTGCTGATCTCCCTGGTGTATAATTTTACATCTGATTCCCCATGTAGATAAAATATAGTCTCTTGAAATGCTGTGTCTTGAATCTCTTGGTGATAAGACTTAATCTACCATTTGTACTATTTAATGAATGAATTTCTTTTAAATTATTTAATAATTTCATATTCTTTACAGAGTATTACTTATTTACACGTGTTTATGCGGAAATCAACCTCAGAAACAAATACTCTAATTACATTTCACTAGATTACTCTGTAGAATAGCATTAAGCCATTACATATATTGACTAAAATGTTAACTTCAATTTGTTTAAACAATGGAATGACACCTGTGCGTCAATATCACCTCTCAAGGAATGCGGATCCTGCTGTGCGTACAGTCTTTATGTAGGTTTCATCTAGTTCAGTATTTCACTAAATAGAATTGCTAACATATCAATGATATTATTTCATGGTTTTTTTCTTGTTTATAAAGACAGGAGAGGCCATGTGATAGTCTAACATGGAATTCTCTATTACAAAGGCTGGAGGGTTTCCTCTTATTGATTGACCCCTTAATTTAAATCTATCTTTAGAAGAAAATATTTTTACTTTAAAAATAATCAATAAAAGTGAATCTCTCAGAATGTTTAAAAATTAATTTTAATAATAAACATACTGTTTAAATAATGTTAATGGCTTTTATTTTTATATGTTTAATTTTGTAGTATTTTAATCTTGGTGCACTTGTGTCTGACAGAGCAAAGCATCTCCTATCAGAAAATTCTTAATACAATCAAAGGTTATTGTTTGGGGGTTTTGAGATTCTCAGAGCTACACTTCTTGGACCTTGAAGCTGTCTTCTATTGTTCTCTTCACTACCTCACTCTAATAATTTTCTTCGTGATGCAGAGACAAGTATCATGTTCTGATAATGGTCAACACTACCTATAAAATACCTAATGCATGGTTTAGATTCAATAGGGAGAAATCTGCAATAACTGTATAAGTATTTGACAGCCTAAGTTTTGTTGTTTGCTGTCTGCCATGGATTAACCCTCAGCCCCATTCAGACACTTTCTCATCCCTGCCTGGTAGGTTGGAAGAGTGAAAATGAGAAAACTTGTGGGTCAAAATAAAGTCTCATAGGTAAAGCCAAGGCCATGTGTTCATGCAAAACCAAACAAGGAATTAACTCGCTAGCCCATCTTAAATTTGCAGCACCATTTCTTCATAGCCCTGTACTGGCTACTGTGGAGAAAGTGAATTGTACCCCAGCCAAAACCAACACACAGTCTTGTATTTGGAGCTGATGTTCAGCTGATTTTATGTAACAGTCCTCTAATCCTCCTGGATGTTACTATTTCCCCAGCTGTATAAACATGCTCTGCAAGGGTTTCTGTTAGTTCATTAAGCACCATCATTCCCATCCCACATTTATTTTTCTTGGTTAATTTTTTTTTTTTTTTTTTTTATCTAGTCATGTTAAAATACATAGTTTGATTGATCCCAGATTCCAAAGTGATTCAGGATTCCTTCTAATCAGTCACTTCATTTGTTTATTCACTTTCCACTAATCCTTATTTTATCTGTGAACTTCATCCCTTCTTTCTTTTTTTTCCCATTCATTAAAATCTGAAATCACAGTGCCAGGATTTGTGACCTGATGAATACCAGCAGAATGAAATTTGCTTGATAACAAATCTGTGTTTACCTTTAAATTTTAACAATTCCTAATTAGCCATTTTTATTTAGTTATTTAATGTCAATAACTACTATTTATTTATTTATGTATTGTTCTGTGTAAAGAAATCTTACACATTCTACAATTAGAATGAAGTGGGTTTCTACAGCTTTCTATATCTTCTCCAAACTATGATTTTTTTCTCTGTGTCACCTATTTTATGTGTTTTATGTCTATTTTACTATAGTAGTTCACACCATGGTTCTTTTGAATTTAATGTCTGCTTCAAAATGCTATTTTCTCTTCTATTCCAAGCTACATTTTAAAATGAGCATTGATACATTTCTTGGTCATTGTATATTTTGGGATCTAGCAAAACACTTACTTTGGGATTTAGCAAAACACATACACAACTGTCCCCAACTCAATTTTTTTCCTTATCTTAATCTGATCCATTGAAAGGTATCTATTGTCTATGCAGTGTCACATTTGCATGTTTATGTGCTCTGCTCATCGCTGAACTAAGTCTTTAGCATGGAAGACAAACTAGAATATGGGACAATAAACATTTCTTATTCATAGTACGGAAAGATCAGAGATCTTCCCAAGAGCATATTATGAATAAAATATTCAGCACAAAGCTCTGCATAAAATTACAGTGCAGCTTCCAGTGCATTAGGACAGTCTGTTCCTGATTCATCCATACACAGCTGTCCCCAACTCAGTTTATATGAGGATATTGAGAAGCACCTATTTATTCCCTGAATGACCCAAAATGTATCACATAAAAGATGGAAAAACTGTTGGTGGCCTTAGCATCAATATAGCATTGTCTCTGCAGCCTTCCACTCTTGTGAACAAGAGCAAGGGGCTCTGTAATGATCACAGCTATTCATGAGCTCTTTTATTATTGTGTTATTTCCAAAACAGCTTAAAAAAATTGGCATCATGACAGTAAATTGCCATAGTATTCCATGAGGTGATGAAGGCTTTAACCTATTCAGTCAAGTATGATAATTCAGTTAATATTTTTAGGCATAAAATCTGTGAGTTTGTAATAACTGTGCTCAAAAGTATAATACCATTAAGCATATAGGAAGCTATTTTCCTCCACTGATATCTGCAGTTTATTGGTTTATGTCTTTTTTTGGTTTTATTTGAAGTTTTTTGTTTGTTGTTTGGTTTGGTTTTGTATTTGGTTTTGGGTTTTTTTGTTTGTTTGTTTTTGGTGGTTGTTGTAGTCTTTTTTATTTTTTTTAACTGAACTGAGCACAAAAAGCTGCTCCATTTGTTCTGGTTTTAGCTGGTGAAAAATGTTATGTCACACTTTTGGCTGGTTTCAGGGAGTATTATATCAGGTATAACAGTTAAGTTATATTTGTAAGACTGTGTGTATTCTCAAGGGATAGAAAACAGTTATCATAGCTAATCTGGTAAGTGTTCCCCTCAGTAAACCATTTCCCACACACAAAGGACAAAATTTAAGTTCTGAACTAATAAGCCCTTAAGAGATAAAGTCCCTACTAATTATAATTTCCAGTGCTGCTTTATTTTATTCCTTTGTAGTCTCAGTAACAATTTTAACACCTTGTCATGCATTCAGGAACTTCCATCTGTGCAGCCTAGTGCATTTGTGAAATAAACCCATCTGTACAGCTGATTAAAAGTTGGATGTAGGCCATGTTTTGTCTTTATCCTGAAAGAAACAGTATTGCTGCAGCAGTTGTTGATGTAGGGTCTGAATACCAGAGTGGAATGCACAAGACTAATGGACCAAAATAGCTTTTAGTGTTTTCATTTGTATTTAATAATTGTTTAAAATAAAATCAGAGCAAATTAAGTGTGACAAACAAGACCAATTAGAAAGGCTGCAGAGTTCAAATCTGCAGTTAGATGCAGGAAAGAACTCTAGAATTACTGTCATTTCAAGTATGTGTTCATACAAGGTGAATCCAAGCAAATCGCAGCTTGATGTTCTCTTCTTACTCTTCTACAAAAATGTCAGTTTTTTCTGAGAGTGCATGTATGTGTTTTTCATTGCTATAGTACTCAGTTTTCAGTTGCATGTTGTTAGAAAGGTAGAGGAACAGATGCAGAGTGCCTAACCTACAAACTAGGTCAGTGGGATAACTACATCTGACTACTTGATTTGCATCCATATTTTGTAGCCAGAGACTGCCACTGCTAAAAGTTTTATGGGCACAAAATTGTAGCTTCAAAAGGCTTTAAGGAACATCTTTTCTTTAGAAAAACAAAAGGAAACAGCAAAAACTCACCCAGCCTAGTAGGTTGCTTAAAATTTCACATGAGAAGACATGAACAGGGAGTGAATTATCCTCTCACAAATCTCATGGGCATATGGTAAAGAAGAATTTAAGAGACAGAATGGGAATCTTTGTCTTGTGGGTTTTTTTGTATCCTCAGGACAATTGTTATCACACATCCTCCTCTAGCGCATCTACTTTTTGCTATCATGAGAGATGTAGCGGAACTCCTTCCACACTGAGCTGTTATATAAATAAAATAATGAAATAGGTTGTGATGTATGGATCTTTAAGCCAATATTTTAATACAAGCAAATAAATCAGATGGCACAGCATCATACAAATGTACTAGGTCACATTTTATTGGTGCAATGCCAAGCACCTATTTCCCCAGCACTGCATAAATGTGTCTAGGCTGCAGATTATTGCAAGGGTATGTAAGACAATGCTTTCTCAAGGATGTATGTCATGTTCATTGGTGTTGTATGGGCATGATCTTCAATGATTTCTAAATTACAGGAGGTATAATATAACAATAAAATAGGATACATCACTGCATGTTCAATGTCTCCTGCGAGACCCTCTAATCCTGTCACACCAGTAAAGAATTTCATGTTGTATTGTATATGAGAACACATCTAAACTTCCTTAGATATGAGTTAGGTCTGTTCTGTTTGTTCTGACATAAGTTTAGGACTCCATTCTAGCTATCTGCAAGGGCTTCCAAAGTCTTTAAACTGGGACACTTTTTTTTCTGAAGTAACACACATGCAACTTAAAATAGAACATGAACCTTAGTTTTTTTAGGTGAGAAATATGGAGGTTTTTAGCTAGCTAAAGATGCCAACAATACTGCATCAAATGCTATAACTCATAAACTAGAAAAAGAAAAAAAAAAGAAAGGATAAGTAGGGTTTCTTTTGCTTTTCTCAAGGTAGTTACAGTAATTAACAGAGAAACAGGACCTTAATTATAATGCAGATGCAGCTGATAATTATATTTGATTGCACTATCATATATTCGAAAAGAAAACAAAACCAAAACAAACAAACAAAACAAAACCAAACCAAAACAAAACCAAATAAAAAAGCAAAACCTCAGATCCCAGAGTTATACTAGAAAGGAAGAAAAATGTTCGAATGAAAGAATAATATAAGTGGGTTTATTCAAACAACCAAGATAAATAATTGTTTAAATATTAAAACTGATCTCCTTAGGTCTTTCCTAAGATGTTTCTTCTTAGGTGGAGAGAGGTGGGCTTTTTTGTTGTTGTTGAAGTTGAAAAGTGAAAACATGTTTAAACTTGGGATGGGAAATGACAACTATAATTATACACTGCAGAATTGCTGCCCACTGAGTACTGTTTTGTTGAACACGGTTCACTTTCGATGATAATAACAATACGTCATTTGGTGAATTGTGAATTCCCTCAAGGAATTTATAATACAACCCAGGAGCTGAATAAATCCCACATGCTGGTGTCTGACTAGAGAAATGCAGCTACTTCTTATATAGGACAAGTGTCACTAAAATATTTTTAAAATACTGTGTTTGAAATTTCAGTTTCAGATTATCCAGTTAAATTGGCTTGAATGCACTTTTTTTTCCCTCACCCAACTCATAGTTTAGTAATGTGCAGGTGAAAAGATGATAGACATGGTTTTTCTCTCCTTTCCCAAACACATTCTTTGGCCTACACAGTGCTGAACCATCGGCTTTGGGTGTATCCTCTTTCCATTCTCACAGGTGCAAAGGGCAATTAATTCAGGTATAATCTAATAATTACTATTATTTGAGGAGATTTTCCTTAAAGTCAAGGTACATGCCTGGTGACTCATATTCTGGTTTCTTTAATAGGCTAACAGCAGAAAGCTTTCTCATTCCGTGTGGATTGAATGACTAAAGGTGCTCCAGGGAAGTACTGTACTGAAGACAACAGAAAGAATTAATTTAAGCAATGTCATATGTAAATCCCTGTTGCCTTTTCACACCAGAATGTTAATTCTAGGGATATGAACCCACTGGAGTTTGTGTCAGTCTCAGACAGGATAATGTAGAGACATAGCACAACTGAGGGAATAACTTTTAGATTTGAATAATGCTGACTTCAATATGATAGTGACAAATTCACCAGTGGTTTACACTGGTGTAACATAGGATGTCATTTGGGTTATAAATTGAATAATAAAGAGAAGAACTTATCTCATTATTTTTGCATGAAACATAAACAAGGCATTTTTATATACAGCCTTATTTATGCAGTGTAGTATCAAATCAAGCTGAATGTGGTAAAAGGTTTTTGGCATTGTGTTTGCAATCAACAAATTTAAGGGACTAAAGCTTAACATTTATGTTTGCCTCCCCCGATATATTTCCTGACCAGACATCTTTTTCAGCCAAACTGTTTGAGCAGCTGATCCAAACTCATTAATGTAACAGTATTTCAGCAAAAGTCATGCTGATAGCTATTGGTTCATTAGTGCCTGAATCCAGAAGGCATATAGAAATAGTTAGAAACAACTGACAATCTTGGCTTCGAACGCATAGCACTTATAAATATTTTAATTTTTTTAGAGATTTTTGCCTGTATTTTGAGGGATCAAGATTATATGGTATTTGATAAGGTTGCTAGGAGATTTACTTTATTATTGTATGTTTATTTCTCACAACAAGTGGCAAATTAGTTGACACTTACCAACAATGTGTTTATTGTGATCTTACGAAGTTGTGGGGTTACACTAAACTGACATCTGTAGTTATGACAATTAATGTATCACTCCATGGTATAGTTTAAGTAAGATGAAGTGAGAGGCTTTTTTTGGAACTAGGAAGAAATCTTAAACAAGAAAAGTTGCAAAGTGTACCAGCCCAAAGAGCAAAACGTAGACATGGTCAAACACCAAAAAATTCATCAGAGAACTAGGGGAACCACGAATCTGCTCATCTGTAGGATATGATGTTGAAATGTTATTAGTGTAGACTGTTTCTTCATCCCCTGATTCATCTACCTCATAGATTCATATTACTTGATGGAGTTTAAAATGAAGAAAAGGGAGGATCCTGAGCTGTAGCATCAGCAGAGGTAGGGTAAAATAGACAAGAACCAAGGCACATCTAAGCACTGTCTCAAACAGACAGTAATGGGTGAAATTCCCTGAGATATCTATTATCTGAGATAACTGTATCAGGCTTGTAGGGTAGTTCTTAGTCATCAAAAAATTCATCACCCCTAAATTAATAACTACATGTTGAATATGCAGGTAGAGCCCAACAGCAGGAGCTGGACAGCTTGACAAAGACTGCAAAAGAGAAGTGAATGTGAGTGGCTTGAGACCTTCTGAAAAAATAGGAGTGCATTGGAAAAATAGCCATGAGCTATACCATACATATTCAGAGAAGCACCTTGCAACATGTTTAAAACCCACTGAAGCAGACATCTCAAAAATATTCTTCAGAATTTCTAGATTAGACTTCTATCAGTGATTAACCACATTGATAACTTTCTGGATTTTTTGGGTCATATAACTTGTTTCACATCAAAATTAAGTCCCAGTAAATTCAATCCCATGTGTACTCCATGGTGTTTTAAAACAGTTAAAAAATTCAATCTTCTCATTGATTTATATTAATCTCAAAAAATAAAGATGGTGAGTTAGTGCTGAAATATGTTGTTTTGCAAGCAAATAAAATTAGTAATTTAAAAGAATTTGGCTTTATCTTGATTATCATTAGGGAAGGAACATATGGAGCTTTAGAAAATATGGAATTTCTTTCTTCTGCAGGCATCTTCCAACCCCTAAAGGCGGAATAAAGCAGAGACTCTGACCACCTTTTGTATTGTATTAATAAACTTTCCCACTGTGCTTTTCAAGATGTTTAATGGACACACAATTTGTCAGATGGATGCCAAAGTTTCCATTACTTTTGTGTTATGGTATTAAGCTGTTTCAGTATCAAATGGTTTAATTGAAATTAGCGCTTGGAGCAATTCTGAAAAGCAATTCTTCTTTGAAGCAGTTTACCCAGTTTATTTTACCCAGACATTTAAACATTTTGAATTTTTTTTTTCTTCAATTTATTGTTGTGTTCTCAGGGTATATTTCTCTGGAAAGACATGGTTTGACTGCAGAAACTATATGTTAAAATAACACTTCCTTAAAACTAATCGCAGAAGTTGAGACTGTATTAGAACTACTACTGTACAGAGTAGCTACATGTAGTTTACAGGTCAAAGTATAATGGTGTGAGCATTTTTTGATTGGTACAAATACTAACCACAGTTGTCCACTTGGCTCCAGAATCCCATGCACTTGGGGAAAAAAGAATAATGTGGTTTTTAACGATGCCAAAGTACTTCAGGGTATTGCTTCCCCAAATATTAATTCTTCTGTGCAAGTTCCATTTTCCTCTTAGTGCTGCCCCCAATTAAAGCTTTAAGCACTTAACCTGTAGTTGTGAAAAAAGCAGTTTATGATGGGTGTAATCTTATTCCCAGAGGTCTAATTATCTCAGTTGGTTCCCAATTAATCCATGAAGTTGTTAGGTCTTCCTTTTAATTAGATCTGTTCTTCTTGAAGAACAGTTCTATTTTTCATATTTCACTTTATTAGTTCCTTCACTGGAACCCTGCAGAGTGGGAAACCTTCTTTGAAATGTTCTTATTTGTTTGATTACTGGTTGATGCTTAATAAAGATGATGATCTTTATCCTCATTTTGCATTAAAGTTCAGTTTGGAGATTGGAATACAAGTCCTTTAAGCATGAAAATTAAATGTAAATATGTACCAAGTGAGAGAGTGAAGACTTGCTTTGTTGTAAAGCCATTATTTTTTAAAATATTTTTTTCATGTCAAGACATAATTATCTTTGGTCCAATCTCACTAACTTGAAATTGAGGTAATCCCAAGCACATTCTGAAAGAGAATTTTACTGAATTTATAGTGGTTTGTTAAATTTATTTGTTTTATTTATTTCATTAATAGGTATATTTAAGAAGATGCATATATGACAAAGTTAGACATAAAGACTTATTTTTCTTCTCACTTTCACCTGTGAAAAAATCTTTTAATATAACAAGAATTTACAGGCAGGAATAGAAGCTGCATTAAGTAGTCATAAAACCCACCCAGTAAATGGAATATTATCTGAAGACTGTTGGGAATTTCACTTACCCCTGCACTCCTTTGTCAGCTCTGCATGATAGAAGGCTGTGTTGGTTTATCTGACAGTGTATTTTCCTATGTTGTGTCTCAGTGATATTCCCTTGCTGTATTCCATCAAAAAATTAGTTTTATCACTAGAATGGTGATTCATTTTAAGGAAAAAGTGATCATATGTGTTTTTCCTAACTGTGGAATTTAACCAATCAATGAAACTCTATTTAACAGGTCTCAGTTTCAAAATAGAGTTTCAGTTGCCAAAATACTTTCTTCCTGTGATATGCAATTCTGTTTTAAAATCTGCGTCACTTAGCTGTTTATTTCCGCATTAATTTTGCAGGTAGTGAAATGAATGTCAGTTCAGAATTCACCATACCCTTTAAGAATTACTCATTAATCATTTAGAATTCTTTATGCATATGCAGTAAAGTTCATGGAAGAAAGCAGTATTCATTAAGACAGGAATACAAGTAATAACCACTCATCTCCACAAACATGCTTTTTAAATAAAATTACACAGGCTACATAAATGAGAATGGATAATAATTGTAGAGAGATGAGGCTGTGATATATTTTCTGTAGTAATTGGTGGTGTAGTAGTGTGGTGTAGTGTAGTGGTGATGTAGTCATAATTTTGTGGTTCCAGGAGGAAAAATATATAAAAATACCGGGTTAGGACATGCCTGGCTGCTAAGATCTCTGTTTCTTCTATCAGTAATTAAGAACTATTAAAACCATTTATAATTCCCTCAAATTTCATTGTATCCCTTCAGACCTCAGACTTTGCAGAGGTGCTTTGTCAGATGTTGTTCATAAAGAGAAGGTGGTGGTGTTTAGGATACTAAAGAGAACAGTAAGGAAGAGTCAAGAAATATACATTGTCTTCTTCCTGACCTCTGGATATTGGTTAAAAAGTGGAAGTCTGAAGGATTGTTTCACCTCTTCAACTTTTGTGTAGAGCTGTGACCAAGGTTTTTCAACCCTAAGCCATTCAGATCTTTTGCTGAAAAACAATATGGGCAGAAAAATACTGGAATTTGCAGTCTAAGAACTTACCTCTTATTTAAAAAATACCCCAAGAAAACCTGATGTTTTTCTTCTTTCTCTTGCAAGTGTGATAAGCAGACAAGAAATGCGTGTGACTTGTCTTCCACCACCACCTTACAGTGAAGCAACACTTCTGATTGATGCTGAGGTCTTGACATTTAAACATTATGAATTTTTGAAATTTTTCTGGGTCTGGCTCTCTTCTGGTTCTGTGCTGAATGTCCTGGAATTCAGGAACTCCCTTTACATTCACCTGAAGCAGTTTATGTGAAGCAGTTTTTGCAGTTTCAAGCCTCTACACATTGTAAGCTCAGTCTCAGTCAATGAACACCAGCTGTATCTTCATTTCTAAAACTTGCTCCTGATTCAAACAAAAATGTTCATGGAGGTGAAGCCCTAGAAACATGCAAGTTTTAACTGATCTAAATATAATGTAGATTTCTGGCAGTCAAAAACCATTTAGTATGCCTGAACTATTGAGACATATTGTTAATTTTATCAGAAGCTGTATGTTACCTGATTTTCCTGCTAACATATATTTAATTGCAAACTCTGCAACTAAACTAACTTTTTTGTTTCTAGGGGAAATATTTAATAAACACAATAACAAACAAACAAAATGCTTAGCCCCAGATGGAACTGTGTCACCAAACTGAATGTGGTTGTAACTAGCTTTTAGGAATTCAAGTGAGATATAACATGTCATTGCTGTGAATTTGTATCTAAATATTTAAGTTGAAATGGTAGTGAAATGCCCAACTCTTTTTCTGATTGAACTTCATATATTCTGGTAGCTGTTCATTTATCAATATTAGATATCCTAACTTCAGGTGTCTTAATCATAGCTAATGTGTGCAACACAAGTGTATGAATATTTGTATAACCTAACATAACATAAGGAATATAAAAGGAGAAGAAAACTGGTGTTTTAATGGAAATAACTGATAATGCACCTTGTTCATACCTAATCCACAGTGTTTAGACATTACAGCAGGACCGTCCATCCTTTTCATCTACCCTAATCTTAAACTTTCATCTTCCTGTCATGATCTCAGCTTTAGCTGAGTAGCAGTGATGCAAAACAGTTTCTAGCTAATGCCATTGATGCACAAAGCAGTTTGGCACAGGGGATGAAATAGAACCAGCTGCTACAATTTCTGTCTGCATTAGCAATAATAACTTTACTGATACCCATGCAACTGGAAGTCTTGGAGAAAGAATAGAATTTAGTTTGAAAAAGCATTGTAGTTTTCTGAGACAAGTCGTTGGCTTTTCATCCATACAGACAATGATGTCAAGCTTGCCAGTAGCTGGCATGACTCTGCCCCTCAGTTATCAGTGCTCCCTTAAGTAAGTGAAAAGAAAAATCAAGTCCAGCCCCAGAGCAGTGATTCATGCAAGTTAAGTGCACTTCAGGGATAATGTGATAAAGCTGAGATTTTGCCTGTTGGCAGGTAGATTAAAAGGAAATGAAGAAAATATTAATTTTTTGTAACTAAAAGAACTTACACAAATATTTTTAAATCCCCAGATATTTTAAAAATATTGTTTTGTGGTGTATATTATTTCTATTAAGTTTGTGAAATTTTTAAGTTGATTTTTATTAAAAAGGGGTTCTTAATTATGAAGTCTAACCTCTGAAATTGCTCAGACAGACCTTTGTTCATTATGCAGTAATTAGAAAGGCACTATTAGCATCTATGCTGTGAACTTTTCAGTGTAGTTCAAGACACATAGTAGTATAGCCAATTAAAAACATTTAAGTGGGTAAAAAAACTATTAAAGCTAATTCATTAGACCCGCATATTTTGGGGTCAGTGGTACAGAACATGCACATCAAAGCAGAAAAAGCTTGAGTTGCTAATATGCCCCAAAGCACTGAAGTGAGCAGCATTGCAGATTGTGAATTTGAGAGGTAGGGCAGCCTTAGGGTACTGATTACATTGATGAGGATATGGTAATGACTTAAGCAGCTGTCAGGAGTTAGAGAGACCAAAATCCACAAGGATGTGTGGCTAAGTAACAGATGCCTTTAAAACTCTTTGGTTTGTTACTGTTCAGTAACTTAGAAGAAAACTTTAATGAGGTGACCTCCACAGTATTTTGTATGTAGCTTAGGGTTTTGTTTTTTTTTTTTTCAATTTTCAAAAGACTGGTTTCTTTCAGCAGAGGATGAGCTCAGAAACATCTGATTTTAAGACCCGCCAACACCTATGTCAGGTCAGAGAGCAGAAAGGCGGTAAGAGGGTGATTTTGAGGAATGCTGAATAATAAATTATTAAATAAATACAGGGTCTTTACAATGCCTAATATAAATTCATCTGAGAGGAGACACCAGTGATCCTTGAAGGTCTTTTTAAGGCCAATGTCACATTGGACATATGCAGTCAGTTGGTATAATGTCCAGTGGTATTGCAAATACTTCTGACAACCTGACCAAAACCTACAGGCTGAGAACCAACAATAGAAATAGGTGTGTCAACAACTTGAAGTTACTAGTCACTAAAATAATTCGCTTTCAGAGAAATTAGTTTTCACTCATGAAAGTTGCCTGTCTAAAAGTTAGGTGCTAGATCAAAACTATTAATCCAAGGCTGTATATGGTCTGTGGAGAAAAATAAAAATCTCAAGGGAGTAAATCATGCTACCCAGGGGTCTATTTTCTGATATTTGAATTATTTGCTGGAGGATCTTTATTTTCAATAAAGATGGATGGCATGAGCAATTTAAAATGGATATCTAGCTAGTAAAAGGTTAAAATAACAGACAGCAAAAGATGGGTTAAATAATAATGTACCTGTGACAAATTACCCAGTTGGTACAGCTGGATAACTATCTGCCCATATCCTATCCATTTTTTCTGTATTCTTAAACTCCAGTACTTGCAGGCCACTTATTAAGTGCATAGAGTCAATGGTCTTTTTTTCCCCATGCTGCAGTTCCCACAAATGTTCCACCAATAAAATGGAATTGTGCTACTTGGACGGTATTGTCAGTAGCAGGGCGCAAAGTGGTATCGGCCTCAGGAGAGGTGTGGGCAATCACTGACACCTGACCTCAGTTAAGCTTATATAAAGTGCTGAAAGGCCTCATACTGATTATAACAATTCTTCGGGGATGGCCATCCTTCCCTCCTGCAGCTCATGTACAGCTCTTTTAATGAGCTGCTCGGTGATCTTGTCCACAGCAAGGCTGGAAGTGAAGACAGTTGAGAACCAATCAGGGATGTGATTAATCACTGTTAACACAAGAGCGGGGCACTGCCGACTGTTGGTATGCACTGTTTGATTTGAATGCATTTATCTGGGGAGGTGGGAGTCTCTCTTTATTCTGGCAGAAGCAACCCCGCTGCTTCCAACAGCTGCTGAAATCAGGCATGTTTCATTGCTATTAATTCAATGCAAGAAATCATCATCGTGCTGAGGTGCTGGACACCTGTTATTCTTTCTTGTCTGAATTCTAAAGTCAAATTAATAAAATTCATATGCTCTAAGTCAAGAAAGTTTTACTACATAAATGGTTTTGTCCTGGTCAGAGTTCAATGCCTTCATTTTACCTTGGAAAATGATGCAAGAGGTATTTAAACTAGCAAGACTGAAGAGTAAATGAAAAAGTGTGTAGGTCTCCTTTATAACAGATGTGAATAGCTCTCTATGATGATACTCAGTGTGATAAAAATCAAGGATCTGAGTATCATTCTTGCATCTCAAAATTACAATGCTTTTTCCCTACTGTTTTTGGCAGAACATTATTAAGATTTTCTTTTGCTTGCTTTGGCTCCCTATTGAAGATGATGGATGGCTACTTCCTTTTGCTGTCAGCTAGCCAGTGAATAGCCAAGTGAAAGGAGAGGAATAAAGGACCAAACCCCTTTCCATTTCACAAAGTCTTAGAATTTTGACTGGGAAGGCAAACATTAAATCTATTCCAAATCTATTTACTGTAGGTTGTCATCCATCACCCTGGTATATGGGTGCCTTCTAAATGAAATAAATGGCAGCAGAGAGGGTGTAGCTGAACAATAGCACTCTTCTTGTTCGAGATAATTAATAACCCCACCAGGCTCACAAAAGGTTTTTATTTTTTGTGGAATGATTTGCTTTCCTCTCATCCAAATTACTAAAATACAAAATTTCAGTATTAAGTAGGTTTGCATAGTGAAGGACTTTCTCAGAAAATTGCTCTGTAGAATTGTCTTAATGGAATTTTGTAACACAAAAATCCTCAAGCTTTATAATTGCTAAATTCTTCTGAGGACTTTCTTCATAGCCACCTAGTTTCCAGTTGGTATTTTGGATTCTTACTTACCACTAGAATCTGAATGTACCTATCACAAGGACAAAATTGTGATGATGTTAGGTGTTAGGGTTTTAAATTTATTTTTGTTTTCTTTCATTGTAGAGGTTTTTGCACAAAATAATTTGTGCAAAGATTACTTAAGACCAAAAAGGATATTTCTCGAACTGGGTAATTTTTTTTTATTGCTATTTTGACATTATTTTGTATAGCTTGGAAGTTCACACCTTTTTTCCTATATAATTAGAAGCTGTAAGGTGGTTGCTTCTTCCTCTTCCTTTTCCTCTTCCTCTTCTTCTTCTTTTTCTTCCTCTTCTTCCTCCTCTTCTTCTTTTTATTATTATTACTATTACTATTACAGTTGTTGTTGTTATTGTTCTTCTATGACCTCTTGTTGGCGTTGTTTTCCTTAAAATAGATGCTGTTAATTGAAGTTATTATATAGGTGGTATCTGTACTCTTTACTGTCTGTAGAATATTGGTAAAATGAGTGCTCTGTTCACATTTTCAGGGGAAATGATCAGGCCACATGAAACAAAGTTCTGTCTTCTACTTTTGATACTTTGTAAGACTGGGAATATTTGGTTATGCAGACATTTATGTTTTCTTTTTATCATTTCACTTCATGAATTGTTATTAAACTTTGTGAGATATTAGTGATCTGATCAATACAGAATCCATAAAATTTTGCCTGTTTCAGGTGGATGGTGTCTGTTTGACTAGTTATCTGAAGGCTGATTGAAAGGCAGCTTTTTTTTTTTATTTTTCCCCCTTCTTTCTTAGAGTGGCAGGAAGTAAACTGTGCAGAAAATTATTATATTGAAAATGTTCCAGAAATTTAAATAGATTTTTTACATTCTTGAAGAGAAACCAAAGAATTCCAGCTATCCTGAAAACACTTAATAGAAAAGTGATTATAAGCACTTAGCAACATGTCTCTGATGTTTTATGTGTATATGTGATCTGCCTCCAATATTTACTTGCCAGCAACACTTGCTCATTGCTAGCATTTCTCACACATCTCATGCCAATTTTTTTGCTGTTTCTATAGCCATTTCAGGTGTTTTGTGTGCTGCTCTGGTAATTTAAAAGCAGTAAATATTATGAAATGTTAATTAAGTACTTAGTAACCATAATAGAAAACCTGCTTGCACTTTGATTGACAGTTCATTATATGAAATAAAGTCTCAATCAATAATTTCCCAGCCATTTGTCTGGCATAAGTAAAGACAGACTATTAGGATTCCAATATTTCTTAGAATACAGCCAGATGGAGACTGGTAAGTACCTTTTAGACAAAAACGTGACATATAATGGAATGTTGGCCTGTTGGCATGAAAACAAGAGTATGCTCCATTTATGCACTGCATAAATAAACTGATTCAGAAAATGGAGATTATAAATATTGTTTATTTTTGGATTAATTATATTACCCACATCATCAATGGACCACTGACAGAGTTTTTCAGATTAAAAGGGCAAATAATCATTGTCAAACCAACCTGTTTTCATAAAGCCTATATTGTAATGTGCATATTGTAGTTGTGCTTAGAAGAGGTGCTTAATTCAGATGGCTAAGTCAAAATTAGATGTCCAGGATACATTTTTCATGATTACAAAGTTAGATTTCCTTTGTGAAAGTAAGCTTGCTCTACTTTCTAATTCTGTCAGTGTGTGATCAAGTTCACGATGCTGTGACTCTCCCTGATTCTGATTTTCCTTTAAGATTCTGCTGACTTGATCATAGTCAAGCCACATTACAGAATAGTAAGTGGAACTTGGACAACTGATGAGCTTTGGCTGAAGTATGGCTTTGGTCTTCATGAAAGATTACAGTATAATATTTAACATATGGTAAAATTAAAGTTCCAAATTTGAATGTACTTTTCAACTTATTCAACTATACCAGCTTTTGAAAATGTGTTTTTTGTGGCTTAATTTTCAAAATCATCCTCAAATAAGAGCTATTCATTATACTCTAAACTTGGTGTTTTACGTAATCATCTAAATCTGAATTTTAGAGAAAATGTTTGCTGCATTTGGTCTGGAAAATTTTGTCCTTTTTTTAAATTTCATTTGACATATTACCAGTGCTACGAGAAAAAATTGTTTGTATTTGAATTTATATTTCTGAGAAAATGTTTTAAATGGGTATTAGAGAAGGATTAGGTTGTTTCTTTTTTTTTTCTTTTTTTTTTTCCCCTTGTTTGTTAGCAAGGGAGCCTTTGAAAACAGTATGCTTAGTTGTGCAAGAATTCCTAACTTTTTTTGGGGGGAGTGGAGCTTTTTTCCTGATAGCTTGTAATAGCTGAAGTAACTTGCATGCTTGCAGACAGCCCGACCATTTATCATTTTCTGTTACAAGCTCTCAAAGTTACAGTGTATGTTAAAGAACTGAAACTTGAGGTATTATTAAAACATTCTTTCAGCAACTATTACTCTATTTAGCTTATGATTCTACAAATATTATCTCTTGACATCTCAAAGTTTGTCAATAACTCTTTACATGCTGGGATGTGCAACATGCTTAAGAACTGCAACTATTTAATGATGCTTCATTAATTTCAGTGGAATGCTGGGAGGCACATTTTCCAAGTGACATACTTATATCACTGTTCTGGGAATACATCGTGTTTTGCAACAATTACAACTTCCACAGGGCAATAAATCAGTTAACTATATTCCTCTAGGCTTAGAAAATTAGCTGAATTGCTGTTTCAGAAACAACTTTTCCCAAGCTCATTTAAAAGGAGGAGGTTTAGGAAGGGCCAAGTGAGGGGCATATACAGGCGCTTTAGAAGGGCATCATGGGGACTGGGAGCAGGATTCTTTCTGTCACAGTATTCAGCTAGAAATAATGACAAAAATGTGCTGTAAATGACCTATTGCTATGGAGCAAACTGAAGCAAGAAAATAAAATAGGTACCCATGTTCTCTGCATTCTAATCAAGATGATGGCTCCACAGTTTTCTTCTAGCTGTTAAAGTAGGCAAAAAAAGAACAAAATCCAGTGGTAAAAATTTGTTTTAACTACTGATATCTGTCTCTCCATTGTAAGTTTGGATCCATGTGAAAGTTCTGATGTCTGTTAAATATTGCGATGTTCTGAAAACAAAAATATCAAATTATTGAGTACCAAGGACAATCAAGAATTATTCTTTGATTATTGGAAAAAGCACACATATATATTTATTATGCATATAAATGATTAAGAAATATAATTTTCTAGGGGTTTTTTACTGCTTTTTCCCAAACTTCAATATCACTCTGCCTACTGTAAAATAGCATGGCAGAATTGCCTGGTAGTCAAAAAACAAACCCAAAAAACCAAAAGATCCAAACCAAAACACTCTACCAAAAAATAACTCCCTTAAATAGGAAGCATTGTACCCTTATAGTGACAACATTTTTTGTGAGATATAATACAGTGTATTGCAATATTCTGTGGTTTTGAATTGTTTGGCTTTTATTGCGGGATATGTGAGTGCATAAATATACACATCCATCTATACATGCATATGTATATCTATAGATGTGAATAGATATACACACACATATATATAGCTATCTGTATATATCTTGCTCAAGATCATTAAGGCTGACGTCTTTGGAAAGTTGTACTTTAAACACACTTGTGCACCCACACATCAACACAGAAAATTTCTCACTTTTTAAGTCACAGGGAGACTTGTGAAGTAATTCAGTATCTCACAAGCATAAGTTCTTTACATGATGCTGAGAAAATGTGCTTGGATCCTGCTTCACCTTTTATTGCTATACAGGCAAAGAGCTTTGAAACTAAAAAACTTTTATAGCTGTAAAACTGTGTAGTCTGCTATAATTAAAATACAGGAAAATACTGGAGCAGAAAGAATGGGAAATCATATAAATGAAATGCATATTTCCAGTCCAGTGGGCTGACTGTGGAGATTGGGAGATGTATCTGCAAAAATATTGACAATTTGATACAATTCTGGAGACTGGGTAAACTGCAAAGATTTCTTCTAAAATAAGACAAGAAACAAATTTGGAATAAACATCAATGTCAACATTCTGTTGCTTTGTTGGACTGAAAGAAACTGTGAACATGACAGACTCTCCAATGTACCTCTGCTTCTAAGTTTGCTATATTTACATATACAGCAAGAACTGCATTTTATCTGTATTTAGCTAATTTAACTCTTGGGGAGGACTGATTAATATATTTAAATGAGCCATTTTCATATGTGAAGCTGCACCTCCCAGACCTGACAACTAATCCCTAGAATTATTCATCCCTTTACTGGTGTGTCAGAACTGCAGTCAAAGGGATGACTCCTGTTGACATCCTCAACTGAACTTGCAATTCACTCCCTCAGCAGTGGGTGGGATAAGACCTACATAATCTTGCAAAATATTTGTTTGTGCTTGATTCCCTGCTACCACAGCACCACAGTCTGCTAGATATAATTAGGAAAGTACACCTGCAGTGTGTGTTCAGTCTCATGCATAGAGCACATACAAACTGCAATGAGACCTTTGGTTGAAAAGTAACCTGCGCATCTCCCGCAGGCCGAACCAGTGTAGTGCATGTGAAAGTGTACACTAACAAGGTGCCATAAAGCATCAGAGATTTTGATTTATTGTTTCCTATAAATTCTGCCCTTTCTTAATGTGAAATTGAATCATAGTCTTATGTTAGCCTATCTAGAAAACATGAGTTAGATTAAATATGCATATATAAAGATATGTATGCAGACACACACACACACACACACACACACACACACACACACACACAAATATGTTGTATCTGTGTGCCAGGGTTTCTCTATCAGTTAATTTTGAGAATCACAAAGTATTTTCTTTGGGGAAAAAAAAAAGCCTGTATTGGAGCCTCTTATTGATAGTTGCACTTCAGTAAGTGTTGCTGCTACACCATACTTAACATGATCAAGACCTGCCTGAGCCCTTGTGAGCTGTCCTTTGTGTCAATCTGCAATAATAACCCAGACTGTGGTACACATAGAAGTGCTTTTTCTAATCTAACCTTTGAGGGAAATGTTGGCCATTGCAGGTTTTCTGTACAAAGATTGGGTTGACAGAGCATACATTTGATTTCTGTTACTAGATAATTGAAAGGATGAGGCTCAATTCATGACAATCCAGAGCAGGAAGATGTGGACCAGTTGAAAAGAGTTCACTACAGGTGAGCTATGAGAATGATCAGTTGTTTAAAGAAAATATAATCCCTGAGGAAAGTTGTAAAGAACAGTGGTTGTTCAAACTAGACAATACCAAACTTGTGTGGGCATAACAAATAAAGACTAAAATCAGCAAGGGAGATTTAGGTTAGACATTAGGAAATATCTTGCAACAGTAAGGGTGCCTAAGGACTGGGTTAGAGGTTTGAGGAAGGTTTAGAAAACTTCACTGATAATAGTTTTTGAAATAAGACTGATATCAGCTGGGATAGAAATAAGTGTAGGTCTTTCTGTGAGGGAAAAAGGGATAGAAAATATGATCTATTGATAATTGTAATAGCCTTTTTGTGCATGATTATATCCTCTGCATCTCCACAGGATTGCTTTCAGTTCTCTGAATTAACTAAAATATATAGGGAGTTCTTTGTTAGAGAAAAGTGGTTTTTGGTACTTAAACAAAAAATCTTGTGAAAAATTACTACTCTTAAGAATTGTTTTGGGCAAATGTATAAACTATTGTTTTCTGTTGTAAGCAAATTCAAACTTTTTAAAAAATCCCAACAAGCAAGTACTAGTATAGTGCCTTCTGATATCTTTTAAATGCTGGGGTTTTTCTTAGAGATAATTAGATCTCAGCAGCAGAATTCCCAAGAAATTCTTCGTGGACAGTGCTGACTTAATAGTGTAGACAGTTCAGTTAGACTTGAATTTTATGGTACATCTAAGTTGAAAAACATGAACTAGCAACAGGATGACTGCTATTATCTTGTCCATCCTTAAAATGATTCCCAGGCAAAATACTGCATGAAGAAATATGGTTCATATATAGTGGGTATTAGATCAGCCTTTGGCTGAATCAGAAAGAATGAGTTTAAATAGGGAGGCAAGGAGGGCATTCTTAGGACCTGGCTTGGATGTTGGGAAGTTAAAGGGCTGGAAATGGAAGCAAAGACTGTAAATATTGGTTTGGCATTGGATTGACAGTTGTATGCAGGTTACAAATTTTGGAACTTATAACTTACTGATTTTTAATAGGATTTTATGTTATGCAGACATCCTTTCACTGATGTTAGCATTTTTCCCAGTCAAATAATATTTTACATTGATATGGCATGTCTGTTTTGATTTGGTTTTAAGGAAGCTATTCTAGGGTTTTAAATCAAGCAGTGAAATTGCTGCTGTGCTATATGCAAGTTTGTAAGTGATTAGTAAATAATATAAATGCCTGCTTTGTTTAGTTGGTTGATAGGGGTATCAAGATGGACAGTTGCAGATACAGGAAAGATCCTCAAACAAACTAAATGTAGCATTTTTATTTTTTTTTCCTCAGAGAGGTAGATTATGTCTGAACAGCAAGAAATAGATGAAGGTGATTTGTCAAGACATGGAGGGAAAACTGTCCCAGGTGGGTGGGTGATCACAGAGAGCAAACCCTATAAAAGTAATGTGAATGTGTTAAAGGATGGAGCTGAACCACAGTTGCTGGAAAGATGATAGAGAATCAGAAAATGTAATTTTGACCAACTCACAGAGTTTTTATTTGTTGACTGGTTTTAAGGAATTATGTTTTAACTTAAGCATTTCTTCCTTACATATAATTAAGTCAAATTTCTCTAATGCTTTTACAGTGTAAAAAAAAATTAACCTCCAAATTGAATATCTTTGCAGTTTATGTAAGTTAGACTGTATTTCTTCCTCTCACAGATAAGATTGGCCTATTAATAGTGTCCTTTTCAACATATGGGATTATATTCTGTCAGTACTTAAACAGGACATGGTTCTTTTTTTATCCTGAATCCCACTTGTACTCGTAAACTGATGATGCAGAGTTATCAGCATTAATTTTGTTACAGAAATCTTGCCAGATCTTTTTCATTGCCTAATGATTATCTGTGCTGTAGCTTGTATTCTATCAGTTTCCCAGAATTCACTGTTCTTTTAACCTTATTGAGTAATTTATTTTTGCACTCAGCAGGCTCTGAATATTCATTTTTTTATATCACAGAATTAGATTTTTACATGCATCTGTCTTTGCAATTTTTAAAGGAAAAGAAATTTGTGCAGCCACTTTCAGATTGTTTGTGGTCATTTTGCAGAAATCTCCATACCCTTTCTGATTCTAACATAGGGAGGATGGAAAATGCCTCTAAACAACTTGCAATTAATGTTTTTAAAATTTCTTTTAAACAGAAAAATGAAGTTAACAGAAGAGATACAAGTAAAAATAAGTAATTGTTTTCTCTTGAACTCAGGGTATCTTTTAGACATTAAGAAATCATGGCTTCTCAAAAAACATTCATCCTATTTTTGCATCATTCCCAACTTGCTGGTATTGACAGACCATTAAGTTAAAGGCCTGTGGCTATCTGCTAAAGGTTTATATAAAATTTGTACACATGCTCATGGTAACTGTCATATAGCTTACACAAGGAAATGTTGATAAATTAATATTGGGCTTCTTCAGTGATATATAGTAATGTCTGTCTGATGTATGATGGATAAAAATTATTCATTTAGTCATACATGGAGAAATAGAAGAACCTGGAGCTGATTCTTCTTCTTTTCTTCTTCTTTTTTTTTTTTTTTTTTATTTTTTTTTTTTTTTTTTTTGTTTGTTTCCTTTTCTTTTTATTAAATAGGATCAAAAACTTCTCTGCAGATGACCAGGAACTAAGGGAGATGACTACTTAAAATATTTGAGATAATAGGAGAAAAGGATCTTAAGATGTTCCATTATTTTTTAACAAAGAAGTTAAGCCCAAATCAAATTCCAGTATTGGAAAAATCTGAGTACTTGACAATAAAACATTAATAGTTTTGGCAGGAAAATAAAATCCATAAAAGAAGCCTGAAATTGTGAAGGAAGATACACTAATGCTGATTCAATTTGTCAGATACAAATGCTGCCCCTAATAGAAGTATCAACTGAAGCAGACATCATGAACCTCCTCATTCTTTTACAGATATTTAGTGGAGTTTAACTTCAGTTATGAATAGCAAAAATCTATAAACCGAGAGTGCCTTACAAAGGCTTAGGGAATCAAAACAAAAGTCGTGCCTTTGGTACAGTGTTGGTTTGACAAGTGCACCAACACAAGGTTAGCAGGAGCTTTACTGCACTGCAGTGTTCACCTTTCTACTGACTAATCTTTATGCAAGGTTGGGAGCTCTGTGGTTTCTGGTATGTGTGAGACTCCAAAGTGTAAATAGTGTTGATTTTTTTGGAGATGAGTTAGACAGTCTTGACTTAAGCAAAAAATATAGGACACACAAAGGTGTGACTTTTGCAATTTATACAGATACTGTCCTTGTGAATAAAATCCCTGTGAACTCTGTGGAAATTCTCTACTTTTTTCCTGACGATGAGAAATAATCTTGTTCTGTCAAAATACCTGAACATATTGTTCGCAGTGGAGATAGGATATGAATTCATGATTACAGGAATCAACAGTTACAATAAAAGCATCATTATTTTTGGCAATTTGTGAATATTAAAAAAATCCTCCAAAACACTTAATTCCAAATCACCTGAAGTGAAATGAAAAACTAGGGGTATTTTAGTGAGGTTCTCTTTCCCTCCTACTTCTCCACATTAAAAATTGGAACCCTGTTCTGTTACATTTTAAGATAGTTCAGTATGTGCTGTGGCCTGCTAGAAAATGTGCCGTGCTATATTTTTTTTTCTTTTCCTCAGAAGCTAAAGATATTTACCAAGCCATTTTTGCATTTTACTGCAGTGAAAGATTTTAAGTGTAATTTCATCTCTGCATGAAAAATACTTGGGATTTTTCCTCACACTCCTGCTGGACACAAACAATCAGGATTATAAGAGCATACTAAAAAACACAGACCAACACAAAATAAAAGCAAAAATAGTAATACACGTGAACATCAAAATCTTTGGTGATTCAGGCTGCAAAGAATTCCTAAAATAAAATCAGCTTTTACTGTTTTAAGAATCCAGTGCACCTAAACAATTATAGTATCTAAGTCCTTTCAGTGACTGAGAGGAGCAAATTATAATTTTGGTGAAGCAAGGGAGGAATTGATTCATACTAATCAACAAAGTATTTTCATTAAGGGTGCTCTGTGGTAGGATTTATGTATTTCTGTATAAAACATGAGCAGGTGGCTTAAGTTTTACATAGAAGCCATTTGCTATTTACCTTTGCTTTCGGCATTTCTTTTAGTTTACAACTTTAGGAACATTCCAGATAAATGCTCATGGAACCATGAGGAAGCATAGTAACAGGGATGTTTTATCACTCAAAACTTTGGGTGTTAATCTCCTAACTTTTTTTTAGAACCCATACACTTTGTTCCTCTCAGCCTCCAACTGTCAGAGCATCTATGAGATTCAAGGCATTTCCATACTAAGGCACGCCTGAAAGCAACTTGAGTGCTTGATGTAGAACCTGGCAAAATAAAAAAAAAAAAAAAAAAATTGAGTCCTAGAAATGCAGGGATATTGGTATGAATCTGTCTGCTGTTGACAGATCAGGATTTGGTGGCTGACTTTTAAAAGGGCTTTTTTCTTGTCTCATCACACCTATTTCTACTTTTCAGGTTATTTTCCTGGTAGGTTACATTTCTGAGATGTTCAGTTGTTTCAAAAACATGGAAAATAAAATCTCGACTCCGTATTTCATCTACTTTATGGTTGTTTTTGCTATCTTGTAATTCAGAGAACTTTTATGAAAAAGAGCTATCTACTTCTATTTCATTTTATTTTATTGTCTGGTTGATTTTTTGGTTTGCCAGGGTGTTTAGCTGAATGTTATCTGGTGGTGTTGGCTCCTTTGTGGAATCTAAAAAGCTCAAAATCATGTTTTGAAATGTTACTTATGCAAAGCAATTGTAGAAATACAAATAAACACAAATAATTACCCCAAGCCTGGGGAATACTAGAAAGTTTTCATCTTTTGTATTTCATGTAAGTGATTTGTGAAAGCCTCTTGTATGTAACTTAAATAGATAATTTAAACATGGTGATTTCCTTTGCTGAACTAGTGAGTTTCTGCATCCTGTAAGGATCAAATATGTATGGAAAACAGAAATATATAATTTTAAAAGCTGAGTGAGAGAAAATACATTATTGAGAGCATATAAGGAGATAGAAATTAACTTCCTCCAGGGACAAATAAAAGAACAAGTAGGTCTTTGTTTCTAGATACTAGAGAAGGCTTTTCACAACAATTTTAGGAGGCTTCACTACCTTGGACTAAAAAATATTTTAATAGAAAGTAGGTGGTTTGACATAGAGTAACAAACAGACAGTTTGGTTTAAAAAAAAAAAATCCTAAATAATTATTTAATTTCCCTCAATAAGACGTGCAGAAAAATATTTTCTTCTATTGTGTTGTCCCCTTTGCATCTTTGGCATAATGGCATTTAAAGCCTCATCATGTTTTTAAAGTGAAAAATGTTGTCTTAAGATGTATGAGCATGACAGAACAACTCTTTATGATTTTCCTTTGAAGTTCTGAAAAAAATTCTTCTCATCACATTGTGTGACAGTTTCCTAATAAGAAGATGTTGATGGAGTGGAAGCTCAATGATTTTCTGTGTGAGTGGCAAGGGTTTCCTTTGAGTTAAAAAGATTGTGAAAGTACACTGTAATGTTTGTATTGATCTAGACACTATCTATAGCTGTCTTTATTACATTTTCTTATTTTGACATAATTTATTCATGACTAAATTACTCTGTGGAGTTTCAGGAAGATGAAAAAGAGGTTTTCTCGTTATTGTAAATCCCCTACAAAAGCCGACCCAAAAACATATTTTAATTCTTAAAAGCTTTACTAGTGTAAGAAGAAACTTAGAGAGGTAAAAAAAGCAATTTTGACAGATATAGTTCACAAAAGACCTGCCTTAACATAATACACAATGTTTACTTAGGAACACATTATCAACTTGCATGTTGTTTAAATGCAGTCTTATCACCACTAAATTATTTATACCTTAGTTTGAAAAGTAAATAAATGTTAAATGACTCATACTTTTTTCTTTCTTCTGAAAAGACAAATAACTCTAACTATCAAATGCTGTGTATCATTTATGAACTAGATTTCACTCTGATTTGTTTTAAATTAGGATGCCTAAATATATTTTATACACAACGCAGAGACTCATGAAGGACTAGTTATTCATTGTTACACTGGAATAATGCAGTTTTAAATAAAAAAAAAAAAGGTAATTTGGTCATTTGCGACAAAGCTCTTCTCATTCATCTTTGTGATAACTCTTTTGAAGAAAATGTGAAGCTGTAGGTTCTGGAGATGTCATCAATCATGATAGGCAGATGTTGATACTCACACTTGACACTATGTTTGGCTGTTCATGAACAAATATCAAACTTGCTGTTCTGCAAAACCATCCACCAGTCCAGTGTGTTAAGGTGTTCTTTTGGAACAGCCTTTCCATGCGGTTCTGGTGCTTGCCAGGCCCGGTGTGTTTGATCTCCATCAGGCTCTTTGCTCTGCCGCGTCAGGCGCACTGGGGCTGGAGTGCTCTCAGGAGCACGTCTGCTCACACAATTTTCTCAGTGCTCTTGACTTCACGGGAGCTGTGATGATGCTTGCTGCCTTATTTAACTGCTGTCTTACCTCAGAGGATAATCTGATTTAACAGTGATTTACATTGTCTGTTCAGGAGAGCAAATGATTACTCAAGGTACAACATCACAGAGTAATTAAAGAGTGTTACCTTTTGAGAAGGCTACATGGATGAGATAGATGCTTTTGATACAAATTGTAGAATTTAATGTTTAATCAAAAGTCTTTTCAGTGTGCATGCTTTCTAATTAGGGATCTTCAAGAGTTACTCTTTTATAGACAACTTTTTTCACAGTTACACATAATAAAAATCTGCAACAAACAGCAAAAAAATATTCACAGTGCAGTATCCTTCCCAAAAGGTATACTTTTCCCCTCATTACTCGATTTGTATTAATTAAAACCAATTCCTGGGTTGTCAAAGAGACAAGGTGAAAATTTCTTTAGAGTAATTTGCACTATAGCTTAACACCCTGGTGCTTTATTGATAATTTTCACATTTTCACTGCAACTCCTCTTTGCTTTGGTGGACTGTGAAATTTTTCTTACTTCTATGAAATGCGGTAATATGCACTAGTCTGTTGAACGGGAGGCCTTTTTTCCAAGTTTAAAATGTTAAATTTAGTGTTTATGCTCTTTGCATTTAAAACCAATCTTATTCATACTCTGCCACAAAAGGAATGAAGGGATGTCACCATTTCACCACTTATAGCACTCTGATCATGTGCATTCTCTTTGGTTAAGTAATGAAGAAGTCTAACCAGCTGTCTCAGAATGTACCCATTAACCAGAAGATCCCTTCTAAAGGTCCAAAACAAACAAAAAAACCCCAGAAGTCAAATAAGGTAAACTGCAAAGTTCCTTGTCTTGGAGTTTGTACCACTGTCTGCAGCCTAACAATTTTTCAAAAAGGTTAGTGTTTAAAATTCTAGCAAACCTTCCAAGCTTGGTGTTGGTGCTTAGTTTGTGGTTTTTCACTTTGGAGGGCTATGGAATGAGTATTGTGAGGTGGTTTAAATCAAAACTTTTTAAAGACAAAAAGGGTATTGTAAAATGAAAACAAAGACAACAAAAGCAAGGAAAAAGAAACCTAACCAATCCCTATACATAACAAAGTTGACCTTTCATTAATTTTCCTCTGACAAAGAGAAGATACTATTTTGTTGGAAGTTGTTTACCTCTGATTAGCCTGGGTAGGAACTATCTTACCCAGCTCAGTTGTCTAAGAATTGTCAAGTTATGGACTGGACATTTAGTTCCTCGGGTGGTCAGTGGAAAGACATTGAGACCAAGTAATTAATACATTTCAAATAGAGGTGTCTGAGAGCAGTGGGAATTATCTGGAAGAAGCCTTTGGACTGGATAAAAAGGGAGCCTACATGAGTATTATACATAGATGACTAATTTTAGATGGGGAAGGCTGAAGTGCTTGGTTGGCAATTAGTCTTAATACATCCCTTGCTGCATATACAATATTTCATGCTTAAGGTATTTATCAAGTGCTCTTTACTAGAAGTCAGCATCATTTCCCAATTCAGTTACAGGACTAATTCACTAAAGTGTTTAAGAATACCTAGAGGAGGGGCCCGTACAGTATTTTTACTTTCTGTCCTAATGTATCTGTTGGAAGTTCACCATCTTAGCTCATGTTCAGCAACTTTAAAGGAAATTTTGTTTTCTCCTCTTTTCCTTATCAGTATGTTTGGGGTGTTTTTTTTTGTTTTTTCTTGGGTTGTTGGGTTTTGGGGTTTTTTTGTTGTTGTTGTTTGTTTTTTATATACCTAGTGTTCTTAGAAATCATATTTTTAGATTGGGAATATCTGTTTTGTGATTGATTTTGTCACAAAAGTGTTCAGATCTTTTACATCAGTTTTCCACTTTGTGAAGTATAAATAATGCCTTCAAGAGCCTTTGCCACATAGAACTTTGAAATAAAAATTATTTAAATTTTATTATTAAGAGCAGTTAAGAGCAATATGAGGTTGAGTTGCATTTTGTTTGTAGTATTGAGTATTACAGTTGCTAGAAATGAACAGCTTTTGGATACAAAGGTCTCTTTTTGATCCTATTATGTACAGTGCAGCTATTTGTGAGAACGATTGACTCAAAGTACAATACTTAAACCTTCTGGAGTTAATTTTGCATTCAATCACCTGTGCTCATACAGCTTTAAGTGTGTTTTGATGCCAAATTTAAATTAATTTTACAGATTAGGTTTAGTTGGCAAATTTGGAACTTGAAACACAATGAAAGGCATTGCCAAGGGGCTGAGTCATGCTTTCTTTTAGAAGATTAGCTGTAGGGTCACATGAGTCATACACCTCTGTTTAACTTTGGTGCTGTGGTGGGATTGCCTTGCCTAGGGAACTAATTCCCTCCTAGCCACTCAGTCACTATTCATCCTGTGGGAGTAGGTGAGAAAATCATGAGAATGCTGATTGGCTGAAACAAAGACAGGGTTACTGTCATGGGGGACATTAATTTTTTGCAAATTAAAGTATATTCAGGTAGTAAGGAACAAAACCAAGTATTAAACCAACACTTTTCTTCCTCTTTACCCCATGCACATCTTCACTTTTGGGTCCTGTACCTTCCTTACCATCACCCCACAAGCAGCACAGGAGAAGGGGGAATTGGGTGTTGTGGTCAGTCCCTGATGGCTCCTCTCTGCTGCTCTTTCCTCGTCACAGTTCTCCTCTCTTCCAGCAAGGGTCCTTCTCATGGGCTGCAGTTCCTTAAGGGTAAACATGCAGCTTTTTAGGCATTTTTGCTGGCTGAAGGGGAATGTCTATTCTATCGTCTGGACCATCTCCTCCCACTTCCTTCTTTTCTCACCTTGGTATTCATGTAATTTTCAAACTTTTTTCCTCCTCTCACTACTCTGTTGTCCAGTATTTTGCTCTTTCATTAACATGCCTCCCCCAGCCACAGCTCAGCTGTGTCCTGTGGTGGTTCCATTTGGAGGCAGCTGGAACTAGATTTGTCTGAAATGAGATAGCTCCTTGCGACCAAAACCTTGCTGTTTAGAACCAACTGCCCATAGAAAAAAAAATAATGCCATGCATAACTAGCCTAAGTATTGAGAAAGTTCTGACTGAATATTTCCATGAAATCTCCTTGGAGAGATTGGACTCTTCCTGGCATGAAAAAAGATTTGAAGATGAGGTTGAAACAAAGACAGTGTGTTTCCCAGAGTACTTGAAGTATGAATTGAGAATTCAGTCCTATTGAATTCTCAGGCTAGCAAATTATTGGTTAATCAAAGATGTAAATTTAAGAGGGAGAGAAGGCAGGTTTTGCAATCATATGCAGGGCTTTTTCCTGGTTTAGATAGTTATCTCTGTGTATGCAAAAAATATTCTCTGATCCCTGTAAGAAATTTTTCAGTCCATTGCTGGAAAAAATGTTGAAGTAATTGCAGTTTCAGCAATAGTCAATGAGTATTCGCAATTGCAATTTCTGTGATGACTACATAGAACCATATATTAACCAATATATAGAACAATATCCATATTTGCCTGATCATATTTTTAAGACATTTTAGAGAGCTGCTTTCTCTCTAAAGTCTCTGTAAAGTCTCTGCCATATGGGATATATTCCTCCCTACCCAACCCCTCCCCTACACCCCCCTCAAAAAAAGCATTAAAAAAACCCCAGTAGTACTATGACAATATAAAAAAAGGATAATGGCATAACTTCTATTCATTAACCTGACTGGGCTTTGACAATTGTAGTCCTTTTAGCTATTATCTTTTACAGAAAGAAATTTTCAAATTGAATCTTTCATAACATTGTGTTACTCGATTGCATTGTACTATTTTTCCTTTTGTTTATACTTCACGAAAAAGTGCAAAAAGAGGTCCTTTATACAAAGGATTGTTTATGAATCTAATAGTGAAAGAAGAAGCCAATATCTGTTATTTGTTTCAAAGACAAAAGAAAATACCTGTCCTTGGCCTTGCTTATGCCTCTGAAAGGAAGGCTATCCTGATCATGTAAATTTAAAGTGAATGACTTGTACCCAGTTGACATTTATAATGGTATGTCTTGAAAACACTCACTTTTTCCAAACTGACTTGGTCAAGATTATAATGAAATGAATAACATGTTTAGACCTGGTATTAACTCAACAGTGATATTATCTTAGAAATGCTTTAATTGTCAATGGTATAGGAAACTTTTGTTCAAATCTTAAAATATCTCCATGTTACAAGACTGTGTAATTTAAGGCACTAGCCAAACACAGTCCTTGTAAAGTATAAATTGCATTTGAATGCGGATGGTTCTCTAAGTTTTGTGGGCTGCTTTTTTTAATTCATCTTTTGTGCAAGTTATTTCAGAGGGACAACCAGATGAATTGAAAAAACAATAGAGTGAGACATGGAAAACAATCAAGGTATTTTCCCTTTCCTAGCTAACCTTTCTAAAATCATGCTTGATCTTCAGAAACAAAATGAAAAGTGTTCTCTTCTATTAATACTGAGAAAATATTTCCCTTGATGTACAAGAAACAACAATAGATTTTAAATAACATTGTGCATAGAAGAACTCTCTGTGGGAAACTTTCATTTCTTCTTGAAAGTAGCTAGTATATTATCTCCTGAAGAAGTGTTATGGCTAAGTAAGTAATCCATGCACATGTACGGTGTTTTAAAAGGTGTGAGTTAGTCCTCTTGCAAAACAGAAAGAGGACATTTGGGGCCCAAATTAATGTCACTTAATAGGAGGCACTTAACCGAGACAGGTGACACACAAGTACAGATGTGCCAAGTTCTTGTGGAGTCTAACAGAAATCTGGATTGACTTTCTGAGATTCCTGCTTGTCATTGCTGACTCTTCAGGAACACTGGGAATTTTTTATAGGCTCCGCTTAGATGCTTTTTATTCCAGTGTCTTTTGCCTTTTGCTAACAGTGACAGGAATAGGATGAACAATGATTTTTCTTTCCTCCTAATCATGTGAAATTGTCACCGTAAAAACAAAGCTAACAATAACTGTGTTTGAGTTATCTCAAGGAAGCAAGCCTGAGAGCTGTGTCTCTAAAACCACTTTAGTGAAAGGTTAATGCTCGTTAGTGTGGAGTCAACAGCACTCTGATAAACCTCATAGTTTAAACTAAATGACAGAAAAAGAGCTAGTAGTACACAAGTGAGCATTACAATAAAATGTGATGCATTGCATTTATAAAAATAAAAGCAACAGGCTTTAGAAAACTGGATAATGCTTGCATTTGATATATTATAAGCAAAGTTTTATCTGCATTTCTTCTTGCATTCTCATATGTAACATTTCTGTTGCTAAAATGATAGAATAAGCAAGATACCATTGGTTAAGATCAATATGAGACTTGGGTGGATGAAGATCAGAAAATGAATACATTGGCTCACAACAGTCTGCCAAAGGGTGGTGGGTTTGGAGAAGGGAAAGAAGAGACAGCCTGTGGTACACTTTCTCCTTTTTGGAGGAATAAACGACTTGTTTGGCAAGTGTAGGTTATTTGGCAGATCAGCTCCAGCAGTGATTTAAAGAAAGACAGGAACTAACCTCAGGAAGAATGAAGTGAATGTTTTCTACATGGAAAAAGGTATTAATTTAAACTATGGATGAGCATACACCTGCTTTTTTCTAATCTGCATGCCAGCCTTTTTCCAGGCAGTTATTGGGATCTAAACCCCAAATTGAAACCATCTTTTAGATTGAAGCAAGCCAGCATTAATCTAGCTAATCAGCATGATAACATTTTCTTTAATACTTCACTAACAGTCTAAAAGCACAGTAATTGCTTTTGGAGGATAAACATGAAATAAAGAATGAAAATAAGTAAGACTCTGAGAAATAGAAAAGATCAGAACAGTCTGAAGTTAAAATTAGTTCTGGATTTCCACTTAATATAGCTCAAGTTTCATTCTTTCTTTAATATTTCAGAACTATAATTGGTAAACGATGAAATTCCAATTCGTGTGCAAGAGGGGTTTTTTGTCATGGCTCCTTTTCTGTAACCCATTAAGGAAATTCTAATTAAAAAAAAAAAAAAAGTTGTTTCATGAGCTGCAAAGGGGTAATGAAAAGTGGGTGCTAAGAAACAGATATAAATATATAACAAAGCTGTTGCTTTGGTAGTTTGGATCAAATCTCACACATATCTAGCTGTTCATGAGCAGAAGTTAAGTGCCTATTCCAACTCCTGAAATAATCAATAATAAAAAATATTGCAGTCAACTTTCTGTAATAACTTTAGGCATTTCAGACCAGGAGGACATATAAGAGAACTCTAAAGATTTTTAAACACATTGAAAGTAAAATAGAAAAATTGATTATGGTTTTCATTATTTTTGTGTCCAAGTTACTATAAGTGCTGACAATAGAAGGCACTTGTATGCTTCATTTTAACAGTACATTTACTCGAAATAAAAGCTTTGAATGTGACAGTATTATATTTGGATTAATACTTGAGGTCTGTGGATAACTTCTCTCTTAAAAATTACAAGAATTTGGGAATTTTCCATGGAATCCTTTTTAGCTTTTAGGGAACTTCCACAAATTATTATTGCATTGTTTTGGTTCAGCTCATTTGGTTTGTTTCACCAGGAATGCTGTGTCCAGGACTACAAATTCGTACTTTAGGTACCTATTCTCATATTTTTACTCCTTATTTGAATGAATTTTTTAGAGCTGATAGAATGTGAAGACCTGCTTTTTTCTACAGAATGTAACAGCATGCCAAATATTGTCTGACTTCCTTATTTTAATGTATGATAACCTGAAGTGGTATAAAACAGAACTCTAATTCAGGACTTAGTATGATATTTAATTATTTTTTCTCCCATAAGACGTTTGTAGAACAGTGTAAGAGTTAAGGACACAGGAGGCCTGGTGGGACAGTTTGAGGAGTGAGAAGCATTAAAATGTCAGTGTATGACAAGTATTTTGGTGCTGCATTCCTTCAAAGATGGGGATTAGCTGTGCTTTCAATTGGTTTTCATTTCCTTGTTGTTGTAGTGGAACTGTAATTGGTTTCTGTGGGCCGAGTACTTCATCCTCTCTTTTGCAGCAACGCTGCTTTGCTCATGTAAAGGTGATGTACCTATTAATATAAAAGGAAATGTAAACACCCTCCAAAAGCCTTTTTAATAAGTACTTCAATAACAAAAGCCGAATGCTATATCTCATTCATTCTTTCTCTGTATATATTTATATATTTATATATTTTATAAATACATCAAAAGTATTTCGTTGTATACCTCTGTATATCTCTCAGTAACAGCAATTGGCAACCAGCCATTGTTTTAGTGCAGTAAAACTGTCCATAAACTTAAGTGTTTCTGGATGGTGTAAGTCACTACTCCTGTGATTAAAATAAGTTAATTTTAATTGGATCACCTCAAATCACTGACTCACTGTAGCACTTTGTGAATTTGGAGATACCTTTTTAAAAAAAAATATTGGTGTGATGTGCTAGCCCCTGGAAATGAAATCCAAAACACATTTACCTCTAAAGTCAAGATATTACATTTTCATGGGTACACAAGAGTATGTGTACCCATGCATGTGCATATATATATTTTTAGATGTTTATATTTATAGCTTTATATATTAATTGATTTTTAATGTAGTCAGTGAAAAAAAAGTAGAGAGTACATGATCATTCGTAGAAAGCTCAAAACCGAAAATGGTATGCTTTCCTTCAAAATAAAACTAATTTCGTTGACTGGTTAATTTAAGCACTCTAAGAGTGCTTCTATTTAACCAGTATGGGTTTTTGGGTTTTTTTTTTTTTGTTTTTTTTTTTTTAAAAAAAAACAAAAACATAAAAAACCCCAAAAACCCCCAAAAACCAGCCACAACAAAACCCAAAAAACAACCAACAAAACAACCAGAAAAGACCCCCCTCGCCAACACACCAACCAAACAAACAAACCACCAAAACAAAGCCACTAAAATTTGGTGTGTGTTTAATACAGGATAATGTATGGTAAATTAGAATAATCAGACATTTGTGAAATCTAAGTGTATCACTTACACCCTCTCCTGCTGAGACCTATTGTGTGTGCTCAAATGCTTTGTTAAAAGCAGTTAATTTCCTACCCTAATCTTGCAAGATTGTTCCAGAAAACAAATTAATGTCAGTGATTCATTTCTGGAGTTATTTTTCTTCAGTAGTATTTACCTGTTATTTCTACTTCCTACATCAAGTTGCATTTCCATAACAATTTCTCAACTCCTTTTGCTTTAGTGGTTTTAAATCCTACGTAGACTTCATGCACCTCTCCCACCGGCATGTCTGTTCCTGTTCTCTGTTGTTCCTTTCAAGAAAAGGATGATAATGCCACTGATCTCCAGTTCCAGTAAGCCAGAATAGAAAATAGAACATTTCTTTTGTATTCTGTGGTGCTTTTGTTACTGGAGTCTAAGCTTGCATTGGAAAACACATAATCAATTTGCCTCTGTGGAAAAGTATTTTTCAACATCAGAACTAATAAAGTTTTTGGCTTTCACTAAATGGTAATGTTTAGAATTATTTTACTCCATATGTATTTATCAAATGGAACTTGTTGTGTTCCATAGGTTTAACTTTCCTTATAATAATTTTCTTTTCTGTTACAATAATCTGTGATTTTTGTTACCTATTCACAAGGAGAGTACAAAATGTTAATCCCTAGTCTGCTCGAAATAGGATATATTAAGCTATTACTACACAGAATTTCCTTTTCTTGGACTATACCATTATTCTTGACTCAAATGACCAAAATTTATCTTCCAAATATAGCTGTTTTCATGTGTTTCCTCATAGGACCTTTCCCTGTCCCACCTTCTGGTTTCTTCTCTCTGATTAGGATTTCCAGCAGCTCTCACATCCTAAGAGGTATTAATAAGGGCCACCTGCCACTGTGACTCATTTAAAATGTCTCTGCACAGTCTAAGACAAGAGATAATAAATATGTCCAGGCCATGGGGGATCAGAAGAGAGCCACAGACAGTACTGGTCAGCATAATGGACAGTGGTCTCAGCATGAAGGCAACCTCACCTTATGCTCCATTATTCCTCTGTGTAAAGGCTCAGCAAATGTCACAATCCCATAAGCAGTTTGTGGCAGGTACCACATGCTGCTGTAGGTCTGCACATAACCACTGCAGAGTTAGTTTTTAACCAATAATGTTTGCTACTCATCTCAAACATTTCTGAACAGGTTTTTCCTACCAAAAAAAAAATAAAAAAAGCAACATTTCTTTCAAAAAAAGTTAGACTATTTTTATTCTTGGAGGAGCATGAATATGCTTCTCTTTCCTGTAGTTTTGAATTATTAATTAATTCAGTCATACTTCTAGCTCTAAGAAACCCTAGCTGCAGTTACTTACTTAAACTACTATTCCTTCTCTATTTTCTGCACTTTTTTTGTGGAAAAGCGTATTTTACTATTTTCTTAGTAACATTTTCTCTTTGGTGATAGTATGTTACCTTTAAATATACAAATTTTATTTGTTTTAATCTAGCATACAGTTGAAGACCATACAAACAAGCAGTGGATATAGTTCTGTCAAACTTTTATGTACAGAAGGGCATGGCAAAGGCTGTTGTCTTTGCATGTGGACAACACATGTCCAAAGGAGGAATTTCATACATGGCAAAGAATGTGTTCTTGTCATTTTGGCTCATGTTTAGTCTTCTTTCTTTTTGTTTTTTTTTAAGTTGAGAAGATCATCAGACATTCTTCAGAGAGTCAAGATAATGCAGTGAATTTGATTTTGTTGTATTCCTAAAAATAATAATAAAAACCCCATAACTGTTGTTTAACAATAATGAATAAAAAACCCCAAAATCCAGCTCCTAGTCCACCTCCTCTATTAAAAACCCACAATAACTGGAAAACACTACTGAGAAAACTGAATACTGCTGTGCAACAGGAAAAGTTTTTTTTCTTTAAATAAAATACACTAAATAATATGTAATATTTTCTTAAGTATTAGATCTTATTTGTTAGGAGCCTTCTACGTCTTGTAACATATTTCTTAGAAAGTATTGAAAATTTTCTTTCCCAATTCTCTTGGCATTAGAAACAAACTTAAGGAATAAAAATCTTAAATAGGGCAATGCAGTATCTTCAACCCAAGTTTACAGAATGTAGATCACGTAGCAAAGTCACTGCCATTGAAAGGAATAGTTCTTAAGTTCAAAACATTTCCTACTTCTCCATATCAACCTTCATATAACAAGGATTCAAAAACCAGCATCAGATTCATCTCAGTCACACTGTGGAATAACATGAAACATCATCATTTCTTGCTGCAATTTTTTGTGAACATTACATTCCCATACAAATTCTGCCAACTTTCCTTAGATTAAACACTGACTTGGCAATAGCTGCAAATTAAATAGTGTGGTACGACAGAGGGAGTGACGACTTGTCTGGAAGGGCAAAAGATATATCCTAGTAAGCCTGCTCATATAGTAGATAAAACTCTCTTTCTCCCCAATTTGAGTGCTAGGAATGTTATTAGTTTTAGAAGCATTATCTGTCCTTTGTAAAGTCTGTCTAACTGTAAAGCAGATGCTGGTTTTATTCTGCTTTTCTCAAGCAATCATTTTCTACTTTCTCTTCTTCTTTAGGATGTCACTCATCATTTGGAAATGATCAGAAGCATTTCTTGCTGCCAACCCAACCCAGCAGAACACTTTTAGAACTTTTCTGTGTGTCTCTGGAGAGCTAGCAGATAATTTGGGTTTTTCAAGTATATTGATGTAAGGACTGAGTTCAGGTGTTCATTCATTTGGCCCATTTCCTTTCATACTGGTATCTGAAAAGGTAATGTTTGCCCTTTGCGAAAATGTCTTTATCAACTGGCCATACCACACATTTCAGGTTAAATGTTATTTTACACCTAGGTGTCTTTGTTCCCAGCCTGTGGTAAGAGGCACATGTTATCAGAAAGACATTTTATGGTATTTTCCTACTTCATTAAATATTCTTGAGGAAGATACTGTTTGTTTGCAGCTTCAACTTGTCAGAGAAGTCCAGTGTAAATGACATGGTGGAAGGGTCTCAAGTAGCAGAAAAAGGTGGACAGAAAAGATCCCAAAGCTATTTTATACGTGAAGTCAAACGCTTGTGACTGAGATGCAGTTAAAGAGCAATTGTATCATTTACAACCAGAACTTCTTAGAAGGTTTTTGTCACCAATCCATGTCTTTAGAGTAAGCCTTCTTTTCCTGAAACGGTATATAAGCTGTCAAATGCTATAATCAACCAGCTCATCTAGGCTTATGGCAAAATTAAAAAGCCCTGGGGATTTTCTTATGGCTAAAATATTCTCTCTCACTTTTGATCACAACCCAGAATGTACTGTGTCCTCTTAAGTTGTGACAAGACTGCTTCTACTTTGTCATTTTGTGGAATTATAATTGACTTTTCAACCCAACCACCATAAATTTAGTTGGGGGCAAGTTTCAGTCTACAAGCTTAGTTTCACTGAAGCATATGGAGTCCTGCATGGTCTCACTAGAGTAGGCAGATGCCAGAGTTTTAGCTGTAAGGCAGAGTTTTCTGTATTCGGGAGATTGCATCCTTCCCACTTCAATGTGATGCCCAGAAAATAATTCTAGAATTAGTTTGTTATCCCGAGGGTATTTGAAATTTTATCACACATTTTTTCATACCATCCTTTTGTGTGCACGTATAGTCTTCAATAAATATGTGTGTACATTCATATACATGTACCTAGCAACATTTGGAAATTGCCACATGGGAAGCACTGTTTACTCTTTTCTTTCTTGTCTTCTCATTACTAATAGATGTAACTTTAAAGTATCATGTTCATAAAAATGATCAAATAAAGTCAAAACCAGTTTAAATATTTGTCCATTAAAAGAGATACTTACACTGTATTTACTTCCTATGAACATTAATCCCTTTGATTTCCTGTACATACTGACTCTCTTGCTATGCCAAATAAACACCTCTCAAAAAAGACAAGGCGAACACAGTTTGAAAAGGGCAAGGCACACAGACTGAGCAAAGATGGTGTCAAAATACTAAATGCCTGCTCTTGTGACACATCCGGTATGATGAGACTACATTTACTTTTGGGCTTAACATTAGCGTGATCCTCAGGGATGTCTTTACAGAAATCTGCGTCTGACTTGTCCTGCTTGAGTATTTGTACTTGGGTGAAGAGTAATTCCTCCCTACAGATGAGTACAGAGAGTAACTGAGACAACTGCTTACAGATAGCAACTTTGTTCCTCTGCCAGCTCTTGATGGTTACTCATCCCTGTGTAATTGTTCCTAGTGTTTCATAAAGAGCCTGTTAATCCCTATAGGTTGTGTAAAGTGATTCCCTGTGGATGATCTAATTGAAGCAATTAAGGTGGGTTTATTATCACTGTTTAGTAACTGGACCCATATTCTCCTGTTGTACTCTGAGACGGAAACAAATGCTAGCCAGGAAGAGTGATGGCTATTTCCTCTTTACTAGTGTGCAGAGAATTAAGTGGTATGAAAGCTAAGCTGATAATCAGGTGGGTGAGTCAGGGGTTAATTTGCAATTAGAAACTTTTCCAATTTATTAGCTGGTTCTCTTTTAATTTAATTTCTTTTGAAGGTCAGTTTTTGCCTTGATTATCTCTTTATTTTATCTGTTAAAAACAAAGGCTCTGATAAAATGTTTTCCTGAAACCCAGAACAGAGCACAGGGAACACCTAAGGGAGCACATTAGCATGTAAAAGTGAGAGATTTATCTCCAAGGTGACTAATTTCATGAAGTCCTGTAGCTTCAATAAAAGTCAGTGATAACTGGGCCTGTGCTGGTTCCTGTGGCACTGCCCATGGCCTGTTGCCTTGGAAGGACTGCTGACATAAAGCTCTGGACATCTTGGTGCCACTTGCTCCTTTAAACTCTCTCAGTCCTGTTTTGTGATGTTAACTACCAGCTATACTGAGTGGATTTCTGAAGGTCTCCTTTTTATCCAGTAAAAATATATCTGTGATAGTACACAAATAGTCACAATTCTTGTCTTACTATTTTGTCTTTCCCTCTTCTTTTTCTTTTGAAGTGAACTCTGAGTGACAAAATGCAAACGCAGGTAGCAGACCCTTTTGTGCTGGCTTCTTGAACCTTACTGGCCTTTAGCTAACATAATTTTAGCAGATAATATTATTTCTCAGATTGCCACACCTTTCAAACTACATTATCTCTCTAGAAAATTTACAAATGAGACATTAATAATATGCCAGTAAGAGTCAGTAGGAACAGGAGTTTCCCTTTCTACTCCTTTTGTCAAAATCAGCAGCTTAGACTGTGACACAAAACTTTTGGGAGGATTATGTCTAATACCTGCACAAAATTCTTAAATGTAGTCTTAAGTCTAATGTATCCAGAGTGTTTTAGGTCTTTAAAATTTAATGAAGGCCTTGCAATTTTTGATAGGCTCCAATGCACTCCTGATACACTTTTTAATCTCAAAATGCTATTGAAAACAATCTCATTATAGCTTGTTCAACTAACTGCCGAGTCACTTGGCTTCTCAGTAGCCAAAAACTACTATTCAAAGCATGACACCAAAATAAGACACATCTGTATTCAGGGTCATGTTTTCCAGGATCCTTTTTGCTTCAGGGATTGTTTTCATTTGAAAAACTTCAAAAAACTAAAAAACCAAAAAAGCCCCAAAAACCCTAAAAACAAAACCAAAAAAAATTAAAATTTGAATTGACTTAACCTTGTACTGTATTGGTTAGGACTTTTTTTTTCTTTTCCTTCAGCTTAATGGAAAGAATTTATCAAAATCCTTACCTGCAGTTACGTAAATGTAAACCACGAATAGCTGGGCTACTGTTAGGGACCCTGTTCTATAATAACCCCCTGAAGTCAAGGGACAGAACTTGGCCTCTAACTGGATTTTTTTGCACTCTCAAAGACCTTCAAACTACAAGGGAAATTGCTAGTCTGAAACAATTAAAATGGACACAGCTCATTGATGTTTTTAGTCAACTGCTATGGAATCAGTTCTCTAGATTTATCTGGGAAAAAAACAAGATACTGTATCAGGATTGTCAAAAAGGTGTGCAATTTTCTCTTTTAAGCTGTTAGAATACACAGTTGGGTTCTTTTCTTAAATCTCCGTCTGAACCCCCCTCAGGATTGCAGCTAGGGACAAGAAGTAAAAAAAAAAAATTAAAATACTGTAAACAACTCCTGCTCCTGTTGCTCTCTGAAACTGTAGGTGTGAAAGGAGGAGAACAGCAGAATATCTGTAGCTGTACTATTTTTGAAACTGTGGGACCTTGAAAAGCAGCCTGGCTGTATGTCCCAAAAGACTTGTGTGCACACCAGAGGGGGGGTATTTGTGCTGGATGTCAGGCTTCATCTACCAGCAGTTTTCACTTCCCTCACTCTCAACGGTGGCAGCAAACCAGAGCTGCTTTTCTTTTCTCTTTCTTACAGATTTGTCCCTGCCCCTGTTGCAGGTTGAGCAAAATGTTTGTCATACTTAGGACAGTAAAAATTAAATTTCATCTGATATACTGAGAATTATTAAGGTTGCTCTGGTTAGATGCCAGTGTTCAGCCAGGGTGCTGCTGGTCAATGTTAAGTCATGGAAGTAGTTGGGAAATCTCTGGTGTTTTGCATCCATGGCATAAGCTGCTTTCAGGCAGTATGCAAAAGAGCTCAAAAAGTGCAGTAAAGATCAGTTCTGCAGATAAGAGTTTTTCAGTGGTATTGAGAAGGAGTTTTTTACCTTAATTAAGAGGTTTTTAAATTCTAAAGGGATTTTGACTGGTCTTGAAGTGCCTAGCTTCTTACAAGCCAACCATCCAGACAGGAGAGATGCGCACTATGCTAGGATGCAACTCATGGTTTCCATTTTCTTTGTAGACTTTTTATGTTCATGGGTTTTCATTAAAATGGGTTTCATTTTCTTTCTTAATATATAAACTTGAAATACTTTTTTCCCCCTGATAATTCAGTTAAGGGTTCTTATAAAAGTCAAAATCTTGTTCATACTGATGACTTTGGCCTTATTTTCTGCATATTATCATACAAAAACAAGATCAGCACAACTTGCAGCCTTTAATTCGTTTGAACTATTCAATAAAACATGCATGTTCTGCAAACTGCAAGTTTTAGAATGTAATTTTAAATGCTGTGTAACTTTATATAATACAGATAGTGCCTTCTAAAAATTTTGAATATCCATTGCAAAACTTTACTTCTCAGGAAAAAACCCTTAGTGTTCCATGGAAAAACCCCCAACATGATTTCCATTTTGACCACTAAGAAAAAAAAAAAAAAAAGGCTTAGATTGTCAAATTTGCTGTTACTTAATATAACTAAAACAGTGTGTTCTGTTAAATCTTATAAATAGTATAAAACCAATTCTGTATCTGTTGCTTTTCTGTTTAAAACAATGATGAACATTTATAAGGATGTTGTAATAGAGAAACTTTGTCTTTTCCACAACAGACAGTTCTAAAAAACTTAATCTAACATAGTCAAATCAGTTGTTTTACTGCACTGAGTTGTCCTAGCCAAACAGTGCTTATCCAGGGTTCAGACTGAAGTCAGTTTTCAACTCAATTTTCCCTGTCATATTGAATGACTCCATACAGCTTCTGTGTGATTCTAATAGCTTTCATGTGCTGGGCAGCCATCTCAGGAATAGATTCTTTCCTCTCTAGAAAGGCAGAATATCTGAACTAAAAGAACCCAACACAACAAACAAACAAACAAACAGAACAAAAAAAAATACAGTTTAGAACAGGAAGGTATAATATTGTATAAGAAGTGGAAGCAGAGTAAGAAATTTTTTTGAACACCTTCTTTGAGCAATAGATTCAGACAAAGCAGAGAATTGGTGTGAAATTTTGATTGCAAAGTTTTATGCATCCTGTGTATATGTAAGCTTTCCAAAAAGTTGTGACTCTATTAAAAGTTTGAGGCAGTCTGTTACCCTTCTTCTTTATTGCCTTCTTTAAACACTTACCTTCTTCTTTGAACACTTCTTCTTTATTACTTTCTTTTTAAGCGTCCTTACCTGAGTTTGGACATTCAGATGTAAGCAAATGACCCAATCCATGTGAAGAAGTAGGTGCCTACCAACCACCATTCGTCTCATTTTGAGGTCACTCAGGCAGATCACAGAAGTCATGCTCCTGACATAACTGTAAAAGAAGACAAACTTGCTAGCTTGCATTGAAATACAACTTCTAGACATTTAAAAAGTCTACAAGATGATTTTTTTTAATTGTAGATACTTATGAAGTATGTATGAAATTTGTATTTCAAGAATTTAGTAACTATTGAGTGGTCTTTATTGGCCTTTGTGGGTCACATGGAGTATCCTGAATTTTGAGGGTATTTTAAAGAATCAACATGATGTACAGCTGAAAAAAACCAACCTTGAAATCACTGGAAAGCATGTTGTTTAATTGAATATTTTGTATAAGTTTAATTTAGAAGTCCTCAGTGCCACATACCTCGTCCATGATTCCCAAGGCTGCTGTTGCCATTCTGGGCAAATAATTCTCTACATTATCAAGATGGTAAAGTCATAAATATCTCATTCCATGTAGAATAATTGCTCGTTACTGCTATCTATGCAAAAATGTGGTTCTACAAGACAAATACACACAAAAGTAACACAGGTTAGCTGTAGTCACTTGTCCAATTAAAGGCATTGTCACAGCTCAAGCAAGTAGAGCTTCAGGTCCAGGAAAACTCAGAAAAAGCACACCTGACAAGCCTCAATTGAGAGGCTTTGCAGATTTAATGCAAAGCTTACACCTGCTTATCACAGAAAATACTGCATTACCAGGCTACGCAGAGCAGAGTCTCGAAAAAGGAGTGATTAAATTAAATCATGGTATATGAGTAAAAATAATGATTAATATGTGTTTGACTATGAAAGAAGAGTGATTCATCCTGTTCATTTTTTTTTGTTTTACACAAATATCTGCTTACTGAATTCCACTACTTGCAGCATAGCAAATTTTGTTTTATATTTTTATATGATTTTTTACATAACTATTTACAACAACCATAACAGGTTATCTGTAACAAAGGTTTCTAAGATTTTGGTACTACAAATCATCAGCTATGGTGCAAGTTTTTTACTAAGGAAAATGGAATTGCTTATTTTTTCTCTTAAATAAGATTTCACTCCAAAATTTGAGAGGCTGTACATGAAAATTGTCTTTTTAAAAACTTAACCACTAATGTTCCTATTTTGTTACAGTTTCCTTTTTTAAAAATCACACCGATCACACTGGATGTAATTCTTTCCTCATACAATTTTGATAATAGTATTGATTTCAGTGGAATCATTCTTCATTTGCCCGGTTTGAACAGAGAATCAGATTAATTTGGCAAAATTATTTTCTTGCCATATTATAGGAACTTATTACTTTTCCCTGTCAGACATAATCATGATAATTTTAGTAGGGAATAGGTTAAAATAATCTTCATCCAGTTGGGCAAATTGAGTCAGCCTGCTGCTGTGTTATATAGCCCGTCTGTTCTGCCAACTTATTTTTGATGAGCTTCTTAGAAATAGCTGTTTTTATGCCAGTGACTTAGGGTAGGTTTGTGTGTAATTATGCTCTTAGTAACATTGCAAGTATAAAGAAAGAAGGGAAAAAAAAAAGACATAGGTCTTTTATGGGACCTCTTGTAGGCTTCTGTCTCATTATGTTAACAATCTGCCTAGAGAATGGTGTCAGATTTAGAGAGCAGACGAGATTGATTTACTTTTCAGGCCCTTCTACCCAGCCTAATTATTGCGTTACAAATGGCGATTCTTTCACCCCTCTGAAGGAGCACTTTGATTAGTGTCTGCAATGCAGGTGCCAGGGCTTAATACGGTAAGTGCATGTCAACTAGCTTCTTTCATCACATAGTCAAACTGTATAAAAAAAGCCATTGCACAGTAGGAGCTGATACATGGCTTTACCAGAGCTTATAGGAGCTTAAAATGGATAGGGTTAGAACTGCTACAAAATTTGCCATCTTGTTTTGTTTCATTTTTCTGTTGTTATTCGCATAAACAGGAGAAAAAAGGGTAGATGTGAAACAGAAACAAAATTAGTGTGAATAGGTAGTTTGCCATTGTAGAATTTTATTTAAAATTCAGATCAGATTCCTCCCTTCTCCCTGCCATCAAGACAAGATTGAATGGTTCCTCTCATAAATTAAGTTATAGTTTCAACAAGTTATAGTTTCTTTCTCTCTTCACTGCTCATGTACTTGATGATTTGACTTATTGAAAGGTTTTATTATTAAGCTGATGCTCTTTTTCATTCCTTAAAGATTCATTTATAAATAGCATACTTTTTGTCAGTTGAGAATGATTACGTAAATACAAGCTTGGATCAGTAAACAGGAACACAGGATAATTAGCTCTAATTCCTTAAAAAATTTAGTAATCTTCATTCATGCCAAGTCCAACAGGATTCACTTCAGACACACTAGATTTCTCATTGACTTCTTGCAAGTTTCTCATTTATTTTGTGTGTTCTCTCGTGCTAGAAAAACAGTTCAATTTTTTTCCCACTTTACACACACTAGAGCAAAAAAATATTGAAGATAGCCAGTGTGACATCCTTTTGTAAATAATTTTGCATAGCACTATATATACTATAGATAGTACTATAAAAAAAAAAGGTGGTAGGGGGGTGCAATGGGGAAATTGTAAGAATGCTGCTATTCTGAGTGGCACATAAAGGTGAGGCCCTTGAGATCACTGAAGGGAGTGTGATGTTTCTCAAACACCTGTGTGTTTGAGTTCCTGGCTCAGAGAACACCTGCTTCTTACTCAGCTACCTCATTTCCCTTGGATCCTTATTATGAACTCTGTCAATCCTCATCCCACGTTTAACCAGCATTGCATGTTAATAGGCATCATTTACACCTCAAATGACTTTTCCGTGTTCAATTTGATACACGTTCCTTTTGAATTAAGTCTGAATATATTCTGAATTATGCAAAAATTGATCGGTCTTCTTCTTAGCTATTTGGTGTGCTATTATTTAGTGGTATTTAGTGTAATTATCAGGAAACTGTATCAGTAATCATTGTAATATTCATTACTTATACAACAAATATATCCTATGCCTGTTAATAATGTCTTATAATAATTTCTGTTTTTTCTTAGATTCTTTGAGTTTTAAAGATTTTACTTTCTAATTATGGATCATCCCATGGAGTGTAGCTGTCAAAACCAGTGTTTGTGTTATATAAAAAAATTCTTGCAATTTTAATAAAATAAATGACAATACGGAGCCAAATGTCAAGTCCAACAGGGCTAAGATCTCAGAAAATATAACTGTAAATTGTTGGCAGTCAAGAAATTCATTTTCATATACCCAGGTCAAAATTGTTCCTAATTAAAGTAAAACAATGTGATTATACCTTCACAGTTGAATTCATTGTAGCCACCTGTGTTAAACACAATAGTCTTAACATACATGTGTAGACTTCTTGAGATCAGAAATTAGTGATGAGTAGGAATGTAAGAACTTAGGAAGGAGAGCAGACATTCAACAGAAAAATGTTCATATTTTAAAATTAGTCTACCCTGATCAAGTATTATTTGACTATGGTAATATTGACTCCAAAGCTTTTACTCAACTTTTATGTGAAATCTATTGAAAATATATTCAATATTTTCTCCACTGTCTAGATCTTATCAAACTGCATTTTTAAAAATTTTAGAGACTGATCACGGTCCAGAGGCTGAGTAAACATTTGAATTTTGCAAAAGTATTGTCCTTTCCACTGCTAATTTCTCTTGGAGAACCACTGGCTTTGGATTTTTCAAAAATGAGACATTGAATGGTGCCTGTTTAGAAGGTTTCTTGTAAAATCCTGCAAGGCGTGTATAAGGTACTTTGCAGATTTTTTGGTTTTCTTTTTAAGCTATCTTATGTTATATTCCAGATATTTTCATAACTTCCCATTTTTTTTTGTCCTGTATAGTAGTTCTGGAATGCAACATAGTAGTATAAATAACCTCCTGTAATTTGCATGCCTCTCATAAAGATATTAGGAAGAAATTCCTTACTGTGAGGGTGGTGGGTTACTGGAACAGGTTGCTCAGAGAAGCTGTGGATGCTGAAAATGTTCAAGACCGGGCTGGATAGAGCTCTGAAGCAACCTGGCCTAGTGGAAGGTGTCCCTGCCCATGGCAGAAGGGTTGGAACAAGAGGAACTTTAGGGTCTCTTTTGACCCAACCCATTCTATAATTCTATGAATTCAAATCTTCTATAGGCATGAAGGAATGAAATATTATGTAAACATATTAGAGGTTTTTAATGTATTTTGGTAGACTTGAATCTTAAGGAGATTACTTTGGTCTGAACGTCAAATAGTTAAAGAGCTATTTAAATGCTAATGCTATGCAAAGACCAACATTTTTCATCCAGTTAATAAAAAACAAACAAACAAAAAAACAAAAACAAAACAAAAACAAAAAAACACCAAAACTACAAGCAAGAAAACAAGCATGTAGAGTTATATAATTTAGGTACTACAGAATAAATGCAAGAAAGACAGGAATAAATTATTACTATGATTACTATTGGACATTAACTCTCCTATATTTTCTCGTAAAATTATTTCTATAAATTCATCTTTTTTGTGCATTTTTCTGTACTGACTCACTAAGTCACATGCAGTGTGTGATATAATTTTAGCTTTTGGGGATGGTGCTTATGCTCAGACTGTTTGAAGAATGTGTATCATATACTTGAGAGTAATTTAAAAAACAATCATAAAGGGGCAGTGCCACCCTGACATATGCATCTTGCAGCAGAATGAGTTTGAAATTTGGTTTCATAAGCTTTTAATGAAGTAGTAGACAGGAATTTTAAAAAAGCACACTTTCTCACATGTACTGAAAAAAACCTTACAGTAAATGGGAAGAGAATTTGACCACATATTTTCAGCATTGTAGCTAACTAAATAAGAAAATCCAGCTTAATCTCCAGACTTGGGAATTTTAATTCAAACTTTTGATTCAGATTAGGCAATTACTTATTCTTTGCACTTATCTGCTCAAACTAAAGTATGAGGAGTTTCAAAGCTGCAGCAACATTTTATCATGCTTGCAACGCTAATTACAACATAGCTTTTTTCAATTGCATGAGAACACAAAGATCATCTGTGTCATCATTCCTGCTTGATGCATAATTATGACCCAGTGCTTTAATTTGAATTGTCCAAAGGAAGGTTGAATTAACTTCCTTGCCAGTAAATATAACAGCTGGGATTCTGTTAGTTCCCTGCAGAGATCTCCAGGCAATATTTATCAGAAATTTCAAGTGAAAAATAAACTGTTGTGCTATAGCAGTCAATCTTCACAGTGCTATGTGTACAGCTGTAATAAGTGGCAATATACAGTTAAACAGTGTGAATTTGATCTTGTTACACCTTTCCTATCAATACCACTCGCACATTTCATGTTCTGATGCACATTTACTTCCTAAATACAATTTTTATGGGAATGTGTAGCACATCCTTATGTAGAAACCAACTATGTTTGGGGTTTTTTGAACTCAAGAGTTCTTTTCCAAAAGAAGTTAGTGCTGATAACAGAAGCATTGATGCTTACATTTATAGCATTGATGTTTATGGCTCTATCTCTGTGTATTCACATATTTCCGATTTGAGTTTTTAGCCCCTTGAAAATAACCTTAGTCCAAAGTTGTTAATGTGCTCCTAGCTTAAGGACATCTTGAAGGTTAGCTAGGGAGCCTTGCGCTGGCTTTCTCAGGTTAGGAGGTACAGTAATCTTTCCGCCGTGCAGAGACACTTTGAAGCAATAGCAACAAACCCCAGAGCAATCTTAGTGACAGCAGCGCGGGTCCTGCCGAAGCGGGGCAGCTGCGGGAGCGAGCTGCGGCTCCGTGCGCGCCGCGCCAGCCGCGCTCCTCTGCTGCAAGGCGCCGAACTGTTTTGTCAACAGCTCCATCTGCAGCCCGTGGACAGCCGGGAGCCGCGCTGCCAGCGCGACACAGCTGTCTGGCAAAATTGGGGTTGAAGGGCAACACCTTAAAACACCTTTTTGCGGTTGAAATTTTGGCACTGTCAGGTTTTATATGATTTCTGAGAGTATAGCCGTAGGCTCTGTCAACGGGAGCTCACTGGGAAAGAGGCAGGGAGGGAGCAAAAGGAGAAACGAGGCGTCAGGGCTGCCGAGGGCCTGCAAGCAGGCACAGCAAACTCTCCAGTCAGCTCTTTAAATATGTACACAGCAAATTAACCTGGATGTATGATATTATTTTTTTCTTCCTATTTCTTTCTGCAAATATGCTTTTATTTGCAAAGGCCAGTCCTATGCTTTTGGTACCATGTCCCTTGTGTGACGTGACCGTGAGAATGGTGCAACTCTGCCAACAGTACGATTCCAGTGGTGTATTGGGTATTGCCAGCAGTGGAGAAGTCTGAAGGTTTCCTTCAGAGTATGGGGCAAAAATTAACATTTATACCCAGGGTCTGTAGTCTGGAAACACTAGAGGGCTGTAGAAGTCTTTTCTAGTCACCTACAGGTGACAGGGGGTTTTGGTATTGGTTGGTTTGGTTGGTTATTTGCGTTGGTTTTTTTTTTCCTGGGGTGTGAAAGTGGTACTGCTAATGGAGGTACTTGGGCAGGGCAGACAGTAGGAATGAACATGCTAAGCAGCTTTCAAACTGGCATTGGTTTTAAATGTCTTTCAATTATAAGAATGAAAGGAGTTAATCTATAAGTGAATATCTTTATACGTCCTGACTTTTAACAACGTAGGAATTGTCATCACTTTGTAGAATCATTCAGCATAACATTTGTCTCTTCCTCACTTTATTTCATACTTTATTGATAGCAAGTGGATGTAGGTTTGTGTTTTGTTTTGTTTTTTTTTTTTAATTTGTTTGCTTGTTTGCTTGTTGGGGTGTTGTTTTTTTTTTTTTTTTTTTGTGGGGTGGAGGTGGATTGCACTTTCATGCATGGAGTTATTTCTAATTCTTCCATCTCTGTATGTAAGGTGTTAAAAGGCTGTATGTTGTCTTTAGAACACCTTCAGATATCTTTTTTGACCTATTGGTGCTCTTGACAAATTAAAATGCCATTCACAATGGACAGGAACATTAGTCAGTAGGCAACAGTCATTCCCTGTCCACAGAACACAGTACACAGAAAGCCTTCTCTTCCCCTTTTCAGTCCTCATGACAGCAATTGCTCCTACATGTCTGTATAGATGGGTGGGACTTTGGTATGTTCTAAAGATTAACAAATTTAGATCTCTTCAGATAGGTGTGGAAGTGAATTCTACAGTGAAAGAGCACTCATATACCTTGTCATTATTTCCCTATCTTTCACTCAAAGGTGCTTCAGAGGTGTCTGTAATCTTAACTCATGGGGAGTGACTCAGTCTCTCAAAAAAGCAGGCTTCAAGTCATTTTGGGCTTTACAGGTCAAAAACAGCACTTCAAACTCCACTTGAAAAACAACGGGCAGCCAGAGCAGATTTGGAGAGCAGATGTCAAATGCTCATAAAGGGATACAAAGCATATCAAGCAGAATAGCACCTTCCTATAACAGAATGTTTCCAGGTTGATATAGTGTGAGACCCAATGTAGGGTTTATATTAGCAGCCAGATAGCTACTTGCTAAATATATGTTTGCAAATGCTAAATTTTGATAGCATATTATAACACAGAAATATAATTATGCATTAAGAGTTTTTCCTCTTAATTTTCTGTGTTACAAGGTCATGTAAGAGTGCACTCAGAAGGGAGCAACGTTGCTCAGTATACTTCAGTTTCACCTAAAAAGAAGCCACCTCTATTCAAAACTCCACTCACTTGGCATTGTTCTTTTCATTGTCTCTTTGAGAAAACATCAAGAATTGTATTATACAGCCTTGGATATCCCAAATAAGATGTGAGAAATTCAGAAGAAGAAGAAATTGCTCCTGCATATTCTTCTGATCTGAAAGTCTTCCACAAGTCCTTGCGTAGTTGTAAGTTTTGTATATTATAAGTAGAACTATTTTTCTGGAAATAATTCCCCTTCATTTCAGAGATAGTGAATTTAAAAAGTACCTATTCATTTTCACACGTTATATTTTAAGATCCCTTAATAACATGCTGTATGAACAATACTAATTAGTATATTCAGATTCTGATCTTAGATCAACCCTTCTTTTTAAATGCAAATATTTTCCCCCATTTTTATCACTATAATATTGCCATATATTTAATTTATTCTACCTGCTTTATTTTTGGAAACTGCAACAGGTTGTTTGCTTTGCTTAGGTGGCTCAGGATGTACAAACCATGGCCAGTTTTCCAAGCACCTAGCTGGCATGAGAACTTAGTATGCATAACAAACTCAACCAATCCATGCCTGTATTATTTGTGAGGCCATTTTACACCATGAAGAAACTCAGATGTCTCTCAAGTAGGGAGTGGCAGCTCTTACGAATGTGTGTTGACACAACATGACATTTTAACATAGGTGGTAAAAAATGCAGCATCCAGTCTACTACATCTCTGTTATGATTTCTATGGTCACCTTGTTAATAATGTTTGTTTGTTTATTTGTTTGGGAGGGTTTGTTTAATTTTGTTGTTGTTGTTTTGTTTTGTTTTTCTTTTGCAGATTATAATTATGTGAATTTTGTTTCAAGCTAGCATAGAACAGCAAAGCTTTTGCTACTGTTTTCAAATGTCAAAATACAGTGCTAGTAGGGTTTGTTATAAACTATTGCTGCCAGGTGTTCATTACAAGAGACGAAAACAATAGGTACTCAATCTGGGTAAAGGGGGAAAAGAAATCTTACAAACCTGGAAACAAATCAAAGTTAGATCTATCCCAGCAATTCTTTGTATTTTCTTCCTGTTAAGAATAGATTGTCGCAGTGAACAAGCAAAGTGGGATGCTCTTTTACTAAACTGTCCAGAGAAGGAAAAGTTAAAAATATATAGCAGATTCCTGCTATCACTGCAGCTAAATGGAAATGTTGGGACAATGTAGTTCAGGTTTGCAAACTGTTGCATATTTTATTTTGATTTAATGGTGCATACAGTACCTGGAATGTTTCTAGGGAGTTTGGAAATCCACTAAGCTGATTAAGGAGCATCAGGTCTTATTTAACTATATTTTTGCTTGGCATCAAGCAGGGCTTAATATCATTCTGGATGATCTTGTTGAGCTCTTTGTAACATTACTGCATTACTGATGTAATAACTTACTGGAGATAAAAAGTAATGTGATATTCTTTTATTGATTTTTCTGACCTTGTAGCTCTTTCCACAGCATCAAGTGTGAATAGTATGACCAAACGGCTTCATATTTGAATATAAAAATAAAGTACAAAGTAAACTTTCCAACTTGAAGAAAATTAACCTGGAGAGTATTTGTGCTATATGAGGGAAATTGGTTCTTGTTTCTTTGCTACTTTGCATGTTGAAGAATTAAATCATAATGCTCATTGTATTAGTAATGGTTCAGTTTTCTGGTGCCACATACTTTGGTAAGTGGTAGGTAACAAGGACATAATCATCTAATTCTGATCAAACTTGGTTAACTGATTTCCACTGTGAGTGCTGCAAAATCCTGGGAAGTTGGACCCTATTTAGAAATAGAAAACTACTGCTTCAGAAAAGCAGTCACTTTCACAAAGTGAAAAAATTTTGCAGAGAGTAATACTGGATAAACAATGGAATGTGAGCTCACAAAAATGAAAGGTTTTTAAAGATGTGACTATGCAAATATTGGGTAAGACTTAGCAGATTATATTGTCCCAGCTCTTGGCAATTAGTATGACTCCTTCGTGAATATTGTGTCCTATTCCGGTGCCATAGGTTAGGAAAACAAAACAGAAAATGTCAAAGGAGCACGAAGAAATGATTGAAAGGACTGGAACACGTGCTTTGCAATGAAAAGCCGATCTTAGTCTAAAGAAAGAAAAGTAGACTTAGACATTTGATTAGAAGCTATAAATACCTATACCGAGAACAAGAATTTGTTAATGCTGGTCTATTAAGTCCGTAGGCAGGAAAATGTTGGCATGTAGTGGCTAAAAGCAGAATATAGACCAAATTAAACTAAAAATAAGGTGGATATTTTAACTAATCCTGGAAACTGTTTTCTGATGCAATTGATAGATTTTCTGTCACTGGAAATAAAAATATGACTTTTATTCATTTTCTTCCTTTAAAGATATAGTCTATGTCAAGCAAAAATATTGAATTTGAAGCAGAAATAATTGAAGTGTAGTATCTATAACATACAGGAAGTCAAATAACCGCAATATTTCCTGTCTTTAGAAGTGCATTAACCTAAAATAGAAAGCATGCACACTTTCTGTTTCTTTTCATTTCCTTTCTATATCCTAGCTGTTAAACTACATGCCAATTTGTTGTCTACTCCTGAAAATACTGTGTGTGTAGAGAGCTTCCACTTATGTCAATAAGATTAGGGGATCTTAAGGTCATACCCTTCATATAAAATATAATTTATTTGGATATTGGCTACCGTCCAGCTGATACCATAACAAATTCTACTTACCTGAAAGCATACCGATTTTTTAAATTCCAGTCAAGAATGTATAGCATTGCACAGGTGACCAAATGTATTATGGGAGAAGTTTATCTTTCTATAGAGGATTTCATACTACGCTTCCCCAGGGGCAAAATGCTAGATTGATTTGATGGACCAGTTTACCATAGCAAATTGCATATTCTACAAGCACTTTTGACCAAGAGTTACTGTCTGTAGTGTACCATCTGTTAAAAGTCTGATATCTCTAAATTTAGATGATCGGTGCAGTCAATTTAGATAGTAAATTATTCATTTAAACACTGTAGTGGACACTTCACCACATGAAAGCCTGCCTCTGCTTCTTCTGAAATTTTAGTTAAGTAGGATAGAAAACTGGTGGATAAAAGCAAATTTAGTTTTCAGTATTTGGAACTGATACAATTACCTCCATCCACAGAAAACCATGTATCAGTAGAATGGCACTTATAATATACAAATACACTAATATTAAATTATGTGTGCACAATAATAATAAATAATTGTGTACAAATACACAATTAATAATAAATTTCACTATATAATATTAATATACTAATTTGACACTCAACCCCATAAGTTATGAAGAATGAACTCAGGCCCTGCAAACCTTTACATTACTTTGGGTAGACAGTTTGTAGGACATAACACCACACAATATATATCTTTAAAATGCTGTGTCCTGAAAATGGGAGAAAGCAACACATAATGTGCAACTGCACATTATTTAAATTTTGCTTTCCTATTACCTCTTTGTCCTTGTATTCAGTGGGGTATTGTGTAACTTTTTTGAGGACAACGGCTAGTGACAAGCCTGACTAGCTGGTTAAGCCCTGTAAGTTGACAGCGTGTCTGGGCTAGACTGGTGCTAGGCCAGTAGTTTGTGACTGCCCAGTGGGCCAAAAAATAAAAATTGTAAGTGTCTAATAGGCTTGCTATGAAAATTGTAGTTTTCTTGACTGTAGGATTTAAAGACAGCCCAATCCTAAAATCCTAACCCCAAATTTAAATGACAGCTGCAGACTGAGCTAATAAATTAGTAGTGGTAGGAAAAGGAGTACAGGATTTAAACTGAAAGAGGGTAGGCTTAGATTAGATATTAAAAAGAAATTCTTTACTGAGAGGGTGCTGAGGCACTGGAACAGGTTGCCCAGAAAAGCTGTAGATGCCCCATCCCTGGAGTTCTGATCAACCTGGTCTAGTGGAAAAAGATGTCCCTGCCCATGGCTGGGGGACCCGAGCAAAGTGATCTGTAAGCTTCCTCCTGACCCAAAGGACCCTCTGATTCTTACAGGTATTCTGCGTCTGACTCATAACATTTTTTTCTGTCAATTGTTTTTTAAGTCATCTAAGTACCAATAGAGAAGAAAACATCAGAAGCAGAGGGTGGGGTTTTGGTTTCTTTTCAGCTTCCTCTTTGACAACCTTGAGACAAGATGGACTGTACCCTCTCATGTTCTCTGCTTCTGTCTCAGCATTTCAGGTTTTGCCTTTTTCAACTATCTGAAACAGGCTTTGCTGGCACTGTGGACCCATACATGCTGCCTATCAGCAGCTTCAAAGCCTTTGTAAGCCTCATATCTAAGTAATGATGGCATTGCTAAGTAACTTTGAAAGGTAGAAGTGAAACACATGTAGTACATTAGGAAATATCAGTGCTGTTTCAGATATAATTCATGCTGGAGAATTAAGGAAGTAGCTCAGAGCTGACACGTTTTCAGGATCATCCACAGGAGCTGGTGGATGGTCTGTTACTCAGGCGTATGAAGGCAGGGTGGGCAGTACTTTCAGTTAGTGTGATGGATAGTAGCTCTGTGATGTATAGTAGTACTATCACATAATATATAGGACTCACATGCTTGATTCCCTGTTCAACAGTCTTGCATAATAATTTGTTAATTTTTTAAGCTTTGTTGTTAATGACCTGTTAATGTTATGTTATGACCTGTATGGTATGATAATACAACGATGGTATGGTGTGTGCTGCCACTGATCTCTCTTTCTTTCTGGGGATAGATGTTTCTGAGAGAATTTTCAAATCAGGAACATTGATATTCTTAAGCTAAAAATGTAGCTCTAATGAAAAATTTTATTTGAAGTTATGTGGACAGCACACTGAAATATCTGTTGCTGATTTGGATATATGTGTCTCTGAGAGGGCAGTGTTTACATAGGTGTTAAATAAAAATGTAAAGATAATGTACATAAAACTCAATCATAAAAGCAGAATTCTATAATGTTTAATTATGTGTGTGCTTTTCTGTTTTCTTTCCTTCAAGATTAATGATGAAAAATATTTGTCCAATAAGAAGTCTCCTTATTTAGCATATAAGTGAAAAAAACTGGAATGTGTGGCTTGTTGGAGGGAGGAAAATTATTGGCATTTTTAAAAAAGTAACTACAGACTGCATGTACATAATTATGAAACACTAATTACTTAAAGGTCACAGAAAGAGTTTTCAGGGTTTTTTTTAATATCCCACGGTTTCTTTTTTTATAAAGCATAGTAATTAAATTCCCTATCAACCATTTTCATGTGGTGTCATTTTACTGCATTATTCTAAATAGAAATATGGTGAATTTATGCTGGTATAGGAATGCTTATTCTGCTATTTGCTATTTTTGCTGATTGACACATGTCTGGAAGACACCTTAAGAAACAATATAATTAGTCTATTTGCATTGCCTGGAATTAGGTGACCTTTGGTTTTGACAGTAATTAGACTATCCCTGCTGTACGCTGTTACTTGCTGTTAGTCACTAACCAGGCAGAAAAGGAGTCCAAGCAGCTCATTTAGTGAGCTACAAAAGCTTTTCAAATGTCATTAAAATGAACAGGAAATTATAATTAATAGTACAGTCTCATTTTATGGATGTGTCCCACAGATAAAACATGGCTAGAGCAGTCATTTATTTAGCTGAAAACCCCCTTAAAATAAAGGAGTTTTCTCAAGTGCTACAGCACCTGAAAGCATGTGAGTGTTCTGAGTGTTATCTTCTCAGGACTTATGTATGTAGGTGTACTTCATAACCTTGGTTCTCCAAGGGTACTGAAAAATGCACATAGCTGTATATTTTATTTCTATAATCCAAAGCCACATCTCTTGTATCCATCTCTTATACAATGCTTCATTATTATTTGTTTTTGTTTGTTTGTAAAAGATACTAAAAGGCAATATGGTACATTTTTGAGCAATATTTTTGACACTATTCAAAGTGACTAGGAAAATCTCTAAAAACCAAATCCCCAGGTACTTGCATGCTTGATCATACATGGATGATATCCTCCTGCATGATTCCAGCCCTGCAATAAGATAAATCTAGGTTGCCATTACAACAAATTAAAGGTTCACGCTTTCCTTTCCAGCAGCTAATTGAGGCACCCAAGTTGATAGACTGGACTAAATAGACTCCTAGATTAGGTCTCGCCTTTGTGCTTCAAGTTGCATGGTAGAATGATTCAAAATTCTAAGGTACCTGTAGTAAATGGTTCAACAGAACTGAATTTTACACAAAAGATCAGGACTGTGTTGAAGATTTACCAGTAAGTAATGACTACATTGGATAACCCAGTTAAGATAATTGATCTATGCGTTTTTGTGATCCATTTGTAGCACTGTAGCTACAGATGACAAATGAGGCATATTCATAGCCCAGGATTAAAAATCAGAAATGACCACATTCAACTAACTTCTCTGATATGCTCCTATTTTGTTGATCACAATGGTTGTGGGTTAAAAGTCCTTTCCATTCATGAATGATGAATGTGGGACTGAAAGGGTTGAAAATAGAAGACTGGCCAGGAGAAAGAGTTGTTTTTAGAATTGTATTTTGCTCAATATGACCTTGCATCTGGGGGATGCTAAGAATATTCAGTCACATTGTTTTCTGTCTTTCTTGGGAAGTGGCATTTCTGAAGAAGATAACAGAATGCTGTAAGAACCTAAAAAGCATTCTTCACAGGCCTAGCCCTGTGACATAAAGGGAGGAGGGAGATAAGAAGCTTGGAGATTGTAAAACACAGCCTCATGAAGAATTGTGCCTGCTCCAGAACTTTTGGTATATGAGCCAGGAATGGTGGAGAGCTTTTTGCCCCTGCTAAGATGGAATAAGCTTCAGCTGTTGATTGTGGCCATCTTGGTATTACCTGAATATATTTGGTTCACACGAAAACTGTGGTTTTTTCAGAAGACTGGTGGAACCTTTTTAGAGGGGGGTTAAAAACATCAATCCTTAATATTTTTGTGATATTAGTATAAATATATATTATCTATTTTTATATAAATGTCAGAAGAACTGTACTCTTAGCTGAGTGCATTGTATATCTAGTATAGCTCTGCATGCAATTTTATGTTTCTGGTTTCATAAATAAGCATCAGATGTTAAGGATTTAATTTAAATTCAAATGAATGTTAACATAATGTAGAATTAAATGCATTTGAATTAAGTGATTTTTAATCTAAAGCAGCAGATATGATTTTCACTGCTGACACCACTGCTTCAAGTCCTCAGCCAGCAAGTGGTTTGGAAAGGTCAGCAAGTTGAATTTTCTTCTTAGGAAAAAAAGATTTATTCTACCTTATTGAAAACATCCAAGTCCTACATCTTAGAGCTCTCATCTTTCTGTGGCCAAAAGAAATAAAGTAGATTTACTGTTCTGTAATCTACAGATGCCTGTTTCTCTCTGCAACTATTTGTGCTTCTGAATAAAAAGTTAAGGGTAAGGTATCTAGGATGTCTAATTTCAATGTAAACATCTGATTTTAAATTTCAAGTCTGAAGTACATTGGTCATGCCATCCTCTAAACTCTGACAACTGTGTCTGAGTATCATCCAAGAGCTCAGCTGAAAGAAAAGCTAACTTCAGCTCCTCATATTGCAGTTCTGTATAGTCAACCCCCCCACCAAGTTCACTGAAAGAAGGCCAGAGACCCATGTTACCGTGCCACCCTATCTTTCAATTGTTTGGGGGTTTTTTTCCTATCTTTTTAATCAAGAAGCCATTTTATTAGAGGTCCATGTACAGGTGTTCCTCATTCACTTGCTGAAAGGGTTAAAACTTTACAGTGTCACAGCTAAGACTTCTAAAAACTCAAAGGACCTGAATCAGTTTTGACAGTAACAGCAGACAGGTGGTCGCAAAAATGCAAAACTAATTTAGAGCATTCAGGACTTGCTATTAAAAACAGAAGCTTGACAGGTTGCAAACTTTTTTTCCTCAGGATTGAAAGAAAACTTTTTCTTGACATTCTACAGTCTTTTGAAACACTAGTTCGGTGAGATGTCAAACTTACAAATGGAGCATTCAATATAAAATGGTTATTTTCACTTTTTTTTAATCTGTATTAGTAAATTTGATTTTTTAAAAATACCAATCACAGGAAAAATCCAGTTATCTATAAAATTGAATCATGTGGATGCATGCCAAGAGCACTGTTGGCAGAGAGCTAGACTTTAATAGATTCAACTGTCTGAAAAATCAGACACCTTATAATTGTCTGATGAAGCAGAAAGATATAGGCATGTCAATAGACTGCTTACCCTGACCCATTTTAGATATATTTGTATCTAAATACAATCCCATCATAATTTTTTTCATTAATTTTTGACAAGATATATCAGTTACATTGAACTGGGTTTGCACAATGAGCTAAGATCCCGTCCTTAATTTTATTAACTATTGTTTGCTGAGTTTCACATTGTTTGACTGCCAGTGGTGAAATATATGAAATTTTGCCCGTCATTTAAGGTATAAGAATGGAAAGCAGAGCCTCTACAATGTGACTCAACCCTGAGACAATGATACTTAGTTATAGTAGTTCATTAATTGCTCAAAAATTTGATCTCTATACTGAAGCAAGAAATCTGAAATTCTTAAATTGTTCTCAAGTGAGGACTGCTTTGAATGATCTCTGACCAGACTTGAGCAAACAGCCACATTTGGCTGAAGAAAAGGAAAACAAAGAAAACATAGATTCTTTCCTTATATTAACCTGAAAATACCTCTTAAGGCTACTTTAGGAATTTTCCCATACAGCCACATCATTTTACTTCATAAATTGCCAAACATATTGATGATAATGTTTCATTTTGATAGTGAGAAAATATATAATGTAGAAGTGAGGGGCTGGGAGTAAAGCTTTAGAGTAACTGATTGAGTGCCATATCATGTTAATTTCCTTCTTGAACAGATTTTTGTGTTTGTCACTTCAAGTTTACTGAATCCTTTATTTTTTGAACTGCTGGGTGAAGGTAAATGATGTTGAATAACCTAATTTAAAACAACATTATTATAAGCAAATTCAACTGAAAATATATTTCTAGCTGAGGGTTAAAATAATGCAGGCTGTTACTCTTTTCTGTGTATTTTATTTTGGTAGCATTCTATGGATTTGTGGAAATATGAAAAGAAGCACACACACACAAACATCCCTTTTCACAGAATCCCAAACTGTAATTTCAGTACATTCCCTGGATAAGGAGACATAAATACATATATTTATGAATATTTTGTGTAATATAAAATCTTAGTGCAGATTTCTGAAGTGGGGTCTGTCCACGTTTAAAAAGACATGTAACTACACAGATATAATGGCTATGAAACGAGGAAGTATTTTTTCAAGTATCTTTTAGGCTAGATTATTAGCAGGAGTGGAAAATGAAAGCTTTATAGATGTAATTAAAATTTTTAAAAAATTAAAACATATACTTTAATAATTTGTAATGATTTCCTGTTTGGTTAAGAAGGCTTTGAAGGACACTTTTGGGGTTTTTTTTTGGTGTTGGGAAAGTGTATTATCTACAAACAACCTCCCTCAACTATGGCTGGTGTTGAAGTTACAGTTATATTAATGTCATCTCTGTTAAACCTGTTAGGGTAACTGTTGCACACTAGGGGTTAGTCGAGCATGGAAAGTGGTCTTGTTTCTTGTGCACAGCATTTATAATTTATTCAAGTTTAAAATTGCTTGGAATAAGCCACATGGAATTTACATTCAGTATTTTCAAATTCATTAAGGGCAAAAGATTATTGTCTTTTCATCACTTCCAGCTGAGACAATTTATTTTCATAATCAAAATCTTAAAATATAATTTCTTTATAAAGGAGGTGAAAATGTCTCAAATTGTAGCCCACAAAAGATTCTGAATGTTAAACCTACTAGAAAACTATACAAAATACTGTCCACCTTTTCCATTTCTTTATAATATAGAATTGTTACAGGGGAAACAGTAATGGGATATGCTTGTATATAGAAGACCTAAATGCACAACAAAGATGGCTGTAGAAAATGTTTGTGAACTTGGGATTTTTTCATTTGTAAGGAGTGGGGAATTTTTTCTCACCAAAAAGGACAAAAAAAGTGATACAAAGTTGTCTTTGCTGTAGTAATTTTAAAAAGACAATTAATTTCTTGCAATAGCTTTTTAAAATTTAGCTTCTGAAATGACTTGATTCAGTAGGAAGTGATTATTATGTCAGTATTATTATTATGATATTATGTCATGAATTTTCTAGTTCTCTACAAACACCCACAGATGCATTTCTGAGAGTATCTTTAGCTCAGAAGTCTGTGAAATTAGAAATTTAGGAAAAAAACCAAAAATATTTACTGACCCTTAGCTACAAAGTTATCTAAATGCTTTATTAAATTCTATACTTGCTCTGGAAGTACTGAGAAGGGGATTAAGCCTATAGTTTGGCTAAGGATTTTATTTTAAAATTATTTACTAGCATTATCTCAAAGCTATTGCAACTACCTCACCCCCTGCAAAACAAAGCAAGAAGTCAATATCGAACATTTTGTTATCCTCAGATTTTAGTTTCTATATTTCTTATAATAATAAGGATGGAATTTGCAACAGCTAAAATATGGATGCATACAAGGTATCCATTCTATTTTATACATAAATATTGTAATTGAAGTAACCCACATTAATTTAGAGAATTTATAGCAAATCTCAAGGTGCTCATTACTCTTTTAACCTGCAATATTTTTAAATACTAAAAGGAAATGGATCTAGAGTATTTCATCTGCAACCATTTTCCCTTCTGTATTTCTCATTCTACCAAGTAAGAAACAGCATATTCAGAAGTTCTTTGAAAGTTATTAAAACAAAGTGTCATTGACAGCCTAAGATGTTAAAATAGAAAGTTGTCACTGACATTTTACCTATGCAAAAAGAGATTTCTAATCTCAAGATGTGGAGATAAAAAATGACAGATAAATGGTAAATAGAAGTACAGTATAAAGGTGTCACTTCTCTTTTGCATCTCCAGCTGCTTTCCTTCTCAGCCTTATTCAAATTTATTGCTGATTCTTTTCAAGGCTATAAAATCCTGGAGTGTAACACAACCTCACATAATGCTTCTCTCAACTTTTATAGTAGAGGTATGATTTACTATTGCAGTAAAACTCTGCTATCAAGTATTTTCTCACTGATTTTATCTCTTCTGTTGATGAATAAAATGTAAAATGAGATTCCCATATGAATATATAATTGAAGGCAAAGTTACTTATTGCAAACTATTTTGGGAAGCAAAATAGATTTAGATGTGTTAGTTTAACACTGACACAAGTGTCTCATGATGTGTAATTCTCATCTTTGATATCCAGGAGCTTCAGAATTAAAGCACAATGTTAAAGGAAAAAAAAATATACAAAAACCCAGAGGACTTTGAATCTGTGATTGTAGGGACATACAGTATTTTCTGTGTTTGATTTCTGTATCAAACAATTGAATAATTACTTCTCTTTTCATCGTAGAGTTCAAATCTAGCCCAAAAGCAATATTGTCCAAGCTGTTTCTATATATTTCAGTTATGTTTGACTTTTTTTTATTAGGAGTTACATTCCTAAATGATAGAAATCAGAATTCTTTCCAAAGAAAAAGACATAAACCCTTCTATTCATACAAAAATTTTCATGCACCAACAAAGTAGGTTTAACACCTGCTCACTTTCCACTTTATTCATTACCCATTACTTTTGCAATACTTTTCTCATCAATGTTGCATGATGATACAAATAGAAGGATAAAATTAAGAAAGAAAGAAAGAAAAAAACCCAGAATGTACAGTGCTGTTTATTTCCTGCAGATGTGAGTGCTTTGAATGCCACATCTTAGAAGCTTTGGCATCCATTAAACATGCTACCCCCTGTGGCTTAAAAGCAGGTTTGGTTGATACTAAATTCAGTGAGTTTTTTTGCACAGGTCTGTATGGTGGAGTTGCAATTTAGCGTAAAAGAACAGCTTGTAGCCTGAAATGTGTGGCATGCAGAAACTGTGAGATGCACAGTGTGGACATAGAGAAGGGAGTATGTTCTGACTCCCGTGTGCAAGGATTTCTGCATGGAACTAACCTAGGCATGAATGGAGATGGTACATACCCTGCTGAGTTGCCTTTTGTGCTTTTATTGCAGTGCTCATACCGGACTTACACACTGTTTCTCTGCTGGTTTCTCTTCTGAGATGAACAGTAGGAGCTGCACTTACTATTTCCTACCAATTCTTTTTCCTGTTTGCTGCCCTGTCAGATTTACTTGAAAGAATTTTCGGAGCAGTGGAAAAAATGTTACAAGAGGGCTGCCATTTATAAGAAGCCTTTTTATTAGGGTTTTTTGAAGGCTCTTTTTTTTTTTTTTTTTTATGAATGATCTCCAGCTTTTGAAATGTCTTTTCCTTCTGAATTGGAGCTAAATCTGAAAATTCATATGAAGGGATTTAAAAAAATAATTTCAGTTTAATCACTTTTATTTAAATTCTATTTTGTACTGTAATACACAGAATAATATAAATAGAAAATTAACAGGATGACAGTTCATGTCTGCCTGTGACAGCATGGTTTGGGATTTGCTAACCTAGTAGATCTCTTTCAATTCTGTGAATAGTAATTTCAGAAGAAAGGATTAAAGACAGTCATCATCATCAGCTTTTTGCTTCTTTAAAACAAAATTTCAGCAAAATTACAACACTCTGTGAGCTATTTCACTGTTCCAGTAGAAAATATGTTTAATATACATTTTTAAAAATTACTTGTAGAAGTAGACTGCCATTTTGTAACAAAGGTGTATGCAGAGCAGCATTTTGAGTTTGTGCCAGCTTTTTTCTTCAGGATTGCTAGAAGGTGAAATTGTGCTGATAACCTTGAATTGCTCTTATAAATCAGTAATCCAATAACAACCTTCTACCTGCATTTTTCTTCCCCTTCCTATGGGGTTTTAATTTAGAGTGAATGAATGAACCACCTAATTTTTTAGTGAACTGCATCATTTGCAGACAGGAAATGCAGTGGTGCCTTGTGGAGGCTGACCAGGAACAGAGACTAGATGGAGGTAAAGAATAAGGTAGGGATTTATTAAAATGCCTCAATGGATACACCTTGGGCAGCACAAGAGCCCAGCCAGGGCTATACCCAAGATGAACCCAGAATGGTCACAAGATAGACAACTGGCCATGAGATCCCTCACTTTTATAAGTTCTGGCCCATTTGCATATTGGAGTTAATTGTCCAATTATAGCTTTAGGTTATGAAGTCCCATCCTTCTTGTTTGTCTCTCTTCAGTCCACATTGTTTATGCCCTTGGGCCTGAGATTTGGATTGGTTGTCCTTGGTCCCAAGCGAGGAAATGAATTGTTTTTTCTACCTACTCTGTGAAGAGAGCTTACCATCCCCTAATATGAAGCTCAGAACTACACACTAAAGCAGTACAGAATCTGAAAAATACAAAAGCTAAAACCTGAGGTGTCGGCAGGGTGCAGACCAGAGGACTGTGCCTGTACTGCCTTGTAGCCCTGTAGAAGCCAGCAGAGGATTTGAATTACAAAACACAATAGCAAACAGGACTGCTATACTGAAGCATTCTACTCAGACTTTTCCTAGCTAAGTATTACTTACCAAAAGACAAGAGGCTTATATAAGTACTTAATAACTCTATCTCAGGAACATTGTAATAACAAGCTTTGAGAAAGGAGATTTTAATTACAACTATTTGAGAAATTAGAACCTGTGGCAAAGAAAAGGGAAGAGGCTGATCTGAAGTTAGAAAGCAGAGCAGGGTATTAAATTCATGATTCACAATTTTTAGTCCCTACAGTAAATGCCTTAACACCGGAGGTGTGTATAAATCACTTATCTCACTTAATCAATTGTCCTCCATTGCAGAGGAGTTTGGATTAGTAGCATCTGTTTTTCTCATTTTCTGTCTGCCTTTGGCAAAAAGCTTAGTCTTCTGAGAACCAAAGTGCTAACTAAAGTCTTTGGGCTTAATTTAAGAGCTTGTGGTTGAAGCTTAATGGTTTATGATACATGGGAGGTCAGAGCAGATGATCTAATAGACCCCTCTCACCTTAAACCATATGAAACTACGTAGACTTCTGAGATATGATAAAGCTAGAGCCAGTGTCACAGATCACAATGATAAATGCTGAACAAAACCTTCTGCTTGGCTGCAGCCTGAGAACAGGGCTGACTATGAACATCCCAGTGCTATGAAGAGATTCAGTCTGCCCCTGTATGGCAGAGAAGAGCAGCAGTGAAGGAATCTGAAATAGCTTCAACTCATTTTATAGCTGGCATGTTTTGTGAAAAAGAGATTTGTTGGAAAGTAAGCTCATACTTAAAGGAAGTATGTTAAATGCTTAGTGTTTCAAGAATGGGATTCATCTAAATGAAAAGCTCAGTTTCTTATCAAAGGAACAAAAACTGTTAGGTACAGAGGACATTGATTCTTTTCCAGAGTCTTTTGGCTTGGTTCAGCTAATAGATTCTGTTGAAAAAAATCTGAGAGTCTGAAGTAAGGGACTGAGTTCATTATGACCACTGAGCTGAGAAATTTCTGAAAAACACAATGTATGTGAATTTCTAGAAGGGTCTAAACCCATTTCATTGTTATCCTGCATCCTGTATGTTCCAGTGAAAAATGCTGCTTAAGAAAAGGGTTTCATGTCCTTCATTATGGGTGTGTTTCAGTCACAGCAGGCTGGAAGTTCAGGCTCCACTGAAAAGCTACTGCAGAATAGAAGCTAATTAGAAAATGCATCAGAGTTGGAACAGTTTTTGTGTGGAAATAGACCTGCTTTTTGTATACATATTTCAGACAGGAAAAAGCTGCCATTCTCAGATGTGTACAGGCAAAATAAAGATACCTGACAACCATATCTAGCTCCTGAAATATGTGCAGAGGCAGCAGCATTGCATTTCACTCCAGCTGTTGTCATCCTTTCCCCCTGCCCTCTCCTTCACTGAGCAGCATGACTGCTCTTGCTATTGCTTGGAAGATTTACTCAGCAAGTAGGTCTTGTGATGTAGGACGCTGCACTGCTGGCTCTGCTGCCCTTGTGCAGTGAGAAGGGCCTAATACCTTATAAAGATCCAAAGACAGGGATTTAGGGAAGAGGAGTTTTGGATGTAAGATTTGGTTTTGTTGTTTTGGTTTTTTGTCTCTTTTGAACTCAGATTCCTTAGTATTGTCATTACAACATGGAAATGAATGGAGCAGCACCACAGGAGTGGAGGAAGTGTGGTGGAAGAGATGTTGCTGTAATCGAGGTGTAAGATAAGAAGATGGATAAAGATTTCAGTTTTGTAGACATAGATGAGAGATGGCTTTCTTAATCTGTTGGACAGAAAGAGTCCATAAAATTTAGGCAAAATCTGGATGTAAACACGTAGAGAAAGGAACATAGAAACATTGCTTTAAACAACATTGTTTTATCATCACAAACGAAAATAAGAAAACAATCAAAAAACTGCAAAAGCACATTATATTCCCTATAGGTCAGTTCCTACATACAAGCCCAAATTCTAAATGCACAGAATTCCTCAGATGGAAACTATAACTTTCTAAAGAATCACATAATAAAAAGAAAGTGTTTTGCTAGCCAAAATAAAGTTGCTCAAAGAAAAAAAAAAAACCAAAACCAACACACACTTATGTTATCAAAGACAAGTACATATCTAGTGCAAATATCAGGTAAATACTACAGGTAACTACCTAAACAGGGTGTCCAAAGAGAAGCAGCAAATCTGGGGAAGGGTCTGGGGGAGCTGGGGTTGTTTAGCCTGGAGAAAACAAGGCTCAGGGGAGACCTTATTGCTCTATGACTATCTGAAAGGAGGTTGTAGTGAGGTGGAAGTCAATATTTTTCCCAAGTAAGAAGTGACAGGAGAGGATGAAATGGCCTCAAGTGGCACCAGAGGACCTTTAGATTAGCTATTATTAAAAAAGCCTTTACTGGAAGTCTTGGAATGGGCTGCTGTGGAGGCATAGGAGATGTTTAAAAGATGTGCAGTTGTGGCACTTCGGGGCATGGTTTAGTGGTGGACTTAGCAATGTTGGGTTTATGTTTGAACTTAATGATCTTGAAGAACTTTTTCAGACTAAATCATTTAATGATTTTATGAGTCTGTCATTCAGGTGATGCCTTAAGTTTTAGCTTTCATATTTTCCAGATTCTGTACCGCATTAGTATGTAACTCTGAACTTCGTATGAAATGTTAGCAAGTTCTGTACACAGTTCAGTTAGACAAAACAATCCTTTTCCAGAAAGAACCACAGACACTATTGAGCTTCAGGCCCAAAAAGTGTAAATAATAGCAACTTGAGCAGTCTGGGAAGCTGGGACCTCATAACCTGAAGCTGTAATGGACAATTAACCCCAGTATGTAAATAGACCAAAACTTATAAAATTGTGAAAACGTGTGATCCATCACATATTGAGTGTAGCCTCGGCCAGGCTCTTGTACTGCCCAAGGCGTATCCTTTGAAGGCCTTTTCAATAAATATCTACTTTAATAAATACTTACTTTATTCTTTTAAAGCTGTATAGCCTCTGTTCTAATTAGCCTCCCAAGGCATCACAGGAACAGAAAATTTACCCTGAACACCCATATTGACTGAGAGACTGCAAATCTCTTAGTCTCACAAAGAAACTAAAAATATAAAAGCAGCTTCCTGGAATAAATTCACAACTGGCAAAACTGGGATTTTGATGGGATTTCAACAACATATGGTTGGCTGACAAAAATTTCAAGCAGAATCACAGAATATTCTGAATTGGAAGGGACCCACAAGGATCATTGAATCCGACTCAAGTGAATGGGCCATAAAGGTTTGAACCGACAAACATGATGTTATTTGCTCTAACCATCTGAGCAAATTCTGCAGTTTGTTGCTCTTCAACTTACTCACAATTTGTACATAACCTGTTCTTTAGAACACTGTTGTCCAGTTTCCTCCTTTCCGGTTTTTGTGTAGATGGGGACCTGTGTTGTTTGTGATTTCATTCATGGTGATTCTGCTGGTCAGTTGAAATTTGAATTTTTGGTTGTATTAGAAATGGATAATTGTAACAGTAGCATGAAATTGGCCTGGATAGTACAGAACAGCTCTCCTAATAAACATATGGGCATGTTACAAATATTCTATTAAAGGAATGACATTACAATGAAGGGTGGGGGGCTTGGTAGTGTTTGGATTTGGGATTTTTGTTTGTTTGGGGTTTTTGTTTGTTTGTTTTTATTTTTAGGGGTTTTTTTTTTACTTCCTATTAAATTCATCACAATTCCTATTTGTCATTATCCAAAAAAGGAAGAAAAAAATCTACATAAAATTGCACATGAAAACTGAAGGGGACTAAACCACATTTTTACCTATACATTAAAGTAAATGTTGACTTCTGTTATTATGTAAGTGCAGCAGAGTGCAGATAGGGAAAGATTGTGTCTATATACAGATAAATCTTATCCAGCTAAAGAAAATGAACAGCCTTGAAGGACACATTAAATATTTTTTTTTCTCTTTAGCTTTACTAAATATAAATCAGATTTAAGGATTTAAATTTAAAAATGTCAAGCTAACTAAGGTGACTACTACCCTCCCTAATCAAACACCATCAATACGATAAGTCATTCTTGCAGAGGTTACACTGCCTGGCACACTGCCTCTTAGTTCCTGGAAGAGTGATTTCCTTGTCATCTTTTCTGGTGATGAGAAGTGGTGGGGTTTTTTGTTGTTTTTTTGTTTTTTTTTTTCCCACTCTTTGTATTTAGCAGGTGTCAGGATATAGAAATCACTTCTCAGCTGTGCATTTGGGATTCACTTTTTATGTCAGTATTATGCCACTAAAGAGTGTCCACACTGAAGAGATTTTGGGCTGTGTGTGACCTTTATATCCAATCCTACCTTATATTTAAAAGAATTAAACCTCACTGAGGTATTCTCCAAGTTGTGATAGAAATGTCAGAATTTTCCTGAAGAATTTTCTGATTTTACATTTACAAACAGCCCTTTGCCATTTTCTGCCAAGACAGCACATTCTGTTTTCTTCTTATGATTGCTTGCTGCAAGCAAAGGGTTAAATCAATATGAAGATAGTAATTTCAAGCTATAAAAGCAGTATCTGAATCATGGAGTTTAGATTATTTATGCACTTAAATTATTTTTTTGTGTACGCAGGGGTATATGGCAACCACACGTTATTTTGTGTAAATGTGCATATATTGGCAACCACAGGTCATAAGTGCAACTTGATATTAGGCCTTAGCTAAAATACATGTGCTGGTAAGCTGAGCATTTTGAGGTGATGATGGGCTTGGGCACATAAACTTTAACCTTCCCTCAGAGGAACACAATGAAAAACTTCATTGAATTTCTTTCTGGGTGTGAATGGCTAATAAGAACCTTGTGCTGATAATAAAAGACAACCCAATTTTTATATAAACTGTGGGGTTTTTTTAATATTTATATAGACTGTGTATTTTTTTCAGTGTTTCCTATATTATTTATGAAGAGGTGGAGATGGACTCTGACAGGGTACAGATGAAGTAATTTGTAGTTAACCTGTTTCCTCCTTGCTGGGATTAGATAGAGGGTAGCATAGAACAATTGCTCAGTCTCCATGAAGGTCCTCTTGCACATGGATTGACTTAATTGACTTTCCTGCTTAATACTCCAGACGATGTAATGAGTTGATAGAACAGGTGGTATCGCTTAACAGATGGATACTGCATGCTATCTGTCTTTAAAAAACTGAAGTGATGATTTTGATTTGCTTATCTAGTATCTTGCTGTAACTGGGTTTTGAATGAGGTCTTCCTAATTATGAGTCATTTCACAGCTGAGTGACTTTATTCTTCTCTTAGTAAGAGTCACACTAGTCCTCTTTCGGCACATGTATATCTATTATTGCCTAGCAAGTGTCCTTTCTTTCTTCCACCCCAATAGTTAAGGTGTTTCTTTCTAGCTGCTATTTGTTTCGGCACAGTACACATCAGAATAAAACAGCCCCAGTTTACTTTGTGTGTTTGAGGAGACAAATTGGAGAGTAGGAGCTCTCTCTGTACATAGGTAAATTTAGACCTTAGATGCAAACAACATATTCACAATGCTGAATGTTGGCAATTCAATGTCAATTGGTATCTTCACTTCCCCAGTCTAAAGAGGGCATTGAATAGCATATAGACCACATAATTCTGCTGGCTGCTGTAAGATTAGAAGTTTGTGAAATGTCGGTATGCGGTTACAGGTTATCGTAAAAGTAAATTGCCTTTACTGGTGGGTAAAAATGTTGTGCACTAATTTCACCAGTTCATTTCAGACCTTTTCATTTAAACTGACAGAAGCAAATTACGGTGCTATAGCTCATTCATCCATGATTTCACGCTCCTGCACCCTAGGAAACAAGAGGCAAACCTCAAAGGGTTTCTCCATGGTAAAACATTTTTAATTAGTAAATAATTCTGAAGCTGTGCATTCAAAGCAAACCTCACTAAGCAAGCCATATTGTCACTTCCAATGACAGCACTTCCAGATTTTTCAATGACTGTGTGTATTGGTTCACTTTTCACAGCAGCTTTTTCTCCAAAGATAAATAGTCAGAGAGAGAGAGAGAGAGAGTCAGTCCTGAACAGTGTTGTTGTTTCTTGCCAGTTAGACTAGCATACAAATTGAGCCAAGTTTGCCTTTGTGGAAGTATTTCAGTCTGCAATCCATGAGACTTATGAATAGAAACTAAACAGTGAGTGTTGAAAAATATGAGGAAATGTCAAACAAATATGCATTTATTTTAATGGATGTATGGTCAAAAATACTATTTTCTGGTGATGGCTTTAACATACAGACTGAAAAACAGAAACATGTCTGTCATTGTAATGTCATTTTGCTTTAATTCATAACAAATAGAAACAATCAGAATTCCTAGGCTAGGATCAAGAGAATATAAACAAAACAAACAGGAAATAAACCTGAACCATAGATCCAAGAAATTTTAAAATAAACTTGGCACAGATGAATGAAAAAAAGTTGTATAGAAAGCCTAGAGTTTGTTTTCAGTTACTTTGATGTTCTTCCCTCAAGCAGGACTGTCTTTCTTAGCAAGGTGTTCTCACTCCTGATCTGTTCGCAAGTTGCCATGGTATATCCACTAAGAACAAATTAATCATTATTTTAAAGTTTCATAATCTAGCACCCAGAAGCCATTTTTAATGATGCTTGGGGGAAACTCAATTCATCCCCCCTTATGTGTAGGAATTGCAATACAAGTATTTAATTACCTAATCACATATCAATCATTGAATCCAGAGAATCTTGATCCTATTCTGTGCACAAAATCTTCAATCCAAGTTAATGAGCTAAACTCAATATTTGCCTTCCTCCTTACTCGCTATCTGTTGGTGTTATTTGTTGCAGTGTTCATATCCTGTTTTGAAGACGGAGCTATTAGTTTTCTCACAGAATTTGCTATGACATTTATCACTACTGTTTCTGAATGCTTTGCAAATATTAACACACTGTTGCTGTACTCCAGTGAAGAAGCATAAGGATGTTAGTGCTCTTTGTGGCTTTGAAGTGGCACATAAGCCACTGTTGTATGCATGATCTCAAATCTCAGACCCTAAATTAACCATTCAGGAAACACAGAATAGAAACTAAAGGAGAAATTACCTGGCTTCAATAACATTCCATCTTACTTAGAGGAGGTCATGCAGTTATTGGTTTTAGTCAATGTAAAGTAAGTGGCTTTGACAGAAAGGAATTCATCCCACCTTAAGGATGATGTGTTTAACATGGCATCCTTGGCATATGCCCATTTCTCTTCACCGGCTTACTGAAAAGTAATCTATTTCTTCACCCTAATTGGTCGTTTGCAGAAAATGCAACTTCCTTAGTACCATATACATTCTGTATATTGAAAGTAGGGATAAAATCTTATAGAGTGGGATTCATCATATAGCTTTTCCAGGAACATTATTTAAACCTTTAACCGATACCTTTTAATACCTAGATTTGGATCAAATGATCCATTCCTGATCACTAGAATACTATTTGCTACAGAAGTTTCCTTATTCCCAGGAGAGTTCTGTCCTATTGCCATTGAATGAGGGCATATTTTCTCAGACATTCTCTTTGTGGATTTCTCCTTGTCTTTTCCATCCATTTCCTAGTCCAAACTGCTCAGGCCAGCTAGATGCTTTTCTTCCAATTCTTTGTAACGTTTGCTTCCTTTTACCACCTTCCTCTTTCCCCACTAGTAAGTGAGAATCAATACCTATCCTTACTTTGTCCTTGGCTTGTCATACCCACTCAGTCTTACCCACTATCTTTGTGTGGTCTTTCATGTCATTCTTTTTTTCTGACTACAAGGTTTGAACAATTTCCCTGACTTCAGTCCTCCTCTTTCTATCCAGTTTTAGTCCTCTCTCTGTTATGTTCTTTTTAAGGACTCAGCCTCATTTCCACTGCCTTGGTCAGTGCACATGCCTTCCTTTTCAATGATCTAGCTCATGTCCCCTTGGGGACCTTAATTTGCCTCTTACATCTGGCTCCAAAATACAAGAGAAAGTGTTGCCTTCCCATAAATTACTGTATTCTTGAACAATGCAATGCATTAAAAATTATATTCAGGCTTTCTTTCCTGGATTTTAGTTGTCAAAAGATAAATCAGTAAATAATGAAGTAAGAATACTCAAACAAACCAAAGAAAACCAAACAAAGAAACTGAATCACCACATTTAAAGACATGGAATCTGATTGAAAACATATCTGCCTTGCTAACTCATCTCCCCCAAATCACATGTTCAGCAATTGATAGGAGTGAAGCTGTTCCATAGTGTTTACTTTCTTCAGACTTTCATAGTCTAAACTACTGCAGAGCAAAATTAACCTCCTTCTCGTCAGTCTCCTGCTGCTCAGAGAGTTTTGAATAGCAGCAGGAAAATATGAAGAAAGGCTCTTGTCAGTTTTAACTCTGCTGTAGCCTGTCAAATCTTTGGGTTACAGCAGTGGCACTCCAGCTGTCTGTCTGCTGATTTAGAAAGCAAGCACCACATTGCCTTCATTCAGTTTACAGTTTCGAGATCATTTTTTCAGAATTTATTAAAGACGTTAGATTCTGCAGAAGCTGATAAGAGCTTGGAAAGAGTGAATGTATTCACTTATAACTCAGAGCAAATTTCCAGGTTGACATTAATTTAGTTTCCTCATGTAAGTGAACTGGAATTTAAGTATTACATTGCATTTTGATATCCTGATATTTCTTTATGATGAATATCTCACAGAGTGTAATGAAATTAACCCAAGTACTAGAAACATCACAAGAAAGTGATCCTGCTGAGTGTTCAACTGAATGAACAGATAGGCAAATGGGTTCTTTTAACATTTGAGTGAGTCTCAGAGGAATTATGAAGGCAAGTACTGGCATGTAAGAAACTAAAGCCTCAGCCACAGCCACATTACAAATATTTTTCTTCCATGATTTTAAAAAGATTTATTTTTTTCTGCCTATGTACAGTTAAGGTTTGAGTTATTGACATCGCTTGGGGGATTGTATAGCAATGGTGCTTCATAAGAATATCAGAGAGAATCCTCATCTGGAAATCTGTAGTTTCTTGTTGCTTCAAAACAAAATGGCACATGAAGGAAGATCTTTACCCTGTCAGGCTTCACTAATGTATTGCAACTCCTGTAGTGTTCTCCTTCAGAGTCAGAATGCTGTCCTGAGTGTAGGCAACATTAGAAAATACCTGCTAGCTCCCTAACCCCCACATCTAGCCTTTACTGTAAAGCATTTTAGAAATAAGCTGTTGTGTTGGAATTGCTTTGTCCAAGTCCTTTAAAGACAACAATTGTGAAAAAATCAAGCTGCCCTCTCTCTCCTTGGCCTGGAAAGACCTGGGTATTCTCACTGTCTCTGCAGCCAACTACACTGGAATTTGAAGAATTACTTCAAAGTTTGATTGTTCGTATCCTAAACCCTGTTACACTCTGGACAATGCTTAGGGAATTAGTTTCAGACCAATATTTAGGGTCTAAAGGAACATATCTGTTTAATCTGGCAAAAGCCGTCTCAGTAGTATTATTAGGGCACTGAGGGAATTTTCAAATGCTGGCGTCTTTGTTCTTCTTCCTCCTGGCATATATCCTGAATTGCTCCTAGATCAGAGAGATGTGAAAGTCCCTTATGATTAAGGGTCTCTTTGTGAGAGTGTGTGAGTGGCCCTCTGCCAGACCACTGCTTTTCATTTCTCTAAAACCTTCACCTGCAGATGACAGACAGGAGAGTAAATGAGTGATATCTGTTAGAAAGAAAGAGAGAAAACTGTCATTGGAGTGTTGGCAGATTCACAAATATGTGACTATTCTTCCATGCTTACCACAAGGCGAGATAGTGGCCATTGAACTGGGTATTGCTTTGCAAAACTGTGGCCATTTAGGCATAGGAAGAGAGAAAAACTTTTAGCCATCTCATGTCATCTGCCTTAGTTAGAAGCTGTCCTTGCTATTTTGCTCTGCTGATGCCTAAGCTGCTGCAACTTGCTGATTTCAAGTGTTGGTAAACAATCTGAGAAGAGGTGATGCTTTTGATTTAAGCAAATAGGGAATGATTAAAGCTTTTGATATCCTACTGCATCTGTACTCAACCAGGTCTGAAAGAAATCGAAGTGACGCTGCTGGATCCATGCATCTTGTACTTGGTGGGATTTACTCAACTGGAAAAAAAAGGCAAAAAAAACCCCCAAACCAAAACAAACAAACAAACAAAAACAAACCCACAAAACCAAAAGAAAAAAAAAAAAACCCAAACCCAAAACACCAAGGTTTTAGAATAATGCTTGAATACCCTTATTTTAATGTAATATGTTAGTCTGGTCCTAAGTCATTATTGCCTGCTTTGTCTTAGAAACAGCAATGCCTGGAACATGGAAGATTAATTATTTCTTTGCCAAAGTATGCCTAAAAGAAAGGAAACCTATTTCTGGAATTTGCAGGAAAATTGTTACTAGGCAGAGGGATTAGGATTTTGCAAAATATTTATTAGAAATGTCTAGGTTTCAGCTCAATCCTGTTTTTTGACAGTTTCTTAAAAATGTTATTTGTAGCAGATTTCCAGAGTTTTCTGTGAAATAAAGCTTCCAAACCTCTTGCACTACCTATTATCTATGTTGGTTTGGTTTTTCTTCCTAAGATGGGTGGTGCTTACTGGTTTATAAGTGAGATTCCTTCCTGATTTCCATTAAAAAGGGCCAGAACTTTATTGTCATTATGGTTTTCTATTTCTAATCTAGATGTTTTAGGGAGTTTGGTCAAAGTCCTTATGCAGAACTGTTATATAGGTTGTACAAACTATGTATTTCATATAGAAGGGTGCCAAAATCATTAAAATTAGGTGCAAACGTGATTCAGATAAGAATATTGATAAAACACCCCAAACCTACTAACATTGAAGATGGTATGCATACATATATACCGAAACAAAATGCTCTTGTGGGCAATCCTGAAAAGAGTTTAGTGTTGTAGTATAGTATGCAAAGTAGGGAGGGGTATTTCCACTTGAAAAGACATGCGAGCTTGCAATTTTTATATAGATTATATTCTTGCACTTGCCTCTGATACAACTGTAATTCTACAGATATGTGTGAGAGTAGCTATAGTCTCCATCAACACATGTAATTTATAAGTACACCCAGTGCTATGCTGTGTAAGCACTTTTAGATTCAGGACTCTCTTAATCATGGAGGATAGACTTATTAGATAAAGGAAAAAAAGGTATATTTTTAGCAAATAAAAACAGATCTGCTCATTTCTCCAAAACAAGGCAAAAATGCTGAGAATCTAAGTGTCCTAATTGTAATTCCAGAAACTTCTCATGGTATTTCTTACTTATTTTATGAAGCAAAATGCATGTGAAAATTTTTACTCCCCAGTCTAATTAATTCTGCTCACTAATATTCTGACTGGCAAGTTTTCTCTAGGCTAAGCTTTTGTGGTTCTGCTGTTCATATTTCTTAATTATTTTGTTAAAAAATTCTCACTATGCTCATTTGCCTCATTTAATTTCACTCCGATATGACTGGATCCCAAGCAAAGGTCTTTTAAGAAAATGTTCCACTAGTTTTTGCTTCTTTTAACCTCTAGAGCTTTCATTGGTTTTGCCAATATGTGTGCTTTTTTGGCACCTGCTTTTGCTGCCTAGATTGTGCTAGTTCTTCCCTCAGAATCAATCGTGAGCAGCTTGCAACCAGATGCCTGATTAAAAAGTTAGCAGACCTTGAGTGCAATTACTTCAGCTCTATGGCATTCACACATTAAACCCAGTGTTAATTGTTTCCCATTTTTGTAACGATCCTTATAATAGGATAAACCAGAAGAGATCATTTCTTGAAGTTAAAACAGCAGAAAATAAAGACATTTACTCTGATTAATCATCTCCATATGAAATTAAAAACAATCACAAGTAAATATAGAGGGTCTTTGTGCTGGATACCAGTGAAAATTGTTATTAATATGGTTTGAAGTATTTATTCTGGAGCCTGGCAGAATGCACACATGTGTTGTATTAAAGTTTTGACAGAAAGCAGGATTGAGTAAAGCAGTTTTTGAGTTGCTGCTTTGAAGGAATGTCACGCCCTTATTTATACAAGCATTATTTGGATATTATCATAGATAAATGACCATATCAGATAGTGTGTAGATGTACTTATACTTTCCCAGTAACAAATAGTTCTATGGTTTTACTTGGATTACTTTTGTATGTTATCATATCACTTTAGTTAATGATCTTTGAATATTTAAAAAAATAATTAAAAATATCTTTATAGTAGCAATAAAGGAAAACCAAGTGAGCAAGCTGAGTAGATGCTCACAGACTAATGACATCATCTAAGATTAAAACAATTCCTGTAATGATACTGAAACTTACATTTATGTATTTTCATAACCATTTCTTTATGCAGAATATCATAGTGTCATAGAATTGTAGAATGATTTGTGTTGGAAGGGACCCTAGAGAATAACTAGTTTTAATCCCCTCTGCTAGGGCAGGGACATCTTCCACCTAGACAAGGCAGTTCAAAGCACCATCTAACAAGTCCTTGAACAATTCCAGGGATGGGTCATCCACAACTTCTCTGGACAACCTGTTGCAGTGCCTTATCACCCTCACAGTAAAGAATTCTTTCCTTGTATCTAATCTAAGATTTTCAATTTAAAGCCATTCCCCTTTGTCCTATCACTATGTGCCCTTATAGAAGTCCATCTCCAGCTCTCTTGTAAGCTCAGTTTTGGTTTTGGAAGGTGATATAAGGTCGCCCTGAAGCCTTCTCTTCTCTAGGCTGAATAGCTCAACTTTCTCAGTCTGCCTTCATAGGAGATGTGTTCCAACCCTTTGATCATCTCTGCCGCTCTCTTCTGGACTCACTCCACAGATCTCTGGAGCGTCCTAATACTGATTACTGATACTGATTACTGATAAAGATGTTAAGCAACACCAGCCGCAAAAGGGACCCCTGAGGAATGCCAATTGTCACTGGTCTCCACTTGGAGATGAAGCTGCTAGGTCCAGTTCTTTGAGTGCAACGAAATTCCTTATCCACTGTTGTCCATTTGTCATATCCATGCTTGTCCAGTTGAGAGACCAGGGTGTTATGCAGGATAGGGTCAAATGCTTTGCACAAGTCCAGGTGCTTTTCCCTTATCCACAAACACTGTAATCACATTGTAGAAAGCCAACAAGTTTTGCAGTCATGATTTGCCCTTAGTGAAGCCATGTTGTCTGTGACCAATTGCCTCCTTCTTTTCCATGTGCCTTGGCATAATTCCTAGTAAGATCTGCTCCATGATCTTGCCAGGCAACAAGACTGACAGGCCTGTAGTTCACCAGGTCTTTGTTATTTCCCTCTTTTAAAAGTTGAGCTTATGTTTCCCCCTTTCCAGACAGTGGCAAAAAACTTCACTAGACTCCCATGATTTCTGATGGATAGTGGCTCAGCCACTTCCATTGCCAGTTGTTTCAGGAGCCACAGATATAGCTCATCATGTTCCAAGTATTTGAGTAACTTCAGATTCCTTGGATGGTATTGAATCTGATAATTTCCTACTGCAGGCAGCTTTTCATTCTCAGTCCCTTCCTTTGTCTTCTGTGACTTGAATGCTGTGGCTGGAGCACTTGCTGGAGAAGACCAAGAAAAATAGTTATTATGTACCTCAACCTTCCTCATATCCCAGGTAACCAACTCTCCCATTATCTTCTGCAGAGGGCTCACATTTTGATCTTCTTTCTTTTATCTCTGCTATACATAAAGAAGGGGTTTTTTTGTCACCTATGAACCCTGGGCAAATTTAATTCTATCACATATGTCCTGTTATTGCCATCAGTTGATAAGGGTCTTCCAATATTTTTTTCCTAAAGATGCCCTTTTTGTTTGCAGGTAGTTGACTATTGGATTTTACGAGGTCTGAAGGTGGGGGAGGGTAATGGGGAAGAATAAATATAATTCTAATTTCTTACTGTTTAAAAATCAAAGCATGACCATGGATATCTTAAAGTAAAATTCATTCTTAGAGAACTGCAATTAAGAGATTAAATAGAATAACAGTACATTATGAACACAGCAAAAGAGGCAAAGATAGATCTGCTGCTTTTTTTTTCCTTCCCCTTTTTTTTTTTTTTTTTTTTTTTTTTTTAAGAAGGAATGTACATCCCCAGAAACAACTAGAAAGCACAATAATTTAGATCCATCAAGCAGGACACATCACTAACCACAGTAATCATGTGGAGCTGTTACTGCTACCTATGTTATTTCCCCATGGCTCTCTTGTTGTCTTTACTTCATCCAGTCTTCAATCAGATTGTAAATTTTGTAAGGGAAGAGCACTTTTCCTGTGTTATTTGAGTATTTCCTCTCACAGTGCTACTCATCTGTTCTCTCTTCCATCCTTCCCCTTCCCAGTGTTAAGCCTTTTATAATCAAGTGAATTGAAATTATAAGCATATTTCTTCTACTTCAAATTATAAAATAATAAAGTATTTATTCTCTGGCAAGCATTTGCCATCTGAGCATCTTAAATTCATTTGCAAATATCATGTTAGCTTTTGAAAACATCATGTCTAATTGGAAAAAAAAAAGGGCAATGATCTTTCCCCCTTACCAATAAGCACAAATGTGAGGTGTTTCACATCACTGGCAGCTGACAGCAGCTGGACACCATGAGAAAGTTTTCAGTACCTGGAAGATAGACCCCAGGTATCTTCTTCTGAATGTAATTGGAAACTTTCTATTGATTATAGTGACTTACATTTTATTACGTATCAAATGTGCCACAGAGTCTGTCTTCTAACTGATGTACTTTAAGCACATGATCACCCTCCATCCCCTGGGTGAGAATGACTACTTATATTCCCTCACATGTTGGCTTCTCTGTCATTTTCAGTTTAGCTTAGAAACTCAGTATCATGAATTCTTTAAGATGCCACTTGTCTGACCTGGCCCCTGATTTTAATTGTTAAGATTCAGGCTAGCATTCCAGATGGTTCCCTCTACCAGGGCTGCACAAACTGGACCTGGTTGGTGTTTTGCCATTTCTAAGGAAAGTGCCAGCTGTTACTCATTTTGCTTGTTACTGAACATCATTTGAGATTATACTAGTGGGCAAAGTCCTAAAGGATATTTGGCATTGCTGCTCTGGTGAATATCTGTAGCCAACGCTATTGAGTAAGCAGTTTCATCTATGCCTGATCGTCATCTTGCAGAAAAAAGGACTAAAGGGAAAAAACAAAAAACAAAAAACCCCAAACCCTACCCAAGAAATTAGAACACATCTGTCTTTCTTTTTCTTCCATCTGTCAACTCAGGGCATGTACCATATAATTTTTTTTTTCTAGTCTGGGAAACATTTGGCTTCCTTATAATGAAGTTATCCATGTACAGCTTGATTTTTGATTATTTTTGATACTTTTACTGTTTTTCTTAGGACTGCTACTTAAAATACATGATTCCAGAGCGCTTCTAATTTCAATTCTAGAGATTTCAAACTATACACTCTTCTAAGAAATAATTTGCCTTTACAGAGCAAAGCTCATAACCGCTGATCATTTTCAAAGAGCACAGAAGGCATTCCTCTAATATATACATATTTTAGGCTTTTGTTTGCATATGATGTCAAATGAATTATTTTATAATTTTGATTGTATTCATTTCAATAAAACTAGTTGCAACTAATATCACCTAAAACTATTCCCATGGAAGAGGAGAATTTTCTGATAAGCACTTATCCAAATGTAGTCATACCTGTTTTTTTTCCCTAATTCCAGGAACTCTTGTAGAGAAATGATACCAGAAAGACTGATCTAAGTCCCCTAGCTGCCCCTTTCCTCCAATACACGGTTTCAGCTGTTGTGACTCTAGGTGGGCACAGCACACGTGATGTTTCAAGGACCACAGTGAATACACTTGTGCCAAGTGGGACTTGGCTGTCCTATATCCTGCATATATGGGAGGTTTGGTCTGATGAAAAGTGATGGATGCTTGACACCTTAGCAGTTTGGCTGGTGTGGCTTTGCATAATGGAGCCATTAACAGAGTAATTACCTGTCAATGAAATCAGCATTCCTTATTGCAGTGCAAGGTCTCCATTACCTTCTGAGGAAGAACTGCAGGATTTGGCCTTTAATGAAGCATGCCTGTCATTCCATACTGAAATGTCGATCTTGCTTTGACTGCCACATAATTTTTTACTGCATTTTTTTTAGACATTGTATAATTCAGAAGTTAAGGGCAGGCTTCCTATATAGTTCATTAATTGTACATAAGAATTTGATCTCCATTTAGAAACTAGAGAGATAAGCTATTAAAAGAATATATATTGAATTAATTCTAGGAAGTTCAGGCACAGGAACTTGCACACACAGACAAAACATTGACACACAAAACACTTCATGTCAAACCAAAGTAATTATTTAATATCCTTAAAGCTTATTTAAGAAGCCATAATCAGATTTAATGTTTTATATTGAAGGAATACTTATTAGCACACATTAAAAATGAAAATCCAACACCACAGGGCAAAAAAGTAGAATATGTATAATGAGTGTCTCTAGTACAAAAGATAATATCTGTGAGTAATATAATTTAGATTTAAAAGGTTGGTAAAGTCAGAAACAATCATAACAATAACAGATGACAGGAAAAATGTGGAATTTTATTAAATTTACTGCTAGCAGAAATGCTTATAAAACAATCCTAACGCCATTGAGATCAGTGGAAGACTTTCCAGGGACTACACTAGCTTCTAAGTTAGGCCAACATTTATTCTTTCTACTAAGGAAATTCAAAATTGTGTGAACAACCATTAGAGTCTCAATTTCAGAGAATTTTCTAGAGCTTGTTTTGCCTGCTCTTTTCACTACTTTTTGTAAATATTACTAGCAACTGTAATGTAAGGACATCTTCTTCCTCTGGTCACCATCTCTAAAGAAAATAAACACCTTTCCACTTTATTTTGAAGAAATAGGTGTGGTTGTCTGCCATTTTTGACTGGTTATCATCCTACTTGCTGTTCCTGTGGAAATATCTCAGACTTCCATATCTGTGATCTGTCAACAATAGAGATCAAACCAGGGAGTTTGGATGCATTCTTTACATGCCTTGTCAACCTGTGAAGACTGAGATAAGGTGGCTTCCACAGGCATTGAGCTCTGTGATTTATTCTACAGTTTGATAACACCTTAAATCTCAAAGTGCCACAATGCATTTTCACCCATCTGTCATAGAAAGGATCATATCAGAAATAATCCTGAGCTACTATATGAAAGAAATCAATATTAAAACAAGCCATTTCAATTTGCCTGTATATATAAATACTTTATTTAATAATTTTTCTAATGCTAATTTCTTACTCAGAAGTGTGTTCTGTCTGTTCAGTAGATAACTAGTAATGTAGAATTTATCATGACATAACAGCAATATTTTTCAACAATTGGTTTAGCTTTGGAAACAAGCTATACAGACTTATTTATTTTTAATATTCTCTGGAAAATGAAGACACACAGGCCATGTGCATATACCTTTATAATTTTTTTTGTGCAATGAAGTTTCATTCCTTTGTGGCTCTGTGATTTTCATGCTTTTATTTAAATTAGTATTGTTGCGCAAAATAAAGTGTGAGACAGAAGTTTTGTGCTTGTCAGTTTACCTAATGAAAACCTAGACTTTGCAAAACAGGTACAAATTGACCTTGAAATGTTTGTAAATGTTGGGCTCAAAAGCCAGCGGTCCCTAGCTATTTATATTAATTAACATGGTCGTGTGTACTAGGTAGAAAGTGCACAAATAAATCCATCAGTTATAAACACTGGAATCTAAGGTAATGGCTTCCAACAAATTCTGTAAAACTTGCTATTATGCGCATAAGAAAAATATCTGCACCAATCACTAAACTGTTTTATGTTCAAAGTAGGGGTCCAACTTCCTGCTTTCTCCAGTTTTGTAGACAGAAAATGAAGAAGTTACTGGCCAAAGTTGTATAAAGTTCTGTAGTTTTTCTGAATGTGACTTAGTGACGGTTTTTACAACAGAAGCCAAGTAAAAGTAGGTGGCTATTCGCATCAGTTGATGTAACTTCAGAGACTTCTGCAAAATTATTCTTTCAGGCCACTGAAAGAAGTTCAGCAGTGTGATTTTATTTTACTAACATTAATCTCAAGCAGCACAAAATAGGTTATTATACAACATCAGAATATAATGTGCACTATCAAACATTTTCTGCTTATTCTAAGGGGAACATGGCATTGGCAGCATTACCTGAAACTATCCAAATGATAGTCAGAGTTCTTGTTTTCCCTATAACTTTTAATGTGTCAAGAGCATGCCATATGTAATTTGTGGAAAATACTGAAAATTGGATGGAGTCTAATAATAATCATGATTCTTGTCAGGTCTCATTTGACTTCGGCTTGAGGCCAGCAGAAAACACATTCTAACTGTTTTTTTCTCACAGTAAGATGCCATTGAAAGTATTTGCTGTTTTGATAGTACACTGTCACATAGCTGATTTCCATGCAAGAAGTCATTTTTTTCTCGTTTCCTTTTTCATCCTCTTTGTTAATGAGGTTTTAGCTCTCTTTCTGGCTAAGCTACTGGTACTTAGTTGTTTTGTTTTTTTTTTTTTTTTTCCTTTCTTTTTAATAGAAACCTCTGTGTGGAAACACCTTCATGAGCTTATTCTTGATTTTGTGTTTTATTTGGGATTATAATTTCATGTAGCAGAGGCTTGCCCAAACAGTTAACATAGCACAGGAATGAAAGACCCTTTATCAAAGTAACACACAAAACCTCAAAAAACATTCAGCCAGAGAAAATACTAGCATGCTCTGTGGATTTAGTTTGCAAGCTTTGACATCATAAGATAGTGCAAGGCAGATATACTTGTGTGTTATATGTGCTGGAAGAGAAGTTTGCACTCAGTATTTTTAATATGCATTGTTCCCTGGAGAACCCTAAGTGAAAAGCTGGGGATTTTTCTTTTTCATTTTAATTTTCTGTATCACATGTTTGCATATGCAAAATGAAAACTCCAAAGCTTTGGGAGTTTAAATTAAGAAAAAAAACAAAAAAAACAAAAAAAAACCAAAAAAACCCACAAAAAAAACCCACAAAAAAAACCCCAAACAAACAAAACCAAAACCAACCAAACAAAACAAAACAAAAAAAAACCCCTAAACCAAACAAAACCAAAAAATAAAAAAACAAAAACAAAGCAAAACCAAAACAAACCCAAAAAATTAACTAAACAAAAAAGCCCTAAAATAAATTCATAAAACTGCTGGTAGGAAAGCAGTTCTCAAGGACATCCTCTCCCAAGTAAGAAAGCATATGTTTTTATGGTGGAAATAAATTACTGTCTAGTTCTTTTTCTATTAGAGATGCAGATATGTTAACAGAGGCGTTTTAATTAGCTTATAGTGTGTGGAATCAATTGGGATAATAATATTAGTTTCAAAATTAAAATATTCTAGAAATTATATCTCTCCCAGGATGGACTATCTTAACCATATTATCCTTGACAATCATGTCCACTCTCAGTTTTTCCAATGTGGTTTCATTTATCTAATGTGACAGCTCTAGTGCTCCTTGTGTTAATAGATGTACAGCTGCTTTCTAGAATCATAGCATGCAAACGTTCTTGTCCTCAAAGAGCAGTGCTGCTGCTGTTTCTGCTTTCTGTGCTTGTAGGAGAGGACACGACTGCTGACTCAGAATTAATTGTAACCCAGTGAGTTGACAGTGACAGATGCCCATACATGCCACTACTAGTTCAGAAAGCAATGTCCTAATTTACTATTCTCCAACACCCCTAAATTGAGAGCCTCCCTCCTTTCCCTCCTCTTGTCCCCATGCTAACACAAAATATCCTTAGTTTCTTTATAAGAATTCTGCTTTTTTCTGCATTTTTTTAATCCTTGTTTTATTGAAGAACCATATAATTTTAATTGAATTTCCTCAAACTCACATAAATAAATTGAGGGTTTCCATAATGATGTCACTATGAGCACCAGTTAATTTAGAGTGTGAACCTTTACAAGCCTTCAGATTTTCTTTCCCCCACCTCATCTTCTACCCTTCCCCCCCCCATTTTCAGTTTCGGACAGTCACTACCTTTAAAGCCCTTTGGTACAAACTTCCTAGTGGACACTGGTCATTTGTTGTAAAATCTGAGGATTTTGAAGTGTGTTTTTCTTCCTTTTACATGCATTATTAAAATGAAAGCATTCAAATCACCGATTAGTTCTAATGTAGAGCAAGGGCTGCATCACCCCAGACAAAAGATTGCTACCTTCACACAAGATCCATGGCCTGCTCGATTTCCAAGGTTATATGTGATACTAAAGAATGCTAATGGAACAGAATACTAAAGGGGTTTTTATCACATCTGTCTTTTTGCTGAAGATCACTGTAAAGTTTCCTGCTTCCTGGCACTGCAGAACTCTGCATATCTTCCGTAGTTACTGACAGTGATGGAACCTTAAATACACAGTACTTCTGTAGCACAGTAATTTTAGGCTTCAGCAGTAAGATGCAGTGTCAGTAATGATTGTTGACATCATACTACATGTATCAGTTTACTCAATATAATTAATAAGCCTTAGTTGATGGAACACTTCTGTAACTCATTAAATACTATAAACATAATTTATGTGAACATTATACATGTAAATGCAAATATAGTAGTCAATTTTCTTATATATGAAAATAATAGGGTTACTTTTATAAGCAGCCTCCAGGTAATGTACAGTCCTGAGACAGGAATTTTTCTCAATTGTTCCTTCTAACATTTAAAAATTTGATTTATAGGTTAAAGTAAGTCCCTGAAGCTTTATTATCTTGTTCACATTATGGAAGCTGGAAGAATTTTACAGAATGTAAATCAGGGTAAATATATTATTATAATTTAACTTGTTAAATCTCAGCAACAGCTGTTTCTACATTTAGTACTTCATATGCATTATTGATCAACACATGCTTTTACTAATGTAAAACTTCTCAGAGTGTAGAGAAGTTACTCTGGTTTTTGTAATTGGTACAGTGCTTCTGAAATGCTTCTTCTATTGAGTGCACTTGTAATGTGCATTATCTGTCATGCTAGGAGTACCTCATCACCAAAATAAAACTGAATAAATAAATTGAAGATCGCTGAAGTCTTCAAATTACTAAAGATCACATAAAAATACAATTCTATTACAACTAAATTGTTTATATGTAAGTCAGTCTAATATCTTTTTTCAGTGAGATCTATTACTTCAGGGTCTCGAGTCTTAAATATTTTTCTTAAACACAGCTAAAATTTTAACTATTGAATATCTAAAGTCAGGTGGCTAAATAGTTATGAACATAGTGCAAGATCTAGGTAGGTTAATTTGGAGCATGTAAATTTTAAATCTCTGTACTTCACGTCTCTCTAATGTCAGTGGTTATAACAAAGTTGTCAAAGGAATTCATCTCTGTTACATCTTCTAATACATGCCCTCAGTTTACCTTGTCATCTATAGTCAATGATTGAGTACAGGTATTCCAAAAAGGCATGGTACTGTTATTATACAATCATAAATCTTTTAGGATGGCATGAATGTTCATTAGAGCTGCCTTTTCCTGCATTATGTTTTTTAATTTTTAATAGGTATATACAAATTTGTTCCATTTTAATGAATACTTCCTCAGGCTTTTTTTCCACAGAGTTTCTGGTAAAAATGTGTACTAAGTATGTCAAGCTAACATGGTTTACTAACATCTATCCATTTGGGTGAATAATATTTCTGAATATGAACTTAGTTTTCTACTGGCAACACACATGGATATTTTCTTTTATGTTGTATTGTACAGAAGTTTCTATCTTTTTTCTCAATTTTTCTTTCCTGCAGGTATCTGAGATATTAATTTTCATAATTGTAGGCTTAGAACAGATTTTCTGTGTCTCAGGCATGTAATTCAGGAAGATGGGGGCTAATATTTAAAATGTTTAAAATTTATTAATATTTTACCAGACTCCAAAGTTTAACAAGGTAATGCTGTGATTTAGACTACATTAAATTTAACACTTATCTTTCCTGTTATGTCAAATTTACTTTGCAGTCAAGATGATTTTAGGTAAATAGAAATGTTTATTTATAATGCTTATAGAAAAGGACTATTTGCCTTTTAGGTGAATATTAGGAAGGCAAAACTTAAAACCTATGATAGTCCTGTGTCTAGTGTCTTTAGTTAAAGGTTTGTCAATCTTTTGAATGTCCAATTAGAAACCAAACCAAACCAAAAAAAAAAAAAAAAACCCACAAAAAATAACACTCCCCCCAAAAAACCTAACAAAACACAGGAAGAATTTATTAAATAAAGACTATAGTTTCATGAAATAAAATGAAGGAACATCACCACAAAAATATGGGAAAAAATGCTGCCTCAAACTTTAATGAAAACCACAAGATTTGACTGCAGATCTTTCTTCATTCACTGTCTCTGAAAAACTAACACAACTCTCCAGCCAGACAGGCTCTTTGTTTTCCATGTTTAAATGTGCTTGGGACCATCACACTGTCAATTCCTACCCAGTCATGCATCAGACTGTAATTAATAATGTTTTTCACCTTTATGAAAAGGCCAGTTCTGTGCAGCTTTAGTAGCAAGACAGATATAATAGATAATTATATTTATGTTTCCTTTTAATACATTGCAGTGTAATTTACAGATTTCTATGAAATTTTAGTACTGAGAAATTGAGCAGAAGAAATCAAATTATTGTCTGGTATAGCAACAATTTACATTCTGAAATCAATACCAACATTGTTACCTTAAGGGGAAAAAGAAATATATACTGAGGTACTTCAGCTATTTATATGGATAGCATTGTATGAAGAAGTAGCATAAAGAGGTTGTATCAGTTGCTTTTTTCTTTTTTTCATTCTTTGTTTAACTTGAAAGATTGGCCAAAACCCTATCTATCTCCATTATCTTGGTTCTGTGGCTAAGATATCAAGATGAGCATGGAGAATGGATTATCCCCTGCAAGCAGGATCCTTGAATAAGGACTGCCATGGGGACTGCATGAGGAAGTTTAGTTTAGAAGCAGCCAAGAAAAAATAACTCTATTTCTCTTAGCAAATTGCAGGGATCTATTGAACAATTTGTACAAAACACAGACTTGAGCCAAATTTTTCAGGGAAAAGCAAGAGTGGCTTCTACTAAGAAAGTAGATTGATTTTTTCTCAAATTTAAATTTTTTTTACAAAGTTCAGTGAAACATGAAAGAAGAAGGTGTGAATCAGTGAGCTGAGTTACACAAAGCACTGTTTGAGGGGCTTTGTGTCCTTCTTGTGAGATATACTACAACAGTCCTTGACTGATCTTTCCAAACTGGAAGACAATGTAGATTGTATATTTTAGGGCCTTTCACTAAGTAAATCAGAACTGAAAAACATAACAAATCCTTGTTTATTTATAAAACAAAGTGATACAGCAACCATATGTTAATTCAAAGACCTTGCCAGCTCTTTCTGTGGAACAAATACAAACATAGATATGTTTTGTTGAAACTGTTACTAATCTGTTTTTGTGACATGGCCTTCATTTACAGGCCTGATCTCATTAAAAAAAAAAAAAAAAAAAAAAAAAAAAAAAAAAACACAAAAAAACCAAAACCATGTTTTAGTACATGAAATAGGAATCTTTGTTTTGATCCTGGAAGGAACAAACTTTATGAAACAGACCTCTTCCACAAGGATATTTGGAATTAAGCATAGATTTTTCTTGTGTCTTTACAACATTCTTAAACTGGTGCACAAACAGTATCTTCTCCATAATCATCATTTAATCATCCCATGGGCTTTTTAGGGTATTTGTCTACTGTTTACACTTGATTTTATTTTAATGTGCTTTTCCTCTGACTTCTTTATTCATGAGTGAAGTTCTAGTAAATTATGTCAGGTATAGATTCTTCTGTTTATTTTTCATAATAAAGGTAAATTGTTTGTTCAAGTATCCCTTTTAAGCCTCCATATGAACATTCTTTCCATAAGGAAAATAGTCTCAGAATGTTTTCTTTGAAATTGTTTTTCCTTCATAATATTTCTTTGTCATCTTAACACAAAGTATACCATCATAGTTCAGAAAAGAAAGGGAAGTAGTTTTTGCTGATGCAAAATCTCCACATCTGAAAAAAATATTTCAATGCAAATTAAAAAAAAAAGTCATGCTTGAATATATATTCTGATATGCAGACCTATATCCCATTCTGTAAAATTTAATTTGACTTCCTGTGTACTGGATGTTTTAGTGGCTTCTTCCTGTTTGGAAAATCAAGGAGAGAAATCAAGGTTTTTCATTCACAATTGTATTGAGTGAAGAAGTTAAAAGTACCTAATTTGTAAACTCAAAATGCAACTCGGCTGGTTAAAATTCAGTAGGTTCTATTTCCAGCTACCCAGTGTAGAAATGTTTTTTTAATTACAGCTTGGTTTATAACAATGGATAGGATCTGTAGCCAAATTTGTCCCTGTGAGACATTCAGCAATGGAACAATAGTATAATTATTTCTGGGATCCCTGATTAGCAAAAACAATACAATAGTTGTACAAAGCTTGAAGGTTTGATTTTTGGAGTAAAAAAGAAGCAAAATCTCCTGTTAATGCTGATTTCTGTAACTTGCTATATGATTCAAGTACATAATTGGAAATAAAATGCATTTTAGAAGCTAGTGCACAATGGAAAGAACAGAACAATTTTGAAACCTAGTGCTTATACTTCCTACATTAAAGTTGTGTTTCCACACAGCTCACAACTAAATGGCCACAGAACATTTCAAACACTTGATATCACATGGCATGATTTTTCCTGTACTTCAGGCTTTTAGCACTTAGGTCAACAAAATGCATTATTTGCAGCCCACTTTCTACCCATGTGTGAGTGTGTTGGGGAAAATAAGACAGCAGCAAAAAAGCTTAGTCTCATAAGTAATGCCTTAAGCTCACTAGTATTGCAGTGCTTTTTTCTAGAAATCCGTGCTGAGGTACAATTTCTACCAATTCTTTTTGATATGTGAGGACTTCAATATTGTAAATATAATTCTCTATGCAACTTTTACAAAGCCATAGATTTGTATGAGATGGAATTAGAAATTGTAGTATCGGAATACATTTTGTACAGCTAAGATTGTCAAAAATAAAGTACTTCAGTACAAAATTATGTTTTCGGCTCTGGGAAAATATGAAATTGCATCAAATACTTCTGTATTTTCTTTTATTTTCAGTTAGAGTTGACAGAATCACAGAATCACAGAATGGCTGAGGTTGGACAGGGCATCTGGAGGGTGTCTAGTCAACCCCCTGATCAAGCAGGTATAATTACAGCTGCTTGTCCAGAGCTGTGTCCAGATGGTTTTTGAATATCCCCAAGGAGGGAGACTATACAGCGTATCTACACCACTTGTGCCAGTGCTCAGTCATCCTCCCAGTAAAAGTAAAAAAGTTTCTTGATGTTCAGAACCTCCAGTGTTTCAGTTTGTGCCTATGATTACCTGTTCTGTCATTAGGCACCATTGAATTCCTCATATTAAGAAGGGATGAGAAAAATAGAACGGGAGAGTATGTGGAAAGAAAAATGACAAGCTGCAACACAAATATATTTTTAAGTGTTTTCAGTATCTTCAAATAAAATATATTAACAAAGAAAAATGTATTATGCTATGTCAAACACAAGTTCTACTTTTTTGTACTTGATCAATAAGATTAGAATGTCCCCATCCTCTGCCATCCATTCCTCATCTCTACACCAGAGTTTGTGTTGCTATTTTTATTTGGCATTTTCAAGTACCATAACTATTACTTATATCCGTAATTTCACAAATTACAGTTGTCAGAACATTCTAGGCACCTATTTGACTTTGTTGTAGCAGGAACAAAGGAGCCAGACCAGTTTCATGTGTCTTTGGTTTGATATAATTTGGTTGTTACTATGTTAAAAAAATATTGGCTGGCTGACCACCTGGTCGGAAAACAGGGAAAAAAAAGTGTTGTTACTACGCTTGAACTGTCCTATTTTCAGCACAGGAGTTTGCTATCCATTATCACCATCTGAGATGGTGTTTCTCTTGTGGGTGTAAAGTCATGCTTCACCTAGATGAGCTTCATGGAATCTGCTGCAATAGGTGATTAAAGGAAAATGATTCCTGATTGTTTTCCTGAATTTTAAACTTGGCCCAGGTTCAAAAACCCCATTGAGTCTAATTGTTCTGAACTATATATTGAAGTTGCTTTGACACAGGTAAAATTATATTGCCTTAACTGAATTCACCTTTCAGTTCTGGGTTTTACATAACAATGAGGTGATATTTCCTGATTAAAAATAGGGACTGAATTTTTTTCAGGACCTGAAGAAGACCCCTATTCCTCCCCACCAAATGCTTGTTCATGATTGAATGTCAAATATTTTAAATGTAAATTTTGGCCAAGTGTTGGGACCTGAACCATAACCTTACCTCATGCTTATATAATCCCACGTATGTTGTAGTGTAATTAAAATTGTAATTATTTGTTATCATTAGTCCCAGTGTTGTAACAACTATAAAACTCATTACTCAAAACAACTTGAATCTGTCTTTAGGTAAAAAGAATTCAAACCTGGATTTTTGTTGCATGAGCAAGTAGATAAACATGAGCATAGTCTAAGCATGTTGGATTTTCTTCTGAAATAAGAGTTCCTGTATCTACTCTTGTGTGGTGACAAGAAATTCAGTGAACAATCAGTGAGGGGCTCAGTGCTGGATCTGGACCATGCATCACAGCCTGTGATGAGTGCTTCTGGTGGAGAGTCTGTGTACCTTGCCCAAGCCATCTGTGCATGGTGTGTTGGTGCGGATTCAGTGGCAAACTCCAAGCTGGACCAGCCAGGAGTAGGAGGCCCCAAGTCTGGGTGGAGGTATGTGGCAGGCAGTGGGTCAATGCTGGAATTTGGGGAGGACCCATGAGTGTGGCCTGCCTGTGGGACAAGTGTGTGAGTGCTGCAGTGGGCAGTGAGCCCCCAGTGAGACCAGCTGGTGAGCTGGGGATCTGTGGGGTCGGTAAGGGGGACTGGGGTGTGGGCAGGGGTTCTGGGCAGGCAGAGGGCCTGTGCTGGTGCTAGGTGCTTGTGAACCTGGAGAGTGAGGGGTGTGTGTGGCACTTGTGACTTTCTGTCTGTGACAGCCCAAGAGGAGGAGGGAATGTGTCCCTGTGAGACTGTGCCTGGTGTGAGTCCTGAATGGGGGGGCTGCTGGGGCTAGAGCCTTATCTGAGGCTGTGTAGCCACAGCTGTGGCCAAATCAGTGTCCATGTGTGTGTCTGTGTTACACACTCAGTCTTGGTACTGCAGCAGCTTTCCCAGCCTAGAAATCCCAGGCTGGGCTCCAACACCCAGGCAGGAGGGGTCTGGACCAGGCAGTGGAGGCAGTGACCTCATATCACATTAGTTGACACTTTTAAGCTCTCAGTACATTGAGGACAGTCTTTCTTTTCAATTACTGATATGCCCAAGCTTAAACATTTGCTTTGAGTCTTTTTTTGCAGAACGCTTGTTCCCCTCATTGTTTTGATACCACAACTTAATCTAAAGTTTCTTTATGGACTGCATGTTGTCCATCCATCATCTCTGGAACTGGGTCACTGTTTACACAACCCTTAGATTTTTTTATAACCCTTTGTAATGATTTGTGGATTCCTTAGTGGGCAGCTGTTGTGGGTGAGAATGGAAACTTCAGAGAAAATTTATTAGAGAAGCCCTGCTGTTGAGTCATGGGGTGCAAAAAGGCACCCCCCCCCCCCCATGCTTTCTAAACTTCTCAGAGAGGAATTTAGCTGTCACTGGATCCAGTCTTTACCCCAGACTTTATCAATGGTTTAAGTAACTTTGTCCCACAGGATTAATGATGGCAAATCAGATACATTTATATAAAGATGAATTAATTTATTATTTAGATGACAACTGATTAGACAAAATATCTTAATCAGATTTATTTACTACAGAATGTAAAAGCTATAACTACTAGCAGTATATACATAAAATCTATTACATAGAGCTAGCAAAAAAGAAACCATTATTAAGTAAAGATTGATATAACTCACCACAACAGTGCTCATGGGCAGATCTCTTTCACTCAGCCACAAGGAGTATCCTTGAAGGGGTTTCCCCACTTCAAGGGAGAAAACTTCATACACTCTAAGAAGGAATACGTGAGAGGAGCCCAACTGTGTGAAAGTGGACTGGACTTTACAGTGTATAGTGATTGACTGTCAGTCCAGGTCTCCTTAGCAGATTATCTGTCAAATATTTGCCTCACTATCAGGATCTTCATTTGGAGTTGGTGAGCCAGACTGCTTTTAGCATAATTCAATGGTAAAATCAGCACATGACACCACCTCTCAGCCCACCACTGATAGCTCTGATAGCTTGCAAAATAGGACATTATGTGAGTTGACCACATTCCAAAGCAGATCATCCTGCTACAGTGGCTCAAAAAGGCAAGACAATATACTTTTCTCTCATAGTTTAAAATATGAATTTAAAAATTAATAGCAAAGAAGTTGCCAGTATAAGTGTTAGGCTTGGGTCATTTTACTGGCTAACTGGTCCCCATTACTGTCAGTATAGAGTGAGAGCAGATTTTGGCTAATATGAGGAATTTTTGTTACACAAGATCAGTACTTTTACTATATAGCTCATGAAATAGGACATTTTTGTAGGTATATATTTTTCTGTTTATTTAGGTGATTAATTAGTAATAGGCATTTTATTATTTTGCAGATCCTAAAACTTAATTTGTCATCTCCTCCCCTATTTTAGGGCTTAATTTTATGAGTCATTCATGTCTTCTTATAGAGTCTTTTAGGTTTAAAACAAATAAAAGCAATCTCTTTTCCTCAGATCATAGTGTTACCTGGGGAGGGGATGGGGGTAGGGAGATGCACCAGCACAGTTTGCCACTTGCTGACTTTGCTAGTGACATAAATCCTTAGTTTATGGATCAGATCTCAAATTTTATCTTTCTGAAAGTTCTTGCAGAAAGAGAAGATTTTAAGTTGTATAGTTAGCTACATTCCTATTGTGCTTATATTGAAGGTGAAGAAATTGTTCAGGGTAGTGGTTCCAGAACCAAAAAGTTGTAAGAAAAAAGTAACAAAGTGTGAGCTGAAGTTTTTCTTAGTGACATATACAGAGTTAGATTTTCTGTTGATGTAATGAATACATCCAATGACTCAGAGGATCTATTTGGTTTTCTACAGCTGGATTCTAATTCTAAAGCTAGAAAAGGAACTTAAAAGCAAAATACTAATTATAAAATCACAGCCAAGAGCAAATAGTATTACATTTATTTCTGTACTGAATAACACAGTAATCTAAAGTTGACTTAATCAACTATATCCACCCAAGGGAGATGAATAAAAAGAAACCTGGTAGATTTTATTGATCATCATATAAAATGGTAGCAATTACCATTAACAAATAGTCTTTAAAAAGCAAACATACAGTTAGTACTGTTAACTTGAGGTTTTTCTCATTAAAAGAAAAATTAAAAAAGGAAGGGGAAAAAAAGGGAAAGTTGGGGCCTGATGCTGTTTCAGGATGGATACAGGACACCTGATGCTGACTACTTTAAAAAATGTTAACTAGTGAAAGATACCTGTTGTAATATTTTCCAAATGCTTCCTTCTATTTAGGCTCTGTAGAAATCTTGAATCATTAGCTTAGATATACCCCATCAATTTCAAATTACTAATATTGATAAGAAATAACGATTAAACTAAACAGCTGCTATGCTTGAAAAAAACTTTTTGAATCTACTTTATCCTAAATTAATCTAGCAAACCAGACCACTGAAGCTGCTGAATTTTTTTTTTTTTTTTTTTTGTGGGAAGATGTGCTTAATTTAATCACTCTCTTGAGGTACTCTTATACTAGTTGCTTCCGATCCTTCAAAGATGCAGTATTTTGATCCATGAAGACCTGTAATATTCCTTTCATGAATCCAGCAGTCATGGTTGCTAAACAATTTGTAGCGGTGCTATCAGCTCCGAAGCTCTTGGGGAATCACTGTATCATTCTGTGGCCACAATTCAAAAGTCAGATTATTTCTTCAGATGAGAGAGGTTCAAAATCAATAACAGTTAACTAATCCAAGTGTACACTGAAGGTTTGGGTATTTTTCTTTTGAAATGGCTATAGGTTTATTTTTTTTAAGAAGTTCAATAAAATGTGTAATTCTGCCTCTCAGTCCCTGTGGGTTTTTTTGTAAAAACTCTGTGCTGTTTCATTTTTATTTCCCTTACCAAATTGATAAGTGTTTATTCTGTCATTGCATTTTGTGATTCTCTGCTGACCACTGTGAATTCACACATATATTATCAATCCTAATTATCCATTTTAGGTACATGACTGCTATTGGTTAGATATAGTCAGATATTTATTCATGCTACTATTCCTGAAAGATGACAACCATTTTTATGGGTTTGTTTAGCTTGGTGGATGTCTTTTTTTTCCAGTTTGAATAATGATTATACAGTTTTTAACCTCAGAAATATATACTTATTACATTTTTGAATGCCATTTGCTTTTCATAACATAGTTTCTAACAGTTTCTGTTTCTCAGAGAGAGGTTTTTTAATAGATAATGCTTTGAAAATTATGAGAAATATAACTAATTTTCCACTGATCAATTTCTTAGAAGAAGTTTACTTCACGGATGAACGCATATAGACCTTTGAAATTTGGCTCTCCCATCTGCCAATTTTGCAACTAAAAGCAAGCCAGGAAAAAAAAAAAAAAGATAAACCAAACCACAAACAAAACGCAAGCAAACACTATAATAGCAATTGCTTCATAAGCATTGCCAGGGATCTATTTGTATGTCAAAAGTTAAAAAAAAAATAAATCAAGAGAACTGAAAAGAAGAGCACTAATCAGTGTGTCCTGTGCTCTTCTTTGTAGTCCCAGCGCCGTGTTACATTTCACCTCCCCGATGGCTCCCAGGAAAGCTGCAGTGACAGTGGTCTGGGAGACCACGAGCCCGTGGGTGGTGGAACCCTGATCTCACACCCTCTCCCTCTGGTTCAGCCGCAGGACGAATTCTATGACCAGGCTTCACCGGACAAGAGGACTGAAGCTGATGGCAATTCTGACCCCAACTCGGGTGAGTCACCATCACAGCTCTGCTTATCTGAGTTACTTTGCTCACTTGGTACTTTCTTTTTCATCCCTTTGAGCTTTGCAATGGCAGAGATGTTTTTAAGCACGTGCATGGATATTTGTTCATATTAGCTCATAAGGATTGTTTGGAAATAATGTAGTTTGCCTGAAGTGCCTCATGTTGTAATTTGACTGTGGAAAGAAAAGCATATCCAGTAGAATAAAGGGTTTTGTACTAATTGCACGGTAAGTAATAACAGCGGGGGAGAAGGATGTCCTACAAGGTAGCAAGTTTTTCCCGATCTTTGCAGTGCTGTAGCTATTTAGCTTTAGACTTTGTTTTAGGAAGGTCATTCTAAATATCAATTTAAGTTCAAGGACATGGAGGTTACACTGTCTTTTAGACTAACAAAGAAGTCAGTAAATCAGTGAAGCACTGAAAAATTGAAAGAACTCAAATTTCTTAACAGCCTTACAATTCTCCCTTTTAACATTAAGAATCACAGGGTTTCTTTGTTAACTTGGAATGGCATGAGATATTGGAACTGCCAGATACAGGTTTTCATGCAAATATTAAGTATGAACTATTTGATTTAGGAATTTCTGCCTTTCTCTTCTGTCCTCCTCTATAATACATTTACATTATTGCTGTGTTTTTGTGAGAGCACTAAAAACTGAAGCAAGATTTTAACCAATAGGGTGACTAGTATTTTGACATTGCAATGTGGAATGTGGAGACTTAGATATACTGAAAACAGGGAGGGGGAAATAGCACTGCTCTTAAGTTTCTTGGTTTTTTTTGTCTAGAATATGAGACAAAGGTTAAAAATCTATCTGTGCTCTTGGAAGGTAATTGAACCTGAGTCCTCTTGCATCCCAGGAGTATAGAAATAAGAAATAGTTTCTGTCTTTGGCATTTCTCCCTTTTGTATAGATGATTAAATTGTCACTGGGCCTGGACAAACCAGGAGAGAAGGTGGCCTTGGGATCTGATGAGCAATACTAAGGTCCATCTCCTCATTTGGGCAGAGCTGGATCTGAATGATGACATTTACATCATGGCAGATGACAACATGAACTGTGGAATACTGACTTTGGAAATATTTTTCTCATATGTATATAGGAAGACCAAGAGGTTGTGTTGGATGAAACTCTACAAAGAAACAATTTGAAATGTTTTACTGAGTGTTGCATTCTGGTTTCATTTCCTCTATTTTCCTTTTACTTTTTTTTTTTTTTTTTCTCCTCCCCTGGATATAACACCTGCATTTTCTTCTCTCTACCAAAACAGAAATGTTTTTGCAACTATGCTGTTAAACCTTGATCTGTACAAATACAAAGAATGATAAAAGAATAGCAACTATGAATGGATTGACTCTGGAGCAAGAATGTATGTCTGCTTAAGCAAGCAAGGAGCTTAAGTGGAATTAGCTGGTTAATTCTCTGACCACGTATGAGACTTGTGAAAGATTTAACAACATCAGAGAGGAGTTTTTTAAGGCAGCATTGTATGTTGGCAGTGTCACATTGGCTTCACAGACTCTGAATTGTACATCCCTTCAAAAGGCAGCATAAAAGTCCTCCAGGAGAGTTAGAAAAAAGGGCTTAGTAAACTTCATAGCAAGTTATTAAAAGTGCAGTTTTGGAAATTTTGTGTTAAACACACTGTGCAAGCACAGTATATTAATCATGATCATCTATTCATGCCTAATATAGACACTAATAGAAGATTAGTCAGAATGAGTAAGTGTTCTTAAAAGCTATATGAAAAGTTTTAATATGTTTGTGGTTACACCTAATTTAGTCTTAGGGATGCTAAATTTGTGTCAAATTTATGAAAATCTTACCATCAAGCTATACTAAGTACTAGTGAAGTGTTGAAGTATAAGTGTTTTGCTTTTTACCAGATATAGAAAGAGTACACTCTGTATCTCATCAAAACTCACAAAATAAAAAAAAGGAATTATATGGTGAGTACTGTGACAGAAATTCTCCTAGAAAAATCTAGGCCAGGATGGGAGTCATGTTGTTCATTAGATGGCTTTAACTTCTGTATTGTATTCAGTATCAAGCTATTGCCTAAGCACTGTATCAAAAGTTATTTTACTACTGTAGGCACAAGTTTTAATGAGATGTGAAATAAGGTTTAAAGCAGTTTATGGTTACTGAAGATCCTGTGTCAATTTTCAGAAGAGAAAATAGCTGTCTGGTATTGACAAAAGTTACTTTGTGGTTATTTACATGTGTTTATGGTTAAAATATGTAGTATCATTTGAACATTGTATTCCTTGACATTCCTAAGCTGAATTTCTAGTTCTATGGCAGTGAAAAGTTCCCTAGTTGTATTTAACTGTAGAGGTAGCTTTGTTTCAGTGGCTGTTTAAGGGATTTCTGGTTATGAAAATACTTGGGACATGCTAAGGTGAAAGATACAACTATAAAGTAAGGAAAAAAGCCCTAGTGGAGAGTTATAGTATTATGATGTACTGCTAGCAGTTTTGGATGATAAGTGTTGCATAACAATATTTTTATTCTAAATGCTTCAACTGAGGAGAGAGATCAGTGTTTTTGGGAATGTTTGCAAATAACCTCTACATCAAAAATACAGATTTGTTAGACTGTATTTTTATGAAAGTTCATTCTAAGTAAAACTTTGCTTCAGCTCATGAGAATGTGATGTTAATCTTGGTAGTGAAGTCCTTGCCTCATGCTGAGAGCAATTTTGGTTAATGACTTTAATGCTCGCTGAATTGTGTGGGTTATTACTGTACACTGCAAAGTTACGTGAATAAAAATACAGCCATTGTTTCTCAAAATAATGTTGCTATTTTAATTATATTTGAAGAGTGACCAGGCTCAGGTCTTCAAAGCCTGAAATCTGGGGGGAGGGGGGGGGGGGGGGGAATGTGGTAAAAGTCTTGTTAAATTTTTACACAAAGGTATGAGAAACCTTACTGCCATATTTTCTTGCAGTCGTTAGCTTCTACAGAGACACAAGAACTACAATTACATGATTTAATGAAATAAACACACACAGTGAGAGTACATTCATCTAGCTAATCTGAAAAAAGAAATGTCTCACACTGGGTGAAACTGAAATGAAGAGAAAAGCCAAATATTAGCACTGCCAGTCTCACGCTGCCACTGTCACTATGAGAGAAAGTCAACAAGATAGAAATAGGAAGTCTTTCATAATGAGATGTAGGTCCAAGTTTGGTTTACATCACTGAAACCTGTCTTATTTAGGTCTTTTATTTTGAGGGTTCTATTCATTTTGCTAAGATATATTTTGCATTTCCCTATTATTAATTGATCAGTATTATTAATGGTCAGAGGAGTTTGATGTTAACCTGTCAATTGCAACTCCTTATAGTTCACCTTTGTCTCATTTGCAGCTTCATACACTTGATTCCTATAAAAAGGAATAGATCTATCATCTGATACAAACTCTTTACCTTTTGGCATATCAGATAAGAATTTAGAAAACATTCCAATATCTTTAGGATGTAAAAAAAAAAAAAAAAAAAGTCAATGTAAAATTGAATTTACTTATACTACTTTAAGACATCTTTCATTGCCAAAATTCCTGCTTTCTAATGGTTTTAAATGTGCACATCAGGAAGTGTACTTTTAACACAAACATCTTTATCATCAGTTGCATTAAAACTGTACAGCTGTCTGATCCATTTTAATGTGAATTATTTTTTCAGGTACTGCTAAAAAAACCCTGTGCTTTTGTTCTCCAGCAGTTGGGTGCAGACTGTTAGTTTTCATTACTATAAGTGTGGCTTTCATCAGTGTGAAAAAACAATCCACCTTGTTAGTGAAAAATTCTTCTTTCACTGTGGTTTAGTAGAGGCTGTCAGGGACTTAAATTTGGACTGGAATTGTTAACGTATCTAAGAGGCGCATGCAGCAGAGCTGTGCAATAGGACTGTATGAAGTAAAAATGTGCCTCCTAGTGTAAGGAAGGGGAAAAATGCATTTTCACGAAAAAGCTTGATAAATCACATTTTGATAGCTGCAAGCTGTGGATGTGATTCATTTTTCTTCAAAGAGATAAAGAGGAATAGCATATATTTAGTGGAGTGTTAGAACTGCTCTAGGGAGAAAGCCTACTGCACACTGTGGATGAATCTATGCAATAGTTCCAACGGTTTAGAACCAGACAGAAATATAATATTTATGTCTTCTGATAGATGTTTACGAAGCTAAGTAGATGTTTGCCTAATTTCTACACCTCATTAATAAGTAGTATCAATATGTATCAACAAAGTAATAGCTTCATAAAAACATGGAGCTGTAGCAAAAATTGTAACACACCCACCAGTTTCAAGATCATGTTTTTATTTAGCAAAACTAAATAGAACATTCTATTATGTCCTATGTTACTTCCAAAGCAATTCCATATTCTTGGAATTAATGTCATAATGCTGCCTTTCAGGAATAATGTTTGTGGATAGCTTTTTTATTTCCAATGCAATAAAAACTGTGTGGTTAAATTTGGCTGATAAATACCTGAGTTCACACTTTTTAATAAACCTATTGCTATGGCAGTTTAGTCAAGTAATGTCAGGGGTGTTAAATGGTCTCTAATTCCAGTAATAAGTAGAACTATCTCTGCAGCAGTGGCTTAATTATGATTAAAGTTCAGAGTAATGGCAAGACTGCCTTGTATTACACTTGGTCATATGATAGCGTCCCATGTGGAGAGGCTAAGCCTCTCCTGCAAAGACCTTTGGTTTCACAGTGTCACTATCATTACACCCACTGGGTGATGATGGTTTAACCTTGAGGGCATACCCTTTGCTTGATCCTGTCTTTCATTTTGCTGCCTCCAAAGTTTCTTCTTTGGCAATACTGGAGTAGTCCATAGCTAAACAGCCTAAGGTGTAGAAAGAAATGCTACTGTATTAATGCCTAGATCTAGATAATTTGCTGTTATTCTTGTGTTTTCATAATATGAGACTGTGAGAACTAAAATAGGAACATTTGCCTTTGAGTCATATCCTCCATTTCATTAAACACAAGTTCATACCTCACACAGAATCTAACAATGTCGCATTTAGCTACAGGCAAGCAGGAGTAAGAAAAACTGAAGTCAGGTTGGTGATTTAGCCTACAGAAGAGCTATTAAATAGTCTGAAGTCTGAATTCAATCTTAGCCAGTGCACTTATGACTTTAAAAAGATAAATAAAATCTGAGAGGCATAAGAAGATTGCTATCTCTTCACATCTCTTTGATGCCTCATTACAGTTAGGATTTAAAAATTGTCTTGGTTCAGAAAAGCCACTGTGCTACATCTGTTCCTATTCTACTCTCTTTTCCTCCATACACCAAAGCTAATTGGAGTGTAAATCAGGAGGCCATAACCACTGCATTAGCAGTAGGAGGGGAACTTGTCTCATTGCTTCTCCAAGAGGAACAGATCACTTTCCAAAACTTCCTAGCAGCTGCTGCCTGAGAAGAGCACTTGCAGGTCCTCAGCAGTGAGATGAAAAGGCCACATGAGGCAGGGGGACTGTGACAAAGGTTAGAGCATTAAAGGAAGGGGAAGCTTGCACATGAGATGAAAACTGCTGCCTTTGGCTGCCATCACTGATGATACCAAGGACAGTTTAAAACCTCAGATGCTTTTGCAAGGTTAAAACAAGGCACTTAAGGAATTAAGAGTAATTTTTCTCCTGTAAGTAGTTTCTGCTCACAAGGCTTTTGTCCATATCACAGCAAGCCCAGATCTGTAGCAGACATTCGCAGACTTTTTTAAGTTTCAAAGTGATACCATTATCCAGTCAAATCTCTACTATAGCACAGTTCTTAGTGTTTCACGCAATTTCCTTAAATCAAATAGAGGTTCTAAAATATTCCAGTGATAAAATAGTCCAGTGATTTATTTCCACTGGGGTTTGATTACATGTTTTATATGGGTGTTCATGGCAAGGTTGTGGGGGGGGGGGGGGGGGGGCTTCAGAGGGTGCCTCTTTGAGAAGACACCAGAGGCTGCCCCCCAGTTTGACAGAGCCAGTTCTCAGTGGCTCTAAAACAGAGGAGTAAGAAAAATGTGACAGAAACAAACCTGCAGACAGTAAGGTCAATGACGAAGGAGGTAGAGAGCATGCTTCAGACATCAAATAGATTCCTCTCAGCTTGTGGGGAAGGTGGTGTCCCCAGCAGCCTGTGGAGGACCCCACCCTAAAACAGGTAGGTATGCCCTCCCTGAAGGAGGTTGCAGTCCAGGAAGGGCACATGCAGGGGAACTGTGGCCCCTGGGGAGCCCCCTCTGGAGCAGTCTTGTCTTGAAGGCTCACACGCTGCCGAAGGGACCCATGTATTGCTGGGAAAGGACCCCACGTTGGCCAGGCAAAGAGTATGATGAGGAAGTAGCAGCAGATACAAAGTTTCCCCGGCCGACTGCAACTCCTTTTTATATCCCTCAACACCACTTAGCGGCAGGGGCAAGGTGGGGAGAAGTCAGAAGAGTATGGTATGAAAAAAAAATTTGAGCCTGGGAAGAAGGAAGGGCTGGTAGTGGGAAAGGTTTTTAGTTTTGTTTTTCTTGTTTCTCACAATCCTACTCCAGTTTTTATGGATGATAAATTTATCTTCCCCAGTCTGAGTCAGTTCTGCTAGTGATGGTAACTGGTGAGTGATCTCCCTGTCCTTATCTCAACCCATGAGCTTTTTCATCTCATTTTCTTCCCGTCTTGCTGAGAAGGGGGAGTGATAGAGCAGCTTGGTGAGCACCTGGCAGCAGCCAAGGTTAACTCACCAGAATATTAAAGCTAGTGTTGTATTCTCAGTCTGAAAGCATTTATTTTCAGTTTCTATCTCTTGTCTGTGTGACTGTACCACCCTTTGTCAATGTGAAGTCTGACTTCCAGAAGTGCAAGTATATTTTGAGGCCCAAGGGACATTTTCTGACTGGTACAGCATCCAGCACAGTACAGATCAGAAATCCTAGCCAATAACCTAAAAAAAAGCATGTGTCTTCTGCTGGTATCTACAGCATATGTTACACAGTGATTTCTTGATTTAATGATCTTCAGTGACAGAGGAAACAGTACTACATTGCTTACTGACTTCAACTGAATCAGGTTTTTATTTGATAAAAGAGGTTTTTGGTGTCCATAGTTCAGATGGAGTGCTCAAGTCTTCTTGAATCTGTATTATACAGGTAAATTAGTAGTAGTATTTTGAATGTTGCAACATTTTGTTCTTAAGCACTTTTTTCCTCTCTGTATGTTAATACTGGTCCAATATATGTCCAGTATTATATATACATATATTCAGAATGGGAAAAAAAAGACATAAATCTTCTAAATTGCAGACTTTTAAAATCAATTTTTCTCTTTATCCATCATTGTTTTGATCTGGGTGGGGTTTTTTTCTGCCTCATGAACATGATGTTTAACAACACTTTTTAGCAATAGGACAGCAACAGATTTTTCTATTTAAAGACTTTCCATAGGAAATTAAAGTCAAAAGCACAACTGAACACATATATCTTTAATCATAATGAAATATATTTGAAAGTTTTTTTTAGCATTCTAGGTGCTCTATCACCTAACTTTGTTTGACATAATTCACCTTTCAAAAGTGTAATAGTGTGATTATGGCAGAAATATTTGTTTGATATTTTTGAGGCTGCTGTTTCTGAAATTCAGTGGAAGTTATGGTTGTGACTTCAGTCACAACAATAGGAAGTTACTGTTGTGACAACAGTGACTCGTTACCTTGATTTTACAACTAATTTTCCAGTGTTACATATTCTTTTACTAATGGAGTCTTAGTAGTGCAACTCCTATTCTCAATGGCAAGTTGACAAAAAGAGGATTATATTTTTGACACTAAAGTGTTGAATTTAGCATGACATTGTTAATGTCAGCCTTTAAATGGTTACAAATTTTAAGTAGAATTAGAATTTAATTGATGGCTGCAACGAGAGAATTAACTTAATGCAGAAAGAATAACTTCATTGCACCCCACCCAGGATTTGGCCTGACAACTAGAAAACAGCTTTGCAGTGAGAGAACTGGGAGTCCTGGTGGATAGCAAATTTGCCATGAGCCAGAAAGACACCCTTGAAGAAAAGAAATCAGTCTCCTGAACTGCAATAGAAAAGGTGCTGCCAGCAAGCTGATAGGAAAGTTCCTTTCTCTCTACTCAGCACTGGTGAGACACAATTGAAGTGCCAAGTCCAGTGCTGGTTTTCCAGTGTGGAAGGGAAATGGAAATATGGACTGAGTCCAGAAAAGGGCCACAAAGATTATTAAGGTATTAGAGCATCTGTCACATGGGGAGGTGCTGAGAGAACTGTGACTGTTCATCCTGGAGAGGGGAAAGGCTTAGGAAGGATCTAATTAATGTGTGCGAATACTTGATGTGGTGCAGGAAGGAGAGTAGAGAGAGATCCAGACTTTTCTCAGTAGCGTACCAAATTAAAGAAGGGACACTGGGCACAAACTGAAATACAGAGATATTTTCTTTAAACATAAGGAAAAAAAACCAGAAACCCACAGCATTCTCTTGCTATTGGAACAATAGAACTCTGCACCATGTTTCCCAGAGAGATTGTGAAATCTTCATGGATATTGTGGAAATCAAACAAGATATTTCTCCAACAGTCGAGGTAACTCCTTGAGTTGGGCAGGAAGGTGTGACTAAACCCTGTCCAGACTTCTCTTTCAAGTGTAACCATTCTATGATTCTGAACTTCTATAAATTAATTAAATTTGTCTTGCATAGACTGTGCAATACTGTGAAGAAAAAAAAAAAAAAAGGAAAGAAAAATCTGTATTCTCTAAGGTAAATCAAGTATAAACTTGTAAATTTATGGTAGGGTATCTGATGTAGTAGTACACTCAGTACAGAAATCAAGACAAATATGTCTATCCAAGTTAGTCGTTTCTTCTCTGATTTAAGTCCTGAGGTAAAATCTGAAATGGATCAAGTAAATCTTGCAAAGAAATGCCTTTATCCCACTATAGGTTATGAATGAAGGCTGTAGAAAGGAATTAAGTAATATCCCCGTTATTTCCAGAAATTAATGATGAACTCAGCTTCATATTAGATGCTCTGAATTTGGATGATTACATGCAAAAATCTAAATCTTTATCCTAAGCCTCTAAGCTCCCTTTTAAATTTATTGAGCACAGAAACTTTCATTTAAACTAGGAACTTAGACCAGGTTTGCTAAATTTCACTCTAGAGTCCATTCACCAATTTCTGTTGAGTGTAATAGGAGCTCAAACACAAAATTTACACAAAGACATTTTGTATTAAATTTAGCTCTGCAATTTACATGCATAGGACTCAAATAATTTGTTATAAATTGGCATTTGGTTCTTGTTAATTGCACTCCCTTCTTTCCTGTTTGTCTGAACAGCTTGGGTACCCCAGGATATTTCTTACCTGGCACTGCTGATGGTCAGACAGTAGAAGCAGGGTTTAGGTTGAGATTCATTCAAAAATGTATGAGTGCAGGTGCCATGTGTGTAACCTCATGATGTATCTGTGACTCATTCAGATGTGGGTTGGAGATAGATGTGAATCAGTCTGAGATCCAGGTGTAGTCAGTGGAGATCCAGGTGTAATCAGTGGAGACATTAATTATCATAATTGAGACTAGAGACCAAGACAGTTGTGTTTGATGAATGTGTAGTAGATGCCTCTAATGTGAGAGGCATAGTTTTCCAAACTATATTGGCTGGATTGACCTTGTGTATGGAAGAAGCTCTACACAAGAGAGACCTAAATTTAGCTGATTCCCACAAATCCAACTATTTGTGTGAGATGAATCTTAGCTGTTCTTGTTACTAAGGGAATACTCGTATCTTTTGGTAGATTTATAAGTTTCTCTTATTTGCACATAACATTTTTCAAACGAGAAGGGCATTTTTAATTTTCATGCCTCATTTTTAAAGTACTAATTAAATAAAAATACCAATTCCATACCTTCCTTTTCTTCTTCTTTTTTTTTTTTTTTTTTTTTTGGTATAACTGAAATGAAAACATCTTACCTTTTAAAAGCACAATTCTAAGGAAGGATTTCTAAAAGTAAAGTAATTTCTGTTCTCTAATCAGTTTTCCTTTCTCCAAACAATCACCAAATATTGTCTGGGTAGTATTATAATTTTGAAAATTAGCATGTCTTGAAATGCAAATGATGCATTTTGACTCTCTTTTTAAGAATATATGTATGGTACGTTCATAGAATCCAGGAATTCCTTTCTTTAAGCAAATATCTTAGTAAGCTTCACTTTCTGGAAAGGAAATCTAATATTTTGAAGAAAAAGTGTGCTATCTTAAGAAATAACCTTATGCAAAAGTGTCTTCAGGTTTGACCTAGACTTGTCCAGAAACTAGGTGTTCATTTTATTATACTTATCTAATGGATTCATCTTTTCCTTTTGTCAGATCTTTTTTTTTTTTTCCTAAGGAGAAATCCATGCATAAGAAGGAAGGTACTCTGAATAAAATTTGAAAATAATATTATATAGATAATGAATATTCTGTTTTCTTTCAAATATTTGCCTTTGCAAGGAATGTTATGTGGTTTTGCACATGCACTTGCTCTGTTTGTCTTCAACAGGAGGAGAAGGGGGAGGAAATATTAATTAAGTAGATGAGGAAAAAATAAGGAATAATATTTGCAGTCTAAAACCCATGAAAGTAAACCTTCGAGAAATAATTTCTTAGTGTAATGTTTTATCCCCTTTCATACCAATCCAGGTAAATACATGTTGAGATAAGTAGGGAGAAGGAAAATAATGGTAGAATACTTACCTTTTTTCACTGTGCACTGCGTGTTAAATGTCTTCATTCTGTGGTTGCAAGGTAAAGGCCTGTGTGCTACTGAGAATCCATCTAGACATGGTAGCAACATAAGCAACTAAACTTAGGGCATATTTACCTGTGGCAAGGAAAGAAAAATATATAAAAAACCTTTTCCAAAACATTTAAAAACTTTGGAGTTTATTCCCACCTTGAAACAAAAAAAAATAGATTAAGACATAAATCAATCTCTTACTGTTCAGGACAGTTTGAAAATTTTGCAGCTTTGGTAAAAATCTTTTCAATATAATTTCTATGCTACATCAGCACAGAACCCATTCCCCCCCCCCCAAAAAAAAAAAAAAGGAAAAAACACAAACAAAACAAACAAACAAACAAAACACCAAAAAAGTTATTTAGTAACATCTGGACACCTTTGGAGAAAAGTAGAAAAGAAATTTCTTGTGTATTCCTGTATATATATATTTTATACCTTTATCTGTATTTGTAGCTCCACAATGAATTATTACACAGCACAGTAAGAACAGATCTGGATGTGAAGATCCAGAACTGGTGCTGAGAATACAGAGTTTACTGTGTATACTTCCATGGCAGTTGCTTTGGACTTTTGTGGTCCATGGGCTGAATGCCCATTCGTTACTGAATTTATTTCATTCTATTCCAAAGGAATCCTATCCTTGTGCTCCAAAAGGTCTTCACAAGTATGTCAAGTCGAGGCGATTAGGAGATTCATGTCAGAAGTACACTCCTGCAAGTTAATGCTGTCTTACTATTTAGTAAAAAATATTTCTATCTACATGAAACAACTCACCTATTATTTTAAACAAATCCGCACTATTGAAGTGTCATCTAAATACTTCATGCTCAAATTTTCCCAGCATATGCATGGTGATTTTTAAGTTCTTCTCTCTGAAAACCACACAAAAATGTAATTTGCAATACAAAACTTGAAATTAAATTCTATGTGTCTACCATTTAGGGGAAGGAGTCTTTTTGCTCACTTGGTGATATGCTCCACTACTCTTTTAGATTAGACCTGTGTTGTCTTCAAGATCTAAAGGAAGTGTTTAAGTTCATTGAGAAAGATTGAATAACTTAATTCTTTTACTTTACTGTACTGAACTATTCTATTCCATATCTACATTTGTTAAATAGTGTCATTGAGACAACTACTGAAGACATACTCATATCAAGAAAAAACATCAGTAATAAATGATTCATTCATCTAAAATAACGGGGAAAAAGCAATAACCTTCTCAACTTTATAATAATTGCACTTTTTATAATCCAAGAGCCAAATGGTGTGATGTTTATCACTTTACCCATCCTTCATGTTTTCTTATGTAAAATATATATATGACTGACAAGAGAGTGTGATGGAGTAATTGACCCTTTTTGATGTTTAACTTTTACTGAATATTAAAAAAAATACTTTTTGTTAAAGAGCAGTAGTCAGTTACTGAATTTAAGGGAAAACTATTTATTAGTAAAAGCACATTAAATCATTGCTATTTAAAATGTACTTCAGATATACAAGAACATGTTTCAATATTTCTGAAGACTTACACTGTAACACAGCAAAGGCGTACAAAATTGATTTCATTTTCAGTAGAGAAGCCAATACAATTTGAGTGTTTTGGGGTTTTCTTCTTTTTATAAATGTATTGGTTTTGCAAAAATGGAACAAAAGAGGCTGGTTTTAATTGGTGGTGTTATTCCAAGGCCCTTGAAACCCTGGCACTTACAGTTGCTAGGAGTGTGAATGTGATCTGGCAAGCACAGCATAGTCATTAACTAATGGATTGTAGCTACACTCTTTCAATAAAAACGTGTAGGTGGTTAGTAATACTGTAGTGTTACCAGCAATTTTAAAGTCATTTGTAGGTTAGTTTGTGAAATTAAAAGTGTAATCAAAAATTTCCCTGCTCTGCTGCCTTTTTCAGCTGATTTAAGTGCAGATTCCTTGGATCATTCAGAAGAGAAACTAAATGACTTAAAAATAATCATCCACACCACAATGGATTAGTGGTTTGAATTATAGTTTCACAGTTCATATATTTCTTTTCATGAGAAATTAAAGGAATTGTATAAGATAGTTGCTTTGTGCCATTACTCCAGGTCTTAAAATTTATTTATTAATTTTTCATATACTACACATGCTTGTCCTTCATTATTACTTCATTATGAATGGAAACCATATATTTCCAGATGTAAATAGGCACTTAGTAATATGAATCCCTCTTGCATGAGCAGCTACACTGTTTGGAGACATATTAATTATACATTTTGCAGAATACTGAGAATATATAACATATGTTATAGATGAATATAGGTCACTGTGACAGCTGTAATAGATAAATATATGCATATCTATGCATACAGACATGCATAGATATAACACTTTCCACTAGGATACAGAGATATTCAGACAATCTAGATGTTAATGATACTGACCTTTGTCTACTCAACTTCCCTTCAGCATTTAAAGAGACAGCATGACTGATTTTAAACATAAACACCATTAAAAATAAGCTGATGCATCAGTGGTTGTGTTCTGTTAACACCCTCTGCAGTCTTACCAGACTCTCACATTCTCAGGAAATCCTAGCTATGCTCACATGCTCTATTTCTGCATATCTGGACTGCTGTGGTAGGCATAGGATGACTGCCCAGTTCATCTTTGGGAAACCTAACTAAAATAGTCTCTTGAGGGACATGAAGATGGGAAACTGTCTACTGGGAAATTCCTCATATGACAAGTGGCTGAGGTCACTTGGTCTGTTCAGCCTGGAGAAGAGGAGACTGAGGGGAGACCTCATTGCAGTTACAACTTCATGAGCAGAAGCAGAGGGGTAGGTACCAATCTTGTCACTCTTTTGACCAGTAACAGGACTCAAACGAATGGCATAAAGCCAGAGCAGATACCTCAGGGAAGTGGTCACAGCACCAAGCCTGTCTGAGTTCAAAAATCATTTGGACAATGCTCTCAGAGACGTGGTGTGACTCTTGGAGTTGTCATGTGCAGGGACAGGAGTTGGACTTGAATGGTCCTTGTGGGTTCCCTCCAACTCAGAATATTCTATTATATGGTTCTGTGATTCTGTGATTTTTTTTTTAACCCAAATTAAACACTATTCACACTTCAATCCCTAGCCTCTGAGTTATGTCTTCCAAAAAAATAAAGTACTTTGATGTTTATAAAAAAAAAAAAAAAAAAAAAAAAAAAAAGTTGCTTTACATGCTTTATTCTCTTTTGGGCTAAAGGGTTATTCACAAGAACATGCATGAATAATTTTTAAAAAATCCTCATAAGAGCACAAAAAAATTTAAAGAAACACTTAAGAATAAGCAATTTAATGCTTTGGAAGACATTTTAGTACAAAAGAGACTTATGGTCCACAGTCTTTCATTTTTGGAGGAACATTTTCTGTGACCTTTTATAAGTGTGTTATTTCTCCCTTGCTTGCTTGTTTGACAAAAAGTATATTCTAGTATTCTGTCTAATCTAATTCAATTGCTGTATGTGTTTATTTGTTTATTTATTAACTTTGAAAGGATAAATCCTGGTAGCACTGCATGTTGATATCTCTCCATATCCCATGTCCTTTGTTTAGAATTCCATATGTTTAGGTTGGTGACAAGATAAAATGCCTTTCTCAGTGGGTCATGTCCAGAAGTGGCTGCTGATATCGCCTACTCTGTTTCACAAGTATAGGGAGAGAAAAGGAGGGAAATTAGATGAGTGTTATTGGGGCAGCAGAGAAAGGAATGGCTTGGAAGGTATCAGGTAAACTGCCAGCTGGATAGGTTATGCATGACAGCATGGGCATTGTGAATAAAAAAGTTGAGTGCTGTGGAATTGACATTGTTATAGGTAACGCTTCCATGTACATTGAAACATTTTAGAACAGCTCTGTGCTGCTCAAAAGTTAGAAAGCTCTTTTATTTATGGCTCAAAAATGTCCATGAATCATTCTGTCAACCGAACAAACTTGAACGAAAGAAAACCTGTCCTCAGAAGACTGTGAAGTTCCAGAACAATCTGGATAACAACCCAAATTGAGAAAGAGAGTGCTTAACCGGGGGAAAAGATGAGTGCCATATTGCTTAATTCAGCCTCCTTCCTTTTTGGTCTTGTCAAATGTTTGCCTATTACAAGATGCCAGCCTACTCAGTGTTGTATTATGCCACAAGTGATATGGCATCTCACGAATCTGGCAGTACACTGACAGCAGTCTTCTACTTTTCTATCTGGTTGCCCATTAAAATCTGTATAACTAGGCTGAGGCTATGAAATTAGAGTAGCAAGTCTGGACTAGCTAATGTTGTTAAACTGTTGTGGTGCCAGATGTAACACTTGAGAGCACTTAACACTGATCTCCGAAAGGTATTGAGGAAGTATTTGCATATTGCACACTTCTGCTAACAACAGGGTTTTGGTGGTTTTTATTTTCTTTTTTATATCATATGCAGTATTACTTCCTCAAATGTATAGAAGTCCTATGTATTCTGTTCAGTGCATCTGAAAACAAAATATATGATATTCAAACAAATCTCCTTAACACGTCAGGCATAGAATAGTGTATTTAGTCTCAGAAAAAAGATTACAAAATACTGCTTTGTTATGGGTTTTTGTTTTTTTCAAGTAAATTTGGCAAACCTTGCACCTTAGACAGATTAAATCATTAGATAATGTCACAGAATCACAAAATCAATAAAGTTGGAAAAGACAGTTGAGATTATCAAGTCCAACCTATGATTGAGCACCACCAAATCAACTAAACCATGGCACTGAGTGCCATGTCCAGTTTCTTCTTAAACACCTCCAGGGACGGTGACTCCATCACCTCCCTGTATAGAATATTCTGGATGCCCAGTCACTCTTTCCATCAATGACTCTTTTCTTCCCAATGTCCAGCCTAAACCTCCCCTGGTGCAGCTCAAAATGGTGCTCTATTTTTCTATCACTGTTTGCCTGGAAGAAGAGATTGACCCCATCTAGCTACAGCCTCCAGTTGTAGAGAGTTGTAAGGTCTTTCCTGAGCCTCCTCTTCTCCAGGTAAAACAGCCCCAGGTCCCTCAGCCGCTCCTCACAGGACTTATTTTCTAGGCCTTTCGCCAATAATAATTTCATTTAATTTAATTATTTAAATTATTTTACTCAATGAAAAAGTTCAAATCTATTTTTCACTGGGATACATAAGTGACTTTAAACAGGTATACCGCCTACCTCAATAGCACTAGTTGTGTTTTGATGGGGTGTATTTAACAGCTCTGATAATTTGAATTAGCCTGTCAAAGTCAAAAAGGGTCGATCAGTGTAGCAAAGTGTATGTCTCTGGACGATACTTCAGCAAAGTCTCAGTTCAAAATAGCTGAGAATTGTCCAGATAAAAAAAATATAAAACAAACAAACAAACAACCTTCAGCAAACCAAGATATAGCCACCCCCTCAATAAACAATTGGAAATAAACTTCTTTCTGTAGTTGAGAATCAGCTTTGCTGATAATCTGCCTTGTGAAAGGTTTGTCAAACTGGGCCATTCATCTGTGCATCAAAATGCCAAACTGCGATCAATGTGAAAATAGCACTTTCTACTGTAACAGTTGGTTGTACCCCATAATAGATACTGAATAATTTCAAAGGACAAAAAAAATAATGGTTTTCATTGTTAGTTTTTTTGTTTGTCTGTTTGTCTGTCTGTTTGTCTGTTTGTTTATCCAAGGTTCTTTTTAGGCAAGACATATGACAAAAGTTGTCTTTAATTATCATTGTAAGCACCTCTGAGATCAGAAAAAAGCCTGAAAAACAACTACATTAATCAGCACAGAGATCCAAACTTCCAGCCTTTGTGCACAGACATATGCAGATTTTCCTCCGTAGCCAACAAAAATGGGCTTAGGAAGCACCAGCATGATCGGCTAATTATGAAGACCATGGTTATTTCCAGATCTGTTTTACAAAATAGGTTCTTTGATAAACTGTACTAATCCTGTCATTTATATTCAGCCATTCAAAGTGTAATACAGAACAAGTACCCCATCTCTTGCTGTCTCTTGTTTGCTCAATCTTTTCATATAACTCTCACAAAACTTTGCCACTTGATGCCCTTTCAACTTTTCCCAAGTAGCACTTAAAGGGTAAAGAAGACCCACCAGTTTTATCTTCATTAGCATGTTATGCGGAAAACAAATTTGGCATGCAATAATTTATCTGCATGAAGATTAATTCAATCATTAGACTAATGTTTGCTGCTCTACAAATACCCATTTCGACCTATTGAATTTATTATTTAATATCTGTGGGCACTGATTAGCGGTTTTGCTCATTATCACTCTGAAGCTGCTAAATAAATCATGGCCTTAAATTGTTTGTGTGATTGTTCCATGAACTTGTTTTAACCTTTCTGGCTCAAGTGTTTCAACTTGATTTAAAAAAGATAAATATTTCATTTTTCACATTTAATCTTGACAATTGCAACAATATATGAAAAATTCTATTCAACTATACAGAAAAAGTCTCTGCCCTGTTACATGGGCTGGCTCTATTCAGCAAAACAAGAGTAAACTTTTATTTTTTCAACCTTCTTCACCTAATATTTTTATTGCTCACCTTCTTTTTTATATATATTGGATGTGGATTTCAAGAATTATATAGGTAAGAATTGGGTGCAGGTGCCCTAGCATTGGCAGTGGGGGCTGCAGGGTGACCTCTGTGAGGAGCAGCTGTGGCTGCCCCATGCTGGGCACAGCTGGTTCCATCTCTCTCCAGACCACCCACCTCAGGGCACAGCTAAACCCTGCCACCAAGGAGGTGGCATCTTGCAGAAAACATGCTTATAAGTAAAAAATACCACCTGCAGTAAAAAACACTGCCTGGCAGTAGGAAGTGAGGAAAAATAGAAGAAACATGACTGCAAACTCCCAGGTCAGTGAAGGAGGGAAATGAGATGTTCCAGGAGTTAGAGCAGAGATTACGCTGCAGCTCTAAAGAAGGAGTCACTAGAGCAAGTATATTCAAAAGTCAGGAATGAGAGAGTTAAGTTGAGCCTCAAAAAGGGGGGAGTGAGTATAAGGTGTTGCTTTTGTTTCTTTTTGCTTTGTTTCTCACCACCCAGCTCTATTTTAATTGACAGCAAATTTAATTTTCTCAAAGTATTGCCCATTTTGCCCATGGTGGTAATTGTTAATCAGTCTTCTCATCTCAGTCTCAACCCAAAAGTGTTTATATCTTACTTTCTCTCCTGTCCTGCTGAAGAGAAGCAGTTAAAGAGGGCCTGGTTGGGCATTTAATATACAGGCCAGCCCAACACACCCTAGGTGGAAGTTTAAACCAATTGCCTAGGAAAGTAGCCTTGGACTTAAGAGAAAAATATTATTCAATAGATACTCATCTTTACCAGTGATGATCCCAGGAAAACATTATGGACAGATTTTGATCAATCCTATACCTTTTTACTTTCCATATTTCCAGTGTCTCAGCTTCTGCTTTATCTTCCTGAATCTTCTCTAGTTTTATCTTCTCTAATGTATTTAGGCCATGCTTACCTATAAGAGAAATTTGTCAGATACTAACTCAGTGACATTACCATACACTTATATGTGAGGAATTTTGGCAGAAAGTGTCATAACTCTTTTTGATTATACCTAATGAAATTTCAAGAAACTAATGATGTTTTGAATGTATATATATATTTGCATTTCAGAGGATTCTGTCATGTCACTGAGGCAACTTTCATAAGTGTGAGATTTCAGAGCAGGACTTCTTCTGAAAGAGGTACTATTCTCTCCCTGTTTTGTTCAAGCTTTTGGTTCTGAACAAAATCTTCCTGTGCGGAACAGCAAGATTTCTCCTAAAATAGCTGTACTGTTCTGTGTTTTCCGCCCAGGAAGGCAAGCTTCCTTAGTGGCAAGAGAATATTATTGTAGTCATAAAGCCAAAGATAATAAGCTGTGTCTCATCTATATTATGGTCAGCGGGGAGAGGTAGCAGCAAGAAACTAGGAGCTATTGCGCATAGATTTTTTTTCCTCTTTTCTTCCATACAAGAGCTGTAGAGAGTCTAAGTCAGTTTGCTATTTCAGCTCCTTACAGAGTTTGTAAACATACTATTCAAATAAAACACTTCCATAATATAAGGTTTTGTTTTCCATATAAATAAAAGAGAGCCTTGGAAGAAAAACCACAAAATTTGCCAATCCGCTTTGTGCAACAGAAGCTCTTACAGGTGCCAAATGGCCCGTGCTGTGCTATCACTCACCTCATTTACACTGCTTCCCAGAGTTTTTGAAGACTGCTTTACACAGTGATATAGCATAATAAGAATGCTTTGAAATATTACTATTAATTCCTTAAATCATATTTCCCTTTTAGTTCTTACAAAACAGCAACTATAAATAAAATCCTTCATTACTGTCATAAGCCAGTATTAAGAAGCCAAAAGCTATCCAAAGCAGTACCCCTTTTCAAATTGAATCTAGCTTTGCCTTAAACACAGTACTGTAAGAATTTCATTTTCTTGCTTTATCATAACAAAAAATGTTGGATTTCCACACTTACAGTTGGTTTTGGTTTTTTTTTGGAAATGGAGCAGGAAACATTGTAGGTGCTTTGTATTATCTTCTATATCCCTCCATTCCTTCTCAACTATAATACGTTGCCATTCTGAATGGCTTATCCAGAAACTATGAAAATGAATTCTGAGTATTAAATAATGGATAACTAAACCTGGAAAATGCATTTTAGAAAACTCAGGGGTTAGTCTTTCAATTTGCACAACACAAATCTTTTTCTTTAACCCAAAAATACCATTATAATTTATTTTCAGGTGAATGTTTTTTATTGCATGCCTGTATCTGGAAAAGCATTCAGATCTCTATTTTTTTCCCTAAAATTACTGCTCTGACATACAGCTGTGAACATCTTAAAAGGAAAACCTGTAAACAGCTGTCACAGAATACGTTAATGTTTCACAAGGCTTTGCTTGCAATCATTTTTTTCAAAGTACTGCAAAAGTCTCTGCTTAGATTTCCATTATAGAAAGCCTCATTCTCTGCTAAATAGTGTGTGGATCTTTTGTCCCTGATGCTTTATTATTTCATCCTTTGGATCTATTTTTCATTTGGCTGAGTAGTCAACTATTTAACATGAGTCCAGATAACCTTTGAAACAGGCTTTTCTTGATGTTTGGTATGCAAGACCTGTTCTCCAAGTGCAAGCAACAACACTCTTGAGGCTTTTTGGTTTGTTTTATTTTGGTTTTCTTGAATTATTTTTCACCTTTATTCCTAATCTGGTTACAAGGAATGATTAGGAGTGTAAACCCACAATTGCTTACATCGCTTCTACCTGCCTGTGCAATGGGAAATCCAGAGAAGGAATACAGTGGTGAAAAACCCCTCCTAGGGAGCAAGACATAAATGGAAAAAATTGGTCAGCATGTCAGGTTCTGTGGTGTTGAAAGAGAGCCTTGACTGATTATTGTACATCCCACGGGCCAGTGTCTCAATGGTCATGCAGAGTCTCTTGGCCCTGAGTCACACATTGATCAGGAGTGTCCTTTAAACATTCATGTAAATAATGCTGAGCTCCAGTTGTTTTCATTACTATCACAGTGTAGCTATACTGGACGATGCTTGCTGTTTCTTCACATGAGTCTTCAGAAGTGGATTTCCGAATGTCCCAGTTACAGAAAGATTCTGTTCAGTTTTTTTAGATTTATAGATAAATTATGAACTCAGAAGATACCTCCTTTCCCATCAAATGAACCTGTTCTTGTTTTTAAATAATTGTTTATGCTATAATGATGTAACTAAATGTAATATAACAGCTGTCATAAATGCAAATAAAATTCTAATTAGCTAGTACCATCAGGATTTGGAAAACATGTTACCTGGTTAGCAAGGCAATTCTTATTTTGAAGGGAATGTTTCTGAAGTCTAGGAGAGTTCTACCATGGCTAACTTCTGATAGAAAATTGATTCCAGCTTTTGATTTTCATTGTATTCCTCAAATGGGTTGAATTCTAAACCACAGAGCAAAAATTGTGTCTGACTTCCAGAAAGCAGTTAAAATGGGATAATAGTTTATCTAGACTTGATACATGACCATAAACACATAATTCCCCAATTAGAATTGTGCATTGTATCGTGCTTTACATGAAGTTCAACATTCATTTCAGACAAAACATCATTAAATAAATCAGAATTTACAACTCACTGATTTGAAAATCCTGATTCTTGTAACTAAGTTTTTTAAACCATTCAGTTGATTGCTTTACCTGTTTGAAATTTAGCTGCAAATGAATTATATTGGGTTTTTAGTTAGTTTAGGCAAGTAAAGCTTTTTCATGTGCTACTCCTTTACAGAATTTTCCAATATACCATGTTGTCTTTATTGAGAACAAACACATGCTAACCATTGAAGACAGATGATAGCATCAGTTGAATTGTGGTGCAAGAAAGGAAAAGTGCTTCTTTAACTGCTGAAAACTGTTATATAAAAACATAGCTCATGACACTAAGAAATAGCATGCTTGCCTTTGCGGTGAGTGCTGATGATCAAAACAAGAGTCCTGAAGACAAAAAAGTTACTATATCTGTGGCTACACATTTTTTGACATTTCTGTATTCATGATGTTTTGAGGAAAATACTATATGTTTTATTTGTTTTGTTTTATTCTGATTTAATTTTTTCCTCCTTCCCCCCTTATCCCAACCTTTTGTGCGTACATATGTATGCATTCCTGAAGTTCTCTCCTTTGAGTGTAAAATAAAATAAAAAGTAATAACACTGAAAAGCCGATGGGCAAAAATTGATTCATAAATGAGAAGGTGGCATTCATCTTGGAACTCTTATTGGAAACCTAAATCTCAGTAAATTTGTAGCCTAAGGATACAATGGGCTTAAAGGATTTCTGTCTCTGAAGAAAAATTAGAACGCCTTTGAGGTAAGGTAAATGGAAAAGGTTGTTTGGGCAAATGTGGAGTTCTACCACTATTAAATGTTAAGCACCATCAGGGGGTATCTCAGTCATTAACAAGAGTGGCATGTTGAAGATTGTTTCAAGCAGGAGAAGAGTTATGGATGGCTGTGTGGAGGTGGCACAATGCCACAGGGAAATTACATCAAGCAAAAAGAAGACTTTTTGAAATATATTGTGGGAAAAATCCTACTGAAACAACATCCTTTCTTTACATACTTTAATTTTTTTTTCCTTAAATAACCCTGAGTTGTCTTTTAAATGAAGCAAATCTGGGACACTAACTTTGATGTCCAGTGTATAACCAGTCCCCCCTGATCTTTGGCATATTTTTTCTTCACTTGCAATGTAAACAGAAGTACCAGCTTAATCAGAACACAAGCATACTCATTTCAAAATCAAAGTAGTTAGCAGTCTTGACTGACTTGGAAGTGTTTTATGGACCTTGTGTGTTAGTTTTGTATATAATTAAAAGGGCTCTCAGGGCTTCTGTAGGCAGCCAGCAAGTTAAGCTATCTGGTGTGAGAATAATGTGTTGCTATCTAGGGAAGGAAAGATTTAGGAGCCAAGCTAGGATCTGTGTTTTAAGCCAAGAGAGTTTGAAAAGTGAGCAGACATGAAGTGTTATATCTCTAGGCAGTAGTTACCAGATTTCTTATTACGCTAGCACATCCTCCTGGCTGCTCTGCAAAATAGCCCTGAGATTAGAAACTCTGCAGGAAGCTATCTGTGTGCTCACTGTTGGAAATATGTTGTTAGGAAGACAGCAGCTACATGGAAAATGGGTATTAAGATATTCTTCAGCATCAAGAATATATTGCTTTCCCAGTTTGCCTTAAGGTATTGCTTAGAGAGAATAGCAGGTAATGTGGTCTATGCTGTAATCCTATTTGAAAGTAAATAGTGAGAAATAGCATAAATTCACCTTCAAATGTATACTGTACAATAAATTGTACTGTGGAATCAATGAATTTTACTGTGGGACAAGAAATTGTACTGTGGAAGGACCCTAATATTTTACTCATAGAGTGATCTTTAGTTTAATACAGAAATACATTTCCATATCTTCACCATTTCCTATATTACGGTATCATGTGATACCCTTGCAGCTTCTTACATTGAGTTTATGTGGAAAGGTTTGCTAGTGGGGGGATGGGTTTCCAGGGATGGGTTCTGTGAGAAGATTCCAGAGGCTGCTCCTGTGTAAGGCAAAGCCAGTTTCACTGGGCTCCAGGAGAGATCTGCCCCTGGCTAAATCTGAGACAGTCAGTGACATTAGGAGCACCTCTATGAAGATATTGAAGAAAGGGTAGAAAATGCTGTGAAGCAGCAGCTGGAGAGATAAGTGATAATATGTGAGAGACCACAGATCAGTGAATGAGGAGGGAGAGGAGGGACCTCAGGCACATAAGCACAGATTCTCCTTCAGCCTGCAGAAGTCCATGGTGGAGCAGGCAGGAAAGAGCTGCAGCCTGTGCAGAGCCCTTGCTGAAGTAAGTTCCAGGCAGGACCTGTGATCCTGTGGGAGGACCCTTTAGTTAATTCCTGAAGGATTGCAACCCCATGGTAAGGACTCATGATGGAGCATTTTTTGAAGAACTGCAACCTGAGGGAAAGATCTATCCTAGAGAAGTTCATGAAGGACTGAATCTCACGGGAGAGATCCCACATTGGAGCAGGAGAAGAGTGTAAGGAGTTGTTCTCCTGAGTAGGAAGGAGTGGCAGAGACAGTGTGTGATGAACTGACCGCAGCCTCCATTCCCCATCCCCCTGCACTACTGCAGGGGAGGAGGTAGAGAAAATAGGGAGTAAAGCTGAGCCTGAGAAGTAGAGAGGGGAGGAGGGAAGGTGGTTTTGGATTTGTTCTTACCTGTAATTACCCTACTGTGTTTAAATAGCAGTAAATTAAATTAATTTCCATAAGTTGAGTCTGCTTTGCCTGTGATGATAATTGGTAAGTAATCTTCCTGTCCTTCTCTTGACCCATGAGCTTTCCATTGTACATTTTTTCTCTGTTCTATTGAGGAGGGGGAGTGATAGAGTGGCTTGGTGGGCACCTGGTGACCAGCCAAGGTCAACCCACCGCACTACTAAAATCAAAGGTTGATTATTTATAGGAGAGTTGACAGCAATGTGACCTTTTAGTGTCCTTTAAGCTGCCACTAACACCGATGCAGCCCACAGATTACAAGGTCTTATTTATCTTGCTGTTTCTCTACATGGGGATTTTATTTTATTTGGTTTTTGTTTTGCTTTGGGTTTTTTTGCAATATTCAACATCCTTACTTTGGACCCTATTAAAAATGTAGTTTCGCTCCTCTTTATAGCATTCTGGGGTATGTTTGATCCATTTAAAATTATTAATGGGACAGAAGTATTCATCAGTCCACCTAACTTTTGTCTCCCCTTGTCCATCATTTTTAATCTAAAGCAGGATAGAAAGTTCTTACAATCTGGTTTTTTTTTTTTTTTTTTTTTTTGTCTTTGGTCCACTTGTACAAATGACAGTTACTTTAGATCAGATTATAGACTCAATTTTAGGTACAGTTTCTGAGATTACCATTTACTTTGGGAGGGCTTTCATAGGTGTGTATATATATATATATATATATACACTAAGTATTATGTCTCATTATTTTTTTCTCCAATGGTAACACCACTGACAAAAAGAGAGATATTAATAGAAACAATGTGACAATGATATGCCAGCTGAAGTATGAGCTATTGTAAACCATTGATGTAGTAGTTTCAGGTCTATCAGACACTAATGTCAACAGGGAAAACATCAGGCCTGAAGGAGGTTATGGGTAAAGAAGGCAAAGTGCTGGACTGTGACCTAGATTATCACCAATTGTCAGTTTTCGCAGATGAGGTGCAACTACACATATCTTGATACCTTCTCTGCTCTGCACCTTATTATTGATAGTTGTTATTGAGAGGTTTAGTTCATGTTATTTTGTTTGCTGTAGAACTAATGCTGTAGAAATGAATGCAAATTCATGTTGAGAGATGTGAATAATTGAATTTAAAAAAAAAATTCTTAGTTCATTCCTATTTCATCTAACATTTTTCAGAAGAAATTCAGCTTCAAGGAATGAACACATTTTCAGAAACTGATAACATAGCAAATATATATAATCATGCACATAGAAAAATAATATGGTACTTTACTGGATTTGCTAAGCTCTTTTTAGTGACAAAGTCGCTCTACAATTCTTAACCATCTTGTTCAGGGTATTTAATGTCTTTAAAAATTAAAACTCATTATACCTTTTTCATATTTAATACAAGCCTAAGAGTTCAGGGAATAAAACGCTGTGAAAGAAAATGATCACTTTCAGACTAAGATGTTACTCCACTAATCTTGCAGGAAAAGATTCAGGTGATGTGAACTTTTATATATTTTTCAGTGAAACATAACACTTGGCAAGAGGAATTAAAGATAAAGAAATGCATGTAAAGCCCTGAAGTGTTGGGTTTATTCCTTAACTAGAAGTTTTAGGCTACAGATTTAATGCATAGCTTCTGAAAATGTTAAATATCATACATATTAAGGCTACTTAACTCAGATTTAACAGTAGGAGTTTTGGAGGCCTGCCATGTACAAAGTAAAGTGAGAGAGGTAAGCACTCCCCTGATGTTAAGAGGAGCCATCACTCAAAATAATTTCTGCCTAGTTTGGAACCATAGATCTGCATGCTGAAATCCTATGGAAGATTTTTGCTTCAGTCAAAAGTTTACATTAAACCCAGAATAAATTGTCCCAATTGCACTATTTATGTATCAGAACATGAGATTTTCACCTTGTCTTTTCAGAGTTTGAATGAAAAGGCTTACTAAAGCAAATTGAAGCTATTGCCTGTTATGGGATTTTGTTAAACTGTGGTGTTTCAATGTAAAGAATAGCAGTATCAAGTCATTTTCATTAATAATAACATAATATCTGTTCCTTCCAGGCAAATGTGATATTGATTGACAAGGAATAGCTGTAGAGCAAACTTTAAATTACAGTATTTATTATGAATGCGACTTGCAATTAATTATTTAAGGGATACATTTTGTCCTCATTTACAGTATTGAAGTTCTCTGGAGTTGGACATGATCATTAACAACAAAATGAAACTCTCAATTTAAAAGTTTCTTGATTTATGTTTTGAATAAATATGTTATTCTTATAAAAAGAGCTTAAAGCATAGAGTATCTGTACTGAAATCAGACACTACATATTTTTGAACAGGTACACTAAGATCCATTTTAGTTACTTGATTTATGAAGAAAGAAAGAGCATTTAGGCTCCTGTATTTGATGTGAGAGTACATGATTATGCTATTTACAGTTCAGTTTTTCCACGTTTTGATGTAGACACCCATTAGTGTTCACCAGCTTTGTTACCCTCTCTTATCTTGTGTATCATAATTTCCTTTATGTGCCTAAATATTAGTTAACATAACTCATACCCTGCTGAGGAATTAAGAGACAGGTGAGGCATGTACCTGATCCCAGGAAGCTGAAAGTTTAGAAAATTAATGTCTGCACTCTTTATGGAGCTCTAACTACAAAAGAACAGTATTCAAGGAGTCATTATACTGAGGAAAAGTAGTCTAAGATCAGGAGATAGAAATGGTCAGAACAAAGATTTGGTGTGTCAGTAAACTTAATTGTTCATTTGTGATTCAAATTACATTTTCTCATTGAGGCTGCAATTCACAATTAAAAATCCAGCTCTAATATTTGATATAAATAACTTTTGTGGACCTGAATTTGTAGCTGAGGCATTAATAATCCTGGAGAAAGAAAATAAGAGATGCTTGGTTTTACATAATAACCTATTAAATGGGGAATCACCCAAGAGTGTAGGAGATTGCACACAAGATTGCTTTGAGGAAGGAACACAAAATTCATTGCAGATGAATAGCAATATATTTTCTTGAAATATGTGGGATGCTGGAGTCTTGTCCTACCACAGAAAACTGCCTGTGCCTTCTGACCACTGGACACATTATAGCCATAATGATATAACGTATAAAGAAAAAACTGTAGTAAAGAAGTACCAACCTGTCCTATTCCTGCTTCTGGGGTATTTTCCTGGGTTACCATTTTCCACTGTGTGTGGAAATTTAGAAAGCAAAGTAGACAAGACGAACAATGGAAGGAACTGGCCATGTACAGTAGAGAACAAATGCTTTCAAGGTAATAAATGGGGGCAACCACTGCAATCTTCCCTGAGTACAGAAAAGATGCAGCAATTGTGGAAAAAAAATCTTTATAGTGCACTTTCATGGAACATAGATGGGACAGCCCACTGACAGCAGCCCCACAGTTTAATGACAGATATATGGTAAAACCTAGTTATTAACCTTGTCTAAAAACAACCTGTGGGCAGATTTTGTGCACCAGAGAAAGTCATAAAGGATTTCAAGTATGCAGACTGAAGAGGAATGATTTTGAATCAAGAATAAGGACCAAGAACACAATTGGCAGAAAATTGCAAGGCACTCTTCAGCTTTCAAGATATGGTAATGCATATGGTAATGCCTACTTGGAGGCATCCAACAGGTATTAGTGTCCTAGGTTTATAGCATCCAGGTACTGTCTGGGGAATGTCCCTGCTAACCTTCCATCTGCAGGGAGGCAATGATTTTTTAGGTAGTCACACATTAAATAGTTTGGTAAACAGAATTGAAACATTTTTTGGCTGTTTCAACTATATCAGTTCTAAACACACCAGACTCCTCTGTGGGCTTCAGTACAGTGAAGAGAAGCAGTGAGGATGAAAGAAACAGTAGATGTTCACTATTCCCTTTGTAAATATCTCTTTTAGGATAAAAGTAAGCTTTGCAGTGTAGAACCTGCCAAGAAGGTCAGAAATAGAACTCAAAATCATCCAAACCCCTGCTTTTGCTATTTACAGCCAGGGAGAGAAGAGGGTTTAGTCATCAAACTGCAGCCTAATTAAGGAATTATATAAAAATGGCATGTAGAAATTCTTAATGTTTTCATTGTTCCTCTTTATTTTGCATAGTTTCCCTTGGGAAAGGTCAGAATTATTATGCCATCTCATTATAGTTGTGTAATTTTTTTTTTCCTTTTGGATTGTTTTTTCTGTTTCATTTTGAGGGAGCTTGTTTGAGAGTTTTGTTTGTTTGTTTGTTTGACTTTTGTTTTTTGTTTGGTATGATTTGTTTGGTTGTTTTTTTTTTTTGTTCCCCTTCTCTGGTTTAGATTCGTGCTCACTCTTCCTGTTTCACTTAAATTTAATTCCTAAAGCTTGTTACTTTAATATGCAATCATATAATCTTTTGATTGTTGACTGTGAATCATATGCCTTGGTGGGAATCAGCAAAGTTTGCTGAGCTTCATAAATCCAAGTTTATAAAGAGGCAAAACTTTTGCTCTGTAAACATTTTTATTTTTTTCAAACCAGTAAGTCATCCACTACCATACAACTCAAGCGGAACACCCAATCTTAGTAAAATATGAAAGCAATCTCCAGTAGCTAGAACAGGTTGCTTCTATTTCGGTTGCTATGGAGCTCTACAAGCAATCAAAGGGCAGACATGAGCTATGACACGCTGCACCTGATGTGTTTCATTGATAGGTGCTGGGGGACCCAAGCCAGTGCAACATCTGTGCAGTAATGTCATATTCCCACACAGCCAAACCCTAACCTTCAAGCAAGAATTAAAGTTAACCTTAAAAATGTAGTTGCATTGAATTTTCATACTACGGGCAATATACTTTTATGCTTGTAAAGTAAATTTAATAGGAGTTCAGCAAAACCAATCCTAGCAGTACTTGTAGTGTTTTCTCTTTAGTGAGATTTAGTTGCAGACGATCAAATACTGCAGAAGAACAAATGATGCAAACATACGTAGTAATACACTTTTATGGTATTCTTATGATTAGATGCAAATTCACCAAGTTATTTCTGTACTTCAGCATGTCTTTATGTAACAGTAGGTTTCCACTGAAGTTTTCTCTTTTTCTCAGAAAATTAATGATTTTTTGTACTTTGTGGTAGAAAATTTAGAAAGGTATATATTTTTCTATTTTATTTTCTTTTGAATAATCTGTTATATTTTATAATTTCCTTTGGCTTTTTGCTTAGACATTTAAGTGAAAATATTGTTAGCAGGTTTGTTTTTTTTCAATCATGTAGATAATACATACAATACAGGTGGCATTTATTTGTTTTTTATAGATATGTTTTTGAAATTAAGCATAGATATGGGTAAAGAGAAAATGCAATATGAACACAGGGAGGACATGCATCATTTGAAATACAAAAATTAGCTCATAAAGAGTGAGTTCATAATGTGTCATGATGTCTAAATAACTAAATAATTTAGTCATTCCTGAACAGGTACACTATTTTTTTTACCTCTAAACCATATTTCAATTTTGACATCTTATAAGTTTATTTAAAAAAAAAATCTTCACTGTATGTTATTCATTTTATCTACTAGTGGGTGATTGGAAAATGCTCTGACCAATCATTTTACAATGACAATTGTTCAGTAAGTAAGATCTTTCTCAATCATTTTAGTAAGGCTTTAGAAACAAATCCAAAGCTATTTAAGATGGGAAAAAGAAAGAAAGAAAGAAAGAAAGGATAATAATTAAGAAGCAAAATGAGATACTTCGTAATAACAAAATGTTTCTGCTTGAACATTTTCCTTATAAAGCATAGATATTTTTATTTTAATTTTATCTTGCAGCTTTTCCTGACAACGTTTCTCCATTTGACTTGCATTTTTTATTTCAGTAGTTCTTTTTTACCAAGTATTTAATGCCACTCAGGATAGTAAAATTGAAAAGGAGTTAGGCTGTGGCAAAATAATTGATGTCCCTTTAGGTTTGCCCCATGAGAATATTCACATAATAACCCAAATCCCCTTGATTTAGGTCTTACAGTTTAACCTGTCAATATGTAATTATGGTTCCAAAACAAAACAGATTATTTCACAGTTTTAGTGTTTAGTGGTTTCAACCATGCAGAATGGAGTGGAAATATCCAAGTCTGGTAAAAGAGATTGTCCCATTAGTAGTTTTTTATATAATGACCTCAGGGGACTGGGACTGTACTTGGGTGTATAAGCTCAGCTATCTGAAAGAAGAATCCTGTTCTGCTCCCCTCGTTAATCTAAAAGGACTGGAACTTTAATGATTATGAATAATTTTAAAAAAACCAAAACAATGGGAAGTTTTTCACATACTTATTGTTTATTTTTCTTTATCAATTGTTGGAAATATCTTCCCAAGCAGACTGGGTAAATAGCTCTCTAGAGATAACATTTTTTGTCACACCAATGAATTTTCTGTTACGGATAGTAATTGATTTTTTAAAACAGTTTTATGATGGCTTAACATTAGTATGGATTAGCAGTGCAATTTCCTTCTAAAAAGAAAAGGGGAGCAGTTAAGGTAACACCTCTTCTATTAATATATTTTTAGCAACTCAGCAAACAATGTGGAAAATGTTCATGCTTTCTCAGTTCCATTTCTCTGTCAGCTATTTCTCCTCACCTCCAGTTTGGCAAGTGGAGCTCTTTAATCCCAGCAAAGAGGGATTGCTGAAATGTGTTATTAAAATAGTGATCTTATTAAGAGCTTCTGTTTACTGTTGTTTGATAGATTACATGAGCCTGTGGCCCTCTTATGAAATCAGTCTATTGTAAAAAGGGAGAACCACAACAGTGAAAGGCAATTACATATGCACTTTTTCCTAAAAAGTGCAGATGCAGATGCATGGTGGCTCAAGGTGACTGCATTTCCTCCTCCATTCTCTGCCAACTAAACCACAACTTTAAATACTGAGGAATTAATGGGATTCTGATAGGAGGAAAATTCCTCCTATTATCTGTTAACTTGAATACCAATGACAAGCGTCAGTCATGTACTTCAGAAATCAAGAATGTATGCCATTAAAATTAAATTTCTGTCATTGCCATTGCTGAGACTGACTCATGAAAAGTTGTGTTCAGGCATCTTGACAAGCAACAGCTTCAGCTCACAAAAGATTGGTTAGCAGAATAAGCTCACAAAAGATTGGTTAGCAGAATAAGCTCACGGAGCATCTGTCAGAGCAGGAAGACTAAGGGGGTTTGTGCCAGACCAACCCTATTGTGACCAACTTTCATTAAAACTAATCAGACCATCATCTTCTGGGTCCATAAATTCACATTAATAACTGCTCAAGTGTTTCTGGTTTTCATTTCCACATTCTGTTTTACCTGAAAGTTTTGTGGTTTTTACCTACCCTGCAAAGTTCTATGATACTGAAATTGGTAGAGGATACTGCTGCCACTTATATTAAACAGTAATAATGTATAATCAACTAAAGCATTCATTAAACAACAGAGATGATGAGCATCTCCACTACTTTTAATGGAACAAAAGGTCATGAAGGCCAAAAAAAATATATGGTGAACACTGACTACTAAATAAATACATCTATTTTTGAGCTAGATTGGTTTTATGTAAGTAAAAACATTAGAATCAGGACCAAAGGTTTTTTAGTGGCTTTCTACTAATTAAGAGAATTATGCAAGTAATTCAGTTTAACCAGCTATTGCTGTGCTCTTTGCTTGAATGGAAAAGCTTTCTATTTATTGATATTCTGTAAGCATTTACTTTTTAAAAATCTCATACTGTGTTTAAGTTGTTGCATTTTTCCCTGAGCATACAACTCAATAGTTTTCATTTATACAAGCATAATTATATGTGCACTGAAGCCAGTATAATTTCAAGAGTCAAGGAAACAGGAAGGAAAATCTCCTTTTTAAAATACAAGTCTCATAATATGTTGGTGTGATTTTTTAAAAAGCAAATGCTAAAGTTCAATAGACAAAGTATAGCAAACACTGCATTGGGTTTTGTTGCCTTGGTAATAGGTTTATTCCTGCAGCATATCAAAACATGTAGTTTGGTTACTTGGAAGCTATGAAACTTACTACAAAGTGCATGACAATAAATCTCCAGATATAAATTATAAATTCACTTTAATAAAATCTGCTCAACCTCTTTCTCAAATTCTTTGAAAATATTGCATTTCTGTTTACATTTCTGTACATTTTATCTAAGTTGGCTACCTCTACTTTATTGTGTTTCAGAAAGAGATGACATATACTAATATTTTTTCCTTCTTTTATTAGGAAGAAAAAGCTATGTTAGGGGTATTTGGAGAGACACAGACATTTGAAATTAAGGTTTATTCCCTCAACTGTCACCAGCATTATTGTTTTGTTGTTATTATGGTCTTTAAGCAAACTAACTATGTCTGAACAATGACTTCAATACAATTATAATACTAATAAATTTTATAACCTGATATTACATTAAATATAACTATATTTCATGGAAATCGATATTATTTTGGGAGAATATGCAAAAGAAATTTTCAGAATCTGTGAAAAAAAATGTTCTCTAAACAGGGTTTTCATCTGCAATTTTCAATCTTTTCAAAGCAGGAATAAGTATCTCTATTCAAACAACCATTTGATCACAATGTGGATATTTACTCTAAAAGTTTTAGGACTTTTTTATGAAATAAATTCCTAAGAAATTAATGTTTCAAGGGAATTCTAGACGTAAATATGTTTTTAGGAAATACGTTTGAAAGCTTATGTTATATTTCGTTAGATTAGGTTCATTTAAAATTCTTAATTCTTGACAAGAAAGGCTATCAGACTTCTCTTGTATGACCACTGCTTGATAAACCATTTACTGCTTGTGCTTCCATCCTCTGAGTTCTTGTCTTCTCAGGATTTTAATATTGGCTTGCTAGGCATCTCCATCACCATCATCCCTTCGAAAGTGATCCCTTTCTGGAGTTTGTATCATACTTTGTGTTTTATATCATTCCTTCTGCTGTCGTCTCTCTAAATTACAGCACAAATGCATTTTGATTAAGTCACTGGATTGTAACTGTGCTATACTTCTCAGACTACTTGAATAGTAGTTTAGATATTTATGCTTCTGAGGTGCGGCAAAAAATTGCAATTATGCATATGGTATATGCATAATCGGTAAAATAAATCCTAATGTTCTCTGATTCAATCCCATCTTTTACTTTCTCTACAGTTCCTGTCTTGGGGCACTAAATGCCTACTTTGTTTAAGAAATCTAGTAATGTGCACTGCAGTTAATTAATTTGGGAACAATTACTCACAGGGACTTAAAAGGGACCATTACAACTCCCATCCTCTTGCTGGGGGGCACAAAAGGGAATGTGAGTGACAGGATGCATAGTGGTGGTGAGAGGTTTTAGTCTGTGCTCAGAAGTGGTCCTCCTCAAAAATCAGAAGGTGCAGAACAGGCACAGAGATACCGCTACTAAGGAAATGTTCCTCTGAGTGTTTATATACTGGAAATGTCTTACCAAAGCTGCTTTGGTGAAGGTGATTTTCCAGTAATACAAAAAGTATTATAAATTTAATAATAATTCCAAGTGCTTCAGTTGGCATTGATATTTGGGGTTTCTGCAATTAAACCTTACTGATATTTGGGGTTTCTGCAATTAAATAAGCTGTAAACAGCTTATGTAGATGTTCTGTGTCTGGAATTATCTTTTCTGTAAATATCTAGAAGTTTGAAGCAGTCATTTTGATGCCTCTCGGAGTATTAAAATCTAGACAGTCTGTTTCAACAAAATATAAGCTAATTTTGCTTTCAATTTTATAATTTACATGGGAACTTTTCCATTAGATACTAAGAACTTCTTTTCTACCGCCTTCAAGTGTTTTATGTACCATTGTCTTATTGACAGAGTTCTCTGTAATCTCTAACACAAAATTAAAATCGACCTGTAAACTGAAACAAGTGTTAAGTGCTCAATTCACCTCTTACTAACCACATTTTTTTTTCTCCCTATCCTTTATTAGAATACAAATATTCCTTCCTAAATACTTCAGGGAAGTTCTAAAATTCTTCAATGTTAGACTGCAAAGATGGCTTATTTTGCAACTGGTGTCTCCATAGGTAACCCCTTGAACTCTGCAGTAGAGAGTGGGAGAGACCTGTTGATTTGCAGCATTGCAATATGCCTCTGCTTCTATAATAGCTGCAATATACAACATTCATAAATTGCAACAGTATCTTCTCTGCTGCTAGACCATAACTTGAATTCTTGTACAGCTTGAATTCTTTGGGAGCTTGTGCAGCTTGAATTCTTTTGGGAATTTCTTTGGGAAATCTCCCCACATGAATGTTGTAGCCCATGATCCAAGTGCCATGTAATTTTCTCTGAGAACTTTTCTTATATCTCTCATTTGACAAGCAGCTTTAAACTGATCCTTCCTTCCTTCCTTCCTTCCTTCCTTCCTTCCTTCCTTCCTTCCTTCCTTCCTTCCGCCACTTCCGCCACTTCCGCCACTTCCGCCACTTCCTTCCTTCCGCCACTTCCTTCCTTCCGCCACTTCCTTCCTTCCTTCCTTCCTTCCTTCCTTCCTCCCTCCCTCCCTCCCTCCCTCCTTTTGTTTTGTCAGCACCCTAGTGGAAACAAAGATTTTAGAGCTAGATGCATCTTTCCAGTACCACATTCACTGCTTATACCTCTGATGGCCCTGTTTAAGTTCTAGATCCTTTCTGCTCTCTGATTAACCTCTCGTGTCCATATTGGTACTCTATAAAAACAAAAGGAAGAATGAGAAAATGGTCCAAAGAATAACAAAACCAGTTATTCAATATTGGGCACTGCTTGCAACCACTGAAAAGTGAGACAAATCTAGGGTGCAAAGAGGCCCACAGACATAACATTGTGACAATAATTACTTTGCTTTGCAAAGAATAATCTCTCAAGTGTAGATAAGTGCGGCATCCAAGCTTCAGCAATTGGAAGGTATTTGAGCAATTCAGACATGACTAGTTTGCCATGTGCAGATGTTGATCTAGCACAGAGACTAGGCATAGAAATATAGATTATTTTAAATTATTTTATTTCTCTAAGAAATTTGATGCAATAGTATAATTTTTTTCTAACAGTATAAGATGCAATTCCTTAACTTTTCTTTCAGTCTAATCTAAAACAAAAAAACAAATAAAAAAGCTTTCTGCCTGTGTAATTTTTAAAAATAAGATTAGAAGTGTGATTTTAAAGGTCTAATAATTATTTGTGAAACTGAGTAACAATTATAATTTTAGATACTTATTTAAGTTTATTTTTCATAACTCCTGAAAAAGAAAAGTTGTTTTTTTTCATCACATACCACATATTTTATGGTAAGTGGATAACATAATCTATTTTTTATATAGAAAAGTATACAAAATTATCGTCGCATTTCAGAGAATATTAGTTTTTAGGTCAATGGTTGGTTCAAGCCATGGTGAAATTTCTGACAGATGCAAGGCAGGACACCATTGGAGAACAGCTTTTTTTTTTTTTTCCTTGATCAGATAATTAACTTAGGAAATATTAGCCCATGAAATGAGAGAATAAAAGCTTGAGTAAAACCAGATTTTTTTATATAATCCCTGAGATTTTTCATTATGCAATAATATGTCTACTGACTTTCATGTCTTAAAAAGATAGAGCAAATTATGAGAAAATGGCTGTTTAATGAAATCCAGATAGAAGCTTTTTGTCTCATTGGAATTTTCTCCCATTCCCTCAGCTATGTTACCAATTCTAGCAATTTCAATTTACAAAAGTTGTTGAGAATACTATGGGGAGTTTAACTCAGTAAACCACCTAAAATGACCTAATTTTTTCCAGAAGAAAAGATGCTTTAATATTTTATGTTTTGTCTTCAAATAAAAAGTTGAGTCTTTAAATCTCACATAAAATATTTTTAAAAGTTATCTACTGATTCCAAATACTCATTTTCCTCGTAAAAAATCCTACCAGATTTTTATGTTTTGGTGTGGTTTTTATTTCCTCTAAGCATCTGGTTTTCTGATACAGATAGATATGTAATGATGTGCTGAACAGAGCAAGTGCTTTCACTGAGTTGCCTGCAACTTGCATCCATTTATCTCTCAGCCTCAAGTTTTGGATTAAGAACTTTTCCTTGAAAAAGTAATCCTTTGTTTCCTTTCCCCCCCTCTACTCAGCACTCAGCACATTCTCAGTACCCTTTTAAATAAAATAAACAAATTATGCAGGCAATCAGAAAATACCTCTTGTAAATATCCACGAGGATTTTGATATTAGTAGGGAAAAAGGGAAGTATTGATACTTTAGTGAGGGGATAGTAATGCCAGCCTAATAATTAAACTGCATGCCATGGTGAAAATAGTTACAAGGATTAGTCATCACATCAGCTTGAACACAGAAAAAGTACAAAAATGAAACCTCAGGTTCTAGCTGTCTTACCATTAGTAAGGATTTAAAGAGAAACTGGCCATATTTGTGGATAGTTGCAAGTACTTTTGTATTCTTAAATACAGGAATGTATCACAGAATTAAGACTGTACTTTAGTAAAGGATGAAAGCAAAGACAAGTGATGTTGAGCAGTTTGTTGAGGCCCTTTTTGCTTTTTCTTCTAAGGAATTATGCTTTTTTGATACTGGGTTTGGTTGCAGTGGATTGAACAACTAATGAAAGGAAATTCCATCCTCTGTTAGCATTATTTTTTTCTGTATTTAAAAAATCCAAATCCTTAGCTCTATTTTCCTTCGAGTACAACCTGGAAAAAAACAGTGGAGAAATTAAAACATTAAGAAAATAAAAAGCCCTAGGAAGTTTTGCTAAAATAAGATTCACCTCTTCTTGTCATCAGTTGCTAATTTTTTTGGCAAAGCATTCCTGTCAAGTGAGTACAGATTATATTCCTTCTACCATTTTCCTTAGGAAAACCTTTCTAGAATGCCTGGAACAAAGTATCACATGGTTTTGGAATGTACCTCATTGCAAAAGCTTATAGCCTTCAAAGAGTAAGAGGATAAGACAAGCAATGGTAAGGTTGTGGGCCCATTATGTTGTGAAAGCCAACAAAAATAATGAAGGAAGCAGCTTATCAAGTTTATACAGGGAACTATGGCAGCTCCAGAGGGCAAGGTCTTATTAGAACCTCTGTTCCTCTGCTTCTGGTTCAACTGGTTTGAAAGAAATGTTTCAGATATGTCCATATGGTGGCTGAGAGTGACAGAATATTATACTGTATTCTGAGCAATTGCCTAACTCTGCATGACTGTAGACAGCTTCGCTTTCTAAAATGACCATTTAAATGATGTATTAGCTTGGCTAGCTTAAACAAAGCAACGTAAAGCCAATTATTTACCCTATTGATAGATCCATTGCAGGAGTGTATTGGCTATTTTTTCTCAATCTCTTAGATCTATTTGAATTGTCTTTTTTGTGAACTGCTATGGGAGCAACTTCTTTGTCTTGAAGATTCCCTGCTTTTTTCTTCAATCATATTGAACTATTTGTGTTCTAATTTATTCCCATTTGATGGTGTATTGTACTGAATAAATGTACGCAGGACTTTCCAGGTGTTTAAGAATTAAACACTTCATGCATACTTAAAGATAGATAGATAAACAGAAAATATTTTTGTGATCTTAGCAGAAATTTGCAGTTACTTCAGAAAAATCTAGATTTCCATTACCAGAGGGATGCTGAGAATGTGCAGCACAATAAGGCTACCAAATAGCTGTTTCCCTAGTACTTTTCATTTCCAATACTCTTATTTTTATGTTGCCTTTATATTAGCTACTTGGAAATAATTTTAGCAGTAAAATTTATGAGCTTTAATATATTTAAATAGTTCACTAATTCTACTGTCTGCCCTCCTCTTTACAGAAAAAAAATCTTGACTAATCTATTAATATGTTTGGTTAAAAAACTTGTATTAAGCTGAACAAAATACCCCAAAGAGGTGTTTATTTACCAAAGAGGTAATTATTTGTCATAAAATATGTAGATCCATAAGGGAGTGTTTCACAAAGCGTTGTTTTGGGGTGCGGAATATTGTGTGGAATGTTTTTTCCTTTTTTTTTCCCCCCAGTTTTGGTGATGAAATGTTTTTACAATGTAAAAACATTGCAATGCATGCAAAATTAGAATGTTTTAATAACATAAATTAGCAGTAAAATAACGGTTCTCATACTGTTCTGACTCATGTTTGAGCTGAAAGAAATTACAAAAAGCAATTAATTAAAAAAAAAAAAAGGAAAACTAAACCACCAAATTTTTAAAATTAGTTTCACTAGGGTTTCTTACTTATTGAACAAAAATTTCATTGTGAAGACCCTTGTGACTGAAACAGTGTTAGACACTGAAGGGTAGCAGTCTTTCCCACTTTGCTCCTTGCAAGGATTGGTATGATTGCCCAATACAATGTGCGCTTTGTTTATTTAAGTTAATGGTCTGAGAATGTGGCCTTAAACTGATGGACCAGAATAATTTTTTTGGATGACTGTATGTTCATCCAGCATTTGAATATAGCAGCACTTTTTTTGCAGGAATAATTTCACTGTAGTGGATGTTTTCTTCATCCACATAAAAAAAAAAAACAAACCACATAGTCTATTTATTTCAGGCTAAGGCACTCAAGGGGTTAACTAAGCCTAGTTTCTATGGTGAGAAAAATAATTGGTATCGATTAGCAGTTGGTGCAACATTGCTGGAAGGGCTATTAAAGCCCTAAAGTACAGTACAAAATGATACTGAAAGCATCATGTACTCCCTAGACTGTCCTACACTAGCCATTCCTGTGTTTGAGATGTCCTCCTGACTTTGCTTATGATTCTCAGGAGCTTTGTTATACTCAGTGATTTCAAATTCTAAAGAACATTTAATTAGTTAAATGGGGGCTAGGGTGAAGGGGAATTACCCAGATGTAAAGGTGGCTGTCTTTCTCTTCAAACAAAATTTGAGAGCTATTTCATTAAGAAAGAAATCATTAAAAAATTGGATCTTATAGCTATATCGTTTATGCAGCTTCACTGTATGCAATAACAAAGCAGCAGCAAGGGACTGGAAAGTGCATGTTTCTTTCCCTGTGCAGCTATTTTATATTTTCTGTCCATGTATCCTCACAGAGAGCCAAGAATACACTGGACCTTGCATAAATGGTATTGCAGGTGATCTGCCCATATTTGTCACTTATATTTTAAGACTATTGCTCATCAAGAAATTATTTAAAAATTAGGCTAAATCTAGCATAACTCAAGGAAAACTTGTGTTAAAAATAGAACAGAAGTGGTATATTATAAGCTTAAATCTCTTTTCACTTTGATGGATGCTAATCGGTTTTTTCTGTATATCAAACTGAAAATGCTCATCATGACATTTTCTGACTCTTTCAACAGCAACAAAAAAAAAGTTGTTCAGTAAAAATGTTAAGTGCAGTTAAGTGCTTTAGGGCATTATTTAGACTCAAAGTAGTGTCTAAACAGTGTGTTTCGACTGTCTTTTGCCTGGTCTGACTCAAGAGGCCCTTCTGGGCTGCCAGGTGGTTGTGACAGGTCAAGAATCAATGAAGAAAGAAACTGGGAGTAGTCTGAGGGTGACATTCCATGGTCCATGCAGAGGTCCCAAAGGAAGATTCCAGTCCCTGTGGTTTCTACACCTGGATTACCTGTGTTTAGAATATTTGCAATTGCTAAAAAATGAACTGTTAGTTCATTAAAAAGTTCAGTGATTTGATTTGGTTTTTATTTTAATTCAAGTTCTCTGGTATGAATGTATTTTAATTCCCTAGCAATACATTTGGTCCAACTTCAATAAATTGTTTCCAGGACTTAACAGAAGCAACTGCAAAAATGGACTTTTCTAGCAGAAGTTGAGCAAGCAAAGAGATGCTGTGGTAAAGCTCTACATTTTTCTTCTGCTATTTCTCTTTAACTTCAGTATGTTGGCACCCAGTTTGCATTGAGTGGTTTAAATTAGAAAAATATGGTCCAACGCATAATTTCTTACAAGTAGATAAAAATATAATAATAGAATGTACACCCATGCTATTTATGTTCACATATGCACATTGTTTCCCTTAGTTAAACTAGTGTATTTTTTTCTATTAGGATGAACTTGAATATCTTTTATTTATTAGTAGTGGTAATATAAAAACCCTTAAATAGTAATTTTGTTCGAAGGAAGTAAAGGAGCTTTATAATAACAGTATCTTTGCTTAACCTAAATGAACTGTCATTCAGAATAAAACTTGTAAATATATTATTTGGGAGATGCAGGATAGAACACTAACTTCTCTAGACAAAGGAATGTTATCTCATAACACAGTACCTCATAGAATAACTAAGTAATTTAATTCTTTCTTGCAAGATATCTTGGGAGTCATTTGACTGTGTATTTCAACACACTTCCAGATGTCCAAAATTAACTACTCCACCTGCCCCAAAATTTTAATGAGATAAAATTTGAAAAAGTCAATCTTCAATGAAAAGCTCTATCATCTTGAATTAACTTCTTCCAAGTTAGCCTTCCATAAATGAGAGGAAATGAAACATCAGCTGTCCACTGTGAAACTGACAGCACAGAAATTCAAGTGTATTGGTGGCTTTTGGGGGGGCCTACACTTGGGTTTTAAGTTACTGTATAAAAGTAATAGTGATTTGCAAGAGTTTATTCCAAAACTGTGCTGTTGTTTCTGATTCAATTTGTGAAGCAATGTTTATTCTGGTTTTTTTGAGACCATTACCACTGCCTGCTTAATGTTTCTTTTTGCAAACATACTTTTTGGGGTGACACATTGCAATATTTTCATTATCACAATGGTATTGTCCTTCAGTTTTAGGATACAACATGACAAAACACATGCCATGATTGCTGGGTGGTCACAGTCCATTGGGACTAATGTATGAATAATGTACATAGGGATCTTTTGAAAATGTGGTGTGAGATACTGAAATGTTAATGGTTAATGGCGTAACCAAATGGTCATTTGCAAAAACAGGGATTGCTTTGCTGATGATGTGCAAGGTAAAAGCCCAGGTGCAGAGGGCACGAGCATCAGAGGATGACCAGGAAAATCCAACCTTTGTTTAGCGTGATCTGGGTTTTGAGTCAGGTGAGGAAAGGGACTAACAAGCAGCTGATAATGTGAGAGGGAATAGTGTATTTTATTATGCAGTCTCCTGCCTTTGGGAGCAGGCTCGGTTTTAAAACTCCCCCCAGGGAAGGTATTGGGACATTCACTCACAGGCCTGAGGGTTTTCATCCCTTTTGATGGGGCATAACTGGCTTTATGTGAGAGGTTCACCTGAGAGGCAGCTGTCATGTTTTAGAAGGTGTCATAAACCAAAGACCTCTGAAGAGCCTCAAAATGTTTTATCAGACACTGTAAAAACTCTGGGGAAGTGTCTAGGAATTCCCACCTGAATCTCAGTATGCATTAACCCAATGAACTTCATGTTTTGTGGGCTTCCCCCACCTGTGACAGATCAGGATTGCAACCATTTTCTGTCCATTGCACAGATGGACAGAAAAATTGCAACAATCAACTCTTGTCACTGAATTCAGAGGTGGTGGTATTTTTCCTCTCCATTATGTACTTAATACTTTCTTATTCTTCTTCTTTCTTCTTTCTATACTTATTTATATTTTCTTTGTCTTTCTTTATTTTTCCTATATTATTACATAAGTGATGTTTTTACTCTTTTTTATTTCTACAGAAATTACCCATACCTCTTTTCCATTGCACACAAATTGTTCTAGAATAAGCCCTACATATATACAAATATTTATGAACACCAATTATCCAGGGTCATTTCACACTAATCTCCCCAAGGGATCTAGTAACAAGAATCTGAGTTGCCCTGTCCTTCAGGGACAGGTCATAACATACTGGTTTACTACTATTTTCTCAGTCCTCTCTTTTCAACTCTATCTAATATTCATTTATTTCAACTTACTTTTCCAGATATTCTCAGAGTTCCCTCTATTTTAAAAATCAACCCAAATATTACACTTTACAGATGATCTAAACTTACATTGAGTGATGAAATAAATTACTGGAGAGTGTTGAAAGAACTTAGAAGTAACTTGAACAACAGAGTTCCACACTTCACATTATATGGTGACAAATCTCACTGAGTACTGAGGTAAAGAACTTCAAAAACATCTTCTAGACATAGACACAGGTAATGATAAACTAATCAAATGCTTTTGTGGATGACTGTCATCCAGCTTTACCTAAGAACAGACGAGCTGTCAAATCAAGGTAGTCATTGTTAGTATTCAGTCAAGAAAGACTCAAGAAAATAGTTCATTTGAATCTCTTTCATATAAATAACATCTTTTCTGCAAATTATTTGATCTGAATAACACATAAATAGAAATACATCAATCCTGGATTCGCCTCTTTCATTGCCATGCAAATTTTCCTGTTAAATTTCTCAAGAAAACAGCTATCTCCCTTCCCAATATTCAGCAATTTACACAGAAACCCTTACTGTTACTGTTGGTGAAAGGAGAATATGCCACATTAATATATTTGTAAAACTTCTTGTGTGCTTTTTCCTTTGTGAATGGTGATTTTCAGGTCTGTAGTTCTAGTAGTCTGTTTGACGTAATATGAAGAACAGTAGTTTTCTTTGTGCTACAGTAGGGAATTAAACAGTCTACAAATATATGCAAATAAATATCCCTGTTCTGGGCAAGATTTCAGGCTGTTATACTGCCTGAACTTACCTTATATCAAGGGCACAAATAGTATCTTTACAAAAGGATGTAAAGCACTGTTGCATCAGTGTGTGTATCCTGCGGGGAATGTCTTTGACTGTTTAAATGTGAAAGTGTTAGGCACACAATGCAAAAGTAGGGGGGGAACACTAAAACCAAGCTACAGCACCTTACTGATTTGCATTCAGTAGAGGAATTTACTACATTTTCCTTTGGAGCTTTTTTTTTACATTTTTTTAGCTTTTAAAGAGAAATGCACAATTACGGATTCTTAAAAATAGCAAAAACCCCATATTGAAATGGAATCCAAATGACCTGTATTTATTGTAGCTGGTCAGATAATTTTGCAAGACTTAATAAAATCAGGAGCCTTTTTCTACTTCATGGCCACCCAGCACCTGATTTTAGAACCGTAATGCTACAATATGTAAAATAACAAACCAATGCGAAAAAACTCATTGTAAATAGGTTTATCTTCTAGTCTGTAGGTTTGTGTTGGAAGAGAGATAACTATGCCTGTTGAAACTCTACTTTTGCTCAGGAGGAAGTTGGGTTGCTGTTTGTTCTTTATCTTGGCTGCCCAAATGACTAAGTCTACAACTTTAATGGTAATATTCTTTATACACATGAAATCTGTCTATGATGAATTCTTTTTTTCCTTTGTAACTTATGACTTCTGATAGATGTGAAATGATTTAATCAAATAGATAGAAGGAAAGATAGGGGGAAAATCTGATAAGCATGAAATGCAATGTAAGATGTAATTTTCCACCAATTTATTATCTACCTTCAAAAGATATAGTTGGGTAGAGGTTGGGGTTGAAAATAATTAGTTTTTGTTTTCTGCTGTTTGCAGGGTGAATTGGGACACAGTCTGAACAAATGCTGTTTCTAAAACTGTATTAAAGCAATATCTAGAAGAAAATTGTGGAAAAGTAAAACATTTTGCTATTGGTACCAAGGTCTCAGGAATTTACAGTTGAAAATATTAATGATTTTTGCATTAGTCTTAACTCCAGAAGATTAAGTCCTTCATCGTTCATCTCAGTCTTGACTGAGAAATGAAATGGCAATCTGTGACTCCTTAAATCATATATTAATGAGATTTTATAGCTTTTTTTGAGAGAAACTTTTATTTCAGTTTTGATATTTTTCTCCCTAAGATCTGCAATTCAGCTCTTAATCATTATAGGACATTTGTGAAAAAATGTGTTAGTCATTATCAGTTCCCCTTATTTTTCGTTTCAACGGAGAAACTGGTCTTGAGAAGTCTTCATCTAGTGTCACAGCAAACAGAGGGAAATAAATAAGTGGTATTACCAGAACAGAGAAGAGGAAATTTATATCCTTTGGATTATGCAAACAGTGCAATACTTTAATTTTTTAAAAAGAAAAACATATTCCTCTATGTTAATTATTATCATTTCAGAAGCGTATACAGAACCCTTTTCATCCTTGTCCTTGTTCTTCTACCTAAAAAGCAGTTTTCATTTTAAAGAGAAGAGTCTTAAATTAAAGACAGCTTCAAAATATTGTTGATCTGCCTCCTGCTGCTGACCAAGAAAGGTAGATGTGAGGCACCACATGTGGTAGAGAAAATTCTGCATTATGGCTGGATTGGAGGAGCAGCAGTGACAGGGACGGTATCAGGACACTGAGTATTACTGTTGCTATTTTATTGCTTTGTGTTTGTCTCTTGATGTTTGTCTAGTGCTGAAAGAAGATGGGGACAATTGAAGTGACGTGACCTATCACCTCATATGTGCTGTGACAGTTCTCTCTGTGTGCTATGGACCCAATCGCTCCCTGGGTAGTTGAACATAATTTCAATTGATTTTGCTGGGAGTTGAACTGAGGCAAGTAAGGGCAAAATTTTGTCTTTTGGCAGCCTTGGCTCTGTGCTTGAACATTGCAAAGGCAAATAAGGGTCTGTGTGATTCCATTCCTTCTGAGTAAACTACTGTTTGAAAAAGATTAAAAAACCAGAAACTTGCTGCAATGTCATTATCAGTTTGAAGCCCCAGCTTGTGTCACTGTAAAAAGAAGGGGAACATAAGCCAAGTTTTTGAAAATGTCAAGAATTATCTCTGCTTTGTCAGATTTGAGAGTGGCATCATGGGGCTTAATTAGACATCGTGTAATAGAAAATGCAGGGGTGTTAGTCAGTAGTGAGTGTCTTTCACAGAGATATAAACATTCATGCTGCTACATTATTCGACATCTTTCCAGTGAGCTTGTGAATGACCTAAAATATAAAGAAAGATTATTCTGCTATGAAATGTCAGGCTCATGCTCAGGTATAATTTCTTCCCTATTTGTTTCAAATAAGTCTCTCTAAATATACTTAAAAATCAATTACAATGGCTAGGATTTTAAAATATTAAACCAGAAAATCTATACTTTTTTTTTGTTTTTGGAAAACTTAAAAATACACAATACGCTATAATTGCAACCTTTTTTTCCTTTGTGAGGCTTTAAATTTGTAGGCAGTTGAAAGTATTGCATTCGCAGAATTCAACTGTGCTTTCCTAAAAGTGTATGTGCATGAACTTCAAAAAAGTCCTGATACAATTAAATACAAAAGTTTTTCAATCCCTTGAGTTTTAGGCATATTTTTGAAGAAACTTAGCTTTAGAGAAATGTCATCTCTGAAAATTATAGGAAATACTGAATTTCAGAAAGTCAGTAAGTCCAAGATAAGCACCAGTACCAGTTTTTTATGCATAATTTCTGATTTTTTTACCTCAAATTATTAGGGTTTTAGATCACACCAGATGACTGAAATTTAAATAACTCCAAAGGAGACATGCGTATCTGAACATATTCTCTTATTTGGCTGTAAATAGAAGGTAACAAGAGATGTTTGCAAAGTGCCACCTATGATTCATGGTTATAATACTTTCCTTCCTGTGATGCTTGAATGGATACTAAACTGTGATAGAATGAACAGATTATAATAAGATGCATCGTGAGTGAGCTGTTAATATTTTTGCAATTATCATAGAAATAATAATAGAAAAAATAAGAGGTAGGATTGGATTGATGTAGAACTGTGATGTGAAAGAAGCCTTTCATAGTGCTTGAAAATCTCTATCCCCTTCACTTGCATTGGTTAAGAATGATTCCTTCTTTTCTGTGTATAAGCAGTTGCTATTTTTCTCCAGAAATTTCAAGTACTCTTTGTTCAGTTTGTGAGATTTTTTTTCCTTTGTTTGCTGCTCGAGTCCGATATCACACTTTTTTGTTTACCAGTTTGGTGTAATATAAATATCTTGTATCCTCACTGATATCAAGGGACTAGAACAGTCTTAATAGAATAGAGTTGTCAGACAAAAGGGTGGGTGCCTTGAGCCCTTTCTGTTTGATCAGGCTGCCAATGTCCCAGGAAAGCTGAGACCCTTGTGCCTGACCAGTCTGTCAGTGTCCCATAATGGGGACTCCACCAGTCTGCTGGATCAGAGGGTTATTTAGGGACATGAGCCAACAGCATATCAGAATTGAATCCTTTACTACAGCTTAGAAAGAGGGATCCCTGTCCTGGATCTCCCCATTTTTGTCAACTATGCTATCCACTGTTGAACAGCAGTGTCCTTGAAGTGCGAATTAATCAGTTTAGGGAGCAACACACTTTTTTTAACAAACATACTGATAACAGAAAATTGTGACAGATTAAGGCTCAAAGATTGCTGATGGTAGTAACTGACTGCAAAAACGAATTTGGAGCAATATATAAACAAGCTCAAATCACCAGGAAAAAACAGCTCACAATAATAATTTAGTGCATGTTAAATTCTTACCAATAAGTGTTCCCATGGGGCAGAAGTTTCAGCCCAATGACTGATCCCAGAAGCTATGATGGAGTCTTCACTAATATCTCTCCATACCTAACTTACTTTTATACTATATCTTTACATTTAGGTAGAACTTGAGTAATTCTAGTCATACATGCTTTTGTTACTGATTGCTGTAAAATTCTCTTGCTTTGCTCTTAAAGATTTAGTCAATAAAATCTGGAGCACTTGCTCAGTGAGGGGTGGTCATACCTTGGGTTTTTTATGGAGTTGTGTGTTAATATTACAATGAGATTTGAATGAACCAAGTTCATCCAAGGGGAGCAATTTCACCCCAGTCACTGGTTGAACAGGGAGCCATCTTCTCCTCTTACTCTCGGTCAGCAGCTGCCAAGAGGTTTATCCACTACGTGGTGCTCTCAACGTCCCATCCCTGCGAAGATTCCTACAGACCTTGGCCATGGTGTCTTCACTCTGCTCCTCCCTCCCTATCATCCCTCTTATCATGCTTAAGATGCAGGCTATGTTGTTTGAGGAACTACCATGGATCAGATTCCATGCACGCCAGCTACATTCCATCTAGGAAGTAACAACTGAATTTCACCCTATTGTTTTTGTACTGGTATTATTTCTGGTAGAATGGGACTATAACTTAGAGTTTTCTCAATCTTGTTACTAGCTGCCTTCCTAGAGTAGTGTTCTTAAGATTGATCAGAGAATTAGTAAATCTTTTCCCCTGGGCCTGTGTATTTGCATACTGCCTCACTTCCCTTAATGTATGGATATATAAATGGTAGAAATAGAGAAATTTATAATGATGGCCACCATTTCAACTCTATAGAGAAAGGCATGACAGTGTCTGTTATGTCATCTACTTCTGGGCTAGTAAATACAAAATTAATACCTCTGAGAATCTGGAAAACTACAGTTTAAACCTGGTTTCATTATCTTAGACCTATCCAACAGAGAATGCGGTCATGCATTAATTATGGAAATATTTTTTACTAATGTAACATCCTGTCACATTTTGCCATCAAAACAGCAAGAACTGTAGCTGAATCTATTCAAAGTAGTTTAACATAAATTTCATTTGGTTTTATTCCCTGTTTTGAAATTACAGAAATATACTTTAGCCTAGTTAGAGTTTTGCTATGAGAAAAATGGAAAAAGCACCATCACTCCAACATGCACAAGTTTTGCTTTTGCTGGCTCATTAGAAGGAATATCTGCTCAGTGATTCTGTCTCTAATTGTTTACACCTTTTACACGTCTGGTGCATGTGGAGAAATTCCTAGCTCTTATCTTTGAGATAAATTATGCTTTCAAAAATAAAAAATGTCACCTTAGTGTTTTCTACTAGTAAGGTTGAAAAATACAAGAGCAAAAAAAAAAAAAAATTTAAAAAACACACACAAAATAAAATAAACCCAAAACAAATTAAAGCAAAACAAAAAACAAACAAACAAACAAACAAACAAAACCGACTAAAAAAACCCTCAAAAAACCAAAAGAAAACTACCAGCCAAACAACCTGAACATCTTTAACAATGAACTTCATAACAACTACCTTTTCTTCAACAATTTTCCAAATAATGTGCTACATTGTAACCTGTCACATTAAATTATATCCACCATGTAGCACTATAGCACCTGACTTGACATAAAGGGATGTGCAAGCACGTGTTATATATGAAAAGAGAAAAAAGGTTTTATAAATGTGGAGAATGAATTTGTGTGCTTGTATATCCTTACTTTTTTCATAATTGACATGCAGAAGCCACATTTTGCTCACATTAAGTGTTGGACTTAAACCCCCTGTACCAAAAACATTTTGAGTGCAGAAGAAAGCTGCGTCCTTAGCTTACCCTGCCACCCTAAGACACATTGCTGTGTCTGTTATGTAACATCAGTCATCCAAAGATTTGTCTGTTAACACTTGAGTGATGTAAAGGTATTTTAATTCTGTAGATAAAAAGGGACTTTTTCCCCCCACTTTATATCATCTAGGCTTTTTGTGTATGTGTGTGTGTACTTCAAAACTGTGGTTTTTCAGCCACAAACAAAGCTTGTGAGTCTTAGAAATACTTTTAATTTATTTGCAGCCTCCATTATTTGTTATAATGTTATATTATTTGTAATAGTAGATTAGCAGAATAATTTGTGTCGAAAGGATTCAAAACTCTGAAAGTCAGCTAGCCTCATTGCTTCAAAAAAGTGTTAAATTCAGCCTTAGATCTGGTAATATGACCTTGTACTTTTCTTTCATTTGTAAGCATTGTATTACCATAGTTGGCAACTGTAATGCAGATAATGTAACAATATCAAAACTTTTCACTTTATAATGGGTCCTTTCTCTTTCTTCTAACATAGGAGCTTTTATTTTTGTTCTGTGCAACATCAGCAAAATGGTAGGCTTAAGCAAATAATGCATTAATCACATGGATAATAAAATTATTAAGAAAATTGCACATGAAAGTAATGAATTGTGTTGTCAAAAAGCAACAATTTGGTTTATGTGCAATGACTAAAAAAGGCCATTTTTGTGTTAATGTCAACTTTGGATCAAAGCAATACTGATTCTGGTTTTGTTCCTAGGATTCTATTGTTTAGGATCTCTTGAGAACTGTTCCCAGCCATTGGTAAGGCTGAAGCAAAGTGCCTCAGAAAGCCAGCCAAAGGCTTTTATTATAGCAGTGCAGGACATAGAGTCCCTGCTTTACTTAAAATGCAGCTTACATGGCCAGATAGCTTCAACATCTTTTTTTGTATTTATTCCTACTAATCCGTAGGAAACATCATTCGTCTTTTCATCTGCTTTCTGCATTGCAAAACTATGGATTGGAAAAGTTCTTAGGAGGTTGTATTGTTCAGCCTCTCCACTGAAGCCAAGGAGAAGGACTTTTGAATAGAGACCATCTTAGGTTACCCGTGGTTTCCATAACTGACTCTTGAAAATCTCCAAAGATGGAGATTTTGCAACTTCTCTGTGTGATCTGATTCAGTGCTGTACAAAAGTTTTTCCTAATGCTGAGTAGGCGTCAAAAGTCACAGCTTGTAGCAATTGCTCCTTGTTTTACAATTTGTCATTGCCGAGAGTTTCACAGTTGTGGTTAGAGATGTCCAAGTAGTTTTAGACTTATTTTCCTCTTAACCTGCTTTTCAAAAGCCAGTGCTCTCAAGTTGCTCCATCAGGCAGGTATCTCACTATCCTGCTTGTCTTCCACTGAATACTTCACAGTTTCCCAGCATCTCACCTTGAACTGAGACACAAAGTTGAACGCGTATTCCAATTGCAGCCTTACTGGGATTAAGTTGAAAATAATAATTTACCTCTACCAGCTGATCACAGCTTTTCTGATGCAGTCCTGTGTGGGATTTGTTTGCCACAGTTTGATCCTGCTTGACCTGTTGTTCACTGTATCAGCCAAATCATTTTCAGGCTGGCTGGCACTGAGCCAGCTGCTTCCCCATCTGCATCAGCACATGAGTTTATTCTGTCCCAGGTACATAGTTCCTCACTTTGCTGAACTTCATGAGATTTCTGTTAGCTAAATCCTCAGCCTTGCAGTCAGTCATATCAGCAAGCTCCTTTAATATCCTCTGAATCCCATCCACCCTCATGTATTATATATTTGTGAGCTCTAGGATACATATAAAAAACCTGAGGACAAATGCAAACACAAAGTAAGGGTTTCAGAGTGTGAGTAATACCTCTGCTTTTCTCATCAGTAGGCAATATCTTTTCACTTGCCTTGGACTCACAGATTCCTCCTGTGAGCTACCATCTCATATTGTATGCTTTGATCCTCATCTGGTATTCATGAATAAAACAGGTCCAGGCAATACGAGTTTCATACATGAACCACTAGAAAAGTTTTATTCTTCATGGATAATACAAACCCCAAAACTGACTGAAGCATATATGTATGTTTGTTGGTGTGTATTTATTTTTAAAATTTTCTTTCCATTTCTTTTTATTTTCTTTCCACAAGTGCTATGGACTTTCCCTGTTGAAAATCTGAAGACAAAACTTTTTCATTAAATAGTTTTGACTAGTCAAGAATTCCAAAGTGTAGAGAGAGCAGACACAGACAGTCTGGAAAAGCTATCAGATTTATTAATTTTTAAGCATAGTATGAGAATTGAATCAGTAAAAATACTGCTGTTTCAGAAAAAGCAAATAAGTATACATAGTTTTCTGTGAAAAGAGGAAAGATTGCTGAAATCCTTTCTGATTTATATTTGTGGTATATATAGCAATGACAATCATTATCAAATTTGAAAATTGTGTATTTTCTTAGTATAACAAGAAGAGTCAAAATATTACAAATAACTATTAAAAATACATTAAAGAATCTTTAAAAAAATGTTGGGTTCTTACACTCACTTTCTATTGATACCAGTTATGACACAGTATCCCTGAAAAATACACATACGAGCCTTATAATTAGCAATACAGTAAATTGAGTTTATTCATTATTAAATAAACAAATCTGTATTTTTGATGTGTCACAGATTATGCAGTTATGTAGATACATTTTCTCCCAAAGGATCAATTCTTTGTTTGCTTATTATCACTCTATCTCTATTTCATACAATAGGAAATATTTCATATTTCTAACACTAAGTCCATCCTTTTGTGAGACTTTTTTGTTATTTTTGTTGTTCCTTTATTAACCTCAAATAATCTGAAATAAATTCATAAGAAAAAGAAAGAATGAATGGACTAAGCAGACTTTTCTTCTCAGTGAAACCAGATTTTTACTTTTGTAGTACTATTTTTATCCTTCTAGAAATTCGGCTTGGTAAAGTTCTGTTAGCAAGACAGATACAAAATTTTAAGGCCAGGTCTGATTAGAATTGTTGTGAGTTAAAGAATTGTCATGTAATATTTTGAAAAATTCTCATAGACATATTATGTATAATTTTTACTTACTGCCTGATAACTTTAGTGATTTAGAGGAATGTGTCAGTGTTTCTACAATTTGATGTGCAATTGATTTTCCTATTCCTTCATTCTGTTCCCTTAGGAAAAGAGAGAAATGTAAAATGAGAAAATAGAAAGGAGGAAAGTTTTGGGGTTTTTTTCCCCTCAAAATTAGGTCATATAAATTGTTTATAACACTTCATAAATAAAAAGTCCTTGACATGTGAAATTGACTCTTTCTATGGCTTATGCTCAGGAATGCATATTCAAGGTAATCCACCAATATGATACACTGGGAATTGAGTGTTGAAAAAATAACTAAATGCACCACCCAACAGCCACTGACTTTTCTCCTATTTATGTACTGCCTAAAATAGAGACCATTTCCAGTATCATCCTGTTATGGCATTTTCCTTGGACTTTGCATTTTTGCTAATAAGAATTGTGATGTCCATTTCTGAATTGTTCTCTGTCTAAACGTTTTTGTCTTTATCATATGGTGAAAAAACTAAAAAAGTAACCATTATTGTTTTGAGAAAACCAGAGCATTAACATATATTTGAAAGACATTCATTCTCTATCAAATACTTTGACAATATGGGATAATAACTAAGGGAATGTTCTGATAACTCAAAAATAGTCCATTATCAATAAATTTGGTTCACTTTTAAATGTTGCTAATGTCCTTATAACACAGCAATTGCTATTTCTCTTATGGGTTGTTAAAAGAAGTAATTATACATAATGAAGTGAAATATTGTCACAGTTCAAATATTCAGTAAAACATGAGACAAAGAAAAAAATGTTTTATTTTTTTTTCTTTTGGGGAAACTGCAGCAATGAGACTGAGTTAAGGTTTTGCATTTTTCACCTTTATTTTTAAAATCCTCATTAATAGTGTGAAAATACAGAAAGTGAAGATGTAGGTATATTTGCAGATGACTTTTAACTTCAATGAGATATTAATTCAGGATCAGAAAAATTGGTGGGAGGGTATTAGGTAACCAATCAGCTGAAACAAATGGTAAATGAAACACAATACACTAAAATTGTAGGGCAAAATATCTTAGAATTGAATCCAATAATATAATTTATTTTATTTTAAGTAATATATACTAACTTAAAAAATCCACAACTGTATTTGTGTAATTTCTAGTGGTACAGAACTTAAGGAGCATGTCAGCTTAATAGACCGATATATTAAAACAAAAAGGCAAGCTTTTAATATGCATAAGAAAAGGGATAACAAAGAATAGAAAAGATATGATTATGCTTTAAACATCTCTTCTTGAAAGCTATGCCATACTGTCTGTCCTGTATCTTAAAGGTTATCACAGAACAAAAAGAGGTTTAACTATGTGTAATACAATATTGAAATTTGTAAAAAGTTGTGTTGAAAGAAACAAAAACTGCTGCAAAAGAAAAGACAATGAGAAATATTAAAATAGTAGGGTTTTTTTCTGATTTATGTTATGTATCACTTATTTTCACATACCAAACTCTACATGACTGCACAAAAGGAAACAAGGACAGTAAATTAAATTAAATGTTATGGAATCCAGAAGTACTTTAAAGTTTGCATTTGTTTTATTTATGTACATGTAAATGGTTTATGCAGCTTGTAAAAGCAGGACATGATATAGGTCAAATATTAAGGAGGTTTTTAAGAAAAGAATAGTGAAGTTGACAATATATTTAATTTCTCTTAACAAATTATAAGCCATATTTTTAAATGAGAATTTCAATCTAAAGGTTAAAGTATGCTCTCTTTTAGATTGAATAACCCTAGATCTGCCTGTCGTAGGTTTCTTATATTGTCCTCTGTCAGAGACAGGATATTGAACTAAATAACTCTTGGTCACATTCCAAAGTATCAGATCGCTCTTTTGCTCAGTGCACCATGTGTTTATAGTAAAGCTCTATTAATACCAAACTAAATGCAGGCTCCCTGTAGTGATGCACAGTCTTTATTTTCAAAATTGAGAAGGGAAAAAGAGCTGGGAATGAAGCCAAGGACACTACTGATGAAGGGAAATAGGTGATAGAAGAAATTACATATATGGTAGATATATACCATTTATCAGTATAAGCCCAAGCTGGAGAACAGTATGGGAGGTTCAATTTTGATTTACCTTGATCTGGTCTTCAGTTTAAATACTTAATAACAAAAGTAGCACTCTCTGAGTTTTGAGTCATATTTGCTTCCTTCTATATGGAAAATAGAAGGTACTATGTTCAAGACTCAGATTGTGAAAACTTTAGGAAAAAAAACTAATTCCTGGCCCAAAATTCTTATAGCTGTACATGTCACAAGTATTTTTCCATTGAATGAAAAGTAGCTTGTTTGAACTCTTCTTATTCTAAGTAGTTTTGCCAAAGTCAGTCCCCGAAGTCGCACTGTTCAGTGGGTAGAATTTGTCATCCTCAAATTGTTCTTCTGTCTGATACATCGGATAGACTTATGTGCATTTCACATATTTTCAGAACATACTGTATTGGCAGCTTTATAGTTCAGACTGTTAAACACCTTTGTTTTTCAGGGTCTGGCACAAACTCAGAGTCTCAAATACATTCATGCACATTTCTAATCAACCACTCTAACTACATTGCTAATAGCTGCCATTGAATTCAGTGTCCTCTGAATTTTAATTTTCATACTTATTCTGCTGTAAGCTTTCTTGTCACTATCAAGGTAAACAATTAGGAGATTTTCTGCCTGTTACCCAGCCACCAGCATGTGCTGAAGAGAGCTGTCTTCATAACAAGAGAATAGCTTCATCCTTCATGCACAGTTAAGAACTTGCAGCTGACTTGACTGCATTTGGGGCTCAGTGGATAAAGAGTCCATTAAATCATTACATTTCTTTCTGGGTATAAGTTTTTTTTTAATAACATGATTACAAGGACCAATGGCCAAGAATATCTGTCCTATGGTGTCTATCCCAATACTGAAACAAATCTCTGCCAAAAGTTTCTGGATAGAGCCTTCCAATTTCATAGCAGGCCTAAGACCAAAATATGCATTTCCACCTTTTTTTTTTTTCTTGGACCTTTTGTTGTTTTAAACCATCTCCAAATATTTAATTGTAAAGAAATTTTTCTTTCCATAGGCAAAATATTTGGGTTCTCCAAAGTGCTAAGGCAAACATCTTTGTTAGAAAATTGCTAGGCCTGAAACTAACAAAAATGTTACTGAGTGTAACATATATAATTTGTTCCATTATACGTGCATTATACAACATGATAATTTACATTATACAACATTATAATTTTTCCATTAAAAAACCCCATTAGTTACCTGAGCTTAGTACCAGCATCTTCTCCTTGTTCTTCATGTCCCTTAGCATCATCCTTCAGAAAATCCAGTGTGTAACTGGTAGATTAGCATGGATTCCTATTTTCCTTAAAGATTCCAAACTCCATATTATGCACCAGGCTACTTAGTAGTTTACCATCATATCTGGATAATTTGTACGCCAGATGTGCTGCAAATTATTCTAATGCAAGTTCTGTGAATTTCATGAAGTCTAAATTAATCCTTAGCTGTCTTCATTTTATTCTGTGCCACCATGACTTCAGTTCTCTTCTCTAGGATTTGATGTGTCTTAAAAGCACTCAATTCACAGGGAACTTGATGTCATGGCTTTCTTAGTTTTTACCTTGTCAAAGATGATGTTTTCTGGTGCATTGAGAAAAGGAACCCCCCACTTAGTTTATGTTTTTTTGAAGTTCTGATTATTTTTTTCAAGACTTTTAAGGACAGGGTATTTTTCTTTTCATTATGATATGGAAGACAAAGGATCTGAGAAGAAGGTGAAGAGTTTCTACTGTTCCCCTACCTTGTATCACAAGACCTTCCTTTCCTCAGTTCTTTCATTCTTACAGATGCTCTTTTTAATTATTATTTGTTTGATTAACTACTCTTCTAATAGAAACAGGAGGGAAAAAACACATTGCACTGAGATTCTGTCATCCATGTGATTTAACTGACTGCTAGGCAAAGTTTAGGAAATAGAAGTCTTTTTGGTTTTAAAGGGAAGAAAATATAGGCCTTTAATGCAAAATGTGAAGATTTAATAAAAACAAATGCAAAATAAAATGTTTTCTATTTGGAAAGTACTTGAAGGTCTTAGTTAGATCTCCATTATGGAAAAAATTGGGGAAGCATAGAGTTTTTGAAAAGTGATTTAAATTAATTTTTGACATACTCAGTAATTCCATTTTTAAATGAATAATTTCTGTTAAAAAAACAGTGAGCAGAACACAAAAACTTGAAATACACTGACATTGCCAGTACAATACATGGTACCTCTTGAGAACTGTGATTTTTGATTTTGAAAGAATTTTACCAATGCAAATAATGTAATGGGCAGCACTGAAATACTATCACCAAATAATGAGCTCACAAATCTTACCAATTCAAGGAGAACCTCTAATGCTGACTTTGGTAAATAAAGTTGTTACATCATTCATACACATGTAGAACCCCCTCTGGTTTTGCCCAGAATCTTATTGATGAAACTGTGGAAGCTACCTGCTAAGAGAAAGTTCTGTAGCTGAGCCTTTAACTTAATAAATGGTGCACAATAATCTAGGTTGCCAGACATCTATAACCAAAGATTCATTAAGTCAAGCTAATTAAATAAAAACAGTAAGCCAAATAATAAAGATGAGAGTCATGACCTGTAACAACCTCAAGTCCTTTCTATGACACAGAATTAATCTTTAATCATGCCTAATGGCTGCCTGAATATTTAATGCCTGCTACTGTTACTATCCTGCCCAAAGGGAATCTTCAGTTTCTTTCCTTCTTTCCTTTCTCTTGGGAATATGTGTTAATTACTCTTATAGAGAAACAATAGTGCAGATTTTCTGAGGTTATCCCTTTTTCCCTCTTTTTTATTTTTTCCATCATAACTCTTAGAAATGTAAGTGACATAAACTTTTAGTTGCGTCCTCAGTGGGATCACATTTAGGAATAACCTCAAGAGTTCCAACAGCATAAGTTGCATTAAATTTGGGAGAATGAAAGTGACAGTTTGATACATATTTCAGGTCAAATTGAATTTCTTGCTGAAATATCTAAGTTGGCAAAACTGGCACAGCATATCAAATGTGCTTTGATACTCTAACAGATGTTTTTTAATAATCTTAGGGGAAATTAGGAATTTTGTCGCCAATCTTGTTTTTTCCTGCTCTGAGCAGGAGGCACTTAACCATCAGTTTTTATGTTCATTTTTACATTCATTCAGTTCTTTGATTATGCTTATTTCTAGAAGGGATAAAGGTGTTTCTCTTAGAGTTGTAGATCCCTGTAAGGGAGAATATGCTTTGTCAGATTTTCATAGGCTTTCACACTGTCAGTGAAATTTCTATTCTAAGCTCACAGAACACTTCCCCTCTTCACTGTTGAAGAGAAAGATATGTATCATGAACATAGTTTAACTAGACTTCTGCCTTTCCAGGGTAACATACATTTAAAGAAATTGTGATATAGTTGTCCTTTACTGCAATCAGTGCCACCTTCTGAAGTGCTGCTATTTTCAAGAAAGAAAAGTGCTAGGGAGCTAGCAAAAGAGGTTACTTTTTTTTTTTTTAAATGCTACTTTCAGTTACCAGAAAAAGAATCCCAAACAAACCAAACTTCTGAATGACCATTGCCAAGCACCTGTGGCCATTAATCTTCTGATTATGTGATTTTCTATTCAGATATTCAGATATTTATCTTCAGCTCAGTCTCTACAGGAGCCTTTGTCTGTCTGAAATCAGCTAAGCATACTTTTTATGTGTGGTGATGCTTTTTTCTTCTAAGTCTGTCAGCAAGAAGGCACTTCAACAATAAATAAATTCCATTATCATCTAATTCTGTAAATCATTGAAGTATGTGCTTAGTGTTCCATGTCTTGTGGACTTCACATATCAGATGTCCAGCCAATGCAAATTAGCATAATTTCACTCATAGCTAAAGTCACTTTGATTTACACCAGCTTTAGAATTGACTTAGTCTCAGTATCGAGCGCTGCAGGTGGTTCCTGAAGAGACTTACATTTATTACTTATAAAGCATAAGAGTTCAGTACTCTTTGATCAAGTTCTTTTAGATACTGCATGTGTGAATAGCTAAAGTTTATAACAAATTTACTTATTTGAAGACAATTGATGTAACGCGGGAATTCTGATTTAGCGGAGTGATACAAATGTGCTGAAAACACAACATGAATGTAATTTATGCTTATCAAAATGTAGCAATTGCGATATATAATTTAATCACAATGCCAATGTGGTTCTATTTATCAGTGTCCATAATACACTCAATGAGGTGAGGTTTATATCTTGTGTAAACTCGTTTTTCATTTTTTCCTCTATTTTCAAATTTTCATTTATCTTCAGATATAGGAAGGCGAAGAACTTGTACCAGTTGAACCTTTGAATTCAGCAGCTTCCTAGTTTTTATTTACGTAATTTCCCAAGTCGTTATATTAATGGTCATAGGTTATTTAAATCCAGAAAGAAAAGTCTATTTTCATACTTTTAAGGGACAGAAACATGAGGCTATGTCTCAGCCTGTTACAGAAAGACTGCAAAAGCACTACACCTGCAAAGAGTTAAACACAGATATGCATGAGGAAGCCAAATCAGATTAAAAGATCTGTACATCATTTTCTATACAGAAATAAAAAAATATATACTCAAAGTATCCCCTTTCATTGTTTTAGAGTACTTGCTGCTTTGTCTGAATGACTTTTAGGCCCCCATTTTTTCAGGCAGTGGGCATAAATTGCCAATTGTATGAGCAAGAACCTGATGTGTATGAGGAAAGTCAAAACATCCCAATGATCCAGCAGAAATCCAGGGATTGCATTGTTACTTTGGGTGAATACATAAATATTTTTGTACCTCTGGACTGAAAGATACTCTTACAAAAGACAAGAATCTTTAAGTAGTAATGGTGAGTTATGGTGTCAACACATATGGGATGTGGTGCAAGTCCTTAGCATGATCCTGTCTTCCAGAGGCTACTCACCCACACAGGTGGAAAAGTAAAGTCTTCCATGTTTGAATTTGTCTGAATTCAGGTTCAAGCCAGTTGATGCTGTTTTTCAGACTGGAAGACTGACACTTATTGCTATCTGACCTCTCACTCTGGATGTCCAAGTGCTCACAAATAGTGGCCAAGTTACACACTCAGTATTTGTGTAGATAAGTGTTGACCTTGTTCCTGTTTTTTCTTGCTATTTACTGAAGTGTGCCTGACTGGCTGAGCTTTTATCACTTCAACAAGTGCCAACTCTGTAAAGTTTAAAAAATTTTATCTGCTCATAGTGCTGAGAGTAATTATTTGCAAAATTTCCCAAATACTTGTTGAGGTACCAAATAGCTCCCTGGACATGGAGCTGTTGGAGCTCTGCATGGGGACTATCAGGGTAGAGTCTGGCAGCACTCATTCTATTGCCCCAGCTAGGGGCAGGGCAGCCAGGGAGCACATCACTAGGGATGGGAACAGGCTGAGGCCAGGCTATGGGCTCACAGACTCAGCAGTGCCTGTGATGGGGCAAGGCAGGATGGTAGGGAGCTGAGGCCAGCCCTGCTCTGGAGTTGATGGACTAGGGTCTGATGGCCACAGGGGACTGACGTGGGGTCCTGGGCAGGGTACAGGGAGGTGCTTGGGGGTCTGGACACAGTGAATCCTGTGAATACTCCCAGGGCCCTCACAATCCTTTTTCGTAAGCCACTGCTTTCCTAGGCACCTAATTTTTAAGTAAAATCTTAATTGTTAATTCCCAGATATATTAGCTTTTACTTGCTCTAGTAAAATACAACTTGTTCAATATGGCCTTTGATATCAATGATCCACGTCGGTCTGTAAAAGTATTGTGTCCTTAGCATTTATTACTCCATTATAATTTGTATCATCTGTAAACCTCGCTATTAGAAAAAAAGCTGCTTACTCAGTAAAATACTGGTAAAATGTATAGAATTTGTGTTGGATTTACAAACCCTCTCATCAGGACCACGATAGGTGCTGAGTTAGTAGGCCACCTCTAGCAGATAGAGAACTACAGAGAGAAAAGAAAATCTTTCTTCTTCTTTTAGTGTTTCCAGTAAGATACTGTGCTGTGTTCACAGGGAGTGGAGTAGTTTGGCCACAGATTCCTCTGTCAGCTTTTGGAGCATTTAAGGACATGGGACCCATTGTCTTAAAAGGAGACTGAAAGTAAGGTACTTGTAGTGATGAGTGGTGCCAATGCATGGCTGTGTTTTGAGGCAGTGCAGTGCTCAAAACCAGTGAGCTTGTGGGAGTGGTAAAGAGATGATGATGCTGATGATGTTGATGCTGATGTTGTTGGTGATGATGATGATGATGATGATGATGAAACAATGCTCTGCAAATTTACAGTTCTGGATGACTCTGCCTGCAAGGTCAAATTGTGACATATTTTAACCATTCTGAATTATTATGTGGGAGATTTTCTATTTTAAATCATTAGCTAGAAAATTTTGTTATATTCTGTTATTTTGTGAACCCATCTCTCACATGCCTAGCACCTGCTCACTGCAAGTCACTCTTGTTTCCAGCACTTTGTAAAACCTATAGGGTTTTGAAGGATGATAGGAATTCCATTTTTCATTTTTTTTAAATCTATTAAAGCTTCTTTAAACTACTGGCCTTATTTGATAAGAAGTCCTGCTGTCACATGTTTTTGGCTTTTCTAAATCAAATAGAACACACAGAGATGAGCTGAACAGGGGGACTGAAAGAACAGTTTGTCTTGTGAACTGAAATATTTGCTATGAAAATAGGAGCATCTTCAAGACACAATAAAGTGCTAGCAGTAGTGGAGCATTAAAATGGATGTGAGTTTATATAATTGTTTGCCTCTTTCTTTTTGTATTCTGTTTCTTTGAAGGTAGATAGGAATGTAAGCACATAAAAAGTGGGCTAAATTAATGAAAACCATGCAGAGTAGAATATCTGCATTTCTACTCACTTGTCATTGGGATGGAAAGCTTTATTTAAGTACACCTTTGTCTCTTACCTAGACAAGTAGGATAAGTCTAATGAGTGTGAGCAGACATTGCTTGTATCTGTATAAACCCTATCAGTGCCTTTTGTCAGGCAGAAAAATTATGATAAAAAGGAAAGAAGATTAGCCTTTGACAGTGACAACTCTCTAAAAAAGACTTAATAGTCATTGATGGTGTTTAATGTGTAACATACTGGATAACATTTACCTTTGTGATGAAACTTCATAAGGAAACAAAAGCATTGGCTAAGCATGTTTTAGCTGTAGTTGGACATTATGTGCTACAGAAATCCCAGCAGAGCCCACTGTTCGAAGAGTTCATTGTTATTCAGTTTGTTAACATGACAATGATCAAAGATATGCAGGCTAAACCACTCATTTATTCTAATTAAAATAACTGCTTCAGTCTGTTATAGGTTTTCTCCTTATAGTGTGTATATCTAGCAAAAGAGTAATTGGTAACCTTAAAATGTTACAGCAAATGACATAGTGCATTCTGTCTCCAGGGGCACTGTAATTTGATGCAGAAGGACTAGCATTTTAAGAGCAGTCCAGTTTTTTCTTCTCATTTGTAATAAAAGTGGTGGCCATTAACTGAAGAGTAGGCTTCTGATGGCCATCTGGGTAGCTCGATACTTTATTTTGTATTACAGTTGAAAATATGACAATAAAAGAAAAGGCAATAAGCAGACTGATGTCTATCTACCTTAGGTTTTCTTTCATTTCAGAAAAGCATGCAAAGGCTGGCTTTATGTGATAATCCTATTGATTTATTCAAATAAAAAACAGCTTTGTGGTAATTGGAGAAGTTGGTTGGTAGGTGGACTTACTGAATGCCTTCTTTGCTTCAGTCTTTACTGCTAAGACCAGCCTTCAGGAATCCTAGTTCTTAGAGGCCAGAGAGAAAGTCTGGAGAAAAACAGACTTTCTTATGACTGAGGAAGATTGGGTTAGAGATCACTTAGGTAAACTTGACACCCACATATCCATTGGCCCTCATGAGATGCACCCATGAGTGCTGAGGAAGATGGCTGATGTTATTGCTAAACCACTCTCAATCATCTTTGAAAGGAAGGCTGGTGGTGTCCTGGGATGCATTAGGAAGAGTCTGGCCAGCATCTCAGGGGAGGTCATCCTGTCCTTCTTTTCAGCCCTGGTGAGGCCACATTTGGAGTACTGTGTTGAGTTCTGGGCTCCCCAGCTCAAGAAAGACAAGGAACTACTAGAGCAAGTCCAGAGGAGGGCTAAGAAGAGTTAAGAGACTGGGGCATCTCTCTAATGAGGTGAGACCAAGACAGCTGGGAACCTTTAGGCTGGACAAGACTTAGATGCATTGATGATGATCTCAACACATACAAATGTTTTAAAGGTATGAGGCTAGACTTTTCTCAATTCTTCCCAGGACAAGAATCAATGAGCACAAACTTAAACACAGGAAGCTCCATTCAAATATAGGGAAAATCTTATTTGATCTGAGGGTGACAGAGCAGTGGAACAGCCTGCCTTGTGACATTGTGGAGTCTCCTTCCCTGGAGATATTCACAACCTTCTTGGACACAGTCCTCTGCAACTTTTCTTGATGTAGAATCTCCTTGCTTTAGCAGGGAGATTGGACTAGTTATCTAATCCAACTAGGATCTCCAGGTGCCCTTTCCAAGCCCAGCCATTCCAAGATTCTCTGATTCCACATGTTGATTCTTGGTATCTTTCATTTGCTGTGTGTCATTGTACTGCAAATTAGTTGTATTTAATTTAAATTAACTGACCTTTTAGATTTGCAAAATAATTGTCTTCCTTACAGTGAGAGAGGTGCTGGCACGGAACTGACTAGCTTGCTCAGCAGTTTGAACATCATCAAAATATTCAACCAATTGCCTCAAAATAAAGAATTGATGAATGTGCATATTCTTTGCCATTTTATATCATCTCTCACACTACTCGCATCTCAGAACCAACCTCAGAAACTGTAATTAGATTTGAGAATAATAAGTGATAGAGTCTGCCTTCTTTAACAACCTAAATTAAGTTGTATGATTCAAGTTTTGCACAGGTAAAGGTTCTGCTCTTAAATCTTTGTTTGGGGAGGACTACTGTTTTATTTTCTGTATCCAAATGACTGTTGTTGGGCAGTGGAATGGACGAAGTATGGTGGTGATCCTTTCACTGGAAAGTAGCAACAGAAACTACCACGACCATTGTGAAAGTTTTCTACTACACAGCTTTCACTACACAGGAATCAGACCAAGTGTCCTCAGAGAGTCAATGTGGTTCTTTCCAACTTGGAGTAAAAGCAGCACTAGGGTAGTGTTTATGATCAGACAATAGCGCTGGTTCACACCTGAGCCTGCATCTCACCTGGGTGGGTGCATGCATTACCTGGGAAGTGCAGCTGGCCATCAGGCTCAGCTGGGAATTCATAGTTTTAGCTGCCATCTCCAATGCACAAAGCAAAGCAGGAATACTCCTGTACTTGGGCTATGGAGTCAGCTGTGAAGTGGCAATTACAAGCAGAGGTAGCTATAAGCAGATTTTTAACTGCTGCTGCCTGTAACCTGGGAAGCTGAGTCAATATCAAGACATTACATCTATAGTGTGGAATTAAAATGTTCAGTTGGTGAATTAGGGTTCAGACTTGAGACAAATATTAAGCCATGGCCTATTTCCTATTCTTGGCTTCATCTGGGAACCAGACATGAATAATAGCCATAACTGCAGTAACTGTTGGGATGCCTGTCTAAAATAAAAGTGTCACAGTGACTGAATTGTAAGTATGAATTTCTTTATTGATCTTTGTTAATGCACTTCTTTTTTTTTTTTTATTTTTTAAACAAAGAGTTGATAATTTTTTCTGCTTTCATCTGGAAGAAAATGCTGCTTGATATATCCTGTTCTGCTGAGCTTATGTGCCTTTCCTCAAAATAAATTGTTTAAATACCTGCCTGATTTCTAATACTGAATATAAACTACATTTACACGTCTATAAAAGCAAGGTCAAAGCAACTGCTTGCTGTATTTGTAGTAATGACGTTTGCAGGGGAAAAAAGTGTGTCTAACAATATTAACAGGGTAAATTTCCCTTTATTTCTGAATTCCCAATTATTTTTCATTTATCTCTTCCTTGCTCTCTCAAACCCCATATGATTTTCTAATCACCTTAAGTGAATACTTACTTTTCTTAAGACCAAAGTATAAATAATACTTGTATTACATATATGAAGTGCCACTGAGAACTGACTAATTATAGAGAACTCAGATTTACTTCAATGGCAGAGATAAGCTGAGTTCCTTATTTTAGCTAATGTTATGAAACAAGAAAAATTTTCTCTGTGACAGAGATTCTTGTTCCTCAAACATTATTTCTCTGTCCATATTCCTGCATAGAATATAGCTGTGAAATAGAATTTATATTCAATTTCCTCCTGCAGTGGCTTACCTCTCTCTTGCAGTTTTGTCACAACAGGTGGTGGAATAAAAACCCAACCAAATAAACATTCATAACCAAGAAAATCCTGAAGACCTGAAAATAAGCCAGAATAAGAATATAGCAATGTTATTTATTTTTACAGTGTACTGTGGTATAAATAAACAGCAAGAATGAATGATAAGAATAGGAACAATACCTTAAGGACAAGAACACTTCAAAAGCACTGCTTCTTTCTCTGAGAAGCAGATCAGTCTTACTTTTCCCTGACTTTTTAATTTTTTCCATTCTTCTCACCTTCCTTCACCACACAAACTTTCCAGGCCATCAGGTTAGGCCAGCAGCTGAATCAGCTGTTGATTGAGATAAACATTAAGTGAGTGATTAAAACTTAGCAGTGAGCAGGAGCTCACGCGTTGGCCATTGAGAGATTAGTAGATAGAAATAGAAAAACAATCTCTTAAAATGACAATGAGAGAGAAAGTGTTTATAAGTCATGAAATGATAATTGAGAGATGCCTATGGTTTTATGGGTCCTAATAGCAGCTTGGAACATATTGTGCCAGAGCACCTCAGAACTGTCCAGCCTGAGGTCTTGCTTTAGCAGTTTCTCTACATTGTTTTGCATTATTACTCTTAAGATGTAATATAAGCCACACAGGTGTTAAAGAGAGAGGAGTAACATAGTCACAGAAAATTATCAGCTGTGTTTTCCTGACTCACTGCTACTCAATCATCACTCTATCTCCCTTAAGCATGTGAAGATTTTAGGCTCAAATTTTTATGTAGTAACTTATAAGAGTGTGGGTCAATGCAAATAAATTCTCAAAAGGTACAGTTTTCATATTCTGTACATTTTATTCTGGACTGGTTTTATCTTCTCATTTTAGCTTAAATGCCTGTTATTGGTTACAGTGCATTAGGAATATGTCTGTGGTAATAAGTGAAGTGGCCCCGTAGAAGCAGATGCATAGAATGAAACAGGTGGTGTTGAGGACTCTGTGTCCTCACTAAACATGTTTTAGGGTGTGTGTTTGTGCTCTGGTTTGATCATGTCGACTGAGTACCCATTACTGGTGTCTTAATTTAATCCAAGAAAAACTCTGTGTGCTCTAGTAATTCTCTGTGCTGTGACCCAAAGAGCAGTAAATGGGAAATTCAAGAGATTCACTTCAAAAATGTACTGCATATCACAAGTAAAATGCTAGTGCAGATGTTCCTTACTTAAAATATCTAATGAAGACTACATGAATAAATACGTAATAGTTGAATCTTGACTGATATTGAAAAACAACTTAATAAATAGACCTCTTAAGACCAGTAATGAGACTGCTTCACAGTGAAGTGCTTCACAGTATGAGTAAGAACATTAAAATCTATCTTAAAGTAGTAAATTTTAAACAGTGTTCAGGATCCATAATTGATGGACTCATTTGCAGACCAGAATTAAGATATGAGCTTTTTTCATATTAAGAAAAGAAAAAATTAAGCTGTTTCAATGTGTTGTTTATGGCTTTTATTCATATATTCATACTGTTTGTCTGGACTGAAATTGTTTACTTACCTATGGTTAATGAAAACTTTAGAAAGAAACAGGCATCCTAACGTTAAACATTCATGGAAAAGGCTGGTTACTGACAGCCGTTAACATAGTGTTGATTAAAGAGAACTTTGAAGGTATGTTCTCTGAAGCAGAACGTTTAGGACATTTAAGCTTAAAGGAAATGGCCAGTGGCAAATAAAAGATTTGTCTTGTAACAGTATTTTTAAGCCACTAGTCAATGCCTAGCAAGGTTGACAAGAATAATAATATATAATTCCTTTTTAAAAAGTAACCCCAAAACTCAAGTGTTTAATTATTGATCCAAGTAATATTTTCCTTTCTAACTCATCCAGGGGCTAAGAGCCATTAGTTAAAGCATCTGACAGGAACTCTTCCTAAAGGATTAATGAAATGAACTCTTCAGCAGTTTGTGGAAAAGGAATTTTACACTAGTAGATTAAAGAAAACAGACATGTAAAGAAAGCATACTGAGTCATGTAGAAAGAATAATAATTACACCAAGGTTTCTTCCATTCCTCCTTTCCCTGTACACTGCTTTGGAGTGATAAGTGGTACATCAGTCTAATCCATATGATAATTAGTGTTGCATGCAAAAACCAAATAATTTTCAGGCTAAGTTTGCTACCTTCATTCATACTTTGTTACCTCACCATCCAACATACCTGTGTATTTTATATATACATATATATACGTGTATTGTGTAAAAACTGACTAATTAATATTAATTAATAAGATACTGCTCACTCAAAGGAAAAAATATCATAATTATGGACCTGTTTGGTATTGTCTTTCTCTTCTTCTGACTGTTAAGGTGTTCATGAATTATTTGTACAGAAATATTTTGCAGTATGTGTGTGGCATGTGTAAGGTCTTAAAATTCTGTTAACGCTATTTCTGTTAGAAACCTTTTCCCCCATTCTGTATAGTCAGCATACAATCTAAAAAAAATAGATACCCTAAATTAGTTTTGAAAATCTGTTCTTGTGCCCATCGGTATTTCTTGAAGCCTAACTTTAAAAATTGAGTCCAGAGAGACTTCGCCAAGCCATTACTGGAAGAGAAAGGACTTAAACACAGATCCTAGCTTTATGCCCCAACCTTTAGATCATTTCTTTACCCTTCCAGTCTTTCTGTGGTCACAATTCTTATAAATGTCAGTGGGAGCAAAATTATGAGTGTTAGAGTTACGAGCCAAGAGTGAGGAAAAGCTGACTTAGATAAATTTTATTTTGCACTCTTGCAAGCCAATTTTCAATAATCCACTTTATGGCCCTCTACACCCTGTTGAATTGTGGGATAAAAAAGTGCAACTGACATAATTCAGCACATTGCATCTAAAGGTAGACTCTCATTTGGAGAGAGGTGAAGTAGAAAGTCAAAATTAAATTGGTTTGGTTTATTTCAAGCCTCAGGAGCTCTAATGACATGTGCCATTTCACCTAAACAGGTATTTTTAGTGTTTCATATAGAATCAAAAAGTGTGCATTGGAGTTCCTATCTATTGTAGAATTAAATCGACATTTTCACTTGGGTATACTCCAGGAGTGAAATTATGGCCCCATTCAATCTGATGGAACTTTTTGCAATTGACTTCAAGAGAGACTAGGACTTCACCCCAGGAGTGTACTTTCAGGCTAGCTAACATCTTTTTTTAATGTACCCCCTACACAGCCTATTAAATATTCTTGTCATTACAGAATACAGAAGAGCCCATTTTCCAATTTGTCTCGCTCTGACGAGCACTGTTTCATAGAGCTCCTCTCAACCCCTGTTGTTTCCTACTTACTAGTTAGAGCATGAAAAAGCCAGTGGGTCAGAGGTTGCTTTCTCAGTCATCACGTATACCTTCTAGCAGCTAACGGAGCATGAAGGCTTCCTAACGGGCAACCTGAATTTAGTTACAAGCTTTTGACATACCTGGTCCATCTTTTATTTGAAGGTTTTTATTATAGGCACGGTTTAGTAAAAAAACCCCATGATTTGAAACAGCTGGCCTGTGGAAGTCATAGGGAGAGAAGGCACCATGAGAAAGGACAGGAAAACAAGGTTCTGAGCATCTCTTATGCAACCACAACACAAAGAAAAAAATATTCTGTGTTTTCATTACTATATCTTTTGTCACTGCTTACTAAAAAAACACTTTAAATTTGTAATGCATTTCAATAACTGTGAAAACAGATTACCTTGGTACATGCATAGAAGCACCCCAGAGTTGGAGTGTGCTGCCATCTCTGCAACAGTGCTCTGGCTGCTGCTGTTCCACAACACTGCCTACAGCTAACTGGAGGACAGAACTGAAAGAAAAACACATAAAACCAGTTATTTTCACCAACAGTGTTTATTAAGGGATACAGGAGGGTTGGACTTCATCACAATTAAATTTGAGATGATAAAATATGACAGGTGAAAAAACACTGAAGCTGTCTGAAAGTTTTTTTGTGTGAATGATCTAATCTTCCAAGAGCTCAAAGAGATTATCTTTGTGTTTAATGGGAAAACTTAGGAGTCTCCCCTGATGTAGTTAGTTTAGTGAACATTTCTCTTCTACCTAATTATTCATATTAAAGAAATGTTTTCATTTCTTTGTGTAAATAGAATGAAAATCAAAATCTTAAATTATGGGGTGCTCAAAGTCTGAATTAACTATCTGTTTACTTAATTGTAACCAAGAAAATATATATTCATGTAATATTCTGTTCATGTAATGTTCTGATCATACAAAATACATTAAGAACCATATAAATTAAAAAAAAGAAAAACAACAAACAAACCAAAAACTTACTGATGCAATTTCATGAAGAGACAATTATTTGCTTGATTTTCATGCAGACATTCAGATACAGAATCCAATGGGATCAAATGCCAGGAATTAGACAAAGTTCTATAGGTTACATTAAACATAGACTTTTGCACAAAATCACTCTCAATTTTCTCTGATAAAGCTATGTGCAGGCCTGCACTCTATTTTTGTGCTTGTTTGTGAAGATAAAAAGCTCTGCTTAGCACTTATCTTCAAAGCGTTTTACAAACAAAGCATTTTTCTAACTGTGTTAAAGTATGCAATAATTTTTTTTTTGAGCCTGAAGTGCTTCTTGTTTAATTTGGGAAGGTTTAGGGACTTTTTATGTATAATAGAGATGACTAATATAATGCATTAGTATGGGCCTGATCCAACAAGAGCATAAAAAAAACCCCTCTATGCCCTGCACATCTAATGTGTACAACAGTTTTTAAGGTGACTTACTCAACAAACTGTATTGTTGCTATGGTTACTCTACATTACACTGTCTCACACATGGCCTATATATATATTTATGTATACAGACCACTATATCCTTACATCATAGGATTTCATACAGTTTATCTTTTGGGATGATCTACTTCACTGATCGAAATTTTTTTAATGTATATGTACAGTATTCATGAAGAAAATAAAAGCCTTTTCTTTCCTTCATTTGCAGTCAAGAAACATCAGAAACCTTAAATGTTATTGCTAATTCACTGTGTGAGTGCCCATATAAATACATATAATAAAAATATATTTATTTTTAAACACTTGATGAAATTAAAAAAAAAAAAAAAAAGATTGTAGAAGAAAAATGTTTATGTGCCTCTTTTACATCCAGGTTGAAAGATTACTTCATTCAATAAAATATCATGCTAAGAATGTGTTATCTCATTCTTGTTCACTTTTGTTCCCAAAAAGAGTTACCAAAAAAGTGGGCTACTGTACTGGGTGTGTGATTGGGTGTGTTTGTGATTTTTAAAATCTTTTTTATTTCTAGACTCTTATCTAGTAGACTCGCTGTTGAACTTAATTTTATAACGAAAATGAGCCATGTTTATGTTTTTTCCTTTAAAAACCAAAATTAGAAGAAAAGCTTTTGGGATGTCTGGGAACAAGGTCCTTATAAGGTTCAGTCTAAGCACTTTTCAAGAACATTGTTTTATCAACTTCAATCCCTTTTGTTTTCATTATTTATCACATTTTATATAAATGCAAAGGGTGAGATAAATTAAAGATAACATCACAGTGAATCTCCATCCAAAGGCTAGCAGTTGGATACTTGAACTGAAATACTTTATTGGCAGTGATAACAGGTCAGGCTTTGGCTGTATTGGTTTGTTTGGTGTCTATGCAGTTAATTAACTGGTTTTATCATAATTTAAAAGACACAAGACTAATTCAGTTGCTCTTGTTGAAGTGAAAGAAAACTGGCTGTGTTGAATATATGGATGGGTGATTATCTCACAGTGCTGAAAGCCAGATGGGACCAGAAAGGCACAGGACAATATTTGTAAGCAATGCAAAGCTATCCTTTTGCACTAAGGGCTAAAGCAGGGATTTGCCTCTCCAGTAGGCAGTCATCCATCACCTTTTATAGAGATTCTTTTTGTATGTATCCACATTTTCAAGATTTAATGTGAGTGTACAGAATTGGGTAGGAAACAGAATATAATTAGACTGCTCTTTGGATATGCAAATTATAGTCATAGATTTAAAAGGACTCTGAATCATTTCCAACTTCCACTTACCTTTCAGTGCTACAGAAATATATTTGCAATCAGAGCTTAGGCAGGTCTTAGCTGCACAACCTTCTGTAGTAGTTATCATTGGTTTAAATAAAATAAAATTGTTTTCAGTACAATTTACAGAGCTAGTTTTATGCATTCTTTGGTTTACCACTACATTTACTACGAACATTCCAGTATAGCTAACTGTCTGGTAGAAATATAAGTTAGTGGGATAAAAACTGTGAAGGAATCATTTTAAAAATCAGCAATCTCACAGGGATTTGGATATCATCCTACTTAAAAACATCTTCAGTGTATATTCTTGGGAGATTTCTATTGGTGGCTAAAACTGCAGCCAATCAATTTCTCATTGCATTTCTCATACACCTTAAGTGCTCAAAAGGGAAGGGCAAGTATTTTCCATCCATCCCTATCTCTTTTCATAGCTAGATTACCTCTGTTGTCCCTTAAAAACCTCTGCAATCATTACAATGAAGAAATGGCAAGTAATGAGGCATGTGAACCATGAAGAGTAGGATACTCAGCCTTTCTAGGGAGAAGTTAAATTCCCAGTTTGAGAAATTAGAATATGCTTGGAGGCCTAGAAATATTTTTAGTAGGTTGTAGAACAGTAACTGTGAAAGAATAATTGAATATTCTTATAAAGACTGTAGCCACTTTCTGCTTCATCAAAATGGTTCATCTACCTTTTTTCCTGTATTTCATTGCCATCTGTGTCTCTAATACAAACATACAAATGATGAAAGGGAAACAGGGTGACTAGATTTTGGGTCGTGCCAAATGAGGTGTTTTTTCCCATCTTTATTATGGAAAAAGAGATGTCACTCATTGTCTTGTTTTTCCAGGATAAAAATGACTGTACTAGCAAAATTATAGAGATTTACAGAGAAAAGATAAGAATAATTATTATTTTAAAAGCAATTTTTTGTAGTATCTTTGTTGCAAATTGAAATATATTGTTTTAAAGATAGGGTGATGTATGGCATTCAAAATAAGCTTACATTTTTTATTCTTTTAATGATGTTTCTGGACAATTTTTAGCACTGCGTATGGACTAACATGTGCGGGTTAAACATAACGAACTCTAACATTATGGTTACAATGTTCAAGTCCGCATCCAAAAATCTAGCTCAGTTTCTCCTTTTGAAACTGGGATTCAAGATAAAAATAATTTAACAAATATTTGGTTTTCCATATCCAGGTGTATATGAACATGTAAAGAGTGATCAATGTTTGTTTTTGTAACACTGGAAGTAGTTTCAATTGTACAAATATGCTGTATATGTTGACCTGATCCACCCCAAATATCATGCCTTACTCTACATGTCATGAAAACATCTTTTAGGACCTGAGTGTTAGCATTTACTTGTCATAAACATCCCAATATTTATTCCACGAAGATTAAGTCTCATCAGACCCATGCTAAGGTTAGATGCCTTTACACCTCTGAGTGACTGTGCCAGTGTCTCTGGCCGTGTATGTTACAGGGTGAAGGGAGGACTTTATGTCCCCAGATTTACTTCATAGTGGGCATCCACTATTTCTGAGCATTGTTTCCTATAACACAGGTGTGGCAAAGTCTGAAAGCACCTCTGAAATACTTTGGAGTTGCTGTACAGCCTGGGCTCTTCTGTGCTTGGCTGTGGTCATCCTTGGTCAGCACAACTACAGAAACATGCTAACATGCTCAGGATTTTAAGGTACTTGGACTATAGGCATTTCTGAACATACCCTTGAGCATTTCTGATGTACATAGTGAGGAAATCTAGCCCTAGAAGTTGGCATATATGCTCATCAAACGATTTGCAGGCACCATATGTCTTAGTTCCCCTTCCACAATCCTGTGTGACAAAGAAAGGGAACGTAATCAATACTTAGAATTGTGACAAAAATCACAGATGGGCCCTTCATACCACTTTCACCTAAAATTGTGGGTAAAACACTTTCTGGCTTATTTGCTTTGTCTAAAAAGTGGTTTGGTTCAGGCTGAGCATCTGCAGTAGACAAGGACAACAGTGAGAGGAAGCAAAAGTGATATCCAAGGACATTCTGTCTATTATTATATTATACTGAACTGTCAGGAAAAATTAAATCAAAAGGTTGTCTGATCTCAGAGGAGAATCACACAGAACTTCAGCTAACGTATATGCTATTCTGCCTTATTTTTTACTTTAATCAACTTTTTTTTTTTTCTGCGCTCTCAATTTTCACTGTTATTCAGGACTGACAAATGGGCAAACATGACAGATACAATTTCAAACATTGAAAGGCAGGCTAAAATCTTTTCAGAATATTTTTAGGCATCGTATTTTGCTCAACATTGATTTAACTGCCTCATGAAGTTCAGCAAGGGCAAATACAAGGTACAGCATGTGAGTCACGGCAATCTGAAATACAAATACAGGCTGGGCAGAGAAGGGATTGAGAATACTCCTGAGAAGAAAGACTTGGGGATGTCGGATGATGAAAAGGTTGGCACCATCTGTCAGTATGAGCTTGCAGCCCAGAAAGCCAACGATATTAAATCAAAAGAAGTGTAGCTAGCATGTCAAAGGAAGTGATTCTGCCCCTCTAATCCACTCCTGTGAGACCCCACCAAAAGTGCTGCATCCAGTTCTGGGTCCCCCAGCATAAGAAAAACCTTGATTTCTTGGACTGAGTCCAGATGATGGCCAAAAAGATGATCAGAGGGCTAAAACACTTCTCCGGTGAGGACAGGCTGAGACAGTTGGGGTAGTTTAGCCTGGAGAATAGAGCACTCCAGGAAGACTTATTGCAGTCTTCTAGTACCTAAGAGGGGCCTACAAGAAAGCTGGAGAGGGACTCTTGACAAGGACATATGGTGATAGGACAAGGGGCAATGTCTTTTAACTGAAAAAGATTAGATTTAGATCAGCTATAAGAAAGAAATTCTTTACTGTGAAGGTGGTGAGACACTGGAACAGGTTGTTCAGCAAAGCTGTGGATTCTCTATTCCTGGAATTGTTCAAGATCGGGTTGGACGGGACACTGAGCAGCCTGGTCTAGTAGAGGGTGTCCTTACCCATAGCAGAGGGGATGGGAACTAGGTGACTTTTGAAGTCCCCTCCAACCCAAACAATTCCATGGTTCTGTGATGATTCTGTGCTATAACAACTAAACTATTGTCACAGTACAACTATTAGCTGAGGGCATGTTCTAGTACAACACACTAGTGTGAATTTTAAATGTTGCATTAATCCTGTAAAAAAAGAAAATGTACCTTGGTTTGTGCTAGGCATTCAAAGAGTCTTTCAATAAAATATACCTAATAGACATAACTAAGTGCTATCAATCATTGCTGTAGAACTTCAGAAAGTCAAAATTTGATAAAGAGTAAATACTAGAGAGTGATATATGGTGACAATTTTTTAAGTTGAGTAGTGTCAGCAAAGGTGCCCTCTTGAAAGTCAGGAAATTTTGAATGGCTGTTTCAGGATGGAAGAGATAGAATTTAAAATGCACATTGGCTGCTTTCTGACTTTTATGTGACCCTTCTGTTTCTTAAATAACATTGCTATATCTTCCAAGTGGTACCAGCCTCATTCTGTATTCTCAGTTATGTTGCAGTATTATTATGTACTTTGCTGATGTCCGATTGCAAACAACCATTGCTAATCGGCTTACTTGAGCTTCCATATAAAACTTTTAAAGAGCTTATGAAGGTAACCCATTGAGATTAAGAAGGCATAAGGCCTGTTGTTTTCAGGTGCCTGACAGGGAGATGGAAATGAACCCACCTTCTCATACAGCGCAGCAAAAGTAGAGCAGCTTTCTATCAGTAATTCTGATTTATCTTTGGTGTGTCAGATTCAGCACTTTATCATCAAACTCACTGTCTTATCACGGCATAGCATTGTAAGAGGAATAACCCAAAAACTGAGTCGCAAGAGGTTCAGAGGTTTAATATTTGGTTCAATATGTAGGAGTATGTTTTCCTCTGTAGTGATTTAAGGTTGTCCTTTACACAGTTTAAAAAAGACTATTGGTACAATAATAGGTATTTATGAAACAAGTATGACATTAGAAAGATAATCAGTGTTTCCTTTAAAAACACAGTGTGGAAATAATGAAGGTGAGTGAGGAGAAAACAAAAACCTTTTCTGAAAATCAGTTCCCGCAATGATAATACAAATGGTGCAAATGAAACAATAATTATGTTTCAAATGTTTCAGTAAACATGTTTGATACTTTTTCCCCAGTATAAACTCTTTCGGATTAGTGCAAGAAAATCACACTGAGATGATACCATTTTACTACATAATATATGACACATTCTTTTTTGGAGTTATATTTCAGAGAAGAATGAAAATATTTATAAATTTAACAAAAAGTAAACATTTTACATTTAACAAATGTAAAAAAAAAATTATACTTAAATGACACTTGGTACAGTTTAGAACACATGCACTTTTCCAAAAACAGACAAATTTCTTAATGTCTTTGTCTTATTCTAAATTGTGCACTTTCTCTGCACACCGGGTAATATTTAAGAAGTTAATATATTTACTGCATTTATTTTAATTTCTTTGGTGGCAACATATTTTATCAGAAAAATGATTTATATATGCAAATATAAAAATATGTTTAGTACTTAATACAACATTACTGGGCTTTGATCGTGTAAATATGTGTAACTGGATGTCTGTCTATAATATAATTAAGAAGAAATATTCATTCTCAAAAATTTTAAATTGGAGTATTTGGTCTTAAAAAATGGCTGTTTTGTACAACATTAAATTTTTTCAGCACAATTTAGAAATATAAGCCATCTCCCCCTACACACACAGTCGTTTGGTGACGCTAATATATTGCCACATTGCGGCAATTGTATTGTTTCTTCCTGTATTGTTTCTGTGTTTATGGCTTCTATACATGTAGTCAGGCTAACTGGAGTGCCAGCCATGTCGGCACAAAGCTCAGAGAAAACTCAGTTAACTTCTTCTTTGATGTCCTTCCTCTGTTTAACCAATTAACACCAGAGTAAAACATAATTTTTCCTCCTACCCATGAGGCATACGAATGCATCAGAGCAGGTTACTCCTGTCTTTCCTGTCATCTCAGGTTTGAGGTGCAGATAGTGACATTCAGGTGTTCTGAAATGATGCCAGAAATTTTGGTTTGAAAGGCCAAATTAACTGAATTTGAGCTATGTTGAAGTAATTATTAAAAGCAGTTATCAAAAAAAGGTAAGAGGAAGGAGTAATCTCCTTTCTAGCACACACGTATATGGTATAATATCCGCCGAATGTGTACATCTGTCTATTCACCTTGTAGAACTGACTGGTGCGAATTTTCCAAATTTAACATCTTTGCTGCAACACCTGTAATAGTACCTTCATCATTCATTATGTGTCAACATATGACATGTGTCAACAAGCGACGTGTGTCGTTTGCTGTGTTAAAAGAAAAGGAAATTGGTTTTGCTTTATGTAAGGAAGTACTTTATACTAACAAAGTTAAACTTTCTGAAGAGAACTTAAGGAAATATAGATAACACGATTGAAGTTTTAATTTCTGTGTATCTCCAGCTCATCCGTGCATGCTGATTAAGCCTAAGGAGACAATAAAACATGGCTGCATGAAAGTAATGTTTGATGTCCGATTGTTTCTAAGATATCATGAAAGGAAGATTATTTTTTCTCTATGGATTTTTTTGTTGTTATGTAAATAATTGCCTTCCTCTTTATCTGATCAAATCCAATTACTTCAGATCTCCCAATGCCCAAGAGCTTTTCGGTCTTTGTTTTTAAATATTTCTCTGTATTAAAATATTTTAACTCTTCAGCAAATGTGTCCTGTCTCCTCTACATTTAACAAGTCTTGAAGTTCTGCTGCTGAATTAAAATCTTTAATACAAACCTTTTGAGTCTAAGTGTGTTATATTTCTGGTAGCTAAAAAAACTGTAGGTAAGAGATTTCAGTTGCCGTTTTTCTCTCTCATGGTATTATCCCCTAATATAACTAGGCTTGTAGCCCCCACTGAGAAGTCATACCAATAAAGAGAAGAGAAGCACAGACATCCATATTTAATTTCCAAGAGTCACTACAATTTTTTAATGTTGTATTTTTAAAGAACAAACTGAAAGGTTTTTTGATTTTGAACATTTTTTTCCTCTTTTTCCCCTGTACTAAAAAGAACTCATCAGCTGATCAGCTGTATCCTGCTGATGGTGTCTTGAAGTGTAGGTAAGACCCCAAAAAAACCCTATAGCTATATGAGATGAAGGTAACTGCTATGGGAGCATCTAGGAAATAACCTCTCTTATTAAACACTTTTGGCTTGGCAGGTTCTGTAACTATTTAGGCTGAAATTTTCCAGTCTGGCTAGTTGTGTCAGGACCACAACTTGAAAAAAGTCCGCCAAAATGGTTCAGCTGTTTACAGCAGCCAGGCTGCAGAAAAATGTGTTGCTTTTCAAAGCTAAATTGTAAGTGACCTTGAAACTTGGCAGAGTAGTGGCATTTGTGTCATGAATGTTTCTTTTGCTATCCTGTGACAATCCAAGCAAATTTAGCCAAGTTGAAAAAGCACATATGTTCAGTAGATACTTACCAGAAGTTCACTACTGTTACCTCTAAAAAAAGTCACTGAGCATGTTTTCATCTCTTAGAGTTCCTATTGCTGTCCAGATGATGAGATGCTCTGCTTAAATACATTAAAAAATGCTTCATTCAGGTCAGACCTGCAAGGGTGAAACTAATCACCCCTGCTGTGATCTGCTTTGAACAAAGACTGGCTAGGAACTCAAACGGGAGCAAGGGAATTTATCTTTCACCTGCTTTGTCCCTATCCCACTTCCTTTTCTCCTCTCCCTCCTCAATGCAGCTGAGAAAGCCAGCAAGCTCAGGTACACGGCATTTAAGCAGCCAGAGTGCTGCATTTGTAATAGGAGTTTGGGGAAGGTTTCCCTGGATATGGAGCAATCGAGAGAGAAGCTGGGGAGAGGGAGCAAGTGAACTGAATTAAATTGAATGAGGAATTATGGGACTCAGAAGTACACAGTTGCAGAGTAGGTGGAAAGAAAGGAGGATATATAAAAAAAAAGAGAAGGTTACTTTAAATAATGTATAATAATGATATCTGACATAAGAAGCTGCAGCCACATGACATTTTTCTCCAGAAACTGGTGGCTTTTGGTGCAATGTTTCCTTTAAATCACTCCTGCTGTTGCTGTAAAGTTAAACTATATAACTAGAATTTTCCATTTCCCTTAAGCAGGGTATTGGTTTCTTTGAAGAAATGGTGCATTTCAATCCCTTTCAGTCTGTCAGTATCTGAGGAGTTATTAACTTCGTTTACTTTTTCTCTGCCTTTCGAAATCTGACATGGATTTGTCCCACGTCTCCCAGAGGCTTCCATGCGCAATTAGCCATTGGATTCACCGAGTAATTACTTCATTTTTCATGTAAAATGTGTTTGAGTTATTGTGTACTTGGGAGTGGAAGGCAGAGACAGGTCAACAACAGTTAGAGGAGATTAGCAGTGAGATTCTCTGCTCCTGTGGTAGCAGTCAATCCCTGGGGAAGTTGGCTGTGCAGAAGCAGTGCCACTCAAGCCTTGGCAGTGGTGCACCATTTGACTTTTCCACTCCTTGGTGGAATTAATATGAGTGACTGCCAGGCAGATTTTAATCCCTACCTAGCTACAGATGCCAGCAGATTGTGGAAATGGTGGAGGTGTTTAAAGAATGTGCTGGTAAAAAAAAAAAGCAGATGCCTTTTTCTCAATGGGAGATGTGATCTGTCTTAGAAGCTATCTGCCAGGCAGAGTAATTTCAGTGTACTGGCGGAAAAATTTAGGCTGCCGTATCTTTCCAGACAGGTGTTATTTGTACTCACTGGTCTGGGTTAATGGCTTTTTAAATAGTGGTTTCAAAATAGTTATGCTGTAAAAATTATATAGAATATTGTGACTCTTTTTCCCATGTAAAACAAAAAGCATGGAGGAGCTTCTTTATGAAGAAAGATGAGTAGCTGAAGATATATATATATATATATATATATATATATATATATATATATATATGGTAGATTCTGATAAATAATATAATGAAAATACCTACGTAAAGAACTTACCATATTTACTGTATTTTTATGTCAAATATATCAGTGTTGGTAATGATTATTTGTTCTTTTTTTGTCATTAGTTGTTTTATTTTTAAATTTTTCTAAGAAGACCACTGTAAGGAAAATTGAATGACACTTTTGAAGATGAAGTTATTTAACCACAGGCACAATTTACCAAGGAAAAATAGCAGCTACTCCTTGGGAAATGTTATTAGAATTAATTTTATTTAAAGGCAGTGAAGAATTTTATGCACAGAAATATGAAAAAAAAGAGATTGGTGAATCTCTACTGCTTTTGTACAGAAGATCAAATAAGTGACTAATATAGTACTGTTAAGCCTTAAAATTATTGTGTGTTACATGATGCTTCTCTGCTAAGCTTGTGCTGTCAAGTCTGTTTCTCAGTAGTCCTTTTTTGGGAAACTAGTCAGAAATATTAGGTTATGGTGGTAGATACTTATGAGCTATTCAAATATAATGAAGATAGTTTGTAAGAGGATTTTTTTTTATTTGTCCTACTTTGGAACACACTTAATTTTATTTTTTTTTTACTTTTCTTCTACCAACTTAATAATTCTAATCAATGTCACAATATCAAAAAGTCATTGCACTAAGAAGGCTTTTTGCAATCACACGATATTTGTGATACACAAAATGTTTGGTGTGGTGTACATATAAACTCAATATTCCACAAAAGCTCCATTTAAGCATTAAGAAATGAGAAATATATATGTACTGATTATAAAGATGCAGTAAGATGATACAATTTTAAAACAGGGAACAGTTCAACACTGTGTATTCCAGTCTTTAACTAGTTTATACTCCAAAAAGGAAGGTTAACTTCCTGTCCTAGGGACCATCCCTACCTCTTCTCCTTGAGAAGCAGCCAGTAATTACAGCATTTGTATAAGAGGATGGCCAACTAAATCTCTCACCAACAAACATCTACTTACAATACTCTAGGACATGAAGCAATCCTTTCTTGGACTGAGTAAATTCAGTGCATATCTACAGTCAAATAAGTGTATCTGGCATTTTCAGTGAATAATTTTTTTTGGTTTTGGTTGGTTTTCTCTAGTAATAATTTACAGTAATTTTTCCTTTAAGGATTTTTTTCAATTGTCTGTGTTTATAATTTTTTTCCCAACAAATGACAAAGTTAAAGCTCTTTTTTTTTTCTTCTTCTTCCCTTTATTCTAACTCCAAACTTTAAAAAGAAAAGAAAAAAAATAGACCCCTAAAACCAGATTCCATAAATTTCTGTGACATAAAACACGAAATGTATAAGATTGCTAAGTACTGTCAGTGAAAGTCTGTGAGTATAATTTCTGGTATGCTGATGGGGTTTGACTGTCTGATTTATGTGCAGCAAATCCAGACAAGTGATTAAAGTGCAAATGTACCCTTTTCTTCTAATCTTATAACTTTTCAAATTTTCCTGTGCAGTAGAACAGAAAGACAAAAACTTAATTCCTGTGGTAGTAGTGAAAAAACAGCAAAAAATTTTAAAACTCCAAATTTTGAATCACATGTAGAACAACTTCCATGGTTATAGTCTTCGTAAGATTGGAAGAAGGTCCATCGGGGAAAACAAAAGTCTGTTAAAATAATTTTAAAAATCAGCACTCTTCAATATCTGTGACTATGTGGTATCAAAGTTGCCAGTACTATGACTTTCCCATCTGATTATAGCAGCATAATCCATGGTGTCATCCAAGCAATGCAATTCCCTTTGACAATACCACTTTTTCCTTATGCTTTTGCTTTCATTTGAGAAATGAAAGGTATTACTTGACTGATATGGAAAGAAGAGAGAAAGGCATAAAAATCTAAAAAGTCAAATAATAGTTAATATTGTTGGCTGGCTTAATCTTTTTGTCAGCTCTAAACCAGCTTTTCTGGAGGTATTCTCTCTTCAAATATATTCTTAACCTTAGCCAGGATGTCTTAAAATCTATGCCAATTTTTTGGCTGATATTCTGATTTTGCCCAGTTTGGTCTGATACAGAAATAATTTAAATGCCTACATTCTCTGTTTTATATAAAAAAAGACTGAATAGCATGCTAGCAGCTGATATAAAACACTAATACCAAATGTATATATTAGAAACAGTACTGGGTATTTCTAACTAATAAACAGACTTTGTAATAGGCCAGTTTCAGACTGTATGTTTCTAAGGTTCCCTATTCAGTAGTTGGCACGATAAACTTAGCTTTAGCTACTCAGTCTTTTCATGTAACATTTTTCAGAAATTAGAAGTAAATCTAAAGAATCCCATGTAAAAAATAAAAATCTCTTATTTTTAAGGGAATTAAGAAACAAAGAAAAACAAAATCCAAACACACACCCTCCCCCCATTTCTTTAGAGGTTAGTTGTCTTCCACGCTCACCATGTCCTCAGTTATGTTGTTTGGTTTTATTTCTGCTTTACTTCACTGGACATCAGTGCATTTTTGGGGGAAAGTGAGATGCAGAGTGTATCTGTTTCCTCTCCTTTGTGATCTTTGGCCAGCTTTCTGACGGGTAACTGTTTTTCCAGTATTGGTGCACATTGGAGAGGCACCAGAGGACACCCAATTATATTGATTGCAAGGGTGTAGTCATGTCAGAGGCCCATGATAAAACTAGTCAGGCTATATTATTGCTACAGTACCTGAAAATGAAGTAGCCAGCCAAATATCTTCTAATCCACCTTTTTCCATCATCAATACGTTTGCTGCAGGATAACTGAAGAGAGGAAGCTAAGATTTTTCCTTTCCTTTGTATTTTCTCAGATTGCTTTCTCTGTAGCTGATGTTTGTTTCGATTATTTTTATGCTTGAAATTTATGTTTCCACTTTTCTCAAGCTTTTTGCTATTATCTTGAGCTGGAACTGATGCTACGACCTTTCTTTTACACAAAATTTGAGAGGCTAAACTTTTCACAAGGAGGAGAGAGCAAGATGCGTTCCGTGTCTTAGGAGATTTTGGGTTTTTGGGTTTTTTGTTGTTTTTTTTTTTTTCAGTACAGGTTCTTAAAGTCTTAGCGTCTAATGATTTCAGACGGTTTTTATTCAGTACATCTTGCTGCAGACATTTTGCTCAATGTGGGAAGTTATTCAAATACTTATAGGACCCAAGAGTGAAAATAATGCTATTGTCTGATGATTAGAGCATCTACCCAGGAGATAAATGTGCAACTTTCTGTTTCTGTTTCCATTAATTTTTAATTGTTTATATGGAGTAAATTGACAGCACCTCCCAGAAATATCTCTAGCATATCCTTTTGTAAAGAACAAGCAAAGAGTCACATCTGTTCAGGCAAACAAGAAGTTAAATCTGTTTTTCTTTAAGGTTTCCCATAAAAACAATTAATTTAATATGTTTTTATGATTTTATATCAAAGAATATTAACTGTATTGCATGTGTCAGTAACACAGACATACACTGACATACATTGCCTGATTTAGTTTTGTTTCTTTTTTTTTGTTTTGTTTTTCTACATATTCAGAATTTTATAATCCTGCATAAAATATCAGCATATCTACAATTACTAGTGTAACAACTTTTTCAAGGTAAGAAATTTGCCAGCTATTTTCAGGGTTGATTACTCATTTTCAGCATCTGTTTAGAAGATTAATTTGTGTAATACTTTTTGTATAGATCACTTTTGATTTACTAAATATAGCTTTTTGTACTTTTTCTCTAACTGATGTCAAATTGATTAGACACTAATGCCCTAGTATGTCACTAGACTGTTTTCATCTGAGAAACAGAGGTAAGAAAGTCACTGAGAGCCCTGAGAGATTTCCAGTTGAAATGAGTTAACATCTGAAAACACTACTAAACTGTCCCTACTTTCCATCCACTCCGCTCAATCATAAGAACTATTAACCTTTGATTAACCTTTGTGTTAACTATATACTTTCAAACTCCTCATAAGCTCTCATGAGAACAGAAAGCTGAATTTCAGCCAATGTTCACAAAGTGTTTTATTTTCAAGCAAATTTAATTTTCAACAATCAGACCATAAATGTTAGAAAAAAAACTAAGTTCATGGGCCATAAACATTCAGGATAGCTGTGCGTAAAAATAACTAATTAAGCCTGTAGATATTAAGTACATTCATTAAAATATGATTCAGCATTAGCTGAATGGTCTTACTTTACAAAGGAAAGTAAAATTAGGCTCTGAGCAATCTTCTCAGCAGTGTAGGCAAATTGAACTTTGCCTCCTCTGAGTAAAGTGACATATAATGTATTTGGTCTTTACTGCGAGTGACATTGCAATTACATTTTGAAGGTGATGTTCTAGTCTGTCAGGCTAAAGTGTACTTCAACTTATGCATTTAACCAGTAATTTACATTCCTACATAAATTCCTCATTTAGTATTTTATCACCAAGTCCTTCCTTCTTTATGCTTACCACTTACTTCATCCTTCCTTTCTGACAAGTTTTTTTAGTTTTAATCTAAGGCTATTCTGATATACTTTGAAAGGCTTTGCTTATTTTATTCGCCTCTCCTTTCTCTCCTTTTATTTTTTTTTCCTTGTTGACTTGTCTCTTTAGCTATTCCATAAAAATTCCTAATATTATACCTTATGCTTCATCTCCTCAAATTAATCTGCTCTGACATGTTCTTCTAATATCTTCTTAGCTCACTTGTTTGCTCAGTCTTTTTTTGTCCTTTCCTTTAGCAGTGTCCCTGATTCTTTATTTTTTTTAAATCCTTGTGTGTCTCATCTGTGACTTCTCTGGAGACTTGTAGCTGATCTGCCCTTCAGAGCTGACCATTTGCAGACAGAGATGATGAATGGGACAGAGGGCTGGCAAGGAAGTGCCAATTAGAGAAGCACAGCACTTGCTGTTCTTGTGGAAACTACAGTGGGATGGCAAGGTAGTTAGAGCAGTAAGTGAATAAATGTCTTGAGCTTTCAATTGTGGCATATGAGAGAAACAGACTACATTTCTGAAAACTCACTGTAATGCTGGGAACAATCTTGTAAATGGTATATTCTTGACATGCTTGAATAACCAATCACCCAGAGTAAATAGCCACCAACAAGTCATGAAAATCAAAATAAAAACTATAATCTGTGTGTGAGAGAAGGACATACTCTGTTCTAAAGGAAATTAATAACCATTGTACAACATTGTTGCTTATTAAAGTCTGAATGTCTATCACAGACAATTCTCTTTTTTCATTTTACATTCCTTTTCATTTATTTGAATATAAAACAGTAATTTCTCTAACACAATGATGATAAAATAATGTGAACATAAGGTTTTTAAAAGCAAGAACTTACTTTTGTCTGTCTCTCTGTATATGACTCATATTTCTTTTTTATATAACCAAATAGTGATGGATAAATAAATTGCTTTCATTAACTTTTGACAGGAAAACTTAAACTATCAGCGATAAACATTTCATGTGGTGAGCTATATGAAAATACCTTCAGGAAAATTTGCAGTGGTCTTTCCAGCATGTGGTGTTGTCCAAGAAAACACTCAGAGACTATGTAATACAGAGAGGTTTTTTTCCCTCCTTGTTTAGCATTTATGTACTGAAGCCAGTAGGATAGGATGAACACAGACACAGTATTACAGCTCAGAGGTCCATTGCCCAGTTTGGGTGAGCAACGTATGTCCCAGTGTAAACTGAGCATCTTGGGATTTTAGTATGTTTCTAGTCATGATGGACATTCTAGTGGGGTTATTTAGCTTGCAACACCTACCACACACAGAACGTGGCTAATTTCACTGAGATTTCATCTCTGTAGCTTGATTTTAATAATAACAGCAGTTTTAAATAAAATACATGGATGTTATAAAAGTATATATAATTTAAGAAATCATTGTAAATAACTTTTGGATGATTATATGGAAATGATCAGATGTTGGCCATAAATTATTTTTTACAGAGAGGAAAAATGCAAGACTTTTGAAGGTTCTGTATTTTGTATAATGATAGCATATTGTCAATACTAAGTAGGTTAAATCAGTTCATGTATTTTCCACCATCTCAAAAGTGCTTCCTCTTATCTATTTCACAAAGCTCAAGAGTGTATTTTCAGATAACACTTGAACTCCATAATAGATATCATATTTCATCTAACCACCATCACCTGGTTGACCTGTGATAGCTGTATTGTATCACAGTTGTAGTACATTGTAGTTATCACAGGAGTTTTTTTGTTGTTTGGGTTTTTTTTTTGGTTTTGTTTTGTTTTGTTTTGTTTTTCCATTGAATAGAAAGCCTTTTATTGGAATCTTCTTTAGATATACTACTTTAAACCCCTCTGCTATCTAGCATCAAAATAACCAGTATGACTGTGGTAATTTTTTAAATTAATTTGCCAAACTCTATTACATTCTTAATCCTATTTACTCTGATTCATTGTATCTTAATTACTCTCAGTAAGTTTAGAACCTTAGGAGATTTAAATCTGCAAAATTATCTTGTGTTTTTCCTCTTTACCCAAAATAAGTAACAGGTCAAAAACCCAATTTGATGGTATGTATGTTTCATTCCTGCATACATACATGAATAATAAACCGTGAGTGGAAAAATGAGGCAAATTCACACAAGAAGGAAATTACCCATCAAATTAATGTGTTCTGAAAGTTTTCTTAGGCCATAGCTTTTGCATGTCTGATCTCTTTGACAGTCTCTGAGGTATTTTTGAAATCCTGCTTCATTCTTACTTTTTAGGTTGGAATTAAGGGAAGAGGAAGGGGAAAAAGAGGTTAGCTAGGAAATTAGAAGAGAAATGTGTTAGAAATTGATTTCTGTTAATTCTGCCATCTATCCAAAAGTGGCAATGTTCTTCTCCTAGCACACCTTTAGTTAGACTATTCTAAAAGCTACCTTGGCACTTACAATATGTAACTACTGTTACAAGCTTGTACACATGTGCACCTAATACATAACCTAATCAATATGGTTCACTGTATCAGTGCTACACTTAGAAAGAGAACTGATAAAGAGGGAGAGGTGCAGAGTTACAGAGACTGCATAGAGACAAACAAGGTGATCTTTCCTGAGCTACGTCAAAGCCCTTCAATGACTCTCCTTCACGTTGCTCACTATCGTATTTGCCTCGTCAGTCATTAAAAACTGAGCTCAGTATGAAAATGGTGTGTCAGATGTCATGAGCCTCACAGATCTAATACTTCTGTTCCAGTTCCAAAATGGGATTGTATAGTTTCTAGAAATGACAGGAAACTTCTGTTTATAGCCTGGTGCAGAAGCAGCAAACCTCATCACGGTCCGTTTACTTTCCAATTGTTCAGGAAAATAAAAGCAGAAAAATGTGAAGAAAATGCTAAAGAAGAGATTTTTCACTCTGCTAATAATGTTCTACAACACACAAAGCCAAATACTGCATTTTATCTCTGTGAGTGTAACTCAAATTTAGACTTGTAAAGGGTGTGAGTGAGAAAGATTTAAACATAGGTCTTGGTTTAATTTAGAACTGATTGCTCATTAATCTTTGGAATAGTTATCCAAACTGTCTTCCAACTGCAGGGGAGGCAATTGGCTGCTATCATCAAACCCTGCTGTGCAGTATTCAGTTCTTCTCTGGCACAATATTTAGCCTTTTGTTCAATGTTTACATACAAAAAATTATAGAGAAAATATTGCTTAATGAGCTAGTATAGTTTGATCAAAGGAGTTAGGCATTCAGTGTCTGCAAGTCGGTAGCCTGTGTGAACCCACTTGAGTTGTTAGATGTGAAGCATAATTATTTCACACTTTTGATTTGGTGAGGCAGAAACCTCTGACGCCATGGAAACTGAAGGACTGCTTGAGCTGCTAATTCAAAACCATAAGATGTGCAAAGTCTAGATTTAATTGTGAATTATTACTTTGTCCCTCTCTGAACCACAATATGATTTTTCTCTTCAGTGGGATAAAGGAGCAACTCTTTGTACCTATGGGCTGAATGGGCTGAATGGGATGGTTAGGTCTTTTTTAGCTTTTGGCTCTTCCTGGTGAGGAACTCTGATGTCTCCTTACCACTAAGCAGGCAATGAAGTGACAAGAGTGATTTCCAATCAGGACACATATTGTATGTTTTCTTCAGCGGGAATGAACCTTTCCTTTCCTTTTAGCTTATTTAAAAAGACAGGCTCTTTGGTGACCCATATAATTCTTTCTGTGTTGACTTCTTCTTTAGTTTGATTGACAAAAACTGAATCTTTTTGAATGTCACAGAAGTGTTAAATGATGTAATGTTGATCATATTAGAAACCAGGCTATGAACTGTCCATCTGAAAGCAGACTTGTTAATTGAGCAGTTCCACTGGTGACCTTTCTCAATATCACTTATTTTAGAATAAAATTATGATATAAGAGCCAAAGTTCATCAGCCTTTACTTTCTGACTTGGTAGAGAAATAAAATACCGCAGAAAAATAATAGCATATTGTGTTGAATAACAACTATTTTTAGATTGTGTATGCAGTTGAATGAACAGCTCTGCACATGTGCAAAAATATCAATATAAAACTGTTAGTGAACTATCAATTGGGATGGTATCTATTTCTGAGAAATATATGCATTTACATGTTAGTATTATGATTAGAAAACAGCATACTAGCAAAACCTAAATAAAGAATACATATTAATTTCAGGACTACTGGCCTCCAAGTAATGACAAGGAGCCCAAGGACAAGGACTTTTCATGTTATGTAGTTTTCTTATATCCCTGTTCTGGCAGCAAAGGACAAATTGAGTAATAGGAAACTCATGCCAGTCAAAAACATTTTATTTAGTGTAATCCCTTGTCAGGCTAATGTAGAAGCATATATCTTATTTTAATGGGACTGCCACTGATCTGTCAAATAAAAAGAGTGTGTTGTGTAGCTTAAACATGTTAGTATTTCTGTCTTAAAAAAGACATCCAAATGCAAACCATTGCTTCTGTCTAAAGCTGTCTCACAAAAATATCTGACAGTGGCCAGAGAAATTCACACAGGTGGTCTGCCATGCAATCAAGTCAGAATTAAAAGCATCTTATTTGTTTTGACTTTTATTATTGCAGAAAAAAATTAAAGGAAGGAATATTTTATAAGGATACAAAACAGAATATTCATAACATATGCTTTCAATATATGTATGGAATTTTAATTATTACTACATTATCATAGATCTGTGAATTCTGTAAAGAGATATTATATTGCAGTAGTTGTCTATCTGTCCTATTTTCAATATAAGACATAGTGTTTTGAGAAATAAATAACACATTTGGGTTTCACTGGTGAAATATTTAATCAATTTTTTCTGCCAATTCTGCAAATTCAAAATTTTCCTTTTGAAAATAGTCAAAGGTCATTCTCAGTTTTTTAGTAAGAAAGAGTGATAGTAAAATTTTGTATCTGTATGAAGCATACATTCTGCACCACAGACATGCAAATATTTTTATAAAAATATGTATATTTATATTCATAGTATATAGAATAGTATGTACTATATAGTGTATATTGTATGTATAGTATCATATGGGATGAAAGACATCTGTTGTCCATGGGCAAGTATTTTAGTGTATTTTAGTGATATTTTAGTGATATTTTAGTGATAGCCAAGAGCTCCTGTCTGAAAACTCATTCCCATCATTACTGGAATATTCTATAGGAAATACATAACATGTTTAATCTGGTGAAGGGGTTTCATGTTGCAGTCTCTTTCCTCAGATTGCTGGCTCTGAAGGTAGGTGTTGAGTTTAGGAGTGAGAGAAACATCTGGCTGCCTAGACCTGTTTGTGCAGACCAAGTGACTCAAAAACTGGCTTTTGAGCCTTTCATATATGGTAGAAATACACAAGCTCTTATCTCATCTGTCTCACTCCAAAGAGTCTTTCAAACCTCTTATGCTCCTACCATATTTACCTTCCTATAATTTAGTTCTGATTATCTGAGTAGCAAATCCCAGTTCAGGAAAAAAAAATACTGAGATATTTGTGTTTTATTCTAAAACTTGCCATAAGACCAGTTAGATTATTTTCTCTTCCACTCTCTACTATTCCCAAAACATTACTATTTTATAGTTTTATCCATGGCTGTCAGAGTAAATGCATGAAGCCATGTTTATGGCTGTTATAAAACATATGAAAATATGCTAAGCCTTCATTTTAAAGTACTGTAATTCTAACACCCCAGAGTTGGAATGGGAATAGTAGGATAGCCCTTAGAGTTCACATATTTGAGTGCATCTCCTGTACTGTGAACACCGGGAAATGACACCCAGTGGATTATTTCAGTCTGCAGATGAGTCCGCATGATCTATATTAAATATGAGAATCCTTGTGCAAAGACTTATTTTAAATTAAACATGAATTATTTTTAATTCATTTTCATGGTTTCAGATGTTCCTAAACTGGTAGAATGGAGTTATTTTCTTTCTTTCTTTTTTTATGTTTGTTTTGTTTTATTGGGTTTTTGTTTGTTTGTTTTTTGGTTGGTTTTGGTTTTGGTTGTTGTTGTTTTGTTGGGTTTTTATTGCCTTAATCTCTTTACTGACCAGCCATAAAAAAGGGGCTTCCTAGACAGGACAAAAAGAAAGGATATCTGTCAAAAATCTTATTGAATATGAAATTAGAGCAATTAACATGGAAAAAGTGGTGGGTAAAAGGCTTTAATGTGGTGATTTAAGGGTATAAAGCCTCCTCCTTATGCATAGGGAGAGACAAAGTAATGACTTTACCCTACTAAATAGTCATGCATGTTTTTTCAAATTTTTAACAGGTTTTTACTTATCAGAAGTGATTTTTTGAGTCCTATACTTCCTACTATCTCATGTCCCAAGCACCCATTCTATAGAGTTATTCTGATGAGTCTTTCTCACTGTCAAACACCACAACTTGACAAAATCATTTCATACTTCAATTTATAATCAGACTTCAACTCATTGCTTGGCTTCTGACTGCATCTTCATGTGACTGACTGAGCCAGTGATCCCTGCTCTTCTTATGTGTTGCTGCTTAGATGGAATATTTCATTGTTAATCCCACTTGATAGGATAACTCTCAGTGTTAACAAAGATGCTCTTGAATGGAGATCAGTGTCAAGCATCATTTCAGAGTAATGATTACAGGGAAGACAGCTCTACTACTCTCCTCTGTGGGTAGCAGTTCTCTACAGCACTCAACATTTCACAGTTTCTACAAACAAACAATATACAATATGTGGAAGTGAATTTAATCTAAACTAAAAATTTAATTCCAATTTGGATTAATACTCAAATATTGGCAAATAGGAATAAGTGAAAATGTAAATCACAATAAAGATATTCTTCAGGTATCACAAAAGACCTGGCACAGCAGTAATGCTATCATGTTCTCTTAATAGAAGGGTTAAGCCAAGGTACATTTCATAAAACATGAAATCAACAATAGTAATGTAGACTAATCTCAACTTGAACATAGAATAATTTAAAGTAGAATTGGCAAATGAAATATGGCCTCTGGTATGAACTAAATAGCACTGACAGTGTTTCTGTTTTCTCATTAATATCTTAAGCAATATAATTTGGAACAGCAGCTGAACCTACCACTTTGGGAATTATCAATAGTTTTAATCATAGCAGATAAATAAGTCCCTCAGCATTGCCTCGGGGTCCATTATTTTCCTAAGCAGTACAAAGCTGCTGATGTAAATGCTTCTGTCTCAGGTCTTCCTACTTAATTGTAACCACTACATGCCATATGTATTCTACTGTCTCCAGCTAGGTGTTATTAATACAGAAGCTCTGCATCTATTATCCACTGAATTGCACTTCTTCGGGGAAATATAAATTAAATTGAATTATTATATACTTCCTTAGGTTAGTAATAAATGAGAAAGAGAAATGTAATCTTTCTTTGATACACTAATTCCTTGTAAAACACGGGGATTCAAATCACATTAGGAAGACATATAAAGAATTCTCATAATATTAAAAATGTATTTTCTTAGCCCTAGAAAGGATTGGTTAATTTCTTTTAAAACCATCCTATTTTGCCATATATTACATTCATCTTAGCAACAATAGCCCCATAGAATAGAGGGATAAAAATTATAAATTATATAATCCACTAGATTCACTTGATTAACTGAGAAACCTTAAAAAAAAACAAAAAAAAACCAAAGACCCCACCACCACAACACAACAACAAAACCCCCAAACAACAAAAATAATGGCAACTCAAACCAAACAAATAAAAAAAAATATTTATTGCCAGTGTGTCTTGTGTCTTATGAGCCAATCAATTTGCACACAACTTTGGAATACTTGCCTAGAGTAGGAATTTGCTCTATGTTGTGAATTCTGAGTATGTATTCATACTAATTCAAAAGATGACTCTTCCACAATTCATAGGATTATGACATGTAGAAGCAATCATTCAGCTACAGGGCTGGCTAGATGATCAGTAAACTTGTAGTGTGTATGTTTATGAAGCACTTATGAAGGCCTTTCCTCTAAAACCTTTACTCAAAATGAATTGAATTTGCTGCAAATGTATAGTGGTATATGTACCCTGCGAAAATGAAAACATTTCAGTCAGTATATAAATATATGTGTGTGTGTGTCTGTGTGCGTATATATATTTTTTTTTATATTTATATATATATTTATATATGTCTGTGTATATGTAATGTATTGTTTGTATATATTTCACACTCATTCTATATACATATGCCTACAATCTCAAGTGCTTTTTTGTGATAACTAAATAGATAGATAGCTAAACAGCTAGCTAGATTAAAAATCATTCTTCTTCTTCTTCTTCTTCTTCTTCTTCTTCTTCTTCTTTCTTCTTCTTCTTCTTCTTCTTCTTCTTCTTCTTCTTCTTCTTCTTCTTCTTCTTCTTCTTCTTCTTCTTCTTCTTCTTCTTGTGGGTTAACTCTGATAGCCATGAAGAGCAACCTTATGAGGCTCAGAAAGGACAAGTGCATGTTCCTGTACCTGATACGAGGCAACCCCCAATATGAACAGTGGTATGGAGAGATTGAGAACAGCCCTGACAAGAAGAACTTGGAGGTGCTGATGTATGAAAAGTTAGATATGAGCTGGACATATGCGGTTTTGGACCAGAAATCAAACAGATTCTAGACTGAATAGGAAAAAACAAAAATTATAAAAAAAAAGTGGTGAAATAAACCTATTTCAAATATTACATCTTAACATTTACTTTGATAGCTCAAGATGAACAATGTTTTATGAAGTGGGGACAGGACCCCAAGGACTGTTCAGTGTGGAAGATGAATTCTTAGTAAATAGTAGCTTCCTACCAGAACATTTTTTTTTCTCATGTTTTCCACCACTTACTAAGTGATAGAATGCTGAAAGTCAAACAATTTTTCTACTCAGTCATATGGACTGCTCATATATGAACTGTTCACTTTGCAGTGTAGTATCTCAAACTCTTTTACAAATTAATAGCAATATCTGCCTGAGGCAATATGCTCAGAAGCCTTCTACATAGACTTTAGAAGAGGGATTACCACCAAGGAGCATTTCAGCAGTTCAAATTGCAGATTTCACGTATGCTGGCAGCAATGCCCTGCTGAGTGTTCTAAACATAGGAGCAAGGTGCTCTGGAGCTGACATCACCAGGTCAGGGTGAGGTCTGCTTAAGTCAGGTTTGCTATATAGTATCAGGTCTTTTCAGGAGATTTTGCCCCTTCTTGCCTATGAACCACTCCTGCAGTTTTTTCTCTTTACGTTTTGAGCTAATTGTATTGCTTCAGTCAAAGAAAATAATTTAATTTGTGTTAACACAGAAAAATCTTAGTTTATTTTAGCATCCACAACTTGGTATTTCTCATTGCAGTCAGGTGCTGTGTCTCTTCCTTCATAGAGGGTGGTACATAGTTCAGCCAACGTGATCCAAGTTCACAGCCATGTTATTTCAGAAAGTGTACTTTGATCACAATGGATCTGTTCTTGCATTTTTGCCCACTGTGCATTGTCTGAGTCTATTTTTAAAGACATCTCAGCCACCAGTGTAGATGCATCCAAAGCATTTATATCCTTCTGTAAGAGCAAAACTGAACAAATGATCATGATCTGTCCAATACTAACCTAGAAACTTTTCTAATTGGAGTAAAAATCAAACCCAGGTTTTGTTTACAAATTAGTGAAGATGCAATTAACTAAGATAGATATTGTTGTCTTGCAATGCTTCTTAAAGTTGTCATATTTGTGCAATACTCTTTTAGTTCTACAGATAGAAACTATGGGTTTTTTCCTTCCCATAGGTCTTTGTGCCTTAGATATCTCTTCTCTTTCGGTTTTATTTTTCTTTTGGGCTTTTAGTTTGGTTTGGTTTTTTTTTTTGTTTGTTTGTTTGTTTTGTAGGGTTGTTATTTGTTTGTTTTGTTAGTTTGGTTTTTAAATGGGTGATAATTATTTTGTTAATGAGGGAGTAGATTAGACGCTTGCAAAAAAAACGTAATGGAATTTTGAATGTTGTTGTCATGTCAGGCTGTGTGAGTGCAAAAAGTACAGAAGCAGAGTGGAGCATCAGATCCAGGAGGTGAAGGCTAAAAAATATGTTTTTTATTAGCAGAGATGGAATGCCATATTAATTTTTTTTCATTTTTATTTCATATATTAGCCTTGAAAGACAGAACAATGGACTCATATTTTGCTAGTGGATTTTTTTTTCAAACTACAGAAATATCTAAATTGTAATGTAATGCATTGAAACTTGTTGGTGGAATGAAAACTATATCATTCCATTAATAGAGGGCTCTTGCTTTGCTTAAGGATATGCAGCAACAAAAGCCAATTAGGCAATTATAACCTGTTACGTAGTGAATACAGGCAGTAGAGAAAGTATCCTGTACTGCCAGCTTCTTCAAATTAAATCTACAGTTTATTAAATTAAGTTCATGTAAGATTATATACTTTTATTTCATTATGGAGCTTTGAGATAAATTTTTTTCTTTGAACTTTGTGGGAGGGGAGGTAAAAATCCTGACTTCCACTATTTCAAGGACAAAGCAGAGCATAGTCTTTTCATTTTCAGGATATTTTTAAGCTAAAGAGGGTCACATCATTTGTATGCTGACATCCTTCTTATTGTTTTCATTAAAGAAAGAAGAGTGAGAGTCTGAGAAATCTTGAGCTGTGCCCGATAAGAAATTTTTAAAAGATGACCCCAACCTGGGGAAGATGATTTATGAAATCATGGTTTTCATTATTAGAGTTAGTGCTGACTATGTTGTTTTTGATTGATATGCCTGGAGCTTATAGGCTTCATTTTTTTCTTTTAAGCAAAGAGCAAGGACATTGGAATTTTACTGGAGAACAAAGTTATGTAAAAGACATCTAGGTACAAAAACAAGTATCGCTGAAGATAAAAGGGCAACAGAGAAAAATTATTCATGCTTTTAAAGTTGCTATGTAACATATATAAAGCTTAAGATTTTGACAAAACTTTAGGGACAACAACATGGAAGAAAAGAGAACAATTTACTTTTTATACACCATCACTGATGTAAGATATTCCAGATAATTTGATTCCCATCTTCATATCTGTCACTAAAATTAAAAAGATAATAAAAAGTCCCCTAAAAATTCCCTCCCCCCCAAAAGATTTCCCAAATGCAAAAACTGCAAGAAAGTATCATAATTATAACTACTATCTTGGTATATGTGTAGTGCCTAAATTCACAACACAGTGCATATCTCTTCTGTTGAGGTTACAAAAAGATATGACTGCTTCTGAAAACACTTAAGATGTCTAAACTGAGCTGACAGCAAAATATATGTTAGTTTAAGATGTAGTTTATATTTCATGAATACTTCACCCATCCTGTTGTCAATGTCCAGGTAAATGGCTGTGTAATTTGTTTCTTATTATTGAAAGTCTGAATTGTCAGAATAATATTTCTCTTTCAAAAGCAAAGCAAAACAAAAAATGTCCTGAAATTTTGTCTTGTGTCAAATTCAAACTGGAGAGGGAGAAGATTACTTTGTCTGGAGAACTCAGGAAAAATATTATTAATGCATTTTCATGAAATGAAATTTTTGACTGAAAGTGAAGTATATTTGTGGAAAACAAGGTAAGAATGTGTTCTACAGCAATATTTTCTTTAGTTGTTATTATAATCTTGTTTGCTGACAGTTCTTGTACAAGTTAAATTATGGAGGAACATAACACTCTATGAGAGTCTTCTATGAGAAGAATGATATGGCAACTCCCCCATCAAAGTCCAAAATCACAGAATCATAGGGTCATGGAATGGTTGGGTTAGAAGGGACCTTAAAGATCACCTAGTTCCAACCTCCCTGCCCTAGGCACAGGCACCTTCCACTAGACCAGGTTGCTTCTAGCCGCATATTTTGCTGTCTTGTGATAGTTTCACAAGCAATTATATGTTATGGCACCTATTGCTAAACATTATGCAACTGAGGTAAAGGACTCTATATTGGAGTTTCCATTCTTATCTATCTGCTGTAAAAAAAAAATAAAAAAATCCATTTACTGCAGAAGTCACTGGAAATTACCAGAAAGCACATTGGAAGCTAGGTGTAGAATGAAACGACTACTACCACAGCCAGAACATGATATCACGAACCAGCTTACCTGCATTTTCTGGGAATTAAGAACAAGCAGCTGGTTACAGATAGGTTGACTTGCACATGTAGAGTCAACCTATGAAGGTTGACTCATTTGCTTGATATTATGACTGAATCATAAGGAAGACTTATTGTACCAGTAAGAGTTAAAGTGCATGTGACCAACTAAAAATAAAAGGAGATGAGGGAAATGTGGAGAGCAGAAGACTAGAAAAGAGGTTCTTTTGGTGAGAACTTACTTACACAATTTACTGCATATGTATGAATATAATGTACATTACTTTTAGACAACAAAGCATTAATAATTCTATTATTAACATGGTTGTGTAATATTAACGTCATGGTGTAGGTCAAAATCTGAGCTAATGATTTTGGGGAAAACACTTTAGACATTGGTTGCACTCTGCACTGCATACATAGTTGGAGTAATGCAAGTAGTCACTTGCATTATTGGTAAAGTTCAATACAAATACAAGAATCCTGGTGTATTTTTAGTATATGCAAACTTTTATACTTTTGAGAGATTTATGTTTTGTCAAACTGGCATGAGCAAATTGCTCCTCTGAAATGTCACTAATAGTAATTAGAGTATTGCAGAAATTGCTTTGTACAACTGTCTCTTCTTAGCATAGATTCTAAATAGTGCCCATAATTGCAGTGCTAAGCATAGTACTAAACAGTCATTATGCAGAGGTGTGTAAGTGAGGAATTGGTGAACTTCAAGAAGCTGAAGATACATTCTTGACACTTCAATTAAACATCGGGATTTTTTTTAGATCATTAAAATACTGTAATGCACCATTCTTTTAATGCCTACTTGGGTTTTATCTGCTCATTTCTTAAAAATAAAGATGTATTTTTTGTTCAATTCTGTTTGCATGCATGAATTTTCTTTTGACAGACAAAGTACAAAATTCAATCAAGTGCTGCAATTTTTTCAGTGTGACTTTTATTGAAGAAAAGTATACTGAACTGTATTCAATATTGGGTAGCACAAATTTCAACTTTTTTTTAACCTGCGGTCTTGTAAATAAGTAAGAGTTTTGGGGACTATAAAAGGTACCTTGATTGATATATTCAGCTTTTAATACAAAACTGTTGGGTTGTCTGGAGATCATCTAGTTCACCTTCCCTCCAGGTTACACAGAATTGTGCTGGTTTTGAATATGTGGAATATGTGAAAAGAGATTCCACAGCCTGTGTCAGAAGTTTTACTCACAGTTGGGTGGAATATCACATGATAAAGTTTGTATCTTTTGCCCCTTTTCCTGTCACTGGGCACCACTGGCTTTGCTATATTCTTTTTAAAGTGATTGAGTAAGCAATTTTACTAATGTTTAAATATTAAACTAATGTTTAAACATTTTACTAATGTTTAAAAATTAAACATTAAACATTATTTTAACATGTTTAATGTTAAAATATCTCAAATCACATTCTTTCTAACATGAGTAACAACCCACACATTTGTGATCTAGTAGCAGTTTGTATGAAAGAATTTAGACAGAAACACATATAAGATATCTTATTTCTGCCACAGAGCAATCTGTTTAGGCAGAAGATATTTTATTAGTAGGGTTTAGGAAATCTGTGTGCTTCATTAATCCCCATTTATTGCTTTTTTGCAAGAAGCTGACTCTTGCTTGTGTTCTCATTAGGCATGTTCATTCCGCTACATTTCAAGAAAGGGAAAGCCTTTTTCTTCCCACTCAAATTACACCTCTGCACAGTCCTAGCAGAAAAATGTTAAGTTAGAGATATGTCAGGTATTATTTTTTTTTCAAGTTCTCTTTTGAATTCATACATTATTTATTTTATTGCTAAAAGAATTAAAAAAAAAAAAGTAACATAACACAAGCAGATCCTTATTAATATAGTCAGTATAACTTTGAACTAAGGACAAGGATTCTGGACTAATACAAGGCATCTGTGAGTCATGAAACTCTCATTTGTGTAGATGAGTTCATATCATTTAATAAAAACTTTGTTTAATACTCTTAGTCCTTTAAAAAACCAAAACATAATACTTTCAATAGCTTTACTGACTTCAGTGGTTCTCTTTCTCTTAAGATAAAACAGTGACATTTTTTGTACAAACAAAGGATATTCCACTTCTTTGCCATTAGCTTTTTATTTGATATTTCAGAAAATTGCATTATGTATCAGACTCTGTGTTTTTATACATCCTGGGAATAATTGATCTATATTAAGCTAGATTTCCTAAATACACATGTCAGTCATGAAAGAAGACAAACTCAACCATATTTCTATGAAATAAAAGGAATTATGCACCATAACTCTTCGGATGTGCTAGATAAGTACTTAAAACACTTCTGTACTCTGATATCCCACATTGATTGTAAAGGAGACTGTCATGGTTACTTCACACTTACATGTGCAACTCTTCAGAGTTCTAAAGTTAAGTGAGATGATTCTCTCTTTTAGTTGTAAATTATCATTTTAAATTAATAACAATTTTGTAACACATCTGAGAAAGCAGAGAATCCATATGTTCATGAATTTAATTTTCAATGTACAGATTTTCAAAATAGCAGCAACATGTATTAATTTTCCCTTATAGAAGAAGTATTTCTCAATTTACTCTAAGCATGAATTGTACCAAGAGATAAAATACTAACATTCTATTGATAAAAACCTTGAAGTAAAATTATCCCCTTTTTTTTTTTTTTCTATTTTTTGTAAAGGACTTTTCAAAACCTTCAAAATTTAGTTTAGGTTTGTTGTAGATAAGATAAAGATATGCTTATTATATAAACATTGATAATTTTCTATAATAGTTAGGTACCATCTTTCTTCACCACTGTGTTTGAACATAGTGTCATTTCTAGGGCTTCTAAAGGATTGAAAATAGAGGATGATTCCATTAATTGAGAAAAAGTGTTTCCTTTCAAAATGATTCTTTATGAAATTCAGAAACCCCGAATAATTTAGTCTTTTGTGAAATACTTTTGTAACATTTTTTTTCCCCTCATCTTGCATGGTAAAGTACAATCCTGTGCTGAATCTCTCTAAATCAACTGGAGGCAAATTATAAGTAGTGGCATGATAAACAAGCAATATTTTTTTCCAAATGCCTATCTTTACATATTTTAGACTTAGATCCAGAATGAGAGCATTAATTTTTTTGGAATGTAAAATGGACATATGATAACTAGGTGTAGCTGCTTTTATTATTTCACATTGGAGATGAAAACTCTGTTGGGATTTCAGGTGCACGTACAGTTTAAGAGAGTGTGCTAATGATTTAGGGACAAAGCCTAAGCCATTACTCAGGGACAATACATGATGCCAAGGGATAAATAATTCAATCACATTACCGGTACTTGTATCCTCTTCAAATAGTTTTCCTTTATTTTAAGTAGGAATTTTGATCCTTAAGGAACAACAAGCAATTTCTTTGTTCCTGTTATGCATATAAATCAACTGATGGGGTGGGGAGGAAGGAGGGGGAAAGTATCTCTAATGACAGATAAGTTTAAGTATTGCATTCTCTGCCTTGACAGCATTGACTAAAATTTCTTTCCCAGAATTCATTCCTGGAATATTATAGCCTTTGTATGTACTTCTAGTAAACATAATTAAACAATAATTAAATATTTCTAGCTGTGCCGTTCATCAAAAAGAAGCAGAGATAAAATATGTTTTCTGCAATTAGTAATTTGAGTTGATCCTTTCATAATTTGGTTCTGACACCTGCTTAGACAGAAACAAAATTTAATCTAGAAGTAATTTTCCTGCACAGTATTTTGTCCTGGGAGAAAAAGCATGAGGCCAAGACTGTCTTTCATGCAGATGAGAGATAAGCATGGGTGTCATCAACTTAAAGAAAAGAGCCTGTCTGAAATTTTAAAATCTTAGAAAAACAGAAGTTGTGTTCATGACGGGAATCAAAGACAAAGCAGAACATTCATTTAATAGGAGTTGGAAATTTCTGTAAAGATGGGAATGAAATTTAGAAGAAAAGTGTTGCTGACTATGCTGTCTCATTGGGTTGAACTTCTATGTGCAAATTTAGTGCCATGTAATCATCTGAATCCATCACTAAAAAATGAAACCAAATTCCATTATAAAGGAAAAGTTGACCCAAATAATCCTAGACTAGTTTTCAGTACTTTACTTATTCTTCTTGACCTTACAGGAGAAATCAAAAACCCACCTTTTATTACTTGAATACATCTCTCATGGCCAAAATCATAAGTTCTAAAAGAAAGGTTAGAATTTGTACTTGAATAAAATTTGCTGGTGTGTACTTGACTTTTTAAATTTTTTTTTTAATTGAAAGCTGGAGTCTTACTCCAGAGCTAAAGGGGCCAGGAATTACTAACAGCACCAATTGTCCATTTTAGGCAGTGGTTCTCATTCCAATATCAACCTTATCCTTGAATACTTGTCCTGTATTTTGCTTATTATGCAAAAAAAATATGTTTCCACTTTTACTGTCTTCATAATGACAATTATTTTATATCCCACCTCAACCTTTACATGTCATCTGTATTAAAGTAACGAGGAACCCCACAAAATATTTCCAGAAGTGTCTTTATCGCAAAGTCACGTTACGCAGAGAGAAAGAAACACTACACTAATGAATTTTAAAAGGGAAAACCCTTCTACACACAGAGTTGGGTATCTAAGATGGTTGTAATATTTAGAAAAACATATGAATATGTAACCATATTTACTTGCTTTTAGTGTCCCATATATATTTTTTTTAAAGTTTTTGATTCTATAAAACTTGTTTTTGCTTACTATTATTTTGACTAAATGGTGGTGGTAGCTAAAGGGAAAATATTGTCATATATTTCTCAGTGCCATTTGACAGCAGTCACGGAAGAACAGCCATGAGCTAAATGTTTTCCCAAGTCTTCTGCCTCCCCTCTGTTCTGCTGCCTGGATAGCATGAGCCTGTGTGGAACTTAGAGCTTACAAAGTCTCTTGATGGTTTTGTCTGTGTTGGTTCCTGCAGTATCTGCCTCACTCTTTTCTTTGTAAGTATAAACGGCTTTGGGACACTCCAGAAATGTAATGTATATCTGAATAGAATTTATAGACATGGCATTTAAAATGACCAAATTCCATGCTATATTCTCAGTGTCAGAGCAAGAACAGTGAGAATAAAACAAGAAAATGCTAAATAAAATAGTGTTTTTTCAATTGAGCTCTATAAAGGAACCAATTTTCAAGTCTGTGGGCCATTTTCAATTAATTTGTCTTTCCAAAAAAAAATAATTTCCCTTGTGAGGAAGAATCCTTTGCTTCTATGTTCTGGATCGGTGAATTTTATCACATTTGGTATTCAGAGGAAATCTTGTCTAGGGGGACTACAGTATTTTATCTTTATTTGCTGAGACAGTTTTGGTTTCAGAGTGGGTAAGCCCTCAAGTGAATCTGTAAATTGGAAGCTAAGTCTCGAGGTGTTACATCCATTTAAAGATTTAACTGGGCTTTTGTCATTACTGTAATTGCTTACCTTAATTTCAGAGGCTGCTACCTGCAGAAATGTTCACCAATGTAAAAAAGTTCAGATGGTTCAAACTTAAGCTCCTCCACCACTTATTCCTACTTGATCTGAACAGCAACATGTTGAAGAGTTCAGTCTGGATGTTCAGTGTACTGAAATCTATCCAGGTTAGGAAGTAGCTTACCCAGCCATAATAACTAAAACCATGCTGCAAAGCAGGGAAAATAATATCTGTGTACAGAACTTCCGGATAAATGATTTCTTCACTGTCCAGCCCAGATAAATAGAGTTCCTGAATTTTTAAAACTAAAAAAAAAAAAAAAAAAATCTTCTGTGACTTAAGTACTTTTTGCCTTTAGGAATTTCAGTCAGTTTGAACCTGAAGTGCAGTCCAAGGATGAATATTTAATTTCACTTTCCTTATAAGTGAAGTCGAATCACTTCTACAAGTCTGTGGGTGACAGTTTCAAATTTCATCTCAGGCAGGCAACCATCAGAGAATAATATTACAGCAGAACAAAAAGTTGGTGTCTCAGTAATGATTTTTTAATATTATAGAGCAGTAGTAAAGAGATCTGCACTCCCTTGTGAATGCTTCTGTTGACTTAGTAATCAATATCATCATAACAAGCAGCATATGTAAAATCATACCAAGAGCCAGTGCCTGAGGATAATGGAGAAATGCATTCTTCACATTTTCCTGGGTTTGCAGTTTATGACTTTTTCACTATAAATGATTCAGAGCAGTACTATTTCCACCTGCAAGCCAGATATGAGCCCTGAACACTCGTGATCCACTCTTGAGACTTTCACATTTGTGGTCAGAATTACTCACATTTATCTCAGTCCCAAGGAAGATTTCTTTGGGGTATCTCCTTGTCTCTTCTAGGACTAGGGTCAGACCATGGTTGATCAACTACTGCAGTTAGAATAGTGGAAGCTACTAGGCAAGCAATCGTTGTCACTTCCACCTTCTTAGGCAGAACCTTTATTAAGCATGCCTGCATCCATGACTGAGAAAAAAGGTTGGTGCAAAAAAAAGGGAGCTGTCGGTCTGGTAAAAAAAAAAAAAAAAAAAAAAATTACAATAAATTACATGAAGTTGAAACAGCAAGAATAGAATCATAGGTTCATAGACTGGTTTGGAAGGGGACTTTAAATATCAACTAGTACAACCCCCTGCAATGACAGATGAGTCCAGGGACATCTTCATCATGATCAGGTTGTACAAAGCCCTTTTAACCTGGCCTTGAATGTTTCCAGGATGGGACATCTGCCACCATTCTGGGCAGCCTGTGCCAGTGTTTAACCACCCTCACTGTAAAAAATTTCTTCCTTACTTCCAGTCTGAATCTATCTTCTTTCAGTTAAAACACATCATCCCTTGTCCGATTGTAAGTCGCCACAAAAAAAAAGTCTGTCCCCATCTTTCTTTCCCATAAACCCCTTTCTAATACTGAATGACTGCAATGAGGTGTCCCCAGAGCTTTCTTTTCCCCAGGCTGAACTACCCCATCTCTCTCAGCCTGTCTTCATAGGAGAGGTACTCCAGCTCTCTGATCATCTTCATGGCCCTCATCTAGACCTGATCCAACAAGTACGCACCTTTCTTGTGCTGAGGACTCCAGGTGAAGTCTCACCAGAGCAGAGAAGAGCAGAGCAGAGCAGAGGGGCAGAATCCCCTCCCTTGCCCTGCTGGCTATGGTACTTTGGATGCAGCCGAGAATACAGTATATTTTTTTGGCTGCAAATGAACATTGCCGGGTCATATCCCACTTTTCATCCACCAGCATCCCCAAGCCTTTCTCTGCTGAGCTGCTCTCTCTCTGTTTGGAATTGCCCCTACCAAAGTATCACACCTTGCACTTGGCCTTGTTGAACCTCATGAATTTCCCACAGGCCTGCTTCTGAAGCTCGTCCAAGTCCTTCTGGATGAAATCCTATCCCTCGGGCATGTCAACTGCACCACACAGCTTGGTGTCATTCTGCAAACTTGCTGAGGGTGCAATCAATCCTGCTGTCTATGTCATTGATGAAGACATTAAACTCTACTCGTGCCAGTACAGACCCCTGAGGGACACCACAAGTCACAGTAACTTTAACACTGTGCTTGGTTTTGCAATGTTTCATTGTGATATAACAGAAATAAGAGACATAACTGAGTCCTGATGGTGCAATATCATGGTATAAATCTGACTCTGACAAGCAGTTATGGTAAAATAATTATATAGTCTTTTTGTTATTCAGCTGCAATATTGCAGTGTGCTTTGAAGAGCCATAAAAGTGCATAAATAATTATTATTATTTGTGTTTAATAAAGTAACAATGCGCTGTGAGTTGTTAAAAATAGTATTTCTATCTAAAACAATGAAAACTAAATAAATTACATTTCTAAAATTGATTTAGAAATGCACCTTTGAATAGTTTTATATTTTCACTTCCTGCTTGCTTAGCTTCATTTGGTTTCGTAAATGGTATCTTGTCTGTATACAGTTGTTTGCATCTGTGTGGCAGGGGAAGTAAGCTTGTGTGCAATATTATTTAATATTTTTCAGGGGATAGTTTGCTCACTTTTCTAATAAGATGAATGAAGTAAAATGTGCTAGCTTTTTTTTCAACTGGTTCTATTAGATTGATTCCTGTAGCTTACTGAGATCAGTGGATATCCTTTTATATTTCAAAACTAAATATTAAGTGCTTTGCTGGATATGTTCCTAATCACTTAGCAGAGTCTCAGTAGACATAAACACAGAATATTGAAATCAGGATTGGGTATCAGTGAGAAAAAACAACCAAATCCAAAGCCTCCCTCCCTCATCATCTAATAATTTTTGGGTTTAGCATAGATCTGTAAAGTAATTATTTTGGGAAGATCTCTAATGTGTGGAGTAAAAAATGTTTGTTGCTCATCCACTGATTAGGTGGCTTCCTAATTAACATACCAAACGTAGATGACTGTCAATACAATAAATCTTGTGTGCTTCACACTAAGGGAAAATGTGTGTAACCCAAAAGGGAAATGGAGCAGAAATGAAATGCTAGTGTTAATTTTAATACATTTTAACAAACTTTGGAGATGGCAGTCCTCAGTCTATACCACTCTTTTTAGATTTCAAAAGAAGCTTTATCATAGCATTAGTTTAAACTTTAGCATAAAGGTGAATACATAAGTAAATCCAGAGAAGATTTAAAATATTATCTTTGGTGTGATTTATAATTCTTTTTCTTTTTATATTCTTACCAAATCCTGTTAGTCAGTTTTGTACTTCAAAAAGTCAATTTCCCTCATAATAAATTTATTGAGATCATGCTCTGTCTTACCTCTTTGAAGGGTAAGTGCCTAAATGAAAAAATTTTGGTTTTTCCAAAAGGATGAAGGAAGGCAGAGGCTTCTTGATGTGCTAATAATTAATCAATCACCAAAGGGTAAATACTATTTGCACTGAATTGAATGTATTACAATATTGGTAAAATATTCCTGAAGCACATATCTTAAGGACATTGATAAAATATAAGTTCAGAATTAATTAAAAAAGAAGATAATTATTTAGACCTTTGATCTTCAGTATGTATCTACACATGTTCTTCTATTGAGATGTAACCAAGAAGAGCTTTAAACAATATTCCTTACCTTCATAAACCTTTTTGCTCTCCAGAAATTTATATTAATATCATCATTTACTGGGACTGTGCTGTTGCACCTGGAAATTCATAATCAAGTCTCCTTTGCCTGCAGGTGAAAAAGCATATGCTATTAGGCCTTTTTGATTTCTGACTTTTGTTTTACTATATCACTTTATTTCTTTTTCTTTTCTGGTCAGATATCTGTTCCTTTTCAACACAGTATGCAAGTGTTTCCAACAGCATCGAAATCTGTTGCCATTTCCTCCTTATAAGTTTTGTTGGATTGCTGGGAAATGGTTGTTTGAGCTTCTGTCATGAAATATTTGGGAATCAAATCGAGGTTGTTTGTCAGATAAAAAATCTAACATTTCAGAGGCTGTGAGCTTATAGGTGACAGATGAAGTACTGTGTGTGATTTTTTTTTATTTATTTAATGTTTGTGATAGTCTGTCTTCTTAAGAGGCTGCACAATAGGATGCTGTTGTGCCTCACTAATACAACACATTTATGTTGGCTTAGAAATTGAAATTTCTGAGCATTTTTCAAAACCAAATTGGTAGTTCAAATATCATCCAGGTATTGATTGTGAACTCATCCTTTAAAGTTATTAATGTAATTCTTACTGATTTCATTTGAAGAATACTGACTACAATTCTTGCTTTGATTCATACTTTTGCACAAAAAAAAGGACAGACCAGTATGAAACAGACAAATATTTTAAATAAATTTAAAAAAAAGAAAACAAAGAAAAAAAACCAGCTAGAATAATCTTTTTTTAATGGGAGTGTTCCCAGAAAACACAATTTTATTTCTAACTATTGTCTTTAGTGCAATTTTATTTTCTCACTCAGTAAATGGGATAGCTACATATTAGATATTTGCATTATGTCAACATATATGTGTGCATATCTCTCAGCTGTAACTGTTCTGTTCTTCTACCAAATCCCTGTGTACACCCACAATTACCTTGAATATTTTCTCTATTCTAGAAGGTACTGCTATCTTGTAAGATTTTGGAAAAAAGGCTTTGATCTAAAATTAGGGTTATTATGTGCTCCTCATAGAACAGAAGTCTATAACATATGACTGTGAGAACTCGGGATATGTCTTGAAACATGCTAAATTACATTTTTATTTTTCTCCAAGCAAGCAATGTGCATTTCCTCATTAAATCTGGAAGCAAGAAAAATCAGGACCACAATCTGCTAAATAGTGTTCTTAACTTTGCATAAAATTTGTTGAAAAGAAATAATTATATAAAAGCTTAGGTAATGATTCTGGAGGCATAATCTTCTAAAGAGGAATCTCTGCCCATGCTTTGTATTAATTAAAGAATTTTAGCTATAGTCTGACATCAGTAACAATATAGAACACAAGCAAAATAAATATTCAGTGGATTTACATTTTTCATATGGAATGTCACTTATTTCTCATCAGAATGAGAAAGCTCTATATCTGCCTTCCAAAGCTGTAGATTACGACTGCAAAACATCTATAAACAAACTCATAACAGCTTCAAACCCAGTTTTGGTTTAATTAATGACAGTTCAAAGTAACTGGTTCAGTCCTGTAGTTGCCTTGAGGTTTTGCATTTCTGTAAGTGCCTAGACTTACTAAGACCCCCAAAACAAGCATTGCTAGGTCTGTAGTAAGTGAGTTTTGCTTTATGGCTGGTCAGTTATATTAGGAACAGCAAGGGAAAGGAAAATCTGTCAGGCACCATGGGAGGTGGACATCTCGTTTCCATAATCTCTTGACCTCCCAATCTGATCTTGTGTTTCCAGCCTTTCCAGAGCAATTTATGTTTTCAAGGCATTTGCATAGCTGCTCTCCCGCAGAGCCGCTATCCCTGGTTTCTGATCTGGATGTGTTCTGCTAGTTTGAGCACTAAACATTTTAAAATATCTGAATTCTGACAACAACTGGTGACACTATGATAGAAAGTATATTTTTAAAGCTATTAAGTACTTACTGCGTATATATTCTATATTTCACTTATCATTTGACAGCAGAGTAATTGCAAAATGAAAATTTAGATTGGATTGAGGACACCATAAGCTGCAACAGCTGTGGGTGTGAAGAAAGGCTTGATTGTACATGCTTTGCAGTATGTCAAAGTAAATAAATAAATAAAGTTTGCCATGCTGACAGAATGCACAAGGTACCATTTGTAGTTTTTGTACTTTTACAACACTTTCTATATAAGAGGTTAATTTCTGAATCTTGGGTGAGTGAAATTGCCTTTTGGAGTGTGAGTTAGAATATGTGCAATTCATTTACAATGGAGTAAGCTGGAAAATAATTTTATACCTACATTGCTTAATTCAGTTTATAAGATTGGTATTGGTTGGATAATTTACTTAAGCACAAGTCTCAATATTTTGCTGGATCAGCAGCACACATATTTATCAGTTATATTTTATCATATAATAGGATTTGACAAATATTTACAAATAATATTTGCTCCATTTAACAGCTGTCCTGGGTACATGTTCATTACATAGCCAGTTTTATTTTCAGAAACCTTGGTCAGGAAATGTTGTCAGAACTGTGCCAAAAAAAGAGATTTGTGAACAATTTTTTGAGTTTCCTAGAAAAGAAGATTCAAAAATCTCTATGAACAGTCAGTCCCAGGCTTGTTTTTAGCTTTGATATTAGGTTTTGCACAAAATATTTTTAAATTGAAGTGTATTGAAATTACGGTAACCAAAACATAGGTGTATAGGTCAAGTATTTCTTACCTTAATTTCAATTTTCTTGTTTTGCCAGCTTTAGAGTCAAACATGAACTCGAAAACTATTGTTTCTTCTAATTTTGGGGACTGACTAATTAAGCTCCTTCTAATAACATGGGCTATTTGCCTCATTATTGCAATTTCATTGTTATTGTCTGTTATTATTTTCAGTACTAGGCTGTTTTTCAGCAACAATTGCTATACAGTCATACTAATTTGTCCGGTTTCGCTGTCCTAATATTCCACTGAGACACTACTTTAATTAAAACATGACCTTATTATTCATAACTAAATGTGAAGCATAACCTTTTATCCTCAAGGAGTGTCATCAAAGGTTGCATCTTAGTTCTGAATCAGATCAATGGCTGTCATGCAGGATGAAGCTCTTATTGTCTGTGAATGGCACCCGATGGTAATTTATAACAGTACCTGCCAACTCATCGATCTTTAGAGGCACACTGCAGTCATTCTCAACCTGCTTTAGATGCTTTCATTTAGCACTGCCTAGCCATCACTCCCCAATGATAGTCAGGAGGCAATTCATAAAATCAGAGTGAATTACCGTGTTTATATGTGTCTTAGCATGAAAGGCAGTAAGCAATTCTCTGAAGGCTGAAATAAGTTTGTATATGTTGTACCATCAATTTATTTTGTTATTGTACCTGGAGGGGAGAGACTTTTGTTTTAAAAGGTGAGCAGTTCTGCTGCAGAGTTAGGAAACTGTGAAGCAGAACTGAATAGTTGTATCTATCTTGGAGAAAGAGTGAATGGAACACCCTGAAATAAAAATAGATAGCCTCAGGTCAGCATAAAAATTAATTTCCATGACAATTGAATATACTCTAAGAGAAATAGCTAACAAAACACCAAATTAAATGGGTGCTGGACTATATGGATGTTAAGTAAATGGGGGTTTTTTGGGTTTTTTTTCTGTAATAAAGATACTTTTGCAAGAATTAAAGGCCCTTGGTTGGAACCCCCTACATTGTTCATAAAGGATATTGGCATCTGCATCACTGTTCACAGTCCACTCCACAACTGGTTCTGTAAGACAAAGCATCCTTATGCAAAGTTTCTTTATCTCCTGACCTGCATTCAGTTCCCCTGCTCTGCACTTGACCTTGGCATTTGACAGATACTATTGGGGTAAAAGGGGTAAGGGTGGTAGAAGAGGAAGGGCTACACAGGGAAATCCAGAAGCCACTGTAAGAGAGTTAATGGATTTAGATAACCATTATGATTTTGTCCTTATTGACTTGGATACCCTTAGAGGTAATTATTCTGGTTTTCTTTTCTGTCACAACCAAGCTAAAACAAAAATTATCTTTCTTAAGCTAACACTGTTTTTAAAAAGGTCATTTAATGAACTAATTTTGTTTGCTTGTTTGCTCATTATTTAGTACCAATTGATTACTCTCATAACATTTAATAGGACTAGGTCTAATCAAAAGGTCAACTGACAATTACTGTTACTCTCTGGTACTGTTTAACTCAGATGGCAGAACATAGGCAGCTATGGATCCAAGCACCTTTTGCAGCTCTGAAGGTATTCTAATATTTTTTCCATTACTTACCATTTCTGCAAGGATTATATACAATAAGATTGTCTTTTGCTTTTTCTGTAGCATAATGAAATAATATTATGGAAATTTCAGGTCTATAAAAAAAGGTAATAAAGTTTCAATATTTAAGAAATCTTAGTATAATTAGAAGGCTCAGCAAATTGCATGCTATAGAATACCTAAGGTGTCTTTAAATTGACTGAAACTACGAAAAGAAAGACACACACACACACACACACAAAAGAGAAATTAATTTAAAAATCTTTTTATTGCAAATTAAATGATTTTTTTTCCTAAAAATTCATTAATTTTGCAGTCAGGATTAAGAAACCAAAAAGAAAGAAACATTTCATTAAAAATAAATAAAATGGTAATAAATAAAGTCTCCTCTCAAAAAAAAGGAAAGCAATCCAGTTCAAACCAGTAAATTCCTTCATATGCATTGTGCCAGCTATGCAAGAAACTATTTTGAAAATTTTTCAGAGTATATCTTTCCCTTCTGCATCTATTTTTTTCAAATTCAATCATTGCCATTTAATTTCTTACATAGCCTCCTACTGTTACAAAACATACAATTGTATTAGTATAGGATCATTCCCAAAGGAAAATAAAAACAAAAAAACTAAAGCAAATGGAAACAAAACGAAAGCCCTACATAGATAAGCATTGATAAAAAAAGATAAATAATGGTTCTAGTATTTTCATTTGACAGCTTAGATATGCTTTGTTGAATTCCTTTTACAAACCTTAAAAACAAAAAAAAAAGGTTAATTCTCCTCTGAGAATGATCTGTGGATTAGTGTTACCCATCACAACACTAGACTTTTGTCCTTGCCTTTCCTTAGTTCAATTTTAATCTCCAAAACATAGCTCACCTGGAATGTTTCACATTCTTTTTATTAAATCTGTTTTATACTAGTCTTCAAGTTAAAAAGGAAACCATTTTTTCTTCCTTCAAGGCAGAAGGTTTTCTAAACCTTAACAGTATGTCATTTTGACACTGTACTTCAGACCAGAAAAGAAAAATAGTAATGAAGCATGTTCATGTCCTAAAAACTGACTTTTAAACTTCTGTGCCAAGTTCCATTGATTTTTTTTTCTGAAATGTGAAAATTACCTAATTTTTAAGTGAAATATATGTATATATTTCTTTACTTGGTGGCCTTGAATGTTTGAGCTTTAATTTTGAAGGTGAGGGTGCAATATTCTAACATTAACCTTGGGTTCTGTACTTAACTTGCGCCATTGAGAGTGTTGCAGTAAAACATTCAAGTGGTTTAATAAATATCTACTAAAGTAAGCTGAGTTTCCAGTCCATCAGGATTTACAGATCCTGATCAGCAGAGGTGCTACCAAGCCAGTCTGTCTGTAGCAGCACAGGGTTCTGCCACTGCACATGCACATCTGTGACTTTGTCATTTTTCACTTCCCAGCCACTCATAGGATGAATGGCCATTCCCATTCTTCCAGCCTGTAAAAATCCTTCTGGATGATAGTTATGTTCTCCAACATTTTGATTGCTCCCTCCAGTTTGGTGTCATCCAGAAACTTGCTGAGAATATATACCATACTTGTTTGGACTTAGTGTTATTTACCTTTTATAGATATAATTAAGTCATAGACTTACAGAATGGGATGGGTTGGAGGGGACCTTAAAGATCATTTAGTTTCAGTCTTGCTTGCTATGGGTGTGGTCACGTTTCACTAGATCAGGTTGCTCAAAGCCCGATCCAACATGGCCTTGAGCACTTCTGGGGATGGGTCACCCACAACTTTTCTGGGCAACCTGTTCCAGGACTCATCACTCTTAACAGTGAAACATTTATTCCTAACATCATATCTAAACCTGCCTCCTTTCCTTTCAAAGCCATTCTCTCTTGTCCTATCACTATACAACCTTGTCAAATGTCCCCGTCCTGCTTTTTTTTTGTAGGTCCCCTTTAGGTGCTGGAAGGCTACAGTAAAGTCTCAAAAAAAGCAATATCTAAAGTGGGGTGTGTTGTGTTTTTAGTATTCCTTAGTTGTTTGAGGTAACTGCAACAAGCATAGAATATTTAGGAAGAAACATTAATTTTATTACATTTTTTCTTCAATAATTTTTAGAAATCATAAGGATCATGAGATTTCCAACCATGCATTTCAAGCTGAAGTCACACATTATAATGCAGTTTCTCCATTTCTGCAGCAGAAATCAGTCATTCTTTTCCTAGACTAAGTTGTTGGTGTATTAAAGACATTTGCTAGAGGCTTGTCTAAGCTTTTTGTTGATTTGTTTGAACATGAATTTGTTCATGTTGTTCATTTGTTGATTTGTTTAGAACACGAATCTATGAACATGATTTTTTTTTTTTTTTTTGAGTTACCAGAGAACTCAGGTGCAGGTAATACCCTGTTTTGATAGAAAGTGACTTCATTACTTTTTTTCTCTAACTACATCCTGTCTAAATCCAGTATATTGGTGATTTTAACATTTTACTCATTCAAATCTTCCCATCATGTCTCAGTAATACCAGCTAGGTCATAAAAGAGCAATTCCAATTCCAATTTCTCTTTTTTATTATCCAGTTTTCTACCATTCATATACAGGCAACTAGAGTTTTTCTGTTCAAGCTTCTTGGTGCCTTGATTAATTTTATTCTTGGCATCTTGATTTTGTCCTAAAAGAGTGTTTATTTGTTTCTCCTCAACTCCCTCCTTGGTAGGTGCTCATTTATGTACTTTAACTGGCTGAGTCAGATGATTCCCCACAAGTTCTGTGAATTCAGATAAATAACACATGTACTAAAATGGACCATCACCAATAAATTCTTGCACAGTGACTAGAGAGACATAAGTAATCCTGTATTTATGTTGTGATTAATATTTATTTAGTAATGTAAGTCAGGCATCTGGCCTAAGCTGCTCCACAGACTTTTTCTATAGTCCATGGAGAAAGGTATCTCCATTCTCTAAATTTAAAAGCAGTCTTGAAATGAGTAATCATCTGCACTTTCTCTGCTGATGGAGAAACAGCCTAGATAAAGTTTTCCCAAATGGAATACCATCTCTCATTTTCAGGGATAGAACTCATTTAATGACTAGCTGAGTCATCTGGAAATGGTTATTTCTTTTCATTCACTACACATTCCAGCACATTGCTGCCATTCCTAATTGAAGATAATTGAATTTTACCCAATGGGAAAAAGAATCATCCTACTAGCTGTCTGTCGGTGCAGAATACTCTTTCTATCCTCAGTAATGAGTCCTTGAAAAATATTTCTTTTCTGTTTTTCCAGCTCACTAAGTTCTTTATGTTTGTGAGCAGCCATGGTTAACCTGCTAGACCAGCCAAACAACTGTTTTCAACTATTTTCTCTTCTTTTCAATGAAATAGGAATAATTTCCTTTAAAAGGACCTTTTCCACATGTGGAATTTTACCTGGACCTCTAAGCATGCATCTGTCTGGCCATGTTCATTCTCATTTCTATACTAAAATCTAGAATATTTCCAGACCTCCTAACCTGTCGGGATTAGTTGTCACTCTCTTCCTCTGGTTTTCACTCTTTGTTCAATATCAAGAGAGCATAATTCTTAAATCAGTTTATCAAATTCTCCTCCGTTGTGCTTCTATTTCTTATTAGAAAATAGCTACTAACCCTAATCTCTGCAAATCAACTCTTTTTTTTTTCTTTTTTTGCAACATAGCCCCTGGTTGTGCAAAGAAAGGTCCTTATGACTTCAGAAAAGAACTAAAATGGGGCACCAAAATCTCTTCTAGGGCATATCCTCCAGGGTTATTCTGATTTTACATTTAAATCACAAAACTTTTTTTTTTTCTCTACTGCTGTCTAACATTTATTTTAGGATGTAGAAGACAGGGATAGGAGGGCATGTACTGTGATTAAATTAAAGCCCATCATTTGCCCATCATTTGATTATTACAAGTGGTTATTACATTCGAGTTCATAGTCAGGAAACATATCTGGGACTCAATTTCTGTGCCTGGACTGGCTGACTTCATTTTATCTGTGTTAAAAATCTGGGGAGAAATTTGGTCAGTTTTTAGATGCCCTAGAACAAGACATTTAAAATAGTTTCTCTTGCTCTGTACCAGTTCTTAATCAGTCGACAGCATACTGAGAAGAAACCACATTGAGTCAGCAGCAACTACAGGCCTTTGTAACACTTTTGTTTCCATTAAACAGCTGGAATCTCTTGAAATACAGAATTTATGAAGGAGCAAAACTTAATAAACTGGTTTGCAAACACTGAAATCCAATCTTTATGTCCCTTCAATGCCTCAGTTTCTCCACCCATAAACCAGGAGTAATTATCTCTCAATTTAAAACTTCCTGAATTATGTTGATATAAGAATACCACAGGACAGACAAGTATTATTAACATCACTATTATTGTTACATTTATAGACTGTAATGTGCCTAGTGACTCATGATACAAAAGCAATTGCTTTACATATGGTCCTGTGACTGAAAGTACATCATGGTATTAAAGGTAAATGTACAATTATAGATTGCCAGCACACCTGGGGGAAAAAATAAAGGAAAAATAGGATTACTCACCAGACCCTAGAAAAACCCTTTCTTTGTGGACAATATATGACTCAAAGTCTTCTTTTCTCCTCATAGCTCAATGCTAAGTCTTGTCTCCAGGGGAAATCAAGATTTGCATTTAAAGAAAGATATTAATATCTAGAGCAAGGTTTTATTTTTCAAGGATGGTAAGTGTTATAAGGTACTTAGTATAAGAGAGAATGTGACATGAATAGTGAATGATATTCAGAATATTCTGAACAGTTCATCTTTTGTCATTTATCACATCTTATAGAGAAAATTATAGGTTATATTGTAGAGAGTCTAATAAATCCATTACTCAGGAGTTATTAGTGGGGTTCTGTTAACGCAGTTCAAGTTTAACTTTAGTAGGAGTTCTCAAACACTAAGAGGCAGTATATGTTTTTAAGACCTATCATAATGAAAAGAGATAAGACTTACATAAGAGGGAAACAGATTTAAAGACTCCCCTAAAAATACCAAACAAAACAAACAAAAAAACCCCAACCAACTAACCACCACCAACAACAACAACAACAACAACAGAAACAAACAAACAAAAAACAAAACAAAACAAACCCCAAGAACTAAATAAAATAAACACACAGCAAAACAACTTATTGGTGGAAGCAAGCAGCTGTGTAATTTTGTTTTGGAATAAATTTTTAATATAAAATGAGAGTAACAGTGTTCTGAAGATTATGTAAAAACTGGGTTAAGGAGACTTTTAGGTGTTATACAAACAGAAATTTGGTTCCATAACTTTTAGTGTGAGGCACAAGAAAGAGTGATACAGGGCTATAGGATTCTGAGCAGTGTCAGATGCCTGAATATATGTCCCTGATTTACTTGATTAGTGGGAAATCCTCCACAACTATGACATCTTTCTGAATGTTAATAGGATGTACTAATTTTTAATGGGATCCACTGGGAGAATTACAAACTGCCCACTGTAGGAAATCACATTTGAGACCACCTTGGGAACCTGAAAGGACCATGGGATCTAATCAGATGTATCCAAGGGCCATGAGAGAAGTGGCAGATGAAGTGGCCAAGCCACTATCCATCATATTATAAAGTTGTGGCAGTTTGGTGAAGTTCTTATTGACTGGAAAAGGGGAAACAAAACTCCCATTTTTAAAAGGGGGGAAAAAACCCAAACCCTGAAGACACGGGGAACTACAAGTTGATCAGTCTCATCTCAGTGCTCAGCAAGATCATGGAGTAGATCCTCCTAGAAACTATGCTAAGGCACACAGAAAACAAGGAGATGGTTGGTGACAACCAACATGGCTTCACTAAGCTCAAGTCAAGCCTGACAAACCTTCAGGCCTTTGATGGTGGCCTTCTATGATGAAGTTGAGACCATGGTGTGTAAGGGAAGAGCAAATGGCATCTTTCTACCTTTGCTATACACAAAGCATTTGACAGATGAGATCCTGGCCTCTTAAGTGGCAAGACATGGTTTTGACAGATTAATCATTCAGTAGGTAAGGATTTGGCTGGGTGATTGCTCTTAAAGAGTTGCAGTCAACAGCTCAGTGTCCAAATGGATAGCAGTGACAAGTGTCATTCCTTAGAGGTTGATATTGGAACCAGCATCGTTTAACATTTTCATTGGTGATGTGGATAGTTGGATCAAGTACATCTCTGGCAATTTTGACAATGACACCAAGTAGTATGGTGCTGTTGAAATGCTGGAGGGAAGGAATGTCATCCAAAGGGACCCTGACAGGCTTGAGAGGTAAGCATGTTCAGACCTCATAAAGGTCAACAAGGCCAAGTGCAGAGGGCACATTCTGCAGGTGGAGACTGGATTGAGAGCAGCCCTGCAGAGAAAGACTTGGAGATGTTGGCAGACAATACGCACAACGTGACCTGGCAAGCTTAGGAAGATGATCTGGGCTGCAGCAAAAGAGGCATTACCAGCAGGTCAAGGGAAGTGATTCTCCTTCCCTCTGCTCTTTTGAGACTCTACCTGGAGTACTGTGTCTAGCTCTGGAGGCCCCAACACAAGAAGGACATGGAGCAAGTCGAGAGGAAGCCATGAAGATGATCAGAGGGCTGGAGCGCCTCTCCTATGAGGACAGGCTGAAGAGCTGGAGTTACTCAGTCTGAACAAGAGAGAGAGACTTGATAAGACCTTATAGCAAACTTTCAGTACCTAAAAAGGAAGCCAACAAGGGGGCTGGAGAGAAGTTTTGCAAGGGCATGTAGTGATAGGGCAAGGGGAAATGGCTTTGAACTAAAAGAAGGTAGATTTAGATTTGGTATTATGAAGAAATTACGAAGCTGATGATGCACTGGAACAGGTTATCCAGAGAAGCTGTGGGTGATCCCTGGAAGTGGTCAAGACCACATTGGATGGAAGGTGACCCCACCTATGGCAGAGGGGAATTGAAACTTAATGATCTTTAAGGTTCACTCCAAATCAAGCCATTCTATGATTCTATGAAATACTAGTTTCTGTCTTTATATTTAATCTCTTTAACTAATGGTGCAGAACACTGTGCTGTGATTGGGCCTTGTCACAAGTTAACAAGGTGAAGTACCAAAGTCCTCTTTGCTTTTCACTAAATCTTGTGTAATTCTTCATTGCTGACAGTTCTGAAATTCCTCCTTTTTACTGCTCTGGATCTCTAAGTTGTTGTGGTTTTTTTGTTTTGTTTTGGTTTTTTTAACAGTACTTTGAAATCATCATTTTTAAAGGTGGCCATGAAAGATGTAATTTCTACTTTCAGACTGCATAACTCTCCTCTGTTCCAGCAAAAAGTACTGTTAGGCATTTAATTCTCAAGAAGACACAGTCAGCATATTTCCTCCTAATTTTGCTTACAAATAGTATTTCCATCTGTGTGGACTGGAAAACTGAGAACTGGGAATGATCCAAAATCAAATTGTTTATATTCTGTCAACTTACAATGTCTTTTGATTTTTCATTGTTTAAACTACATAAATCTTTTCAAAGCTTTGCTGTTTAAGATTGATTTCTCAAGACAGTGTCCAGCAGTGCAATTATACTGAGATGACTATGCTTCATGCTGTTTTTAATCTCTTTTAAGAAATAAAATTAAAAAAAAAAAAAAAAGAAAGAAATAGCTGACTCAGCTGCTCACTAAGTTTTCCTGGCTCTAGCTGGGCTGGCTTGGAAGTCATCAAGGGTCCTTTTTTAATGGCCCAAGATGCCCTCCTGGTGTTTTCACCATCCCACAGTGGTTGCTATATATCAGGTGAAGGACTAAGGAGATGATGATCTTTGCCTGTGAGTTTCCTCTTCTAGCTGCAGAGGTGGATGGAGAAACAGGTGGCTCCCTACCTTCCCAGTACAACTTCTCTTTGTATCTGCTGTGGAACTTGGCCAAGAGGAATAAAATGATGCAAATCCTATTGTATTTGAGCTTCAAATCCCATGAGCAGTACCAGAAGCACTTGGGAAATATCAGGGAAAAAATACTGAAAGCAGGAAGTTATATCATAATCTAGGGAATATATTATGGGAAAAAAATATTTTTAATAAAAGTAACAAAATTTCTCAGGATCTTGCTTAATTGGTGGTTTGTTTTTTTTTTGGTTTTGTTTTTTTTTTCCCATGGAAGTTGAAATGGAGATCTATACAAACTAAGGCAGATACTAATATAGTTTAGTAGATAAATCTGGTTTCAGCTGAGTTTGCCTTATCTAGTGTTCAATGTTTCATAACACATATTAACTGCAGCCATGATGAGTTCCTGGGCTTGCATAATATGTCATGCGAGTACATGCAGAAACAGGCCTTGTCTTTGGCCTGCCCTTGTTCTGATAGACTTGGCTCTGCTGGAAGGTAACTGCAGGTAGCAATCAATGGCTTTGGTTTTATTAGTTCACTATTATTTTACCACTACTAAAATTGCAACAAAAATGAATTGAAGAATACTATCATCTTAGTGGTTAAAATAATAGCTGGCAGTGGATTAATACTTATTCATTCACACAAGAGTGGGAGGAACTGTTCAATGTATTTGAAACTTTTATGGTTTTTAAGTTATGATCCTTTTCTTCTCTAATGAATCTGTAAATAAAGAGTACCATGCCCCAGCAACCTCTGATGTGTAGGATTCATTAAGAAAATGACACTAGTAAAAAGATCTTTGTCATATTTTCACTTTTTATTATTGTACTCTCAATAGTTGTTTCTGCAGCACTTCCATTGTGAGACAACATAATGTGCTTTCGTCAAAGCACAATGTTTCTTTGTGCTAAAAACAGGTATACTGCTGTCCTCATTAAACTAAATTAGGTTGTCAACGGTGACTATATATCTAATTATTTAGTTTGCTGTCTTTTTCTAAGGAGGCAGAGTGAATACAAATTATAAATAAATCTGAGTAAAGTGCTTCTTTCCAGGTTTTCAGTATTTGATATATACTGATGTATGTCCAGGTAAAGACAGTATTTTCTTTCTTGGCTTTTCTTTCTTAGCTTTATTGTTCTCACTGTTACAGAAAAGACTTGAGGTCAGACCTTTTGTTTGCATAAATCAACAGAACTCAGCTTGCTCTAAGGCTCTAGCTTAAATTCATTGGGCATTTTTTCAATAAATACTACTGCTTGGGATATGTTTCTAAAGCAATTTAAAGAACATTTGAATATTTTCCCAAAAGAGTGAAAGTAGCCTAACTTTTTACGTTGAAAAACCAAACATGTCTCTTTCTTTTTTCTTTTTTCTTTTTTTTTTTCGTTCTTTAATTATTATTTAGCTAAAAATGCTCAACAACCAGTGATAACAATACAAAGTTAAGGAGGGGTTTGAAGGAAAGTGACAAAAAAAATTAAAAATAGGAGGAAAATGCTAAGTGGATCAAAATAGTCAGGAATACAAATACTGAATAACTTGGGAAAAAAATAGGAAATAGAGATGTACTATTTCTGTAATGACAAGCTACACTGGGGCAAGAGTTCATGTGCTGAGATCCATCCCATGGTCTGCTGTCAAGACTGATGTTTTTGTTTTCTCATATACAACTGGGACAGTAAAGATTGATTTTTCAGGAAAGAAGATGTGGGTTTTTGCTAGAAAACTCAAATTCAGCAAAAAGTTCAGAAACATGTCAGTTCCAGTGAAGATTGTCCCAAGAAATATTTCCCACATCCATCGATCTTTTTCAGAAAAGAGAAAGGAAAACACCTACTCTGCAATATTTGGTAACTGGCATTTACTGGCACGTACAGTTCATGCCCCTGCTTTGCCTCATTAGTGTAAGGCACTAGAACACAGTCCTCTTGAGGGATGCATGACTCCAGTCCCTGCCAGCCTCTTCTCTCCCATTGTTTCTCATTCCAGAATGGATGTAGATTTCTCTCTACTCTTGAGGAACTTTGTTTCCTCAATTGTAGAATAAGAAACTTTGTGAAAACTTAAAAAATAAATATTGATGTGAAAATAATTTCCTAGGCAGCACTATTTGTGGTCAAGTTTGGTTTACTACCATGTTATGTCCCTATCTCAGCTCAGAGCTTGCTCCCAGTAAGTGACTGATTAGCCACAGGTTCTTTAGAGAAGAAGATTAGAATTTTGGATACAATGGAAAAAATATTTATTTCTCTCTGTTGTTGCTTTGTGCAATTTTGTGATGTTCCGCTAAACGCAAATTGCTCCTCATTACATTATTTTGGTGGCTTGTTTTCAAATGTTCATCCACATGTTTATTTATAAAGAGATTTCTATATATGATGGCAATTACAGTGTCAGTAAGAATGATAATTCAGCAAAGCAAAGCCAATATTAATTGTAGAGACATGTAGGAAAGTCTTTATTATTTTAGAATTATAGCTGAATAATACTAGAAAAGTGTAGTCACACTACAGTGAAAAAACTTTAGATGCTTATGATGAAGTCTCTAAAACATTAGTAATTACATGCTCACAATGAGAAAATTTTATGGTTGGAGGAAAGAAGTACTAAATACCTATTACTACAGCAATGCATATTATTAATGAACATAATAAAATATGTGGATTAATGTAAGCAAAATAGTGAATGAGAGAACTCAATGCTAATAGTCTTTTGGAGGAGGAGGTGGAAGCCCCATTGCTTGAGTTATTTAAAAAGGGAGAAAATGCAGCATTTTAAAGAAATAGACTGTGCTGCAGAGTTTTGTACCAGACCAGATGCTACACTGTACTTGCAAAATCTGACAGAAGTGTATACTGAATTTAGCAGATGAAGATGACAGCATGAGTCAGCTGCTGAGTGCCTAGTATCACATAGGTAAGCTGATCTTTTGAGAATATCGTCAATGAGTCCCAAAGAAACTGCCATCCAGGAGTCCTTTTCTATTTTATTTAATCAGTGCTAATGAACAGACAGTGAAGAAAGACAAGCTTTCCCAGTGACTGTACCCATTTCTATTCTGAAATGCCCTTAAGGTGATTCTTTTAGTTCAATGACTGTACAGAGAAGGCAGATGAACTTAAATGCATTTCTTTAAAATTATCTAAGTGCTTTATGTATCTAGTGTAATTTGGAGCTTGGAAATTACTTGGGGCCCTTATGAATCTTGGTTGCTTGACAAAGGGAGAAAGGGACACTACCTGTGGAGGCAGATGTACTATCTTCCTGTTGCTATGTGGAAAAAAAAAAAAAGAAAGAAAATACTCCATCAGGTTGTGTGGGTTTACAACGCACATTTTCTCTCCTTTCATTTGATATTATATTTCATATTATTTCCTAGGTAAAACTGGTATAGAATATTAATTTTTCGCAGGTTCTGAGGGAGTATAATGAATAGTATTAGATGGGGCTGGCATACTCAAATATATGCTTACTTTGTAATATAGTCAATCTGTATTAAATTACTAGTTTTCAAAACAATTTTGTTTCAGCTTGAACTGACATTTTCAGAGTCAAGGCAATTTAAATTTAGCAACTTGACTGCACTTCTTAATTCAAGTGCACGATTGAGAAGGTTGAAACAGCTGTTACAATAGCTTAACTCTAGCTCAACAATTTGAGAGCCAAGAGTAATGGAGAGTAGAAATCATTCCTCTCTCAACATGGGCTGCTAAAATAATCTGAGGATTAAATCTAGTATTTTGGAAGTACATGAGAAAAATTAGAACTGATGCTTTTTCTGGCCATCTAATTCTTCAGTGAGACAACTGAGCTTCCAAGTTCTTAGAGGAAAATATAAATAAACTCTTTTCCTCCACAGGAAAACTGTGGGTAGTTTTGTTTTGTTTGATTGCTTGGTTTCTTTTCTGAGGGGAAAGGGTTGAGTGTTTTTAGTCCAGTTCTTTAGGAGAAAGAATGAAAAACAGAACTAAAAATCCCAAACATTTCTCTTACCACCATACTTTTCTGGACTGTCCTGATTTCATTCAGATGGGATTTTTGTGAAGGAATTTGAGAAGAGGTATATTTGAAATTGTTGTGTTGTAGCATCATTAGATGCCTACAAATTTCTAGATGTAAAATATTTATAAATATAAATATTTACAAATAAATATGTAACTATATATATTATATATACATATATAAATATATATATATATGTTTTTTTGATTTAATACTAAAATCAGGGAAAGTCTATCAGATTCCAAGTTATTCTTGATACTATTTCTGATCTGATAGGCAGTGTTCTCAGTCACAGAATCATTAAGGCTGGAAAAGACCTTCAAGGTCACCGAGTCCAACCATTGACCGATTAGCCCCTTGCCAACTAGACCAATGCACTCACTGCCACATCCAGTCATTTCTTGAACACCTCCAGGGACAGTGCCTCTGCCACCTTTCTAGACAATCCAGTCCAATGCTTAACAACCCTTTCAGTAAAGAAATTCTTCCTGATGTGCAACGTGGACCTTCCATGGCATGCCTTGAGGCAATGCCCTCTTGTCCTGTTGCTGGTTTCCTGGTTAGAAAATGCTGAACCCCACCTGCTACAATCTCCTTTCAGGTAATTGTAGACAGCTATGAGGTCTCGCCTGAGGCTCCTTTTCTCTAGGCTAAACAACTTCATCTCCCTCATCCACTTCTCACAGAACTTATTCTCCAGACCCTTCACCAGCTTTGTTGCCCTTCTTTGGACACGCTCCAGCAGCTCAATATTTTGTGGACATAGTACTAAAAGTGCAACCTCACCAGTGCTGAGTACAGAAGGACAATCACTTCCCTGGTCTGTGATACACAGGGAATATCTTGTCTTTAACAGATTTCACACTCACTGAATATTGATAAGATAAACTGGGGCACAAGAGAAAGAACATAATTTGAAGTTGCAGATTCTTCTTACAGGATGTCATTTCCCATGGACCCATGGACCTGCTCAAGGGCAGACTATAGTTTAAGATTGATTCTCCTCATTTTCACTTGTTGTAAAGCCTACATGCATTATTTTTTCTTTTACATTTTATTTATTATATTAAAAATTAAACTTGTTTTTTCGAAGTTTCTTCTTGATGATTTTAAAATTTCATTTCAACCCAAATTAAGGTGAGATTTACTGATAAATGAGGTGTGAGTGACTTCATAGTGAATTATTCATTGATATACATGAAGTAAGACGTCCTTACTAGTTTTCAGGATTTTGGCTCTTGCATCAAGATCAAAGCAAACATAATTGGAATTATGCTAACAATGCTATAAAATATAGAAAACTGAGAGACGGAGAGCCTAGTCTCTTCAGGTTGTAGCAGAACAAATCTTGAAAAATAAGTGCTTTCACTGCTACCTAAAAATCAAATAGAGGAATCTCTGTGGAATATTTTGACAGACTGTTTATCAGAAATTCACTATGTCTGGGAGAAATTCAGGAAGTCTGTTTACATTCCTGATAACTTTAATACAGTAAAGATTTGCAATATATAAACATCAGTGTGGTGACAAAAGCCCTGCAGTTTAAGAGTGGTTCAATTTCTTTTACTCTATTGTTACTTATTTTTGACACAGAATTAATTTGGAGAATTAATTTGGAGTTATTATCTTCTGAAATACCTTTTATGGACTTCTAGCCTTCTGCTTTGGAATCCAGCAGTATTAATGAATTTACTGGTAAAATATTCATGAGATACTGATTTTTCAGCAGGTATCTCCCATGTTAACAAAATATTTGAGTACATATTTTTTTAATGTAAATTGCAAGAAAGCCTATGAAATCTACCCAAGAAAACATGGAAACTTACTGGAAACATAGACCCATGTTTCTATTCCCTCTCTGAAGAAGAATATATCTCTTAAGCTATTTCAATATTGAGACACAATGCAACATTGAATGCCATTTTATGGGTTAGGCTACATGCTTCAGTCAAATCCTGAGTTTATTTCTAGGAGGAATCCTGAGCTATTTGCTCCTATTTCTTGATAAGAAGACCTGTGTCTCTAGGTTAAAAGAAAGTGTGGTCTTCTCCTTCATGTTCCCTTAGAGGGAAGATAGGGAAATCAAGTGTTTACCAGTGTTGAAGAACATGTCATCTAGAATGTAACATCTATGTATGCTTCTTCACTTCTGTGATTTTTTTTTTTTTTTTTTTTTTTTTTTTGTTCTTCATAGAATTTAAGCCAAGAATCTTACTGTCAAACTTGCTCTATAGAAAAAGGCTGAAGTGTTTCATGGTATCTTTATATCTTAACTTTAATGTTGTCACTAATTTAAGGTTAAATGCATTTGTGTGCTATTTCAAGAAAGAAATCTCTCTACAAATCTATCAGAAGACAGAAATTCCTTTGGGAAAAAAGTTACGGTTGGAGCAAAATTAATGAGTCAGAGGCTGCAGTCTTTCAAGTCTCTGGACACTAAATCATTCCTGAGATGCAGATCAGAGGACAGAATTTCACCCTTAGACACAAATCTGAATAAATATAGAGGATATGAAAGTGTCCAGTTACTTTCTTCTCCAATTATGGCGGGGTTTGTTAAAATTAAAACCGGGGAGAGTAAAAAATCTATTTCTAAGTATTTAGGGGTTATGTAAAGACTTCTTACTTAAAAAAAAAACAAACAAAAAACCCAAAACCAAAAAGCCAAACAATAACAAGCCTCCACACTTGGATTCAGTTTTAACCTATAACAGTGGTTTAAGCAAACACCAAAATATGTTGCTGGATCTTGGAACTTGTCTTTAAAAAAAAAAAAAATCTGTGTCATTCTTCTGTGATTTACTTCCACTGCAATATAGGGAGAGATAATGCTTCTTTTCTATTTAAAAACCACAGAAATCCTATTTTGTTTGTACAGGAAAAAAAAAAAAAGCAGCAAAATCTTGCAAACAAAAAAAGTCTTTCAGATAAAAATTCACTCATTCACTAAAAACTGTTACTTTAAAAATATTTACAGTACGTACTTCCCTAAAATACTTTCCCTTATGATTCAATTCTTTGTCTTCTGTTGTCTGTGGCTTAGATATTTCTTGGTTCTTACAAGGTAGTATGAACACATTTTTTGTCTTTTGCTTTACTCTTTTGCAGCTCTAATATGAGCTCTAGCATAATGCTAGTGTAAATTGATGCCTGGCTTTACCCATCTGATTTAAGGCAGCTACCTGAAGCACTGAAGTTAATTTTGGTGATCTTAAAAGCTCTGAAATAAGAGTCACAATTACTGGGTTTTTCTCTGTGAAGAAACAGGCATTTCCAAAGGATGACTCATTCATCTGTGAGTCTATCTTTTCACAGAGGTCTATATAAACCTACTGTGGTCTCGGTAATTACCTGAAGTTAAGCTGACTAAACTGAGCCTTCATCATTATGCAAAGTGACCATGGATGGGCAGATTTTGAGATTTAGTTTGAAAAGGGAGATAGCAATGTGAGTTCCTTTGCAGTGCCTAGCCAGCGTGCAGGAATCCTGAGGCCACGGCTACACATGAGGCCGTGCCCACGCATGGCTGAGCACTGAATGCTTGCTCATTCGCTGCTTGGCACTGCTGCTCTGACTGCCAGCAAGTGTCACAGCTCCCATGGATGTTCTGGATTGAAGCACAGGCTGAGCCACAAGGAAGTTAACTAAGACAACTCCATTTTCAAGATGAGAGAAAAAGGAAGCATCAAGGAAATAACTTCGGTCCAATGAATAGTGGAGTATTGCTAAGACAATTAAAAGGCCAACTTCTGCACCAGAATTGTTTAATTTGGATGTGTGCATTCAATTAGTTTACTGCTACTGTGTTTTGCAAAATGCCTAAGAAAAGTCTTGTGAAAATGGATGGGTGAAGAAGGAATTTGGGAAGACATGATCGGACAGTGGCTTGGGAAACAGCACTGAGATTTTGAGGGGAAGGGAAGGGAAGGGAAGGGAAGGGAAGGGAAGGGAAGGGAAGGGAAGGGAAGGGAAGGGAAGGGAAGGGAAGGGAAGGGAAGGGAAGGGAAGGGAAGGGAAGGGAAGGGAAGGGAAGGGAAGGGAAAAATTGTTACTTCATCTGTCTTTAGCTGTAATGACACTTCTAGGAGAGAGTTCTTTGGACTGACTTGATCTCTAGATAGAGTAGCCAAGGCTTGTCTGTCTTTTAAGGAAAAAATGTTGAATATTAATTTTGTTTAAAATGTTCAAGAAGGAAGTATTCAGCTCAATTATTAGAAAATGTCTGGTTTTAGTTGATATCCTCAATGTCTGAAAGACAATAATTAAATATCATGCTTTATTTCTAATTCTGAATTTAAAATGTGTATCTCTTAATTTTACCAATGTTAATACACATCTTAAGTATACACGTGAATTACAGCATGACACTGAAAGGACATGGAAGGATGCTGTTGGAAATATTAGTAGCTTAAGGTAAGGTCCATAAAGGGAGAATGGTTCACTCAAAGAATTCTTATTCTCCAAGAATGTAAATATTCTTTGGATGTTTGGTGCATCACCTATGAACCAGAAAGAAGAAGATTTTAAATAGTGTGATTCAAAAGAACTTAAATATATATAGGTTTTTATTTACTTACTAGTTGATTTCCACTTGACATTTTCTACTGAGTAGCTCAAATGCATGGATTTACCTGGGAAAAGAGGAGAGAGGAACAAAACTCAGACTCTTATTCAGATTGGGGTTTCAATGAACAGTGAGGAGAGTTTCATGCCCTACCTTTGCAAGAATATTCTCTTTCTTGTTGGATTTAAATGTGAATATGTTATGGAAATTTGGATTCAAGGTCAACCTCTTCCCACAAAATAGAGAATAACACATTTCTGTACAGTTTCTGTAACATTCCACTGATTAAGAAAATATTAACATATAAGAAACTTTTGCCTAGATTTTTTTAGTGTTTGATGAAACTTTAATGTATATTTCCTGAAAGATTGCACCAAGTACAGGGCTATAGGTATATTCTTATTAAAGACTTTCTTAATGTCTTTTCTTCTTTCTCTGATGTTCTTGTATGATCAATTGAAATAATTTTGAATGAAAAAAATAAAAGAAATATGAGTCGGGATTATATTTTATAAATTTAAAATGCTGAAAATCCACAAAGATGGGATACATAGTTTACTATAATTTTCTCTTTTTCTCCTGAAAATGCATAGATAGAAATAGTTAGAAATTCAGAACTGTAAAGATGACAAAACATAAAAACATTATTCCAGTCCCAGCTCCCGGGACTGGATTTCTGAAGTCAATTATTTTTGTATAGAACACATAAACACTCCTGGAGGCTGTGACAAAAATGTTAAGCATTCTGAACAGACCACCAAATTCTGTCAAGCCATTTATCCTGCCTTTGATGACAGCCATTTGAACCAAAATTTCATCTTCCCCTGCTGGACCATGACTACCTTCTTCTCTGCCTTTTTGGCCTTTCATTGTTCCTTCAGGCCTAGTCACACAGCAGTGTCATTTATAGCAGGCCTTAGCCCTGCTTTATAATGTCTTTCCTCTGCAATCCACAAATAAAGTTGTAACATTCTTTGTGGAAATGGCTTTATTTGTTGTTTGTGCTGAATGTGGTAGATACTTCTAAATCAGATGAAAAATAAGCTGAGCAAAAAGCCACAAATATCATATGGTATCTGATATGCTTTCATATTTTTTCTGTGGTGGTGAATTAATGCGGTGCAGTGACCCGGCTTCTGAGTATCTTGTGGGACCCTACTTGGCAATGACAGGAATTATATTTGTAACTGCATGTGCTTGTTGGTTTGGCATCAGCAGTAGCATTGGGGCACCCTACACAGTTCCTGTTCCATTGCTGGCATTCCAGGACAGGCTTTGAGCACAGGCTTTCATGATTTCCAAGTGTAAGGGAGGGCTGAATCAACGGAAGATTCTCCCTGGCCTCCTATTTCTGCAGTAGCTTGGGCAGCTACAGTGTCCAAAAGAGACATGTGAGGCATGTGCTTTCAGGACTGGACAAACAAAGGCATTTCTAAGTCCTGTCTTCAGCATCAAAGTAAGGAGTTTAGCAGTTCTTCCCTGAGACATACTTTGGATATAGTTTTCTATTCTTATATAGCTGATAGAATTATTCTTAGCTGAAGATCTACATTATTCAGCTTGTACCACTGCATGCTTTCGTAATGAATGTTCACCTAAGCATCATACCTCACACTATGGCTCATGGAAAAAATATGGACCCTGGCATTAATTACTCACAATTAAATGATTTTTGTAATAATGACACTAACTGTGAGTGTAATTGAGTGAAAGTGACAGCTGTACCTGTCTAGCTACTGTATAATTTTGGGTTGAACTTGATTACTAAAGCAGATCCTAATGCAAGAACAGTGCATTTACAGGTTGCTCCCACATGCCTTGAGGGCTACCACTCAAGCAAACAGAATATTGAGGTTTGTAACACTAGCAATAGAACAAGTTTTAAATGGGATGGAAATGATGGCATGAGAATAGGGAGCTTCCAGGAGGTGTATGTTTTTGTTGGAGTGCAGGCAGAAAAAAAGGGTTGAAGCAGGAGGGGATGCTGGCTTTCTTTTCTAAGCTGGCAACAGTTCAGTTAACAAATTTACTCTGAGAATTTCTCATTCTGACCTCAGCTTAACTATCAGCACTGTACTTGTCTTTTTCCTGAGCTTGTTTTTCTAACTCTACCCAACATCATCTCTTCTAATCACTTCTTCAGAATGGTAATCTATATTGGAAAACTGTAGATTAGTCTTCTGAGATAGAATCACTTCAGGTAGGTAAAGCCTTTCAGGTGTTCCTACCAGTTGGAAAAAATGTTTTATAACTGGGTCTTATAATTAATTCTTATTACCATGTAGCAATTCACCTTTCCCTGTCTCTTTCTCCATATTATGTTCATTTCCTTTTTATAGGCTCATAGACAACATAGATTTAATTGCTCATTATTATATCTAGCTCTTGGGTTTTGATTAGGGGATTTTTTTGTTTGCTTGCTTTCTTTCCTATGTCTGGTGCAGAGTTTTTTAATTGATGGATCTCCCATACAAATACTTAGAAAATAAAAATTGAAATTTTTGTATGACGCCAACAGAACGTAGTTCACCAGTTCTCAAAAAAAATAGCATTTAATCATAGTAAAAAAAGTCAACACAAAACAATAAAGTAATTTGGATTGAAAAACTCTAAAAAATATCTAATTTATTGAGAAGATTATTTTTCAGACTAAATGACTTTTTTTGAAAACTGTAACATACATATAATTGCAGTGAGGCTTTCAGAAAAATTTAAAATCAAAGTCAGAATACAGTTGTATTGCATGCCAAAAAAAAAAAAAATCAGAAGTTGCCCATTTCCACCTTCTTTATTCCTTTTCTATATCTTCCGTGAGTTTGTGCAAAGTTTTTATTTCTGAAGATATCACTGTTTGACACTCAATGTGTGTACTGAGTTTAAATTGAAGTGCAACAGGAAGATATTTACTAGCTGCTTCAATACTAAACATCAGAATATCTGGAAGAGTTTTATGCTAGATAGCATTGTGATGAAAAATAGAGAGCATGATCTTGCAAAGAAACTGCTGGATAGTGAAAGAATAAATTAATTTAAATTGTTTAGACACCCATCTATGCATGCATATACTAATTCTATTAATGTGAATGATAGCCTTTTTTATAGTTTCACTGAGCTTATTACTGACTTATTTCCTGAGAAGAGCAGCTGTCAGATCTGCAACAAAGATCAGTCAGATGGCTGAACAAAGGTACCCTAAATGTTTCTTGATGTCTTCTTTTGTAAATACAGAGCTTTTGGTCATGTCACAGTTTATCACTATGAACATCTATGGAAGTCTGACCAAAAAGTAATGTATTTTGTCTTCAAATCACACAAAATACCATTAATTGTTTTATTTGCCTTTTCATCCATTTGTCTCTGCTCTTATGTACTTGCTGACAGCTGTACTTAGTGGCATGACTCACAACCTTCCCTGGAGCAGAGCTCTTTGAGCATGTGCATTATTGTGTTGCTCAGCTGGATGGAATCTATTGCCCTAGGTTAGCCCGTCATGTAGGCAGCCACTTAAAGGAGACTGATTCACTTTTACACAGAATGTGTAGCAAAACCCTAAATTTGCACTGGCAGCTTTGTCTGTACAACTCAGAGAGAATTCTGCAGTAAAAAAGGTGTGAAGATCAGGATGCTCTCCTGCTTCTGTTTATTAATTATTAACTACAGGGATTGAAAAAGAAAATGCTTTGGTTTCATATCCTGTTACTGTATTGGTCTAAATAAAATGTTCAGGTTGTGACAGTAGGTGTTGCAAGTTAATCTAGCGAAATACAGAGTGTTCAGATATTGTTTGAAGTTTGGAGATTTCTTCTGGCAATTACTGTCCTGGACTGAGTACTATTTACATAAGAGAATATATTCTGTGTGAGTTCTTCACAAGCTGATCTAAGAAATGCAGTGTTAGTGCAAATAAACCCTGTCACTGTTAGGAGGAGGACACATTATCTGTTCATATGCTGCACTAATGGAGTTGTGTTTCTGGTAAGTCACAGTTTACTCAGTGCAAATGGTTTTCAATTAATATTCCAGAGTGGAGAGAAGTTTTGCCATATTTTTATACTGATGCACTTTTATTTTGTTCAACTGGCTTTTCAATTCAAATGAGATAATATTTACTCATTTGTCTAATACCTCCTCTTCACCATGAGGGTGACCAAACTGCTGAAATCAAGAGTATGTTTTCTATTGCAATTTATAAACAAAGAAATAGGAGTCTATCTAAAATGAATAGCTCTATCTAAATTGAATAATCCCATTTTTCTGCTTACATCATTTTTTCAGAGGCAATAAAACAGGCTAACAAGCAATGATTCTCTCTTTCTGTGATATTAAAGCTTAATTATCTTTTGCTTCTTAGTAATGTCACGAATATCATTTTGAACAAGCCATGATTAAATCTGTTTCCTTTTCTGTGTGGAAATCTACAGGAAGAGTTAGTAAAGTTTCAAGAACAAGTTAAAAGCTGATTACTTGTCTTCAACATCAGTTTTTTGTAAAGTCTTGCTGAAATGTTAGAGAGATGTCAGAGATGATGTATTCATTCTGTAGTGTCTGCTCATTGCCATTGGAATTGGAAAAAAAAATATTGTCCTTCATGTCAGTGCTTTTTAAAAGATATTCTTCATTTGAGAATGGTGGATATTCTGAAATTCCTGTGTCTACCTCTGTGTCATAAAGAAACACAACATAATAGTCTTTAAGAAGCCAAACATCACAAACCAGTTAGAAATTTGTTAGAAAATGTATACTTTAAGAATTGTACTAAATGAAGACAAAATAGAAAAGATCCAAGAAGTTTCTGTGGAGTACTCTATTGACTTCCAACAAAATGATATTTAATAATAGATAAATGCCATAAAAGTGTATTTTCAGCTTTCAGTGACTCTGGCAGATGAGCACAAATTAATTTATGCCATAAGCGTGCAAGCTTCTGAACTCTTCACTGAATTTCACCAAGGGCAAATAAATGTTATAAAAGTATTTTTATGCTTCTATGGCTGTGCAACTAAAGAGAACCCTTTCACAATATTAGCCAATGCAAATCAAAATTGTCAATATTCTGTAAGTAGAAGAAAAAGATATTATTGGTCTCTGTGTTTGAGTGAATCCATGTGTGAGTCAGTGTTGCAAAGGCATTTGATTTTCTTACTCAAGCTTGTGTGTCTTTCAGTAAATCAATGACTTCACATGTGCAATAATCAGAAATTTCTAAATGATCAATTTCTTTTCATATGCATGGCTATTCACTTTGGGTTTATAGCTTTTTATCAAAAGAAGAATGAAGTTTGTGAATGCTTTATTTTCCTTAACAGTCAATGCTTCCTCTTGATCCTGCAGTGCCTGCCCAAGCAGAACATCCGTTCTCAGTAAAATAAGGGCTACAGAGCCCACTGTCCTTGCTAACATGGGGTTTTTTTGTTTGATTTTTTTTCCAGTGAGTAAGACTGGTTGCACAATGTAAAGTCTCTGAATTATGACTAAGAAATCTTGAATTCTCTTCATAAATCTGCACTGACTGTTATAGGACTTAGAACAATTAATTTGATCTCTGTTCCCATCTATCTTTACATTCTTTCTCTGTTTGGTATATGAAGGTAATTTTAGCCAATGGCTTGTCTCCTCACAAGTCTGCAACAAATTTTTAGAAATGTGATCTCAGTTAAGAATTCTGAAGGATACTATCACACAAAGAAATGAAAACCAAATCTACAGGAGGCTTGATAAATGACCAGCATTTATTTCTCTCTCTGTGTGTGTGTGTGTGTGTGTGTGTGTGTGTGTGTGAAATAAATTAGACTTGCAATCCACTTGGAGAAACCTTCATGAAAACAAGTGACTTTTGCTTGTGAGCTCTTTGTCTTTAATATCCACTCAATCTGTTTTCTTTCTTTCTTTTTTTCCTTTTTTTTTATTTTTAAATTTGTTTTTCTGCTTAAGAAATACGAGGCTTTTATCCACTTATTTCTACCTGCAGTTGCACATAGATTGAGCAAAAGTTGCTTAATGCTGCACTTAACTATCCTTCCAGCAGCACATATCCTTTAAGTCCTGTGTTTACTGACAACACAGCAAGCAAATGCTGTGAAGGTTAAGCGCAGTAGTTAAACAAAAAGTAATCCTCCTACACGTTCTTCCAAGGGCATTGCCAGCAGATTATTAGGACAGGAGGATGGGAGTCTGACATGAAGTGTTCTCTGGTTCAGTCAAACTGAAAGATACACACAAAGTATTTTTTCCTCTCTTCTCAAGTATGCCCATGGTTTTTATTAGAATTTTGCATATGGTAATTATTTATCTCTAACAAACAATTCTCAAGGTTTGTTATCTCTATGGAAACTAACTATTGATTGAATTCTGTCTTAAGGCATAGTATATTTACTTCTGATGTTAATCAGAGGGGAAAAATATAATTCTGTTATATAAATTCATGATCACGAAAGACAGATCATAGGATTAATTAGCCAGATGACCCATGTAGCTTTCATTCACTGAGTTCTTTAGCAGAATAAGACACTCTTCCATAGTAATATCATGGTATGAAGGTTCAGTTACAGAATCTCTTAATATAATACAACAGGAGAGAGTATATTTTGAGGAAAATGAAAAACTTGTGTTTGTAGTTTGGCTTTAACTATTCAAAATATGTAGGTCAAAATTACCTTTGTAAAAATTAAGGACTCCATGCAAAAGACAAGAAGATTTATTAAGAAAGAAATGTGAGTTGTTATCCATTTCATTACTAGCATTTGTGGTGAATATTTATAGCAAGATACCTCCTGCCTTGAGGACACTTTTGAAGTGCCCACGTTAAAATGACTTATTAGCATACTTAGTCCTTATTAGTATACTTCTGCTAAGGACTGCACTGCAATACAACAGGACCTTCAGCTAAAGTTATTCACAATGGCCAACAATCAGAGACAGAATACTTTGTCAGTTTCTAGGAAATTAGTAAACAAGCTGTTGTTAACCAAGGAAGAGGAAATTATTTCAGCAACTAGGGAAATTGTACCACTGCCACTGAATCCCAAAGAAATTAATCCAGATGCATTAGTGAAGTTATGTATTTTTAAGTCAGCTGTAGCAACATATGAAAACGCATTAACAGAGAGGAAGGTAAAAGGGGATTGAATACCTTAACAGTTATTTTATTTCTAAATATGATTTTTTTCTTATGGTTATGTACAAAGGCTTCCATTGATGCCTTTTGAATATCTTTTTCTAGCACTAATTGCTTGATCTGTAACTACCACCCAAATCAGTCCAGTGCTTACATATGAAATATAAGTTAAATCAACACTTTTAGAAAAGTATAACATTCAAATATTTGCATTAATTTTAAAATAATACTAAACTACTATTATTCAAAGAAGAGTCTTGGTATTACCTTGTGATGAATCTCTGTGTAAGTAGTAATTCATATACTGTGTAGTGGTAAGAAAGCATGTTAACATCACAGCTGTTAGAATGAATTTACTCTAAATATCTCTAATATTCCTGAGTCTCATTTTGGTGTAGAAGTCCACCTTTCTTTAAGCAAAACCTATGCAAGTGAACCATGAGACAGTAGGATATAGAAAATAAAATCATAATTATATATTTAAAAAAAATATTATCTTGCCTTTGATTCAAACAACTACTAAAATGTTATTCAGTAAACCTTTTCTCACTGGCAGTTCTATTATATTTAACAGGGTTTTCATCTAGGTGACACCTTTTTCTGTAATACTATTTTGTATCATCACCATATAATCTCATGCAAGAGTGGATAATGGGAATTAATATTGTAGTGATACCAGTGACACTAATTAGACTAGCTTACTTCACTATTATTGAGGAAAGAGTATTGTCTAAAATGTGTTTAGAAGGCTTGTAGGAGAAACAAATACAATGCATCATGAATGCATATGTCTAAGTTACCAATAATTTCTTTTCTGGCTTTGCATAATGTTATTAAAATACCTTATTATATGGTGCATAAAATTGCATTTTTTTATAGAATTGATGAGAAATGAGAAAAACAAAAGATTAATGAGAAAGGCAAAAAGTGAGGGCATAGGAAGATGAGTGTATGATCAGCACATGAGGAAATAAAAATTCAACATCAGCTTGAGTGACATGCACTTAAAAGTAACTTTCCTCATTGTAATTGCTGTCTTGAAAATGCTGGCCAATTAACAGAAGATTTACCAGTTATATTTGTCTTTTCCATTTATTCCAGTCAAGAATAAAACAATCTTCCCTGGATACAGCTAAAGGCATGACCTAATAAGCTACTAGATAGACCATTCTATTTGCTACTGATTTTATTGTCAGCTGAATCATGGCTGCAGACAATTCAGCTGAATTATAGTTTGTGCTAAATAAATATGTCTTCAGCCACTGATACCTATATGGTAATTTAAGTGGGTTTCTGGGACTTGAAATTGTACTTAAGATAATATATTTCTTTTAAATATATATGTATCTATAGTATATTCAAATTTAGCCTCAAACTACTAAAATGATCTTTTATTTGTTCACAGCATTTTTTAAAATGAAAGTTATTATGTATTTGCTACAAGACAGGTTTTGGGAATACTTGTATGTGTAATGGCATATAATATTATTTTTTCATAAGGTGTGAGTGAAATAGCTCCAGGCTTTTTTACCCAGAGGTTTTTTCTCAAAGTACGGTAGCTATTTTATTCCTCACTGAGATTATAGCAATGTTAATGGGGAGTGAGATATCCCCCACCTCTCAACCTCCAGATCTTCCAAATTTGTGTTGAGATTTTTAATTTGGTGCCTTTCAGGAAGTAATGTCCATTTCCAAGTAACGTTTTGGTGTGGGTTTTTTTTATTTTTATTTTTATTTTTTCTTTTTTTTTTTTTTTTTTTAGATTTTTGGTCCCCCGATTTTGTTTTAATGACACTGTGATTTTTCCAGCCTTTACCTCTAGTAACTGAGATTTGGGAAAGCTAGTATCTTATTTTGTTCTGAGTTTATGCTTGAACTAAAGAGGATGAGAGATTGTTCATGTATCCACTCCATTGCACAGCCTCTAGGAAACTTGCATAAAAGTAAAGTTACTGGAACTTGGAGTAAATAAAAAATCAGAAAACCAGATTAACGGCCTGTGACTGCTAAGCCTCAGGGAACCAGGTCACAAAGAGGCAGAGCCATTATAATTGACGTAATTGTGTTACATACTATAAACATAGACCAATGGGTCTGTAAAAATGGTTGTCCATTCAAAATACCCCCTGTACTGCAACTGTAGGGAGGTTAGATGTAGAGTTTCCTTCTGACTTGACTGCATAAATATATATACAGCATGACTGGAGATGATCAAATTGAGCAAAAAAGATGATTTGTAGTTCATCGTTCATGCATTTTAAAGTTTTTATGTGTGAAAGAGAAGCTGCCCTTTTTGAAATGTTAAGCATACAAGCAAGAGCTAAGTGAACTGGTACTCTAGCATTTTGGGAAGCTGTAGCAGGAAACATCTGCTCTGTTTCTCTTGGAATGAGAATGTCACAAGCCAGTGCTGGGACTGTCACACTGTATAGAGTTAAAAGACCATGTCATGGCAGGAAGGATGATAGACACAAAAAACAACACATGTGCATTATCTTTTGAACTTACTGATTTCCTGTCAATGAACTAACACCTCATGGATTTGGAACTGCTTTTAAAATGAGTTCATAGGCTTATCAGAGTTGACAAAGGGACAAGGGAAAGAAAAATAATTCTCTGCTGTTTCCTTGATTTGCTTTCCTATGCTTTGCCTCAAGATTTCATAGGTCCAACTTGGAAATAGAGCTTTCTTTGAGACTTCAAACAAATCAACAGACACTGAAAGAATGAAAACTATTGCTTTCAGTAATATATTTTATTTTCTTTACCAAAATAATTAACTACCATTTTATTTTTAGTACCAGTTAGTTTTAACATTATTTATGCTTAATTATTCTGCAGAAAATATACTCTTAACCTGCTAACCTATCAAGCATTTGGTATTGGATGATTGGCTATTACTTGCTGCAAATATGCTTGAGTGTTAGATGAATATTGCAAGCTCTTCATATCAGCATGCTCAGCATCTAGGGTGAGGCAGACTCACTTCTAGTTATTCCTGAAATAATTTCCCTACTGAGCAATTTTTAATATATATATATATATATATATATATACACACATATATATGAAATTTAGTATGACTGTTTCTTAGCTTAATCGCTTGATATAGAAACCTTACAGATGTTCCAGATAAAGCCTCAGAAAAACACATTTAAGAATAGCATGACATTTATATTTACAGAGTGAGTTTTTTCTTTTCAGGAATGAATGATTAGGTGGGAAAATAAAATATTTTGAAGTCTGCTTAAAGTACTGACCCTAAGAATGCCCTTCTAAAGATTGCAAAGCTTTACTGTGGGTATTGTTACCCTGCAAAGTGAAAGGTGAATGCACAGTATCATTTTCTTTTTGCAATATTTAGGTAAGTAGCGGATCAGATTCTTCTTACTACACAAAAGAAAAAAAAAAAAAAAAAAAAAAAAAGAAAGTCTTCTCCACTCCTGAAATTATTGTTGCGTAAAAGTCATACAACCTATTTTGGATAGGTGTCTCAAAATTAAAGAATTGTCCTCTGGAAATGCCCCTCTGGATGTAGAGTGAGTCTGAGGCAGTAGTTTATTGTAGATACACAGCTTTTAGGTGGATAAAGCAAAGGGAGATGAATCTCACTCTTGGTTTTTGATGTCGCGTCCCAGTCGCGGGAGAGACGATCACCAAGCGCGCCAGGAGGGGCCATGCCCCACCTCTGCTGCCGGCAGGCAAGATCGCGGCTCCGCCACTGGCCGGGGTCCCGGACTGCCAGGAACAGCCGATAAACGCGGACTCACGTCGAAGGAAAAAGGAATAGAAAGGACTCTTTGCTTGCTTCTTCAAGCTGCTTTATTTCTTTCCCGCGTGGGTCCGGCAGCGCGGCGCGGGTGTCATTCTTTCCCGCAGGGGGAGCAGCGCTGGAGCGAGGCGGGGGACGCAAGACCGGGCGGGCAGCAGCAGCAGCAGCGCCGCACGGACAGCGCCGCGCAGGCAGAGCCACGCGTGCAGCGGCGGGGCCGTGTGGGCGATCTTTCCCGCCGCAGGAGCGGGAAAAGCAGCTTTTATGGAGGGAGGGGATGGAATCCCGGGAGGAGATCGCTTAAGGAATCAATGGCTTAATAGGAGGGGTCTGGGGGGACAAATGTAAACATAACGTGGAGAGGGAAAGTCACATACTAGTTGCAGAAAGGAAATATCATAACTGACTGACAGAGAATTTTCTGGATAAAGGGGTGTAACAAATTACGACAGACAAGCTACAGGGACAGGATTTTTGAGGATAGACAGGGAAAAATCTGGAATTATCATAACTAGCACGGGGAGACAGGTGGTAAATAACTTTAGACAGAGACTAAACATATTATCTTCAAATCCCCACTGATACAGGCAGGGAAAGACCAAACATCTTCAAACCCCCACTGCCACAGGTTTTCTTTCACAAAAAGTCACAGCAACTGTGGTTTGAACAAAAAAGTAAACCAAAACCAAATTTGCCTCTTCTTTATGATATGCTGACCGCTCAAAAGCATGACATTTGACTATCTCAGGTGATGAGAGGCAAATCAGGCTGAAGTTATTCAGTTGTATCTTGAGTTTTCCTTTCTGATTCCTTCTCTTTGCTTCCCTCCTCTCTTGGAAAAAAGGTTGCTGTGCTTCTCACGCCTGCTTGATAATTTCCCTATGAAAAAACCAACCAACCAACCAAAACCAACCAAATCAAACAAAAAACATTGTTCAGAAGCTGCCTGCAGTGAACTCATCTGTGTCCACCTATCAGACTTGCCTATTAGATAAGGTGCCTTGTAAGGTGCAGGTCCATTTCTAGCTTTCAACTTTCAAGTATGAAACATACCAAAATACACAGTTTAAGTAAGGTAGCCTCTTTCTGGAGTTGCCTCTGGGTCTATACAACAGCAGAATTTGTGGCAACTGTAAGTTTTCTTGGCAAAACATATCAGTACCCGGACATCAATCACATATCTTTGCTCTTCCTAATCAGATTTCCTGTACTCTTCTATGCACAATTTGTTTGATCTGTCTTTGCCTAAATTATCCACCTTTTGAAATGCTTCACTACAAAAACACATATTGCCAGGCTTAAAAATAATTTAAAATTCTAAAGCTATCTGGGTCTGTGATGACAGAAATCAGCTGTTTATTAGCTGAATATCTGGTTTTAAAAAAAACATTTTTGTCTTACTCAGGTGTCTTAGCTGCACGAAAGGAAAACTCTTAGTGTGACCTCAGGTACTTTCTCTAGTGACCTAACTAAAAAACACTGACATGAAGGCTGGAGTTTTGGCAGAAGCAGTTAGAAATACAACATTTCATTGATTCATTACTTTTCCCATAGTAAAAATGTCATTAATTGAATTTTTTTGAGGATTGAAGGCCAATTCTTCACAAACTGCTTTGCAATTTATGCTCCTGTTTCACTAAAGCTATATCCTTTCGATATTTGTGAGCTATTTGTTTCAGGAAAGACTTGAGTGATAAACCAAGAACAAGTACTTTTGCACTGTACCTGTCTGCTGGGCATAGGAATGTTTGCTCCTACAAGCTTATATTTAGGACATAAAGAGCCAGCATTCTGGTCTAAAAAAAGAGAAATTATATGCAGAGTTAGCAGGCAGAAGTGAAATATAATGATATATGTATACATTGTATACACTATATTACTAAGAGCAAAAGAGTCAAAATCAAAGCATTCTGGAGAAGCAGTTCTTAAAAGAAAGGGAAAGAAAGAAAGAAAGAGAAGGAAAGAGATAGGAAATAATGTGTACTTGGCTAGTATAATTTTTTCATAGCAGTTCATATGGTGCTGTGTTTTAAAATCATAACCAAAACCGAACTCGAATAATGCTTGATAAGACACTTAAGTGCTAGCAACAAGGCCTTCTCTGATTCTCCCTGTGACACACAATTGTGTGACATACAACTTGCTGTGCAATGGGTTGGGAGCTGACACAATCCTGCAGACATCCTGAACCAACCAGAGATACTCTATACCATATAATGTCATGATTAGCAATAAAAGGTAAAAGAGGAGTTAAGAACATTACGCGGGTTTGTTTGTTTTTTTTTAAGAACTTACTGAAACATGGTGAATGGTTGTCTTTGCATCACTTCTTTCATTCTGTTTTCATCTCTCTTCTTCACTTTCCTTCAGTTTTTTTGGGTGGTTTTTCTTTTGTTTGTTTTTTTTCTTCTTTTTATTTTTCTCTTTTTTTTTTTTTTTTTAATGTAGACACCCAAGCTTTTATGCTTTTATTCTTCCCTTCCTCTTTTTTTTCTTCCTACTGACTGAGCATCTCTGTGGTGCTTAGTTTCCCATTAGGATTTGCCAACAACAGAAGGCAGTGGTAAAGGTAAGAAAAAACTCATACTGATTTCTGATCCTCTTTATATGGATTATGAATTTTTCATTTGTAGCATATTAATTAAAATATAAATGAGAAAAAATTTAAAGGCAGTGAATTATTTTGGTTGTTAGCAGATACCACAAGATTACAATTTTAGGGAAGAAAAGTCCTAGCATAGCTTTGTACTCAGAGTTATACAGACCTATATTAATCTTAAAAATGTAGCTGTTCCATTGTGTAAAGGATTGAATTATGAAACTCCTTTTACAAGCTTTGCTATTTTGTGGTTCTTTTGAATACCTAATTCCACCACAAAGCAGTTACTTTTGAAATTACTGAGCTCCATGGCTATCCATATAGTTGTTAGAAAAGCAGATCATATTCCTATTCAATGCCTAGTGTCTCTTTTTATGTGTAAACTAAACTCAGGAGGTTTCACAGAGAGGAACAGATGCTCACGCAGCTTATCCCTAATATACAAACACCTATTTCTTTCTGAACTGCATTAAAGAGATTGTCTTCACGGTTTAATTTTCTCATATTAGGCTCCTGTCCTCTGACAGGAAGCTGGATGGATGACAGAAGCTGAAAATAGTCCTCTATGGTAGACTAAACAACAAGTGTCACCTTCAGTGGCAGCCTGCAAGACAAGATTTTCGAGTATTTTTCTATAAGCAGTGTTACCTTAGACTGTGTACTCCTAGATGAAATCTGTTGGCTTATTTGCATTGGGCAACTACTTTAAAACAAAATCACACAGGAACTAATGCCTTGTAATACATTGCTGACCCCACCAAGAGCTCTTGCTATGTCTCTATCTGCTACTTCCTCAAATAACTACCTTATTTTTCATAACCGTAGTTCCAGACATTGATTTCCCTTTGACGACCATACTCCACTGGTTCCTTAAGTCTTGATCAAGTCTCATTAAGTGACTTCTTTGAAGTGCACTTATCTGAACTAAATATGAATTTGTTGGCATTTCTGAGAGTCAGCATAAATACATACTTTTGTTTTTACTTTTTCTTTATATTTCCTTTCGTTAAAGATTTTTAAGCTTTCTGCCCAACTCTTTCTCTGTAGCCCAGGGGCAGACTTGACTAGGATTACATCTTGCACTTCTGCTTCAGCCAGATGTAGTAAACAGTGAAAATCTTCATGGCTTTCTCTGTGTTCAGAAGCAAGAGAGTACTATACCAGAGCAAGATATACTTACAGGAAATTGAACCTTACTGTCTGGAAAGAGACACTGGAGATCTTCTGATTCTCTGTTGCATTTAGAAGTCTTGATATCCATGTAGAGACCCCACAGTCCTTCTGGGTAATGCCTTCTAGTGTTTTCCCATTATCATGGTAAAAATAAAAATCTCCATGCCCATTGGAGTATCTCCCAGTCTCCAATTTGTGTCCATTGACTCCAGACCAGTCCCCATGTAACTTCAAGAAGACTGGCTCCATGTTCTCTGTGCCCTCTCACAAGGTATGTGAGGTCTTCTCTAAGCCTTCTTCTCTTAAACCTGGAAAGACCTCACAGCCTCTCACAGCCTGTCCTTGCACATCCTGTGCTTCCATTCCCTTCATCTCACCAGCTTGAGAAGCTTTGCTGGGCCCACTCAGTGTACCAGTATCATTCGTGTGCTGGGGAGCCCAAAACTGGACGCCACACCTGAGATGCAGTCTCACAACTACAGAGAAAGATTGCTTTCCTAGACCTGGTGAGCACACTTCTGCTAATGCATCCAGGTTGTCAATTTTTGTCTGTGCTTCAAGGGTGTGCATGATTAATGTCCAGTGTTTTCATCAGAATGTGTGGTCTTTGCAGCGCAGCCAGGACGAGGGAAGAGATGAGAATCTTGACTCCATGTTTCAGAAGGCTGATTATTATATTATCATATATATTATATTAAAAATGCTAAACTAAAACTATACTAAAAGAATAGAGAGAAAGGAATCATCAGAAGGCTGGACAAGAATAGAATGGAATGAATAACAAAATCTCGTGACTCCCAGAGAGTCCGAGACCAGCTGCATCTTTTATTGGCTATTAAGTAGAAACACCTAATATGGACCAATCAAAGATGCGCCTGTTGCATTCCACAGCAGCAGATAGTAATTGTTTTTCTTTCTTTCCTGAGGCCTCTCAGCTTCTCAGGAGAAAAAATCCTGGCAAAAGGATTTTTCATAAAATATGTCGGTGACAAGAATGTTCAGACATTTTTCTGCCAAGCTGCTTTCTCTCCATCCAGGTCTCAGTGTATAGCATTGCATGGGATTATTTGCTCCCAGATGCAGGATTTTACACGTTGCTGAACTTCATGATGTTGCTGTCAGCCTGTTCCTCACACCTGTCCAGGTTCCTCCAAATAACAGTCCTGCCCTAAAGCATATCATCTGTTTCTCCTAATTTTGTATCATCTGCAAATATGTTCAAAGTGTCCTCTCTCTCATCCTCCAAGTTTTTAAGAGACATTGGACAATATTTTCCCCAGTAGTATTAAAAGTTGTTTTTTTAACTGCCAATCACTGCTCTTTAAGACCAGCAACAGTCCAGCCTGTTTTTCTCCCACTTAATTGTGCACTTATCCAGTTTACAGCTCATGAACTTGACTGTACAGTATGAGACTGCCAGAGATGCCTTGCTAAAGTCAAAGTATGTCACATGCACCATTCTCCTTCCGTGCACACAGCCAGTTCTCCCATTGCAGGGGAGACAGGTTGGTCAGGCACAACTTGCTTCTAAAGGGGCGAGTGGTACATCTGAGGTTGCTCTCTTGAAGGCTAAATTGTGAGAAGGAATGTTCTGCAAAAAGAGCAGAGGCCTTTGGTCCCCAACATTTCTGTGTGAATATAGAAGGATCACTTGTCAAAACTCAGTCCATGATACTTATGAGACAGGTCATGATAGAGGCTTATATTAATTAAAGTCTTCTGTCCCCACTCACAGATTTTTGGTAGTGATTAACCAACCCAGTGAAAGGTTAATGCTTCTACTTTAAACCACTCGATGCAGTTTCCTTCTCCCCCCATTTCCAGTTACTTATCTTGTGAGACTCACCTAGCTTCACTCTGTTACTTAGATTACCTCTTTAGTTACTGAAAAGAAGTGGGCTTTTCTAGGATATGAGTCAACTAATTTATTACTAACAGCTACCTGGTAAAAAAGAGGATCATAGTCTAAAAATAATAGTTCTTTTTACTGTATATAAAAATCTCTTAGTAGTAGATTTAGTCAAATAAATCTCACATGGAAACATTTCTTTCAAATTTCTCCAGGATATTTCTATTACAATTCAGTTATTATTAAGTGGATAGGAGGAAAGTATAAATCTGGATTTACCTCACATCTAAAATATTCCTATTTAAAGGTTCTCAAAGATTTTTGCATAGCTTATGGTACATTATATCTCACACTAATAAATATATGATTGAGCTTCCTTCTGGTGCTATTAGTTGCATTCTATTTGAAATGTCTGAACAATCTGTTTCCTTTTGCTACTGCTAGAATGAGTTGTTTAGGCATTTTGGAAACATGTCAGTTTTTTAAAGGATTCAATCTTGCCTGAGTCAAAAATAATGGAGTTTTGCTATTACCTTCAATACATGTAGGATCAGGTCTTCAGTCTTTTCATTCTAATGTGCTTCTAATTATGTTACACTTTTGTCCTTCTTCTGTGCTTTTCCTTGCAACATTAAACTTAATTTGTTAATTACCCAGCATTTTCAAATTACGAGGCAAATCTGGAACTCATTTCCTTTGCTGCTTGCTCTCTGTCCTCCCTCTTAAACAAATGGAGTGATAAGCATATGACTACTTTTTGCTAAGCTTTATGTCCTTTTATTAAAATCTAGTACACAGTGGTCCTCCCTTACAGTCTTACCAGTTTACCTTATACAAATTACTTTACTTTAGGTTTGTCCTGATTCAAAAAGACACTTAGGGTGTCAACTATCTGCAGTTGTGTTAGGAATAATAATGAATTTAATGAAACTGCTCATGATGAAAGTTTGTCTGTAATTACTATTTGGTAGTTGGGGCAGATTTCGGAATAATTTATTACAAGGATAAAGGCATTTATGAAATTCTGTAAATACTGGAATAGCCATTTACCTAATTCAAAAATGGCACATCCAAAAGAATTAAGTTTTGAATAATGAAAGTGATTTAAATGTAGAATCTCATCCTTTACATGTGTTTCTTGAAACACTGCTGAGCACCATATTTCTGCTGGGGTAGTCTCTTATGCCAGTCTGAGATTAGCTACGAAGAGTATCTTTTGAAAGATTATTCAAAGATTTATATTGAAAGAGCCAACCAAACAAACTGTTTTGTAAGAAATCAAAATCTCTTTAAAAGTTTTCTCCACTTCAGCTCTATTCATAGAGCTCTTGATACTGTCGAGGAGAATGTCAACTGTAATGCGGTTATCTGTCCAGCAGGAAGTGTACTGAGATCATAGGATCAATTTTCATAAGCAATTGAATAGCCGTCAGTCAGCAATGACGTTTTGTTTGGACATTTTAATGAACTGAATCACATACAAACAAATGATCTGTCAGAGGTTAAAAAGTCATAGTCCCCTATAGTAGTGCTAGTCTTTATACCCTTTAGTACTCCAAAGTGTTCTATCTAATTTTTATTCTGTTTTTTTCTCCTTTTTTTCATAGTATTTCTTTTTAACTGTTTTCCAAGCCTTGTCCTAAAGCCTTATTTTTCACAAGATTTTTTTTCCAAGTTTATATTTTATCAGGCACATTTAGGTCCTTTAATTTGACTGTATCTCTTGGGCATGGAACTAATAACACTAACAGTAAATAACAACTTCACCTCCAGGCAAAATTAGACCTGCAAAATGAAGGTAGCCATGCTTGGTTCCCCATAATCATCTGAGTGGTTCTTTAACTGTTACAGCTTTTTGATGCGCCACCCTGGAGGTTCAGGTCTCATATGACATTTGGAAGATTTCACAGTTTGGAGTCTTGTCTCTGCAGCAGGAGTTTCCTGATGCTCCAAGAATCCTTACTGCAAGTGCAGAGCATAAGAGCATTTAAGCTGGGGATTTGGGGCTCCTTCCTCCAAGAACAGAGAGCAGTGACAATCTGGCAGCCCTACAGCCACAAGTCTGGGATTCAAGGAATTTGGCTGCAGGGCCTTCCACATGCCAGCATCTGCCTACAGCTCTGCAGCTCAAACCTCTGCCTACCACCTGGTATCTCCTGGCTGCAGAGCATGTTCATAGTGTGCATTCACTGAGCATTTATGCTCCATGAACTAGAATAATGTTTAGTAGTATTTTTAGGAAGCTGACTTCTAACTGTGTTATGGCATGCTCCATAATTTATTGCACAAATTTTTGTAGTCTTAAGCTTTTTATAATATCAAACATGAAAAATTACAGATTTGCAATATTTTGATGTCTTTCTTCTGTCCTTTCACGACAATGCTTACCATTGTTACTTGAAGGAAAAGTTGCATTATCATTCGCTTTTATAATTTCCTGTCATTGACAGCATGTCTTAATGCAAGAGTCCTAGTTTTAAAGATGAATGTCTGATTTTGGCCATGTACAGCTATATATTGTCCATGTAATAAAAATACTTGCAATCAGGTGTCTGTACACAAGGGCTTGTAGGGTGAAAATTCAAATTTGAGCCAAAACTGCCTATTAGTCATCTTAGAGACTCATCAAAAAATGCATTTTTCCCTCCATTCAGCCTTATTTCATGTCTTTCTCACTTGCAAAATAAACCCTGTGTTATTTATGAGTTCTTGGTTATTCCCCTTTCCTCCCTTCTTTCATTACTCAGTCCATCTACAGCTTCTAGGAGTACTTACTGTAAATATGCCACCATCCTTTCAATTAAGCTGTTATGTGGTAAATGTAAACATATACACTAATTTTCATCTGCCTTTTTTCAAGTTTAATTAATATTCTAAACATGCATTCACCAATTCTAAACATGCATCAACCAACTCTTGGGTTTGCCACTAAAAATAAGGATTAAGTATTCATTTGGCATGCTTATCATACACTGACTACTGCTGTACCAGGGGAACCAGATGGAATAAAAAATGTCATACTGAATTTTTCCAAGGACTTTTTCTTTAAAGGAAAAACTGGACAATCGGAAAGGAAATAATAATAATAACAATAGAAATACTTACAGCATGGATTGGAAAATGCATTTGTCCTTGCTGCTGGAATTACCTATCCTCACATTTAAAACTACTGTTTTTGAAGGTATATGATCTTTTATGACATGAAATTTCTGAGACCTGCAGCAGTTTAGTTACTTCAATTAGCACATGGAACAATGACTAAAAGTATCAGTGTAATACAGTAAGTTCATCTTAATTGTTGTTCATCATATTTCATTCCTTTTGTAAAAATCCTCTAATTCACAATGTTCTTACCAGAATACAAATAAACCTAAAGACCAACCAACCAAAGAAAAGAAACCTTACCAAAAACCAAATCCACCACCCCAAAACATCTCCAAGTGCCCCAGTTATTAGAAGAGGTCATGGAAGTTTCTTTCCTTCTGGAAGCCTTTCGATAGTTCAAACGATCTTCTTTTTATGCCTCGGAGCTACAGTATGCAAAAGTAAGTCCTACAAAGATATAATTAGAAGTGTAGGATAATTCTAATGCTGTTTTACAACTGATGAAATCTGCTTCAGCTCTGTGTACCACCTGATTACCATGGAAACCATTCTGGCCAACAGAGTAATTCTGATCAAAAGGAATTATTATTAATCTTACCAGTCAAGGGTGGATGGAGGTCTGAACAGCCTATGTTAAATTTTCTGAGACTGAGGCTGAAAGGTTCAGTAAGAGTAAATATTAGTTCCTAGACTGCTAGAGAGCAAAAGTGCATAGTTATGAGACAACTACAACCCACTGCCCAAAATTCAGGTACTAGCAGATTGCAATATGAGCATCCAGGAGTTGGACATAAATAAAGGTAGTTTTCTGGATGGTAAGGAGCTACAAGAAAAACTGACATGAGAAAATTAACTGTCTGTTTCAAGGATAGTCAAATGATGGTTTAAAACCTAATGCTGGAAGGAAAAAGTAGTAAGAATGTTTTACACAGGTTAGTGTTTAGACAGGTAAATAGTTATACTTGCCAAAATATACTCAAGTTAGGAAAAAGGCTTCTGTTTTTCATAGAGAGACAATATCCACGGTTTTTAATAAACATTGAAATATACATATTTTACAGAGATTAGAGAGGATGTGATAGAATCTGAATTCAAGCTTCTGCTATTTGAACAAACAGCATTTGTTTTTTATAGCAAGACTGTGAAAACAAAAGAGAGGCCACCATTCTCCAAGAGTTCCCCTTCTCTTGAAACATGTACAAATTGCTGAGCATTTGGTGTTTCTGGACTTGAGAAATTTTCTACGTCACTAATTTATGTTTATAGCAGACAACACTCACATAGAATGGAGTGTTATGGTCTTGAAGGGGCCAATAAAGGTGACCTAGTCCAACCCACTGCAATGAGCTGGGATACCTTTAACTAGACCTTAAACTTGAATGCTTCCAGAGATGGAACATCCACCACCTCCCTGGGCAACCTGTGTTAGTGTTTCAGCACTCTCACTGTAAAAAAAAAAAACAAAACCAACTTTCTTTAATATAAGTTGACTAATGCCATGAAAAACATGATAGTTTTACATCAAAACTGTAGAGGTCCAATTTTCTTGTGGTTCATATTTAAAAAGATTAGAAAGAAAGCTTTTAAAAGCAGAAAATGTCACAAACTTAGAGTGAGGAAAGAATGAATGAGGAATCTATACTGAAAATAACTGTTATTGCAATAATTTTGTTCTGCTTTAGGTAGAATAAAAAAGTATTTTTACTTTTTAATCAGTAAATGTGTTATTTTACTTGTTTCTCGTTTAGTGGAAGAACAAAAATTTCACAGTTCCCAGTGAACTCACTAACAATTAAATACATAGATAATTAGCAATTATTTCTCTCAGTCAAACTGTTCTTCCAGGCTATTTCTGTATGCAGTGGGTTTAGGTACTTTCAGACAATGATTTATCTCCATCTTAAAATGGTGTTATTAACCTAAATTTCAAAGTGGCCTTTTATTTCTTTTAACTACAAAGGCAGCATGGACTGTATGTTCAATTTGATTTTTGAAGACTAACCTTGGTGAATGAATCTTGCACTTGAGAATCTTCCCAAATGACTGAGTTATTTGGTGGTTAACCACTTGTTCTCTTTGTCCCAGTTACTGTCCTGCTGACTTTTAAAAAAACACAGGCCACACTGGTATAAGTTTTCTCTGTAGAACAGATTGCAAGATTAATAACAGGCTGGGGTAGAAAGCTATTGGGAATGACAGGGAATGGATCATTTTTAGTATGGTAACATGCTAAGGCAGTGGTGACAGAAGGGTTGGTTTTAGGTTTGCTTTCTAGTTTTATTTTGTGCGTGTGTGACTGGATTAATACTGACTGTCTAAACATAGTTATTTTCCTAGATTTTGTATAAATAAAAAATGAAGGAAACATTCTGCCTACTCTAGTGATTTGGAACTGGCATGTTGGAAGCCAAAAACATGGAAGGACTCTGTACCTCATCATTGTACTTTATAATATCAGACTTTCAGTTTCCCAATGGGAAATAAAACAGGACTTCTTTCTTACTGTCTTCACCCTTGGTGGCCAATTAAAAGCTTTTTTGGTTCCAGCTGAAGACTTGGCAGGTCTACTGTTTTGGCCACAATGTGATGAGGAGTATAATGAAAGTTAAAGTTAAATTACAGTTCAACACCTGTGGCTGGCTTGGCTCTGTTTTCACATTTGACACCAAGCCAAGGCAAAGCCAGAGTGAGAATCTTCTAATGTTGTTTCTTGGCAGACAAAGTCACCTTAAATATCAGTTAATACATTTATCTTTTTGCATTTATATAGCTAGCTGCAGTGCTTTGACTTCCATCTTGCTCAAAGGGACAAACTAGGACCTTGGCATGATTCCATTACTGCAGGTGTGGCTGAAGGAGTTATTCAAATGTAAGATAAATTTACTTTCTGAATGGAAAGGATGAAGCACAGCAGGTATTGAACTTTATCATGAGGCACATTGTTGTTTTCTTGAAATCTGATTTGAACTTCTGTTTGAATGGGTATTATGGTTTTATCTCCCCCAGTAACTGAGCCCAACAGAATCACTTGCTCACTTTTCCCCCAGTGGGGTGGAGGGGAGATTTGGAAGAGTAAAAGTTAGAAAATTTGAGAGTTGAGATGAAGACTCTTTAATAAGTAAAGCAAAAGCTACATGCACAAGCAAAGCAAAACAAAACAAGTAATTAATACACTATTTCCCGTGGGCAGACAGGTGTTCAGCTCTCTCCAGGAAAGTGGGGCTCCATCATCCACAATGGTTACTTGGAAAGAGGGAGGATGTCCCTGCTTCCTTCTTCCTTCCCCAGGGTATATGCTGAGCATAATGCCATATAATCTAGAATGTCCCTTTGGTCAGCTGGGGTCAGCTGTCCTGGTTGTTACCCCTCCCAGCTCCTTGTGCACCCCTGCCCTCCTCACTGATGGAGTGAAAAGGCCTTGCCTTGGTGTAAGCACTGCTCATTGATAACACACTCTATGTTATCAACCCTGTTTTCAGCACAAAACATAGCCCTATACCATCTACTATGAAGAAAATTAACTCTGTCCAAGCCAAACCCAGCACAATGGGAAATGATTTTTCTATTCTGTGAAGTCTTTTGAGATATTTTACATTTTGTGGTCTGTGTTTAATAAAACTAAGACTTCTGAAAATCTTCAAGAGAATAACAAAACTTGTTTACCACATAACAGCCATTTTTCTGAAGACTACCTTACTTTCAGAGAATGGTTAATAAATTGTTTTTCAAAATTGACGTGAATGTGGCAAAGCAGGCACTTGGAACTGGCTCTTTGGAGTAAGTAAAACAAATCCATTTATTGACTCTTTTGGGCTGTTTCTCTCAGTCTCATTGTGGTCGTCCCTCTTTGAACTTTTTATTAAATAGGCACTTGAAGAGAATCTTTCTTCTTTATCAGGAGTGAGTACTCTAAATTCTCCCTTTTATGTAAATCAATATGCCAAAAAATGGAGTCAGGACACAGAGCGAAAAAAAGAATGGTATTTATCTTACAGACAGCATCCATGCATGAACTACCTATCTAGACTCTGATTTCAGGCTACAGAAGAGAAAGGAAGTTCTAGGCATAATTCATCTTAACCTAAAGCAGATATCTAATAGATCAAATAAATTCCATGCTAACAGCACCTATTTCTCTCCATTGATTCTGAGGGAAACTAAACTGATTCGTTTGTTGCCGACATTGTGGTTTTGCATCAAGTAGATAAGATTAATTGTACCCATGTTGTCACTATGGTCTAATGTTTTGACTATTTGTCTGAAAACAGATGAGGAGACTCAGCCCCCTTAGAAATACGGTAGTGGGACCACAAAATGTTGCTGGTTCTTCACAGAGATGTTAGATAGTGATAGAAAATGACTGGGGTAGGAAAGTGTACTATACTTGAGCAAGGTGTGGTACTGAAGGCAGGTGTTCAGAGAACATGTTTAGGAAAAGAGAGTAACTTTAATTTTTTAATCAGAGAACTACACGTAGTTCTTGAAAATGTTTCTAAATTGAAAACTATGCCATACAATTACTTACTCTCTTAACTATTACTCTGAGTTTTTTTTTAATGAATTTGTGTGTATACAAGCTGTATTAAAATAATGGTAGTAAAATTTTTGTTCATTCTTTACCTCTTTTGCTTTCGATGTTGATGAATATGTTACAGAAGTTGTATGTGAACATTAGCAGATTTATACTGTACTGTTCTTTGACTATATCAATATAAACCACTGATATTAGTAATGTACATGCATATAAGTATTTATGAATGCATATATACAAGCAAAAAATACATAGGTTATTCTTATGTATTCTTATGTAGGCATACATGTAAGTTTTCATAGCTGTTATCTGTTCTTAGAAATGAAACTTATACTACCAACCAAAAAAAAGGTTTTCATATCACAGTAAAAAGATTAGGTCAGATGTTTATTTTTCATGATTAGATAATTTTAGTCTCCATCTTAACTCTTTTCTAACTGTATCTCAGTAAATATATATTGGGAAAATTGCTTATTTTATTTCTATTTTATTTCTTGGCTTGTTGGTTTTGGTTATCTGCTGGATGGTTTGGTAGGGGATTCTGTAATAGTTTTTTTTGATCCATTGATTTCCAGGTTGCTGCTAAAAATATTATATAGTGTCTGTTGCATTTCCTACTTCAAGGCATTTTTTTTAGAAAAATAAATGTTAAGCCAAAAAATTAACAAGCCCAATCTTAACTGGAAGAAACAAGAGCACTCTAAACTTAGATAAGTAGAAAATCTGGTACATTATAATGTAAGTCATTCCTTAAGTATGTGTTGAGGTATAGTTATGCTTTCATTCATATGCACATATTATGTATTTGAAAGGGAGGGATTCATAGGTGGTTTATTATCTATAAAGATTTATCTGTCCTATTGTGACTACAGTCCAGAGGGCGGAATGCTACAGAGAAGACCTGTTAAAAAAATAACTAAAAAAAAGAAATAAATTTAGAGCTGGAACTTTAGATAATGGGTCACTGCCACAGTTTTCAAGACTGTAGTTCAATCTTCAACACTGTACTGCTATTACAGCTTCTGATAAAGAAATACTGCTGTGAAATTTTGCCTCTAGAAAAACGAAGTGCAATTCTTGCTGTTCAGAAGTTGAGAGCTGAGACCAGACTGTGCTTTAGAAAATCATAGCTGTCATTTTTTCTACTCTTGTTCCTAAAGGAAAGTAAACTATGTCAGTTGCGAATATCTGACTCATTGCCTCTTTCTGCAGTATCTCATCCGTGCTAGCCATTCCAGGGTGACAGCTGAGTAAAAGCCCTAACTGTATCTCCATCTACATGTTTTCACCTCTCTCTTTTTTGAGAAAAAGTTGCAGCCCACAGAGATACCTGTTATAAATGCCTTTGGGTTAATTTTTTCCTTTTGTGACCTGCATTTTAATACAGATAATAGCAGATAGTAGACAAGTCTGAAGATTCAAAAGGGCTTCAGATCATAACATTAATACAGTCACAGGTAAAGGGGTACCTGTGCTGAGCTTACATTTCGCTAAATAAATATTCTGTACACACTAAATGCAATAAGTATTCTACAGATAATTTTTATGTGGACACATGCCATCCCCTGTGAAATTTGTGTTGACTAAGGAATGCACCTTATGAAGCACCAGGAACTTCCTGATTGTTTAATCACTATTAGTACTGCCTAGTCAAAATAAAACTAAGCCTCTCTGAGTTCGAGAAGAGTTTGGAGAATTCTCTCAGACACATGCTGTGACTCTTGGGTCACTGGTCCTGCACAGGGCCAGGATTTGGACTTGATGTTCCTGATGGGTGACTTCCAACTCAGCATATTCTCTCATTCTGTGATACTGTGATAACTATTAGTTAAATTGCAGCGCTGATAACACTTATATACAGTTTTGTTAAAATATTGTTAATACTCAGTAACATAACAGTGAGCACAGATGCATACAAAGTTTCTCATATCCATCTGCTTTTGCTGATTTTATGGTGACCCTTGCAGTGCTCTGCTGGATCCCAAGGTAAATGAACCATTTGCATTACAGAACGACATAACACATCCTACCGATCCAGTTACAAGAACTCCCTCTTTGGCAATTTCCCCTTAACTTTCTTAAAGCACAGAGATGTGTTTCTGTGAGAACATTTGGCATCTTCTTTTGAGAAATGTTGTTTCATGTTGACTTTATGTTAATTCAACTTGGAATATTTTTCTTATCCAAATGACTAAAAGGCAGCTATAAAGCCTCGTTTCTACCCTTTGTCAGTGATTGCATCAGCTCCAATACATTCCTTAATTTTGCTACCATGCTAGTATGATGGCCAGTTATCAGAAAGCAACTAGCTGGAAATACAGGGAAAGGAGTAAATGATCAGCCCTCGATGCTACAGTCATACATATCAACAGAGGTATTACAGGAACCCAAGTTATTATTGTGGCTGCTCTGTGAAGAGAGCATGCTAAGGCTTCCCTTTGTTTGACTGTTGTAAGAAGTGCATATTACCAACGTAAATCCTCTCTATGATCTCGTGCAATGAAATATAAGCCTGTATACTTAGGAAGTTACCTAAACAGTGAGACTTTTATGTCACTGGCCTGCCTCTTGTCTTAATGATTTCATTTAAACTAATACATATGAAAGGTGCTTGACATTGTATGATCAGAGCACTTTTGAAAAAGGAAGAAACTAATCTCATGAAAGTTGTTAATAAGTCTTAAAGTATTATCAGTGTTTTGGCACATTATTCACTTTTGTATGGTATTAGGGAGAGGGGAGTTGGCTGATGTGATAAGAAACCAATTAATATGATACAGAAGCAAGCGTATGATAAGACCTTTGTTCAGAATATAGCTGGCTTTGGTAAAACCTCCCACACAGTCATTCAATAGATTCTTCATTGCAATTGTGACAGGCTGTTTTAATGTCCACCCTAGGAGAACATAGGGATGGGATTTGTTTGTTGCTATTTGTACAGCTTGGAGCATTTTTAGCAATGAAGTAGCAACTTGGAAATCATCAGATTACCTCTTTTTTTAAAAAAAAAAAACACCTCTATCGCCAGCCCACAGCTAAAACTTATGAGTAACTGAGACTTTTAATTTCATCTGAATATTCAGCTCAAACATTATCCCTTCCATTTGAAATATTACAGTTATCATCCCACTAAAATACAGATATTTTATAATTTAACCTGGAGTGAAAGAGCTTCTCTTATGAACTTCAGGATAATCTTGGGTTTGAGAAATGTGGAACTCAAGTTTAAATAATATGCATATTTATAGGCACTGAGTGTGCTTCAGTAAACACATGTGCTTGAACACATATTTTAAATACAACTCCTAAAAATTTTTATGTATTCTACAAGTTCTTATATGCATGTTCAGCACTCTAGCTTTTCCATAAATAGGAAAAAGATAATAAAAATTCATTTTTATTGGTGCTGTTGTCCTATGCAGTATGGCGTTTCAGTGATTGCTAAGTGCATCAGTACTGTTGCTACTAGAGTTTAACAGTGGTGAGACTTAAATGATTACATTGTTAGATTTCCCTTTATTTTTTAGTCTCTTTCATGGGCTGTTGCTTAACATTTCATTATATGTAATGGTTAATTTCCCCTTACTATAGATATAGTTTTGCTTGTAATTGTTAGGTCATAATGGAGTCCTGTGTCCTTAAACCATGCTATAAATCTTATGTTGAAGCAATGCTGAAACTATTTTGACCGACATTTGTAATTTTGGATTGTGATTTGCCTGGGATCTACAGAAGTTAGCTGTGCTGTGTCACTGTAAAACTATAATATGTCAGACACTACATATTTCCATTTCTGATTATTTTTTTTTCTATTAAGGCAAGCCTCTTAATGGCTGTGATAAAAAAGTGGATTTTTAAAAAGAGTTAGTTAAAGACGAAGCAAGCAGCGTAGAGCAAGTGAATAAGGAAGCCTAATTCTTTCTATCTCATAAACCTATAGGCAAGACATTAAACAAAAATGAACAGTGAAAAGTCTAAAGCTAATGAAAGAAGGTTAAAATTACTCTCCACTCACAAAGTGCATTTTTTTAAATTTCTTTCTCATCATAAGTTTGGCACCCTGTGCTGGAAAAGAGTAAGGCCAGCAGATGTTGCCTTCTAAGGCATGCTCAAATATGCTCTTAGCTTGAATCCAGAAGACACAGCTGACTTCATTTTAAAACTGGGGTAAGAAGGCGAATGCAAGATTTAAGATCTGGGTGACAGCAGTTAAAGAAAGCTAATCATATTTTTAGTTAACTGTTTTTTGAACTTGTTGCCAAAAGGAAGTTGTTAAACACTCATTTGCTTTTTCAAAGTGGAGAATTAAAGCCTTCACCAATGTGCTTCTTTTTTTACTTCTCTCCTAATGAATGAGATGAATTTGCCCTTTCTGAAATAGATAGTGAACTCAGGAGCTTTGAGATTGGAGCATTGCTATATGTATTTTAATTCTATTTTCGTTATATTACCTTAAATAATGTTTTGCAATTTATTTAATTATTTTCAGTAAACTATGTTATATTCTAAACATCACCAAGCCTGTAATTGTTTCAGGCAGAAATAATAAACAGTAAGTTGTTGACATTCCCTGAAACACCAAAAAATTCAGCTGATACTTAATGGATTTCTCTATCCTTTCCTTAAGAGGCAGTTTCTAATTTAATTCCTTCTCTGGCAAAGGGTTTTTAATTGAAGCATAAATTCAGGGATCTAAAGGTTAAGAATATAGCTCTTTGCTATTCTATTTATTCATCTGGGGTCATGAAAGTTCATCCTGAGATACCAATCCCTTTCTAAGACAAAAAATAGAGAATGCAGTAAACAGAATGAATTCTTTTCTCTATGAAAATATCAAACACATTAAGTAATGTTATTCACTACATTAAAAAATTTGATAGATGCTATGAGCAGGGCCTCTCAAATAATCAAAATACATAACTATTGTCATAATAAATCTGCAAAATGTGAAAAGCTTATCTAAATTAAATTCTTCCTTGGACCTTCCAAAAAGCTGTACCCTTGTTGCTGGGGATATTCTTTAAAAAAAAGTTTCCTTGATGAATGTTTACATTATTTAGCTCACAAGCTGCTTAATACTATTATCCAACAATATAATTGCTAATTCTTATTGCTATAAAGGTATTTCACCCTGGATTGTCTCAAAGTCATTTACTCATTTCAGTTATTGTGTTTCATAGTGTTCTAAATTTCTAAGCATGAAGCGTATTGGGAAAAAAAAGTACTAGCTGGGACTGATGAAGTTGTAAGAGAAATCCGTAAGAGAAAATAGTAATGTCTGGATGACTTTGAATCCTTTCAATCACTGATGCTATAATTATCACTGTGATTTTTTGTGATTCCTATGAAACACATAAATTTTATATTACATTTAAAAATGGCTACTTTTAACTGTGGTTAGTGTTCCTCTGTCATGTCTTCATGCAAAAGGTGACAGTCAAGAACATTCTGGATATAAATGAGGGATTTGGTGTTTTTAAGGGAACAGGCTTAAAGAGTCATCATTCTTAAAATGATGACCAAGAGCAGGAGTGCTGAAATCAGTCGTGGAGTGAAGGTGTTTCACACCATTCTTGATCCCATGCTGCTGCTGCCAGCAGAACCCAGGATAAACTTTTGAGGGGTGAACCCAAAGAATACATATAAAATAGAAACACTTAAAGGTACCTATGCACACCGAGAAAACACTAAGTCCTTTAGATTTGGTTCCCATATCTAAGAGAGGAGTGAAAGCTCCTGGTGTAATCAGTGATTGCTTAGTCACAGTAACTAAGTATCTAATGCTTGGTTTAGCTGCTCACACAAATGTGCATGATACTATATATCATAAAATTTGCTGAGGTCAAGCAAGACAGATAGCTCTGCCAGCTTTCATAGTAACTTTGATGAATTCTACTAAAATAAAAAGTTTAAAAATCACACTTTGGTTTATTCATTGCTTAATACTCTGTTGCTTAGCAGTAATCAATTTCCACACTGACATAAAGCCCTTGGCTTTTACTCCCTAATTTATTCTCTTAGGAGCCACATAAGCGCCCTGCAAAGCTAAAAGTTCATTTCATCTTTCTTTAATTGCACATTAATTTCATGTAACTTTTACAAGAACATCATTGAAAAGCAAGATAATTTGACCTATTCTTTTATAATTGAAGAACTACAAAAGCAGGGGAAAAAAAAATTGCTGAAATTCTCCTTCTATTAATGAATTAGGCTTTTAATTGATTACACATTTAACTTTCCGTTTAAAACTATGATAATTATAGGTTAGCTTTTCAATTTAGTTGGTAATCTGTTAATTCTTATTTAATAAATGTGTTAATTAAAATAAATAGGCTTTATCTTTATTTCTGTGTGACAGCTATCAAGTTAAATTTAAAACTATGCAGTGCAATATCAGAGAACACTCATAATATATCATTCCATGTGTAGTTTTGAGCCATCAGAAAGAAAGGCTAGCAGGCATAATTGCTAAGAGTAAAATATTTAAATGCAGTTCTTTCAGTAATTTATTAATCTGTAAAAATTTAACCTGAAAACTTATTTTTACTTGTTACAGTTTTTCTGTGTCTCCAGAGTTTTTCCTTGCCTGCTCACCTCACAAAAATTATAACCTCAGTTTAAATTCATCTTCTTTTAAAATATGAAAGGAGATGAAAAGTTTGCAAAATACAGCCTTAATACCCCTGCTTAAAATCACAGCTGTACTGGTTTTGAAAGGAAATACCCAATAAAATCTTCTGCTTTAAATAATTTACCTGTTAGTAACTTTTCATATTGTATATGTGCACTAGACCAGGCTGGGATGGAGTTAATTTTCTTTGTAGCAGCTCCTATAATGCTCTCTTAAAGATTTCTGACCAAAACAGTAATCATAAGACACTAATAATCTATATTTTGCTAAGTACTGTTTTCAAAGGCATCTCTGCTTTTCACTCTGCTCCCTTTTCCCCACCTCCCCCCAGTGAATAGATTGGTCACTGCTCAATAGGTTGTAAGTTGAAAAATCTGTGCAGATCACCTGAACTAACCAAAGGGATTCTCCATACCATGCAACATCATGCTCAGCAATAAAAAGGGAGAGATGAAGTTTTAGGAGGTTAGTCATCTTTTTCCTCAGGGGCGGCCAAACATTTATCTACCCTTTGAACACAGTGAGTGAATGAGTGAGTGAGTGCTGTTGCAGAATTTTTGTTTTCTTTTTTTTTTTTTGTCCTCTCTCTTCTTCTACTTATTAAATAATACCTTCTGTATTCCTCTTTTGCTTAATGATTTTTTTTTAAATCTTGATATAAAGGACTTACTTTTATATTTTCCTTTCCTCCTCTTCTATCCATATGAAGGGTGGATGGAGGAAGTGAATCAGAAGATGTGTGGTGCTTAGCTGCCTACCAGGATTAACCCACAACAGTAGGACAACTTCTATTTCTTTCTTCTTTTCCCAAGAAAAAAATAACTCATGGCTATATGTTCACATCTGCTTGGATCACCATGATTAGAAGCAGAGAAGAAATACAGTATGTAATAATTCCTTTATAATTTTTTCAGTAAACATGAAAAAACATCTGTCCAACTCACCTTGTGATCAGTTTTTTAAAGAAGATTTGAGACACTTCCTTGATTAAATTACAGGAAACAGACTATAGACTACATAGCATTGTGCAGATTTGTTCTAATCATGATAAGCACCTCTGAAGGTGAACATGTGAGATGTGTGTGAAGGAAAAGTCATGCTTAGTGATGGACTTCTAAAAAGAATCAAGAGGAATAGTAACGACAGAAGACGTGAAGTACATTTCTTTACCAAGCTTGCTAACAAGATCACACATCTAGCCAAGACTTCAAAGTCTTGGCAGTTCCAAGACTCCATAAGATTCAGGCTTGTTCTTGGTTCTTGGTTGCTCCCATATCTAATTCATAATTCTTCTTCTTCTAAACCTCTTAATGCTTTTTTCCTACCCAAACTGTTTATTTCAGTTTGCAGCAATGCCTTACCATTTTCCCATCAACAGAATAATTGTTGCAATTAATTAAAACGCCTTTTTGAGATTTGAACTTCATATGTGTTTAACCACAACATGCTATTTGAACTATTAAGTCCATGTGAAAGCTGATGGACTACAGATGCTCTTGTCTGGTGTCCTTGTGTGCTGAAATCTCTTTGGTGTACATCTGTCCAAGTTGCTGAGAACTGTGAATAACATTTTCAGTACTGCTTTTCCCCAGTGTTAGGTGGAGCTGTGCACATGATGGAGTAAGTATCAGGCAACAGAGCACAGGTAAGAGATGACAGAAGCCATTTTGAGCCTGTTATATTGAAGGAAAAAAAACATGCATTAGAATATCAACTGTATGCAATAGTGTTTTTTCTTCTGGAAGATGTATCTGAAACAACAAAACAGAAAAAAACAATTAGCTAACAAAAGCCAAACAAACAAATGAAAAAAAAAAAAAAAAACGAACAAAAATGGCAACCCCCCCCCCCCCCCCCCAAAACCCACATTCTAAATTAATCACCAATCCTCGTTCATTCTTTTCAGCACACTTTCATTTAAGGTAACCCCCACCATGGAATGGAAACAAGAACACTTATTAACATTACTTTTTAACAGTATTTTTAATTTCACAGAATTATTCATTTTAAGTCACAAATTTACCATATCCAGGATACATTATTTATTTCCAGCATCTAGGTTCCATATACTTTTTTTACATTAATTTGTATTAAATTTCTAAAATATATTTAGAAAAATAGATGGCACCAAATGTTTTCTTTGACACCAAGTTAATGTTTTACACATGTAAAAATTATCTGGACCAAATAAAGACACAAATGTGGTTTAACCACAAACTTCCCCCACCCCAGTGGAATGGGAAGGAGAATCAAAGTAAAACTTTTTTGTTGAGATAAGAACAGTTCAATAATTGAAAATAAATCAAAATACAATAATTATGTTAAATAATAATAATGATAACAAAAATAGATAAAGAAGTGATGGACAGTGAAATTGCTCACAAACTGCTGAATGATGTCAGAGCTGCCCATCCCAAACCCAGACTGGCTATCCTTCTGGGCAACTCTCCCCAGTTCATAGAGTGGACATGATGTTATGTGGTGTGGAATATCCCTTTGGTCAGTTCAGGTCACCTGTCCCAGCTGTGTTTCCTCCCAGTTTCTTTTGCATTCCTCCTCACTGGCAGAGCATGAGACAAGAAAACAGTCCTTGACTGAGTATAAACACTACTTAGCAAAAACTGAAACATCAGTGTGTCATCGAGACCATTCTCATTCTGAATCCAAACCACAACACTGTAACAGCCCCTGAGAAGAAATTAAATCTACCTTAACTTCAACCAAGACACAAACATTGAAATCTGATTTGAGATTAAAGAGTAAAGTACTTGTTTGCGAGTGTACACAAAGAGCGTAACAAATCAAATTTTCTTTCAGTTAACAGTATTTAGAGTATTAACAGTATTTAACAGTATTTAGACTACTTAAGCATAAGGTTTGGGGACAACTATTTTCCTGGTCTTCCAATGTGACCTTGTTGCTGAGAAGTGATCATAATGTGTTATTTCAAAGGATAAAAAAATTAGTTCTTGCTATATTCTGATAGTGAACCATGAGAGAAGTGGTGAAGAAAATATTGCTTTGAAGGCAGTGTAACCCCACAGGTTTAGTAGAAAGAAAGCAAACCTCATCTATCATCTTTATGAAAAGTCCCTAAATACGGTCTTTGACGATCCTAGCTAGCACAATGGTATTGTGCTGTTAGTTATTAGCTGTTTGTACCAGGCCTTTACAGGCTCTGGAGTCTGTAAATAAGCTTTGCTCTCATACTAACACAGCATAGTTACAGTCCAGGCAGTTGTGTTACCTTTATGGTTGTGTGATAATGACTTGGTCCATGGTTGCTTTCATTTGATCCCTGTTCCATGGAATTTCTTATCACTATAACCAAGAAAGTGCATTTGAAATTACAGTTTCTGCAAAAGAATGTGCAACACTTAAAAGTTGGTTAGATCTGTTTAATAGCCTATTCAACACAAAAGATTTAGTCGTTACTAGGAGCATAAATTCATAGCATTGCACAATCTGTTTTTTGTTTATTTAATCCTATCATTTTAATCTGTACACTCGTGGGACATGATGTTCATTAAATTCAATGAAATACTGCTCTTGTAAGTGTCAGAGGAATTTTGTGATTGTCGTTTTTTAATAAAAAAATTCAGATACATTAATCAGGACTTCAGTGGATTCAGATTTCCCTTTTGTTTCATTCAAAAAATTGTTGTAATGTAATTGAAGTAATGGCTCATCTATAAACTTTTATCCACAAATAAAGAAAATTGTTTTATTCTTAATGGTTGTTCTTAAACAGCTTATGTTTCTATAGTCATTCTTTACCACTTCTCAGAAAAAAAATAAAAAAAAAAATTTAAAAAAAATAACTTTTTTTCCAAAGATAGCAACTTCATAAGAAATAGACATGCTCCAAAAATGTTACTTTAAAACAATGAAATTTGTGGTTATCATCTAGCTGGTGTTGGTAAATAGTTCAATTCTGGTGCATAACAAGCTAATGTAAAATTGGACTCTCAGTAATATTTCAATGAGATGCTACAAAAATAAGTTAATTCTTGAGATGTTAAAAACATAAGCAGATGGAAATGGAAATGGAAATTAATGGTATCTCTCCCATCTCTGGTATTTTTTTTTAGACCTGCTTTACAAACAAATTGTAAAACCTAGGGGCAAGTGAGCTGTGTCTGTGATATTATCTGTGTGATAATAATGCTAAAAACCATCAGATTGGACAGCGCCTCAGCCCCTTGCAGAACCATGTCACACATTGCAAGTAATGATTTATCTAGCCTTTGCAATAGCATCTACAGTAATAGTGCCTTGACCAAATGCCCTTAAAGAGCTTATTTCTGCAACAAATTGATCTTTACGTTAATACCCTTTTCTTATTTACTTCTTCCACTTTTCTGTTCTTTGCTTTTGGCCAATGCCCCATCCTTGTAATTTTCTAGACTAAATAAATCCCTTCTTTCTTTTATATAGTATTACCCTGTAGGTACTTGAAGAGACTGATCATGTCCCTAGTGTTTTCTGTTTGGTAGATGGCACTAGATCATTTAGTGTTCTTCATAGGGTTTATTTTCTGGTGGTTGTGTTTCATTTTGTTATTGATTCTTGTAGTCCTGTAGTTTGTTCTGTCCAACTTATTATCTGTGAGAAATAGCATTGCAGACACTGGGCAACAGGCTCACAGTGAAGACTTGCAGCTTCCCTGCCCAAAGTAGAGAAGTAAAAGTGCTTCTGTTGCTGCTGAATGTGGTCACTGTCCTCACTGTCCTGGGGGTGCTGGTGCCATAAGAGGTGGCTCCTTGGGGTATCCACATAGTGCGGTCCTTATTGGTGGGAGAGGCACAAAACCAAGTAGAACTTGAGGCTCCATTTTGACTTGGACAATTGTTTTGTGATCTTTGCCATAGTCTACACTGAGACATGACATGAAAGCTGTCCCATAGAAGGTGTAGACATTGAGGAACAGCAAGGGAAAGGTTTAGTTGGGTTGTTCTTACTGCAAAATGCCAGACAGCTTTTGTTTGCAGATTCAGATTATCAGACGGTTACACTCTGTAAGTGTCTGATAATCAGACTTTCATCTTTTTAATTCTGTTCTGATGTTCTTCCATTACAGCTAGCTATGCATCCAACTGTATACATACACTTATGGTAAGTCAGGACAATAATTTTTATTTGGGCTGCTTCTGAGGGTAAAAATTTATGTCTTATCATGTTTTAGCATTCCTTTAGTGATGAGGCTTTCACTGCTCCTAAAAGTGAACGGGCCAGGAGAAACCAGGGCTGATTATACTTCATACTCCCCTCATGTGATAGCTTTATAGGTCCCTTGAGGATCAGATGAATAAGTTTACACCTTCTCTTTGTGTGCACATATGTGCTTATAGACAAACTCATGTATCATTAAAATGTAGTATTTGGTGGAATTGCCTCAAGTTGTCTTAGAAATCTCATCTGCAGAGCAATATAGTAGACTTTGTCTCTTTATATGCCTTTTCTGTTTTTTGCTTTTTTTTTTTTTTATGTTTTTCTAAGTGTGTGCAGCTGAGGTGTGGAGTATAGTGATGTTGAATATAGGCATGAATATTTACATCCAAACAGAAAATGTCCAGAATTTCAAGGAGATGGAAGTCTTTCATGATACCATTACAAATAGAGCAGGTAGCAGAAATCTTGTTTCAGCTGCTACACTTTGTAGTGCTGCTTTCACCTTGGATTCATTTCTAGGAGTTGGCTGCACCTGCACTCACCCCAAGGGGCTGATCCCATGCCAAGCAGTGCAGAATGGCTCATGTGCAAGACGTCACTCATGGCTACCAGACTTACCATGCTACAGAGCACAGAGTTCTGGCTCTCTATAATGCCTATGCCACCCTAAGACAAAGGAATAATTTTTGTGTGCTTTCTCAGGTCAGGGATGTTGGAAATACAGTGTACTGAAGTCCTCAGCATGAAAATTTTAAAGCACAAAAGGGAGCGTGAGGTTGGCCTCTCCTTAAGAGGGTCCTGAGGGCAGGCAGGAGTATTTGCAGGCAGACTACCTGTAGAAAGTGTGTTAGAGGATTGTGCAGGGCAAAGAAAAAGAATCTGATATAGTCATGTATTTAGAAATGATCCCTGGACAAAGCTCTGCTCAGAACCATACACAGATTTTCTTTTGGAAACAATGGGTTTAGAGAGATTTGTGTGACCATAAAAATTAGGGAAGGAGGATATGAGGAGTAAACTCTGCAACGAAGCTATTTAGCTTACATAAAGGTGTTTGTTGAGTATGGTTTAAGCCGTTATTCTTCACTCCTTATCTCATAAAATTGTATTCCATAGTTTTCTCATTTGTAGATTGGTTGCAAAGCATAGTTTCACAAGTATCAAATTGTTTCACCATGCAGATAAGGCAACAATGTATTTTGTCCTGGCTATCTCTGAATAGAGATATTTAATGATCTGACAGCCTTGTTCAAATGAAGAATCCATTACTTTAACAGCAGATACAGAATTCCAGAGAAAAATAATATTTTAAACAAAAAGTGATCTATGTGTGGGTGTGCCTCACTCAGCATTTATTATCTTTATGGCAACTCAAACAATTTAAGAGATACTTCTTCCTACTCCATTGTGTCAGCCTGGTTCTTTTGAAGAATGTGCGTTCTCTGCAGAAAAAGCAGCCATTAATCCCACCATAGTTCTTGCATTTTTATGTATTTTGCATACAACTCAGCACAGATTTAAAATAAGTTTATGAGGCTAGTATTAGGAAGAATTATGTTGATCATTTCATCATTGTCTCTTGCAAATCTTTAGCTGCTTACTTTTGCATGTTTGATCTTGAATCATTCATTTGCTTTCTACTTGTGATATAATTTAATACAGCAGAACTTTATTGGGACAGTTTAAATGTTATAATAATATGTACATATTATGTATATATAGAAACTCATTTGTTTTTATTGCTTGCTGATATTTTGGGGTTCTTGTTGAGGTTGAGTGTGGGGAAAGATATCTTAAACATCTGTTTTCTATTTCATTATAAGAATCATACCAAGGGCAAAGTGAATCTTCTATTAGAATATTTCTGGCTGTGTATTTGTGCACTTCACACTCATCTCATCTGCCCAGTGTCTAAAGAAACTCTCTGTAACCAAAGTTGTCAGACATGATAAAAAAGATGAAAATAAAAAATGTAAAAGATGGCAAAAGTCATTCCTATGGGAACCAGTTTTCCAAGTTCCATGGATTCTTCTAGTTCATCAGATATACATACCTGAGGTAATGCATCAGTTTGTCTGTCCAGCATTACTCAGTGTTGCAGATCAGAAGAAAACTTCTTAGTCTGAAGTAGTATGCAAATTGGATGGAGACTTGGGATGATGTAAAGATACATTCCTCAGCAGTGAAATGTGCACTCACTGATATCAGTTGAGGGCTTTCTTAGAAAATAAAGAAAGAATATGACCTGTGATTTAATCTAAAAATATTGAAATTTTTTAGACTAATAGAATAATTCAGGTTGGAAAAGTTACGGAGTTCAACACGAGACCAAACATCACCATGCCAACTAGTCCTTAGCACTAAGTACCACATCCTGGGGTTTCTTGAATACTTCCATGCATGGTGAGTCCACCACTTCCCTGTACAGCCCATTCCAATGCCTAACCACCCTCTCAATGAAGAAATTCTCCCTGATGTCCAACTTGAACTTCCGCTGGTAAGTTTAAGACTGTATCCTCTTGACCTATGTTGTGTTGCCTGGCAGAAGAGATCAACCTCCACCTGGCTATGCCCTCCTTTCAGGGGGCTGTAGAGACCAATAAGGTCTCCTTTGAGTCTCCTCCTTTCCAGGCTTAACACACCCAGCTCCCTGAGCTGCTCCTCATAGGACTCACTCTCTAAACCCTTTTCTAGACAAGCTCCAGCACCTCAAGGTACTTTTTGAGTTGAGAATCCCAGAACTGCACCCATTACTTTACTCAGGTTTGACCAGTGGTGAGTGCAGAGGAACAATCACTTCCCTGGTCCTGCTAGCCACATTATTTTTTACACAGATCAGGACTTCCTTGATGTTTTTAGCTACCTGGTCACACTGCTGGCTCATAACCAGCCAGTTCTATCTAATATGGTATCTATTTTTTCTCAATATTTAAATATTTATCATGAATTTGATTATTCATGAAAAATTACTGAAAACTTAGGAAAAACTAGTTCTATCAGACTACAGGGAAATATCAGAAAGGTTGGAAAGTATTGTTAATTTCAACATAGCCCAGTCAAAAATATTCTATCCTAAGACAAAAAGAAAACCAAACTGGATTTTATTTTTCTTCTTCTACACACTTCTTTTCCATTAATTTTCTTCTCACTGAGACCCATCTTTTCTTCTTCCTCAGAGGAACTTCTTGGTCTAACTTCCTGCTAGCTACAGAAGTCAAAAGTAATGACCACTTTAAAGTTTTATATATTGGTTTCAAGCTCAACAGATCAAATAAATTAATGAGTACTATGGATCTCCTCTCTTTGACTTACTGCTTGGGGCCATCTTCAGACAAAAAAAAAAAAAAAAAAAAAAGGTTTTGCTTCCTTACTGGAAAGATTCTTTTAAAACCAAAAATAATAGAAAGATGATAAGAGTAATTCTGAATGTTTCAAGAAAATGACAAAACTTTTCAATTGACATCAGCAAAGACCAGGTTCACTCTCCGTTCTTTGTGAGGATTTAACAAAGCATGAAGATAACAAGCTACAGGAAACAGGCCTGGGCTGTCTTCTTGCTTCTATTTGTTGCCTGTACATTCCCATGTCCCAGCTGGGAAATTGCAGCTATAACTGTTGTGCTTTCTTATCCATAAGATATCTGTAGTGAGAATACTGATTCAGCAGTGCTTTAACACTTATGAATGTCTCTCTCCCACTGACTTAGAATTTTTATAGGTTCTTCATTGTGACTTGAAATTTGAGCAGATGTGCAGAAAAAAAAATACACCATTACTACATTCTGAGGGATTTTTCACGTCACTGTATTCTAAACTGTTTAACTAGGTGGCTTTCTCTTTTTCTTAAAAAATAAAAAGAAGAAAAAAGAGACCATAAAGTGTAAGCATAGAAAATCTGTCATATCTATAGTAATATATCTGATATATCTATTATTGCAGCCTGTAAAACTGGAGTCTTATATATATATATTTCCTTTCAAGGGATTTGTAGAGGTTCTACACCCAAGACATAAGATAAATAAAACAGGGTGAAAGTCATCTTTGGACTAAGTATGCCATGAACTCTGGAGAGTTACATATGTCCTTATCACAAGGTTTAAACACAAAAGGAAATTATAATTAAAGAACTGTAAATATACATAGTACTTTAGTCACAAATAGTAAGTCAAGGTTACCTTCTCCAGTCAACATTTCATGTATCAGGAGACTTAGTTACAAAAGTGAGTTTCCCCTTTCAGATGACTAAAGGCAGCACAAAATTATACATTTCCAATGTTCGTTCCTTCTAACTTCCTTTACAACCAACTTAGTGAAAAAAGGAATTCTTTAAAAGGTTTCAAACATTTCCAAGATAAAGAGAGATGCACTACATTTGGATATATAGAATCATGTCTAGTTTTACATGTTTCTGAGAAGTGCATCAGTGCAACTGAAATGGGACTGAATGATGCCTGGAAAAAAACTATAGATTGGTTATAGCAAGGTTATAAAAATAGAATGGGGAATCTATTTGTCTATAACATATTCAATAAAGCTGTAAAATTAAAACTATATATTCAAGTGCTATAGACTGAAATGCCAAAACAGCATGTCGATTTTTTAAGTACGTTCAGTAGAATGTTAAGTTTATTAACATGTTTGTAGAGGTTTTCCATCATTAACAGTGGCATATTCACTAATCTCTTCTTACCTGTTTCAGATGTATATTCTTTGTATATAGCTATCTACAATAGCCTATCACTATTTATATCTGTCTGAATATATAGCACTGAATGCCCAAATCTTCCATTAGACATACCTGAGCAGCTCCCTTAAGCTGATGAGTGAAGTGTGAAGTGTGAAAGCTCTTCCTTGAAATTCTTGTAGAAAGTTAAGATTAAAATTGTTGAACTCAATGAGACTTCCAGAGTGTATCAAAATGATCATATGATGCTAGGCTTGACAAGTCTTTTTATTTCATCAGAATCCCTATAGTCAGCATTTGGTAATGTTCATGACGGTTGAACAGAATTTTGAGGAGTTTCTTGTCGCCCCTCATACTGCAAGTGTTAACCAGCTGTAAGTTTAAAAATATGGCTTTGTGAGAGTTAATTCTTACAGCAAAAAAAGGATAAACATGAAAATCTAATCCCATGTGTTCCGAAATATATGTCTTTGTGCATGTAGTGACTATTGCAGAAGAGGAGCTACTGTATATTTTTTATTTGATATCAAATGACTGTGATTGGGAGAAATGATGGAATACAGCTATTTTTACTCTTGTTTTCCACTGAAGTACTTCAGTTGTCCTTCACTTACACCTCCTCATCACACCCACAACACGCATTCATTATATCACGCTTTATTGTTTAGTCATTCATTTAACAAAGGTTTTAAGTCAAAAAAGTTTAATTTATCAGTTGTGTAGGATTGCCTTCCTCCTCCTTCTTTAAAGTAGGATTTGATACTTCTTGTGCAGTGATGTGAAGGTAAAAACTGAAGTGTTGTTTTATGCATTTCCTTAGGCTCTCCTTCTACACCAAGATTTTTTTTTTTAAATAATTAGAAACATAAACCTTTAAAGGGCTCTGTAGTGGAATAGTGTTACCTCATTTCCTGTGGAAGCAAACAAATTTGTGGTACTTAAAAATTAATTTCAGTTTCATTGGTCAAGAAGTATCTAAAGGACTGTAGTCAGATTTGTATGAAATAAAAAATGTGAAGTAGGTGACAAATAGGAGGATAATAAATCTAAACATAATCTTAAAAGTCAAAATCTTGTGTATGTATATGCTCTGTACTTCTTGAGGGATTTTAGTTGTGAGATTTTTTGTTTACTTAGGTTGCAGGGAAAAGAAATAATGTGTAAGTATATAGGAATGATGATAAAACATTTTGGTCTTGAAAGTTTCAAGCAAAAGTAAAAAGAGCAAGTTTATTAGAAAAACTGTTTAAAATTTCCTACAGCATTTCACAAACTTTGCTCTGGTGCTCTTGCTTTCAATTTATCATCTAAACATTTTTTTTTTTTTTTTTCTCATATCCAGCTATTGAGAGAAAAAGATCACAGTAGTTCACTTAGCAGGTTTGTAAGGGTGTTTTTTCTTTCCTCAGGCTATCAACACCCCACTGTATTGTTCAGCATTTCAAACATAAATTTTGCTTCCTCTGCTGTTCTGTTACATTTCTCACACGTCCTCACTGATTTGCTCTTTCAAGCTCTCAGTTCTCAAGAATTCTCAAGCATTTTGCCCAGAAATATGGGGCTGCACCAGATCTTTTCCACTGCTTAGGATGAGTAACTGAAGGCCTCCTAATTTATTTATCTAAAATTAAGTAGTGATCAGGGTTCTGTTGCCTGAAATTTTGCATGTTTCTATGGTCTTTTTGCTTTTTCTTTTAATACTACTGAGTTGTGCAGTGAATGTAGCAAGTCATAAACAAAGTCATAAACATTTTTACTATTGCTTGTGAACAACTGTATCCTCTATCATACATTTACACAGGAATAAATAAATTATTTACACAAAAGAAGTCCTGCAGCATGGTTCATCCATGTGTAATCTTGGACTGTGTCCCTATGGAGCAGACTGGATCTGTCCACTCCCCACGTTGTTGACCTGTGGGTTTCCTTAGAGCCACATCTGGTGCGCCTGTACAAGGCATTAGTAACAGCTCAGGATGTTTTGAACTGATCTGAAGGTGTTGCAAACCATCAAAGAAGACTTTTGTAGCATGAAACAAAGGATGCATGTTGAATTTCAGGTGGGCATGCCTGGTCCTCAAGAAGGCTAAGGCTATTTTAGGATACCAGTGTAAACCTGCTGGAGAAGTGCTGATGAGGGAGCAGCACAGGGCACAACTGTGGTGACATTCATGTTAATTTTACATGGGGACCCTGACATGAACAGCCCTGTCTGCTTCCAAATTCATAGTCCTTGCTCAGTGAGTTCCTTGCCCTGCAACCCCCAAACACACACTTGAGTTTTTTTGAACCAATAATATTTTCCTGTCTCTCACTGGGATTGAGTCCTGCTGAGAGCTGGTTAGAATGCTGCAGACACTTCTGCAGTTGTGATGGCTAGTGCTCCAGTTTGCTCCCTAATCTCATTTATTTAACAGTACAGATATACTCTGTGTTTACTTCTTCTTATCTGTGTATTCTTATAGCAATGTTGAACAATTGCATCACTATTTTTATGGCTGATCCAATCTTTGGCATTTAACTGACTTTTTTTCTACATTCTGTATGAAGATATATCTATAAATACGCACACACGTGAATCCAGATAAAACTGTTTTCAGTATTTTCAGATATCTTTCAGGGAAATAAAATTTGCCTCATTCTCAGCATGTAGAAGTATACCAGCATTTCTTTGTACTAGTTACTTGCTTTTTTTCCTTTCACTTAAAATTTCCCCCATCAGCTCCAGAAACTTTTGAAGTACTTGCCTAACCCTGTAATATTTGTTTGGACTGCTTCCTGACTTCAGTCATCAGGTTTTATAAACCATAAAGCAGAGACTTTATAAACCACAAAGCTAACTACAGTACTGGGTTTATCTTGGCAAAAAGAGCCTTAATGCTCTAACAATTTTTCCTTTATAAGCAATGTCCCTATTGCACTGTGGATGCCAAAAGCATCACATGCTTCTTTTTCTTAATCTCTTTAGTAGGCCCTAAATTTTAGTTGTGATTTATAGCTTCTCAGTAACTAGTTTCTAGTTTCATACTCAGCAGTATCACGGTCCTCAAGTTGCTGACCTGCTCAGCAAGCTGTTAAGGTGAAAATTGTGGCACCTGGCTGGTTTCCAGGCATGCCTGGACCTCCATTATTCTGGAATCCCAGTGCTCAGTTATTTCAAACTAAAACAACTTTTCAAAAACATTTAAATAATAACTACAAAAAAAAAAAAAAAAAAAAAAAAGAAAAGAGCTAACTTAATAATATTAAAAAAAAACAACCTAGTGAATGGTTAAGTATATTACCAGAGTTTAGTATACTGGTAATCAAAGCATCCTTGGTATCCTTGTCTCACCAAAGTCAAAGCTGACTTGAAGAAAAACACGTGAATAATCTGTTTTTTGAAAAGCCAACTTTGCCATTCGTAGTTTTGACCTTTCTATTTTTAGTATTAATGTAACTTAGAAATAAAATAGCAATTTTCGAATAGTACTTTACAACTCCATTACAGGGAGAACACTAAGGAAAAATGCCTTCTCCTCATTACTGCTTTTTGATTCCCTTTTACCTGATCAGGGCCTAAAGTTGAAATTAATACTGATTGCCCAGATGTACTGAGTTTGGTCTCCTCAAAAGAGATGGTATGTGTAAAAATGCTTGTTATTTACTGAATATCTACTTTATTGCTTCATCTCTACCCAGCTGGCTCTAGGAAAACCCTTCACCCAGGAGTTTTCTATTTCTCCTGGTCTCCCTGGTCTCCATGAAATGACCATGAAGGACCCTAACTTGTTCCCAGATAGACAGCTCTGTAGCATAGATAGGTGAAGTCATTTGACAGAAATCCTACCCCTTCAGCTTGCTAGAGCCTTAAATCTATCCTTGTAAAATGTTGATTAATTTGTGAAAAAACACTGGTATGAATTTAGCATTCAAATGGCTTTAAAAATCTCAGCATAGTAGCTGAAAGTTTCAAAAATAATACACAGTTTTAACATTATTTTAAAGATTTATGTAAGTAGTTTACTTAGTTAATAGAAACTAAGCTGAGATTAATATTTACTGGCAGCAGTTGCAGCAGCGTCAATGAAGCTGCTTTTTCTACTGCCAGATCTAGACAACTTAGTGGCTTCTTACAAGGACTTGTTAGACAGCTATTTGTTTGTGAGTCTCCCTCCCAGAAGCCACAGTAGCAGGCATTGCCTGCCTCTTGTGCCCGTTACTCTTTACTGCAACACCATCTTTCCCATAGGTGAACCAACTGGACTAGTAAGGGGAAAGCTCAGCTTCTAGTTTGTTCTTGCCTGTTTCTCCCTCTTTTTGTGTTTCCTTTTTGGGGGGGTCATCTGTATTTGGTTTCCTTGTTGGTTTTGTTTTTTTCCTTAACCATGCCCTTTTTAAATCAAATAATTTCTCTCCATTACACAAAGGACAATTAACTACATTAAAAGACTTTTCATGCCAAACCAGTGCATAATTTGGGGTTTTTTATGAACTTGACCACAGCAATCAGCAGTCACTAGAGATTATAGGGTTTTTAAATGTCAAAAGCACGAACTCAAGAATTGCATGAATGACCCTTTGTATGATAAAGTTTTTTGAAGGTTTTCTTGTGGTTCATTGTTTATTTTCCACTGCAAATAAGGAAAAATTGCTTACTGTCCTGAAAAATAATAGTTGTGAATGCTAGCATATAAACTGCAATATATGGTCAGAAGGTTCAGATAAGTAAAGTTCTGCTCTGACAGCCAATAAATGCAAATATTGTAAGCTTCTGTTTTATTTCTAAATATCAGCAGGAATCTTGTTAGAGATTCAACCCAAACTGTTTTCCTGAAATTAGTCAAGCTAAATCTTTCATGTAAAAATCAGCTATGACTCTAGGGAGTTTACTTTATTACTTTGGAATGAGGCACAATGAAAATAGATTTTTTTTCCTGTGAAATTGGTAAGTTATAATGAAATGGTTAAGGCTGTGAGGTGTGGCAAATCCTGAACTACCTTTTTCTGAGATTGGGATTGCATGTGGGGCAGCATCAGACTTTTGCATGGCTGTTTGCATTAGATGAATGCTGCTCGAGGGCATGGCAGTGGAATTGGCTTCCACTGCTTACACAGTTACATAATGCACTTGGAATGGAAAAAGGGTGCTTCTCCTTTAGAGAATCCAGAAAGCTGTGTCCCTTACTGAACCCACTGTTTAATATGCAGGAGAGAGCACTGAGAGGGGGAAGGCAGGGAGAGAGCGAGCTGTAACATAGGGCTCTTACACAGCTTCATAGCAGTTTGGGCATTTGTTATTTCATTGGGTTTTGTTAGTTAGTTAGGTTTTTTTTTTTTTTTCTCTTCCTATCTGTGCCTGAGCATACTAATTGCTTCTTTTGCTCTTCCTTGTTAGTTCTGTTAGTTCTTCAAATGCTCTGCATAATGCCTTACACTGAGGGGGAAAGTGTGAAGGTCAGCTGGTAGTATGGCATCTCTTTAGCGAGAAGGTTTTACTCTCTAGTATTCTTTACACATGGTCTTTTCACTTATAGCAGCGCTTTGTATTTAATTTTTTACTTGAATGGATGGTCTGTTTCCGAGAGACATTGTTTCTTTTTGGTGCTTTGTTAGGCAGTCTTTTTTTTCTTTCTTCACTGTGTTTGTGTAGGTCATGTGAATTATGGCCAGAAGCTTTCCTTGGAAACCTCAGCTTGAATTTATTTGAATGAGGGGCCCAGGTACTGTTCTGTAAGAATGCCTTTATGAAAGGCCCATTGTTGAAATTTTGGAACAGGGAAGAATGTATTAGTGCAGCCCTGAAAGTGACTGCAAAAATGATAGTATGACACTATGTACTTGTGTTTCCTTTACTCTTTCTCAAATGGGCTCAGTTGTCAGCCAGGAAAAAAAAAAAAGAACTTTTTCCAAATGCCAGGTCAATAAAATCAGGCTAGAATCAGACAGTCAAGCTAATATGTGTTTTCTGGTGATTCATACTTTGGGCTCGTAACCTAATTAAAATCTTTGTTGCTGTTTGAATTTGAAAATAAATCAAGATCATTTGCTTGTATGTGAACAGTAAGAGTGGCAAATTCACTTTTCCACAGTAAAAGATGAGTGTGAGAAATAATCATTAATAAGATCCAAGTTTATCTTTGTCATTGGGCTGACCTTTAATCCACTTAGAGTTGATGTTCCTGGTGTGCCTTGTAAAAGAATTTTAATTCACAAGACAGACATAAAACCTGGTGACTGTTGGGTATTGAAGAAGATCAAGCATTTGCACTTATTATTTTGATCTATTAGCTGTCAATGATATACAAGTGTCTTGAATAGATATAGGTACATTTTATAATAGTAGTTATAAAGAACGCTTGTAAATGTTCTGCCTATAAATCACCTGGTGTACCTCAGCTGCATCAAGGCAGTATGATGTGGATGATACAAAATCATGAGTGTTTTGAAAGTGAATGCAAATAATGTACTTTAGAAAGCCAATTTGTACTTAGTTTCTTACAATTTATTTTGTTGATATGATATTAATATTGCCAAGTTTGAAATATAAGTTGTTTTCTCTTACTTTAACATTTGATATTATCAAAGTGTGTTTTGTAAGATTAAATCAAAACATGGTATTGATTTAAAGTTCTAGGAATGAAAAATTTTAGTGTACATGAATTTAGGATATTACTTTTTTTTGCAGTGTGTCAGGATTTATAGGAACTCTATAACAACATGAATAGTGACATCTGTGCACTATTAATTAAGAATATTTAATAAATCAGAAAAAATCCAGGTCAAACAGCAGAATTGCAAGTAATTATAACTTTCAAATACTAAAATTAGTGACATTAATATTAATGGTTAAAGCAAATTGCAGTGACACATACAGTTTCTCAGTACCAAGTATAACAGAAAAATCTGCTTTTGTAAAGACTCAAAATACTGGATTTTTTTTAATCTCAAAGGAAAGTTTTGGCATACTTAATATGTGGTAGCTGAACTGCTGAGTAACTATTATAACTCTACTTGCCCTGAATTTTCAGTTCATAGTTTTGATCTTGAGGTCTAATATTTCTTCTCAGGTGATGCAGTTTTCATTTATGTAATAAATAAGAGTGCAATTAATTTATTTTGTCTCTTGCTAAACAGATACTGACTGTGTACTAGAAACAGGCTCACAGACAGCATCCTTTAGATGGTTTCTAGTTTCACAGTATGTTAGTTACTTATTTTTATTATCAACTATCCATTACCTTTTTTCCACTCTGCCTGTAACATTTGGATTTGGAATATGGCTCGTTTTTGTGATAGCTGGCCTATGTAACAAAATACTATGAATGGGTGTGTAATCATAAATATTTATGCTTTTCTTTATGCAGAAATACTTGTGTGCTAAAATTATGCAAGGGTTATTTACTGATTTTATATCAGAATATTATTAATGAAATGATTCATGAAACATATGCACATTTCTTAACACTGTAATTTTATAACAATATATATCCCTCTTTACAACCATCTGGCATCAATTAGTAATAGGTAAATTACTGTAATTTTAGTACAAAAGAAATAAATATGTCAACATTGGACTGCATAATATTACTGTATCCACTTACCTTTCACCACAGATTTCATACACAGAGCTATACTATATGTTACAAGCTTTATTTTTACTGGTATTTTGTTTTCTTAGCATAAATCTAATAACTGCTTTTATTGTGCTATACATATATATACACACATATATATAATCAATGAAATCTTAGACGCACATATGTATGAATTGGCAAAACATTCCTGGTGTATATATAAAGATATAGGTATGGATATGAAGATACATTCACATATACACCTACACACACATGTGCATAAAGCAGTGCATATATTCAGTAACTCTAAGAATAATCCTCAGATCATCCCAGAAACAGGGTTTTTTTTGTTCCAAAAAGCCTTTATTTTTAAAAAGCCACCATGACAATGGCAAATGAGAAGGGTATATTAAAGAAGCAATGGATTGAGAATTGGGACAGAGGGAGATGAAAAGAATTGCCAGTTATTACAGAAGGTGTCCTTGGCAATTGGGAAACTGGACTTAGATCATTACTGTTTGAATAAAAAGTTTAACTCCACAATTTTGGTATTTATTTCCTTCACATATAAAAAGAGTTCACCAAAATTAATTCAGTTCAATATATTGTAAATGGGAAAAAAAATAGATGGAGTTTTCAGTTAATTGAATTAGATTAAATCTTGAGATGGGAGCGGGTTTTTTTTCGGGAAGCTCAGTCATTTATTCTTCTCAAAAAAAAAAAAAAATCTTAAGCCAACCAAAAAACAGTTTTCAGCCAAAAATACCTTGTATTCAAATTTGTAAATATCCCTTGTTTAGGAATGGGAAATGTGTCAATCAATAACAGAGACCAGCCTTGATGTGCAGTACCATGGATGGCCCTTTGAGTTCACAATGAGTCAGGAGATGATTAGCTTTTAAGCAGAGACACAAACCCAAGGCAATGACTTTATATGCTACAGGAAAGTGATAATTTGTCTAAATCAGACCTTTATTTAGCCAGCTGTTGACAGCTGGCATTGGCTGCAGTGAGATGGACGGACTGGATAATCCAGAAGGTCTGCCTCAGGTTAGAGGGCAACATGGATAAGAACTGTGTTCCTGAGGAATGTATTCAAAGCAAGATTTGGTACCTGTGGAACAAAAAATAATTGTTGCGTTTTGAGGGGAAATATATTTTTTTGGTTTGGCATCCAAACAAAAAAAAAAGTCTCGGATTTGTTTCTGATCTAGCTTGGGTTTTTTCCTAATTTTTTACTGTAACTTCTTTTTAATATCAGTGAAAGGATCAAGGTCTCATCTGGTGCCAAATGCTTTTAAGCCTTCCTCGTGTTATCTGTGTCTAGAACGTGATTTTCATAGATGGGCCCAAACCTTGTCTAGGCAGGAAAGCATTTCATATAATTCAAGACTGATATAACAGTGATCTTTACATTCCCCTAGCCTTTAGTAGTTTGGATTCCATGCTGCTTTTTGACAGGTATCTTCTCTTCAGTGCTATAGTTTTAGCATGTCTTTTGTTATATGGTTCTATTATCATTTTTCCAACTTATTTCAGCTCATCTGTTTTTATAATCTTTCAAGCCCTGTTTGAGTTCCAAATTTATTTTGGAAATATGACAATACTCTGTGTTGGTATTTTTTTTTTCCAGACTGATTTTATTTTAGTATTCAATTTTTTTGTAAAACCATCTTAGTTTGGGTAGGGGTTGTTCATTGGTTGTTTGTGTTTTTGTTTTTTTTTTTTTTCCAAATAATTCAATATAACATCCTTGAAAGTAAATAGTATTAACACAATACATGTTTCATGATCGTTTGCAAAAGGGTTATTTAAAGGTTATTTACAAACATTTAGTTGCATCCATAGCATATACTCAGTACATGAATGGAATTGTTATTTTTACCTATGCAATAGATGCACAAATATGTTATGATGTCACCATGAATGTTTGTATGGTATACTCTAAACTGAATTGATCTTTTCTAGTGTACCGTCTCATTGGTGCAAGAATTTATATTTTTTTGTTAGTGTTAGTTTAACATTTTAATTTTTTAATCAATATTGTTATGTAATAAGGAATCCTTACTACTTTTTCTCAGACACAACAGCAAGATATGAAAGAACTTGATCAGTTAGCATGCAAGAGCAGGAGAGTAGAAAAAGTCTGTTCAGACATATAGATTTAATTATTTAAATACTTAAATAATAAATATGCAAGGTTGTTTAATAATAAATAATTCTAAAATATTCAATAAGTAATATATTACTATTAGTTTTTTCATTCTAGATACTTTCTTGGTCTTCATCACCACAATATGTAATCACCTAATTTATCTCTAATTTATTTCCCACATGTGGTTTCACCAGGGTAAAGAAAATTAATCTTGGTTATTTAATGTCATTTTGCAGTCTTAATTCCCTTCTATTGAGCCTGTATTATATATATAAAGACAGTGAATTAATGTGTTTCTTGGCTATTGTTTTGCCTGCTTCTTTACCAGCTTCTGAGAGAAAAGGTAGAATTGTGTAATATTTCAAATTTTAAAAAATAGTTTATTTTTATTAGTAATATTTTGTACCCAGTCTGTCTGAATCTACCGATAAAATTTTTCTCTTTTTTTGTCATTTCTATTTCTGTTTGTCCATGTATCACATTGGCATTATCTTTAGGGCATCTGTAAGCAACTATTTTATATGAATTCTTCATATTTTTATTTTAGTAGAATCTCTGTCCAAGTGACTACCACAGGCTATCCTTACAGAAATATTTTTAGCACTTATACATAATCCTGGACATTGAGCTCCTGGCAAAAAACAGAAACCATATGAGCCTAATGGAATCAGAGACAGCAAAGCATACTTTTGCACTTGTGTGTCGTCACAAGCACATGAACCAGTGTTCATTGCTTTCCTGGAAGCCTCAAGTCAAAATAACTCAATATGCAAAGAAAAGAACAAAAGAGAGCTGGTTGAATATAAATATGGCTTGTATCTTGAAAGCCTAAGAGGCTCACTTGTTCCTAGCTAATATAATAAATATGTTTTCTGAATGTCCAGGCTAGCTGTGTGCTTCCCAAACAATTATGCACATACCCCAGGACTGGAAGCAAGAGTATTTGTATGCATGCTGCTGTCTTGTTGGACAAGGCTGGACTCTTAAAATGTGTTCCTACCCAATACATGATGAATTATTCTGCAGGCTAATTCTGTTGTTTATAGGTTGCTGTAGGCCACTCATGAGCATGGTCATTCAAATACAGAACACTTATAAATTCTGGCTTTAAAGAATACAGGTAAACTTCTTGCTGTGCAACACCAGCTTGAATCACCCAAACTGAATAATTATGTCTGTGTCAGGTGTTGTGGAATAAATTGTTTGGGTTTTTTTTTTATGAAAGCAGTGGAATGTTATTGTACCTGTCTGTTCTTGTGACCTGTCTGTACCTGTCTGTTCTGATGTTCTTGAAATACTGTTCCCATCACCAAAGAAATTATGGAAATTTTTGGATCTAGGAAAATTCTTAAGATAAAACATAATTGCAGCTTAAAGAAATCACATGTGGTGAAAATTGTGGTCTCTTGCTATGGAAGATGACAAAGTTTTGAACTGCTCATATCTTCATCATTTAATGAAATTAGATCTTCAAAATTCTGGAAGATTTTTGTTTGCAATTTTAATTTTAAATGCCATAAATGTATGTTCTTCAGTTCTTAAATATTGAGTGCTCCATTTAGCCCACAGTGATTACTTATGAGTAATAATGCCCTGACAAGAACAGAAGTCCTGGAAAACCTTTAATTAAAGTAGAATGAAGATCGTGGCTATTAAACAGGGTTTTACTTAAAGTAGGAGTCCCTTTGCATGTGACTGTGATGCCTCTAAGAGCAGGGAGATTCTGGGGTGTCTTGTGCCTGGGCAGGAGTGGATGCTGTGAATTTAAAAAGGAACTGCTGCATGGAAGCACAACCCTTCAAGAGAAAATTTGAAGCATGTTTATCAAAGCCTCTATTAATAGGCTTGGATTTAGGCTTAGTCTGTAAATGAATTGTAAATTAAATTTTATTCTAATGTGGATAAAATGTGGGGTTTTTTGTTTTTGTTTTTTTTTTTTGTTTTGGGTTTTTGTTGTTGTTGTTGTTTTTTTGGTTTTTTTTTTTTTTTGTCTGATGTGGAGTCAGTTGTAATTTCAAATCCAACTTTAACAAACCTTTTCAGACCATTATTTCTAGCCACCTTTTGAAGAGTTACGTATTTTCTACAGAACAAGGAACACTTACACAGCAAGAATAGAGATGGAAGCAAATAAACAGGCCATCCAGAAAAGTACCTATGCTGCTCTCCCAGCAGGATCTCAATAATGGTATTTGAATGCAGTGATTGAAGTAGTGAGATCTCCTAGCAATGAACTCATATGCACTTAGTGATTCACTTTTAAAAATCCATTTGTAATAAATTATTTCATGACATTCCCTCAATTATTTATGATACCAAATGGTCATTCAACATTCTGACTCATGGCTTGATCCACTTACATAAACATAGCTATTCACTGCATGACTTTCAAGGGTGCTAGGCATTTTTACTTTACTCAAGCCTGGTTTAAAATGTCACTCAAACTGCAAACAGAGGCCAAAATTGATTAGCTGGTCTGAAATCTAAACCATAACTTGCAATTGTGGCATTGAAAGCCTTGCCTATATCATACATCTGTATATATCTATATCATAGACATATATGTATCTAAGAGTATACTGTATTCAGAATAAGCTTGTTTTAAATAAGTACATAAATATTTTAATACACTTCTGAGAGTTTTTATTTATTTTCCTAATTTTCCTTAAATATAGGTACTTGATTTAAATTCTGTACCATTATTTAAAATATAAAACAATGTATCAATGACAAACTCTGTACTGCTAGTCTAACTAGTGGGATTGCATCTCAGATATTTATGTCCTCTCGGGAATTAAGCTATGGAGAACTACCAGGACAATCTTCTGCAGGGTAATAAACCCTCCAGTAAGGCATGGGGTTTTTGGAGGAAATTGTGCATTCAGAATGGAAGTGAACCTGCTTGCAAAACTCAAATGCATACTGGGATAGGCAGCTTTGAGGTGAAGAAATCCTATTTTTCTGTTATGTAGAAAGCTAGCTGGTAGCATTAGAGTCTTCAAATATGACATTGACAATTGAGATGAGCATCTGGTAGCATTTGATAATGGTCGACCACTGGAAATAAGGTAATAAATTTCCCTGTAATGGTTCACTGCCAGCAGTGCTCATTTATGAGTGAAACAAGATGACCATTTATTTTCCCAGTTGGGCAATGTTGCAGATTTGTGTTCTGTTCCTTTTGGTGAAGATCTGAAAGGGCTATTAAAGATATATTATTGCAAACTAAGTGCATTGCTTTCAAATGCTCTGTGTGACAATTCCTTGTCGTAATTATGTTTTAATGTCAAACACTTTGCAGATATATTCACACAGGAATATATCTGAATGTGCAGAATCCAGCTCTTTCCTCCTTACTACAAATGCATGCTTTCTGCATTCAAAGAGTAAAAGCATAAATTTTCTGTTGTAGGCTGGAGGAAATCTGTAAATTGTGCTATTTTAACAATGCAAAAATCAGTTTGAAGCTGATTCATATGCACTTAAAACAGCCTTTGTTTCTGCCACCTCTGAAATAGAAAATGCTCAAGGGCCTGGATTCACAACCAAGCTTATCCGAGGGAATTTTTCACACTTGCTGAAGTATGCACATTTAGGAGATATTCTTAATTAAGAAGCCAATGTTGGATTTTTGTTTTGCTTTCATCAGCTGTGGTGTGTTTCTGGGTGTAGCAGAAATTCTGCGCTGTTTGGGCAAATATCTAATGTCGGTATAGGCTGAGATCCTGTGCCTTTAGACTTCTGATATAACTGCTGGAGAATGCAGGCACACTTCCACACTGCAGGAGTAGCTGGGTTAGCACTCAGCCTCCTTGTGTTGTCATAAGATTATGACAGCTTTGTTAAAAGCTTTCTCCTCTTGTCTCATTGCTAGTGTGTTGAGAGGAGAAGCTAGGTAACTCCAGTTCTCTGTAAAAACATCTGTGCTGAAGTGCCAGCCAGGACTGAGACTGTGTGTCAAAAAAGACTAGCAAGTAGCACCCGTTTGTCAGTGCAGTAGTCTGGATTTGATGATTTGGAAGATCACTTTCTGCTGTGCTTTTCTTGTTAAGAGGCTGAGGAGACGTCTGGGGACATTTTATGCTCACTGAGAGTGTAACGTACTTTGCTGAACAAAGTTATAGTGTATGCTGCTCCTGCTTTTTCAGTTAAAAAAGGTCTTTTTCTTTTTTTAAGCCTTTGTACCTGAGGAGGGTGAAGGGTGAAGGACAGTAAGCTTGTTCATGATAAATGAGTTGCTGCAGCAAAAGGCTTTGTATTGCTTACTATGTGTACTTGTCGTTAAGGAGAAATACAGTTGTAACAGCATTTCAGTTTCTGCATTACATGCATTTAAGTGCCTGTCCACTAAGGATGCCTGCTTCCACTGATTCAAGTAGGAAAGTTGGCACATTATTCCCCAGTGCACTAAACTCTATGTTGGCTTCTATTAAATGCTGCCAGACAGGCAGAACAATATTTGAAACAAGACTGTTTGAACTGAAATGTAATTGGACCCATTTAAAGTCTTATTACAATGAAATCTGACTTCCTCCTTGTAATTTGACTTGTAGAAACCTCTCAAAAAACATTACCTTTTGCCACAGGCTGTAAATTTAAATTCTGCACTAGGTAAGCATAATGAAAAAAGAAAGTTCTGACATGTCTGGAGATCATATCAGGTCTGGCTTGATTAATTATTTCCACACGATCAATCAGCACCTTATTTAGATAACTGGAGGCACTCACTAGTTAATTTGTGAGAGTAGAACAATGGGGGCAAGCATTTATATGGTCAGTCAATACTCCAATTAGTGTTAGAAAGTCAAATAAAGGCTTGAAAATAGCTAGCAGAAGAAAAGGAACTGAAATAACATAGCAGCTTCTCTGGTTTTAGATAGACTTTTTCTGATTACACGGCAGTGACTCCACTCACCCTCGCCAAAAGTATTTGCCTAATCTTTCTAATCATCTGCTTCATTAAAAAAAAAATAAAAAATATATATATATATAAAAGTTTCTGCATATTTTTAAAGCTAACTAAAATAAATAAAACAATGTATTCATATAAAAACCATCAAATTTGCAGCTGTATATCTACTCATTCATCTTCTACCTTAACAGGAGTTACTTTCACCTGCAAAACAGACACTAGATCCAGGGAGTAAAAAACTGCAAAACGTTGCAAGGCAGAATTCATAGAAAGGATCAATGACTGCTCCATGTACTCCCAGCTGCAGGGATTATTTTGCCTAAAATATGTGGTGACCAAATCTGAGCACTGACTCCTGCATTCCTAATAAAATCTCTGGCCACAATGTCATGGGATAACCTGGCAGAGGTTTGTGACAAACCTTCTCCAAAATTACATTGCTGTTGTTCCCCATAGCATCTAAGCACTGACAAATGCCTATATATGAGAAAAAGAGAAATAATCATTTTAGATAGCATTATAGTTCTCCACCTTCTGCTTGCAAAAGGAAAGAAGCCAAATTCACAATCTGACATGTCAGTTAAACCATTTTTATCAACATAAGACTGATTTCAACAGAAACTTCTGTGTGGAAAAAAAAAGCTTAGAAAATTAACAACATTTTTAAAAGAAAAATTTTGAAATGTTAACATACCTGAACATGCATAATATCACTTAACCAGCTTATTATGTCATAAAAATATCTATGAAGTAATTTAATTATGTTTTTTTTATTTTATATTAAGGAAGAAATTCTGGAAGGAAAATTTTGGCTTTGTGTCTGCTGAAAGAAAAAGGCAGTCTTTTAGCACAACCTTTATTTGGTGAAAATATCATTACTTTTCTTAATTTTTTTTAAAGTTAGATCACTAACATATTATATTACTTTTATATTTGATATCTCTTTTTATCCTTAAAATTGTAATTTCTCCAAAACATCAAGCAGAGGTTAATTTAGATGGAAAGCTATCACAAAAATCACCAGCACAGCTGCAATTTTTATGTTCTGTAGAAATGTAAGTACAAGAATCATATGGGGAAAAAAATGATTGTGTTATCTCAAAAGCCCCAGTTATTCAACTCAAAGAGAATCTGAGGTACCTTATTGTTCGACTATTGACTTGACCTCCACAGCAATGAGTCTTGTTATTGTGTGTTCCTGATTTTGCCAGCTCTCCAGGGAGAAAAAAATATTTCCCTTAAGGTATACAAGTAAACATATAAACAAAAAATATTTGCATACTTCCGTACCATGAAAAATAAATTGGTATATTGCTTGGTTGGTACTGCTGCCCAATAGAAGTTCTCTCAGTTTCTTGGATGATTTTTGAATCAGTTTCTAAATAAAATCTTCAGCAAGCTGCATGTAGGTGATCTAAGATGTGATCTAGTTTACAAATCCTCAGTCTTGTATGACCTTATTGGGCATAAGTTAAGTAGGTGATAGGTTGGAATTACTTTGATATTTTTAACATAGGTGTAATTATTCTAAATTACAAGTGCAACAAATGTGGCAAGAAATAATTACTCTGCTCACTTAGGTTAAACCAAATCAAAGGGGTTTAAAGTGGTTTATGGATTTTTGAATTCTGTGTAATTAATAGGCATGTTTGATAAACTGTATGTTTGGCATCAATACCAGCAATACAACAGATAACGCATGATATTGTACACGTACAAAGTGTGAGTGTACCCCTACACATCTCTGAGTGCCCTCCAATAACTCCAGGAGGCTCTAACTGCACACACACAGCTATGTGCTTACCTGCACATGCAAACTCCTGTCTCCTGAGGTTGCAAGTGTGCTGGCTTTGTGTGACCTGCACCTGTGCTTCTCCCTGCAACCCACAGTGGGTGTGAAAGGTCCACTGGGCTCACAATGCTCCAAGGTGAGGTCCCCGGCATGTGGTCACCTTGTCATGCCATGCCTCAGCTGGAGTGCAACTGCCTATGCTGTCAAATGAGGCAGAGACCCCATTAGACCCAGAAAGAGGTCAGGACAGTAGTGAGATGACTTGAGGCAGTGTCACACTGGAGCTGGAGTGCTGCTCTGTTATTTCTCTCCCCCATCACAAAATGTCACACTTCTTTATTCTTCTAGTCAAAATGATTTGTTTCTCATAAATCCCTTGCAATTATCTGATTATTGCTTAATCTGAGTGACGACAATTTCATGCAAGGCTTGTCATTGATAATTTCCTCTTTAGGGGTCTCTGGTTTGGGGCAATATTGTCTCAGAATAATATATTCTATTTACACACACTGTTAAAACTCAGTCTCCTATCCATGGCTATAATCTGTTGTCAGCCTGAGCATGTTAAAAAGAGGAATCTTTGCAGGTTCCTCGATGGCAAATCATCTAACAAGGTTTAAGGATAAGAGCTTCCAAAGAAAGTACACAAATCTTAGAGAAGGGAGTGTGTTAATAACTGCATTTGATCTTGCACCCTAATACTGGCTATCTTTGGTCTATTAGCACGGCTATACCTTAAGAAAGAAGCATAAGAAAGGGAATTTAGTTAAGCTTCCTCTGACAAAGTAAACAATTTTTTACAAGATAAAAAATATTTAAAGGGGTGTGGGAAAATCAGTAAAGGCAGTTGTGTCTTTTACTGTGTGTCATCTGTGTCCTGTCCAGCCTGATTCTTTTCCAGCAGCTCCTGCAGAAACCATGGAAGTGGTAATGGATGTCCTTTACACATGGCTGTATGCCAAGCCATAAGATTTTTTTATAATTCTCCTTTCCTACACCTCTTACCATATTGAATTTGTCCTTGGAATGGACGACATCATTAGGAGTGAAGACTTAATTATAGTCACTTAGAGACAATTTAAGAACTGTTGTTTAATTTACTGGAATTTTAAAGTGGAAGCTAGATGGTAGTTTGGAACTTTAGCAGTTTTAAAACACTGACACATAAGACACTTCGTCGAAGGTTTGTGTAGCACAAATTCATTCTCAAGGAGAAGTGAAAGCAGTAAGGGCTCTCAGACTAATTTTTTTAAAGCACCAGTGTATATACCAAGGAGTAATCTGACCAAATCTTTTCAATTTAGTGGATTTTTATAGTTGTTTTAACAAGTCATTCTGGCTGGGGTTTACCTTGCTGAGCTTTAGACATTTACCGTATACACATCTGCATTGGCGATGGTTAACCTTTAAGAGAAAGATGTCCATTTTAGGGTAAAACTCATTCATCTATTTTGGCTCACTTCTTTATGTGGAAAAGAATCTTATGGTAGATAAACTTGTTTTTCATTCATAACAAAAGGTGCCTAGGGTGATTACCTCAGATGTGATATTTAGTCTTGTTATAATGAATTCCATTCCAGTTGCCTTATAAACCATAAAGCATTTGCTTCTATTCAAAATTCATGTGCATGAGGTTTTTGATGGATTCGTTTTTTGTATTTGACAGTATCTAATTTAATCTTACTACTTTACCGTCTGTAATTCTGGGCTCTCTTTTCTAGTCCGTATACATGTGAATTTGAAAATACATGTCATCTGTTATACTCTTGAAAACATGGTAAACTCATGATAAGTCTGTTAGCCTATGACAACTTTATATCCAAATTGAAGAGAATTAAATTAGTGTGGCTATTTTTCAAAATTGTTGTTGTTTTTCTCTTTATTAAGAGATCCTGCTGGGCAGTCATATACCACCAGGGATTTTGATTACTTGCTCGGTAACTCAAATATGTTGCAAGTTCTCCATTTCGCTTTGAATATGAAAGGTAGGGTGGCATAACACAATGTACTTGTTCCTTAAAACAGAGTAAAATTTCCAGACTGCAGTTGGGAGAGGATGGGTCTGTCCATTTGAAATTACTCAATAATCCTTAGCAGTTTTAGGAACATTTTCCCTATAAATGGATGATTTCCAATTCTAAAATATTCAACACAGTGTAAGAAAATAAAATAAAATAAAATAAAATAAAATAAATAAAATAAAATAAAATAAAATAAAATAAAATAAAATAAAATAAAATAAAATCCCTGTGGATTGGAAATGGAGAGTTGAATTTTAACTGACACACACAATGTGTCTTATCTTTGTAGGCAAGATTTGGCTGATAAATGTGGTTCAATTTTGTGTCATATTCCACATAATTTTCTCATTCAGTCATTAATTCAACAAAGAAAATAAAATACATTTCTATTTAGAAGAAATGCATTTTTAACAGCTGATCTTGCATTAAATTTTTGGTTTCTGTAAGTGAACGTTACCGATGGTTTGGCACTGGTAGTTTGTTTCTAGTTTCCTCTAGTAGCAGACTAGCACAGAAATGGCCTTCCCAGAGTTCCTGAAAGCTTCTATGTGGACATACCAGATAGGAAAGTATGTAAAATCAGATCCTGAGGCCCATGAAGAAAATTTTATAATGCAGATTACAGAATTTTTCCAGTTGGTTTATTTGTTTCAGTATGTTTTTTATAACAGGACACTGCACTATCTTTGGGTTACAAGGCTAGATTCAGCTGGCAAATGAACAAGGTGGGGAAATATGGATTTCTTTTCATGCTTTACCTCAGATTAAAGAAAAAAAAAGTTTGTTTCATTGCTTTGCATTGCATTTTAGCTTCTCTATAATTTTCTGCAATTGGCATATTGAGATCCTGAGCAACACTACCTGCTGGAATTGTAGAAAGTCTGACATCAGAATTTCACAGGAAATAAGAGTTCTCTAGTGGAAGCATGTGCTACCTCTGTAGCTGGGGAGATGGGTGAGAATGGGGAGCAAAATGTTGTATCCTTCTTCTGTTAAGTTGTTGCCCCTGCCCTGCTTAACATAATCGTGACATATAATAAAGTTAAAATCAAGTAGCTGGCTACTTTAAAAAAGGTATTTTTTATTTTTGGTGATCTACATGATATTTGGCTGGTGAGAGTGCTCAGAGAACCTTTGCAAATGTTCCTTAATGACACTTAGAAGAAAGTAACCGCTATATACATAATGTTGTTATGAAAACTAAAATAGTCCTCAACCATACTACTTCCTCCCTTTTACTTGAAAACCATTTCTCAACAACAACAATATTAACTATAAAAAAGTGCTTTATTTTAAAGGATAAAGGAAGAAAATTAGCATCTCCCTTACTAGCAAATGCATTTTTTTCTCTTGTGTATAAATACACACAGCTCTCATAATCCTCAATGTTCTCAATTATTTTTAGCTTTGACTTAATATTAACTGGTGAATATTATCAGTTTCAATGTATTTCAATACATCTTTTCTTTCTGAATTTCAGTTCATAGTTTTTTATGCATATAATTGAAATTAATTTTAATCTCTGCCTTAGCAGAAGCCCATATTTAATGGACTTCTACAATATTCCCACTCTGTTTGCACAATAAAAACATTTTTTCATTTGATGTAGGAATGGATGAAGGAAAGACAATAAGTTTTAAAGAAGTTAAAAAATATTGAATTTTAGGATAAAATATTAAATTAATAATATTATTTCTTAGCAAGATTTCTGAAGCATGCAAACACATAATCCAGTGTTAACTACATGAAATTTCTCAGATAGTTAGATAATATTCTTTTTTTCCCAAAAAAAATTCCATTTCTGCAGAGTCTAAAAATTTTGAAAATATGTATTTTTTTTTACCCTGCCCCAAAAAGAAATAATTCAAATTTTATTCTACATAATAAGACTCAGAATCAGTTAATTGCAAATGATTGTGCCTTTAAAATTATTTTTCATTTTGCTTCTGCTTTTCCCTGGGGTGTTTTTAGATAAAAGCCATGTTTATGAGCAAATTAGTTGTCGTGACTTCTTTGTTGTCAGGTAATCTTTCATTGATGCTGGAAACCTAAGCACGTAGACAATCAAATTTCTCTAATTTGTAAGCTGTATCATAAATAGTTTTAGTACATGCTAAAATACTTGGAAGTTTGCTTTGTTGCTAACAAGCTCTTTTTGTCATCTACAAAGAACTTAAAAATTACAACTGAACAGACAGCCTCTCTTTACAAGAGTAACTTTTAGTAGCTAGAAAAATTGCAAACTTTCTTTTAAGTAAGTTACAAAGAAAACTGGGACCCTGCCTCAATATCCCTGTGTATTCACATCTGACAAAATGAAATTTATTTTCTCTTAAACTAATTTAGTAGATGAGAACAAGTTGTTTGCTATTTTGACTTCATAACCCTAAAGATGACATGATAGCTCACATATGGTCATGACTGCTGTGTTATATTAAGAGCTGACCAGGTATGTAGAAGCAAATTTTATTTTTTTTTTTCCCATTTGTGTATAGTCAGTGGTATCTCCTGAAGGTAACAACACTAAGAGTTGCAGATTATGGTATCTTTGATCACTGCGTGAAGTATGTTTATGGATTTTCAAATACTCTTAATTTTTGACAAAGGATTTTTTTTCCACAACTAAGATGCCAAGAGATGAGCACATGAGAGTCCAGCTTCAAGAGATGTCACACCCCTCGTGCAGTTCACATGATACATGGTTTGTCTGCATGCATACCAGTAAGATTACTTTGCTAAGCAAATGGTATAAGATTATCTCTGCATATTTGGCAGTGATTACACATAGGTAGGAGAAACTTTCTCACTCTGAAGATAGTGAAGCCCAGGAATAGTGTCCCTGGAGGTCTCTAAAGTCTCCATCCTTAGAGGTTCTCCAGGCTGGAAAAAGCCCTGAGCAATCTTTGCTAATCTTAAGGGTGATGCTACTTGGAGCACTCAGGGGACCAGAGATCTCCTGAGATTCTCTCCCAATTTAAACTCTTTGTGTTCTCCATTCTTTCGGGCAGCAGCTGTGGTGTGCCCAGGACCTGTTTCCTACCATGACTTAAATGTCCAGAATAGTTCTGGTTACTGCAGGCAAAACTAATTTTATCCATTAATATTAAAATATCTGATCAAAGGGGGTATTTGCCAGCTCAAGCCCGTTGTCAGTTGGGGGAACATCCAGGAGTGCCTCTTTAGCACTGGAAGTCGTGTTCATCCTCATGACCTCATTTCACTGCTTTCCAGCTAGCAGCTGCAGATTTGAGGGGGAAGCCTCAGGTAATATAATCACTTTGATTGAACATGTGCTGTCCCATTTATTTTCTGGAAGTTAAAAGAGGTCAAAACAGAATTTCTGCATGTCCTATAGCACAGTTATGAGAGCACAACTTGGCTGTGGACTTATTTCTGTTCTTCATTCTTGAAACAGAAAGAAAATTTGTGTGCAAATTTTTTTTAAATTTTTTTTTAAATGCATGAAACATTTATTTTTCAGGGAGAGTGATTAAACATTTACATGAAAGCAGATTTAGATTGTTTGGGATTTTTTTTTTGTTTGTTTTGTTTTGGGGAAAGGGAATGAGAGAAATGGGATTTTCGAGATTTGGACATATTTGTCCAAATAATAGGGCAAAATATTATTTTTTGTCCTGAAGATAAGGACAAAAGAAGGCAATTTTTTAAAATAAATATTCTGCTTATAATGCCATTCCACAAGTAATCATGTTACTTTTCTTCTTTTTAAGTTTTATGACCTTATTTTTTATAAAGGGCCTTGTGAGGTAGTTTACAATGTTGACTGTGTTACTTCTATTAGATTTGTGTTCCTGATTTTTTCATCAACTTGGATGTTTCCTTATAAATAAAAAAGGGTTTCACAGTTGGTTGAAACCTTAGTAAGGTTTTGTATTTGGTGCACAAATTCTCTCATAAATAGAAGTCTATGAGTTTTTATTTTTTAATAATTTGATAAAATTTGTGCTTATAATATTTTACTTTGGACATGTCTGACAAGCCTGAGAACACAGAGATGTTAGTATGTTTGGTAATATCGCTGTCAATTTGTCACTTTATACCTTAAAGTGGTTGCCTCTGAAACTTGAGGGGGGTTGTTGTTGTTGTTGCTGCTGTTTCTAAAAAGAGCTTAGGATATCTTGAATTCAAAAACTGCTGATTTAAAGGCATACTTCTAAATTAAAGTTGATTATTTCAATTATATAATCAATATAAAAATATGTTAATATACTATCTAAAATATGCTATTTTTTCCCACTGTGTAATTTAACAAACCTTGAAAGGTCTATTTTTTGCATTTTGTATTAGAGGCTTCAAGTATCTTTTCCTGATTGAATTCTCTAAAGAGCTATTGCTCCATAGGAAATGAAATCTGCTCAATGTTTCTGTCTTTTATATTAAGGCTTTTTACTGTCATTCATAAACATGTCATTGAAATACCTTCCACATAACTTGACTATCAATAGCAAATCACTAGTGACAACATAGGATATATTTATCCTGAATAAAACAGCTCCAAGGAATGTTTCCAGCCACTGGAACCAAATTGTCTATGTTGTTAAATTGTTAGATTTGTCCCTCGTGTGGTTTTGGCCCAGACCTAATAAGACTTTTCCAAGCAGCTCCTGGGCACAGTCCAGCAGCCAGAACAGACCAGAGACCATCCCCAGTAGGCAATTCAGATATGCCTCAACCTGACCTGATGGTTTTGGAGAGCAAAAGAGTTAATAGCAGCAGCACAAGCTTTACATGCCACTGATCTCAATGCCAAAAAACAGTCCCAGGGCGTGTAAGTCATAGCCTTGGAGGCTTGTTCTCCTCTCTTTCCTGCATCAAAAAGGTCCCAGTGAAGGCATTTTATTCCTCTATGTTTGTTTGTAATGTGCCTTGCTTATTCTTTTGGAAGTCTTTTGGCTATCACTTTCCTCACCATTGTATGATCCATCTTGAGCTTTGTGGACCATTTTGTTCTAGAATATTACTACCAAGGTGTTTCACATGAAAAGTATTTGAGCCAGTGATCACTATGCAGATTTAAATCCTTAATGGAGTGTAGGAAACCAGCACAAGTGAAACTTTGATGCTGTGTATGATGTTTGTAGAATCATGTGGTAAATCATGGCAGTAAAGCATAAGACACAGCATGGGTTTATGTTTTAATATCACACTATAAAGTGGGTAAATGCCAGGGAATGTAGTTCATTTTTAATTTGCAAGTTATTTTTTCCTTTGCTGACTTATTTATTTGAATGTATTTAGATTAATTGCAGCAGGACATGCTACTTGAGTTGTAGCAAAGTTATTACTTGAAGGAGAGACAGAGGTTGCACAGATCTTAAAGCTGGGTGTAATTATAATGCTTCTTGGTGCCAGAAGTAAGAGAGAAAAGGAGCACAGTATACTTGCATCTGAACTCTATGAGCTACCAGATGTTATATGAATCAGAGACAAGTTATTCTTTCACTAGAGTATCTGAAAAACCTTTATAAAATATTATTATGTTGTGAAAGCATTGAATTAAAACAATTGCAATATTTCATGTTTAAATCCATTTTCATTTAAACACATAGTTTTGCACTCTACTTTCTCCTTCAGGCTTTCCAGCAAAGGGATTTCCATAATCATTCCCATAAAGAGGAGTAAAAAAATGTAGCCCAGAAACACATTTTGAATGAGTATTTCTATTTCTGTGTAATTCAGCTTTCTTGGGAAGTATATTTTTAATATCTGACCACTTCTGCTTATACCGAGAGAAAGAATGTAATATCATTTACAGTTTTGTTCCCAGGAAGGTCCATTTTCAGTCTCCCTGCAGCAGCAATTACTTATAGAACTATTAATATTGCTTTGAAACAACTTCTGAAGCACTTGCAAGTGTCTGGAGAAAGAAGGAGTTTCATGCAATTTAATTTTCCTGAAAACTGTAAGATTCTTTTGCTACCAATTACTGTATTTTTTGCTGTAAGTTTGCCATAAATTAGTCGTATGTGAAGCTTGAGGAATGCAATATTAGATTAATGCAGACTATTTTCCAGATTTCCCCCCGCCTAGGTTTTGACAGAAATACCCAGTTTGCTAGAAAGACTTATTAATAGAACCCTAATAATCTCCTAATTCCATCCATTGGCCTTAGGGGAATTCTCAGTACAGTTTTCATACACTGGTTTTTAAATCTTGTACTGAAATGTGATTTATTTAGGATTTTCTGTGTCATCTCATTTTATGTCATAGTCAGTAACAAGTAGCCCCTACTTCTCAGACCTCTAAAGGATCTACTATTTTTTCACCAAATGATTGGTTCTGTTAGCTGCTGTTTAAGTGTGTATGGTCCATGATAAATATTTGCATATTGATTGCACTGTATCTGTGGTCATTTATAAGACAGTAACTTAAAAGTGAACATGTTCACATACATTTCCACATTTAGCCTAAAGCCCTTCAGAAGCCTTGCTGTGGTTACTGTTTATTTAAGATATTTTTAGCCTCAAGTACACTCTGAGATGGTTTTTTTCTTTCCATATGATATGCATGCTGTTGTCGTTTGGGTTTTTTTTTTGTTTTGTTTTGTTTTGTTTTGCTTTTTTTTTCAGCTGAACAACATTTAAATATATACTAGGCAGCGAAGAATACATGTGCTTATGTGGGACATTTTAAAGAACTACTTCCATGAACATTCAAAAGACATAATTGGAAATAGAGGTGCTCAGAGGTGGTATTAAAATGAGCATTCATACACATATGATTTCTGTCCAAAAATAATGTCTAATCTAAGACCAGATAAAACAACTGGTTGTGATGAATGAGGACATGGTGGAGGAAGGATCAGCATGCCAAAGCAAACAACAGACGATGGATTCTACTTTATATCCCTAGGACTTCACTGAAAGTGCTCATTTGTGGCTGAGTAATGCAAAATATGAAAATATCCCCAGAATAGCCAGAAGCAGCAACTGATTTAGAAAGAAGTTGGGAGAAAAATTAAGTGGAGAATTCTTGAAAATAAATATCTGCTACTAAATCCAGAGCTATGCTCTTGCTGATCTTATATAACACTATGTTACAATTTATCTGTTGTTGCATGTAGTTGCATATTGTATGAGCTTGCCAGCAGTAATATGTTGCAGAAAGCTTTTTGGTTTGTATTCTTTACATCTTTTTTTTTTTTTTTTTTTTTTTTGTAAAGTTCTGCAGAAGGTTCTGATGAGTTTCCTACAGGTTTTAATATTACTTTCTAGAGTATTGAATTTTAAGTTCTTGTGAATAGGCAAGTTTTGACAAGTAATTTTACGAATATCCAAGACCCTAAGCAGTGGAAATCAGTGCATGCAGATTTTGTAAAAAATATCTGCTGGATTCAAAGATATGCATTATTTCTAGCTAAATGTTGACATGTTGTAAATTCTTGGTGCATTTTGTTACATTGTCCAGCAGGGAAATTGAAAGCTCCTTTGCATGGTTTTTTACTTGTGTTTTAAGCATCAGGCAAAAGATCTCTACCTTCAAGTGAAATTCCAATACTAGAGCAAATTAACTACTGGGGAACAGCTTCTTCATTAGGTCACATATTTTTAGTGTTCTATGTAAAATGCTATTCATTGCCAGAGGAGATTTTGTGACGAGACATGGGAAAAAGAGCAAAAGGGTGAAAATAATTAGGAGATGCAGATTAGAAAGCAGTACGGCTGGGAATATATGTGATGATGAATGCATTATGGTATTTTAGGTGGATTAATGTCAGTGCTAACTTTGGAATGCAGTGAAATGAGTGAATGTTTGGTACCTCCCTAGAAATATTTAGAAGTGAAAGTATTTGGTGACAGACAAAATGTTTTGGTTCTCTCTCTCTCTCTGTTACTCTTGCTGGATATTACTAATTTAAAATGCATTCCTTCTCCATTCCATGGTTCAGTTTGTTTCTAACCTTCTCAGTTCAGGTTTCTACTTAATTTACTTTTGTGTTTGAGCGCATGGGTGTCAGCAGGCATGATAACAGCATACTTTCTACTAGATAGCTTAGCAGATAGTATTTTTCAGTCTTTTACTGACCAGAATTTGCCAATCATATGTTGCAGAAAGAGATTACCTTGTTTGATGTCTAAGAACTTGTTATTTAAACAGCTTATTAGGCTGAAAGCTGGCAATTAACTGAATTCAAAACCAAACTAATTCAGGCTACTTTTATCTATGGGATGCTCTTGGTCATGTTTCTATTGTATCCAGGAAGAATTTCAATAGGCCTGAAAAACTTGCTTTTCATCATGAAAATTTTGTTTCCTATGAAAGACAACAAATGGATGTTTATGATTCTGTGACTGTGAGGAAAACATAATGTGAATAGTAGTAAAGCACTACTGAGGTAATTTTTTTGTGAATGCTGAAAATAAATTTCACTAGTTCCAAATGTCTTTGAGCAAATTGGAAATATCACAATAATTTCATTAAATTTTGGTGTTCATCTCACATATTTCATAACAATGATTTTTCTATATTTGACGTTGGGAGTATCTATTTTTCATTAAATACTCCAGATGAATTCTTCTGGTTTATCTAGTTTTCTTACCTTGTTTCTGCTTTAACAAAATTCTCCTGTTAAAAAAGTAAAATGTCTAATCTGAAGCCCTTGCTCATAATTCATCCACAGAATCCTAGCAAATGAATGTGAACCAGATGATCTAGTTCAGTGTTCTTCCCTAATTCAGAAAAGTTCTATTTCTGATTTTCACTTTATTTCAAGTTTAACTTGATTTTCAGATAAAGCCTGAGGTGACAAAAACATTTAGCTATAAGATTTAGACTTTGAGTGACATAGCAAGGGAAAACAAAAAAACAAAACCAAAACAACACCAAAAAAAAAAAAAAAAAAGAGTTCTTAGCCAATCAATTTTGAAGGGCACCATAAGTCTTCTAGAGATCCTAATGAAAAATTGTAAGGAGAAAATTCATTACAAAACACATATATAGGAGGTAAGTTTTGAAATAGCAATTCTTGCAAGACAGTACCAGGAAAGTACATTCTCATTTAATGAGGGAATGAGGTGCTGAAGAACTAACATTTTTAGAGAAGGAAAAATTAAGTTTGTGGTTAGATTATTTCCAGGAAAGCTTCTTAGTGGATTAGAGGTTGTCTACAGATAGGATTGTCTATATAATTAGGCTTAGATTCATCCTATTACTTGATACTTTGTCAGGTGCCTCACTGGAAGTTTATTAACTGCTAGCACGCTGTTTTTAAGGGAAGAAAATATCTCCAGGGAGTGATTCAGGTATAAGGTATGCTATGATCACACTTGGTCTTGTGTGTCTCTTGACTGAAGTGGTGCTGTTGTGAGTACAATCACCAGATTCTGGATGGAGGAATGATATAAATTTCTTCAGTAACAATAACCGTGATTACAAGTAAATTAGATTTCTGAACTATTTTGATATTTAAAAGCATTTCTGGACAGCACAGGGTTTGTTGGGATGTTTTAATCTGCCTTTTTACAAAACTGTGCAGTGTTCCTTGTTGAGCCCTAGTTCTAATCTAGCTGCCTGTCTTTGAAAATCATTTTGGAAAGGAAAGAACTGCCATTTGAAGGTAACAGTTGCTTTGCAGTGATTATCCACTCCCTGGTGTCACTGCTACACACATAAGGGTAGGTGAGATGAATCCCATTGATACCTAAAATTCTGAATTACTGTATTCTGCTGTTAGTCAGACCCTCTCATATTAATCTGCACAGAGCAGCATGTGACCAGAAAGTTCAAGTCTGTCCGTTTAATGCTGTATAAAATATTCTTTCCAGACATTAATTTTCTGCATTTGTTTTAGTTTTGGAGTTGTAAATATGTATTCTGACACTCAGCCTAATCTTCTTCCTACCTAATATTCTTCCTAACATTTCAAAAGTTGTTTCTAGAAATTGTGCACATAATTTATCTTCTGAATTTTTCAGTTCTCTCAGCAAAGCCATTCCTTTGTAAAATCTAACTTTTAACCAAGGTTTTTTTAATTTCCTTTTTTTTACTTTTATCATTGCAGTTATTGCCTCCTGTTCTTTTCATGTTTTCACAAAGTATTTTCTTTGTGTTTGCTTTTGGTTTCTAGTATTTGCATTTGTATACAGTCTTACTGATTTAATTTATTTTATTTTAATTTAATTTAATTTAATTATATGGTAAAAAAAATATATTTTTACTTTTAAAAGATTATTTTTATGCCTTTCTTGTTTCTACAAATCCATTTTTTTCCCTAAGAAAAATAGTTCAGTCTTTGCAGTTAACCTGGGATTATATTAGTGTAGGATTTTATTCATTTTCCTTCTTCACATAGATTCCCAGTGCCACATTGGGCAAATAATTTTTGTTTTGAAAATTCATTCATTTTTGCTTGCCAGAGGACAAATCCATTAACTTTCTGAAGATCTCGTACAAAACTCTATTATGACAAAAATGCTAATCCTGACTGGCTAGTCATGTCTTGCTAAAGCTTCATTCCTAACTCTGCTGTTTTGAAAGCCACTGGACATTCTTCTCGTAATCTTCATGACTCTCATGATGTTTCCAGCTGGAAACCTTTTTGGTTGAGAAATGGGAAACTGCAAAACTTCAGTGTGCTTTTTCAAGGATGTAGACAATAGATTTGCCAGGTTTGTTCTTTCCTGAGAGTCTTTAGGAAACCACAATGTAGGCAGGGTCTTCAACATGACTACAGAAGTGGAAGAATTCTGCCTGGGCTAACTGATGAATCAAATCACATGGACTCGGGAAACAGAAAACACTTACATAAGAACCTTGCGCACAAAAATAAGGGAAGCCTCTTTCTAACCATAGCTATTACAGAAATATGGTTAAGGCAAAATTTGCACACTGAATATGCAATAAATTCTGCCTAAGCAGTTGCTGTTTTCTTTCTATTCTGCTTTCTAAGTATTAATGTTCCAATTCCATTTCAATGCTACACTCTCATTTCTAGAATTCTCTCAGTTTAACCACTTGAAGGTACATGGCAAAGGTTCTCTTCCACAGAAAAATCTTTATTCAATATAGAGCTGTCGTGGTTTGAGAGGAAATGAGTTTTTGGGAGGTGGTAATGGTCAAACCAATAAGTGCCCAGATGTGGATATTGGCACCTGGTTTGACCATTGAGGATATGGATCCGCCTCTGAGAACACAGGGGGTTAAAAGCGAGAGCTCCCAACGGGAACGTCCTCTTGGTTCCGGTGGATGGAAGAGTTCAGACCTCCCCTGCCCAGCTTCGGGCTGGGTGGGGGAGGGGAAGGCCACGCGGCCGAAGGAGGTAGGCCGGAGCCATGGGCCGGAGACGGGAGGCGATGGCTTGGATAAGAGTGAGTTCCCCACAGAGACGGAGGGGTGGAGGAACTCAGAGAAGCAGCGGGCAGCCCCCCCCCCTCCTCGAGAGAGAGAGAGAGAGAGTGAGAGAGAGGTGCCAGTGCTATCTTGGACGTGATAGCACCGGCCGGGCCGAGGCAATGGGAACCGTGCCCAGTGAAGAGTGCGGAACTGGTGTGGGAGTTCGTAATGAGCAGAGACTGTGATTTTAACCCTTCTGCGGAAGGTGGAAACCTTGCAAATGTTGATCCTCCGGGAGCTGAGAGAGAGGAGAGAGACGGATAAGAAGGAATGCGCAAGTGTGATGCAGAGGGGTGCAAGTGAAGAAAGACTGGGAGAAGCTGAGAGAATCCTAGGTGGAGGAGATGATGGAGTGGCTTTTGGCTGGACTTTTCTTGTATTAGCCATGGATAGAACCTCTCCTGTAATACAGAGACTGCATTTTAGGGGGAGGCTGCGCCAAAGGAGTGATGTGTGCGGAGACGACAGGTGATGAAGAGATGGTGAGACCCCTCGGCCCCAGGGGGTGAAATATTGGGGGGGACTGGTGTCCCAAAATGAGGTGAGAGAGACTGTCGTTCTCTTCTGGAACTGGGCAAGGCGTCCTTGAAAGGGGAAACCCTAAGAGCAGCTCTGGTCCATGTGCAGTGGTGGGAGCACTGAACATGGAAGGAAGAAGTCACGACGTGTAGTTCCTGAGTGACGGGGATTTACCTGTGGTGGCACAAGGAGGGCTCCTTCTCTCCTTAATGAAATGAGAAGTGATTATCTGAAGGGTGGAGATGGACTGAGTTGATTATCTGAAGGGTGATGGACTGGATTAAGATCTAAGGTTCTGTAATATTCTGTAAGAATTGAGTGGGGGGAGGAGAAATGTTTTAAAAGGTTTTCCATTCTGCTCTGTGTGTTAATTTTATTGTAATTGTGTAATAATAAAGTTTTTTTCTTTTGTTGCAAGTGGAGGCCTGCTTTGCTCTGTCTCTGATCACATCTCACAGCAGACACTAGGGAAGATGGGTTTTCATGGGGGCACTGGCATTGGGCCAGCGTCAAACCATGACAAGAGCTTTAATTACATGATCACATTTTGAAACTCGTGTTTAAGTTTCTTTGACAGAGGTCAATGGCTCCTAAATCTCATGCTTGAAGATGTGCTAAAGTGCCTCTCTAAATGGAGATAATTTTAACACATGCTGAAGTGCTTTCCTGACTCTGGGACCAAATTACATCCAGGGCTAAAATGGATATCCCTAGTGAGATTAATCTAGCATATACAAATTTTAATTTTATTTCATTCTTTATATTTTCTTTGTTTTTTTATCTAATGTTTCCCATTTGACACTTTGATATTATTTATGCTCTATGGAAATGAAGACTGTATGAGTTTGCATTTTTCTTATTAATCACACTTTGCTGAAATTATGTATCTCAGCATGTTATCTCACTCTCTGAATTCTCATAACTCTGTCATGTAGAGCTGTCTTTCATTTCTATCTCACACAGTGTAAGCAAGACCTACTAATGGCAGCCACTCTGGAGCTTCAGACCTTATTACAAAATAAATGAATCAGATAACTGGTATCTACATCACTTAAAGCATGCTTGGTTGTAGAAATAGGCGGAGCGAGGAATGGAGATGGTAAAAAAGTTGAAACTTGTGTTGGATGTTTTCAAGAGAAGGAAAGCAAGAAAGAAGGTTTGGGGGTCTAGACATTAATACATTTTCTTTTATTCTGGAGGAAACATGAACTAACTTCAGTTGTATCTAGGGGAATACTACTTGAACACATGTGCAGCTAAGACTAACAGTAGAGTCTAAGCATTTTGGAATGCCATATGCTTTGCACTCACTAAAAATAATCCATCACATTGCCTCCTTCTGTCCAAATGATTAACTCTGGTCCCACCAATCCAAGCCATTCACAAAACAGGGACTCTGTTAACAGTGTATTTTTAAAAACCTGGTTGCTAGCCAGTATTTATACATTTTTGCCAGAAATGATTTGTATAAGAACTGCACCCTTGGAAAGAAAAACTTTTTGGGTTTTGTTTATTTTAGTGCTGTAAGGGAAGCTACTCATCTGTTGGAAATCACCTTTGAAAATTCAAAGCTTAGTACTTCACATGAGACTTTTCACTCATATTCAGTGCCTCTGGCTTACAAGCAAGTGTCATATGGTTGCAATTAAAACGATGTCACAAAAACTTCATTGTAAGTAGGGTAACATATGCTCTTAAGGGGTTTGTTTCAATTTCCAGTGCTTTGAGTCTTGCTGGGGTTGGGAGTCACATCTTTCACAGCTAGTCAGCCTTCCTGCCTTAGATATGTCAGCTGATGGAGTGCCAGTTAAAACACCTTCCGGAAATGTTGACAAGTATCTGAAGGGAGAAAGCCAACTTCTCTAAAATAAACAGGGCTGACTGAAGAATAGGAGTGGCAAGTTTTGCTCCAGAGGTGGTACATCTATCAGTCAAACAGACTATGTGTGGCATTTGAGAAATATTTCTTGAGGGATGGAGAAGGGGTTTCAGCATTTCTACCTTCTGCTGTGGGAACAGCCACAGACTTGCCAAATGTGAGCCAGAAATAGGGAAAGCAAGTAATTAAAAAGCCCCAACCAAACAGCACTGAGAGGACAGAAATGTGAGAAGTATAAGATGTTTGACATTCATGCTTATCATAGAAGGCTAAAGCTGCACAAAATCGGTCCTGTTGCAAGAGTGATCTAAATTAGTGAGAGAGACTCGTCTTGCATGTCTGCACCCTTAAAATGCATAGCTGTAAAATTTGTTGGATGTTTTTACAAAGAAATGCCTTGCAGAGCTATTTTCTCATTATGAATTTCTTAGAACAGGGGCAGGCATTTGACTTGAGTTCTCAATTCACGTTGGCACATGTACAATCAAATTTTCCTAGATTTCAGCATAATCTTTACATCTACTATGCAAAGAGAGCAGGGAAATCAATCTGCAAGTTGCACATTCGAACGCTATAACAACATTTGGTCTTCCTTCATGCCTTTTTTATTTTTTTTTCCCTGACAGAAATTTCCCCCTCACACACTTTCATTTTAAGCCTTTATTTGGCAATTGCATTTCCCTTCCCATACGGCTCATGTCTCAGTGTACACTAGTAATTCAGATCTGGCTGTCAAAAAAATTAGCAGTTTAATGTGCTGGGCAGAAAGTAGCCATTCTTAATTATTTTCCCATATAGCCCAAGTATATTCTTTCAGTAATGAACATTGGGGGAAAAATCCTGCTTCAAACAAGATCCTATTTCAGTCTGTTGTATGACTAAACTCATCATTACTTCCATAAAATCCTTAAACATATTCCCTTTGCCATCTGTGTTAAACTTCTTACAAGGAGGGAGATGCTAAACTTCCAGTTGATGTTCATATAAGCTAATATTTTATCTTTGCTGCAAAATCTTTATTTGGTTTCTTGGCCATTTACTAAAGCAGGTTTATGGCAATAGTATCTCCTATTAGTATTACTATTACTACTAATAGTATTACTATTATTACTAATAGTAATCATTGAAAATCAAATCAAATAAAGTATTTCACAATCCATAACAATGGAAATAAAATATTTTTCTGACACTAATAATCTCTCTTACCAGTGAATTCTGCTTTTATACAGGGACAATGGCAGAGTTTACCATTGCATCTGCTTTACTGTATATCTTAAAGGTGACAGTATTGAAATGTTGAAGGTGTTAACTGTGCAAGCAATACCAAGGGAAATTAAAAATTCCGGTTGATGTACATGGGTTTTGTTTTTTTTTTCCTGAATCTAGCTGGCATTTTTACAATTTTATTTTGTCCTTTTAATTGCTATCACCTAAGTTGTTTGCACTCTGCCTAAACAACACTCATTCTTTACTTTTAGGATATCTTCACAATATCATATCCTGCTATAGTTACACTAATTTACTTTCACAAAGAAGACAAACACACAAAAAACTCCCTCAAAACAGAAAAGGAAAAACCCCACACCACACCCAAAAATCACCTCCTCACCCCTGCTGAGATTAGTAGAAAAACATATATCTGAGAAAGATTTAGAATGGGAAAGTTCAAAACCTGACCGAATAGATACAATTTCAGAAACAGTATTTATATTCATTAAGAAAAGCATTTCTTCCTCAATGGAGTGATTTTTAACAGGTTAAGAGAAGAGTAATTTTGAGTAGTCCAAGAGCAGTGGCAACATTTGGCTTGTGATGGCCTTAGTCAGAAGAGGGGGCCCTCCTCACACTCTATTCAGTGACTTGCTGTGCTTTGTGAGGGTTTGACCACATCAGACATTTAGGTCAGGAGGGGAGATTAGGACTCACTGTGTGAAATGTATGAAATTATGGGACAGGGACCTGATCTGATTTAGGACATGACATTAAGCCTGTGAGAATCTATTTCCTTTCACAACAAAATCTAGCACTGCGTTGCTACATTTGTAGTGCATTAAATGCCATGAAGAAAAAAAAAAAAAAAGTATGAGAATAACCTGTCAAAAGTATATTTTGTGTGTACAATTAAGACTTGCAGAACTATGTGTATTCCACTTGTGTTCACCTCAAAATAAGGTTTGTTTTTTTGTTGTTTTTTATATTTTTTTTTATTTATTTTGAAGTCTTCTTGGGATGTTTTTTGCAGTTTCCTGACAGTAGTACCAATGGTTACAGCTGAGAGAGGTCTGTCTTTCTAAGACCTCTGACAGTATTATGAAATATGGCAAAGACAAAAAAAAAAAGCATGTTATATTGAACAAATAAAATTTTATTTTTTCTCTTGATAAGGTGTTCTGATTAAACATGTCAGACTGAATAGTTGCTCAGATGTAGCATTAAATTTTTAATGCTACTACACAGGACCATCAGCTTGGAAGTGGCTTACAATTCCTACTGTCAGTGTTATTCTTTTTTCTTTTCCCCTGTGTGAATGAAGAAAAAACATTACAGTGAGTATCTAGTGGTACCTCTTCATTAGTATTTTGGTTTGTATCCATTGTTCTGCCGTAAAAAAAAAATAAAATAAAATGTGGTTTTCTCTTTCCTCTGTTGTTTTGCTCTGCAGAGCAGTTTTGGTGTACTGATTCAGTTTAAGGTAGACTTCTTTCAGAGAGAGCTAAATTCTGGCAGGTACACACCAAATGCTTTCTTGCCTTCTTTGGCATCTGAACCAAACACTGGCTTCAAGTAGATACACATATGGTAGGAGTCTTAGTCCACAGAGCCAGGTAAGTTAAAATTCAAAACAAAAGTCCTCCCCCCCAGCAGAGGGAGAGGTGGAAGAGAAAGAGATTAGGTTTTTGAGTAAAATGATGTAGTAAACCACCCCAAACTTCTTGCTATTATGCCCAGAATGTATTATGCAGACAGGATCCCAAAAACTAAGGGGCATAATCCATCCATTATGAAAAAATAAACCAAGCTAGGAAAGGATGGAAAGTTACATTTTATGTCAGTGAAAATTCAGCACAAAAGGCATACAGATTAGGCTAGATTTATGAATTTCTTTAAGAAGTATAAATTTTCTGGGGAGGTAACAGAACTACAATTATCCATTGTGAGAGGGTGGTGAGGCACTGGAGCAGGTTGCCCAATTAAGCTGTGTATTCCCCATTCCTGAAAGTGTTCAAACCAAGGCTGGGTAGAGCTCTGAGCAACCTGGCTTGGTGAAAGGTGTCCCTATATGTGGCAAGTGAGCTGGAACTAGAAGATCTTTAAGGTCTATTCCAACCTAAACCATTCTGTGATTCTATGAATTCCAATGTTTCGAATCCTGTTTGAGCACTGAGGCACATTTAGTAACACAGCTAAAAAGTGTGTATGGGTACTATTTCCAAGCTCTAGGTGGATATCTTCTCAGATCTGGAATTGTGAAGTGGTATTCTTAATACCTTAAATGAAAAAGCATATGTTCTGTTATGGAAAAGTCATCTGCATAATTCTCATTCATCTCTTCAATTCAAACCATTGTATTCTGTTCAGCAAATTTCAATTTATGTAGAAGAATAACTAGTTTGAATTATACACATTTTCTGTTAAAATGCAGAACTTGAAACAGATGGAGGACTCTAGGAGTGAATTTATAAGATTAACACACAGGTCTTCACATCAGTTGGGAAACTCTTTGTGAGAATACAGGTAGTATGTGCTTAATACATTCTGGTGGTGCTTTTGTGTAGATTGAGAGTTGTATTGATTCAGTAGAAACACACAGTGGGGTATGTTTTTATGTAGATTATCTCATTGGTTAGCCAGTATAGGAATAGAGAAGATCTTAACTTGTGTATTTGAGAAAACAGAGTGGTACAGCATTTGAATGAATTACCTTCAGCTTGTTCTCAAAGACTTTCTCTTATCAGAGATTGCATCAAAGAGTTGCCTTACCTTTTGTGTCTCTTAAAAGTAAAGATTTTCTCAGCTCCAAAGGAAAATAAAATACTTGGATAAAGCTGGGATAATTGTTTGATGTGCCTGGATAAAGCTGCCTGATTGTACAAATAAAACATATATATTTGTATGATAATGATTAGAGAGGATGATATCAGGTTCTAAAATTCATATTTATCACTATTACCTTGGATTTTTCCTATATGATGTTGAGTACTGTTCAAGTACATGACTTCAGGCTGTTTTCAGTGTATTTTCAAATCACCTAGGGTTGCTAGTCTGAAATATGTATTTTAAATTTTTAAAAGATTGGGTTTGTCCTCATTCCTTTGTGTTAGACTTGCGAGCTGTCTGTGGAAACCACTGCTTTAAAAATAGTGTCAGACACATGTCAAGTACAATGACAATGCATGTATTGCAATGAGCATTTGCTCAACAAAAAAAGATCTGTGAGATCTACTCTATGGCAGTCGTGAAGGTGACAACCCCTTACAAACAGCACATCTTGAGATTAATAAACACTACCTTCGTTTCAGCATCTGGAGTGTGAGTTCCATTTTGCATAGAGTGACCTTGGCGGAAGCACTGAAACAGAGATGCGTGTTTGTGTGCACGTGCGCTGGTGTGTGCGACTGAATTTATGACTTGCTGTTAATACCAGCTACAAGGAAATAACATCCCTCACTATTTCCTGCTTTCTTACTTTATCATTATTAGTTCACAGCTTTATTTATCCAGGAGATATACAAAAGAACATCTTTACCTCTTTTGTTATCAATGTTGTTTCCTTTAAGATAATAAAAGAAAACATCTCTGAAATATGTCCTCATACATTTTTGTTCGAGGGCCAAATTCAATAGCTGCTGATGTCAGATGAAAGATTGATATTGAATTAATTGCGTGTCTAGCCATTATTAACCTTTATACAACGTGAAATAAATAGTCACTGCAGGTAACCTATTGGAATAGGCAGCTGGCAAAAGGTGGTGTACTGGTACCTTCTCCTGACTGTAGATGTCAGATTCTGAGTTTCTATCCTTTCACACCGGTCTTCTGGCTGCTTCCTTTTGAATGCAATTAATCTTCATCAGTTCTCTACTGAAAGAACAGAACCTACTCATCAGTTTTACGGCCAGCAGCACTTTTCATTGTTGTTCAAGCAAAAAGCTTCTTATGGCAGAACTATTTTATTTTTTTAAGGAAACATTGCATGTTTACACTATTACACATTATGGCTTTGCTTTGTGAGTGGAAAAATTTTACTTGTCATGTTTTTCTATGGACTGACCCAGCATTTTGATTTATTTTACTACTGACTTTTAAAACGCCCTGAAGAGGGACAGGAGTGGTATCCATTCCATGTGTACGGTGTTTCTTAGCTGCTGTTCATTCGGTTCTGCAGAACTGGCTGACCTACAGGCAGCAACATTAAGGAAATGCTGTTCCCAGCAACTTATTTTCTTCTACTTTTGAATTTCAGTTGTATTTTTCTAAGGCAATAAACAGTGTTGAAATGCCAATGAAGAAGATTTTTACTAAGAGCCAAAGGTGGGGGAGCTTTAGAATTTGCAAACAGAGGTTATAAAAGCAATGTTCTGAAGAGTCAAAATTAACTCTGGTTTAGATAACGTGATGAAGTCACACCCACACACACCCACACACACACACCATACACAATATTAATAATAAAAACATTTTAAATGAAAAAATGAGCAAAAGAAGCATCATGAGATGAATAGATATTTTTAGATGCAGGGCCTGATTATTTCTCAGTGAAGTTTTTCTTCAAATAGTTTGTACCCAGTGAGTGCCTTCTGACTCATAACATACCTTAGAGAATTGAAGTATTCTACATGGTAAGTTTAATAAAATAGCTGAGTAGCTCACTTTAGAACCTAGTCACATAATAAAGCCACATAGTTCTGCATTTTGAGACCATCTGTATTGTGAATGTAGCAACAAGTCATTCACATCATTTGCCATACAATAATAGTCAGGGAGCTATTTTAGGAGCAATGGTCCTTACATTGCAGACATCTAGCAAGACACTACAAAATACAATTTATTTACTTCAGTGCTTCACAAAGATTAACTTTATCCTTGGGAGGCTAATAACCCTAGGCTCCCTTAATAGTCCATGGAAAGAAATAAGCTCTCTCAGTTGATTCTGAGCAGACCCCTCACTTGAAGGATTCAGACCATTTGGAAAGAGTACAGAAGAGATCAAGAAAAGATTTCAAAACAGTGATCTGCTTGTAAAGATTATGGAAATTTGACTTGTCTTGCAGAGGGGCGATGACAGAAGGATATGATCATTTTAAAATACATAACAGACTGCTGCAAAGTCTGTTGTCCATGTAGACAGAGAATAAGATAAAAAAATAATATAGTAAGGAATATTTATATTAAACAGTAGAAAAATCTTCCAGCAGTATAGATTTGGAAGCATATAATTTTAAAACTACCTCAAGAATAGTTCTATTTTATGGAATGGGTTAAGGAGATTTCTGTCTTTAAATGGACTTTAACTTTTGCAGCCATTATTTCTTGTTTAGCATGCTAGAATATCCATTGAAAAATTATCAGGTGCTGTGTTCCTTCCAATAAGAGATAATCAGCCCGTGGGTTCTATAACTGCTTCCCTGCCTAGGAGCAGCACTTCATACATCATTCACTTGACACTATATTGTGTTCTTACAATACACGAGTATTAAGGCCTTTGGTGTTATTACCTTCAGTTTTGTCTTCGCTCTACTGAGAGATTTGATTCCCCAGTGATTCTCTTTTTCCTATGATAATTCAGTTTACTAATAAAGTGTTCTGAACTGTAAGTCAAGATTTATATCCAGTTTTCTTTCTAGCACTTAAAGCTTTTTCAATCATCTCTTCATTCACTCACCCTACTGAACAAGTAGACTTCACCGATATCTTTTCCATGCAACAATTTTTTTGTCATTGATATACATATGTATAGAGGAAGTATTTGGCTTGTTTCTCTTTTGATTTTTACAAATGAAGTAGAAAATAACTATCATGAACCAAGTTTACTTATTACAGACTTGTAATTCAATACCATTTGTCTCTGTGTTGTGGACAATTCAGTGGGTTTGGTCCTACAGGATATGTTAGTATGTGCACTTTAGATGAAAAAAGTAATAAATTTAACAAAAGGTGAGAGACTAACATTTCAAATGGGCTGTCTTCATATTTTAAATTTATTTTAACAGCAACATCTTCTTTAATCAGTAATTCATTGAAATGAAAGTCCTTTAGTATTGTCCTCAATTTGAAATTCTCAAGAAGTATTAAGGATTGAGATCTTACGTTGTCATTTCCTAATGTTTCATTTGAATCTATATTTTTTTTTTGCGAGCACTCTAATTACCATTCATAAGATTAAAGTTTTGGGTTAGTTAAACTTTTAATGGTGACAACACCAAGTGTATTGCTGGTTAACACTTTTTCAGTGAGTACAAACTCAAGGAATTTCTGTCCAACATCACCTTTTGTCCTTTTCTTATAACATTTATTAAACTCTCCCAGGCATTTTATTTAAGTATTTTACCAAAGTTTATCTGGTTAGAAAAAAGAAATAAAAGCACTATAAACATTGCCAAGTGAGTTGATCTTGAGAAGTATTAAATACAGAAATATTTAAATGGTCACATACTTGTGGATCTGATACTACAATCACATAGTCAATTAAAAAAAATCACAAATTTACTAAAAGCACACAAATGTGAATGCAGCTTATAGGCAATTTAGCACCTACAATAACAACAATAACTTCCTGAAATAGTAGCTCAAGATCATCCTAATCTTAATTTTACTTCATTCTACTTTAAATTGTGCTTGGCAAAACTATATAGAAGTTTTAAGCAGCATGATATTCTACTTTTTAAAATTTTATTTATTCTCTTTCTGTAAATTAAGTAGAGCAGTTAATCTTTTTTTTTCCTCTCACCCTCTTCCCAAGTAGTACAATAGATGCAATTTAAAGAGACTGCACATCCCCCAGGTGAACTGAGGTATTATTTTGCTGTTGGAAACACATGGCAATCATACGTTGTATAACAGCTAAATCAAATTATTTAAAAAAGAAAAAAGGATAATTATGTGGTAAAGCCATTTGCTAGAAAATCTGGTATATTTTCTCAATAGTAGTAGGGAGGCTAGCAAATGAGAATAGCAAATTATTTTCATGTAAAACATTATGAAGTTGTGTGACCTTTAGTAGCACAGACATCAAAAATCAGCAGTAGAATGGACAAGAGAATATAAATTATCATGACAATGTGTAAAGGAAGTGCAAGCCATATTCACTGTCATTTTGCTCAGTTTTTCTCTTTGTTAAGAAAGTCTGGATGACCTGAATTCAGGCTACAGACTGTGTAAATCAGCAAAATGTAGAAGAGATTTCTATTTTTAAAAATCTTTTGTCTGATGAAAATTCTCCTGTACAAATTATTTCTGGAAGTTTTCTATATGAGGAGACCAGTGCCAGTTCTTTAGGCTTACATGTTCATGCCATTGGAAACATTTTTATTTTAGAAGTTCAGAATTATGGAAATATGTGTGAACATAATTTTTTTATTAGAAAAGTAAATAAATAGCTATTACTTATGATCCAGGGAAGAAACTTGGAAATAAAATGTTATTTTAAGACCTGCAGAAAAGGAGAAAGCATATCTAAGCAATCAAATGTAATCTTTATTTTTCTGTAAACTGCCTTGAATTTTGATCCTTGACTCAGAATTTTAAGTGCTTGAGATTGGCAGTGCTTCATGTGCGTAGTCTTCTTGGGAGATATTTTCTTTCAGCAAGTAGATGAACCATGAAATTGCTGAAATCAAATGGAGTCTCAGGATTGCACAGAGAGCACAGGCAGTTTTTCTTTGTTTACAGCAGTGGATAAAACAATGTGCCTGATGAGCTAAGCCAAGGAGAAGCATTTCTGCAGAGATACATTGTGAGGTTTTTTTTCTCTTGGATTGAATCAGTGAACCAAATTCTCTGCTGCTAGAAATTGTTGCAGATTACAGTTTTGTTAAAGGATTGCTGCTGTCCATTCTGTGTGTCTTCCATTTACAGTCCTGTGCTTACTGTTCCAGCCAGGGCTCTCGCAGAATCACGTTTACTACTTATGTATCTGATTCCCTTGACAAAGTCAATTTTGCACCACTAAGGTCTTCAGAATTAACATTGGACTACACAATGCATATAGCAAAGGAAGAAAATTTGTTTTGTGTGCATTCCTCTAAAGGGAGTAATTGAAGGAGCAGGAGGGTAGTGGTTTGAAATGGTTTGGCATAGAAAAAAGTATCTGATAGAAAACTAACTCTTTTTAACTGTCAGAGAGATATGGACAGTCTTTCGGAAGAATTAACTGATGTTGAACTATGACTCTAGTGGAATAATTGCATCTTGTAAATTATTACTTTCTGAATCCCCATAAAAATAATAATCCACTGTAGGTGTTATAATGCCAATGATAATTGTATAAAAAGAGTATTGAAATTGCAATTATTAGAACCTTTTCTTTTTTAAGGTGCTTTATCTGTTGTGGTAATTCAATTTAATTAAATTTTCACAAGTTAGAAGGGTTTTTTTTTTTAAGCAACTTTGTTAAATGACTCTGTCACTTCAAGCAGTAAGAACTATCAAGGTCATCCCTTCTTTTTTCCTCATCATATCCTGTAGAATGAGTTTCTTAAAGCATCTAACCATTTAAAGGAGAGGTAATAGGCAATGTACTTACAGCCCATGATAAGGGGATTTTTCTTGGGGAGAACATGTAGAAACAAATTGTTGCGGGTTTTTTGCCCTTTTTTGATTTTTTTTTTTAACAGATCAACTCACTAGAATTCACATAAAAATTGGATGATGTTGTGGTGAATGTAAAGAGATGTCCTCTGAATGAAAGTAAAATGGGTCTGTTAGATCTGCGATCCTTATACCACAGATTTAGAAGACCCACAAGGAAGCAGTCCTACAAACTAGAGTGCATTAACTTAATCATTAAGATGATAAATAATTATCAAGGACTTTTTTTTTTTACACATAGATTTTTTTTAATTTTGCAAAAATCTTTGCTCTTTAATTTCATATGCAAGTCTTTTCAGAGATGGCTTCTGACTGCAAGTGCTGCACTATAATGTTGTGTGTCCCTACAAAAATGAATGTAATGTGGTGAAGAAAAATAACATGGAATTTTTGCAGTTGGCTTTCCTTTAAAGGCAAAAAACAAATCAAGAGGTGTTTGAGAGGTCCTCAGAGATTTGGAACATTCAAAGTGGTCCCAGTAGAACAAAATTTGTGGACCAAGCTATAGGTGAGATGCAGCACGATAAATGCAGTCCAATGTTACACTTGCACAGTTTATTGCATGTGTGTCATCACATCAAATTTAGTTATAGTACCTCCTCCTTTGACTTGCTACTTGATATTCTGTTTTCTGCAGATCATCCTTCCTTGTCATATTTAAGGCTGTCAACATGAACTATCCCACTGCCATGGTGTTGGGCTTGAAACAAGCATGGGGAGAAGGTAACACAGAGTAGGACTTCAGAAAAATTTTTCACATATGGTGCTCCTCAATGTCACATGCTATAAAACCTCTAGCATAAGACTAAAGTTGTGGCAGCATGAAATTTTTGTTGATCCTAACTTAATTTTCCTCATTCATATGCTTTTGTGTTAAGACAAGAAAGAGAAAAATGGTAAATATTAAAAGTCAATCAAGTTTTATACTCAATCCAAATTATACCTCAGAAACATCTAAAAAGAGGTATTTGACAGAATAAAGGGGACCTTTTTTGAGCAAAAAATTACAAACCAAATTATTTCTAGCAAAGTATTTTAATTCAGAAATATGGGCTTGTACACCAAAAATCTTCAATGCAGATTCTTTATGCACCTTTCCATAGCTTGACCTTCCTGGATTTTCATCTGCAGTAACCTTTTAGAAATGGCAGATATTTATATCATGAAATGTTCTTTTTTCCACTGGAAAAAGCCCCACATTTTTATGTGAAATTTTCAATTAAGTCTACCAAATCTCCTACAAAATTTATGCTTTGTTTCTGCTAGCTCAGGTAATTGGTTTCTCACTTCTGTCTCAGTTTGACCTATAGAGAAGCCTGTTACAGATACAGAGGCAGGTAGGGTGTGTACGCCATAGGATCAGGTCACATCAAAGGACATCACTGGATTTGAGAAGCTCTGATAGCTTCTATTTCATACTGAGCTGAAAGTAAATTTTAAAAGTACTGTGTAAAGGGATTCTCTGTGTTAGTCTCTGTAGTCCCATGAAAAGTACCAGTGTCATCTTCAATAAAAACTTTACTTCTTCTTCTTCTTCTTTTTTGCTGTTTTTTGAGGAAAAAAACCAACAAATTAACAAATAAACAAAGTAGAACATCATCCGACAAATAATAATAGATTGCATTACTGAGGCAGGCAAAAATAGGGAAATTGTCAGACACCATCAAAGCCTAACCTAAGACAAATATTATGGTTCACTCTTAAATGTAATAGTCAGATGCACTGCTGGGTTCTAATAAATAGATTTTCTATTGAGCCAGTTGTTTCTCTTCACAATATGCAGCCACCTAGTGACTGTTTTGTGCCAGGTGGCATTTCTCCAAATATGTGATATTTCCATGTCTCTGTTCACAGCTTTCTAGAGACAGACAGATAAAAATACACCAGAATATCATTCTACCTGTGGATGAATGAAAATACATATGACACTGCGACTAATTTAATAACAGACTAAAAAGACAGTCAAAGCAAAAGTTTATTAATGAGTTTAGGGTAATGAAAATGTTATTAGAAAGCTAGAGAAAAGCTAAGAGAACATACTAAATGTATTTGAAAAATGAAAACATACTCACCAGAAGGATGGATCTATACCAAACATAAATTACTGCATTTTAGAAGGTTAAAATAATCACTGATTATCAGTGTTTATAGCAGCTTATGATGAGCTTTAAATAGCTATTTCATAAGTCAGGTGCTTGGAGTAAAAAAGGAAACTAGATGACTGTCAGATTGACAGAGCTCTCTGGCTTATTTGGAATCACAGAACCCAGAAGTTTGCTGTTGTGTACATTTAGTCCCTATGAGTTTGGCGCTTTAAAGGTAGGTCTCCCCCACAGAACTGCAAAGAAATCAAGGTTTCCATTTCCTTCTCTGTGCTGAAGACTCCCATTCAGGAACTTGATGTAGGGCATATCTGGCCAGTGTGAAACTTCATCAAAGGCACTTTGTTCTCAGAAAGAAAGAGTCTTAGAAGAAGAAAAAAAGCTTGGAGGTGGTCTCCTTACCAACTGGGAAGGAATATTTTCACTCCCTTCTTTTTGTGGGTCTAAAATAGAAACCACATGTTGGTGATATGAAAATGTTTCTGGAAGGGAAGATGAAAGATATTAACTGCTTTGCGGACAAGATATCCCAGAAGAGTATATGAAACAACGGATTTATAAAAAAATGGGGTTTTTTGTGAGTTTGACCAAGAATAAAAGAGTGAGAAAAATGATTAACAATAAAAGGGACTTTTATTGCAAAAATTTTTGTATCTGAGTAATTTTTTTAATCCTTTATATTTCTTCTTACCAAACAGTGAAATCTGTATCTTCTCACTGATTATTTTAAAGCAGCAAAAGAACAAAACAAGAGAGCAAAAGAGCAATGCATTGTTTATATAACCTGTAGTTGATATCTTGAACTTTTGCATATATTAGAAGAATAGGACTAGACTGTAGCAGAGCTTTACTTTGTCGATGACACAGAAGTGCATTCATCAACACCTTACTCTTGATCCTTATAGCATTTTAGACTCCTTCTCCACTGGCCCTGGAAGAAAAATGAAATTAGCTATTGTAAGCATTTCCAATTACTAAAATATGGTTGTCTGATAGTTTTTAGAAAAGTTCATGGGATTGTCAAACCCTGCTGTTTAAAAGCTGTAGACGTTTGAACATTAGTGGATTTTGAAAAATATGTTTTCCTTTTTTATTTCTCTGTCTCCAAGATTTTTTAGAAATATTGATCTTCAATTCAATGCATCATTATGTTGTTCTGTGAAGCCACTCATATCCTATTGCTATGTAAGTGCAGCCACTGCGGAAAAAAAAAATGAAAGTGTGTTTTCAAGGAAACAATACTTGGATTACCAGCAAAACCAAGAAAAAGAAAAGTAACAGAAGGAATTTCACTTGAATCTACAATCAATAATATTTGACCTTATCTGGTGCTTAATTGGTTGGTTCTTCAAGTGTTTAGAATGGTGGATTACTTACCCTGGTTAGTGGAGCTGTTTTACAGCAACTATGTACCTTTGTATTGATCAGGGCTGTGTGCTTGGTCATGATTACACTGTAATAGATCGTTCAATGGAAAGAATTTACTTCAGCATTGTTAGCTCTTAATAAGTCACCACATGTTCACAGAACAGTGTGATTATTCTGCTCTGTTCCAGAACTGAAAGATGCTTAAGCAATAACATTAGGAAACAATTTATAAAGCAGTGTTATCAAACTGGAAAGATTAAAATTGAAGTAGAAAGCATTTGTGAGCTGTGAAGAGTTGTCAATACTTTTGACTAGTTTTGCTTTTAACTGTAAATTTGTTTAATTATTGCTACATGGAAGCATATATCTGTAGAAAGATATGCTTATCCATACAATGTCCCTACACAAGGTTGGATGTGTCCTGAAGGTAGAACTATGACTAAGAAATTTTACAAATGTATCCTTGTGCTCTAGGTGGTCTTCAGTAAAGAAGGACTTGTTTTTCCTTTCTTATTCTATTTCTTACACTAGTTTTAATTTTATCCTTGTTAAAATTTAATGTCAGTTAAATGTGGACGATGGCCAGCTGCTGAGACCAGATTCTTATCACTGAAAGTTGATAACAAGTCCTTAGTCCTTGTTCAAAAGGACTAGTCTTAGTCCTTGTTCAAAAGGACTAAGAAATTTATTACCTGTAGTTCTGTTCATTTTCTTTACTGCACTAAATTTAAGCATATTTATTCCATTTCTATGACGTGCAATAATTTAAATCAAAATCTCTTTAGACTACTTTTAGGTCAGAGTTACATTCAGGCATGGGTTTTTAATTATTGTCATTAACAGGAATTCCTCTACTTACTAAAAAGAACTCATTATCTAAATTGTGTGTCCCTGTGTAATTATGCAAGTCATTCAGCAAAACATTTCTGTTATCATTAAACAGCCAGTTGGCTCCTGTATGTTGATGTGCAACCACAATAACCTCAGTTAGTGTTGCAGTGCATAAAATAAACACAGAACTGTTGACATGACATATTTAGGACAAAAGAAGCATACATACAGTAGTTAGAAAAAAAAACCAGCATGCTGAATATTTTTGGTCTGGAGACACTGTACAATTTGTTCATATAAATCCTTTGCAGAGTTTCTTTTTCAGTTATGAATTCAGAGCATACCCTACAGCATTTTCTCATGCAGCAGCAACTAATTGAGGGAATTCTCTCTATTATTTATGGACTTTACATTAGCTAAAAATTCCTCATATTTCACAAACAGTTTCTTTAGGATGGAGGAGCATAACCTTGATCTAGATTCTGCAGTTAGATACCATTAAATTCATGTAACCTTATTGCTTCTCAGCCTATGTCCCAACACTGGTTTTATCTGAAGAAAATGTTCTTCTTCAGCTGAAAGAGCATGATGCATCTTTTAATAGAATTATTTTTCAGTGAAAACATGTCAGGACAGCAATTGCAGCAAAGATTTCTATAATGTAGTATGGAATGCAAAGCATCTGAGACAAGGACAGAAAAACCTTTAATGATAGCTGGTTATTAAAGATTGTTTTGTAGATTGTAGATTCAGACCCTGATCAGTGTTCACAGTCTGATTGAGTAGCTTTATCTGGAAAACTTCTATTGTCTTAAGTAAAAAAAAAAAATTACAGCAAAGTCTGGTTAGATGTGTTTCTGCATGTAAAAGAAATAAATATGACATTTATATGTGATTTTTTCTCCCATCAGAAAGGCAGTATGTTTAATAGTGAAATCTGTGTATTTAACCAATAAAAAACCTTTTTTTTTTCCTTAATGTAAAAAATAAGAATAGCATTTTTATTTTTTTGTCCTACAAGTGTGATTTTCTTTACCAGACATACATTTCTGGTTTTTAGGACATTTTTCATCTGAGTGACCTTTCAAACAATCATCTGTACTCAGACAAGTGTAATGAATCTTCTTCTGTTTTCTCTTTTCAATTCCACTAGGTATTTGTGACAGGGTAGTTCATTATGGTTTTTTCTTCTGGAAGTTGCCTCAAACTTTTTTTGAATGAAAGGCATTTTCCCCCCTCTTTTAAAAAGAAGATGAAAATAAAATAAAAAAATCAAATGTTTCTGAAAAAATCTTGACAGAACACAGAACAGTGAAGTGCAAGCAGTAATTCCAAGGACTGGATAAAATGTGACATAGACCAGGATATTTTTTGAGGCAGTAAAAATTAATGTAGGAAATATATTTACATGAGTTTTGAAAAGCAGACTGGAATCTCTGGAGGGGAAAAAAAAGCCACAGTAGTTCTTCCCCTTGCTCCAAGTTTGTTTTTATAAACAGAATATGTTTATTGGTTTACTCACATACATCACTTCAGACAACCAAAATTCCATTTCTATTTTTTATTATTCCATTTCTATTTTATTAAGTTACAAAATGTCTTTTATGTACTTTTATTGGATTTGCTACAGAGTCTGCCTATACCATAAATACGCCTGGGGCTGTGTCAAAGCAATGAGGCCAGCTGGGTGCCATGTACCTCTGTGCAGTCTCAGGAGCAGCGTGCCTGGATGCTGGGAACAACCCCTGCCCCATGCTCTCCTCCCCACACTGTGACTGGGAGACGTTGTTCCAGGAGAAAACCATTCTAGGCCCTATCTCACTTGGGCACTGGTGTTTTTTTCATTTAATGACAGTGAGACACTGAAGTAATTAGAACCTACCCATAGTGGTTTAGCCTTCTAGGTTCTTTGGCTGGTTTGCCTAAAATAAAAGTGAAAAAAAAATAATCCCAACCCTAAAATAATCACTGTTAGAAACATGTATATGTCTTGGCATGCAAGTACATCTCTTTCCAATTCCACCCATTTCTCTCATACAAAAAAATGCCATCAAGTGATTAAAAAATTTCTCCATAACAAAGTGCATATGTCAGTGATGCAGAAAGCAAGCTACTGCTAGAAACTATTCATCCACTCATGAACATTGTGACTAAAACAACAAAAAAGCAAACTTATACTTTCTTTATACGTAGAATGAAAATTCAATGGTGAATTTTTTAGCTGAATATAGCAGAGAAAATTATATGAGAAAATTCAGCAGGAAAATATCTGAAAATGAGAATATATTCCAGTGATTTGTTTTAAAATTTGGTCTGAAATATACTCACTAACAAACATTTAATTTTCTGTATTTATTACTGGAGTTTGCAGTCAAAATTATCATGGCATTAAGCAGAAAGAATGATGACAAAATATGTTAATCAACAATTAAAAGCAAGGATTCTGATATTGTTTACTCCACTAAACTTGAAATAATGCTAGTTCTCACCAATTTAAGTTCAATATCAGCTTTTGACTAGGAATAAGCAGTAACTCAGATAAGAATCTCAGAATTTCTAAATCAGTTTTTCATGAAAGTTTCAAAGGAGACAAGCAAAGAAGGTGACCAGATGCAGCTTTCTTCAAATAGAAGAGAGTAGGGAAAGTGCCATTCTTATTCTTTGTTCATTATTTAACCCCTGTGATTTCTCCCTTGCTTCTTAAAAAGATCTGTATAACTAGTTACTTTGAAAAATACAAGAATCTCAAACCTTTTGATTATAGATTGCCAGGAGTGTAGCCTTTCTTTTGTCTATTTTAAATACCTAAATTGACCTTAGAGAATCCAGAGAAGCACCTCACAGATCTTTTTGATTAGCATTCATAGTATTTGAAAGAGTCAAATTTTTTCTCTTCTTTGAACACCACAAGCTCATCTGGATAAAAGAGGAGTTCTGTACACTTAGGGCCAGTGGAAATTCTCCAAGGAAATCCTGCGGTTCAATGAAAAATTTCATCCATACGAGAGCTGTATAAACCTGACCCTCATGACTGCAGTACCAGTAATTCAAATAAAACCATATATAAAGTGGCATTGGGTCACAGCACAAGATACAGTGTTTATTGCTGTGCAGTGATGGATGGGCATATAATAATGTCAAAAAACTGATACTGATTCATGAAGGGTCTTCTACTTTCAAAATAAGCAACCTTCACCTTGCCTTCAAAATCTTGCTGGGGGAGGGAACTGTTTCCCTTTCTTGGCCTAGATAGATATTTCAAAAGCCTATTCCCTGATACTTTTTATATTCACCAACTATTTGTGCTAGCTGTTTGCATGATTTACAGCAGAAGGGATTCACTCTACATGAGAAATCATTGTCTGGAATAAATAGTACAGAGATGGTGTGCACAGCATAGAAGACAACCTAAGGTGAACGGCAGCCAAAAGGGTGTGATGGGAGTTAAGTTATGTATATTTTACTTATAACTCTTTTACACCCCTTTGTGATGTATTGGTGGCATGATGCACACTGTCAATCTTAAACATTTCTATTTCTATTTTCAGGTTTGAGGAGGGAGAAATACTGTGCTCTGTATTAATTGGATAACTTTGGCTTAAGCTTTTAAGTGTGACAAATGGAGATGTGCCAAACTGCCTGAAAGTAATTCTGGTTGTCAGTGAACCACAGTGGCTGCCAGTTTGCAGACAATTTCTAGTCTTCTTGAGTCTGTCACATCTCTTTCACACTACCTATTTACCATCTGAATAGAAAGCCAGCACTGTGAGACATAAATAAATGTATTTGTCTTTAATATGACAGTGTTTCTTTGAGGGACTTGTGCTGCACTGAGCTACACATCATGTACCAACCTGAACTTCTGCAATGACACAAATTGCAGGCAGGTCTCCTGAAGCAAGCAACAATTAATGTGTTGCGGGAAGCCAAAGAACGTAATTAATAATGAGGTGACTTTGTGGTTACCATGTACTTTTCTTATGTTGGAATGATGTTTGTGTTAGGTTTGTGTTAGTTCATTCTCCCCGGGACACCTGAAAGGATATTTGCGATAGAACAAACAAACTACCCCTGCGGATGTGACAGCAGAAGGCTTTGTTGCTTTATGAGTCTGATCCAAAGATGCCTTCTGTTCCTTAGTTTACAGGAAATCCAGGGTAAACCTTTTATTTACAGATAGGGAACACTTGCCAGAACAGAATAAAAAGGCAGCTGATTAATCAGCATGCAGCCTTCATCTTGTAGGGCCTAGCTGCCTGGACCTTTTTAACATTTGGAAGATTCGCCTTGGTGAGAGAAATGTTGTGTGGAAATGCCTTTGATAGCTCTGTGTTTTAGTCTATCATGCTTTGCAAAGGGGATGGCTCAGGGTTTGAAAAAGTCTGCATGTTAGAACAGAGAATGTTCATGGCTGGGGAAAAAAAAAATACCTCGTACTAGTTCTGTACTGCTGCCCTTTGAAGCAAAATGAGAGGAAAGCTTGCTCTGCAACTTCAGTTGATAAAATCTGTTTTCTGGAATATTACCAAGTCTAAACATATATCATCTAGAAGAAATAACGCAGACAAAGGATTGTATTCCCAAATAGGCTTGGAATAGCCAGACAACTTCTAAAAAAGCAAAAATAAGGAACAGTGCCCTGCTAGTTCGACCCTTAAATTATGCAGCTGTTCGTTACCAGAATTATATATCTCATGCTGCCCTTTGGAGGGAAGGCATGGTGCATGGAGCTGGAACAATTACTGAATTATAGTACAATAAGAAAGGCCTCCTAAAGTGTCACATGCATGTAGAGGAAGATAAGAAAGGCCAGCTTAAGTTCTTGGCATTTTAAAGAAGGCAATCAAGAAACCCTTTGAATTCTTTGGTGTTCTTTCCCTGCAGTTCATCTACATTTTTATGCAAGTCTGACAAAGCATCCCATTCATGTGTCAGCACTCTCGTCTCTGGATGCATTAGTGTTTATTACAGGCTGAATTTGCAGATGCTACCATTTGAAAATGCTAATAGAGCCAGTTGTGTGGCCTTAATATTTATATAATTAATAATGATTTCATGCTTCCCTCCCCAGTGCTTCTGAAATAAAAACGGCTGCATTAGCATGGTCAAGCATAACAGGGCTCAATACAATCCTGTAAGCCTAAATTGTTTTGCCATGACAGGCTTTGCATTTTACTCTGAAATAAAATGTGTTGTGCTAATCAGCTTACTGTTAATGCATTATTTGGGTGACACATTTGGCACATTTTTGCACATTTCGCTATGAGGCATTTTTTATTTTATATTAATCACACATAAAATGTATGTTCTGAAAAGTGGCCTACAGTGTCTTGAATCTTCTGTATTTGAAAATAATAACATGCATTTTTCATCTCTCAAAAGTTTATATGTGACTATGATCTGGAAATTAGACTAAATAAACTTTTTTAATTTTTTTTTTTTTATTGCTTGCAGTTATAGTTCCAGACATATTTCCAGTGTTTCTCTTCTTGCATTTGGATTGTACAGAGACTACCATAATCACACACAGACTTTCAATGAAGCAAAAGTTATACGATTTTTCTTGTTGATATATTACTTATCCAGAAACAGAGCCTGCTGATTAAAAAAGGACTACAATCTTCTAGTATATTTAATGCAAAAGTGTTTTGTGTGACTACATGTTAAATGTTTCCACATATTGACAAAGGTAAAATCATAAGGAAAATTAATTTAATAATACATCAGACTCTCTATTCTATTCCTTTTATTGGGAGTAGAAGATTTCAGTTATTCCTACATGTTGAAATGAAAAAAAAAAAAAAAAGAAAAGTTGGCAGACTGGGAGAGCATTTAAAGGTGATGAGGTTTTTGTTCATCTGTTTTTTTGGGGTTTTTTTTTATTTTATTCTATTGATTTATCCTGAGTTTTGAAAGTGATTGATTCAGTAAATTATCTGTCAATCAGGATCAAATTCTAAGCAAATATTCTATGATAACCGACAAAAGACAGTAAGCATTTTACAGGCTGTCCTTCTGTTTTGTAAATATTATAAAACTTTATCAAAAGTAAAAGCAAAGCAAACCCTTTTAATTACAAGGAAGGAAAAAAGGAATGACTTGCCTCTTAGATGATCCAGCTAACAGAATTTATATGTCTGGGGCTTTGGACTTATGAGTGAATACAGAGAGAGCTCTGATAGGCTTACTGTGTGTCTATGCCTAAGAAACAGGATCCCCATTATCAGAGCTGAAAGACACTTTTATTGCTTTTATCTCAGATGCTCTTTAACTGTGTTCACAGAATAGCTTTACCAGAACTTGCAAGGATTGTGTGTGAGAGTTCTTGTGTCTTTTGTCTTCTATTCCATTTACTTTGCTCTGCTGTAAGCTAGTCACTAAAAGCTTGTATCACTCCTAATTTCAATAATATCTCTACTGTGTAAATGAAGCAGAAGTCACATCTCCCCTTGCTCCTTACTCAGTGACCCAAGAATAGGATGCTTGAGAAGGAAAATAATTAACAAAGTCATCAATACTTTTTGCTGTCTCCTTGCACAAGTACTACAAGTAGTAAAGTACTTACACTACAAGGAAAGTTGTAACTGTCTTATGCAGTCACAGTTCAGAAGTCTTTCAGAGATGAAAACTTTTAAGTCTTCAAGACATGTGTTTCTCTTTTACACTTAAACTTCCAAAACTTAAGCAGACCTTAATCAGAAACAATATGCTATGCAAAACATAAAACTGTATGGAAACCCATCACTGAGAGAGTAAGTTCCCCCTTTGCCCAAACCAGTCAGTGGTAGAGAAGGCTCTGAAGGGAGATTGTGAGCAGGGTTCTTGTCTCAGGTCCACATGCCAATTACCATGTGGGCCTGCATTACTCCTTTTCTGATGGGTGTTGGGCTGTGAATGGACATCATGTTTATTGTTTGCTCATATTATTTGTTTGTGATCGATAGATGAGATCAGAAGGGGAACTTCAGGACAAGAAAGTGGGTTTTACAATTTTTCTGTGTAATAGAGAGTTTCCAAGAGGAAGCACAATATGAAAACTAATGGGGTTAATAGAGTAGAACAGAGTATCCTTAGCCCCATGTAAAGATACAAATAGCATTGGCATTATTTTAAAATTAGAAATTGTATGTTAATAGGAACTTGACAATTAGATTTGAATGATCTTTGCCATTGCAAATAAAAGCGATTACCAGGACACTCTCTTAAATTGCCCACTGAAAATTAAACTGTGAAAGTTTGCCATTGAACTGTTTTAGCGATATGTATGCTCTCATGGAAGTTTTGGTTTTTGATAGGAGAATTGCCAAACTGAAGTATAGTGATACCTTTCAGTTGATAATGTTACTGGATTTTAAGATTGGGAACTCTGGTTTTGATATTTCAGGATATGGTTTGAATAATATGGTTTGAGTTATTTAAAGTTGTAATTTATAATAACAAGTAAATGCAAATCCTTTGAGAGAAAGAAAATTTTCCAATTAAAATACAATATGGCAATAGGATAGAATTTTTTCTTTCTTGTCCTGACATTAGTCTGGTTAGCAATAATGTTTGTTGCAAATTTATATTTACAAGTAAACAGACCTTATTTCACTGGTTTTTACATTGCTGATATTGAATAGTATTGGCTTATTCTTATGTTTCTCTTACAAGGACAGATTCTGGGGGTGACACCCTCTGACTTTAGTGCTGCTGTAACAGCTGATTTAGCTGGGGATTAGGTTTATGTTGTCTGTGAGCAGTTCTGCCTTGAGAGAAAATAAAAAGAGAAAAGGATTTACATTTGTTTTGTGATCTTTTGTTCCTATGGAAATTGAAGACACCTTTTTTTCTGTGAGATGAATTTCAACTTTTCATATCTCTTGAGAATGAATTTCAGGCACCAGGGAGAACAAAAGAGAGCATTTCTAAGCAGGAAGAGTGCTTTCAGCCCAGATACAAAAAGCATGACACCCCCCCACCGGCCTGGCTTCCTAGAGGGGTTACTAGTCTGTCATCTCTAACACAGTTATCTCAGTACTTCTTTTGAGTGATATAAGAAGACTCAAATTTGGGCCTGTGAGCTGCAGATAGCTTTTCCTGAGATCAAACAGAGAAAACAATGTCTATTTTGGCTTTAAACATTGGTTTGCAAATATAAGGCTGTTGTTCTTATTATTGACAAGTACTTTTTTGTACCTCTTTCTCTGCACTCTCCAAATTCCATCAACAGCCATTAGCTCCAATGTAACACGTTTTTTTTTTCTTTTTTTCTTTTTTTTTTTTTAGCAGCAACTTTGAATCCTTGCCACCTTGACATCTCTTTATGACTTCTGCTATTGCTGTTAAAATACTCATGTCCTTGATTTTCAATAAATAAGCCCTCTATGTTTCTCTAAATCAATGTGATTAAAAAAAAAAAAAAAAACCAAACAAAAAAAAAAAACACCTTTCTCCCAGGGAATTCTGGGTGAATGCAAATTTATCCTTAAATAAAAAGACACTTTCCTGCTGGAGATTTGTAAGGTCTGGCTGAAATATAAGGATGATTCTGACAGCAATCCTAGGGTAAAATAGGAATAATTTAGCTGAAGTCAACTGGTATTGGTGCAAACAAGATTAATATCATCTTTTGCATACATGAGACATACATGTATCTTAACATAAGTCCAGTTGTTACTCTAGAAATGTGTTGGAATGAATACTTCAGTAAATATTTCGATACTGGAAAACATTTCCCTGCTACCCATGTTAAAATAGGGCACAAACATTTTAAAAGGATGTATCCTATGTCAGTGGGCAATAAATATAAAGGAATATTTTCTTGGTGCAGCAATTGTTTAAATAAGTCATGAGGCAAGTGGAACAGCTTGTGGCAAAAGACAAACACATATCCAATCTGAATTCTCTTATTCAGGAGGGAGGGATACCACCTATTTCAAACACATCACTCAGTGTTGTGATTACCAGAATGGTTTACAGGAATCCCATCTTTCAATGGTGCATTGCTTCAGGGAGGTATCAAATGGGTCTCTCTGCAAATAAATTTGTTTCCAAGTTTTACTCTTTGTTCTTCTTGGCTTCCTCATTTAACAGTCCAGAATAGGCCTGAGTAGTTATAGGGCATCCATTGCCATGGTATTAGAGAGCTATGTAATCCACAACTCTCTGAGTTACCCTGTAAGATATGGAAATTCTATTATCTTCATTTTATAGATGAGCATAAAGACACAGAGGAACCAAATGACACTGCTAAGGTCACACACATTGTCTTTGATTTAGGAGATATCTTGAAAGATCAGTCTTCTTTTGCTTCAGCTGTAGAAGCTGAGGATGCCATGTATACACCTGGACTTGGCATTTTGAGTAATTTAGTAGTCAGCAGGGAGAAGTAGACACTTTCAGGGCACAGTTCATCTCATCATAAAGTAAACCTGGAGGAGTTCAGATGAATCACATTGTGAAAGAGCCTGTTTAAAGTATTTAGTTGATTAGCTGAAAGGTATTCTTCAATAGAAATGCCAGTATTTCATCAGATTATTCCTTCTTCTAGTACCCTTCTTTACTCAATGAGATTTTTCAAAAGCATTCATACTGAAAAATCTCACCTTCTTGCTAAAAATTCTCATCCTTAATGCTGCAAATTCTCTTTGTAAGGAATTATAAATCTACTTTTATCTATCTTGTATTAGAAACAGCACACTGTGACTATAGCTTCTTAATACTTTATTGCTGCACAAGCTTCATTGTACATCAGCTACCTTGACTGTATTCAGGCATTAAGCAATTAAATACAAGACTATAAACTTCCAACAATTCACAAAATAAAGTCTGCTGCTTTATTTTGGGATTTTTGCTAGTATAAGAATCTAAATGTTGGGGTGGAGTCCATTAGCGTCTTATCATAGACACTGTGTGGTCAGATTTATTCTCATGACAACACTTTCTCTTAATTTACAAAGTCATTTGATGTCTCTATTTGTTTATCAATGGTTTTCCCCTTTTCATCTGTCTGGGTTTATTCTTCTAAATGAGGAAAGCTAGAATCCCCTAGTCTTCTCTAACAACACTCCTGCCTTTTCCTTTCTTTAGTTCTTCAGATAACTTAGTTTTCACTGAAAGTACTTTCCAGTTTTATGTCAGAAACACATTGCATCAGCCATTTCCCTATAAGTCTATATTAAGGTCATTACTGAAAATATTATTCAGGATTAGTTCTGATATGAATTATGTGGGACCTCTCTCCAGCTCTATCTCTTCCCTCGTTGAATCAACCCATAGGTTCCATTTCCCTATATTCTTGCTAAACTAAAATAATTGACTATATGGAACTTCATCACATGCTCTGATGAAGTTTAGAGAGATGATATTGACTCAAGTTTCCTTTGATGCTAAAAATTAAGTAATTTACCATGATAATCTCACATTATCTACCACTTTAAAAATATTTGTGTCAGACTTCTCAACTCATCAGTTGTCATGGTGTTATACTTTCCCTTTTAGTTCTGTTTTATTCCTTCATATCAATTCTTATGGATTTGGGGCAACTTTTGCCTGCTTTTCTCCCCTCCAAGTTTCGGTATACATTTATGACACCCCAGTCAGGTAGCGCTCATTCTGTACATTATTCATTTATAAAATGGGTTGGTGTTGAATGTGGATTTTCCCTCCGATTTATTTTGCCCATTTGTCTGTAGTAAATGCCTCCTATTTACTACAGCCTGTGCCAGGCAAAAGTACACAAAGCATGGACAAGGAACCTTAGGTGACATGCAACAGAGTTAGTATGAGTTTAAGCAACTGCTTCTAGTTGGTGCTGTGCCTGCTGCAGCCCATGCTGAGGTGGGCATTTGTACAAGCAAATGTTGCTGTCTTATTTAATCAGCCTTGTAAACAAGGAGGTCTTACTAACTCTATCTTTTAGCTATAAAATAGTAGGACTCTGAAGGTTTGCTAAGATGAAAACTAAGTAAAGAGACACAGAGAATGCGTTCTCAATGCAGAACATTTAGAACAAAGAATGCTATTAATGTAACTGCCTTCTAGGAAAGGGAAGTGCAAGACAGCGCTGGACAATTTACCAAGAGGTTTATGTCATTCCCATGCCCTTTGACGACACGGGTATAGAAACTGACAGAGCATAAAGTTCCTTTGAAAGTCAGACTACTGAGAAGTTGCAAAGTGATTACCTGAGACTGTGAAATAGATTAATTAACAAAGAAAAAAAATTGCAGCGCCTAATAAAAAGTTTCATATTCAAGGTGTCTGCCAGGTGTGTTTTGCTTTCAGAGCTATTTTTCTCCCTACAGCAGGGAACAAAATTTTCCATTATAATCAGGAATACTGCTAGCACTTAATGCCTGAATAGGGGACCAAAGACAAATTACAGTGTAATCAATCTTTTCAAACTTTTGTGAAGGGTTTCTCCTCTCACCTTGCACTCAAAAATGCTATTAGACTTAGTGGAAGTTTCAGTTGCTCCTTTTTCACTTTTGTTGGCCTGGCTCACTGTCCTACAGCTACAGCTTTGGCCCCTTCATACTTCAAAAATCCATACTGCTATGGTGAGTGATATCTGAAACAGTCTGAAAGTGAAATTCAGAAACAAAATTCCATTCTATTTTTTTTTGTGTCACAATGAAGGAAAAAAAAATTAAAAAAATAAAGACAAGAAAATTTGATCTTGCAAAATTGTCCTGAATTGCCTCATCATGTCCCTTCAGAATGATCTGAAAGCCTTGGTAGAATAGGGGCTCTGTCCAGGTGGAATCCACTCACAAGTGACAGAGCTCAAAGGTATTAATTTTGCAAGTAAAACAGTAAGGTTTTTGATACAGCAATTAGTTCCAAGGAAATAATTAACTGTGTAAGGAAAGATATCCTACTCTGTGTATGCATATTAAAAGATCAAAGTGATGAAGCGTTATGGCAAAGCCAAGGGTAAGACATAGCTTCAGATTCAAATGCTAAATCTAGCTATCTACAATGAATCAGTGTACATAATAGGAGTTATGACTTCTTGTTTTTAAGGGGGATTTAGTCAAAGCAGTAATTGCAAGAGCTGTTCAGGTTCATTTCTGTACATTAGGTTTCGTGATTTACTATATTTTATTGACTAGACTAACAGACAAGATTGACAGGATATCTGTTAATCAAAAGGAGGAATTAGAAAATACATGTACCTGTGGTTCCCATGTACATATATACATTGCGAACATCTAAAATTTCATTTCAGTCTTATCTTCTCTGTAGCACTACATCAACTTGATCCTTTAAGATGCAAATACGCAAGACATTTTCTCATAATTGGTTCAGATCACAGGACCATCAAGGTTGGTAGAAACATTCCAGATCATCTAGTCCAGCCATCAAACTGGCACTACCATAATCCCCCCTAAACCACATCCCCCAATGTCACGTCCAGATACTTCTTGAACACTTCCAGAAGACTGTCTCTAGAGCTAAACCCCAGGCTGGAATGTTACTTCTACCTTACTTCTTTCTTTAATAACCTTTAGTTTTATACCTAAATAAATTATAACAAGATGACCCATCACTCTTTTTAAATGAAATCTCTTGACTAAATTCAGTGATATAAATTTATAGGAGAAGGATTTGTCATCCAGGCAACTGAGAAGATGGTGAGAGGAATATTTTTTTGGAGAAAAATACAAGAATGCAGATGAGAAGTGAGTTGAAAACGTGTCAAAAAAGACAGTAAGCACAACTATATGGGGACAGCTTGGAAAAGGTAGAGTCCTGAGCTGGAGATCTTGTAAAGGAAGAATTGGTATAGTACGTAGGGAAGTTAAATGCTAAAGAAATGGCTTGCAGATCACAAGGGAATTGGTCTGTTTCTTTTAGTGCATGCCTTCCTAAATCAGGCTTACCTGTTAAATTCATTTTGTGTTCTGTAGTGACAAAAGACCAAGTTTTACACCTAATGAAGACAGTAGCAAAACTCCAACCTATTTCAAATGGGAGGAGGTATGTGACCATTGAATGTGTGGGAAAACAGCTGCCCGTCTCTGCTGTCCCACCAAATAAATTGCCTGAAATACATCTTTTTTGTCTATCAGTTAAGTATTCTGGTATGTCAGCTCATCATGATTTTAAGCATTTGGCATTGCTTTTAAATAACTTGCTGACTCTGAAGTTGCCATTAAATAACTCACTTGATACAAGGGTAATAATCATCTTTAAATTAACTGTTATTTCCCTCATGACTACAGTTTTATAATGGTTTCACTTCTAAAGCTAAATTGTTGGCACAAAGCCATGCATTATTTGCAGGTGTTTACAGGGAAAGACAGGGTGTCCTAACCAAGTGTCAGTGAACCTTTTCAGCGTTCTTGGTCTGAAATCAGCCATTGAACCCAAGCACAGGACAAAGTCATTAACAGAACAATAATTCTTAGGTGTTTTGACAACACATTCTCTGAACAGTAATTAGCATCTGCACTGCCATTCCTGTCAGGAAGGTGAATGGAAATGTTAAGTGAGCTAAATCTAGTGATTGCTTTTCCTATTTTGGTAAATCACCTTTTTTTTTTTATTTCTAATACAAGAAGAAAAAATATATTATTTCACTCAGGTTGTTCATCTGCTTCATATGTTTTTATTACTACAAGTTCAGTAAAGACAAACGTGTTCATACTGCCCATTATTTTCAGAAGTTTGAAACTGATAAACCTGTATAATACATCATTAAATTTGAGTCCAAGATTATATCATGCATGTATTTTTTTATTATTTTTTCCTTATTTATTGTTACCCTGTGGAAAATAAAACCAGTTTACCTTTACATCTAAAACTGGAATCAAGAAAACAGATGCAGTGTATTGCCAAGTATTCACAACTCTCCTGTTATAAAAATTGTTGGATTCTTATGTGACTGAACAAAAAATATCTGTTTCTGGCCCCATTTTATAACCACAAAATAAATTCTATGGAGGTAAACAAGCCTTCCATTTTGTCTTTGGGTATTATAAAAACCCAGTGGTTTGAGGAAATCACACCAACTGTTTTTCTTGGCATGTTCCTTCACAAAATTTGCTTTACATATGAATCCATGGGTTTTTTGCTACTTGAGAAACCAGACTGTGTACAGACATACAGGAGAGTGGAAAGAGCTTGTAGCTTGCGTGTGTAAATGTTCATGGTCTATGCTCATAGTAACGTTTTTTTCTTCAAGCATCTTGCTTTATCCATTTTAACCTATTTGAAAATCAAAAAATAAATTATAATATTATCTTTCTTTATTAAGAAAAGTCCAGGCATCTGGAGATGACATCCAGGATATTCCTTTAAATGTGTTAGTTTAGACCTACTCTATGTGCAGTTTTTGCTGAATTTTACAAAATTATCTAAATGAGATGCTGTTATGCAAACAGAATTAGGAAATGGTTCTTTTGTCTCTGGATTAGTTTAATGACATCTCTGACATCTGTGTCCTGTGATATTTGTCTAGGATATATTTTTGTGTAGAATAGAAGATAAAATTGGCAATATAATCAAGCTTACTATTTAAGTTTTATTTACTATTATTTAAGCACTTTTTCCTGTCAGATTTTTAAACTTTCAGAGTCAAGAAGCTTAAGTTAGGAGAACAAGTACCCAGATTTAAGTCCAAATTCTGCTCAGAGAAATGTACTTCAAAAGTATTTTCAAATCAGTTAAACTAATTATTTACATAATAACATGTATGCATAAGGCATCTGCCACAAATTTGCAACAAATTCAGTTTAAGCTAAATCTGATTCTGGACTGGTTTGTACGGAAGGAAAATAGAAAAATACACAAGTGACAAGAAACATATTTTAGAAACAGGGAATAATTAAAAGATGTATTTCAACCTAAATTTAATGTTTGTTGAGATAGATGTAATTAACCTAATTACAGAATGAATTTATACTTTTATGCAAAAATAGTCTTAATTATATTTCTTAATTAACAGCGTGTTTTTACACCAAAGCATAAATGCTCATTTTCATATTGTCCTTAGATGAGCTGCTTTCCTGAGTATAACAGTTGTAGCTTTTTGATATTGTCTGGTTTTCCCCCTTGAATTCCCTGGAGGTAACCACTTTGTCCCTTCCCTTCCCTTCCCTTCCCTTCCCTTCCCTTCCCTTCCCTTCCCTTCCCTTCCCTTCCCTTCCCTTCCCTTCCCTTCCCTTCCCTTCCCTTCCCTTCCCTTCCCTTCCCTTCCCTTCCCTTCCCTTCCCTTCCCTTCCCTTCCCTTCCCTTCCCTTTTCTCAAATTCACATTTACATGAAAATGTTTAATTTGACACTTTCTGCTTTACAGAGGTCAATCTAATGCTGGGAATGTAATACTTAGGAAATAAGTCCCAGTTGTCATACACAATTCCTTATATATCAATGGACAGAAGTACATATAAAAGTTAAAATAAATATATATATAGATATACAAATAAAAAATCATATACATAATTTAACAGCACAGTTCATCTTATATATATATATATGTGTATATATATATATATATGTGTAGATGATGATGATGATTATGAATTTTGCCTTTATTCAGTTTGCTTAATAAAGTCAATATCCTTTTTTCAGTATATCCCAAGTTACCATGTCTGAGCTCCAGGGAGCCAGGATATGTGTTTATCACAAATGAGAAGATCAGAATTTTGCTGTAAGTTAGAAAATGATCACGAAAACAAATTATTTTAGACTTTTTTACCAATCATAAAAAATGAAATGAAATTCAACCTGAATGGTTTTGTTTTTTCCTTCTGTAAATGAGTTAATGGTCAGGCATCTAAAAACAGCTCAAAAATTTTACAGCACTCTGCGAGTAGAAATAAATATTGCTCAGCTCAGTTTCACAACATTATGCCAGTTCTTCTTGTTTTGACTATCTTTTTCCACATTGAATCCTACCTTTTTTAGAAGAGAATTTGTAGAAATTACTAACCAAAATTTGATCTTATGTTAAACAGATGACTGAATCTTCCAAGTAGAGACTTAAGTTTTTTTAGACTGAAAGCAGGTTCATGTTTGGGGCATATTAATAGATCAGAAAATCTGACCATGTCAAAAGTGGTGGTGTCTCAGCATGTTGCCTGTAAATCAATTCAACAAAATATTTTGATCAAGTATCATAAATATTTAGGTGTGTGAGAAAAAAGATAGTAAATGATTGTGACCACAGGATGCTTTATGAATATTTTATTATCACCATCTATCATCACCTCATGGGAACAAAGACTTTTTTAGACAGCAAAATGAAGAGCTACGCAATGAAATAGATTAATGCTGAAAATAATATCATTCCAAATATTTAAACACTGGTCTCATTAACTGATACAATCAAATTTAAAAGGCTCATTTGAATCCTCTGAGGAGCTCTTATGCATTAGATTGTCCTTCTAAAATTAAATGTATGGCAGGAAAAAACTGCCAATTTTGACGAAATAAAATTAGGTGAGATAGCATTCTACAGAGGAGTAGCTTGAGTGGACAAAAAGATGGATGAGTTCCATGCCATACTGAAGATGGTTGCAAATTTATAAAGATATGCTGTCTGCTCTTTGTGTGCCATAAAGTCTGTCTAAATAACAATATCCTCTCAGGGAGAGAATCTGCTGTTCTGGCTGCCCATGTATTGTTGAATTTGGACTATCTCCATTTGCAAATGTTGACTTTTCATCTGTGCCCAAAGAATGAAATCTGTATGAGAGATGTGTAAAGCTTTTAATCTTTATTTATTTGTTAACAAACGGGGTGTTTTTTTTGCCAAATACTGTTTGCATTTCTTTTCTCCTGCTCTTCCTGCAAGGTGACTGTCTGCATCCACAATGTGACACTTCAGCTAAGAATACAAATTGCAGTCATTTGTGTGTCTTTGTTTGTTTGTTTATTCACCTGTTTGTTTGTTTTAATGACAGAATGTATTAAGTCAGAATAAAAATCCCAGATATTATTTTGCATCTTCTATATTTCTAAAGAGTATGCTAGAATTGGCTTCATTTGTCAGTGGAAGCTCATACAAATGCATCTTTATGTTAATGGTTGCTGATACATAGATTTTAATTACCAGAAAGAACCACTAGATTATCTAGTTATTCTATTTTTTATTTCTTTTTTTTTTTAACTCTAAATTGTAAAGTTTCACCCACTTAAGTTAACAAATAAAAATAAGGAGTGGCATAAATATCCGAACATAGGCAATATGCAATCCATGATAAGTAATGGAGCTGGATTTGTAAGACCAGTGAAGAATTATTCAGGTTTGAGCTTCTCAGGTGTAGATCAGCACCACTCCAGACCACGGTGCTTTGTGACACGTCCTGTGACATCTGCCCACACCCTTATTGCAAGGACTGTGCCCTTGTGATTTCAGATTGTTGCAACTTGCCTGTGGAATAGTCACAGACTTCATGCAGGTTCGTATGTGCTCTTAAAGACTAGGCAGCACTAAATAAACTTGGCCCCTAGTATCTTACATGCTTGGCAGACACAGGAATTGTATGTCTACTTCCTGACCATGCACACATGGAAATGCAGAGAGGATTGTTACCTGTGTATAAAGAGGTTTATATGCATGCAGAAAAAGTAACTGGAAATAGGAACAGAAAGTTAGGTCAGGTAAAAACAGCATCCTTACAGTTACTTACATCCTTACAGCATCCTTACATCCATTACTGATGGAGGTGTACCTTGTAAGTTGTAATGGTATTGAATTTCTAGGAAATATACCAGAAAAAAAAGAAAATATAACAAACTAACATTTCCTTTCATTATAGCTATTATAGTAGAGAAGGTGTACAGAAAAGGAACTTGAGATAATAAATGCAGAATACTTTCTTAACTTCTACTTTGTCCACTTCCTTAGCTCTGAAAAAATATAGATATGAAGAAACTTCAGTCATCACACAACTGGATAGAAACAAAATTTCAAGTACTTGAATATTGTTGGCTTCAAAATTTAGCTGTCCACGGGATCAAAGTCACGCAGAGTTTTTGTACAGAGTCATGTACATGATATAGAACCCATCTGGATCACTTAAATACTTTGCAGAATAGTGTAGAAAATCTTACTGTGTGAGGTTTTCCCACCTTTTCAGAAAATACTTTTGTTTCTGCTTTTCTGTATCCTGGGCAGTCCCTCCCACACACCCCTACTTCCCCTGCTTCCTGACCCTCTTCTCATTGTGCTAATTAAGGATTCTAACAGCTTATCTATGCTAAGTAATGCAGATACAAGCTAACTTTACAGTGTTATTTATTTCAGCCTTGATGAAAAAGAAGTTTCGGCCAAGACAGGGAACAGAGATTAGCAGGAGTTTCTTGATCTGTACCTTAGTACAGAGGACGGAAAGCAAAGAAAGAAGCAGGAAAGCAAGAGAGAAGCAGAATCACAGAATCACAAATTTCTAGGTTGGAAGAGACCTTTAAGATCATTGAGTCCAACCCATGTTCCAAGACCTCAACTAGATCATGGCACCAAGTGCCACATCCAGTCTTTTCTTAAACACATCCAGGATGGTGACTGCACCACCTCCCTGGGCAGATGATTCCCGTATTTGACCACTCTTTCTGTGAAAAACTTCCTCCTTAATTCTAGCCTGTATCTCCCTTGGCGCAGCTTGAGACTGTGTCCTCTTGTTCTGTCTGTTGTTGCCCGGAGAAAGAGACCGGCCCCCAGCTCACCACAGCCACCCTTCAGGAAGTTGAAGCGGCAGGGTAGAAGGTGGCAAAAAACTGGCAGCAGTGATAGGAGGAATCCAGGGACTTTTGAACAAGATAATTTGAGGATGAAATGTGAATTGACTGTGCCAAATAGAATGACCACGGAATAAGACACTAAAAATATATATTTTCAATAGACACTGAATGTTTCTTTTAATTAATAAGGAAGCACATCCGACACACCATGTGTGTGATTTTGTAGTCTTGGATTGTTTTTTTTTTTAACAGACTAGAAATAAAAAACAGTTTTCCCCATTTATTTGTTTGATACTTAAGAGCAAAATAAAAAACAAAAGAATATTCATATTACAATTTTTTTCCAGTTTTTATATTTAATATATGTCTAGTTGTAAAACCTCTGTGAAATAGAGTAATGCCATTTCCGTTCCATGAACATTCCATATTTGAGGAAGGCTGTAAAATCATGAGGTCTCAGAGAAGGTAATTTAGTAAAGTAGCCCATGAAACTTAAAAAAAAAACCAAACAAACTCTTTCTGTATTCAGGGATAAATAGAGTTGAAAACATTGCTGTTGTTTTCTTTTTCATTTAAAGATGTAATATGAAAAGTCAAATAAATATGATTGTCTGAAACACAACTGTGGCCGTGTTCAAATCCACTGTGTTTAATGTTAGCACCCTTGGGCAAAGAGTACCTTTTCATATTGCTTGATACCAAAAAGTCTCATTGCGTGGAAATTATCCTGTGGCCTCAACTCTTTCAGAAATGAAGAGTGAATTTTCTGGCTGTAAGCAAGAGAGTTTTAAAGAAGCAGGTTGAAAAGCAGCTGGTCATCACACCAGAAGCTAGTTGTTAATTGCAGCAGTAAGTTAATCAATGAAATAGCTGTTTAGCTTCTGGGTATAATAAAAAGAGATAAAAGACCACACAGAAACTCCAGCATTAGGGTATGACCAGCTCTTGAGTGGTATATTATTTTCCTTCTTACACCTGTCTGCTTTTGAGTAGGCAAGTCATGCATCTGCTTGACAGCTATTAACAGAATAAAATAACAACAAAAAAGCATTTTTGGGTAAGATCTGATATAAATATTTACAAAGACAATTTAAGGGAGTGTTTGTTATGCACTTTTGTGTTTGCTTTCAAAACATTTAACTCCAGAGACAGATGGCTTGTACAGTTTTATCAGCACTTGTGTCATTATATATTCAAGCAGCCAAGACTGATAACCAGCCGCACGGATTATGGATTGTTCAGAGAACAAATACTTAAGAAAAAAAATCCCCCATATATCAATAAAGTACTTCAGTATGGAAAACCTTGATACAGAAATTGCAGTGACATTTTTGTGAAGAGAAAGGAAACAAATTAATGCACTTATAAAATTAAAGCAGCAGGAACAGGTTTTTAAGTGGTATCATTGTATGTGGTAATGAAACAACTTTAGAAAATTGGGTGAAAACTATTGTTCAGCTGTGGTGGAGGAGAAAGATAATTAGCATTAAGGCAACATTATGGTTTTCTCAATACATAGCAGCCAACTCTTCAGTCACACTATCCCCAGAAGATCTCTCTCTTATCATATTGCTCATTATCATTACACTTTATGCTGCTAAATAGCAACCTGAATAATAAAGAGTCTTAGAAAACAAATTTTTGATTGAGAACATCATAAAACAAAACAGAGACTCAAAAAACCTAATTGTGAACAGTCCTTTTTTTTTTTGTAGGTGAGATCTTTTCTTTTTTCCTTTTCATTTTTTTCTTGTATCTCACAGTAGAAAATTTGTAGAATCCCCTAAATCATGATTATCACCATTATTAGCAACAATATTTACCAAACAATTATGGTTTATCTAGGGGACATAACTGGAGATAGCTGTGGCAGGCACCACACACGTTATGGATGAAGCTGCCTTTTTCCTCAATAAGTAAGCATGACCATTCCCTTTAGTAGCTCAAGAGTAAAATATATTATTCTAATAATCTGCATTTCTAAAAAAAAATCACTTTGTGGATTTCTTTTTCTCTTGTGATGGCTCAAACCAAAAGTGGTTAAAACTATAATTCTTAGTTATATATTAGATGAAGCCTTGCAAGGCATATTGTAAACTTAAACCTCACAATATTTTAGTAAGACAAGTAAAAATTTCCTGCATTTTACGGATTGGAAAGCATGAGGACTGGAAAATATGTGTACACATTTGAGTAGGAGTCTGAACCTCTTCTCAATTCTGGACATTCTTACATACAGGCATATGTAGAGGTGTGTGCAAACTGCAACACCCCTCACAGCTGTTTGAACACTTATACAGATAAAAGAAGTGTCTTTTAGGTCTTTCCTGAGATTCCCTTCCCTGTCCTAAAAGGAGAGTGTCTCACTCTGTCTACAGCTGTCATTTGGTGTGACCAACATCCATATCAAAATTGTAATTGACTGCTACAAGGACTGGAAGGTATTGCCTTGGATTGACATCTCTGCATAGGGAAGGTTGACCGGGGAAGAGTTGCACACAACAATTAATTTTCTAGTCTGAGCTGGACAGTTGTATTTTGTTAAACTGAAAAACACCCAAGGAGCAATTCTTGCACAGGCAATCATGTCAGCATTGTTACCCCATTCCTGTCTGCTGCTCACTGTAGTAGCAGATATCTGAATATTCCAGTGCTCTCCAGAAAGTCTATCAGCTTAGAGATGGCTAAAGCAAAGGATGCTTAAAATTCATTCCGAGTGGAAGAGCATTAACTGCCTGTCACTGTTAATAAAGAAAGCAAAACACATGGAGAAATACTTCCAAAGAGTTTGTCATGTAGCTTATAGGGCCACATGCATATTTATTCTTAAGTGAAACCAGCTTATTGCTCATTTAATTTTTAAATGGAAATGATAGTCTTATCTCTTGAAATTTATTAAACTAAACAGAAAAAGTAGCTTCTTCAGAACTATCGTACTGAAGGCTCTCCTGTTATTCTTTCATTCCACTGCAGATTTGAAGCACAGAGGGCATGCACCATCCTTCTTGAAAAGTCTCATTCTGTGGCAAAATGTTTTCTTTCTATTTTGAAAGTTTTAATGTCTGCAAAATCTTTTTTGCTTTCTTGTTCAGTGAAATAGTAGTTTGCTGGGAGAGTAGGCAGGTTGAAAATAGTTCTGCCACTTCTCACTTTTTTTCTCTGAAATGGGAAAAAAAACTAATTAAAACTGAACTTTAGTTGACAGCCAAAAAAAAAAAATAAAAGTCAGCTTTTAACCCATGGATTAATTTTTGGAAAAGTGAACAATGCACTATGAGTCCTTTCTTTACTTCTGATTGTTTCGGTTTGGGTTTATTTCTCTCTAAGTACCTGCCTCAGTTTGGTTAGAACTTCATAATACAGGATTACAACAAGAGTTCTATAGAAAAAAAAAAGAAAAAAAAAATCTCTGCTCTCCTTTTAGAATTGTGGTTGATGGTTCTCATTGAACTCTCTGCTTAGATCCTACTTTACAGTTGCTTTTTTCTTTTTTTTCTAATGGTTTTGGTTTAATTATTTCACCTTGTATTGATCTTAATGGAAGGGAGCATTGATTTCACACATTTTTCATGTTCTAGTTTTCATCAATAGGACACTTTCTTATGTGGGGAATTCACTAGCAACCTTTATTATAGCTTATTATATTTTATTATAGGTTATTGTATATGTCACATCAACAGAGTACCATATATTCTCTAGGTATTCAAAAAGAGTTGTTGCTCAGAGATAAGAAGATCAGCTAATTACTAATATAACATGTGGAAATATGCCTGTTTTTTTGTTGTTGTTTTGTTTGTTTTTGGTTTTTTTTTTAATTATTATATCTGTGTTTAAAAGCAGTGGGAAATGAATTGGAGTTTCCATAAAATTAATTGAGTTAATTTCAGTGTTCAAAAAAAGATGTTAATAAGGGTAATTTATTGTATATACATGGACTACAAGAGAAAAAATTATTCTTTGGCATTTTAACAGAGAAATCTTTGTTAGGCTTTCTTCATTTATTATTTTGAGTCTCACATTATTATTAAGATGCACTTTTTTTTCTGGTACAGAGCTGACATTTTTCTTCTGATTAGTAATTTTGCTATTCATGCCTACTTGCTAATGTTCTTTTTCAAAAATCAATCTATAATTTCCTTCCTGTCACTGGGATGGTTAATCAAGGAAATATGTCTCCTTAACTCTTCAAATGTTTTCACTACTAGCCCATTGATTTACTCTGAAGTCAAGAAAAGATATCTCAAAATTCTTGCTCAAAATTACAACACAGCAATGACTCCTGGCAAAGAATATCCCAGATACTGAGAAATATCTAACAAAAATTACAAAAAGTTATTTCTCTGCCTTTTTCCTGGCTTGCCCTTCCTCATGCAACCAGCCTGAGCAGATGAGCAAATTAAGTAATTTAAAAATGCAGTAAGACTGAGAGCAATTTAGTGTTGCTGAAGGCATGGGTGACCTGTCTGCTTGATTGCAAGAGGCCTGCAGCTGGCCTGCTGTGTCCTCAATAATGTGTGAAAAGTTATGTAGATATTTAATATGCATAGTACTTCAGCAATCTTCATTTCTGTCTGCTGTGGTCTTGTATTTCTAGATTACAAAGAATTATGAGAACAGTTCTTTTTAATGTGCCAGATTTACATAAGACTTTTTTTCCCCTTGACTTTTATGGTTGTATCTGTGTAGCATCTGAGATGCGTTTAATGGTCAGAAGAGTTGCAGATTTTATTCTCTTTCCTGATGCAATGTTTTGAACTGCTTCCTGGTTTCATATTAAATCAAGCAAATTTAACTTGCCTCTTGTTGAGACTGTACATTGGAGTGTGCATCCACTGGCTAGATAGCTGGAACTGTGCATCAAGCTGTGTATGTAAAACAGTAGATAATAGAATAATCCTGTGTACAGAGCATTCCTTTGGGCAGTCCTGTTTTTGGATAGTACAGATGTTTCTCAGTTTGCAGTAGGCTGTTAATTCACCAAGGTTCTTCAGCAGTAAATTGAGTTGAAAGCAGAACAGAATACATCCAAATAATAGGCCCTTAAATGCATTAATTCTCACTCAGAATCTGCAAGGGTAGGTTTACTTCCTCGGGCATTTTCACTTACCTAGCTCTATTTTCTTGATATGACTTAGAAAAAAGGAGTTAAGTTTATTCATAGTAGGATCTGAGACCAAGAGCATAGGGATAATTGAACTGTTTCTCCACTTCTGGAAACTAGGCAGGTAGCATATACAGGGGGTATATGCCCTATGAAGCAACTATTCTCTAACAGAATGAAAATGTGTGTAGAATTTACCAGCACAATATTTGGTTGCAGGATCATTGTTAATTTTCTCCTGAGGTCTATGTATATGTTTAATGACAAATATCACAATCTAATATTATGTCTTTTTTTCCCCCCTTTCCCCCCTTTTTTCTTTTTCTGTTTTTCTTCTACAGATGGGCCTCTTGGCCCACGAGGATTAGCTGAAGCTACAGAGATGTGTACTCAAGAATGCCTGGTTTTGGGTCACTCAGACAACTGTTGGATGCCTCCTAGCTTGGGCCCATACCAACAGCCAAAGTCTCCTCTCTCCACCTTTGCACCTCAGAAGGAATGGGTTAAGAAGGACAAACTAGTTAATGGACACACATTGACCAGGACCTGGAAAGAAGATAGCAATAGAAACCAGTTCAGTGATCGAAAGCAGTATGGTTCCAGTGAGGGCCATTTCAACACTGGCAACCACATGACTGACATTCCTCTGGCCAACTTGAAGTCTTATAAACAGGCCCCGGGATCTGTGGAGAGTCCAAAGGAGCACCAGCTATAAGAAATAGTTACTTTGGACCAATGACTTTAGCTTATTTAGACTTGCTAATACTATGTGTGTGTCAGAGTTTTATGTACTGGGTAGACCTCTAGAACTATGCTTCACCTAGCAGAGATATGCATATCTTTATGTTAGCACCGTGGAAGGTATGATGTCCTGCAACATGAAAGAGTGTTTCTACTAGTTGTGTGGTTTTGTTAAATAGACACGATTAAAGTCTGCAGAGATGTCTCCAGTTTGAAAATATCCTTTTTTGTTTCTTTGTTTTTTTGACCCTGGACTGCTGCTATGAACAACAGAAGATGCATTTGGAGAGTAAGAGAGTGTGAAAGCTCAGTGGATTGCAAAGATTGAAAAGCATATCCAGTTAGAAAATTGTGCTTTTGTTGTCATTGATCTATGCTGGGACCGTTATACTTGAGAACATATTGCAAACAATTGAAGCTGTAAACATTAAACCTATTGTGCTATTAACAATGTTAGTGGACACTTGTAAGTCAATCAGCGTTCAAATACTTGTAAATAGCAACAATTATTACTTACAATTTTTGTGTACTTATAACGTTCACTTGAAAAGATACTGTAGCATATTTCTGTGTTTCACAGTTGCTTTTTAATTTCTTTCATTTGCTTTCTTGTTGTTTTTGCTTTTATTTTCAGTGATGGTGTTTCTGTGTTAGTAGTCTGTCTGACACACAATGTTCCAAGAAACTCAAGCCACTTGTATTAAAATTTAAAAAAGTGATGGGGTAGGAAGAAAGGTTGTTGTAGAAAAGGAAAAAACCCTTTTTTTCTATGTAGTAGCAGATGATGCCAGCATTCATTTAGAATTTCTTCTTTTTTTTCCATTTTTTTAAATTTAATAATCAGAAATATTTGAGACTTATGTAAGGGCTTAAAAACTTAGCAATTTTTGTTTAATTTCCATTATGTTTCATAAAACAAGGAAATTGCAAAACACAAGAATATTTAAATGTGTGGTGGTGGGTGAGGGAGAAGGCTATTTATTTGGGATCCTTGATAAAATTAGTTGTAGTCTGTTCTTTGATGAGTGGTAGATGATGTTGATCCCAGCTGAAATACGTGGAGGAAATTTTACAGGAGCAAAATATAATAATAATGTTTTTCCAGTTGGGCAGGTGTGTGTCTATACCCAAGACAGTTTGTATTGCTGAAACAGCAGCATTTGTGTTGATCTTCATCTGCGTTAACGTTGTAGTAACACAAGTGTTTTTAGACCATAGCCACAGAATATTTAATGTGTTGTGCCTTCATGATGTAACAGAGCATTCTCCTGGTAGGCTAGTTGGGGGAACTAAAGGGTTAAATCTCTAATTATTGCTGTTTAACTGTTTGTTATCATAGTTGGTCAATGCCTGGCAGGTACCAGTATCATGTCACCTCAGTCAAATCAGCAGAGAGACTCCTAATATTAGTAAGATCTAAGTTGCACGCAAAGCAAATCCAAATCCAAAACATTTTTAGATGGTTTTTGTTAAGGCATGAAGAATGATTTGCACAAATAAATAGCATGCAAAAAAAAAAAAAAAAAAGTCCTTACAGAAAAAAGCAAGTTACTTATGCCACAGTGAAACATCAGTCTTAAAGTAACAAATTTAGCTAATCTGAAGGTGACGTTATTTTTACCAAAAAAACAAACCCTTTTTGTTTCTTTTTTTATTCTTTTGTATATAGTAGTTTGCTTTTATTTTTTCCTCCACAGTACAAAAGGCTTAAAAATGGGTTAGGGGTGCATTGCTTATTGCAGTACTTATGTCAGTTTGTGAGGGGTGTTTGATGACTTTGACAGAATAAATATCTAACCAGTTATCCTTGTTACTGCTTTGCCAGTTCAACATTATTTAGTTATTCAGCTTTTGCAATAAATGTTCTGAATTTCTGATTGTGTTGTGTTAGTTCTTGGGCAGATCCCTAAGGGACTTTATTCCTGTTAATTTCTCTTTCCTTCTGTTATTGTTAGTTGGTTTATTTCTTTGCGTCATTCTGAATTTCCAGTTATTTTTCGAAGCATTCCATGGTCCATTAAGTTCATATCTATATGTGTAAGACTGGAGTATACAGCAAATGATAAATCCTGAGGGCTGTATTCTGACATTCCTATGTAAGTAGGAATTTATTCAAAATTAGTTATTTGACTTGGGTAAAGTTTTATTTACTCAGTAGAAGGATGACAGAATGTAGCCCTCATCTGTTAGGCCTACATAGGCATATGGAATAAGCATCCTTGCATGAATCTCTGTAAAAGTACAGGGGTAGCATATAGGAAATAGAGCACTTGCCACACTTTGGTCTTTCTTTTAAAAGTAGAATTAAGTCATATCACAATACAGTAAATTCTTTCCTGCAAGGAAAATTTGAGTAGTTGCATAAAAATTTTTGTTGCAGCTCAGGAAAAAAAAAAAAAAAAAAAAAAAAAAAAGAAATGCTGAACAACCTTTAAAAATATGTATCAATAGCAGTACCTATTTTTGAACATGCTGAGTTTTAAAGCAGAGATGCACTGAGTTCCATATTAAAACCAGAAATACAGTAATTATTTGAAAACCCAAATAGCACCAACCAGTTTAAATTACAAATGCCTTTTTAAACAGAATTTATTTGAAAATACTTCTATCAGAGACAGAAAATAAAATATGTGACTGTTGCTGCAAAAAGAGACCTATAGTCTGTTCCAACCTTCAATACTTTGTTATATTATCAACCTGTGCAGGAGTAGCTAAAACAAATTTGGTTTCAATTGCTAACAGGTGAAAATTTTCTTCTCTAATTTTCTCAAATTCTGTGTAATTTTAGAAACTTAAGACCTTACTCAGCTTTGAAATGGTTATTAAATGAAAAAGACAGGAGAAAAAGAAAGCTGAGAAAGAAAGAAGAAAAAGAAAGCAAGACAGAGTCAGAGACAGAGACAAGAAGGAGGGAAGGAAGTGGCGGAAGGAAGGAAGTGGCGGAAGGAAGGAAGGAAGTGGCGGAAGGAAGGAAGGAAGTGGCGGAAGGAAGGAAGTGGCGGAAGGAAGGAAGTGGCGGAAGGAAGTGGCGGAAGGAAGTGGCGGAAGGAAGGAAGGAAGGAAGGAAGTGGCGGAAGGAAGGAAGGAAGTGGCAGAAGGAAGGAAGTGGCGGAAGGAAGGAAGGAAGGAAGGAAGGAAGGAAGGAAGGAAGGAAGGAAGGAAGGAAGGAAGGAAGGAAGGAAGGAAGGAAGGAAGGAAGGAAGGAAGGAAGGAAGGAAGGAAGGAAGGAAGGAAGGAAGGAAGGAAGGAAGGAAGGAAGTGGCGGAAGGAAGTGGCGGAAGGAAGTGGCGGAAGGAAGTGGCGGAAGGAAGGAAGGAAGGAAGGAAGGAAGGAAGGAAGGAAGGAAGGAAGGAAGGAAGGAAGGAAGGAAGGAAGGAAGGAAGGAAGGAAGGAAGGAAGGAAATATCTGCAGCACTGAGAACTGCATCTTAATTCCATTTAAGCTAAATTAATGTTTCCCAGATGTTTCCCAAGAATTTGAATTTGGTCCTAAACATGTATTTAGTAAGTGCACATTCATTCACAACCATTTGGTTGGCTCAATCAGCAGAAGTACTACTGTTGTTGAAATCTCAGAAAAAAGAGGGGAAAAAAAAAAAAAAAGAAAGGAAAAACCCTTCTGTAATTTTGTGATATCTCAGATGAGGAGCTTTAAAAAATTTAAAATCCCACTGCACCCAATGAGATCACAGCTGAGTATCGATGATTATTCAATTTTACTATCTTTGAGGCTAAGTATTACTTAAAATTATTCATAAGCTGTTGTGTTACAGATGCCTCTCTGAAGCCAGTTCTGGCTTTTTGCTTCTCTTCAGACTGAGTGTCCTTTATTTATTTATTTATTTGTTTCATAATGCACACACTTGAAAGGCTGCTAAAAATGTTTGCCAAATGTTTTTTCATAGTCCTTTATTTTTGCTGTGACTGACCAAATCCTGTAGTCCAAATAGAAAATGGAAAATATGCATAGACGTACTTACTTAGTCCTACTTATTCCTATGCTGTGCCAACTCTTACTAAAGACAGAGCAGTCAGAACCACTTAAAAAACAAAACAAAACAAAACAAAAAACCCCAGAAAATTTAGACTTGAACTGTGAAACATTTTCTAGTGGTTTAAGTAGTGATGTACTAGAACAGATTGCCTAGAGATGGGCTTGGTACTTTGCAGAATAGAAAGGAAAAATAGCCAAAAACAATACATGTTGTTTTTTTCTTTGTCAGAGGGAGCAGATGGATTAGATACCTTCTTGAGATCCTTTGCTTTGTGACTTGGACAAAAAGTATGATGGTGGAATTACTGAGCCCCACAGCATAATGAGGCCATATGAAAGAAAAATTTTTACTGTATTTTCTTAGAGAAATAGGTTAAGAAATTACCTACTCAATGCCCCTTGTTGGAGTTCACTTGGAACTCTATGGAGCACTGTGTGAAGGCTGACAAAGAAATAAATGGAGCAGAATTAGGAGTATGCGGTATACACCAATTTTAACAAATAGATATAGAGTAAATTATATTCACATTCCTTGCTTAATGTGGTTTTTACCTTAATGAGTTATTATTAAGATTCAAGATCAGAAGGAATCTTAAGGACTTTATCATGGAGTACATTAAAATAATGGAGAAACTTAAGAAATTTTGGATACATAAATGGCCTAAATACAGGAGATGTATATCTGTGTTAAAGAGTGATAAAGACTGATGTAGCTGACATGAGAAAACAAAGGAATAGGGAAAATAATATTGCAATATTGATCAGAAGTTGAATCTTGTGATGTTTTAAATAAAGGGTTGCTTTAATGAAAGAGAAGACAGAGTGAAAATCATGGAATGTGGCAGTAGGGGCTGTCAGGGGACCCACACACCATAGACTCATAGCACACCAAAAGACATGGTGGTAGGGTCTAGCAGCCTCAGGCAGTACCTCAAAGTATATTACAAAAGTATGCTATTGGCATGAGAGCACAGCAGTGGAGTCATATTTAATTCAGACAGAAGGACACGTTTTGATTTCCTGTGACCACAAACTATTTACCTGATTCAGATTATAAAACTTTTAATGGCATGTATCCTTGCCATAAGAATGAACAAATAAGCAGTGAGAGTTTTCTACAGGACATTTCCTCACATGAGACAGGTCAGACTGTGAAAGCAATTCAGTACTCACAGCTCCACTTTTCCCATTTAATACACTTCTTTTGTGGAACTGTGTTCCAAAGTCTTGACTTTAATTAATTAATTTACATGCTTGTAATCATTTCTGCTGTTATAAAAAACTTCAAAAAGGGGACCAGCTCTAGAGCACAGAAAGGCATTTTAATATACAGAGAACATGATACAACACAATCCAGAAGTGTGAATCAGCTCAGTATATCACGGACAGTTGAGCTGTAACTCAATTAACATCAGTTTTATTAACTTGCACTGCTCACCCCCTTAGTGGACACATCCATCAAACGTAACTACTCCCTAATCTAAAATGACCTTTGACTTTTCCTCTTGTTCCAAAAAGAGACTCTCATTGGTAAATGCTTTCTTGAAAAATTATGAGATACCCTATTTTCACACATTATTTGAGTTTCAGTTTAAGTTCTCTGAAATATAATACTTTATTTTACACAGCTGCTTATGTAATAAAATGCTTTAGCAATATATATATATGTGTACATATATATATATATATATATATATATATATATATATATATATATATATATATATATAAATAAATAGTGAGAGTCCATTCTATACTTTGTTTTCAACCAGTTGAGTTGAAAGTAAGATCATAACATAGAGAGGTAGGTTCTGATCCTTCAGGCTTTATTCAACCCCTTACAAAGAGAAATGTCAGGACCGGTACAATAATTAGTAACAGAAATGGCAAGTCCTTTAGTATAGAGTGGCCAAAGGATATAACGCTTTAGAAGAGGTAAATGTGCCATTTCCAGGTTTTTAAAGCACAATGTAGTTTACTTATAAACTGAAATAAATGCCAATAAATGAAGTATTTCAAGTTTGAGTGGGGGGTGGTTTTGGCTTTTTTGTTGTTGTTGTTTTGTTTTGTTTTTTTCATTGATGCAGAAACATCACCTTGCTGGACAGCAATAGAACTCATGTGCTGACATGTATCCTCATCCTGCCAAATAATCTGCAGCTCTTTTGAGACATTGAATGCACTTAATTTCTTTAGAACACAGCAGTCAGCCTCCTCTTGTAGAAATAGCTCAGAATTTCACAGAACTGGGTGTGCAGTGAGAAGAATATCACAGACATGCACATCATATGCTATGTTTTGAAGCAAGAATGCTTTCTCTAACTGCAGCATCTCATGGTTCTTATTACAGGTTTAAGTTTATACAGCTACCTAACTGTACAATAGCAAAAATGAGGATGTTTTAGCTATCAGAAAGTATCTGAAATTCTCACTGTATATTATGAAAAGAAAGGACTTAAAGAAAGTAATGTCCCTCATTTTCAAAAATAAGTTGTTGTTCTTTTATTTTTTTATTTTTTTTTCCGCAGCCATTTTTAAGTCCACCTGTTGTGCCTAGGTATTGCAACACATTCTAATATTGCATGGCATGTAAATAGATATCTTAATTACTCATAACGATATGATTATATGCACATATATATATATATAGATTATATATATATACATAAATATTATCAGTCACATAATTACTCAGTATTATTTAATGGAATTTTGGGACTATGGATTTTGTTGTTTGATGTACTTTAAACTGTATGAAGCAGCATATTATTAAGACTATCCTCACAAATGCTTTTGATTATTTATTCATTAAAAAATGCTTTCTTTTGCTTGTTATAATCCTGTTTGTACAACCATGTGATAATGTTAAAATGGGTAAGTACTGTACGGGAATTATAACTGTTTCTTTTCTTGTCTAAATATATACCTATAACAATATTTATTAGTGAACTGAGTTTTAAGAATGTGTCTTTTTATGTGTTTACTATCTCTTTACACATAATCCATACTTAAAGGGAAGTGGAGAAAAAATTTCTTCATACAATTGAGAATGCCCCAATAGCTTTGAAATTATTTTTTTGCCTTTATCCACAAGCGATATTAAGATGAGATCTTTAAATCAGACATAAAATTAATGCATAATACATTAGTTAAGTTTTGTTGATTGTAGCATTTAGAAGCAAACATACATTTCTTATTTCTCACGTAAAGACATAGTAAGTCTTGGATCAGATAGGGAGAAACTTTAAGGATAATTTTTATAACAGCTGATTAAACAGAAGATTAGTCAGAAACCTGGTATGCTATTCAGCTTTTTTTTTCATGTTTCATAGTCAGCTTTCACCTATGTATAGTAGAAAGGATTAACAAAACTTGGAACTGGTTTTGGTAAAACCTTAGATATACCAAATTCAATGGGAATTTCCTAGGTTATTTTAAAACCAGTAGCCAGTATTTTACTGGCATTTAAACCTGTTATTGTTCAAAGGAAACTCATCTTCTCCTGTCATTTCACTCACTTCAATATTCCATAGGATCCTTCCCTTCCCTTCCCTTCCCTTCCCTTCCCTTCCCTTCCCTTCCCTTCCCTTCCCTTCCCTTCCCTTCCCTTCCCTTCCCTTCCCTTCCCTTCCCTTCCCTTCCCTTCCCTTCCCTTCCCTTCCCTTCCCTTCCCTTCCCTTCCCTTCCCTTCCCTTCCCTCTCCTTTTCTGTTCCTTCACAGGAAGGTAATTGGAAGCAGGATCTGTGTTTGGTTCTGCAGCTATGCACACATTTTTGATATCTTGTTACATAGGTGCTAATAGAGATGAAGGCTGTTGACCCCATCGCTCTCACAGTGGAGACCAGGAGAAAGAGTCTAGCTGAAAGACAGGAAGGAAATGGGATAGGAGAAGGCTGTATGCATTAGGGAAGAAGTAAATTGTTGCAACAATGAAGAGAGTAATTTTGAGCCTTCATATATCCCTAGCACCATAAAAAAATGACACTCCTATGTAAATAGGTTTGTGTACACACAGCATTTAATACTATTGTCTTGTGGAAAGTGGGTATCCAGAATTGTAGCAAAGATGTACCTTTTTAAAGCAGTTGGTGAATTTCTTTTAATGTGCAACATTCTACAGAAAGGTCTGGGTTATTACTGTGTCTGAAGTTTAAATTAATTCAATGTGAGGTTAAAGAAATCCAGTCATATAAAATCAAAATGCAATATCACATTAATAGAATTCTCTTTTTTTCCATTGCAAGTCACTATTTAATTATTCTGTAACAAGCACTGCATATTTCTTAGTACTGTGTAAGGAAATTTTTTAAGAGAGCTTTCTTTAAAATTATACATTACTTTGTGGCTTTTACTTTAAGTGTAGAGTTTGTTTTCTTTTGGAAAGAGAAAGTCTAAATTCTGTTTACAGTGTTCATATTTATAATTTGTGGGGGGTTAGATTTTTTTCTTCAGGAGTATTAGTTATAATAGGGAATGACACAGTCTTGTGCTTTTACTGCATGATCTTGTACTCTTAGGACACTTAAGCTATCTTCAATAGGAAGTTCTTCTACATTTTTGATAAAGATCATGCATAATTACTGTCTACCATTTGGTGTTCAGACCACCAGAAGAAAAAAAAAAGAGTTAAAAGGAGGCAGTCACATAAAGACAATTGTTTTTTTCACTAAAAAAAAAAAAAACAAAAACAAACAAACAAACAACCAAAAAACAACCAAAAACCACCTGCACTGTGTTATGAAAGCAAAATTTATGAGATTCTACTCATTCAGCCAGAACTACCTACTTGCTGAGTCAACAACACACTGCTTGATTCCTTCTTTAGGAACAACACTGAATGAAACTGTGAAGAGTTGTGCCTTATGATGAGTCTAAACCTCATTCTGAAAACAATTTGAAAAATGGTTCTGGAGCCTCTAGATGTGTGATTTTGAGGGAAATGAAATATTGGATAGGTCTCTGGCTCCTCAGATTTAGGTGCATAGTTGAGCAGCCCTTTAAAATAATCTCAAGTTCCCTAACAGGTTAACAGCTATTTTTGAAGAGCTCCAGAAAGAATCCTTTAATTCCCAAGTTTAGCCACATTAGATCTCTGTTTTATGGAGAATCATAGTGCAGAACCTGTTCCAAGCTTTGCAGCTGACAGCTGCAAAATCTCTGGATACTCTACCATGTCAAATTACGCATCACTAATATTGAAAACTAAAAACCTATAAGCAGGACAACAGTGAAAAAGAGAGACTGAAGGTCGAGTGATTCAAGCACCCTATGGTTCAAAAAGAAAGCAAACAAACGTTGTGGAAGAATGAGTGAAAGATGTATTTAAGATTTTTAGATTTTTATTTTCATTATGAAATATGTAGCTGCAGGGAAGTATATTGCTAATATTGCATCTTCTTTGGATGCCCTACTGTGTTTGGTTCAATTACCATGCTAAAGGCGAAACCCAATAATTTTACAAGCAATAAATCTACACAAATATGCATTCAATCAATATATGGTTATTGTATGAAAAGTAGTAAGAAATTGAGTTTTTCTGCACTTCTAGAATATCAAATGCATAATTACTATTTATAATAAGCTTGCAGTCACAGACTCTGTAATTCTTTAGTCCTGAACAATTGCATAATTACTAATTCAACTACATTAGCATTGGGAGTAGACATGGATGATTTCAAAAGGGATACTACTGATTTAATGAGGTCTCTGTACATTTCCAAAATTATACAAATTCTGTTTAACAGCCAGCCACTGGAGCTTTTGGGTATTTGAACCAATAAGTCAACCAACTGCCAACCAAAAAAATCATTAAAAATGAAAACAAACAGAAATGAGAATGAAGTTGTATTTTTCACAACATGAAGCTACCAAAACTCTATTTCCTGACTGGTTTCCAACAGTCTGTCTAGCTTTACTGGAGAGTAGCTGCTGAATCTACTGAATACCTAAAGCTGCCATTTGTGACAGTGTTTTTGTGTTTTGAATGTTTGTGGCATTGTGATTATGCTAGGATAAATATGAAATTAGACTATGGACAGAGGAGGGCTATTCTGAATTCATTGCCCTTCTCTTGCATTCACCATCTCCTTTTTTCTGTGTGTGATAGACAGCAAATGATTAGATCCTGAGATCGTGGAGCTGGTATTTTGCCAAAAGTAAATAGTTGTCAGTTCTGTCTAGAAAGGAATTTGTAAAATTTTGTAATACTTGCAATTTTTTTCTTGAAGATATCTTTATTCTACCAAGGTCCCTGCATTAAAAGCTGCCTTTGATTTCAGTGGGAGACAGATTAGCTCAAGCAGTAGTTTTCATGTTGGCGGTCATTACACCAAATAAGGATGAAAGGATATGTCAGTCAGAGACACTGCAAAATCCTTAAACTCGTAGGCCCCCAAGTAATCCTGCTGTGCAACCGACAATTACTATACATAGAGGAAGAAAGGGGAAGAAAAATTTTAATGTAAAAAGATTTAAAGCGCCTAAGTTATAGCATGGTAGTTGCAGATCTGTCACATAGTACCCAAGTGTACATCAGCATTTCCTCTTTCCATGGTGGATGTCTATCAGTTTTAGTGGGGTTTTTAAGTGTTTTTATTGTAGGATTTGCACAAGTTCATAAATTTCTCACACATCTTCACCTAACAAGCTGCTCATGAAATTAGGCAGATGTTGGTTTCATCAACATGTTCACTGGATAAAATAAATTAAAATCTTATCCTCAAACCAGGACACCGGAGCCTGAACTACAGGTGAGTAGGGTCATCTTCATCTTTTCCTAAGAAGTGGAGAATGATGAGAGCTAAATCATGACATTTGTCTTCCAGCCAACAGACCTTCTAAAGATCAGGCTGAGTGCTATGAACTGAGTTAGTGTCCTCAGATTGCTGAGCCCTGTCTAGAACAAGCAGAAGTAATATGGGAGGCAAGAACTACCTACAACTTTCTTTGGCATTCCAAAGAGGATTTATGCCATATTAATCTCCAAATGATAAGCCTACAACAGGCTATTTTGCTACATGATCTCCTACTGTGAAGGGCTGAGTGCAGGTGACACTGTCAGATTGGAGAGCACCTCTCCTGACTTCTCCTAGACCATCCTCAAACATCAACACAGATGTGTTGAGAGACCTCTCGGCACCTTCACAGCTACTTCTGGGGAAAACTGATCCCTACAGACATCCTCAGAGAGCCCTATAAAGAAAAAGGATGAACATCACAGTGCAAAGCAATGTGGCTTCTCCAAGCCAGAGCATTCTGCTTCCATGAAGTATGCATATAATGCCACTAGAGAATGAAACAATAAAAATTAGTGAAAGGTCCACCTGAGATACTTTCTCAGATAGGAAATGTATTTCTTTACGAGCTTTAATTTCTGCTGCTTGAATTCTGTGTGAAATAAGCCCATTTTCCTTCTTATACAGCCTGCCCTGTTTTTCCCACTTTTATTCCAGTAGCATTTCAGCCTCCTGGCTGCAAGAACCAGATGTCAATGTTCCTGTGTGGTATTTCCCTGTTCCTACCTATCTTTGCCCTACTGCAAAATCTCCCAAGATGCCCAGGGTAACTGACACATTTTAGAAAATCATAAGTCTTTTAATCCTACAGGACCTCTTTTTCTTCAGATTCAGACCTCTGAATCTTTTTAACTTTAATGGAAAGACCACTCATTTTTCCTCCTTAGACCCTCATGCAAATCAGATTGTCTATTAATTCCGTTTTGCACAACAAAGTATGTCCCAAAGATGACGTTGACCTGCTTCAACACTTGCTGTGAATTACCTTTGTGGACAGCACCACCCACTCTACAAGGGTGTTAAAGAGTGCACACTTGTAGGTAATTATGTACAGCAGCTACTTTCACAAAATGTGAAGGTTTTAGAAAGGAGACAGAAAAGGATAGGATAGGATAGGATAGGATAGGATAGGATAGGATAGGATAGGATAGGATAGGATAGGATAGGATAGGATAGGATGAGTTGACTATCTGTAGAGAAAGGAAGAAAAGAGAATGGGAAAATAAAGATATAATACTTCATGTTTGTACTTCCTGTAGCCAAGATCAGGATGGGCAGTCTTTCTATGAGCCTGAGAGTATGATGCAACAGTTGGAATGTTCTGAATCATGGAAATTTTGATGCAAAAAAGTGAGGAAGAGTAGGGAAGTACCTCCAAAAAAGAAGGAATATGCAGTCCAGGTTTTAGGCTGCCAGACCCACGTGCAGGTGGCTTGCAGTGTGTATGCTGTAAGTGAAGCTTTTCCCCAGAACACGTTTGTTGCTACATTTCTCCTCATGAAGAAAAGCAGGGCACAAGTTTTTCCCAAGAATATTTCTGGGATTCACATTCTCTGAACATCAGAGAAAGAAAACACAATTCTTATCACTTGCTGTGCCTGTGTTGTGCCAAAGTAGAATGGAATGTGGGGATTGTTTACCCAAAAGTGAGGATGTTTTGTTGCCTTGCCCTATCAGGGCCTAGTGTGTGTCTGTGGAGGCTGTCTGCTGAGAGTCAGGGGAGTCAGCAAGAGTCATGAGATGAGTGCAGTTGTGAGCAAGATGAGTGCATGGCAGATTCAATTTTAGATGTATAGAATAATAAATATAGAATAAAGTACTTCATCAGCCTTTTGAAGATGGAGTCAGATGCCTCATCATTTTTTTCTCCCCTTCTCCGGGGTTCCCGTGATTTTTGTGATACACGTTAAATCCACTGGAGTTTGAGGAGGCCTGGGTGTCTTAAATACAACAATGCTCCAACACATAAACAATCAAGCAGGATGAAAGACAGCCTGATACACTTAGATAATCACGTTTTCAAACTCTGAGAACTGTAACTTGCCTCTCCACCCATGTCCAGAAGCAGAAATTCCTCATTTCCCCATTAAAACTTTTTCCTGTCTGGCTGTAGATTCTCACACAAATTCCTGTCTAACTGATCATATGAGCATCATGTTGCTGGACTGAACCCTGAATTTTCATTAAAGTCTGTTGTCTGTATGCAATCTTCTTCTAATCTCTGCCTCTTTTCTATCAGTCAGCTCCACTTCCCCCCAAGTGTATAGTCTTTGTTAAGGTTTTTAAAGTATCACTATGCTTCAGATATCAAGATAAGAATGCATGGTATTAGACTGAGAACAGAATGTGGGTGTCTCTCAAAGTTTATTTTGGACAGTCTTAACTGGTACCCACAGTCCTGGAAAAACTGAAGTAATGAATACGTAGCCAGTGAGAGCACATTATTAACAAATCTAGAAGCAGGATGTTATTTGTAATATATGTGAGAGGGCTTGTATTGCAGATGTTGATATTTTATAAATCACAGTGTGTAGCTGAAGATGCCTTCTGACTACAGACATTTATCTTTGTGCATGTGTGCATGGGAATGTGGGGAAGAAGCAGTTATTACAACTCCAATGAGTACTAAGAGTTTTGTAACCCTTTTAGTCAGATGAGCAACACCTATTTTGACAACCATTTTGAAAGAAAAATAAGATAAAGTTGTTTTTATTTGGTGTTTTTTTTCATTCATAGGGATAATAATTTCCCTATATGTTTACCAATCTCTGCTAACTTATTTCGCAATGAAAAAGTCCAAGTCATAAAATAAAAATAAGTCATTAAACCAGCAAATAAACAAATAACACATAGTGAAAATAATTTATATTCATTCCTGTACTGAATAAATTGAGTTGAATATTTTTAAATGCCCATTTTTAAAAAATTTGTTTGTTATATTGAAGAGTTTTTTTCTCAATTCAGAATGCAATTGAGGGTATACATAAACATATAATTTAGTTCCATGAATTCAGAGGTACTGAAAGCCTGATCTGAAATCTATTGATGTTGATTAAGCCTTTTCTATCTTCACTTAGAAATTAAAACAATTTTGTAAACTAAGTAATTAGTTTGAGTATTTAAAACCAAAATTTGAAACTAATGTTATTAATTAAAGCAAAGCTTTGAAATCAGTTCAAAATATTTAGCTCCAACTGCAATTAATGCAGAAACTTAAAACACTGTTTCCCATCAACTCAAGTCTGAGATAATGCTTATGAGCTGGTTTTCATAAAAGAATCCTTTCTCTGTCATTTACCAATTATTTTTGCTCTATTGTGCTTCAGAAATAAAGAAAATATTTCTCTCATGGTATTTTCTTCAAATATTGCAACTGGTAGAAAAGAAAAAAATCAATCAAACAAAAAGAAAATGCAACAGAAGTAAATAAAAAAACAAACCATGGGGTCATCCCAGTGTATTACTGGGATGTGTATTTCTAACTCCTTCATGAGTAGTCCTATGGGTTGCTGTAGTCCTAAGGGTTGCTGTTGATATTTAATTATTTTTATTCTTTTGTTTGCTATGGATGCTATGCTTTGACCAAGTGCACAGGATCGTGGACATTAGAAGTGCCTCTGAATTGTCAAGATCAGATTTACATTCTGCTGCCATAGGAGAATCAGATCCAGCAATATTAGCATCCCTCACCTACACTCCAAAGGAAAACAGAGTTGGAAGGGGCACTCTTTGCTGGCTTAAGAACAGGCTGCATGACCAGGCCTAGAGTGCGGTTGTGAATGGCCCTGCACTCATTTGGCACCTGGTCACTAGTGGTGTTCCTCAAGGCTCAGGGCTAGAATCAGTCCTGTTTATTTTCTTCATAGATGATCTGGGTGATGAGGGGATCAAAGACACCCTCGGTAAGTATGCAGGCAACATTAATTTGTGTGTGACTGTTAATCTACCGGAAACTAGGAAGGGTCTGCAGAGGAATCTGGAAAGGCTGAATCAAGGGGCTGAGACCAAGAATATGAGGTTCAACAAGACCAGATATTGGATCCTACACTTTGGACACAACAACCCCATACAGCATTATAGGCTGGGGCAGAGTGGCTGGAAAGCTGCCCAGCAGAAAAGGACCTCAGGGTGCTGAACATGAACTATCAGTGTGTTCAGGTGACCAAGAAGTCCAATGGCATCCTGGCCTGTATCAGAAATAGTGTGGCCAAAAAGACCAGAGTAGTGATTATCTCCCTGCATACACCACTGGTGAGGCTATACCTTGAATGCTCCAATCCAGTTTTGGGCCCCTTAATTCAGGAAAGACATTGAGGTGCTGGGGTGTGCCCAGAGCAGGGCAAAGAAGATTGTTAAAAGTCTGGAGCATAAGTCTTATGAGGAGCAGCTGAAGGAGCTAGGCTTGTTTAATGGGGAGAAAAGGAGGTCTTCAGGGAAGACCTTATTGCTCTCTACAAGTTCCTGAAAGGTTGTAGCCAGAGGGGGGTCAGTATCTTCTGACAGGCAACAGCAACAGAACCAGAGGACACATCCTCAAGGTGTGCCAGGGCGGGTTTAGGTTTAACATTAGGAGGAATTTCTTTGCAGAAAGGGTGATTAAACATTGAAATAGGCTGCCCAGGGAGGTGGTGGAGTCACCATCCCTGGAGGTATTTAAGGAAAGACTTAGTTCCATAATCTAGTTGACATGATGTTCAGTCAAAAGTTGGAGTCAATGATCTCAGGTCTTTTCCAGACTAATTGATTCTGTGATCCTGTAAAAACCAAACATAGAGACCAGCAGAGATTAAAATGACCTTTTACCTGGAGACTTCTGTCCTTGACAACAGATTAACAAGACCATGAAAGCTTCTGCTAGTATGTTTAGATTCAACTGACTCCCTTCAGCCTGGACTGTGATGTAATTGATCCTACCTGGTTGAACAATTTTTGTCACATGGAGTTATATTTGTGTGTCCTTGAAGTGTTTCTTTTGTTTGTCCTGGTTACATGTTACTTCTTTTAAGTCCAGCGTTCACCAGCTGCTGCAGGATGCCAGTGTCTTCTATCGTAGATATGTGATAAGTCCAGTGCAGCCTTTTTATAATGATCATGGCTACAGTCCCTGGAACATAACCGTGCTCTGAAACTTTTTTATTGAAAATTTTATCCTGCCATCTGATGCACAATATGGTCCACAGATGGTGCAGATGACATTTGTCTAGGAGTCATGTATGTCGTCACTAGCCCATGTCTTCAAACCATTCAGCAAATTGGATAACAGAGCTGCTTTATAGACTTTTAATGTGACCTACCAATTAATGTTGAGCTGCTGTTTGACCTCAGAGTAGCTTGCATCCACAGCCTCATGGTGCAGTACAAAAAGCAGTATTTTTTCTTGAAATTTTTAGAATAAAAACAGAATCATAGAAGAATGGAGGACATATTATTATTTTCTTCTCAAGATTTGTTTTTTAAGTCTGGTTTCCATTGTTCTAAACTGGAAGCATTCCAGTTGCTAACATCACATGTCTGTTAAGAGTCAATACTTTGCAGTTTATAGCTCCCTTGTGTTTCTTATTTTTTGCTATAAATGGCTAAGTGCCTCATGGAAGGGCCAGACTTTGATCACAGCAGGCAGCAGGGAGTTAAATGTCTTATGAATCTGAGTGTACAGATAAACAAGTAGTCTGATGCTCACAGGACATCTGCTGATATATAACAAATACTATACATGACTAAGGTTATAGAGTTTGTCTCTCATGTTCCTATTGTTCAGGACAATTAAAAATTAAAAAGGAAATTTTAAAACAAAACAAAAAAACCCCACCACATCTGCTAACTGATCAGATTTTTGCTCTTTTCTTTGTGTATGGAGAAAACTTAGAACACAAGGGGAAATTTCATCTCAACAGTGGATTTTCTTTTTTGTTCCACAGAATCACAGAATGGCTTATATTACCCCACTGAGGGAACTATTACCTTTTTGTTGTTGTTGTTGTTTTAAATTTAAAAATATGTAAAAGAGTAAAAGAGTTCAAATTATGTTGTACTAATGCATTACTGCTATAGAGGGTACATTTTCTTTCCAGATCTACGGTAAATTATACAATACTAGGCTTTTAACTTTCTCATATGGAAAATTTAAATTACTTCTGAGGAGCTGTGTTGTCTTCTTGTGGACTATATATATCTCCTTCGTTTTTTTTTTTTTTTTGTCTGTTTATGATCTATTTGTGGATAATCAGAGCTGATTGCTGTTTTAGGTGATGACACGATTAAATCACATGCTTCTTACATCATACTTTTTTTTTTCCAATATTTTCTACTTTAATATTCCATTCTTAAAAAAAAAATTAAATTCTAAATTACAAAGTGAACATATGTTTCCAGTGAGCTTCCCAGGTGTTTAGCCTCAGCGACTACAGTTAATTTGAACCCAGAAACATAGATGAATAATTCAACTGAAATTATTCCTTTTGATGTGTTTTGCCTATAAAACACCTTATCTTTTATTCAATGGATTTCCTCCTCATTTGTCTGAATTTATTACCTTGCAGTGAAGCTCTTGCTTTTTGTTTTCTTCTCAGAGAATGTAGGTATACAATTCAATGTATTTTATTAAACTGACTTAATGAGTATATGGGGTCAATTAAGTTTGTAATGTTTTTCATACTTGGTTGGTTACTTTGAAAGGTAATATGTTGCTTCCAGTTCTTTCCTTGGATATGACTGTGGAATAGTCTTAACAGTCTGTATGTGTCTCTCAGATGTTGACAGGTTGTTTACTGTCTTGTCCATGCTGGTAAATAGTGCTAGTGCTAGTAATGCCCAGTGTAAGCCTATTTCCAGTCTAACAATGGATCTTTTTTCCCTCACCTTTGAGGTTTTATCTCCTAAAGAACACTTTATCTACATCATTCCTCATCATATTCATGTCTCCTTAAAGGCTACATAGAAAGTTCACAGTGCGGTGTCTTGAAACCCCAGAGGAAACAGATGTACTGGCTGGGACAGGGGAGCTTGGATAGAAACATTTTAGTCACTTTCTATTCTCTGGAAAACTTAAAGTGAGTTTTCAGAAAAAAAAAAAAAAAGAAATAAGATACTTCCCAAAATGTAAGTTAAATCATTAACTGGAAAACATATCTGCTGCATTCTTCTCTCCATTAAATATTGCTATTATACAGTGGTGAGTCTGTTTCTTATAAGTAATGAATTAAAGTGTTTGTAAACAACATTTCCATTTTCCTCTCTTTCTTATACATTCTCCAAGGACCAAAATCAGCAGTGAGTGAAAGGACTTCCAAATACAAATATTTCAAATTAATTTAAACTCTTTCTCTAGGTATGCAACAAGTCTGTTTTTCTCCCTAGTGATTTATTAATTTTAAATATATCTGTATATAGTTGTTTCCTTCTAATTTTAAAATACCCTCAGACGCTGTGCCAGAAATTTACAGCACAAATAGAACGTGTTAGAGAGGAACTGTACTGTTAACTGTAAAAGATCACAGGTCATCTACATACATTTAACAAATAAATTTTAGATGCTCTGTATGTGTCAAGAAAAAGCCAGAGCTTAATCACTTAATGGCATGTCTATGTAGACATAAGCAAAGGTCTAGCTGATCCTGCTTTAGGGTATTATGACTGACTCTCCCAGCCAAAATTCTTTAAATGCTATTTTCTAAGGTTTCCTTTCAGAGCAAGGATTAAGTTTTAAAGCTAAAATACAGCGTAGCTGTTTAAAAGTCACAGTCACTGTAGTACTAATTCAGCTGTGCCACAAATTACTGTTGATTTGTTTCTATTTAACTTGTTAATATTACATTAAACAATATAGATGGATTATGCCTATTTTTCAAATAATGCAACTTCAGGTCTCAAGTTCAATAGTTTATTTTTGCTCCAGAAAGCAAGAAAAATGGCACTCTTGGAAAATGAAACTCTTGTTTCATAAGACCGGGAGATACTGAAACCTAATCCTTCACAGATTTGCATCTGTTTTTCTCTAAGCCATCTTCCTTTATCCCATGTGACAAACCTACAGAACAAAAGATAGCACATCTGGAACTAAATTTGTGGTGGTTGACTATGGAATAGACTTTATGTATCAGCCAGTTTTACATTAGGTTAAGAGAGGTTCCTTGCTTCAGAGAGGGGAGGAGCACCTTCAATTTAAATAAGCTGAAATGATGTTTACTTATAATTAAATATTAAGTATATTTTCTAGGTCTCAACAGACTTTCTAAATGGATTGGAGATGGATTTTTTTTTCCTCATCATATTTTTGACATCAAGATTTTCAGAGAAGGCTGGTACTGTATACATTTTAACAAGCTTCAAGGCTTAGGTAATTCAAATGAGGAAAATTTAAAATGTCTCATCAAGCCACTTTGCCAATTCTTTCATTGCAAGAAGATGATAAAAATCCTGACTCATTTGAGTTTCATTTTTAAGGCAGTTTTCAAAAGTATGATGATAGTTTATTGTCATTGCATAATATTTCTAGAGGTTTAGTTATTTGATTTGTGTCTCACTGGGTAAGAGTGCTGCATTTTTATATTTATTGGCAATTTGGGTTATCTTACTATACTGGGGGTGGTGTTGTTGGTGGTTTTTTTTTCCCCTCTGTTTGCAGATTCAGTATCTGAAGGTTTCTGTAGGGCTTTTGCAGAAGTAGTTTTGTGGGGCAGAGGGGTTGCCATGGTAGGCTTCTCCATGTGGCTGGATTTTGATTTATTAAGGTGTTTTGTTTGTTTTCTATAAATAATGGATACATTTTTTAACACTTTCATCCCTGAAAAACCTTTTTCTCTGATTTTAATCTGCTCTTTTGGAGACAAGTAGATTCACATAAAAAAAAAAAATTAAACACCAGCTTGTTTTTGGCATGATGCAAGTCCATTATTTTTCATGATTTTTTGAGAGAAAGATCCCAGAAAGTTGCATTACTAGTAGAAATAAGAGGGAAAGTTTTATTAGGGTTACTCTTATTTGTACTGACTGTCAAAAAATGCTTAATGCCTGTAGATTTTTTTGTAAAAAGGCTGCAGTCTAGAAAATGCTGCTGCTGAAATTAACTGTTCCCAGATCCGAGAATGGCATGAAAACTTTATTTCCAGTATGTTGTGTTGCAGTGGTCAGTAAATGTTGATACCCTTACCTGTAATTACTTGTTTCAACAAGAATTAAAGGGTTTTGTTGCTCCAGTTCTGACAGCTGGTACATCCCTGAAAATATCTCCTTAAATTAATCCAGAAAATCCAATCGCCCCTGAATGATAAAGGTGCATGATGAAGGGTTCTCTTTCACTAATGTGTTTCATCCTTTGTTCTGTCTTTTCCTCTTCATCAGAAATATAGTTTAAACTAAAGCTCGTGTTCAGTCTTACATTGCTGAAAGACATGGAGCCCCAGAAGAGTGCCTGGTTTAACAATTTGGATGTTTTTCTCTCTCTTCAGTTCATCTTGTGTACACACACAAACCAACGTGAGACATCCAAGCATGAAATGATCTACAGCTCTGAACTGTAACATTTAATTCACTGGCTTGGGTGGGAGTGAGACCTTGCTTCCAGATGAACAAACAGCGTGTTCATTTTACATTCTGTGGTATGTCATAAAATGTTGCAACAGTCCTAGAAGCCAAGGTCTGAGCTGCACAATTTGTTGTTCACATGCAGTGCACAGGTACCAGTTTGATTCTTTTGTGAGTGGATTAAAACAAGGATTAATGCTTGATCATTTCAAACATATACTCCTGATTTTCAGTAAAGAAAGAACCCAAACAAAAACACCAGGGAAAAAAAATACTAGGAATGCTAATTTCTGTTCTGTTCTGTTAAAAAACATAAAATGCTGAGGCTTCAGAAGGTTAGCAGACTACTCCAATCCTCTGTGCCATCTTCAGTTACAACTCCTATCTAAAAATTACCCTTTCAGGAAAGCAAAACAAAGTAGAGCTGTTCAATAATAAAGTCAGGGGGCTCAGATATTTAGGGAGGCCTGCTCAGGCCTCAGTCAGGTCAACTCTCTGTTTGTCTGCTATGACCATCTTCTACAGAGGTCACTGTGAGAGCAGAAGAGAAAAGTGTGAGCTACAATGGAAATACATTTTTGTCTCCTTCACAAGGATCTAAATCCAGCTCCATGTTTTTGTTCCATGTTGCAGAGAAAGAAGCATTCTCATTTCAATGAGTGACAACAGAATAGCATATGCATATTTTCATATGATATCTACATCTGATAAAGATTACCCATTGGCATGTCTTGTCATTAAATTTTCTTCAGTATCTCTAATTTATCTTTAAAATATGATATAGCTCAATTGCCTTAGATTTGGGAATATATTTTTCCTGGTGAGCTAGCATGGGTTAAAAAGTATTGTTGGTAAACCTTGCTTGTGACCTAAACTGACACTCATAGCAGGAAATATTTGGGATGGAATAGCTGTCTCAGTGGGACACATAGTCTGGGGTGGAAACAGCGGTGCTGAATCACACTGAAGTAACTTAACAAAACTGCAGGGACAAGCAGGAAATCAGAACATTTTTTCCCCCTTCTGAGATTCATTGCAAAAATTCTGTAACAGAAACTTATGACCTAGCAGGGTAGAACAGGGAGTTTACAACAGCTCTTTTTCAAACAGGAAGTACTTTAATTTCATAAGTGGCAGCACTATGGTTTTCATTGTTGAGGATGAAAGCAGTGTCAGCATTTCTACATTGCAGTAACCCTGACCATAACTTTGTTAGGAAAAGAAGCTGTAAGACTGCTTGCAATGGCAATCATGCAGAGAGACTCTGCAGGAAAACTTCTGGACTTACTCCAGTCATTACACATTTGGAAAGAGCTTCACACAAAGGTATTTTGTGCATGAATAGTCCAGAGGAATAGGTTTCTGGACCAACTGGTGTGTAGCTAATTTTAAAAAGTCAGTTTACCATAACAATTATTTTATGGGCTGTAGAGCAGATCTCATTAAAGTAGGAAGAGAATAATAAATTAAAGGAGAACCAAACATTAATACGTCTAATGCTCCCTCTACTTAATAGGAACATTACAAATGGTAATGAGAACACTGTTCATCTTTGTGGGGGATGGTGGTAAATATGGTAAAAATAGACAAGTGCTATATTCTCAAGAACAACTTTCTGATGCAATTTCTTCTATCCTTTTTTAAGCATATTACATAGCAGCTTTTTTGTACTCAGACACCTTTGCATTTCTATTCTGATTATTTTTTCAGGTCATAGTATAATCATATTACTTTCTCCTTTTTAAGAAGCCTATGTGTAAGTTAGCTATAGTTTTGCCTCTGCTGGAGTTCATAACATTTCATTCTTATTTTATCCTTTTTTTCATCTATCTTGTATATGGGATTTTTTTTTCCATTTCCTTTAAGTATCAAAACACCTGGTCTCATCGACTAGTGTATAAACATACATGTGCATGTGTGTTGGTACACTCCCACACTGCTTAAGCCAACTGGATGAAAAGGCAATAAACCCCAAAAATTACATATAGGAGGTTTTTTCTGTGAACCTGAATACACACTTCTCTCCAGTGAGGCTCATAAAGTGGAACCAGTGTCCATACATATTGTAATAATAGGTAAAAATTTAGGCTTCACTGTAATACAATGTAAATTGTGTATGGAAGACTGAAGATCATGTGTATCTGTTTCCATGTAGCAAATAACTAAATAATTAGGCATTACTTTTACATCCTATTTCCCTATTAAATGTATTTCTATAGATTTTTCCTATATTCACAATGATGATTATTTAAAATATCAAAAGTTTACCTGCTTTTTCCTTTGGTTTTATTTGCTAAATTAATTCAATTAATTCACTTTTACTTTAAAAAATGTTAATTTTATATATCATTGTATATAAAAGCCAAAGATCTTTTTATGGTGCTTTGTTATTCAACTTTTATTCGTCCAACTTCCACAGTAAGTATCAAAGAATGACAATACTAGTCAGCAGGAGTTTTCCCATTGACTTCAATGAAATCATACTTAGATCGGAGCCGAGTACATTTGAAAATTTCAACGACTACTGGGCGATTCTGAGAAACACCATAGGGTTGCCTAAAATTCAACATTTGCCATCCAAAAGGGAGAAAACTCTCCTGGACTCTTTTTTTAGTAATGGTAATAATAGCTATTTCTTTCATACTGTTTTTATCAGTCACTCTTGGATCCCTCTGCTAAGGAGATTGATACCATACTTCCCACTTCATGGACAGAGAGATGGAGGTATAGTGAGGGGAGTGTCTTGTTCATCTCAGCATTTGTGCAGGCATTCATTGCTGATTGAAAGTCTGAGGGGATTTAGGAGAATTGCACTTAAACAAAATCAAAGCACTGTTTGGGGAAATAATCACATGAACCATGAAGCATACTTAAAACATGGAAATGGTATCATGGATTTGTGTAGGTGAAGTGGGTTCTGCAATCCTAATAGAACCACTTCTAGTGCCGTGCCTCAGAGCTCAGGCTCAGTAGCAAAGGCTCCTCCATCTGGACCAGCTGCTGCAGGACCTTACAGCAGTGAGGTGAGCACTTCTGACTCTTCCCAGACTGGTGATAAAAACAAAAAAATACTTAACACGTCTTAAAGTTTGTCTGGTTTTCACTTGGGTTCATAAGCTTTTCATGCACTCTGGCTTTGCTCGTGCTTAAGTAGAAAAATTCAAAAGCAAAAAATACACTCTTCAAGTTCAAATGAAACAGCATCATAGTTTCCATAGTTAGTTTGAGAGCAGTGCCAGATTACTACTTTGCACTGACTCAGAATGCATGGAATAAAGACTGGAGCTGAGTTCCAAGCACTCACATTTAGGTTTCTGTTTATCTGTGGTCTGCAGACTTAGTGTTGAAGCTTTCATTATTGCCAGTGTAATCCAGAAAGAAATTCAGCTTGGGGCTTATTTCAATTGCCTAATCATAGACCTTGAGTGCTAATTTGAGACCTACAGAGATAATCAATAAGGTTTCATAGGTTTGCATATATGAGACAAGACTTACAGGAATCTCACTTCAGCCTGAAATATCAGACAGATGTCAGCCAAAATATTCTTACAACTCAAGTGGCAATGGATAGAAATACATGGGTAGCTGAACTGAGCAGATTATTGACCATATTATGAGTTTATAATTTTAATATATAGACATATAGATACCCTCCTTAAAGTTTCTTAATTAAAAATGCAATATTTTATCTTCCATAGGGGTTACTTTGTATGAGTTTGCAGAAACTGGATGTACAGACAAGCTCAAAATGTGTTCCATAGTTGTTTTGTTGTTTTTGTTTTGTTTTTTTTTTACTTTAAGGAAGAAAATTAAGGATGAATCCACACTTCTAATCTAACCAGTTCACCTGAAAAGAATGCAAACTAGAACTCACTATATAGCAATAGAGTTAATGAGCTAATACAGCTCAGTTCAGTTCAAGAGATCAGCAACTACTGCCATGCTACTTGCTCTATGCAGTCTGCTTTGACTTCCAATGCATTTCCCATATAGTAAGATACTCCTGTAAATACTATTTTTCATCCCTGTGGGGATATTTCAGGTAACCAAGAGTATCTCAAACAACAGTACTTGTCTTCTGTGTTTAGGCAACTGAATTAAATGCTTAATGTTCTAGCTGTGAGGGAAAATAATTAATATTGAAGTCTGAGTTTCTTGAGAAAACATGTTAGAAATAGCAGGAAATAAAAGATAGCATGTAACAATAAGCATAAACTTATCTAAGTCTTTGTTAGGAAGTGTTATAAAAACTATTAAAAACAAATAATGCACAGAGGGTGAAGATATTAATCAGGAAAAATGTGTCTGACCAAAAGACAAAGTAAAAGCTTCAAGATGTCAATTGCTTCCTGAACAGTAAGCATATTTATGGCTTGTAATATATATGCTGCAACATTTTTAAGAAAATAAAGATAAAAATATCCATAAACATACCTTTGAAATAATAAGAATATTTTGATGCAGAATTATTTTAATGTCTTTTTATTTCGATACCATAGATACTCAAGTCTGAGTAAACAGCTTCAATCCTAATTTATTTGTTGAGGCAGAGAAATAGACACTTTAACAGAGTCAGTAAAACAGTGTCTTTTAGACATCTGTATTAAGATTAGATGAATCTTGCTTTAGAACTGTTTCTCTTCACTGGGTAAGCTGACAACTTTCTTTTTCTAACTTTCATGAGAAAAAGCAGGTCTCAGACAATGCTGTCATTTAGTATCCTTCATCCAGTAGAGATGTTATTTGTACAGTCCTGTAGAAATTCTCTCTGTTTTATCTATTTCATATGTAGGAAAGAATCACTGAGAAAACTTGACACTGTAAGTTTAAATTGGCATGAGCAACCCTGAGCATTTCAGACACATATCTTTATCCTCTTAGATAGGCTGCATCAATAAACAAGTATGTAAGAATCTGATGGAGTGTCAGTCGAATGAACATCAAACTGAGCAAAGTATAAATAATAACAATAGAAAAATGAGGATGTTCATTATGGCTTCTAGTAAAGAAAAGCTGCTGACTGGTGAAGTCAACTTTAGGAAAAGTGATGTCTACTTCATGTACTCGCAATTTTTCTCTACTATCACCTTTGACTATTGTAAAAAAAAAAAGCACTGCAATTACTTAATAAAAACAGATGCAACATTTGTCTCCAGCAAAACATGTGTTTGGCATTGTTCAGAAAAGCAGAGACCAAGGAAAGTTGTACTTGTATCTTCATTAGGGCATCTGGACACTACAGTGATCAAATATTAGGCCTGTTTAGCTGATAGATGGTAGGCAGGAATGTAAATCGGTGGTTTAGTGTCAGCTCACAGGGGTCAAAAAGGGGAGGACTGGATGCTGTTCCCAACTGTTTCACTGGCAAAGGATGTGTCGTGGTTTGAGAGGAAGTGAGTTTTTGGGAGGTGGTGGTGGTCAAACCAATAGGTGCCCAGATGTGGATATTGGCACCTGGTTTGACCATTGAGGATATGGATCCGCCTCTGAGAACACAGGGGTTAAAAGCGAGGAGCTCCCAGGGTATCGTCCTCTCTTGGTTCCGGTGGATGGAGGAGTCAGACCTCCCCTGCCCAGCTTCGGGCTGGGCGGGGGAGGGGAAAGCCATGAGGCCGAGGGAGGTGGGCCGGAGCCTTGGGCAGAGGACGGGAGGCGATGGTTCGGTCAAGAGTGAGTTCCCCACAGAGATGGAAGGGTGGAAGAACTCGGAGAGGCAGCGGGCAGCCCCCCTTCCTCAGGAGAGAGAGAGAAGGAGAGAGGTGCCAGTGCTATCTTGAAATTTGATAAGCACTGGCCTGGCCGAGGAAGAGAAGGGGGGGCCGACAAGGGAAGAGTGCCCGTCGTGGAGCTAGTGTGGGAGTTCGAAATGAGCAGAGACTGTGATTTTAACCCTTCTTTGGGACGGTGGAAACCTGGCAAATGCCGATCCTCCGGGAGTCGAAGGAGGAGAGAAACGGATAAGAGGAAATGTGCAAGTGTGATGAGAGCTGTGCAAGTGGAGAAGGACTGTGAGAAGTTGAGAAAATCCTAAGTGGAGGAGATGATGGAGTGGCTTTTGGCTGGACTTTTCTTGTATAGCCATGGACAGAGCCTTTTCCTGTAATACAGAGACTGCATTTTAGGGGGAGGCGGTGCCAAAGGAGCGATGTGAGCGGAGACGACAGGTGATGAGTGATGGTGAGACCCCTCGGCCCCAGGGGGTGAAATATTGGGGGGGACTGGTGTCCCGAAAAGAGGTGAGAGACTGTCGTTCTCTTCTGGAACTGGGCAAGGCATCCTTGAAAGGGGAAAACCCTAAAAGCAGCTCTGGTCCATGTGCAGTGGTGAGAGCACTGAACATGGAAGGAAGAAGTCACGAAGGCGATGGCTGAGTGACGGGGAAACACAGCTGGATTCGGCCGTGTGTTTTTCCAGGGGAAACCTGTGGCACAAGGAGGGTTCCTTCTCTCCTTGATGAAATGAGAAGTGATTGTCGGAAGGGTGGAGATGGACTGAGTAAATTATCTGAAGGGTGATGGACTGGGAAGAGATCTAAGGTTTTGTGTCATTCTGTGGAAATTGAGTGGGGGGAGGAGAAATGTTTAAAAGGTTTCCATTCTGCTCTGTGTGTTAATTTTATTGTAGTTATGTGATAATAAAGTTTTTTTCTTGTTTACAAGTGGAGGCCTGCTTTGCTCTGTCTCTGATCACATCTCACAGCGGACACCAGGGGAAGATGGGTTTTCATGGGGGCACTGGCATTGGGCCAGCGTCTAACCATGACAGGATGTTATATGCAGAGTGCAGTTTGATTAAGATAAGCAGGCTCTTGGGAATTTGGTTCTTGGATCCATTATCCTTAAGCATGTACTCTGATACTGACCTACAATTTAAATACTCTGATAGACTAAAAAGAAATAAAGTATTGAAAAAATTATAACTATCATGGGATTTTGTTTGTTTGGGGTTTTTCATTTGCTTGTTTTATATGATTTTGTTCTGTTTTGCTCTGTTTTTTTTTTCTTTTTTTGATTTGTATATTTTTTGTTGGCTTTTTAAAAATTTTTGTTTGTTTGTTTATTTGCTTGTTTTACTAGAGAACTGATGGTCAAAAGAAGAAACTTTAAAGAAGAAAATGCTTCATCATCTAAAGCCTAAATGAAAAGACTGCAATTTTTGATGATGGAGAAAAAAAATCAATACTGAGGTGGTAGTTGTCTTCACATGGGCTTGGGTAGTTGGGCAAGATGTCTGGAAAAGAAAATTAATTTGAACTGAAGTTAAAAAAAAATCGCATGTGTAGTAAAAAAATCTATAAGTGGAAAAAAAAAAAGAAATTAAAAAAAAATCAGTGTCAGCTGCCTTTGTTCTTCCAATAACATTTTACAAAATAGTCATTTAGTGACATTATTTAATTACTTTTCAGATGTACCTCTCATGTTCTGCTGGAGGAATAATTTATTGGGTTATAAAAGAAAAATATGAGCTTAGTTACACAGATAGTCAGAATATTAAATTTCCTAATAAAATTATAGACTCATACTTAGCCATAGCCAATATTGTTGTCATTCTGGTTGCACAAAGTATAATTGTTATTTCAAAATTACACACTTTTTTCCTTCAACATTAAGAAAATTTAGTCTGAATAAATGTTAAAACATGTTCAATGTCAAAAAATGTCCAAATACTATCATATGTTATTTCTTATAAAGAAAAGAAAATCTTATAATCCATATGGTAAAGGATGAACTGTTTACAGATCTCATTGTGGCATGCCTCTTGAGGATTCATTTATTTAAACTGAAAGAAGTGAGTGAAGCTGAATTTCCTTCCTCTATGTTGATTGTGTTTGCTGACCTCTGCTAGGGCCAGAAGTACTGCTGTGAGATGCTGTCACTTCCTTCTCAGTTGTAACTTGGCAGTGAGGCTATTGTCCCTTCAGCAGGGATCCCTTGATTCGGTGCAAGATCAGAAGGCATTGCCTGTGCCTGGCATATTTATAAACTGACATATGTGATCCTGAATCTTCACTGTCCAAGGCAATAGAATGAAAAATAACAGACCTTATACATTACCACATATATACATTTTTCTGTCAATAGACTACTATTTTAAGTCCATTGTTTGATTCATTCATATCCCCTTTTTCAAAATTTTGTTCAAGCTTGATTTAAATATTGCATTTAAATACTGCAATGTGTGGAATGAAGAAAGAATTTTTGCTACTCCTAAACACTTAATTTGCAATAAAATTGACAATTCCTTTAGAAAAGTGATGCTTTGATACATTGCAGTTTGCCTAGCTTACCTTCAAGAAGCATTTTGCTTTTGTTGCAAGATAAAATAATGATAAGGATCCAAGTATAATTCTGCTGTTGGCTAAGTTCCTTGAAATGTGTCTGCATGCCATTTATATGTATCTGGTTTAGGTAATGATTATCAATATAAAAAGTATACTTGTTTCTAGTCATAGGTCTTTTTTTTTTTTTTTCCTTTAGTATTAACCTGAAAGCACAATTCAAAAAAAGAATTGAGGCGGTTGCACTGTGAAATGTTTGCATAACTTTGCAAGAATTTGATGAGTTCTCAATTCTGTGAATACTTCTCAGTAAAAGTATTATTTAAGTTATTCTCAACTAAATAGATTCCTATGTAAAGTTATGCTTCATATGGTTGTTTTAAAGGCTTCATCAAAGAGAAGTCTTTAGAGCAGATGACATATCCATATTGAAGTTATCAGAAATAAAAAAAAAGGTAGGCATGATGAATACAAGAAAACACAAGAGAAAGAAAGACCTGATTTGAATGACCCAGACCCAAAGTTATTAATCTGATATTCCAGGATTCTAAAAGAGTCTTAACGTCTGGAGAATTCCCAGAGAATATTGACAAGTCAAGAGCCCTTTTTATGTGGAACTGAAAAAGGCTTTTATACTTCAAGAAGTTACTATTGCTTTCTCGGGGTCCAGTTATGATTTTAGATTTTGATCAGAGGAGTTTATACTTCAAGAGGACAAATTGCTGCATGGATCCCCCAGAGGAGAAAAAATAAAAAAAAAAAGAAACCAAGACAAAGAAACCTCAGCTATTATATTGTATCATAGTTTAAATTCACAGTAAAGAAACATGATGCTGACATTATAATAATAAAAAAAAAAAATTAGTGATTTGTTGGACTCATATAACTGACTTAATTGAAGGCTCATCTTATTTCAAATTAATGCATAACCAAAATCCCCCTCATTCATGAAGACAATCCTTGAGTTAGTAGCCACACTTAATACTCAGCATGATGATTTAATAGTCAGCTGGATGACTTCATTGGTTTATAGTTGAGTCTCGGCCACTATTTAACTGACAATGCTCAAGACACTTATGAATTTTCAAGTTTAACTTAAACACAGTGGGCTACACCAAAACCCCTCTCATGTTTATTTCTGTTGTGCTCTTGTTTTAGTAATTAATGCATTCACATTAATACATACAGAACATAATTTTTATATATATATATATATATGCATACATATACATAAACATATACATATTTAATTCACATATTCATTTCAGTATTCATATATTCTTCACCGTACATATAATACAATCTAAAAAAACAGCATAAATGGCACAGCAAAAGCACAGCTGTATTATGTGAAGACAAATATGGCAGAGCAAATCAGCCTAAAAAATAGATTTGATACTACTGCATGAGATGCTTGAAGAGCTGCATTCAAATTACATTTCCTGTCTCAGTCTTGTTTGAATTTACAATAACTTTCTTGGAATAAATCTGCTGTCTACTGTGATTCTAGATGCTTAAAATAATGCAAATCAAAACAAAATTTGACTGTTAAACTATTTACAATTTTTTTTCATTTGCCACATTTATTTTTGTTTAGTCTAGTTCTATCATTGCAGTTTGCTAAGACACAAAATACATAAGAAGAAAAAAAGCACACTTTGCACTTTTACTTGTCTATCACACTTCATAACCAAATTTTTAAAAAGCACCAATAAATTAGACAGCTACAATTAAATTCTGAACTAACACTTAGTGTGAGTACAGTATTTACAATTCTATTTCAGTTTCTTTTTGTTGTACCTTATCTTATGTTTGCCCCAAGTAATTAAAATATAGATCTTACTATTCTCATTGTCTATCATAATATGATGTCTTCTCCTAAATTCTAAATAGGATAGGCATTAATTTAATTAACAATCACTGTTTTCATGCCATGGACGTCACTAAACTGTGAAATTGCAGGATTATAACTTCCACAGTATTTTTCTTTTTTTTTTGTGTCAGAAATTGCAAGAAATTGCAATTGCTTGGTAGATGTGTATTCGTGATGAAAGTATGAAGGTAAGGAAAAATGTATCATTGTACTTTTCTCTTATTAGCACTTTCCTGTTCAAAAGTTTGCTAATGAGTCCAAAAAAAAAAATTTACTAAATACATATGAGTCTATATGCTTTCAACTTTCAGCAAATCTCATTTCCTAAAATATTACAGTAACCAGTCAGGTAACCACCTACCTCTTTTCACTTTTGCTTTGTAAAAGAAGGTCCTATTAAAAGTGCATACTGTACTTTAAATTGTAGAATTGTTTTTCCCACGAAATGACTATTTCTAAATCCAAATTGCCAAAGATTGCTCTATGAGCCTCTTCCAGCTGTCTGACTTAATTTTTTTTCCTTGTTTTTGTTTCTCCTTTATAAATTGGAAAAGATGTGGAGAAAATGCATTCCTATTCAAATGAATCTGCTTCTACATAATAAAACAAATGCTGCAATGTGATCCCTTTCAGGCAAACAGCTCAGGAAAGCAACTGCAAGCTTTTTCTTACTTCACTGCTATGCTTTATTGCTGAAGTAAAACACTTCAGGGAGGTATTAAATATGCATGCTATTCTTTGTTTTCTAATTTTAGTGTGAGAATTATTTTCAGAACTGTGTTTATACAGTATGCAGAATATAGCAGATCTGTGGAAGAGTTAAGAAACCCATGAGGAGGTATCAAAGTTTATGCATCTTACTTCAAATCAAATCTCTACATCAGCAGGGTATTTTCATTTTATCTTTAATAGAGGCAAGGAGATGGGTTGAAAAATGTGTTAGGTGCCTTGTGCTTCATTGTCATTTTTATCCTTCCCTCTCTAAAACTAAAGAGATCCATTAAAACCATTCATGATAAGCTCTAAAACGTTATTTGCTATCATTTGCTCTGTGAGATATTTTGCTTTTTCTAGGAATTTTGAGTTTGAATAATTTTAAGCATCAACTGAAAATGCTATGTCTCAGAAAACCACATTTTTGAGTATTTAAGCTTTCAATTTGGAAGCAAAATCTTCAGTCTGAAGTCAATTTATATTTCTCTAGGACTTGGTAGTTTGTGTGGTTAATTTACAGCAGTCGTCTAAATTCCATCTTACCTTTTGTTTTAATTTGGAAGATAAAAGTAATATAATCTTAAAAAATTAATCTAAAAATGAGACAATTACCTAATTTAGGTAAGTATATAAGCACCTGCTTCAAACTGATTACTTAATTTGAGTACCATCAAAGTCAGTGGGGGTTAAGTACCTCCTTAAAGTTAAATGTGTATTAATATGCCTGGGAATAATGTCTACAATTCCATATTTGGAAGAATGGAACATTCATTTGCTAATTTGATGGCATGGAAGGACGGTGGTGAAATGGGAGCCAGTAAACTCAATACAACACAGCTCCATGACTTGCTAAAAATGTTTAACTCAGTTGTAGGATACTAACGATTAAGCTTTTGTTTCTAGTCATGGACAACTTTGAGAAAATAAATATTTCACTACTCAGTTGAGCGCTCTGAATTGTTACTTATTTTTGTGATAATGCAACAAGAAGTACTTCCACTAATCATCAAGTGAAACTGAATGTCTCATTTGGGCTGAAGGTTCTGCTTACATCTCTGTACATAAAAGCTAAGTGATAAAATACCTAATGGTCATCTCCCTTGAAGGCCTGATCTAAATTTGATTAAAATAATTAGAAAATTTTCCGCTGACTTCAATTACCATAGAAGCCTTCTTTTTCAGCTTTTATTCACACAATGTTCTCAGGGGACTCAGTATGACGTCTATATGGCCAAAGCCTAGATAAAAAGGGAGTGGCTTGGGCAGCAGACTTATTACAGTAATGGAATGTATTTTCTAATTTTTCCATTATAGTCTTTCAGAAGGTGAGATTGTGCATAGATGTTTTTTATCCAAACTGAAAGCAAATACATTTGAAAAAATAATTCTCTTCTATTATGTTTCTTCGTAATGTTGTGTACAAGCACAGGAAGTGGGAATATGTGAGATACACTAAATGTGAAACAGCACAATCAAACATGGAAGTACCACATAACTGCATTAGTAAGAGAAATGCAGATTATTTTTAGCATTTATAACCAGAAAAGTATTCAAAAACTTGTTAGGTGGAAGGGGAAATGTTTGTAAAATCTTGGATGAATGCTCTAATTATTTTGTAAATGGTTACCATGATGAAACATTAATTTTGGTTCAATTAATTTTGTCTTTTGTATCTGTTCTTTCTGCTTGTTTTGTGCTTCAAGTGTGTTCCACAAATATATCTTCATTTGAACACTAGAACTGGTTGAAAAAAGTAATTGTTTCAATTAAAAATGTCACTAAAGTTTCACAAACATGAACAATTTTGCTGAATGTTTGAAAACACTTCCATTTGTCTATAGAAATAGCAGTAAAATATTCTGGTTTTATAACCAGTATTTGGAAGAGTGGAACTCTGATAATTTTGGACTGAGAGTAGTCTACAAATCTTCCCTTTTCCATGTGGTTTAATTCAATCTGGCCTAGGGCTGTGTTAAGTCAAAGCTCTTACTGTGTAAGGACTATTCAGTTGTACACACAGAAATAATCTGTGGTCACAGCCAAAATGAAAATAAAATCCTGACAATAAACAAGATAAAATACACTAATTGTCATTGGTTTGCATTACTGATTAGCAGGCTTAAACAAAGAAAAAGGTCATAAAAAAGTGGATTTTATTCTCCACACCTTTGAAAAATATATAAGCAAACAAAGCACAGTCATCAGCAGAGTTCATTTAGTACCAATTGCATATCCATTATAGAAAAGATGTTTGCTGTGCTAAAATGAATAATGCTTGGGTTTTATGAGATTAAATTCATTAGAAGACTGGTCACAGGTATGTTCCTGCATCACAACATTTTTAAACGTGAAAAAATTCTCTCCATGCTATTTATTTAAATATGCTTATAATTTATAAATGATATGTCTATTAAATATCGTTTGCATACTAAAATGCATACATATTACAGATGTAGTTTACGTACATTTATGTACCGTATGTGTTTAGATGGTTGTGTGTATTTACATTATACGTGTTTATGGGATCCAAATGGTAACAAGAGTTACTAGGCTTCTATATTGGCCTGATATTTGAAAAAAAAAAAAAAAAAAAGCATTGGTTTGCAAACAGGATTCTTTGTGTGTAGGTATGAAAAAGAGATGTAAAAAAAAAATTCCTGATTTCAGCTCTTTTCCAATATGTCAGTTATGGACAGGGTACAGAAAACCAAACACAGTAGCTATCCATGTGCTTCACATCTACTCTGGAAGAATTTGTTTATACATATAAATATTTTCATTTAGGAATTAAACAAATTTAAACTAATTTTTTTCTTTCCTGAATGGAACTAGAATTTCTAGAGGTCTGAATTGTCCTCTTATGGAATCAAAAGCTGGGAAGTAGCTTCCCACCTACTCAGATCTTTTGAATTATATGCAGTGCTGACAAAAGAGAGCTATCTAATTAGGTCCAATTCATAAACTGATGAGGTGCTGACACAGCTCCAAAATCCTTCTATAGCAATACTCATGTAATTTCTAGTGTTTTTCTCCCTTTTTATTTTTAAGTGCTATGTAATGCATGCCTTAGATTTTTTGAAACTACTTGAAGTTTATAGATAAGGTACTCCCTTACTCCCTACATCAAGTCTGATTTATCTGCTTCTGTTCATGAGTCGCTGTTCTTAAGTGTAAGATGGATCCTTCTCATTTTGTAGGCAAATGTAAATTTTTTTTGGTAGCTAAAGTAAACTTCTCAATATGTCATCTTGACTGATGTCTCACTGTGAAGTCTTTGTTCATTGATTCAGAACCTATCTCACAAACTGACTTTAAATGTATAGTGATAAGATTCAAGTCTGCATTCATATTTGGCCATTTCTTAACCAGGAGTACATTGACTTGAAAAGAATGAAGCAACTAAAGTAGCCAGGGAATTAAGCTGATTTGATTTAAGATAAGCAGAGATTTGAAGAATGTTAGCATTCACATATTTGCTAAGAGAGAGCAAAAAAGCGGCATGATAATCCCCTGGCTAACACTCAAAAAGGTACATACCAGAGAGAGAAACGCAAAAAATCACAGGAAAATTGTATAAATAGGAGGTAAAAAATATGATAAATTGAAACTCAAAGTTGATATGAAAATCAGATATTTTTGAATCTTGAATCTGATATATTAGACTCTATTTGTATTGGGGAAATGCTATATTAGTGGGATTACATAAACTGAATAGGAAAAAGCATAAATACATGGGACAGCTCTGTGCAGATATGAAATCCACAAAAAAAAAGGGTATTTAAAACCAAAGCACTCCTAACCTCTTATATTCATGCACAGATACTAGATATGGAGGAAGAATGAAGCCAAACTAATGTATATGTTAAGGCTGAATCAAGTAAGAAATATGGAGTGCTTAAATTGTCTTGCAATTACAAAGAAGAGGACCAGATTGTTGATGTCATGGAGTTCAACCAAGAAAAATACTCCATAATTAGAATTCAGTCACAATTTGGTGTCACACAGCATTTGAGTTTACCTACGTTCTAGGACTGCTTTACCCTGACATTCATTACTCACTCTTCTTCTTAGCCTGGATTCTCCCTTGCCAATGACAGTTTAATTTGTCATGACTGCTTACAAGTGCCTGTTTTGGGGGAAAAGATTCTTCTCTTCACATTGGGACTCAAATATAACTCAGATGCTTGATCCAAGACCACCAAGAAACCCCAAAACCTACACATATTTGACAGTGTCAAAGTCGTGTAAACATCATGTCTCATTTGATAGCAGTGATGTAGCTTAAGAATGAAGTAGGAATTTGGAAGCCTGTTTTTTTTTTGACCCTGTCAGATGGAATGACTTTGAACTTTCATCTCCTGGAACACTTCAGTGACAAGCAGTCTGAGGGGTATCCTCAGTAGGAGATCTTATATTTTTTGAAGATAGGTTACTGTGCTGTTGTGAATGTGCTTGTAATGGAGTCAGCAGGAATGCAAACTGGCCTTATACAACTGTTAGGGCTCCCACAGAGGGATGGAACTATTTGTAGAGAGATTACAATAAAAAATGGTGGGTTCAGGTGCTATTTTAAGCTTCTGTTTTTGATCCATTTGGGGGTTTGGGATTTTTTCTATTAGAAAGAAAAATCCCTTTTGATTAAGTCTTATCCTCTGAAGGTGATGAGAAAAACTGATTCAGGTAGGTGAACAGGATGTTTCATGCCTATCATTTCTTATCTGTTCTTATTCAGAAATTAGAACAAAATTTTCACTACTTCTGTAGGGAATTTAATTACTCCTATTCTTTCAGGTATCTAAATTTTTGCTACAAGAGCATACTTAAATTTGAAGGTCTATGTTCCACCTGCAGTAGTATTTCATTAACTGAAGGAACTGAGGTAAATAAACATGCACACATATTAATTTAATAATTTTTTAATCACTGCCTGAGCTGAAAATGCATTAATACATGACACATACATTGAAATGTATCAAAACCTGAAAATCACAAAACCAGCCGTATTTTATACCACATTTATTTTGGTCATATTCAGTCAGAAAGAAAATAAATTTGTCTCTATGAAACAGGGAAGATTATTTTTTTGTCTGTTCTTAAATTACCTCACAAATGAATTGAGTAAAAACTTCAGGACAACAGGCATAGATAAAGAGATTATGAAAATAAAAAAAAAGAGAGAAAGAGAATATGAAAATATAAAATAAAAGCCTCTTAGTTGTCTGTCTTTTTACTGAGTTTGTACAAAGACCTGTTGTTTGAAAATGAATTACTCATTCCTGAAATCAGAGAAAATAAAGGTTTCATCCTCTTTTCAATCCTTTTCCTAATTCTGTTAATCTATTTGTAGTCTCATTCCGATCCTTTTTAATCAGTAAAGATTATGGTAACGTACTGGTTTAGTTATGATATTGATTGATTGCCTTCAATAGGTAAGGAAAAAAACCAGTACACCGTACATGTTTAAAGGGAATACAAAAGCTATCACACTGTGTAAACTATACACTATGTAAAATATTGTACCACACTATGTATGTACCTCACTACGTAAAATAACCATATATATACACAGAAGTGTTTAGGCTTTGGGAATAGGACCAGTCGTTCTTCTTATGGCTGAGAAATTAGCAAAATCCTTTGGTCCATTTAAAAACTGATTTAGCCAAAGAATTAGTTCATATTTATTAGCATCTGGCCTATTTTATGTCTTCTCATGAAGCTCAGGGCTGCAAGCCTGGAACCTATTGGAGTACTTGGTAATGCGTTGAATGCTAACACTTTCCTGCCATAGTTCTTACTCCTCAAGTCTTTTGGATGCACATGATGTGCATGGGAAAATCTTCTTGGATATTCTGTAGCTTCTTATAGCAATATTGACAGCTTCCTTGTCAGTACTACATTTACTTCCTTTTTTTCAGGAACTTTTGGAGAAGTCCAAGCTAAACAAATAAATAAATAAAACCCTGATATGATTCCAGCCAATCCAACTGTGTGAGAAAAGTTTCTCTGTAGCTTACTGCTTATGGTATGACAATTCCTTCAGCCTTGCTAAGCAGTGGTTTAGCAAGGTTGTAGTGCTTGGTTTGTAGTTGATTCTGCAAGCCTTAGTCTAATATCAGGAGTGACCTGTTCATCATAGTTCATAAGCTCATCTGCTCATTGCAATCTGTGGCTTTTTAAATTTTCTGTATTTGTTTTTTCTGTCAAGGTTTTCGTAGCAGGAGGATGGGCTACAAGGGTGGTTTCTGGTGAGAAGACGCCAGAAACTGCTCCCGTGTTCCAGAGAGGGCTCCAGCTGGATCCAAGATGGACCTGCTGCTGGCCAAATCTGATGTTACAGAACGCTGCCATAACTTATTTAAGAAATGGTCAAAAGCACTGTGCACCAGCATCTGGGACAGAGGAGTGAGAATATGTGAGAACAAGGTCACTGAAGACAGAGGATGAGGAAGGGCTCCAGGTGCAGGAGCAGAGATCTCCCTGTCCTTATCTCAACAATTTTTTAGCTTATTTTCTCTTTGTCCTGTTGATGGAGAAGGATTGATAGACCTGGCAGCCAGCCAAGATCAACCCATCACACTTTTCTCATAAAGCACCAGCTGGGAAAAAGTCAGTAACTACTTGGCTAGGGTCAAACTCATCCCCCAAGAGTGCATCTTGGTCAAACACATCTATGAATATATTCTATTTAAAACAAAACAACACCTTACTTCATAGAACCCTATCCCAAACTAGCTTTGCATGTAGAAAATGTATAAGGCATAGAAATTAAATTTTAGCTACATATAAATGTATAAATGGGTTTGTTGTTTCCATGTGTGTGCACATTTACAGTTCTTTATTGGTGGTCTCTGTGCCAACAGGAGGAGAAGATGAAGCCCTGAGTCAAAGACTTAGAGAAGCATAGATAACTATACAGAAGGACAGGAATTAAAAGCAAAGGTGAAAATTTCTGGTGTGTTTTTTCTGCATGGTGAAACTTGGCTGTAACAGTAACTGTTTCAAATATTTCAGGTCCCTGGGAAGTAGGTTTCAAGTGATAATTCTGAAACATGAACTGCCAGAGACCACTCTGACCAGAAGAATTTTCTCTTGAAGAAAGAAGTATTTTGTCAATTTAATTTTTGTCACAGCATAAAAAAGGTATCAAATGTAGTACTAATCACAAATTCTCCAAGTAGAAATTATTAAGGTGGTATAAGTGTCACATTAATATGTATTTCTGTTTATCCTTTGCCATTTAGAGGTATATAGTAGCCCTAACTCTGCAGTTCACAGAGCATCACTCCTCTGAATTAGAGAGTATTTTGTCCTTGAATTCTTCTTCATATATCTGTCATATTTGAAAAAGTATCAGAAGCTTCTCATCAGGATGAATTTTTTATAAATATACCTAATATTTTGAAAAACGAATGTGAGGTTCTTGAGGTGAGGATCACATGAAATAAATGACAATGTGTAGTATTATTGGTGAATATTGATTGATTACTTATGAAATGAAAAGCTGATCAATACTTTAGAAAAGGATTGTTTAATTTCAGCTTCCTATATCTATGTTTATACCCTATTAATCTATCATTCAGTACCTGGTTGTTACTGCTATTTCATTAAAGGTTGTGCAAAATCTGGAAGGTCATGTCAGTGACAGAGTTTTGATGCCCCCATGCTGCTGATTATTTTTTAGGTTCTGTTTAATTCTCTCTTGTTTTCAAGAAAGTCATGCGTGCCTGCAAATGATATGTAATGTTTGTTATTTCTGGATGAATGCACTTAATTATCTCTAAAAATCATTTAATCAGCAGATGTCTCCTCCTCCTTCCTTTGTACTAATCATTCTCTATATTTGTGAAACTTTTTCCTTTTTTATTTTTTTTTCCTCCTGAGTCCTTGTGTTCCCTTTTTTCTTAGCTCTAAAGGATTTATCCTTCAGGGCAAAGCTCTTTCTCAAAACCAAAAATTGTGTAGCTGCTTAAAGCACACCATAAAAGCTTTGCAAACATTCCCTGGTGTACGTTTGAATACATCTACAAGATCTGTCCAGACAGATTAAAAGAAAAAAATAGGAAAAAAAAAAAACCAAAAACCCCACATAATTTTAGTAATTGCTACAGTGTGTCATAACAACTAGTGCTTCAAAATATTCTATGGTACTAATAGTGTCGGAACTCAGAATGTCCCTCAGACATTCTTGGATGTTCCAGACTCGAGTCAGAAGCATCTGAGACCCTGGCATGCAGCCAGAAACCCCTGTGGCTTTGAATCTGACCCATGGAACAATTTACCAACTTTGCAGGAAGAACAAGAAGTCACAAAAGTTTAGGTATTGTAGTAGAAGTAGTCACGAAGTGAAAGGAAGGATTTTTGAGTGCTGTACAGGGGGGTTTTAAGCCTTGTACGCAGGGGCCCAAGTTTTGTACATGGGGGTCAGGGTTCTAAGATGGAAGGATTTGGGTGTGCCCTGTCCTCCTTCTTTCTCCTTCCTAACCTCCATGTCTTTGGTGATGTTGGCACTCACAGATTGGTTTAGAGTAGAAAGTCTCCGTTCAATATAGATAATAGACATTGGGAAAAAAGTGTAAACATGTAACACGTAATGTATGATATAAAAGATGGCACCAGCCCCCTGGGAGGGCAGTGTGCCTTTGTCTGACCTGAATGGGCCACAGCAGTTCAGGAAAAGAATCTTTAGATAGCCTACAATAAACTCCCTTGAGACCGGACAACAGAAGACTACTGAGTCTTTCTTTGAAAGCACAAGTTGGAGGAAAAACTTTTCCATCTTTCAAGGTCACCCCAATCTGGGGGTGAGTCCTGACATAATAGCACCACACTATGTGCAAGAAATTAAAATCTTTCAGGGTCCACAAATCAAGATGTGTACAAAGGAGACATTACCCTCTTAAGGTTAATACTACAATTAATAGGGGGCTATATTTTCCGGTAAATCTTAATGACAATATGAGTAAAATATTTAAAATCATCCTTCAAACTGGAAATATAAATAAAAAACATTACCTTTGCAAAATGACTGTTAACGTTTGTTTTACTGAAACATAACTTTTTAAATGCTGATACTGCAATATTTTAATCTATTGCTATTATAGTACCTGTGAAACTAATATAAGTAACAATGATAAAAAATGGGTGTATATTATTTGTGTAGTATGAAAGAAAAAAAACTAAGAAAATTCTGGTTTTGTGCTTCAAAGAAGCATAAGCCTTTAACATGACCACTTAGGTCATAAGAAACTCCAGAAAACTGTTACCTAACATTGCTTAAAAGGATGCAATTCTCCAATTTGAAAGAATTGCTTTTCATGCTCTTGGCCAAATATAAAGCTGAAATGAGGATCAGTCTGAAAGACAAAACAATGACACAGTTTTCAAAACCAAATTTTTTTAGAGTCTGTTAATTCACAGAAATGTCCTATAGGCTTGTTGACATAGAATTCAGCCTCTTAAAGAAATACAGACTTTATGTTGCAAAAGTGCAATTTTTTGACACAACATCCTAAGAAGTGGTTTTCAGCCCCATAAATAACAGGATTGCTCAAGCTTTTTTCTTTTTTTTTAACTCTAGTGTGTCATTTATTCATTTCTATAAATCCATCTAACAACCTTATGCACTCCTATCAATGAGAACTTTGTTATCTTAATATGTGTAGGCTTTTTTTGTCCTAGACCCTTCATTTTAATATATATTATGGGAGATAATGATTTTCCATACCTATTAATTGTAGTATTAGGGCTACTTATGACTATATTATTACTGCCTGTGGTGCCAAAAAATATTTGCTGCAACTCAAAACTTTTCATGGCACATATTGAGACAATTGCCAATTCTCTACAGAGCTGACATTGTAAATACAAGACAGATGCATATATTGTTTGTTAAAAGGTAGGTATGTTCATAGGAAAAAAAAAATACACCATTATAAATTACTCTGTGGAGTTAGTCTCCCATCATAGTCAATACCAAGAAAGAGGTAATCTAAGATTGCCTACCTGGTTTGTAGGTCTGAACCAAATAGGACATAATGCAACATATACATGGCTATTTTCCTTCATTAAGTACAAGAGGATGGCAGAGATAGCAGCTCTCACAGAGACTTCTGCAGTGTACACATTGTAAGTTACATGAAAGAAATCCAAGCCAAGAAAGAGTTGAGCTGTTCCTCAGGACATTGTGGATGTTTCTACAGTACAAAAAAATCTATTGAGAAAAAAGTAAAAATAGCATCATTTAGCATTACATGGCTTAAATATTTTCATATTTTATATCATGTTTCTAGTAAAAAATACCTGTATCATAATCTATATAGTAAATTCAGACCTGGAGTACACTTTATAATTTTGAAAGTACAGGTATTTTGGAGCAAAATATCTGAGAAATTAAAACCAGATATCTTGTTGGTTAAACTAATATTACAAAGGAAAAATTGTTCCAAATTTGTTAATATAAAAAATTCTTTTTTGACATACCATTCTGTACACATGGGTTCTGCTCATATAGCTGTGGTGGCTAGGTATTGTTATTGTGATGACAGGCTGTGGAATATTTAAGCCTTTCAGGGAAACTATTGTCAAAATCATAAAGGAAATATAATTTGCATGAGCCCCAAGTTCTCCAAACATAGTCCTGTTCAGAGTCAGTTTGAAAGATAGTCTAGTGCTAGTCAACCTTAAATAAAAAGGTTATGCCTTAAGGAATAATGGCTACTATCAAAGAATGGATGCAATATATTCATAATGTATTGCAACGTCTGTCTGACATGGTAATCTTCAGGACAATAAAATCCTCAAGATTTCAATCATTAACTCTTTGTCTGCTAACAAAAATGCTATCTGAGGCAGCGTTTAAATTACTCTGTAGTAATAAGACTATTGCACATTTACCTATTGAGACATTGGACAAATTACTATTCCTATTGAGACATTGGACAAATAATTATCCATTTTTTAATTTTTTTGTGGGTTTTTTGTTTTGGTTTTTTTGGTTGGTTTTTTTTTTTGTTTGTTTGTTTTGGTTTTTTTTTTAAAGAAAAGCTATCCTTAGATACTTAAAAGTGGGAACTTTAAAGTTATTCTTGTCATCACTCACCAGATTTTCACTAGCTAAATATTCAGTGTACAGTAATCTCATCTAACCTTTTGCACAGTCAACAGAGAAATAATAGAATTTTTACAGAATGTAGACCATCAACTTAAGAAGAAACGTAGGATCAATAGAGAGCAGAAAATCATCTTTTTGTAGTTAGTCTCCTAATTAAGTGGCACTTTTTGTAGTGATCTTAACAGTTTCTCACAATGTAAGAAAGGTTTGGGGTGCTCCTGAACTGCTTTAAATTGAGGCTGGTTGCAGGTCTTGTTCCTCAGGTATTTCTACTGAATGTAAGTTCACAAGAACAGTTGAGAAAACATTTCTGTGCCTCTGCTGTTGATGTCGAAACACTGGCAAGAAGAAATAGGGGAGAAAAATGAGCAAAGAAAGTATAACTTTAATTTACTGATGAAAACATGGTTGCATAAGGAAGAGGACCCTTCCATGCAGCTGTATTACTTATTGACTAATTTGACATTTACAAACTGATTCCACAGGATTTAATAAAGTTACAGCAGTGATCTAATTATAGGTCTAAGGGGCAACATTCATGCTATATATATTATAGGGTGTTTTATTCAATGTGAACACACAAAGATGAATGCACATAAAAGTACCAACGTATACCTGTTAAAAATTCCCCTCAAGTTCAGTGAAATACAATTAATGTCTTTGCATTTCTCAAGGAATGGATGTTGAGCCTGAAGAGTGGGTGTATCAGCCCAGGCCACATCATTAACTTTCAGTGATAGTCCTCTAAACCTTTCAAATCTGAGAATTTGATTGTATACTGCTCAGAGGGAGGTGGTGGACACAGCCTGATGCTGTCTAGGAGAGCTCAAACAACATCTCTCAGGACCACCATTTACAAGGTCTCAAGATGGTTGTCAATTCTGTTCTGACCAAAATTTCTAGTAAGTAACTACTAGAATTTTTTTGAAGTCCAGTAACGATGTCCATTCCACTTGGGCTAAAATTCAGGTAAGTAATCTTCCAACACCATCAGGGGATGAGTGATGATTTCCCATTCCCCTCCTTGGTCAGGAAACAGAAGTCTCTGGTATGGCAGTTCCCATCCCACTTTAGCTATGTGAGAGTTCCTGCTACTGTCAAAGGACGCTTCACTGCCCAACTCAGTGCTCACAGGCCAGTGGCTAGCAGGACTTTCTGAATCATGGAATGATCCAAAGAAGAGGGGCAGGGTATGCATCACCACAGATATACACACATGGGGATGTGGATATGCACAACGGACTAGGACACAGCCACAGCTGTGGCTACACAGATGTCCCCAGACAAGGCACTACCCCCAGCAGCCTCCACATTCAGGAGTCACGCAGATGGCTGTGTCGCCTCATCTTCTTGGGCTGGTAGAGGTAGGCTTCCAATAGTGTGGCACACTCAGTACATTCCCCAACTTCACAAAAACACACATTTATGGTTTCCTGAAGCACTGGCACAATCCCTGCCCCAGTGGCTGGGTATTAAAGATGCTGTTGGCTCCTGTAGATCATGCCAAGACCCCACTGGCTCCAGGAACAGACATGAAGGGCCAGGGGTGCTCAGAGCCCAGTTTGAGTCCAGCAGCTGGCACCAATTCCTCTCATGCCAGTTCCCCCAGTAGCTGGCACTCAGTCCTTGAAGCACTAGCATGTTTTGGGTAGAGAGTGAGATAATGCAGAGGTTGTCAAGAAAGGATGTCATAGAGAAGGACAGATTTCAGAGATCAGGTACATAGCTCAGCCAGACAGGCACACTGAAGGGCCCTGTTTTGCACCTGACTGTGTCTTTTCTAAGTTTTTCTCTCCCTGTTTTTTTCAGAGGACATTCTGGGTTTTCAGAGACAGAGGGAAAGAAAGAAAATGCATAGGGATTTATGGAAAAGATACAGAGACACTTTATACTGTAGTGACATGTCTGTAGTGACATGTCTGTAGTGTCAGGACAAGGTAATGACTTCAAAGTGAAAGCAGGTAGCTTTAGATTGGATATAAGGAAGAAGCTTATTACGATGAGTAAGGTGACACACTAGAATAGGTTGTCCAGGGAAGACGTGCATGGCCCGACACTGCCCATATTCAAAGTCAGCTTGAGTGACTATGAGAAAAATGGTCCAGTGAAAGATGTCCCTGCTTTTAGCAGAAGGCCAGGACTATATGATCTCTAAAGGGGCCTTCCAACTTAAAACGTTGTGCAATTCTGTGATTCTGTGAGCTTAATATTCCAACTAGAACAGTAACATGTAAAGAACCAGCAAATTCATAAAGACTTAACACCAGCAATTTTAGGCAGACTTTTAAAATAATTTATTTAATTTATATGGAGAGATATGAGCCATGCAGAATTAATTCTGAAGTAAAAGCTAGTCTAAACTCTACTTCATGAGCCTTTTATTAATATTTATACTATTAAAAATTGTCACAGTGCTAGGAACAGCTTTTTGTTCATCCTCATTTCCAACATCCACAAATTTTCTGCACAATTATTGTTACTGAATTATAACTTTTTATGAAATGTAAGTAATCTCTGAACAGAAGTTTAAGCCTTCCTTTTCTAGGCCTCTGACACTTTGATCCTCCTAGCACTGTGGTCTGTTCACTTTATGTGAGGACAGTAATTGTGAAAATGTCTTTTTTATGTTAGTTTGCATTCACCTTGGACTTATTTCATAAAGGTACAAACTATTAAACTTGTTGAAAATTGATGGAGAATTAAGCCCAACTGGTTTAATTTACATCTATGTGGTGCAAGTGAATACACCACACAGAGTGCAAGACAATTGACTTGAACAGCAAATGCTTGTCCAGGTTTCATAGAATGCATAATAAAGTATATTTCTTCTGTTTTCCTACCTTCCCTCACTCTATGCATGTAAAGAGGAATGGAAGAAAGAATTTTATGCTGGATTCTCTCTCTATTATTAGAACAGGGAGAAAAAAAAAGAAATATAATCTCCTGTGTCATTCATATGAGATATGAGACATCAGTGAAAGTGATGCAGGTCTAATTCTGATTCAAATTATATACTGCCTTGAAAATTTTGGTCCCCATCCTGAATCTTTTCCATTCATTTTTGGAACTGAGAGCATTATCCTCAGTTGTGCAATAGAAACAATTTGTTCCAGGGTCCTTAGCCAGTAATGTTCCAGAAACAAGATGAACTACAAAGCAATTCTCCCAATACATTTATCAGAACAATGCAAAACAAGCCCAAGTGCAATAGTAGCAACAAAGCACTGATGATATTCCTAAAGCATGACTTAATTAAGTTGTTGTTCATGCAGTAAACACAGTATCAGATTCCCAGGCCTGTCCTACTGTGTTGGGGGACTTAAGAGTTACATAGCAGACATTGGAAACAAGGACATGCTTCAGGCATAATGAAGAAATCTTGGGGGGGAAAAAAAAACATGCAAACTGGGAAACAAAGGGAACCCATGACAGATAATTTAGTACAAGATATTGGATCAAAAGTAGCTTTTTATTTCTTTTCATGCAAATGAAATTTCTAAGGAAAATTACTGAAATAAAAATGAGGGCAATGAATATTCTATACCAAGAGAAAGACACAAACAATACACAAACAAATAAGAATGTGAATAAAAGTGAACTAGGCTACACTAAGCCTTTAATTTACACTAAAATAAAATAAACTTTTCAGTGACAAGTGGTATTCCTCAAGAACGGATCCATATTGGGACCAGCATTATTTAATATTTTCACCAATTACACAGAGAGATTGAACGTACCCTTAGCAAATTTGAAGACAACACCCAGCTGAGTGGTGCTGTTGACACACCTGAAGGATAGGAAGCCATCCAGAGGGACCTGGACAAGCTTGAGAAGTGGATGCATGGGGGGGGAATCTCATGAATTTTAATAGGACCAAGCACAAGGTGCTGCACCTGGGTCAAGGCAATCTCTGGTATCAACACAGGCTGGAGATGAACAGATGGAGAGCAGCCCTGCTGAGGACTTGGGGGTGCTGCTGCATGAGAGGCTGGATGTGACCCAGCAATGGCACTCATAGCCCAGAATGCCAACCTTGTCCTGGGCTGCAACAAAAGTAGTGTTGGCAGCAGGGACAGGAAGGGGATTCTGCTTTGTTCTGGGGAGACCTCCCTGCAGTGCTGCACCCAGCTCTGGGGCCCCAGCACAGCAAGGACATGGACCTGTGGGAGCAAGTCCAGGGGAGGGACTGACCCTGAGATTAGCTCTGTCAGACTGTAGTGCTAATTATGTCAAAGTCACGAGTTTGATCACTGGTCAGGCTGCTCGCCTGAGAGTTAGACTCAATGATCCTTGTGGGGCCCTACCAACCCAGAATATTCTGTGATTAGAGGGATGGAACATGTCTCCTACCGGGGAAGGCTGAGAGAATTAGGATTGTTCAGCCTGGAGAAGGATTTTTCATTACCTAATTGTGGCCTCCCAATAGCTGAGGGGATCCTACAAAAAAGATGGAGAGAGACTTTTCACAAGGGCAGGGTGTGATAGGACAAGAAATAATGTTTTTGAAATGACAGAGAAAAGGTTTAGATGAGATTTTAGGGAGAGATTCTTCAATCTGAGGATAGCAAGACACTGGAGCATGTTGACCAAAGAAGTAGTGGCTGCCTGGGAATGTTCAAGGTCAGGTTGGATGGGGCTCTGGTCTAGTTGAAGATGTCCCTGATCATTGCAGGGGTATGGACTAAAAGATCATTAAAGACCCTTTTCAGCCTAAGCGGTTCTATTTTTAATGGAAATACTAATGATAATTTTATTTATTGCGGCTATAAGGACTAAGAATGATACAGTGGAAGAAAAAGTCCATGGTATTTGCAAATATTTCTCAGCTTCCAGGCTTACCTGAGTATAAAAACTCTAGTGGCTCTTTCTGCAACACTTTCAGAAGGTACAGATATGACTTGCTGTCCCTCAACAGTGATGCTAAGGACTGACAAATTCTGACAAATTCTGTCTCATGTGATGTAGATAGAAAACCAAGCAGAGGTATTTCTGCCCATGGCTGATTTCCTAATTAGGGATGCTGTGGATGAATGACCTTCTTCATTAATCTGAAGGAAGTAAGAATCAGAACAGCTGGCTTTAAAAAGAATTTTTTTTTTTTACTACTATTACTGCTATTACTAATATTATTGTTACTATTATTATTAACTCTCTGGCAGCTTAAAGCATTTGATTGCGTGGAAACATATCACTTAATAACTCTGTGGGTTGTATCGTTCATCTGATGCAGTGATGGAACTGGTGTGTTATCAACAAATGGCATTTTTTTACTTAAGAAATTAGATTGAAATTTGGAATTTAGAATTGCTAAAATTCAATTTTTTTTAATATGTACTTCTTATTTCCCAAATGTTAGTTTTAATCTTTACAAATATTTGGATGTTTTTCCCTTTTTTCTTTTCCTTGCCTCCTCATATGTTGTGTGTTTGCAAATTGTTTTTTGTCATAATGTTTCTACACTGATGTATAAAAAAAAATTCATATACAATATTTCATGAAATAATGAGCATACTGTATTTATAAAGCACTGAATGGACTCTTGCATTTAAAAATTATTTTCTTTTCTGGTATTGCTTTAACAAGTAGATCCATAAGCCCTGTAATTAACAAAAAAGAAGATCCTATGCACTGATCAAACCATTAGCAGAGATTTATAAATTTATGTATACCATCAAGGTTTTTTGGGTTCAAACCACAGTGAAGAGGGACATCCAGTCGCAGAATTGCATATGTAAGCCCATCTGTACACCAATTCAGCAAGCTGCATTATAAGCTGGTACATCCCAGTATTTTAGATATCCACCTGAAGAAAAAAGACTTGATTCTCTGATACAGGACTCTGTAATAATTGCAAAAAAAAAAGTGTACATTTTCAGCTTGTACAATTTTGATAATATACCATTAATATATTGAACTTAATGAAAAAAATAATTAAAGTTTAAATTTTGAAAGTTTACTTTTAAATTTAAATGTCTTTTAAGACAGGTTTTATTCCTTCAGGGGTTTTGCATATGTTTTAAATAAGTTATATTGTGGAAAGTCCTTATCTGGGGAACAGTATAATGCTAATTATACCAGTCTTTGTAATATCTCTACGAGTTCTGCAATATTAAATCATAATGAATAGTATTTCTAAGAACAATATGTTTAATAACCACATTGTTTTACATTGTGCAACTTAGTGTGTCTTTCCAATAATATTTTATACATTTGCCAGTGTTACACTTTCTATGACTAATGTAATCTCTCAAAGTTGAATTCTTAAACCAGGGATTTATGAGGAACTGCAGTGGCTTTTCATCTGATATCTCATCTAGTAACTCCAGCTAAAAGGGCAGTGTTGCACTTACACTTCTTTATAGCTCCTATCTTCTGTAGGAAGTCTGGAACTACTTCATAGAGAGCTCTGCAGGATGATTTCAGTTTTTCCTTTGAGGAATTTCAAAGATATTTTCCTTCCAAAAGGAAATGTCTATATTTTTGTTACACTTTCACCAGGGGAGCACTGCACCACACGACGGGGGACACTGTAATATGCTTACATATGAGATAATGTAATGCTTTTATTGAGGCTAATCATTTGGTGGTTTTGGAACAATTTTTTTTTAATTAATAGTATTTTTAATTTATTTTATTTTATTTTAAATTATTTATTTAAATTATTTTAAATTTTAAATTTTATTATTTAAAATAATATGTTTAGCAATAAAAATATTAGACTGAGGATCTCATTCATGTTGCTTTTTCCCAGTGCTTCCAAATAAATCTTCAAGGCCTGCATTGGTCTGAAGTAGACCTAATAGCACCTTTTAAATACAGAAGGTAGAAATTTCATTTTTCAATTTTCATTTGTGCCAAATTTTCATTCAGTAACTAAGTTCATTACTACTTTTCTCCAAATATTTAGAACTAGAAGATAAGTAAATTAATATCTGACTAGGAAAATTCTCAAGATCATCCTTTCATGCACATGCATCAAATTGAACCTACTTTCTTTAGCAAGCTTTTGAAATATATAATTGATTAAATCACTCTCCATTTCTCATTCACTTACAAATGAAATTGCATCCTGGTTAATACAAAATTTCCATTTATAATGAAAGACAGTAGTGTTTGTACTGACTAGATAGTCCTCAGGTTGCTTAGAACTCTTCTCTGCTTAGTCTTGGCTTAACTAGTTTTATTTTGTAAGAATTCCCTAATGGAAAGTGAATCCCTGGCTCCCAGCTTAGCAGCATAGGCATGACTTATCAGACAGGCTATAAGAAGCTGAGGGAAACCTGTCTGACATGCAGGAAAGATAGTGTCTGAACCTCATGGCAAGCCACAGGTGCCAAGGAGAGCAAGGCTAGATTGTGTTCAGCTCAGAATTTCAGAAGGGACGTTCTGACTTGTTAGATAAGAAGGATGGGAGGAGAGAAGTGGCTGAAAGCATAAGGTGATGAAATCAGGCTGTAATAAGGACAGAAGTAATATACAAGAGGATACTCTTTCTATAAGAGGATATAGAGTTCTATCAACGGATGAAAGAGGATCCTAGGTCTATTGGTTTTATAATTTTTCTTATAACAGGTAATATTAACCCCACAGGATTAAAAACCTCATATAAAAAGACACGGGTTTTTTTAAGGGTAAGGTTTCATTATTTGATAGCTGCATAGAATGATGAAGCAGAATACTGAAGTAGTTTGTGATGGATTGTTTCTTGTACAGCTTCAGTAACAATGACATGAAACTTGATCAAGTCAGACTTGGAAATAAGTACATATAACTAATATTTAAAGCACACTGACAACCTCCACTTCCCGGAGGATGGGAATACCCAAACAGCTCCAAAGTAAGCAGTCTTAGGACACATACAGCATCTGCTAACCACTTTTTAAGAAAAATATAGAAATAAAGATGAATCTGGAAGAAGTTGAAACAGAAGCTGAGACTTGCACATGCTTGATAAAAACCTACTTTGGAGTTAAATGTTTGCATTTACTGAGAACTAAAGATAATACCTTTAAATTTTGATGCATTTGGTTCAATGAATCTTTAAAATATTTAATACAGGATGCTGCAAGCATCATTGGATGAAATTGACAGAACAACCACATAGATGACAGCAATTACAGGATTTATATTTCTCAGGATAATAACCGTAATGACAGTAAGCTATTGCTTACTGTATGGGGTAACTCTAGGGGGAGGTACAAAGGGAAAACAGGTGGGATGGAAAAAGTAATTCATAACTTCATAATTTAGAAGCTAGTTATCCAGATTCTTGCTATATTCTGTGATACAAATTACAACCTTAGAACCAATCTTTCAGTAACAGACTTATCCTACTGCCAAGCAGAGGAAATGTACTGTGGTGTATCTTTGCCTGGCTTGAATAAAAGATTACAGATTTAATCACAATCCAAATCTAAGAAATAAAAGATGTTGTACTGGATCTGGCTGGGATTGAGTTAATTTCCTTGATCATAGCCTGTATGGTGCTTTGGTTTGGATTTGTGACTAAAATAGTGTTGATGACATACCAATATTTTTGCTGTTGCTGAACAACACTTGCACAGCGTCAAGGGTTTTTTTGTTTTTTTTTTTTCCACTCTTCTCCAGAAGTGAGAAGGCTGCTAGTCAGGTGTAGTGAATAAATTACCTCTTTGCTTGCATGCTGAACTTTTTCTTCACCTATTGACAAGTCTCTGTCACTTCATGAGGCTTCTTCCCTTCCACTTTTCCCCATCCTGCAGGAGAGGAGGGTGAGCAAGCAGCTGTGTGGGTGCCTAACTGCTGGCAGAAATCAACCTATGACAAATGTAGATATAAAAGAGCAGACAATAAAAGATTATGTATTTATTCAATGTGAGGCTTCTTTGCTTCTGTGATTGTTTTCATAAGCATTTGCTTGTTGACTGATTGATAGTATTGCAGTCATGCTAGATTTCAATTTGGTTTTGGAGTGAGAACCTGTCTTTAGTTCAAACTGAGTTAGGTATCGACTGAATCAGGAGAAGAAAGCAATGTAAAACTAACAAGGGAGAGAATGGATAGCTGAGATGTTCAGTACGAGGTAGAATGGATAGCTGAGAAATATTTTCAGTACAAGGCAGCAAAAAAGCATAAATATTTTATATCATAAACTCTTCTACAACAAACAAGGTAGAATACCCTCATTGTCAATAGTCATAAGGGAGAGGCAAGTAAGAGATGTTACCTGAACATAAATTGCTGAAAACCTAAGAGAAAAATTAACACAAATTTTCTCCTACAACATTTTTTAAAATAGATATTTTAGGTACAGTTTTATGCTGAATGAAGGAATGAAGAGCTCATAGTTGCAAATTCCTTCGTGTATTTTGAGATGCTCTTTAGGCATACTGGTTTGTGCTAGTCACATATTGTGTCCAGTAAGTCAAGTTGCAGACTAGCACTTTGTCACTGTTTTACCATGACCAGTCACAAAATACTTCTTACACATGTTTCATCCTTTTCCCCCTAAGCTATACTAATATTTGAAGTTGTCTAAAAATAGCATTAAACATAAATTTAAAATTATAAACCTAACTGTGAAGAAATGAAACTGCAAATTGTGCACAACTACAGATAGTTGTGCATGTGGGTTTTTTTTCATTCTACATTCTTCTAGAATTTGCAGCTCCATCTGCTTAGAATAATCTTTGGATGTTAAAAGGCTAGCATGTTTTCACAGGAAAACTTACTTACTCTTTTTTCAATCTTTGCACATAAAATTTCAATCACAGATATTCTTCTATAAACTTCCTTCCAGTAAATTTACCAGTATATATATATGGAATGCAATTGGATTACCTTCACTCCACACAACCTCTCTTTGTAACAAAAAGACATGGAAGGCACCCACAGATTTTTTAGCTATCTATTGTAGTCTCTGTAGACATTTTTTCTATTATCTGGAGAAGAACATCTTTGCTGCAATAGAAAAATGCTAGCCCTGCAGCTGGAACACAGCAGTTTTCAGGACCCTTAGCATTTTCTTTAAATAGATTGTTTTGGTTTTTTTTTTTATTCTTGTGACCAAAACTTGCAGTACACTAAAAAAACCTCCATGTTCTTTAATTATTATTGAAGAATTAAGACTAAATCATCAATTTTTATTCTAGAACTACATTGTTATTGAAAAATAGTACTGATGATCTATTTTGATAAGAACAAGCAAAACAATTCTAAAATATTCTGTACATATCCAATCTTTTGGGAATTTTATGTCACCTAAAGTACTTGGAGGTCATTTTCCACAATCTGTTTCCTGAATTCTTTTTCAGTATCTCAGTAGCAGTTTCAGAGTGTTATGGAATTGTTCATTCTACAGTTTTAAATAGCTCATCTATTTTCCAGATACCATTTGAAATAGAGCCCCTGTAGTCCTGGAAAGCCACAAGAAAATGTTTTGAACTAGCATGTCGACTCTCAGAGAGTTCTGACAGCAACATGCAAAATAATATAGCAACAAAGTCTTTCCCTTTCACCTGGTTCCTCTTGAGGTGATCAGCAAGAACTCATTAACAGAGCTTCCCATACCATTTTGTAAGTGTTGCTCCAACAGGCTATGCTGACAATTTAATAGGACTTTCATCTAAAAAGAAGAGAAAAAGATGCTTGAAAGATGAACAGCACAAGCTCTCACTTTTTTCAATATAACTATACTCTATTTCAAGGTTTATGTGCCATATAGAGATAAAAACTGTATGTACTTTAATAATAAGAGTATATCCCTATGGTGTATCCCTGTACAGTTTACTTACAGGATGGAAATACTTCACTACAATTGTGTCACTAGTAAACACTTATTTAAGAGCTGTGGGAATTTTAAGCAAATTTAAAGCACATAACCAAGCTGAAATCCATGTCAAAATATGGGTCAATAAACTGAATTTAGGACTCAGTTTCTGTTTAAAGGACAGCATGTGTTCAAGGCCAGAATGAGGATAGAATTTAGATGTCCGCAGGTTTTGCAAATTGCTGTCACAACACCATAACTACAGGGTCTAAAAACTTAAAAAAAATTACTTTTGTCCTGAGGCTAATAATACATTGGATTACAATGTCATTATTATGGATAATGGCAGTCTTATTTTTACCTTTGAAGAAACAGAAATTTAAGAGAGACTCCAGTCATATTTGGACCTAATCCCAAATCATAAACTGTTTTATGTTTCTGGTATTCTTCTTGAAATTCATCCCTTTTAGTAAAAAGACATTAGATTCATCTGTGGATTAGAAATTTTTAATCTGATTTATGGATTGCTGACTTTTTAAATTAACTTCCCTCAAAAAAAAAAAAACAACTTTAAAAAGATAATAATCTCAATTTAAAGAAAGTCCTGAGCTTTTTCTTCAAATAGTTTCAACAACTCAAATACAACAGAATTTATCTGCTATATTCAGACATGACTAGTTCTGAACAAAATACCTGAAATATATATTAAAGACCTTTATTAGCAGTGTAAGTAGAGATAATGTAATTTTCTGTTTAAGTCTGGTTACCAGAGTGCTATGCATTTCTTTAGAGGTTCCTTAGTAGAAAGCAGTGATTTCTCATTCCAACATTGATCTATTAAATAAAAAAGACATTCAGAATAAAAGATTTTCAATCAATGAGACGGAGACTTCAAGAAGCCATTCAAAATTCTTTGCAAGTACAGCCTCTAATAAGAACTTTCTGTTCTTAAATAAGATTTGTAACTGCATTCTCCAAGACAAACTTCTGAAAACTAGACTGTAGACAAACACAAGTTATAGGGTTCAAATAAAGAGTAACTGCATATAATCTTGTGCCATGTGGAAGGTTAGACTAGATATATTAGTGAACCTTTCTGTTCTGATAGTCCATGAACAGATGAATTTTTCAGGTCTTAATTTTATTCCTCATTACAAACCTACACTCTAGAAAAGTACTGGAAAAGCATTGGCAGCAGAAAATTAAAAAAAAAAAAAACAACCAAACTTTATAACGTTCTTTTTTTTTTTTTTTTTACTTAGTAGTTAAGAATATTCCCATATTTCTAGCTAAATGATCTTAGAATTTTATATATTTTAAGGGAAATTCCTTTATTCCTTTTTATTTTTTCCTTCACAAAAGCATTTTTCATTCCTTCTCACAATTAGGTTGGCAGTTTTTGCAAGTGCATTAGGGTCTAAGCTCTTTAATGATGCTGGAATGTGTTATGTGATCTTTGAAAGAGAATAATTAACAATAGAACACATTTAATGTTATGTAACAATTAAGCTGTGTCCTTTGACAAATTCAGGCAAATCGTCTGGTATTCAACTTGTTTAATAATAGCAGATAGTTGTACAATTAGGATTGTGGTTACTCAGAACCCATAATTTGGTTAGCAAATGTCAGTAACGTGGGAATTATAGACAGGAGCTGGAAAGTTCAAGTGTGTTTGTTATAAGCCTCTATGATCCTGATGTAGTTGGTGGATATTTCAGGTTTGCAGTGTATTGCAAGCTTTGTTATTTGCACTTTCTCCTACCCAAGTTGCCAGCCATATGAGAAAAACAGAACAATCTGCCTGTGCCAATACAGTATGTAGCCTTTGCTATGTACCTACTTAAATGTAATGACCATTGATTTCCTTTATGAGAGTCTCTGAATTTTTATAATATGTGTAAGATAGCATACAATTCCGTATTTATTTAAAGCCCTGTGCCCAAACTTCAGACCATCCTGAATAGATTGGTGGCTCAATATCATGACTAAATTGCAGGAAAATTTAGCTTACTGGAACCTTATTTGTACAACTCCAGGAGTCCAAGACAAGCAAAAAGCCATTCTTAACTATAACTATTCTCTTTTAACATATTCAGCAAAAATTATAGGCCATCTATACAGTATGTACAGAAATATAAAATCTGAATGCTATCAGGATTACATTTCCCCTACCCTTCCTTTGCACCCTCCTCCCCCTTCTTTTTTTTTCTCTGTCTTTATGTATAAAAAAGTTGTGCATCAAGAATTTTCACATCTTCTGAAACTTGTGCTATCCCATTAAAAAAAAAAACATGTGTAAGGGGAAAGACTGGAGCAGTCTTAATGGAAAAAAATAGCTGTTTGACTGAATCCAAGCAGGGAAAGCCTCAAATTACTGGTTGATATAGTGAGCCAATAATCCTGTTTATAAACATATTTGTCTACAATTTAGACAGCTGACACTAAAACTAAATGGATCTGAGCTTCTTAATATAATACATATATCACAGTACAAGTCGCTGGACTTCCAAGAGTGAGTTACAGACCTTCTTCTTTGCTTTCTTTCTCTTAGGAAACCAGTTTATTGCAGTCTGGAAATAAATATGGTTTATTTTAAAGATTTTTCTTATTGCAATTTGCTGTTGATACAATGGAGATGTGAAAGCTGACAGAGGAATGCTGTAGATGGCTGCAAAGCCAGTGTTTATTTCACTGTGGCAAAACCAAAAATGTACTTTGCCACTTTAAACAGCCCTTTTATTCTCCAAGTTGTGTATTAAATCATTGAGTCAGTGATGCCATCTGTCTTATCACTCTGAATCTTTCATGACTTGCAATGTAAAAATAGCTTACTAGAGAAATATTTAAAAAATCTAGTGTATTTAAAAAAAAAAAAAAAGCTAAGTATTTGAAATTATGTCTTTGGCTCTCTGTATTTAAAAATTTCTGATCTTGTACTCCTTCCAATTAACTAAAAATCCATTTCTGAATAATGTTTAATTAGTGTCCTGCTACACTCATACAAGTACACAGCAAAGGCACAAGGTACTAGGTTGTACGGGTTCGATTTCAAAGCCACAGCGTAGGTATCAAGTCATGTTTAAAGTGTTGATCACCGGAGACGTTTTGCCTTCTAATCTATTGTCATCAAGCTAGATTTTTCATTCTATCCTCAGACTTTCCAATCATACTGGTGAAGGAGGTGCGTGCAAGGGAACAAAATCATAATTCATAACCCTTAGTTTAGCTTTTCTTCAGGCAATGGCACCGTGGAGGATACCTCAGTCACTACCTTTTGGCAGTGATTCTTGTTGAACTGCCTCGTATGGAAGGACACCTGTAAAACAGAAGCCTGCAGTCTTTCTGGCTAATCATAATTCTTAGTGAAGATTCCTAAATTAGGGGCCACACCTGCTCATTTCAGACAGCCTACGAATTCCCAAATGCAAAGAACATTCCAATATGGAGATTAAACTACTAAACTTATTAAATTAAATAAAAATAAAAGGTAGGTAGTGTGAGGGACATAGATAAGTTATGGCAGGAAACATGGTGTTACTGAGGGATTTTATGCATAGCAGATGTGTATAAGCACCAGAACATGTTTTGTGATACGTAGCTTCATATCTGGTTACAGAGCACCAATTTCTTTGTCAAAAAAACTTAAAAATCATTGCTATTCCATATCACTCAGAGCCTGATCTCTGAAAACTCATTATAAAACTGATGCCTACATATCTGCTTTTAAGAAAGTCTTGGTAGAAATTCAAGCACTGATAATCCACTGTACCCAGCCAATGTTTGCTGAATTGCTGAGCGCAGTTTGCTTCTGTCAACAGGCGCTCCCAGAAACATGTCCAAAGCTCTGATCAGAGGCCATCAGCTACAAGAGATCATTTTCAAGGGGAAGTATGATTGCAACAAGGCTTGGCTCCCATAAAAAAATACCACTATAATGGACTGCATTTTCATAACATTATTGGAAACATTTTACTAGGAAAAAAAATTGCACAGAATAGTTCTTTACTACACTCCATCTATCTTAGCAGATAAACATGACTTTCAATAATCACATCTTCCACAAAAATTTAAAATCATAGAATATCCTGAGTTGGAAGAGATCCATAAGGATGATGCAGTCCAGTGCCTGGCCCTGCAGAGGGCCATCCCCAAGAGTCACACCATGTGCCTGAGGACATTGTCCAAACGCTTTTTGAATTTTGTCAGTCTTAACACTTCCCACTCCTATGTTCCCTGGTGATACCAACCTATGCCTACCTTCCATTTGGATGAAGAATATTTTCCTACTATCAGCCTCAGCCTCCCTCAACACAGCATCATGCTGCTCCATTGAGTGCTATTGCTGGTCATCAGAGAGAAGCAATCAGACCCTGCCACAAATTTAAATCAGAAGTTGCTTTCATACGATGCAATAAATCTAGACAAGTTCTTTGTCATTATCTACTATCTTTGGAAATGTGGAAGTGTTTAAACCTTTCTCTTTCTGGATTAATTTACTGGGAAAAATATTAATCCTCATTTGAGTATGTTAGCCAGTAAACATTTTACTGTGTGCTCCATAGTAATTATCTCTCATTGCCTCCAATCTCAAGTATGGCACATTAAATGCATAATTAAATATCTACTGAGTAGATTGTCTGGGTTGTCTTTTCCCCCATTTTAAGTTAGTGTCGCAGTCACTGAACTCTAAACCAAAGTGGGAATCAGTCCATGTAATCCCATCTGCAATGGAATGTGTACCTTGGTCTGTCTAGCCTTGTAGTCGTGTGAAGGACATCTAACCTGCATTAAGAAAGGTTAGATTGCCATCCACTGGTGTCCAGGCCTTCAGATATGTATAATGAAAAGATGTAAGCCGCTGACTAAGATGTTCTGGATTTCAGTTTACTGGTTTAAAATATGATTGTAGCTCTGTACCAGCTTTATTGAAAAATTAGAAACTTTCTCTCAGTGGCCTGGATCTACTTTTTGCCAAATTAGGTGCACTAGATTTCACTCTCATTATCTTGATAATGTTGCATTCTGTTTGGAATCAAAATCTAAAAGTGGTCACAGTTTTTTCCTGCAATATGACCATGAACTGACCCTTAAAAACAAATTTTAATGTGTTAACCTTATTCACAATCATCAGTAAATAACAAAATGGTACAAAAAGCAATTAACATAAATTAAAATATAAATTTTAAACAGCAAGCTCTTAAAAAAAATTAATCAGACACCTACTGACTCAAGATCTAATCCTGTTGACACTGAAGACAGGTCATACATTATTTTAATTTCTTCTATCTAGCTTGCTAGTTTCTTGTTCGTATAATAGCATATATCACTGCAGTATCTAAGTGTCACTGAAGAAATAGCAACTGCTCTAACAACTGGCCAGTAATGTCATTTTTTTCTCTCTCTGCTTAAGGCAATTTTTTTTTTTTTTTTATGGTTTTAACCCCATCTCATCTTTCTTTTTAATATCTTCTGTTTTAGTACCTCTTCCATTCTTGAGTGCCATTTCCAGTGGTATTTAGAGAATTTTATATATTAATTGAAAGGGTGTACAATTCAGCTTCATTATAGTCTGGTCAGGAAAAGTTTTGATGCGTTACCACATATTTCTTTAATCTCCCCACTACAACTTCTACAGAAAACAATTATAAATGCAAGTCACCTTTATGAGGACAGACATACTCCATGGGGTATGTCAAGCTTTAGAGAGAAACAGAGATTAATTTTGAAGGTGGCTGATATGAGAATGACTGTTTCAAGTGTCATCACATTAAGCAATGTTCTGGGAGAAGATGGTGGTGATTTTATTTTATTTTTATGAATAAGGAGATGCCCATATTGTTTAATTTTTTTACTGTTATGGTGCTGCTAACACATCTAGATATTAACAAGATTCCAAGGAAATGACAAAATGTGATGATCTATCATTATGAAGATGGGATAGAAGGATATATTTTATTGTCCACTACTAAAAAGAATTTTAATTCCCAGTAAAGACTCATCTGACAATCTTGTCTGCAAGAAAATTAAGAAAACAGGTAGTTCACTTCAAATCCACAACTTTAAAGATATTCTATTTCAAAATTAGAGAGGATGTTACTGGTGGAAAATAACATCAGAGACACATACCAAAGGAGCTGCAAAATAAAACAGAAAGATAGAAATAAAGAAAGCTTTCAGGTTAGTTTCAGGATAATAAAACAAATAGGCTGCTCAATCACAACAAATACATGTTTTGTATGTACTAATTAAGACCACTGACACCTTGAAGTATCTTGTTTGTTTACTTTGCACTATCCCCAGAACAATTTAAATTCTCACAGCTGTTGTCAAAAGTCAGTCCTAGTCCATTGCTTTAATTAATTTATGCTCATTATCAAGATGGCAATCTTTCTATGAACATAAAGTCAAAGGAGAAGATGTATCATTAGTAGAATTTTTCAAGCAATTTGCAGGATACTGAGACGTTAAATATTTTCTACCCTTAACGGAGTTCTTTGATATGTAACAATAACAAAGACATCTCTAAAAACAATCTTCAAAAAATACTTGAAAGTTTGTAAATCTGTTGGATAACAGAAAATGCCATTCACACTGACTAACTGCTTTCTCATTTCTTAATAAATTAAGGGGTGTTGCATAGAACATATGGCTTTATGAGGATCTAAATATTCATCCAAGATTATGAAAAAATACCACCTGTTACAAACGAAATAAGTTATTACAGTGACTTATTTAGAAAAGAAAAAATGGGGAGTAGATTCTGCTGTAGAAAAATGCACAACTGACTTGATATTTCCCTTTCTGTCCCTGTTCCTCATTTTATGGATATTGTATAGCTTGTATACAAGATAGATAATATGAAAACACATGCTGCAATTATTTTTTTAGGCTGAAATTATGTTCCTTACTAGTATTCTAATTAAAAGTTAAATACATAACTTAAAATTACATTAGATTTGAATTAAAAATAAAAAGGAAGATATAAGGGGAATATGCTGCAGAAATATTTGATAATCATAAACATATATTATCACTCCAGCAACTTAATTCTAGAAGTTGAATTTGAAAAACAAATATACATCCAAATCTGTTAAACATGTGGCTATTCCTACCCACATCCTGCTTTTTCCCAGAAGTAACAAAAGATCATACATCTCTCCAATAAACAAATATTTCTGAAAAATAAACTCAATAATTACCTGCCAGTTAAGAAAGCACATTCAAAGACAAAAGGAGGGCACACAGAACTGAAAAACTCCAAGATGACACAATGTAGCGCATATGCTTTTTTTTTTTTTTTTTTTTTTTTTTTTGTTAAAGGGGTGAGCGAGCCGTTCAGTCACTTCCTATATTTTTGGATTGGATTAGTGATATGTTGAATGTCTTGGTGATTTTAATTTGCCTTGTGATCTGCAAGGACAGGTATTGAAATTTTAACAAAATCAGCCAAGAATAACTTTCAAGAGGAACTGGCAATTTATTTTACTGAGTAATACACTGAAAACAAAGTTAATTTGATACATAACAAGCCATCAATATTTTTAAGAATGGGAACTACTGATATTTATCAGTTTGTCCTTTACTAATAATAGCTATATTGGGCCTCATAGTGAAATATTAAACTTCAGCACACAGATGGGCCAAAGAAATATCAATTTCAAATAATGCTTCTGAAAAGATATCATATTAGTAAAATTATATACACATACTTAGTAAAACAGAAGAAACAAACAAAAATTATTGAGTTATGAAAGGGTTTATATAAAAGATAATTTTTTTAAAATAACATCATATCTCTTATTATTACTTTCTGATGATGGACACATACAGTTTTATGTCTACTATGAGGTCATTGAAGTGACCAAATTTTAAATTGCTACCTAAAATTTGGAGTCTCTAGACCTGATCATGTTTTCAAAGCAACTTTGGATAATAGTAGATGGCCTAAAGAGTAATGCATAATTCAAATGCTCCTGCTGACTTGGTCACTGCTCACATCTTGGATTTAATGTTTGTTGTATTAAGGACATAAATATTGGTGCATCCTGATAAATATAATTTGGCCATTAGTAGTAGAAGGCCGTAGACCTTGCACTGACCTGACTCTGTGGGGTCTCAACATTTCTCTGGGCTTGTCCTGTCGCTGATTTGAACTCCTTGGTACAGCCAGTGGGCTTCAGAGAGCAATTAATCTCAGCCTTAAGCAGACATTTGCATTTGACCAGCCAATTCTTTGTTGCTTTAATTAAATTATTACAGATTTCCCCCATGTACTGTAGATGTGTCCCACTGCTCCCTTTCTGATTTGGCAGCTTGCCTGTGCCAATTGTCCTTGTGACAGTGTAACATAGATGGTGTTAGGAGGCAGAGACCATCTAAATCCTTCCTTGGCATTTCTGTGATGAAAACACGGAGAGAAACTGCAGGCCAAATGAACTTATTCTGAACTCAATTTACCTTAAAAGACAATGTAGTTATGCATAAAGCCAGGTCTTCTTAGCTTTTGGGTTTCTAGGGTTTGCCAGTTCAGGTAAATGTGGATATGATCAGAAGAAACAGGGACAGTTGCCCGAGCACAGAGCTTTCATATATAGTTAAAATCACCTTTGAGATTTTCTGTATTTTTGCAATTTACATGCACATTTCTACACATTTCTGTGGTCTACAATGTTTGTGCTCTGAAGACCATGAAAGAATAATTGGTAATGTTTCATGTCTGTAATTTAATTACCTAAAAAGGGAGGAAAAATATATATCAAATGGAAAAAAGTTGGCAATAACTCAAAAAAGGCATAAAAGATAATAACCAATATAAGGTGCATACAAATTTTACAATCATATATTTACAAATTTATCAAGGAATTTTGCATGAACAACAGTGGTGTTAGATAGACCACTAAGAGTACTGAGAGTATGCAGGTACTTGTTATGCTTGTTAATGTTGCTTATTTTATGAGGTATAATCCTGCACTGGCTAAAAAATAAAGGGCCAGACATTAATAGATAAGTCAGTTATACTCATGTACCTTATTATTAAAAAAAATAATGAACTTAAAAAATTTAGGAAATATACCTACATAATAAACTTAATAAACATTTACAAAGGCATAGTTTTAGTGAATAAGAATGGACTCCAGACATATAAATCTATGGGTCATGTCCTTTAATTTGTCACAGGTCTGCTGAAGTCAATAGAATCATATTTTTCATTGAATTAAAATGTATTTTTAAAATATTTTTGTTGTCTGTTATTATATTAGTTTGTTGTCTCAATTTTTATCTGCAATTTTTTTTACTTTTTTATAATTATGTAGAGTTTCATTGTATGCAATCTGAATTTTGTTCAGTTATTTGCCATACAATACCTTCCAACAAAAGTTATGCAATGAATTTTGGCTACAATATTACCATTAAAGTCAATGGGTAACAAACTACTAAAATACATGTTTGCTGCTTTTAAAATTTATAAACAAGAAACAAAATTTAAAAGTTCCTCGTCTACAGAAAGTGTCGTTGTTAAATCTGCTCAGTGTTCAGTTGCTCAGCTTGCTGAGCTGCAATATATGTGCTTCACCGGATACTTTAGTTTTAAATCTGCAGTGCTGGTTACTTGAAAAAGCATCATCCACCAATTCATAGGTTCTAGGATAATGTGGAACGGGCCTGAAAGTGCACTGGTATTTTCAAATTAGGAAGGAATATAGCAAGAAAGAGAATGATACATCATTTGAAACACACTTTAAAAAAAAGAGGATAGAAAAAAAACAGAAATAAAAGAAAAATATCTTTTTGTGTTCTGGACATAATTTTTAATCTCCAGTCAGAAAAAAATCTGAGGCTACCATTCAGCAATCAATATATCTATTTTTTTATTTATAGAATAATGGAAAAAAATAATCCCAGGTATACAATTTTTTTTCCCCTGAAGCATATAATCATTAAACAAGACAGCATGTTTTTACTGAACACAATCTGAAGTCATTGCTTGGTAACAAAAGTACTCAGCAAAAGATGTTCTCCACTTTATTAGTATATAAGACATGAAGACTAAAGAATGCAAAGCCTGGAATGATTACAAGAGTAAAGTTAGAAGCATTAGGCTACAAAACACTCATATATTATTAAATATTGCAGCTGTGGCATCAGAGTACTTCTTAATTCTCCTTTTCACTGAAATAAAAAAATTATTTGTTAATCATTAAATGGGACAATAAATCTAAGGAAAAAGAGCAATGATAGTCAAACATTTGTGAATGCAGGAAGCTTTGAGAAGATAAATACCTTGCTCTTTTGAAGTGATCTCTATGGTATGCCACTTCTTCAGGGGTCATGCCTGGGTACACCACATGCTTAAGGTCTTAATTTTGGTGTAATATATTAAAATATATTTGGGGGCTGGATGTGTAAGGAAGAACTGTGAAGAGACTGAAGAGAGAAGGCAGGCGTGTAGTAACCTGAACATTTTTAGCATGCAAGAAAGATACTGGAGTGAGTCTCAGACAATATAATTTCTTTAATTTGAGACTTTACCATATACAAGCTCTCTTCATAATCTACATTCATGTCATGGGTTGTAGTAAATAACTTTTTGACCACCTGTCGGTTTTGGCACTCATGAGAAATGATAACACTTCTGTTCATGGTGTAGAAGAAGAATCATGCCAGCTGAGGCGCAGTTTTTCTCCATCCTCACTGGGCTAAACACCAAGTATCTTGCTGCTTTATTGACACCACACTTATTCCGCTAGTTTGCATTTTTATTTAGATAATTTTGTCAATACATTAGTGATGGCTTACTTAACAAAATTTGCTGAACACTGAAACCTATTGCATTTTGGCAAGACAGCTCTGGGTCCACAATTTTGACAGGGTTCTGTGTGCTTTCCTCTCCGTGCCCACCATCCCCTCCCCTCCCTCTCGGAGGGAGGTCCCCCCACCGTGGCTATGGCTCAGGACCCTTTGTCAGCCACCCAGGGCCATCAGGCCCTCCCCCAGCAACACTGCAGGAGGACTGGTGCAGCTCCCCACAGCCCTGCCCTGCCTGGTCACAGACCCCACTAAGCCAGAACCACCTGTGGGCCCGTGGCTTGTCCCCTCTCCCAGGAGATTTCTGATGATGGGGCTGTCCCTGGTGCACCCTGTCTGACATGCTCCTGTTCACCGTGGTGGCCAGCAGAGCATCCTGGAAGTATTCAGCTTGAAATTGTCCAGGTTTGTGTATGGGTTATCTTGGGATATTATTCAGCAATGGACTATACTCACAATCTCATTTAATTTAGGAAATCACTCCTAAGAGAATAATCCTGTGGGTGCACCTATGCTCCAGTAAGATAGGCAGCCAAAGTGGGTCGGTTATCAAGATGTTTTTTTCTCATTGTGTTTGAAACCCTTATGAACATAGAAGCTGTTCCAAATATTGCCAGAACCTGTGTTATTAGATGTGTTCTCACTACCTCTATATCACCACCACAGTTTAATCCCAGCCAGCAGCCAAGCCTCATGCAGCTGCTCACTTACTCCCCCACCAATAGGATCAGGGAGAGAATCAGAAGGGCAAAAGATAGAAAAGTTGCGTATTCAAAGACAGTTGAATAGGTGGAGCAGAAGTCACACACAAGCCAATCAAAACAAGGAATTCATTCAATGCTTTTTATGGACGGGCAATTGTTCAACCATCTCCAAGAGAGCAGGGCCCTATCACCAGTAATGATGACTTGGGAAGACAAATGACATAACCACAAATATCTTGTCCTTCCTTCTTCTCCCCTCACTTTACAGACAAGCATGATGTCACATAGTCTGGAATATCCCTTTGGTGAGTTGGAGTTAGCTGTCCTGGCCATGCCTCCTCCCAAATTTCCATGCAGCCCCAGACTCCTCACCAGTGTGGGAGTACTAAAAGGCCTTGGTTCTGTATAAACACTGCTCAGCCATAACAAAAACATCTCTGTGTTATCAACCCTATGTTCAGCACAAATTCAAAACACAGCCCCACACCAGACACTGTGAAGAAAATTAAGTCTACCTCAACCAAAGACAACACAATCACACACAAACTCCCTTACAGAATACCTGTAGTCCTTATGGGTGCTGTAGTCCATCAAAATGAACAAAAAATTGTCAAGGAATGATGAGAAAGTCAAAAGGAGTTTTCAATGGTACATATTTCCTGTACTAAACCTCTCCCTTTCACTCTGTCTTCCCCCTGGGTCTTCAAGATTGCAAGCAGCTCCAAATAAAAGGCATGTACCACTTGGCAATAAGAACTCTTGTAGCAGAGTGAAAACCTAGTAATTGTCATTGCCTTGGCTTTATTTGCTGCTTGCTCAATGGTACCAGTCTCTGTGCAAAATTCTATGAATACAAATATATTGCTGCTGTTTTGCTAGTTCAGAAGAAACTGAGAGTACTGAGAAACTGAGAGTACTCCATTTTTTCTGTTGTCTGGGTAAAATGTGCAGTAATCCAGGGGATGTTATGCAGTGTACCTGCTGCAGAGCACATGCTGAGTCTGTTTCTGCATTTCAAACCTCTCAAATAGAGAATAAAAAAGCCTCATCTGTATCTATGGGATAATGTGAATAAACTCAATAGGCAGCACTTAGTAAAAATACATCCTTGGAAACATATAATGCAGTACTCTAAAGTAATTTCATAAATGTGAGTCACCTAATACAATTATAATATTATAACAAGCCATTTCAGAGGAAAAAAAATCTTCATGCATGATTAAATGACAAACTTTGTCTGAGCATACTGAGGATTTTTAAAATTGCAGCAGTCCTTTAATTTCAACTTCTTCTTCAGATATAAGATGAGCTTTATATAGATTTATCTTCACTTTTTAATTTTCTAGATAGTGTTAACATTCTCTGTAAAGCAAGACATGAAACAGAACTGAATCCACTAATGCATAAAAGACTTTCCTTCTTCAAAGACAAAGAACAATATACTTTTTAGTGATGTAGCTTTCACCAACATTATACCTCATTATTCATGACATTTTGTCCATTATAGCATGAGATTCCTCAAAAGATAGAAGTAATCATCCAGCAGAAAAGTCTAGCTAATTATCCATTGTCTGAGAAATCGAGCTGGTGTAATGGATGAAACATCAGTTGCAGCAATTGCTGGTGTCTACTGACAGAAGAAATACATCTCTGAAATTACTGTACCAGAAATCTCAGAAATCTGAGACTTCCTTACCTGTTCTCTCCACATAGATATAAAAGCTAGTTTACAGCAGAAAATTATGCATATACACACACAGAAGACAAATTAAACGCCTTAAAAATAATTATGGAGTGTTTAGGGAAAATTAACATTAGGGAAAATTAACATTACTTTTGTGGAATATACAAAGTATTGGCTCATTTTTTATTGTTTTATGCAGCAATTACTGATTCTGTAATACCTGAGGAGGTACAAATATAAGGAACTTATTGAGAGTAGGAATACATGTTTTAAAAATTCACTTTTGTCAATTCTTTAAAATATACTATTAAAAATGTATTTTGTTTGATTACTTTTTTTGAAATACACAAGATAATTTTATTATATATTAGAGTTAGAAAAAGGCATAACATAAGGTCTTTAACACCTAAGCATGACTGCTTAGTTAGTTTTTCCATCTTAGGCAGCTAAAACTTTATAAATTAAACTTAAAAAGTAATTAGTAGGGAAATTTAGACACTTCAGATACCAAAAGGAGTAGATTTAGTAATTGTACTGGGGACTTCTAGGGTGGAAAGAAAACAAGAAAGGCTAGCAAAATAGACTAGGAAGTGAAGGACAAGATTATCATGTACACAGAAGTTAGAAATGGACAATGCAATAACATCTTAAGATAGGGAAAAAAAGTACCAGAGCCAGGGCATTCATGTGAAAAGATAGAAGATAAGATTAGACATTTTTTTAAAACTGATTTTGATTAAATTTGAGAAGTAAGACTTGAGGAGAAAGGAAGATGTCCTACATTAAATGTTAATAGATTCTCTGTAAGAAAGTTGGGCCTTAGTTCTGCCTTCAGATAAATTACAGTGAGACGTGTATATAATGCAGAGGCAGGATTTGGCCCTTTTCCTTTGCCATTTTAGGGTGATTCAAAATAAAGAGAGGTCAGAATAAAAGATTGTTGGACCAGAGGATCATTGAGGTCCCTTCCAATCTGGTATTCCATGCTTCTGTGATGAGATAGCTGGAGGATTATGGACAAAGTCTCTCTTCTCTGTAGTCTGTTCCTACTCTAATTCATTCTGAGCTGTGCTTCATTCTCTGTATCTGGAAAGGTTACAAACTGGCATTCTCAGAGGAGCTGTAAAGTAAAATGAGTCCTTAGGTACTAAGCAAAGATATAGAAATAGCTGTAGTTTTCTGATGGAATGGTGACAAGGAATATTTGAAATTATTCTTTTTTCCATGTGCGCCTGTCTCATAACATATTGCATTAGAGGTCAAAACTAGCTATCAATTTTTGTCAAAATCCTATTTGAAAACTTTTGCAACACTGGTTTATCTGTTTGCAAGTATTATCCTCTACACAGGGAAAAAAAAAAAAAAGGAAAAGCAAACAGAACCCCCCCCAACCCCTCAAATCACCTACAAAATAGAAGTATTATATTTGAAAGTCGGGGTTTTTTTTTTTGTTTTGTTTTAGGAGTCTTTAAAGCAGTTGTTTTTGTGATCTTCTGTGGGTTTGGAACTCTGCACAGTTCAAAAGTTGGAGAACACCCTTAGGAGAAATTGCCTCCTCTGGTCTGCTCTAAGAGATGCATTCTGAGCACTGAGTGGCAGCATGAAGATTTAGCACGATGGAAACCAAGTATCAGTGTCTAGAAAAATAAAAGTAATTATTTGAATCTAATCTAAAAGCAAAGCATTTTACCATGTGATTTTATAGGTCATTCCGAAGCCAGTTTTTTTGGGAAAAAACATCTAAATCCTATTAAATCACCTCATACTCTAATTCTCTTATGGTAGAAAGATTTACAAGAAATATTGGGAGTTTTATTGTGCTCTTACAAGTTAGGAAAAATGAAACACGTGAAGAAATTAATTGACATCTTCAAGACATAAGGTAGCTTATGCATAGGAATATTGAAATTATTATACAACAGGTACACTGTACAGGGAACCTCTAAGGAGAGGAAAGAGAAAGATAAATAAAAACTTGTATGAAGATACAAGTAGGAAAAGTTAGGTTAATAGGATTATGCTTCTGGAATATATGATATCAGCTTGTTTAAACAACCTATTATTAATTGGTATTAATTGGGAATTCTTTGTGGCTTTTAGAATGGAGACAAAGTTGAAAGATTTTGGATTTAGTAAATTATTACATTCCTAAATTCTGCATCAACAGCCCCACAGGGGATAGTTTTTATCCCATCTAAACTGAATTTTAAGCAATGAATATAGCAACGGTGACAAATTATTGAAATAATAGAAGACAATAAAGTCAGATGTCCACAGGCCATAGCCATATTTTGTTAGATTTTTAGAAAAGTGTTATTGTATACAGAAATATAATGTACGTAAAAACAAATTTGTAAAAATGGACTAAGAAAGCAACAGTAATGAATAGTGTAAATAGTAAATTTGGAAGATGTAAGTTCTACAACCAAAGACAGAGTAAATTGTAATACAAGATGAGTTATTTGCTAATATTTTGAAACAAATAAAATACAGTTTTGATACTTAAAATCTAGCAATAATCCATTGATTTCAATAGACTGAGACATATCTACCAATTCTAAGATGCATTTGATGTACATGACTTCTTAAAACATGAAAACAATGTCAACCCTAGTTACTGTACTCCATCTACCATGCACAATAGTACAAAGAGGCATAAATTGGATATGAACGGAAGTGATGCCACACCACTGCTACCTACAAAAACAAATTCACCTGTTGTGCTGCTCACACAAGTCCATAGTGGTACACACATCCCCCACTTGCAATATAAATATCATGGTCCATGCACTTCATCTGATATTGTTAGCTGACACACAGTATTAGATTAAAAAAAAAATCTTACTCTGAAGTTTTAGTATTGTTTTATGATTTTGTTGAAAAGTAGTCAGCTAAAAGTAGTTGGACACTCTGGAATATTTCCTGAGTCATGTTTACTGGTTACAAGTTTCCTGAAACTTAAAGCTATGATACAGAAAAATGTCATGAATTTCATGATTTAGAAACCAGTTCAAGCGAGTAAAGAAGATTGGCAGCTAGATTCAAACGAAATAGCAAAATAGGGTTGTCATTTTCCTATTCATGCTCACACAGGGACATTTATTGCCTGGATCTTCAGCAGAATTTTTTGATAATTTACACCACTATTCTTTTTTCTCTCTCACTGTTGTATCAGTCTTACTATTAGAGAATCTGAATATTGAAGTTTGCCATGAGTATTTTGATGTGCATTTCAACAAGAAAATAAGTTGATTTAACACTATATTTAACTTTGTGTCTTTTTCAATTAAAAAAAATTCTCAGAACAGTAAGATATAAAAAATGTAATACCTTCTCAAAGTTCAACTATGATGGTCCCCTACAACAATAATAGTGATAGTAGTAATAATAATAACAGCAACAACCACAACCCTGATAACAACAAGACCAAAAACAGCAACAGTGACAATAGCAACAGACACCTGAGATACTTTCACTGAAAACGATGTTGTTCTACAGACCACTGGTAACCACCTAGATTAGGTACAGTGATGTTTTCCTCTGTCTCACATCCCACGGGAAATTTCTAAACAAAGGCATCTAAGACAGCATTCCAAAGAACCTAGACCTTCAAGGTAGTGAAAACTTAGTCTTCTTGCAAATTCTTTTAATACCTTTGGAGCTTTGTTCTGTCCTTACTCTGATGAACACAAATTATTTAGGCTAAGAAGAAATATCAAAACTAGACTGAGTCAATCCAGTCTCTAATCAGTTGGGAATGTGTGTGTGCTGACAATACGTTTTAAATTTATGAAAATAATTTTAAAAATAGCAGATAGTCCCTGCTATTGCTAAGTAAAAGGTTAGAAAAAGAGTTGATCATTCATAGAATTTTTGCTATTGGTGTCTTGTCCTATGAGAAACATTTGAAGGAAGACATTTGCTTGATGAAAAATTTGCTGCCACATTAAAGAAAAAGACAGCCGATCCCATGTACCAGTTATTAAATGCTTTATAGGTTACCTTTTACTATAAGCCGATACAGAAATGTATGTTGATGATGCAGTCTGACATGACCTGCTTCAAGAGATTGTTTTCAAGTGCTTTCTTTCTTAGTTCTACTAACCAGAAAAAGGCAGGAAATACAATCAGGTAGGAGAAGGCATTTTTCCAAATAACACAAGTATTACACCTACATTTCTTATTCTTGTAACTTCAAGAAATGTTGCTTTCTATCTCTTGTCTTATACTGCTAAATATTTACAATTTATTAAATTATGTAAAACTTTAGGCTTTATTTAATACATTTTATTAACATTTGTTAATCAAAAAAATATGACCTTCAATGATTTTATCATCATAAAACTTATTTATTTTCCCTGGATAAATGTGAATTTAAAAAAATCTTTAAAAGACAGAAATCAATCTGATTTCAATCAGATTTCAATCAAGCAATCAATCAATCTGTGAATCATCACAATATATGTTTTTTCCAGATTCAATAAAATGTGAGACAAAAGCATTTCTAAATAATTTCTTTTCATATATTGTGGCAATTACCACTTCAGATATCAACAAAAAAAAGCTTATGACTGTGTTAACTATAATGAAATTGTCTGTTGTTATTATTCATTAACGTTCTAACAATTTTCCCGTAAGAAATATTAAGCAATCTAAAAACTAGCATATGTTTGTGCAAATTATATTCTCCCTTAAGATTTTGTAAGAAGCTCATCATAATAAGCAATTATACGGTAATTCTTCAGCTTAAACTTTTAGATTAATCACAGAAAGGTTTTGTGCATAACCTTCTTGCCAAGAACATGCTTTAATGTGGCAGGTTTATCCTCAATTAGGTTTTGTTAAAGTGTCTTCTTATTCTATTTTTCATGTTTTGGTTTAGTACAAAGCCAGTGTATTCTCTTTACATATACATTAATATGAAAAGGTATTCTGTTCAGCATACTGCTTTTAGTGAATAATTAATTTGGTAAAATTGGAGGTTTTTTACTGATTGGCATCTTTTGCAAGCAAAGCTTAGCTTCTGATGATCAAGATGACAAGATAACATTATCATGCAAAATCTGTAACTAAAAGGTAAACCCTCTGCTTCACTTTGAAGAAAAGCATCTTTTATAGTTTCATCTTGTTTGTCAATGTCAATTAACCCTATTTAACATATTTTCTCACAAATAATTTGCGTGTTTGAATGGTTCCATGCCTTTAGGGTGAGAGAGAAAAAAATGTCTAACTACAAATTCCAGTCTTCTGTACTTTTATTTGACATTATCAAAAGTACCACAGAGGCAAAATGTCATGTTATATCATAATATAAAATGACAAGCTCTGTACAAATACATGAACAGCAAATCTTTTATCTGGTATTAGTGAAATAAGTTGCAAAGATATAAATGTCTTCATTTACAAAGGATGTAGATACCATAAGTAAAGACAAGTGAAAACAGGCGAAATCTTTTAAAGGAAGAATTTAAGTAACTGTATGTGCATAAAATAATAAGGGACAATAAGAATGGGAATGCTCTTAGCAGTAAAATAGAAAATGTTACCATTCAAGCTGTTGCTTTTTTCTTTGATAATTTTATACTTCTTTATATTGACTGAGCATTCCCACTTGACTAGGTACCACAAAGCTCAGGGTATGTCTGGCCAGCAGAGGAGAGCATTCCAGTGGCAGGCTGTTCTTCACCAAATAGCAGATCCCATGGTGTTGTGAGAATGCATTTACCACTGCAAGTTGGCTGCTGGTGAATTCTGAGGATAACATTGATATTTGTGAAATAGCTTTTACATCTGTCTTCTCTAGACAGATTTGAATTTGATGCAATGTGGAGAATAAAATGAAGCATTATTGTACAGAAAGCAGTGGGATATGACCTGTAGTCTCATAGAGGTTGGAGTAAGAATTGAAAGGACTGCAGTAACATAATAATCACTCAGGAATTAAGATACTGCCCAGAATAAGATAGTACCAGAACTGAGATAAAGGTGATCCTCCTCCAGGTGAGTATACAAACAAAACATACCCTCTTTGAACACAGATTTATATGAACGTTAAATGAACTATGAACTAAATAAAACAAAGAAATAAACATTACAAGGTATTATGCTGTAACATATTTTAAAATAGATTATGCTTTGATGGTGAATGGTGTTGCACCCAGCTGGTAGGCAGTCACAAGTGGCGCCCCTCAGGGATCAGGGCTGGGGCCAGTCCTGCTTAATATCTCCATTAATGATCTGGATGAGGAGATTGAGTCCACCATCAGTAAATTCGCAGATGACACCAAACTGTGATCTGCTGTCAATCAACGTGTCAATCTGCTGGAGGGTAGGAGGGCTCTGCAGAGGGACTTGAACAGGCTGGATAGATGAGCAAAGTCTAATAAGACGAAATTTAATAAGTCCAGGTGCCAAGTCCTGAACTTTGGCTGCAACAACCCCCGGCAGCACTACAGGCTGGGACAGAGTGGCTGGACAGTGCCCAGGCAGAAAGGGACCTGGTCAACAGCCAGCTGAACATGAGCCAGCAGTGTGCCCTGGTGGCCAAGAAGGCCAACGGCATCCTGGCTTGTATCAGGGACAATGAGGCCAGCAGGAGCAGGGAGGTCATCCTTCCCCTGTACTTGGCACTGGTGAGGCCACACCTTGACTGCTCTGTCCAGTTCTGGGCCCCTCAGTTTGGAAAGGACGTTGAGACACTTGAGTGCATCCAGAGGAGGGCAACAAGGCTGGTGAGGGGCTTGGAACACAAGCCCTGTGAGGAATGACTGAGGGACCTGGGTGTGTTTAGCCTGGAGAAAAGGAGACTCAGAGTTGACCTTGTTGTTCTCTACAACTTCCTGAAAGGTGGTTGCAGTCAGGTGGGGGTCTCTTTCTCCAGGCAGCAACTGACAGAACCTAAAGAGAACACAGTCTTAAGCTAGGTACTAGGTAAAGTTTACGTTAGATGTCAGAAAAAAAAAATTATTCTCTGAAAGAGTGAATGGGCACTGGAATCATCTGCCCAGGGAGGTGGTAGAGTCATCATCCCTGGACATGTTTAAAAAAAGAATGGATGTGGCACTCAGTGCCATGGTTTACTTGATGAGGAGGTGTTAGGTTAGGTCATAGGTTGGACTTGATGATCTAAAAGGTCTTTTCCAACCTGGTTCATTCTGTGATTCTGTGATTCTGTAATTATGAAACTGTTAAAATAAGATGATGCTCTCAGTAATAAAAGCAATTAGTAGGGTATTTGTTGCTTCAACATCTCTCAGATGTCTAAAATTTACCTAATTGTTTTAGCTGCACTAATAAACAATGCAGAGATATAATTTCAGTCAGAGCAGAAGTTACCTCAGCTATCTCAGGTATTTACATTATGGTACAATGATATATTGTTTATAGATATTTCTTTTTATCCCCCTGCTGATTATGAAGATAACTCAGGCCAAATGATTCATCCTCTATGACACTCCTCTGATGACAGCATAAATCACCCTCATGAGTTCTTGTTTTCCTCTGTCCACTACAGCAAGGAAGTTAGAAAGTTCTCAACTGTCGCTGAGTTTCAACTCTATTAGATAGAGTGATTATCTTTTACTTTTCTGTCTATTTTTCTTTCTCTTCATAGAATTCAAAACCTCAGAACTACTCTTTGTCTTCCAAGAAAGTATCTAACTTCGTTTATAGTGATGGGTGCTGGGGATTTACACCAATGTTTTACTAAAAAAATTTTATCAGAAACTGGTAAAGCAGAAATAAATCCATAAAACTAACTTTAGTCTCAGTTTTGTCTGTGGTCAAGTTTTTTGTCATAGTACAGAGCTAGGTTTTGGATCTGGGATTAAAACAGGATTGAAAAATCCAGATATGTTTGAGGTATTGCTAAGCAGTGCTTACTCAGCATCAAGGTCTTTTCTGTCTCAAACTTCCCTACCAGTAACTAGGCAAGGGTGGAAAACATATTGTGGGGAGACACAACTGGGGCAGTTCACCCCAGGTGACATCCAATGCCATTCATGGCTGTGATCAGCAATAAAACCTGGGGAAAGGAATAGGAAGGGAGGACATTCAGATTTATGACATTTGTGTTACCAAGTCACCGCTGCATGTGATGAAGCCTTGCTTTCCTAGAGATGGCTGAACATCTGAACACCTTCCCATGGGAAGTGATGACTGAAATGCTTATATTCCTTTACTTGCACAGGTGGTTTTGTTTCATTTATTAAACCATTTTTATCTTGAAACATGCGTGTTTTTGCTTTTGCACTTCTAATTCTTTTTACCATACCAATGCAAAGAACTGAGTGTGAGGTTGTGTGGGGCTTGGCTGCCTACCAGGGTTAAGCCACAACCACTCCTAAATTCTTATGCATGACCTGTTTTTCAATGATTTGTGTCAGAGATATTTTTAAAGTCTGGCTTACCTCTTGAAAATGTGCTTGCACATACAAGCTTATTTAGTATTACTTTATTATCATTGCAAACACAACAGGGATAAAGTGACTTAAGCATTTAATTAAAATATTTCACTCTTTTTGCAGAAATCATGTGCTAATAAAAGGTCTCTTTGTAAGAAAAATAAATAAACAAATACACACACACACACACACACACACACACACACACACACACACACAAACAAACCAATGCCAGCACTATAAAATTTATCAATCAAGTTGGAAGCTTTCTTTATTGGAACAGCTGAATTAGTTGCTTACCAAAGGAATTTTGCACAGATAGTTACAGATGGGTGCTGAAGCATTATTTCTGTTAACAACATAGGGCAGTCACTGAAGAAAAACTGTGCTGGAATGTCACTTGAAATTGTGTACAAATGAACGATCATTGGGATCAGATATGTCCAAAGGTGAACTTGAGTTCTACAACAGTATTCTAAGACTTTGACAAAGCTTGATCAATCTCATGAAAAACATCCATCTGGGCCAATTAGCTTCACTTTAGGTCCTGGCTTAATTTCTTTACTTAGTGTTGTTTCACTGTTGCATGAATATTTGATTGGGGGTGTTTGTTTGGGTTTGGTTTTCTTTTGGATTTTTTTGGGGGTTTATTTTGGTTTTGTTTTTGTGGGTTATTGGTGGTTTTTCTTTTTTATTTTGGGGGGTGTTTTTTGTATGTGCTTTTTTGTTTTGTTTTGGGTTTCTTGTTGGTTTGTTTTTTTGGTTTCATTTGTTTGTTTTTTTCACAGAATCTCAGGTATTCAACACATTAACTAATAAGATAACTTTATGAATTACATGAGCTTCCTCTATGAAGATATTGTGTCAAATGAGCTTTGTGTTGTGTGTCAGAAAGACAGTCTGAATAAGAGTTTAAATGTTTACTACAATATGGTAGCACTATTTACTAAATGCAGATTTTATACTAAATGACAGAGAAAAACTTGGATGACCAACACCATATATTGAGAACTTCTCCACCTATACATGATATCAAAAGTAATCCACAGATCGAATTATGTGCCTGGCAGTCCATTTAAAGTTATAAAAATATAGAAAATTAGGGAACAATATTAATTATTTTTAGAAGTCTACTCCTGGCCTGAGCAGAAACTCAAAATCTCTATGACAATTCTTTGATAATAATAATTTTGTAGATTGAAACTAAGTTTCCAGCTTTTAATTCTGTTAAAAATTACAGCAGTAGTTCAAGAAAAATTGCCATATTAAATTCTAGTTTTCTGATGGTCTTCAGACATTTTTAATCATAAATATTGATATTAAATTTGTTTTCTGACAGTGTTAATTTACCATTATGTTGCTATCAGAAGAAGATAATGATATGGGATTTTTCTTTCCTTTCATTTTTTATGTTACTATTCCTCAATAAACATTTTATCCTGTGCAGATAGATGTAGCCATACAGTTCTACCTCAATCTTAAACTGACATAGTGGCGTACTTAAAGTGTTGTGTGATCTTAGGGCTGAAATCATAGACAAGAATAATTTTCTGTGTTTCATGCATGTTCACTGCATTTGAATCAATTTGAATCATTTTCAGGTTATGTTCTTGATTTGGCAGTTAACAAAGGTCACACAGTGTAGTTTTGTTTTGTTGTTTTTGTTTTTGTTTTTGTTTTGTTTTGTTGTTTTTGTTTTGGTTTTGTGTGTGTGTGTGTGTGTGTGTGTGTGTGTGTGTGTGTGTGTGCTTTGAAGATCTAAACTATAGCATAAGAGAGTTAGGGTCAAGTTTTCTCTGCAGGCTCAGCTGATGCACTCCCATTTCTTACCTGTGCATTCCCAGTATATGTGATAACCACTCCTTTTCTAGTGATACATTCCATTTCCCTCATGTCTGTTTACCAGAACTCTAGAGCACAGGAGCAGGCAATTCCCAAATACTGGAAGTCAAGCAGGTGTGCAGAAGGCCAGCTTGGCTGAACAAGAATCTTATCTTGGAAATAAGGCAAAAAAGAATAACGTATGTGCAGTGGAAGCAAGGTCATGCGACGTGGAAAGAATACGGAGGTTCTTCTTGCCACTATAGGGGATGGTCCTATGCAGGGTCAGAAGCTGATAATCCTTGTGGCTCCCTTTCATCTCAGCATATTCTGCATACTCTGATTCTGTGAAATTTGTGGTAGATATTAGGGAGAAATTTGTTACTCTGAGTGTGGTGAGGCACTGGAACAGAGAAGTAGTGGATGCCCTGCCCCTGAAAGTGCTCAAGGCCAGGTTGGATGGGATATTGAATGATCTGGTCTTGTGGAAGGCGTCCCCGCCCATGGCAGAGGGATTAGAACTACATACTCTTGAAGGTCCCTTCCAAGCCAGAACATTGTATGATTATATGATTCTAACAGATAGAAAGATTACTTGAAAACTGAGACTGAAAGGAAAAGAAGGAATTGAAAAGGAGAATAATTTCAACTGTCATGGCTGGCTAAGGTGGAAACATTGCCTACTATAGATTTTTGTTGAAAGATAAAGCTCCAGCATTGAGATTATTTGGGAACCCAGGACTAACACTTCCTTTATCATCTACTTCCATCAAGATATCGGACAGATGGGGCACAGATTACCTGGAATCTTCATTACATGCTCTGATTCTTGTTTATATCATCAGCCATTTAGCCATTGAGGTTCGTTTCTTAGTGTCATTTTTCTTTCCCTACTCAATGATATTTACTCGCAAAATGACATTTACTTTTAAGTGACAGTCTTTTTCACCCTCAAGTGACATTTCTATGGCACAATGTGCAAATGTTCGGCAAAGATTTGCTGGATCGATTAGAAGAAACAAAGGGAAAAAACACAACAGATGTTGATTTTCTTGTAGCTGTGACTATTGTTTTGAAAGACTGACCCAGAATTTTCAGGTTTTTCTGTCTTAGCAGCAATACAAAAGAAAAAATTGCCCAGCTGCAGCAAACACATACTTTCACCTTCATTAAACTGACTCTGAAGACTCCTAATAAGGGAGGCTGTGTGTCATCTTTCACAAGATAAGCTGTTCTGAAAACAGCAAAACCATTACAGGACAGTCATGCATCAATCATGGAATTAGATGAACTAGCTTGAATTGACCTTACAAAAGACTTTTCTCTAGCATCAGAAAAGCAAAGAGCCATTTTCCCCAGCATTTCCTTATCTTACTATTGCATACATTTTTATGAGAAATTAGATTTTTGGTAAAATCCTGAGTCTGGTGAATATTTTTATTTTAAAGTATCAGTTTTCCATTCCTTTGTTATTGAATTTTCTCTGAATAAGCAGATACAAGAACTAAGAAATGTGTTGATATGATTATACATCACACAACCTTCAAGAACTGTTTGATGTGTTCTTTTAGATTTGTGCATTTTCCTATGCATTGCAGAAACATGAAAGAATTGATCAGGTCTTGGCAAAACCTCAGTTATTAAAGACCCAGTTCTTTTGGCTGAACATGTAGTTCACTGAATTTGGCACCACTAGCTCATTATCTTTAAGCTCAATTTTAAAGAAAACAGTCAAAATATATCAACTTTCCATGCTCCTTTAGAAATTTTTAATAAAAGTAAAAATCCATGTCAATAAAGGATGTCTGGATGTTTATGCTAGAATCAACACTAGAGCTTACATTTAATAGTCTAACCATACTCATCTAAAATCATTTTACATGACAGTGTCTGGGACATCTGCATAGGATATGAAATACATGGCACAGGTCACTGTAGGATGTACAAAGCCTCCCAGAGCAGCAGCTGGATGCCAAAGGGAATACTCTGCAGGATCTCAAAAGACTAAACTCTTCAAGTCTAAGCTGCTCAATTTTCTTCTTGCTTGGAATTTTTTTTTGTTTCATTTTGTTTGTTTGGGGTTCTGCTTTTTTTTTTTTTTTTTTTTTTTTTTTTTTTTTTTTTTTTGTGAGAGAAAAATTCATTTCCCAGTGTTCTGCTTCACATCAAATATGGCATCAGTTTTCACAATTGCACTGAGAGATTTTTTTTTTTTCAGGTCTCCCAGTTTCTTCTTTTAATGAAGAGTTTCTAATCAGGTACTTCAATGTATTGAAAAATTACTACTTAGATAAAAAACTACTCCTCAGAAAAAGTAAGATACATGTTAAAGAGAATGGGTAAACTTAAATTAGTCAAGTCCCAGGCTCACTCCACCTCATGACATTCACTTATTGCCTTAACTTCAGAGGTTAACTGATCCACAGTTTTGAGTCTAGCTCTAATTTAGTTTTGGACTCTCCAGTGTCTCATGTGACATAGAAGTCAGTGTAGCACAAGGTAGTGATCAGCTTAAGGACATCCAGCTAAAAATATCCAAAGAGTAAAAATGACTGTCTAAGATCTGCCTTGTCTCTTGAAAGGAAATTGTTCTTCACTTATACTAAAAGGATCCTTCAATGAGAACAAATTCTAGTTCAGCGTTTACATAGATGAATGAATCTAGCTTTTGCTGTGCTTCCCAGAGCACTGCTTTCATGTGCCCTAAAACAGAGATTACAAAAAAAACAAAGCAAGCTGGTGTATGTTACTTGTTTCCCTTTCCTAATTGTAGTCAGGTATGGCCCTTCTGTCAGACCTAATGACACTTTAATTGAAGAAAATACATCCCCTCAGACATGAGGCCAAGAAGAGCTGACTTTTAAAGTGTGGCCATCTACAAGCAGATGGAATCTGCAGTAAGACCTAAATGAGAGTGCAAGTAATGTGAATGGGCATATTAGCTTATAGAGACACTGTAGTTTCTGCAATCATTTCTAGGTATTTTAGTGAGCACACCAGTATCATGTAAGTTTGGTCTGAGCTGGGTTTCACACAGATTTGCCTCATTCATGAACTAGTCTAGATTAAATGACATTTCAGATACTGTATCATGGTTAAAATAACCTTTAATTCTGTCATTCCTATTAGGTCTTTATAAAATATGTGCCCCCTAATGTAACTTTATGTAATACATGCAATGCAGTAAATTTTTAGTAATCTGATTCTCAATCTATGTTATAGTTAATTTTCCAGAATTTCTTAATTCTGATTATGGATATTGGATTTTCAATTTTCCTTCACATGCTGGGATGAATGGATATCACTAAGTGTGGTCTTTTCTTCTCATAACCTCAGGAAGGCTCTGAAAGTGTCATTTTTAATGATGGAAAAGTAAATAAAAGGATGAAATTACAACTAAGAACAATGCTCTGAATTACCACCATCCTGTGAGTATGATTGTATCTGGATTAGCTTTTATGTTGGGTATGAATTCATACAGTATAAAACAGAAGTGAAAAAACAATTTACATTATGAAAATTTCAGATTTTGAAATTAAGCATGGTAGGGTGGACAATGCTGAATAGATTTTTTGAAAATTGCTGCCCACACACTAACACATATCCATATTCCTATCAGCACTAACACCTATCCACATTCCTATCAAAAAATTACAATCTATATAATTTTTTCCTTACACACCATGTAGAAATGTATTTTTAAAGTATTGTTATCGTATATGTATATACACATAAACTTCCCATACTCATTTGTATTTTAAATAAAAAAATTAACATTTTTAATGTGTTAATGTCACATGTAAACTATACTTTTTAGATAAATTTCCTCTGAGGATCTCTGTGCATTATTGTGACATTATTTTATTTAATTAGGTTTATATTTAAGTAATATTAAGAAATATTCTATAAATATTTAAGAAACATTCTATAAATGTTCCATCTTTACCTCCATTATATTCCCCCAATGTATTGTACACATTTGTATAAATAGTAATAATCTCTGTCTGATCTTTCAGAAAACTAGTTTAAAATTAAATTGCATTACATTTTAAACCTACTTGTAGGGATAAAATTATATAATAGTAAAAGTTAAATTCAATATTATAAGGGGTAGTTACAGTTAATGATGAAATATGGAAATGTTACATAATAGAAGTTCATAAGCCAGGAAAAATAAAAAAAAAAGGATAATATACAGGAAGGAAAATAAGAAAAATGCCCAGAAATGGAAACTCTCATGTTTCCAGTCCTTAGTGTGCTTATCATCATAAAACAAAAATAGTTAACAGAGGCTTCAATTACTCGGATAATTAGGTTCCCTGGACTGGTGTAGAAAAATAGACCATTTATTAAAAGGACATCACAATAAGAATTACAAAGAACAAAGAATGTCTTCTGGGGAAAAAAAAAATATATCCCTAAGTAATTAACAATGAAAAATTTCCTGGGGGGAGATGAAGAAAAGTAATGAAAATTATAAAAACGTTTTGCAATGAAAAAAAAAAAAAAAAAAGACACAGCCTAATCAAGGTTCAAAGCTCAAATTCCTGTTTAAAACAGGAAAAGGAGTGCTAGTTAATCTTGTATTGTGTGGGCAGATGGTAAGGGTGCAAGAGCTGCTAATGCAGTGAACCTTCTTTCATCCTAAGTTCTGTAGTAAGGTCTGATATGATGAGAAGCTTACACAGATTTAGTAACCTTATATGGTGGCATATTTGGTCACATCAGCTTTCATATATACATATTATAGAGCTCTAAAGCTGCAATTAATCAGTTTAGTTGTGCTGTGAGAGTTCAATTTCATTCCTTTTCTCTTTTTTTTTTTCTTAGATGTGTTTCATCTCAATTCTCTAAGCGCTGTTCAGGGCTGCTATCAGCGAATTTTAAAGTATTAGCATTAGCTGCAGTCTGTTACCAGGTGTTTATTTAGTTATGCCTTGGAGTGAAATGTTTCTCCTGAGACTAGAGTTTGAAGGAACTCATTTGCTAGATAATTTTCTATGAGGGTGTATATTTTATTTTATTTTAATTTTATTTTAATAACCTAATAGAAACTTGATCTAGGTTCTAATGATCTTGAGTTAAGTAACATCCTGGCAAAGGCAGCAACTGGGATAACAATACTACACAGATAAGATATTGACAGCCATAGAAAACCATTGTCAAAGCATTTCTGATCTGAACTCCAAGTCACGTGATTAAATGCTGGCCTTTTTTGTTAGACAGAGATTGATTTAGCCGTCAAACAGTGTGGGGTTTTTTTTTTTTCTTTTTTTCCTTAGTTTAATTCCAAGATAGCTTTTTGTTTCTGTGAACATTTATGAGATGGTCTTGCTTCACTTTTTTTTTTTTTTTTTTTTTTTTTTTTTTTTTAATTCTTTCAAACTGTCACTTGAGACCCCCTCAGACACTCATGTAATTCTTGGGGATACAGGGTGAATTCACAGTAAGCAAATGTCTTGAGAGAAGACAAAAAAAAGAGGAAGAAATAAAAGTCATCAACTCAAGAAAAAATCATTGCACATGTTAAACATTGAAAAACAGCACCAAAGTAGCTTTCCCATGTGATATACTGAATAACAAATTGCCACTCAAATTTTCTTGAAATTCCCTTTAAAGACTTTTTTTTTCCTCTTATCATTATATCTTTTTGTGTTTATTTCAGTTTGGTTCTGTGTCCCAACACACTACAGCCAAGCAAAATGCCACACTCTTTGGAAGTATTTGGAAGTACGTTTGGAACAAAGACTTGACACAAGTATTGCACAAGTTAAACATAACTAGTTGGAAGGTCTTTTTGGAAAATCTGGACACTACCACTTCTTATCTTGGCAGGATTTTTGAAAGGAACAGACTCTGAGTGCTGTGCTTCTGGCTCCCTATTCTGGATGCAGGATAACATAATTTCAGGATGAGATTTTAAAATTCCAAGTTAACTACATTTTTGAGTACATACTTCTGCATAATCATTATAAACTTTGTGCTCCAGGAAAAAAGTTTCTAAAGCAGGAGTTTTAATGTGCTTAAGTTTGTACTTGCTAGGACTTAGATGGATTTGTAACAGTAGAACAGCATTTTAATTCTAATAGTAGATGATTTACACAACCTGAAATGTTATTTCTAAGCCTAAATTGAGGTCTGCAATTTATAAATGCCACATACCCAGACTTCACAGGCAACTGGCATGCCCTAGGCGAGTAAGAATTCTGTCAAAACCTTTCCTAAGGCCTGAAATTTGAGCTACTGTGCAATCTTAGTGCAGACTTCAACGTTATTGTGTTGATCTCTTCACTTAAAGATTATTGACTTAAAAGAAGATTATTCTATATCTACATTTGTCTTAATTTTTATTTATTTTATCCAGTTCTTTTCCAGTGTGTAACAAAGACAGCAGGTGATGATGAAGGCTAACCCAGCTGTAATACTAGGTTCTATCCTGCAGTGCTGACTTCATTCAGAATGGCCTGAAATGATGGGAGTTTTCTCTGTTTAATGTAGTGACTTTGATGTACATATGTCAACAGAAACTGGTTTGATTCAGATCCAACAAAACTTTAGCATAATTTCTTTTTATCATATATTATATGAGCTATTGCTAACATATGTATTATACTTTGACTATAGTATTATCTTTTTTCTCATATATATGCAGACAAATCATACTGCTCATACCAATATATTTCTTCCTAATCTCTTTCTAATGTTTGATATTTGTATCAGTGGTGAATAGCACAGAAAAAAAATGAAAAATTTAGCTTGATAGCCCAAAGGAATTACAAGTTGGTACAAAAGCAGCTATTCAGGTGCCAGTTGAATGCTTTAAGTTATCTAAAACTTCAACACTAAACTGGAAATTAGGCACGAACCTATGAAAAACCTAAATCATTCTGGATCAGAATCTGAGGACCAGAGCAATGACATTGGAAATGGCATTAGACATACTTTACTGGACCACTGCCAGTGTGAAAGAAACAGCTTTGTGTGTCCTATGCAGTATCTCTGTATTGAGGTACTAAAATATGAAGAGGATCTATAACAGTTCCCCCTGATTAGAAATGGTGTTACTCTGACTATGTTAAGAGTCAGTGAGGAATAATTTAACTACTCTAGCTCCATTATAAGGATGAACCTTTAGTAAGTGTAGAAAATTTAAGACTCCCAAAACAAGGTTCCTTTAGAATAGAGTGACTTGATAAAGAGCATCACTGCCCAGACACTACATTGATAGAGTAGCAAAAAGACTTTATTTCTAATAGTTGTGAGCTGAAAAATATATTTTATCTGAGAGTGGAAGGAAAGTGAATTTATGTTAATTCTCTACTTATTTAAATTACAGATATTTCTCAGCCTTGCCTATATTTTAATGCTGGTTTTGATCTATGTGTCTTTTTTGTTTTTGTCAAGTGTGTGGTGTTTCACCCGTACTGGTCAAGCTAAACAATTAATGGGCCTTTTTTTACTGCTATTGCAAAAAGAAATTTCAAAAGGAAAACCCAAAGGACACAAGGTCTGAATTAAGTCTAGAAATAGACTTTCTCAGATCTGACAGAATTACCAGAGTTTGCCATGAGTCATCATATAGAACAAATAAATATTGAATTAGTTTTTAAAAACTATTCAGAATTTCTTTTTACATTTGCTGTGACTTTAACACCAAAAATTTCTCTCACACTGAGACATTCACAGAAATTAGGCATATTGTATATGCAAAAAAAATTTAGACAAATAAGCTAATAAAATTATGAACCCTTGATGAACAAGCTGTAAACAGAGATGAAAGTTAAATTTGCAAGTATTAGTTCAGCTGTACTCATCTGGACAATTTTTATTCAATTTAGTAGAGTTAAAAGCCACTGAAAAGACTGTGTCACCCATTCCAGATTTTTTAAATGCTCAAGATAACATCTCTGAGCAATAATGATATTCTTTAAAATAAATGTACTTCAAGATTTATAAAGACAATCCTAATCTTTAGGTCTGACTGCCATATCCTTGGCACCATGAATGGCATATCTGCGTCTGACGCCCTTTTTCAGATTGCAATACATTTTTTCATTATTTTTACAAACCACATTTAAAGTACTTTATAAGGAGAATATCAAAAAAGAAACCCCAAACCAGATGTCCAGCAGGCTGAATACTGCCCACATATATCCAGAAAAACACTGGAGTGAACCTCTGTTCATCTTGCCTGCATTTCCACCAAAAGGAATTGTGGTTTGATGTTACACAGGCAAGTTACACTCTAGTTTCAGGTTCCCTCAACTCAGCACCTGTGGGTTGAAGGGACACTCAACATCTTTGAAAGGGATTAGCTGACCAAGGAGCACCCAGCGAGCTCCCCAGTCAGTATTTATAAGGAACTGTGAAAGGCCACCCTCGCACAGAGGATGAAAAGCCACCGTATTTTGTTGTGACAGTCTCAAGCAGATGCAGAGCACACCATAGCACCAAGGGAACTAGCATGGGTCCACATTAGCTGCACTTATCACATATTACAAACATGCAAAGCTTATTTTTGATGGCCTTGCTTCTATCTGTTTTTAGGTCAGGGCCTTTTTTCTTCTCAATTTTCCTGTCTTCAATCCACTACTCATCAGGCAAGGCCAATTTCATTTGCCCAGTCAGGAATCTTGTCATGCCTGGTTCAGTATTGATCCTTATTTCTCCTGTCATGGTTTTGGCATTTGTCACTCCACCTGCTCTTTCTCCCTATATTTTTTTTTTGTGATACTTGAGTGCACTTACTTTGATCTATGTCAACACTGTTAGACTGAATACAAATTACAGCAATTTTTTTCCAGGGACATCTATTCTTTCTAGACCTTTCTTTGAACTCTTTTCAAAAATTGAAACTGCACAAAGGCAAACCAGAAGCCACAGTGGGTACCAGTCTATCTCCCATAGTAGAAAACAGGGAGGATGCGATTGTAGGGGTTGTAAGGGAGTGTCTACGTGACATTTAGGTATTCTTTCTAAGAAGCAAGTGCTTGGTTTTCTGGGCAGGAGTGTGGCTCATGAAAATGCTTCCTGTTCTGAAGCAGCCAGTAAGACTGAAAGAAGGTAAAATACTGAAATAAATGGTATGTATATGTATATGTATATGATGTATATGTATATAAAATCCAACAATTTCCAAACAGATAGGGAGACTGCTTCAGATTCACAAATGCAGGCAATATACATTAGAGGGACCCTTTTAAATCATATATATCTAAGTTTCTATTATAGACAGCCAATACAGTTAACAAAGCTCAAAAAGCAGTATCATCTGAATGCAGACGCCAGAGGTGCCATTCAGTTGCTTTAATTTGTCTACCATTATTTCAGAAGTCCTAGGTTCTTTTTGTGTGTCTTTAGTTGCTGTTTTAGAAGGGCAGAGCTCTTATGTCAAATATCATAGCCCTATATGGCTGGTTTTGTACCCTAGCATGTCTCAAAAGCCACTCAATGACCATTTTCAGGAATCTGAAACAATCTATCTATCTATCTATCTATACATAAAATGTGCATATATATTCCTTATAGTTTAAATGTAATTAAATTTACATTTTGTAATTTTAATTTTAAAAAGCACAAGACAGGATACTGTGCAACTGTCAGTGCTCAAGAAAAATTGGTTCAAAGATTCACTGTTCTGACATAGGTTATGGTTAGCTAAGACTAGCTAAATTCAGAAGTGGTTTGTCATCTAGATTGCTAATTAAGTACATAGAATTAAAAAAAAGTATCCAACAAACTGCACCACTTGATAAAAGCACAATGGTCAATAGTCGACATGATTGCACACACGCCTAAGCATTTTGCTGTTTGAAGAACAAACAGAATCTTGCAAAAGACTGAATGCTTCCAAGTAAGTTGCCTCCCATCTAAAAGTCAGAATCTGTGTGTCTCGGGGACAAGTGTGGCCCTGTTTGTAGCAAAAATGACTTTATATTTAAAAATTGAAAAAGGTTGATTGGAATAATAGATCTTTGGAATTAAAAAATTGAAGTTTGTTTCATGTTGGTTTAGATTTGTTTTACTTTTTTAAACTTCTATGAGAATGTTAGAGCAGGGGTTGCCCCCGTCATGAAAAGAGGGCACTTTTTTAATAGTTGCACAACATTTTTCACTAAATGCATTATAAATGATAAAATAAACCAAGTTTTTTAACTTAAAAAAATTTTTAGATATTCATAGTCAACTGTGGGCTGTTTCTGCAAAGGCAGGTACAACCAATTAAAGAATGATCAAGTGCCTCTCCCTGGAAGGTATTGCTGACATGTATCTTTCTTTCTAATTTACAAACTACAACTTCTAATTTAATCCTTCATTTTGAATAGTATCCTAGAGGTAGCTAAGGGTTAAAGCTAGATTATGAGTAATAAATTATGTATCTGATGAGATTCTGTGCATTCTTTTGTTGCTTGGTTTTATGACTCCTTTGGCTCAGTTCAAATCTGACCATAGGGCTTTGAAAGATTTCTCTTTTTTCCCTCTTTGCCCTCCATTTTTTTTTTTCCCTAAACATCCTCCATTTCTAAATAATGTAAGTATCCTGGCATGTACCATCTTTGACAAGTCAGAACGATTATTTCTATAGTACTGTCAGGTTAGATAAGCTTTCCATCTTGTGTTAAATCCTGTGTTGGAGTGCTTAATTCCAGCACAGCCTTCCACAGTCTGACAGCGTGACATTAGGAATCTACTGATACATGGAGGAAGTACATCTGGAAATTGAATGATTCATTGAACTTTTGGGACATGTCTTTCTCTATAAGTTTCAAAATTTATTAGCATAATTCATGTTAAATAATGTAAGGTTTCATAGCATGAAGAATTTTTCAGGTTCATGATAGATATAGATAGACAGATAGATAGATAGATATCTCTGCATGTGTGTGTGTCCATATATTTATATATTTATGTGTGTAAGCAGAGACATAGCAAGATGTAAGTATTAAAGAGATTCATATGTTTATATAAAACTTATTTTTTCAAATAAGTTCAAAAAAGGACATTAGCAATAAGGTTTATCTGTTAATTTTTTCTATTATTGTAATTATTATTATTATTATTATTATTACAATTTCCTGAGTGGATTTCTATTGATACTGGACTTTTATTATATATATATTTGTTTACCATTTTTAGTATGTTTGTCAGCTGTTGAAGGCCAGTTTTATTGTGGTATAGATATGGAAATACATATGGCATGTCCCTGTACATAGAAAGAAAATTTGACCACAAACTTATGGAAATTCTTGGCAATTCAATTAACTCCACAGATTTGAATAACTGAAAAGAGGTGACTGTGTCACAGTACTTTTTATAATACTTTTCACCTTTATACAATCTAATCAATAAATGATCTCTCAAGAAAAAAGGTGAAAGATTTGAACCAAGATGAGAAAAATTACTGAGATTTTCAGAACTGATTTAAAGCAAACGAATCAACATGACCAAGCTTTAAAGCCTTAAAAGACTGGCAGATTACATCCTATTAATGTCTAATATGAGAAAACAAGAGGAAAATATTTCTAAGATTCAGTAACAAGAAATAAATCTAGATAAATTTAGAATTTAGAAGTAAAACACAGTTGCTTAATAATTATGGGTTTTAATCATCATTGGATGTGCAGGATTCTCTCTCACTTGAAGTCTTTATCCCAAAAAGTTATTCACTGGAAATTCTGTGTTTCACTGCAAAGCTGTGAACTTGACAGAGGAACTTGCAGGTGAAATTCCAATGGGCTTGGTTGTAGAAGAAATCAGAATAGATTAAGGCAATTATTCCTTCTGGTTCTTGGGTTGTTGTTTTGGTTTTTTTTAATATCTCCTTAGGAAAGGAATATGACATTAATGTTCTACTTTGCTGACGCCTCACCATGAAATCTTTGGCATGTCAATGCCAGAGGTGTGAACCAGGTGACAACTTAGGAAAAAATAAAATGAAAATAAAAAAGGAACAGGAAATTGTCTTTGTTTTGTGTTTGATGGTAGATTTCCATGAAACAAGACAATGAACTAAAATGCATTTGGAAAAAAAAATGCAATTCATTTCACCTATCTATCTTGCCACCAAATAGATTAAGATGGTTTGTGTTGCTTGGTGCAAAGATGAATGTATACAATAACTTTGAAGGAATAATTTTTACAGTGTTGCCTCTGCTACTGGAATTCTTTTAGTATTGTACAATTTAAAAATTAACCCTCCTGTCCATCTTTCATACCCACCCATCTATTGTTCATGCCTCAGCCTTTATAAATTACTAATTCCTTGATGGACAGTGAGAGATACCCTAGCAAATTTCTAGTTGTATTCAATGGAGAATTCTGTAGGTTTCTGATTTGTAACTTTAATCAATTCCTCTGTCAGACAAGTGGTTCAATTAATATGATTATATAAATATATAAATAAAAAATAAATAAATAAATAAATAAATAAATAAATAAATATAGGTATAGGTGCCCTGTCTATGAATACAGGACAGCATTTCTCACACTGAATGAGAATGAAATTCCAAGAGGCATGTATGTCTCAAAGAAAAATTAATTTCTTGCAATTAAGAACTGAGTTATGAATGTTGCTGGTAAAATGCAAGCCTAAATCTAGCAGTTATTTTGCAATTACAACATTTCTTCTGTGAATATCCAAATGTTAGATCAGATAATGACACATGCATCTAAAATATTTAAAATATTTTCTCCTATGTCACCCAATTTGTCCTGATCTTTTCATTTTTTAGCCCACTATGTGTTGTGTTATCATATTTTACATGCTATTAATCTTCTTCTCAACTGAAGGATAAAACTTGTAATTTCAAAAAAGTCCATATGTTTTCTTTTTCCTCTGTCATAGAATATTAATTGTTGTTATTTAAAGAAATTTGAAAGAAATTCAGCATGGCTGATATTGCAAATTACAGCATTTATAACATGGAAATTGTCTTAGTAGTTAGATAGATATTTTTCATTAAAATTACAATCTATTATTTATACTACTAATAAATAGGTCTAATGAGTATATCATCTCGTAAATATTGATGACTTTATCTAATAAAGGGAAGGAGGATTCTGAAAAGCCTGTTTTGAAATATCTACCTGATAATAATAATCTATCTGATTTTGTGTTCTGTGAAACAGAACACAAAATCTCTGGTTTAGGTTCCTAAATACTTAGGCAGAATATCAGGACAGGTAACTCAAAATGTAGAAACCATAATTCAGGAAAGCAAATTTAGAGGCAGAGGTGTATCGCTTCCTAAGTTGTTGCCAGCCGGACTGCGACTTGGAACTGACAGTCTGGAGCTGTTCTGGTGAAAGGAGGCCAAAAGGCAAGCCTTCTCCAAAAGGAAATATAATCTGTATTAAATTCTGCTCACTGGGAACATGTCCTAAGTTTTGATGATAACAAACACTGGTATGATCTTCATTTTGTCCAGTCTTGATGTGCAATTTGTAGGTTCTGAATGATACCAGGCTGTGATCTGTCCAGGCTCATAAATCTGAGATGTATACAGAGGTGCAGCATAAATAAAGAGGTAAACATCAGCAATAAAAATAAGGTACTAATATAGGTTAAATGACACTGAGTTGAAAGGACAGATGCTCAGGAACCAACACATTTAGTCTGTGATGTCTGCTGAATTCCAACTCCAAGGACTGTGGTTGCTTGTTGACTCTAATAAAAATTATGTTTTCACCTTTTATGGGTATTAGTCACTTTGTTTCCGTGAATTGGCAATTAATTTTGAAGAACACAAACTATTGCACTTTAATATAAATAATAAAGACAGTAACATTATATTTTTGAAGTACTGCATTATTAGAAACTAATTGCATGTAGGATATTGCTAACCACAGTTAATTGCCATTGAAGAATGTAGATTGCCATTTCGCTGTTTGATTAATGAAAGTTTAAACCCCTTGAATTCTCTTTGTTCTTTGTAACCATGATTTGGTATTTATAATTTTTTAAGATGTGCTTTTTTTCATGGTATTTAAATACTTAAGGGGAAAACCCTTTAGACCTCAATATTGTAATTTGGAGAGCACAGTTTTAATTAGAGTTTTTCACTTTGACTCTTTAGGCATTCCTTGTTCATTTATCTCATCTGTGACCTTCAAACATTCTGGAAGGAGATATTGAGATAATATGATTTCTACTTTTACCATGTTTGTTTTACTTACATCAAGGTTTCTAAATGGCTATAAGGAGGGCAGGAAAGAAACGCCATCCGTAGAGTATTTCTCTTACTGTGTCATAACACTGATCCCCTTCTCTGCCATCTTCCTGTGCGCTTCTCTCCTCAATTGCTGTTTCTAAAACACCAGGTGTCTAATTTCTCTGTGTCTCATACCTTGCATCTGGATACGATACAAGGATCTTGTCAGAGAAGGGAATTAGAAAGGATGGACAACACAAAATGAGGAGCAAAAATGGCCTCTCAGTAGTGATTGGCTCACAGAGCTGGATTTTACTAGACATTGATAAGGCTGGGCTGCAGGACGTTCTTCAGGTTATTTGAGTGCATGGTCACCAATAGCTAGTGCATTAACTGTGAACCCTAACTAACTTAAGCAAATACTAGAAAGAGAACAAGAAAATATGTGACTAAAATGATTATGGATAACTTCCCATAAAAAAGAGCCAGATGAAAAATTTATAAAGCAAATAAATTATAATCCTTAACAAGGAAACTGGGGATGAGAAAAAGAAGAAAAAATATTCTAGAAATATAATGGTATTCTCTCCTTTCTTTTTATCTAGTAAAGGCATGAGCATGATTGCATGTACATTTGTACTATGTCAGTATAGCATATACTCTTTATCTGTGACCTTGGAGAGATAAGTTGCCCATTTAGGACACCTTTGGTAAATTATTTTCCATCAAAGGCATAAGGTATTCTGTCTATGTCAAAAAAAACCCCCTTGAAGATGTGATGACATTTTGACAGCAAGATCTATGTTCCTTCATATTCACATTAGCCCAGAGTATGAGTATCAACTGTCTTACCCAGGGGAATATAAAACGCCTTCTTCAGACAGATATCTGTGCAGGCAACAAAGATCAGCAGATGCCTAGCTGTTCTTATCTTTGTAATTAAACAGAAATTACAGTGATTGCATATATTCAAATATAGAAATAAAACATTTCTAGGGGAGAAATACAAGCCTTTTACCCAGACTAGGCAAAAGGTAAAATTTATGCTTTAAAAATATTTTTTTGAAAATAAATATGCATGTATTGCCTCCAATATCACAAATATCATTAAGCAAAAATGTAGGTATGAGTTGCTGTTTCCTACAATTTTTATATATAATTTAACCTCAGATATAGAAGAAATAAAAGTAATTCAATTCCAGGTTTTTGAAAGGTAAAAGATACAAAGACTGGTGGCACTAACACTTCTAGATCTAAGTGTTTTGTTCCAAGGCACACAGCTCAGAAAAACAGAGGCCGCATCTTTATTATCTTCAGTAATGAAGGAAGAATCCATTGAACTTCTAACATCTTTAATTATTTATGGCATTTGGGATGAGTCAGAAAGGTATCCATTGTGTTATTTAATAACTTAAATGATTAAAGGTTCATTGTATCATTGATGAGACAGAGATAGTTGTGCTGAAAGCCTAATCTATTCTGTTAGATAGTAGGCAGCTCCTGCAAGATGTTTGAGAAATATCTTTATCTTTCAAATTTGAAAAGCTGCCATCTGGAGCTGTATTCCCACTTTTTGCTGAGTAGCACTCTCTTGGCTAAGAAGCAAAGTCATATGTTCTTTTTGGGATAGCTTATTTATGTACTCTTGAGCTTCCCGTCACCAAGTAATTTTCAGTATGAGTCAATCTTCCAAAAATGGGGATTTTCAGAGGCAAATCTCCACAGAGATTGGACAGCTTTTCATATCGAATGGTCTGGGTATATCACCTCTGCCTAGCCAGTTAATCCACCATCTTTTCTTTTTCAGAGTTTTTGGACGGTATTTCATATAAACTGATAAGAAAAATGAACTGGATGAAACTGGAGCCATAGCCTTTTGTGGAAACTGGTGCAATAGAGTTGAGATTTGAGATAGGCTGGACATGCAGTGCAAACAGTCACTGCTTTCTAGTTGTCTATGCATGTGACATTGCTGAAATACCCACTTTTAGAAAATATTTTGATCCAAGTAGAATACTTATTTTCAGGCCAGTGGATAAAGTAGTATACAAATAACAATCTTCAGCTCGGCAGCTCTAATTAGTATTCTAAGATCATGCACTAAAATATTTTTAATATCAGTTAGTTTTGGGAGTTTATGGGGATTTGTGTTTTTCCTCTTCTTTTCCTTGAATCACGACATATTCCTTTTTGTGATGTGTCATTAAGTCCGGAAATAAACAAATCATTGCTGTAGTCCTGGCATTAATAAAATCCTATACATGCGAAAATATGGGGTAGTAGATATTTTGGAAGCAAAAAGGAATGTTTACTGTGTCTGCGCCAGAAAAAGATGTTTAGCCTGCGGATATTTCATGGCAGTATTAGTGTCCAAGATCTGAAAGCAATGGAATAGATTCAAGCTTGCTTGTACACTTTTGTTGTTATTTTTGCATGGTAAACATCAGCAGACAGAAAGTCTGAAAAGTCCCTCTATTCAAACAGTCATTGCATTTCAGGAATAGCAAGAAGCATAATTGTTTACTCTGTATAAGTGCAGATAAACCCCTGTAAACCTGCTTTCCTCCACTGCTCCTCCTTTCTTTTGTTTTGTTTTGGTTTTTTTTCCTCTAAGTAACAGTGAATTCAGTGAAGCATAAGCTCAACTGATATCTATCTCAATTGATTAACTGTCTGAAAGATTTGATTTTCAGAATAGATGCCCAAGAGAGCTCCAATTCATTAGTGGTTGTCCACATGTGATTAGAAACTGTGGGAGGTCTAACCCCCTCTTTTAATTGATCCAATTTCATATTCCTCATGGTCATTAAGTGTGTTAATGGTAACTTAGCACCTGCATTAAGAAACCAACTTAACAACATCCTACAAATGACTTTAAGTCAGCAGGTGCCAAATTTACAGGGGAAAAACGACATGATTTCTGCTCTAATGTTACTGCAGGAGGGATATGAAGTAATAAAATATTGCAATTGTTTAATCCATCATGATCAAGCAGTCATCATTTGATGATAACATGATTGTTATATAATAACTATCCTTTGTTACTTGACTACCCAATCTTCACTTAAGGGTATCATTCCTTTTTTTACGTTAATAACTACATTCATTTATGCTACTCTGTAAGGAAGTAAGACTTTCCACTTTCTTTAATATAATGATATCATAAGATTGAAGAAGCTGTTTTAGCTGTAGGTTATACCAGAAACACCCACAGATTCTTTATTATTGTGCTGTGTTTACACAGAAAGTTGTACTTGAGAAATCTATTTGTAAACCATATGAAAGGAAACTTTCATTTTAATCATTCTAAAGTCATTTTGATTCCAGCAGGACTGGCAATACTTTAAACAAATGTAGACAGAGAACTTAAGATAGAGTTTGGGGGTGCTTATAACAAATATTCAACTGCTATATTAGTTTTTAATTAGGGATGTTAAGAGTTAAACTTTTCATTTAAGGATGTAGTCCAATATTGTTTCTTAGTTTCTTTGCCAAAATATATCTGCAAGATACCTGCATAGATGAACACCACAAATACAATTCCTTGGAATTGTACCTCTTCACATTCCCAAATTTGCCCCATTCTGAGCAGCCATATGCCTAAACTCTGTTTATTTCCAAAAAATATCTGGAAAAATGTCTGTGCTCCCTGAAGTGTTCAGCCTCTGAAGCATTCTGACAATGGCATATTTAGCATGCACCTATTGGATTAGGTTGTAATACAAAATGGAGTTACTCTAGGCTTTGTTACTGCACAACAGTGTAATTGGCAATAATTTCCCAAAATGTCTGGGAAATCAAAGAGCATTCTAAGAATGAAAGGGAAGCTGTTTTCAGCTATGACAGTGGGTACCCCACACAGTTAAAAGACAGAAGGGAATACCAGAACTGTTCCTTGGATTTGTTTTACATTTAAGGAAAAATCAAGTAGAAGAATATGAAAGACATGTAATGGGGGAATGAGAATGTAGGGGGTAAAGAATGTTACATTAAGAATGCAAGAGGAAGAAAGGAGTTGAGAACGTGAGATGTAAAATGTAGGGTTTAGGGTGTTGGCTAGCAGGATAACAGATAAATGTCATCCTTTCAGAAAATGAATGCAGTTTCTAATATTTCTAATTTTACAGAAAACCAGCCTTATCGGCTTCTGAGCCAACACAAAATATATAAATACACTAAGTATAAACTCTAGGCCAGATGCTCTTCAGAAAAGAAAAGATTGTGCTCTGAGTTACAGGAAGACACAGGGACTTGTGGCAGCAGCCAGGTGACTGGATACTTAAAGGCACAGCTGGAGCTGAGGGTCCTAGACTTTTTCATGCTTGGACAGGGAGAAAATAAAATCCCTGCATTCCCTTCATTTAGGGTCCCTTTCCAGAGGCACCCAGCTCTGGCTGTTTTTTGTTATTTATCTATTGCACCAAAACTAAAATATTTTAAGTATCGAGATGGCTGAGACTTAGTTTGGGAAACCTAGGGTAGAGATGGTAGGGACTGTGGGAATGGGGTGTGTGGGGGAGTTAAAAGGAGCACCTGTTGTTTCACTGGAGAGATGTCCTGTGCAGGGGCTGTCGTTCCGCTCCAGTTGTGTGGTTGTGGCTGCCAGTGTGGCTCTTGGGTGGTCAAATGGGAAAACTTCCTTAACAAGGGGAAGGAAATATGTTTAGATGAAAACAAGCATATTTGAGAAAATAATTGGGATGCTGATTGCTATTAATTTCTAGTTCTTAGATGAATATGGAACTGTCCTGACAAAGTGCACATCTTTCCTCCTTTCCTAGAAAGCAGCGAGCATTTGCCTTGGTTATGAAGGTGTGTTGCTTTCTGCTACCCTGCAGGAATGGTGGGAAGGAGGTTTGCTCCTACAGTCCTATAGCTGGACTCTGTACTTACCTGAGAAGTGTTAGCTGAGTCATGGTATTAACTGGATGTCCTTGAAAGAGACCAAGGTTGTGACCCTCAGAGAGGAGAAATGAGTTCCTTGAGTGTTGAGCCAGAAGCTCTGTGTTCTTTCACTTTAAAATAACATGTTGCTGGGATTCATCCTTTGCTAGTTAATTTCTCAGGAATCAGGACTTAAAACTCTTTAGGTGAATTGTTTTGTCAGACCTCATTTGGTGATTGATTTAAAAAAGAATAATTAGTTAAATGTGAGCTTGAGATAAATATTTACATATATGTTTAAACACGTGTTCTTATACAGTGATATCAGATTTGTTTAATTAGTTCAGCTGAACTAACAGATTGTCATGACTGGCATAATGGTGTGTAATCAACAAGTTTCTGTGTTAAAGCTCAGAGCACAAGTTTAATATGCAAGGGAAATGTAGAATTCTTCATGCTTGTATTTTGCTTTCTGGAACTGACAATATGAGTATAGCTGGTTCAAGAAGATGTAAAATGGGATTCTATTAATATTACCTTACATATTAAGTTTATATAATCCTTACGTTTCCATCTGTGCCACATTTTGATGCAGAACAAAAATGTTGCGATACATTTTACAATTATGTAGTTAAACGGAAAAGTGTTGGAACCATCTGTAAAATTCCACCACAAAGAAAAATCTAAATATTTATTGTTTTTATTCTTTTTGACGTAAGTCCCAGAAATTGCAACAAGGAATCTAAAGAAGAATACATGCAACAACAAGAAGGGAGAATAAAATCACAAGCTTTTGTAACAGTAATTCACCTAGAATGTAGGCATTTGGCCTAGTAGAGTCTAGTAGAGATAGGAAAGGGTAAAAACCTAAAAGTTTCATATGTACATATGCAGGTATATGTCTAAAAGTTTTTGAATGACTCAAAGAGCATGGCTAAGCAGAATTCTCAATTTATTTTTTTTTCTTAAATTCCTGACCTCTTTTTCTGTTTTTTTTTCTGATCTTCTCAGTACAAATTAACAGAAGCCAAAGTAAGTGAAGTAAAAAAGGTGAGTAAGTAAAATAATGATTATCCTGCTCTAGCCTTTAGGAAAACTTAAATCTGTTGAAACTTTTCATTAGTATTTCCCTGCTTGTCTCTTTATTTCTTGATGAATTTCCCACAGGGGAAAAGATTCTTATTAACTGACTAATGAATACCTGGGTCATAAATATAAATTATGAAGATTCTGTAGACAACTTTTGGGTACAATGTGAATAATTTAATTCTTCATTAACTCCTTAGAGTGAATATTGTATTATCCTGCCAAATTTTGATTTTATTAGTAAATTTAATTTAACCCTTATACTTCTAATATAATATCAAAACAAATAGCAACAGTTGCATGAATCAAAACACATGTTGATAGTTTTCACAGAATTACAGCCAAATTCTTAGTTTGTATAAACTAATTTTCATCTAACAAGGTCAGTGGTGAAATATCTTTTTATAGCAGTTGAAGTCTTGGCTCCTTGTAACACAGAAAATGTATTTCCTTTGGGACCCTACCTGACACTGCATTTGTAAATTGCTACAATCGCAATCGCAATCGCTGGCGCATCGATAGCCTGATGTGAGCAATTCAGACCAGTATTTTTTTTTATTTCAGGGCAAAATGGGAAATGTAGTTTACAATGAGAGAGCTTAGAAAAGCACAACTATAATTAGAACTATGCAATGGATGAAAAATTGGGAATGTATAGTAACTTCAGCTGATGTAGAAAAAGACATTGTGCTGATTTGTTCTCCCTTCAAAAAGCATTGCCTTATTCTAATCAATGGAAAATCTATGAAAACTGATTGATGAAGATAGCTCTCTCACTTTTTAATGTACTATATATATATATATATATATATATATACAATAAATTTTCATAGGTTACCATTTACGTATCTATGTGCTGAATATTTTATTAGAATGTGTATGATAATGAGAGGCAGAGAAAGCAATAAACTGTCTTTATCTGGTGACAGGATTTGAATACTCTGAACTCCTTCACAGGAAACAGAAGAGTATTCTGAAGCTTGGGACAGAGCAGTGAGGGAAGTACAGAATATGCATATGTGCATTTGTCAGCACATATGGAGACACCAGAATCCAGGTGGTTTAATCTTCTACTGTATCCTACTTCTATAATTTGGCAAAACATTTGTACCCAACAGACCAGCTTGCTTGCCTGTCTTCTAGGCTCAGACAGAATTTTGAAATTTGGTGTACTCTAGGCTCTCAGAAGGACTGCCTGCCTGCCAGGAAGACTGAGTTCTTCACAACATGCAGCAGTACCTTCCTTTTGGAGTGTTCCAAAAAGAGTTGCTTGCTTTTTATGTTCTTAGTGGTTTGAGCCCTCACAGCAATTCCCTGAGCAACTACATTTGTTCTCCTCCACATAAAAACAATTTGTCTTTCTACAGGTTTATTTGTGCCTTTGAAGTCATTAAGAGCAGAATCAGGTCTTGTGAGTGACCTGAGTGAGACATTTGCAAAGCATTTTCCTTTGTTTGGAGAAAGTGGGTACTCTTAGTAAGTAAAGATAAATACACCATGCATTGTTATTACCATGTCTAAACATGCTTTCATGATGAGAATAATTTGGGTGATTACATGATGTTGGGACATTGTGTTTTTTAAGATGCAGCGGTGATTATTTGTCTTCATTATGAACACTATAAACAAATTTTGTATCTACTGGTACATACCTGCTATACATGCAATTATTTTCTTAATTGGCAAAACAGTTAAGATTTAAAAAGTTTTCTAAATCAGCACTCCTTTTTTCCTAGTGTTATGTATTTCCTTTTTATAGATAATTTTTCATTCCTTCTGTCTTAAACTCATTGGAAAGAAACAGGAGTCAAGTGCTTTGTCTGAATGTTGCTTGAGTTAACCTGCTTGGCTTAAAACTTCATACTTAGGCAATGTTTGTATCAGTGATCAAAGATTTAGAAATTGTTTACATTCTTACAAAAGCTGCTCTATTATGAGTAAGTATTTAAGTTGGGTAGAACCCCAGTAGAATTCTGGGCCAGCCAAGCAAAGCAGGGTCAGATACCAGGTAGATTAAGTTTCTCAAGATTTTAGTCAGTCAGGTCTTGAGACTCCCTTCCAGTCTCTCTGGATAAACTACTTTGTTGTTTCACTGCTTTCCTTATGAAAAATTTTCCTTCCAGCAAATCTGATCCTTACGTGGTTTAGTTTGTGCCCATTGCACTTCACATTGTACTTGTATCATATAGTGGTGTAGGTATGCTTGGAACTGCTTTCCTTTAAGTAACTTCACATATTTGTCTTTTAGTACTGTCAAGCAAACAATTGCATTAGCAGTCCTGAAAGATAACACCAGTTTCTTGATCAAGGTACAATGCAATAAAGGACCTACTTATGCTGGCTTTGTCAAAAACAAACCTAGAATCGGATAATAAATGCAAATGTACAGAGAGATCTCAGTCTGCCTTTGTACTGGTTGCCCTTAATAGCTGCATTTAGATATTATATTGCCTTTCTCACGCCCCCCCATCATTTTTCACGCAAATGCCAGACACTTTTTTCTTAAAACTTTTCATCTTTGTAAACTTAATTTGAAAATGTTTTACATCCTTAGTTTATGTAGTTCTTATTGTCCTACTCCCCTTCCTGTTAGGAAATTAATACATTATGTACAGGAAACTCCTTTATTCAAATTTTTACATTTATAGGGGAATAAACATATCACAAAGCAGACACTACAAAAAAAAAAAAAAAAAAAATTAGTGCCCTGGATGTTAGTTTTCAGTCCCTCTAGACTAACTATGCCAAGACCTGAGATTTCACTAAGGTTCTTGTTACACCAAGCAATCTGTTCCTCTGCAGAAGTAGTTGTGCAATGTCATTTGATTGTATTTTGTCCAGTAGTGTTCTGCTTACTTGAGAGTTTCGGGGTTTTTTTTCTCTTTTGTTTTGTCTTTTTTCTGCAATGTATTTCCTCCTTTTCTGTCTTCTTATAAAAGTACTTACAATTTAATGGGTCTTCTAATTGAAGCGAAAGGTGCTTGTTTGCACTTAAAAATAGCTTTCAGTGAATTTGTCATGTACCGGTAATAGATGAGCTGTCTTTCTGTTATTAGCACTGCAGAATAAACCTATGGTTAATACCTTATTTACACAAACTGAAGATGTTGGGTGACCTTGAAGCTGCATTGTGTTCAGTGCCCTTTTTATAACCTTAATTACCAGGGAACACGGCGCTTTAAAGAAAGACTAACATTTCACTTTAACATCCACGATAATCTATTATAAAGCCAGCTAAGCCAGCCCCCAAATACAGAGAAATGTTATTACATGCTCAGCTAGCTGTCAAGGGGCCATGAGTCAGTGGCTTACAGTTATCAAAAGTAACAAGGTTGTTCAGAATTTCATCCAACAAAGCCAGCCAGCTTATGAAGGGATTAAGCACTCTTTGATTAGAACAAATGGAACACATCCTGCCCTTTTAATTAGCATTCCCTTTCACTTGGTTTAGTCTGGTAATTTGACACTCTTACTAGCCAATGCAAGAAAAGACTCAGTTGTGGCCTACCCATGAGTATTATAGCACCACTATATCAGTGGGCACTAGCTAAATTATGAACAATCTTGGAGATCATGCTCAACCTTCTATGAAAATCCCAAAGGCATAATGTCAACAGACAGAGTGTAATAATATTTAATGCAATGTGTGACAGCAGACTCCATGAGCCTTTAGGCACATTATATTGCCCTGAGGCCACAGTCTTTCTACCTTCTATCCTAGACAACCAAAAATATTTTATGTCAACTTTATTGATATTTTAGAGGTTCATATTTTAACTTCTAATTTAAGATAAGACAGTCACAGTAGCGTGTGTTTGCAGTGGTGAAGAAATGAGTGAAAAATATGTTGAAAATAATGAAGTATTCATATGAAGACAGCTTGGTGTGGGAACATTCACCATTGCCACGTTGAAAAGAAAGGAAACAGTTGTTTCATTGGAGCACAAATACTGGCACCTTGATTTTGTACTGCCTTTCCTCACCTTTTCCCTGTTTTCCTCTACCTGACTTGGTATCTTAATGTGGATTAGTATTTGAAAACGATTGCAGAAATTACAGGGCAGAAACCTACTCTCCAGACTTCAGTTGTGCCATACTCCACATGATCAATGAATACTCGCTGGATGAAATTATCATCAATGTTTTTCAAGCTGCTTACTTTCTCTGATACCTTTCATTGACATGCATTTGAAACAAACCCTCTTTATGTTGTTGTTGTAAGTTGTAAACCCTCTTATGTATGTTGTCCCTCTTAGTCTCAAATCAGCTGCTTGAATGAGTACTTGAAAATATTCTCCTGCTTACCTATATCCTGTCATTCCCTCCTTTCTTCTGTCCTTCCTTCTGAATGATACTAAGTGCAAAATATCCAGGTTTGTTTAGCATAAACAGTGGTGACAGTCAGCTCATGTTTCAAGAGCCACTGCTCATCTCCTACTCTCCACCCACCAGACATTACCCCTTCCTCAGATCTGCACAGTGATCTGCTTGTGTAATCACTCCCTAACATAGTTCAACCAGAAGTATCTGTGTTAAAAAAGTTCTAACTTTTAAAGGGTAACCAAAATTATATTGACTTAATGGCTTATTTGGGAAGTTGGTATAATCCATTTCCATTAAATACTCAAATTTGACTTTTATCTTGTCTTTCTCATCCCTAAAAGTACAAAAACAGCATAGTATTGGATTTATATGGTCTTTTGCTAGACTACAGAACAACTAATTTAAAAATATAATAGATTTTTTTTTTTTTTTAAGGTCCCTTCCAACTCAAGCCACTCTGTGATTCTACGGTCAACTGGAGTTAGATTTCATGTATTGTCTCCCAAAACTATCATTATGTCTTCCACCACACCTTTATTGTCCTGCAGTAGAGCATTGAAGCAGACAATATAGCCCACATTTTTCTAGATATTTAGACCTTCATTTTCAGTTCACACCAAGACCTTGGACTCACTAGAAATACATGAAGGAACTTAGTTATCACTCCTCTCAAATTCTATAAGTGGGCACTATTTTCTTAGGGCAGAAGAGCAGGATATTTGGTGTCTCTGCAGTATTAGATTAAGGCAAGTCTGCTGGGAATTACATAGAGTAGCCTGGGTTTTGTTCATTGGTCTTTTTCTTCAAGTGCTTCACCTCTTATTGGGTTATTTGCCTGCCTACAGGCAGGAAGCAGTATAAATTACTGTGAAAATCCATAGTAGCTGAAACTGCACTCTTCTCTTACCACAGCTTTTCCCCCTTTCCACAGTCTGTACTTTTGTGTGACCCCTGACAGACACATTCAAAGGATATGCTTCAAATTTACTTTTCAGACCTCAAAAATATTCTAAATCCTTTTACAAGGCAAATTGTGCATGATTAAAAAGTCTACATTCTAAGAGACAATTCTAGTCCATTTTCAAGGATAGTATTAAAAATAATTAACGACAACAAAATTCAACATGGAAACTCTTTCTGAAGTTAAAAAAAGAGTAAAATGATTTACCCTTGAGAATGAATAAACTACAGAGAACAGATCAGTGCAAGGCTTTTTTTTTTTTTTTTTGTAATTTAACAAGAATTTCTGTTTTAATGAAAGAAAAAGAATTCAGATTGCCTGTTGAAAGTAAGATCCTTTATAATTATGATGAAATGCCACCACAATGATTTTTCTCCTTGATGTATATTTTTAAAAGATGATGGACATGGTTTGGTTTGGGCATAATAATTCAAGTCATGCACATCATTGTAGTTTTTTTTTTTTTAACTTGTTTCTTGTTTTCCAGTGTTACATTGGGAGTTTTTGTAATGTATCCTGGGATGTAAAAATCATTTGAAAATGACAAGCCACCTAGTTTCAGGTAGACATTTTCAAAAAGAAATTTTCTTGAAGGACAAAACATAATGAAATTAAGCAAAACAATTTCTTTTTTCTCTTCTTTTATAGAGGCTTTTAAGACATTTAATGTTCTACGAAATAATACTTTATAGATTGCGTTTCTCTAATAGATGAATAACATAGAATTAAAGTAAATGAATAGAAGCTGTAAGGTAGTCATTTAGTTTCAAGAATATTAGTATAGAAAAAACTTGGGTAAGTTGCAGGATGAAATATAAAAAAAATTATAGATGACATCATAGGGAAAGTGGAAAAGGGCCAAACAAAAGTGTTCAAGAATTTATCCAGAATGTGAGAAGAGGTGAAAATAAAGGAGATAATTGTGGCTTATGCATTTCCCTAGATAAGTTCTTTCATATGTCAGGATTGAACACAGAGAAATACCATGAAAAAAAACACTGTTTCATTTCTTTTTTATGTGTGTCATAAACACCTCCTAAAGAATTAATTACACAAAAACAAGGAGGGGTACACTCATCATTTGCCAATATGACTAAAAAACCACTTTGATTTCACCTGTAAATATACACATATCAGGTTGAGAAAAAAAATTATGAAGTAACATCTAGCAAACAAATTACCTGGGAACAATTCAATTGCTAGAATATTTTGTTTGTATCCCACACTCCCCAATACACATTTAAGTACAAAGACAGTGTGTATGCACACTCACACACATTTGTGTGTGTTTACAATGAACCACATACATAAATATACTAGAGTGAAACATATAAGGAGACTCACCACTAAAGGTAGAAATATTTGTGTATCTTGCTAGGTATCTAGTTGTGCTCAGCTGTTCCCAGCTGATTGTTCATTTGTCTCAGAGATGCAAACAATAAAATTCCATGATAAACTAATGCAAGTTATATTAACAATTCATAACTAAACTTCAAAAAACAAGAGAAGAGAAAATATCCATTTTTAATCCGTGTCATTCAGTCTTCCAGGTACTTTTTGAAGGGGAAATTTTAAAGAAAATATTTATTTCTTTCTAGATTATATTTGGAAATTCAAAGTCTGGTAGTTTTTTTAGATGTGAATCTGTATGTTTCCTGTTTTAAAGGAGGTCAGACTGTATTTTCAATTAAGTTTAGTGGGGATAAACTTCAGCTGTAAGGTAAACAAATGGGCTAAAAGAGTCTGGAGCATGCATATGTTGGAAAAGAAAGGACATAAAAGAGCTGTCATTAGAGTAATGTCTAATTACTCTTAAATAAAGGAGAAATGAAAGAAGCCTCTTAAAGATTAAATAATATATCTCTACTTAAGCTCAAATGGGAAACACGTATATTTGTTATTGCAATTCATAACTTATGATTACAGATTTGATGTGTTTATGTATTGATGTACTAATTTATTATACATTGCATGTATAAAAATGCTAATTTAATTATGCCTGATCAAATTAATAAGGGAGGGAGGAACTAAAATTGCTTTCCTGGGAATGTTATAAAAGGTTTGCAGAATAAAAAGGAAACTTTGAAGTTAGACAGAATAGAGGAGGCTCTCATATCAGAAGTTGTTTAAGGCAGTTTATCACAAAAGATGAATCCTTCTACTTGTTTTTGAAGATACTGATATTGATAAAGGATATTAATAAGAAATTAATGTTTAAAAGGAATGCATCATTGCAAAATCATTCTGAAATAACTTTAACAATAATATTGCGACAATGAGAATGTTTAAGGGCTTGGTAAGATGTTGAGTGTATCAGCTATGGTTAGCTTTGTATGAATGTTTAAAGATGTGTGGATACATTTTGATTGCATTACAAAATTACTTTTGTTATCCAGTCATCAAACATTTTCTTCCTGAAAATATAGACACATTTCTTCCATTTTTTTTTGTTTTATATATTACCTAACTTGCCAGTATTCTATAGGTGCTGAGTTTCTGTAAAATTTTAAATTTTAATCTGTAAAGTTCGTGTGGCACAGTATGCCAACAGATTAAAAAAAAAAATAAAAAAAAAACCAGTTTTTTAAGAACATAGAAAATGCCATTTGAGCATAACAGCAGATACATGTTCACCAAAAGCTTTAGAGATCTAGTTTTTGCAAACTTTAAATACTTAAAGTAAAAGAAGATTTAGATCTATTTTAGTTAATATAAATTGAAATTAAATCACAGAATGATTATGCTATTCTTCCTGTTACTAATTTTAAGTGACAAATTGTGTAGAAAAAGGTGTAAGTATAATAGACTGGTGTATTCTTAAATTTGTCAAATAAGCATACTTTGCAATCAAACTTCCTGCAAGGTCTTTTTTGAAAGCTCAAATACATATTGATGCATTTGGAACCATTTTACTTAAGTAAAATACTACTGCTAGCACTAAATTTGGACGGAATCACGACTTCACAGATGCTCCTTAAGGAAATATTTGGTGGTACTTAAAGTCTGACAGCAAAAAGAGAGAACTACAAAGCTTACGAGAGAGCTGGTGTTCTCCTTAATCACAGACATTTGATGTTCTGTTCAATCATGGGCATTCACAGGTCATGTTCATGGTTTCTGAGCTGTGCCGCAGCATTGCTCAGGATACTGCCCATACTGGCAATTATTGGGTGCCATCAATGCTTTTAACATCAGTTTATCGAGCAACTTTGAGAAAACTATACACATATGTGGTGCGGAGGAGTTTAGTGTGCTGGAAAACTGCTTCCACTGAGGAGTGGAAGAAGGAAAAGAGAAATAAGTTGGGAAGTATTTTTGAGTTCCCTAACATGCAATGAGGGGAACAGGTTGACATTTACTTTAGGGCCTACAATTTAATTTAAGGCACAGTTGATAACAGTACACATGACTCCAAATTGAGCAGTTTGGTATCATATTGAATATACTTTCAATTCTTATTGAATATACATTTTGTCTGCAATTGACTGCAGAGCTACACTATACAGAGCTGGAAAATCTAGCAGGCAGATATTTTGGATAAGACTTTCGTTACATATCTGTACTTTTCAATACTTATCTAAAATGCCAATATGTATCTAAATCCTCCATATACCATTAATTTTTAAATTATTCAGATGCCAATTTCTTTATTTTTTTTCCTGAGAAAGACTTTTATTTGTGAGAGCAGCTGTAACACTGTATTGATAATTGCAAGTCACATAGTATATAGGAATAGTGCATGCAACAACACAATATAGAAAACAAGGCAAAGTTGCAGTTCTTATGTTTCTTTTTACTAAAATTAGTTACTGAGCAGAATCAGTTTTCTGCTAACTGACTAGTGAAAGCAAAACACATCCTGCTCATGTGCTGACATATATCTTTCTGCAAAATATTGAGCACTAGATTTAAAAAGGCCAGAGGCAAATTTGGTGGTTTATGGCTTTGAAGGGATGAGGTCCATAGCTATCCTAGAAAATTAAGAAGAACATAGTTTGTTGGTCCTGAGGACAGAGAACATGGAAATTATTTAATCCATACAACAATAATCCCTGCCTCTGATAAATAGATTTGTTCTGCTGAAAGAGATAGGAGCAATCATTTTAGCAACAGTGTATTCTTGTGCTTAGTTTTAGGAATACCTGAGGTTTTAACAGGAAGGTACTGCTTGATCTGGACCAAATCTATGCTAACTGCTGAATAGTTTGGTCTTGTGCCCTGGCCAGCTCAGCATTTTAAGTATAGAGCTGACTGATTTTCCTTACACACTAACACTGTCCAGTGAAAGAAACAGGAAGAACTTCTATGAAGCCACCACCTTGAAATCTCTCATCCCAACATCCATCATTCTCTTTGCAATTAAAAAGAAAATCTACCAATTAAACATTCTCCCTAGTAAAAAAAAAAATAAAATACAAAAAACAAAACCAAAAGCAAACAAACAAAAACAACAACAAAAAAACCCTCCAACCAAACAAAAAAACCCACTGCTTGGCCAATGATTGTTTTCCTAAGTAGACATGTCTCTGTCATGATCAGAGGATCAGTATGGGTTTTTTTCAGTTCATATATTCATCCAATCAAATATTATGCTTCTACAATATTTATACCATAATGATAACATTTAAATTTTTGTTTTCTCTTTTCTAAGATGCTAATTGATCTTTTCTGACATTGGAAAAAGACCAATTGCAACTGTTAATATTTCAAGGTATGTTTTGGTTTTATGGGTTTTTTTGCTGAAGTTCTCTATGAAAATTCTAATATTAAGCAAGGGTTGTATTGATCTGCTGGTAGATTGAACAATGGATGAAGTCCACATTGGTTCTCTTACTTTTCCCAGGACAGCAGTGTTGAGTTGTGAAGCAGGATCATTTGCTGTCAGTGAATATGTACTTTATCAGATCATAGATAATTACTGCTACCTAAAATAGCTCTCATGTTTTTAAGACCCATTTCACTCTTCACTTGTCAGAAGTCTGATTAATAAACATAGGCACTCCTTTATTCCTGGCAGCTTTACAGCTTAGTGTCAAATGCATGTCTCATTTAGTTTTAGTTGTTTAGTTTCATATGCCTAATTAAACTACTATAATGGAAACACAAAAATTTTGGAAAGAGTTGCCCCCAAAGTCTTCTGAAATCTGCAGCTGTTTCAATATTTCATTATTTCTGTAATATTTCTGAGATATTTTAATAATAAATAAATAAATGGCTATTTTTCAAGCAGTAAGAAGGAGTTGGTGAAAAATTTCTTTGTATGTGGCTGCATATTCCTAATTTGTCGTATGCCTTTAAAATCATTCTTTCATAAGTTTAAGAATCTTAAGAAGTGTAATTATATAATGGTACTGACCATTACATTGTTAATGTTTCTTCTTGTTTGTCAGAAGAAATTGTGTTCTTTTAAAATGCATTGGCACTAAGCTTCATACTGTGCTAGAGAACTTTGCAAGTAACCTGTGTACTAAAATGTTGTTAAAACACTGTGTTGGAGATAGGTGACATAAATATTGTTTTTAGGAAAAGAAAAAGAGACACTGTCTCTTCAGGATACAGACAGATATATTGGCTTCTTTGTGCCACTGATATTCACTGTGTCATTGATATTCATTGTGCCATTTGGGGCATTTCTTGAGAAATGGCCTGGTAAAAGAAGCACTCCAAAGAACGGAAGGAAAACTGTACTGTGTCACATGTAAAATCAGATTAACTGGCACATGGATTTAGGGAATCTTTCATATACACGAATAATGAGTTTTATTTACAGAGTTTAAATGTAGGAAAGCAATCCCAAAGAAGAAAGCATCTAGCTGTTTGAAACTTTTTCTTTCCTTATTTACCTCCTATTAGGAATAACTTCCTCATATACCAAACATACCTTTATTTACATATTTTTAAACTTTTTCTTTCTCCCAAGAAGATCTCTTTTGTTAAAGCTTAATTTTAAACTGATGAGATCAATTTGGAATGAATACCACACTGGTGTATTTTCTGTATGTGTTGTCAAAGATTAGCATAGATTGGGCTGCAATTGACAGGGCCTGAGGGTAGTCACAAGTTTCACTGCCTCTGCTCAGCCCCTTTGTAGCTCTTCTCACTCTGGTGTAGTACTGCAGGGCACATATAGTATTCCCATGACAGCTGCCCTGGGACAATTTTATAGAATTTTGGAAGCTTTGTGTGTGGATGTGTCATGCCATGAATGTGTCATGCAATGAATGTGCAGCCAATAAAGAAAAACGTGGTTCATTTACAGATTCAAAGCAAGAAAATCCCTTCCACTCAAACTAAACTTAGGAGGACACCCCCTATTTCTGGGATCCATCAAAGGCATATTGCCTTTCCCCCCCAATTTCTAAAAGCCTTCACACTTTTTTAGAGTAACTGGGAACCTAAAGTTTGGATAGAATGGATCCATGGTAAAGCTGCACAACAGTTTAATAGTAAAAAGATGCAGACACTAAATAGTGTAGGATAACATGACAGGAGAAACAGTTAAATTGGTACAAGATATGATATATCAGATAGATATGAATTCCTGTGTTCAGATACCTGAAATTCAGAAGTGAATGTGGTGACTCATCTCATGTCCTTGTGCCCATAGCATTTCCTTTGTATATCTTCTGTGGACCCCCAAAAGTTTTTGGAAACCTAATTATTTATACTGAATCAGATCATATATACTTAAAATCATGGAAAGTTTTCTAAATCTACATGAAACAGAGGACAATTTTAGTTATGACAGATGCAGCATGCAGTATTGATGCTCCAGTTAAGCTTCAAATCCATTCAGAAAATAAAAGCTCTTTCTCAGGTATTTGTGCACAAGAGGTAGTTAATTGAAGAATTGCTGGAAATCTTATGTTTCACAAGTTTTAAAAACTGTCACATCTCAAAAGGATTTTTAATAATAGAAGATGGATTAGAATTGGCCCTAAAGTTTACAGAAAAAAAACACTGAATGTGAAGAACCAGTTGACTATGCATATGTATTTTTGCTGCTAGGAAAAAAACCCCAAAAACCAGAACACTAAATCTAAACAAATACTTCAGATAATCCTGAATAAATAAATGGTTTGAAATATGCAAAAATTCTTTACTTTTTGAACATAAATAGTCTATTGATGAATCTACCCTCTGGAAGTTGTGTTTAAATAGCCTATTCTTAGCAAGTATTAATGAATATGCCTAGACAATGAAGTGTGAACTCATAAATGTGAGCAATTGTACTTAAAGTAATTTCTTATTCTCCTAAGCCATGTTCATGCTTTGAGCACTGTTAGATGATGTTACTATTCACAATAAAATACTGAATATCACTTCACTACTCTTCCTGCCCTAAGAGTTACTTGCTCCAAAGATCAAACATCAAATTCTAATGACATAATTAACAGCAAACGTGGATGTTAAGGTATTCAGGCTGAAGAAGTATATCAAATAAGAAAGTAAATTTCAGAGTCAGCAGGACCAATATCTGACCATTACTTTCTTTTAATTGGAACTATGAGAATTTCAGGTTAAGAACTCCAAAGTGTACCATAGCTCAAAATGGAACAGATTCAAAAGTCCTACACAATATTGGTTTTAACTGCATGGTCTAATACCACCTTTAATCCTGCTGAAAATTCTGATGCATAGATCATGAAATATTGCTGTATGCACCCTTTCTGATGATATTGCACTATGCTGTGTGTCTGGAGAGTACTGGACTGCATCTCCACAGCATCAAGAATTTCCATAATCGTGTTTTTAAACATTCTTTTGCTCCCACAACATTTTACAGAGGAAAATCTTAGTTATCTTAGATGCCTTCCAATATTTGTTTCCATCAAAGCAGCCCAAAAAACATTGTTCTCCCTCTCAGGTAACTGGCTCTAACATTTGAATAGTCCACATGCACACATTGACCTGTGAGCTGTCTATGCTGCCATTATAGTCTGTGGGGATCTGGAATTTTTTTTTACTTGCCACTTATGTGTATTTAGTATGCAATGAGATCTTTAGCAGTCCTTAGCAGGTAAGATCTCCTTAACAAAGTATCTATGTGGAGTTAGCAGAAAAAACAAAAGACCTGCATGGGAAACCTCTGTCATCCTGTACTGGCACTTGAGGTCTAACATGACTCGAAAAAGCTTTTCAAAGGACTTATGCACCTATTTTGAAAAAATGAATCAAATCTATATCAAAGTGGAATTGAGGAAGTCTAAGGAATTAGTTCAGCCTTTAAGGGACTTGTAAATTTTGTCAGCTGAGCAGCTTTTTAGCCTGCATAGGCTTAGTTCATTTGCCCCAAATATAGGCTCCTGTAGCCAATTATGATATGCTGGGATATCCAAGATATACCCACAAAAGTGACAGATGGGATATAAAGCAGACCTATCTCACCCTGAGTGGCAGCTGGAGTATTTAGAAAATGGCATGAGATGAACACATTTAAGCAAATTGTTTGAGTCTCAGTCAGTGTATTGACCATGAATTTTATCAGTTTACTTAAATGCAGATACCTACTGCAAATTTGCTTGCCCTAGAATATGCAAGCCATCTTGCTGGTATGGTAGTTAGACCACAATGCTTTCAGAAGGTCTTTATAGCTCTGAAATTGTAGGACAGAAAAAAAAAAAAAAAAACAAAAACAAAACCCCAACAGCAAAAACGGTACTAATAGTCTGTGTGTAGGCAGCTGACCTAAATCCTGCATAATGTGGGTGAATCTGAATTCCACCTCCATGTACAATGATGAGGTATACAGGGAAGACTAGAAGGAGAATGGCACAAGTGAATACTTCATTGATGAGGTTTTTTGTTAATATATATGCAATTATGTACTGTGAGCCTTATGCAACAAGAATAAACTGTGCTTCATGTTTTGCAATATAAGGCAAGAAGCATAGAAAGGTAAAATAATGCTTATCAACATACCTATTTGAAAGTCTACAAAATAGCACTATTTAAACAACCTCCTTTTTTTTTTTCTTTTTTGCATACTACTTCACAACAATAGCAAATAATTTTTTCACTTGATTTACTATGCAAGAAAATGGTAAAGCCTCCAAGACTTTTCTAAAATGATACCACTAACAGTGATACCAGGTGTGGTTTACAAGACCATAAATTTTCCATCTGCTACATATACAAGTGTCTCTGCCTTCACATTTCTGCTAAAGATGATCCCAAACTCACTTCTTAGAACACTAAAATGATGGCTTGGATGCATTCAAAGAGGAAAAAAAAAAGTGTTCTTTACAGAGAAATGTTGTTGAAACTTAATAACTTGAATTTTTGTGCCTTCAGGTGGTCACTTCTGAAAATCAGGGACCATGTAAAAGAAAGGTATAAAATTCTAGTTCTATATTTATATTCACCAATATTGTAATACTGCCACTTACAACTCACCTGTGATTCTCTGTAACAACTTTGCAATAAAATTAAATAAATAATTTTAAAAATCATTTTAATGTACACCCAGAACCATAGAATCATTCAAGTACTTAATTAAGCTGAAATTAAATTTAGTCACTTTAAAGCAACATTCTGGAGAACTTGTCCCAGTCCTATCACTTAATCCAATGTTTCTTGCCTCATCTCTCTTTTTACCTGTGTAGTGCTTATTGATTTCAGTTGTGCTTTTACTTGATTCTAAAAATTTTACACACATAAATTTTCTCATATATGTGGAACAATGATTTTGTATCTATAACTTGAATATCCCACCATTTTCTGGTTTTGTCTATTTTCTTCTTGAAAGTGTATCTTGAGATTTATTGTCATCAGATGTCATCAGATTTGGAAATAATCTAGATTGTAACTGGAAGTTATGATTCAAAAATGTGATAATGAAAAAAATTATAAATCAGAATTTTCATTTCTATTCTGGCTATCTGGTTGGAATTCTTACCATCATTTCTCACTACCTAATCATATATTCTTATTTGGAAATGTTCATAATCCATGTTTATCAAGCTCATTGTTTTCTTATAGCTGCTGCCTTCAAGTTTACTAGCAGTAGAATAGTATCTTAATCCCTTGGTTTGAAATTATAATCAAATAGTTTTGATATGTTAATGTATTTTTAATTTTAAAAAAAGACCGTAAGAATTTTAACCTGGAAAAAAAAAAAGGATCATATTTTTAAGGTATTGTGCTTAAATAATTCATCAAAAATAAAATGGAGGTGATGGGTGACATAAAAAAGAACCATGACGGTTCATTAGTCTTGATGGTATATCACACAATGAAAGAATGACAAGATATTCAATAATTCTGAAAGAAAAGATAAACATAAGATCTATGTTTTGAAGCAGGTGTGTTTAGACAGAATTGAACAGCAAAAGGAAGCATAGCTTAGCTTGTTGCTTTATATATATATATATACATGTGTGTGTGTATCTGACATGTTTCTAAATTAACATCTTTGAGGCTGTTTGAAAGTGGTACACTAAAGAAGTATGCAGAGGTAGGTTTTAATTTACTTGACTCTTCAACGAATTGAGTGAAGCTCAAAGTTAAGAGAAAATGGAAGTCAGAGAAAACTCTGCTTCAGAGGACAACTTTTCAGCACACAATTCCTATGTTTTCTAGAAAATATTGTGGTCTGCCAAACATAGTTTGCAGTGAATATTTTCACTGTTTAAGCTTGCGCTAAATAATTTTTGAGAAATCTGGATTTATTCTGTGTCTCAAATTTCTGACACTGCTATGTAGTTCAGAGAGCTGGCATAGTCTCTCTAGCCTCTGACTTACCTCTCAGTCCCAGCCCAGTATTTGCATTCTCACGCACTTCTGAGTTTTTTTTTTTCTTTTCCTCAAGCAGAACAACCAACTTTGTTCAAAATTTGTGCAGGATCCAAATACATTCTGGTTTACTTTGTTTTGGCTTGTTCTGCTAGATGCCTATTCAGCTAAAGGGAATTTGTGCTTCTGCCCACAAGCTGTTGCTTTTTCCTATGTTAATCCTGTCATTTTGCCTGTAGAACATTATGCCATAACTCGGTGTGTAAAGTCTCAGTTACCATTAAAGGCGACTGCTCCCCAGTAATCAAACTTGAGAATTTAATTGTTTTTTTGATTGCCTAAAATCTGAGGAATCTCATCAATTGAAGACCAGCTACTACAAGACACTCACACAAGGTCTAGTTTGCATATAAACAAAATATGCATGTGTAAACACCACATGTAATTTTAGCATGAATTGGAATACAGATACCTGTGAGAAATAATGCCATAATTTAAAGACAGAAAAATAGATTGATTTTTATCATCAGAATCGTTTTTATAAACTAATCTGAAATTCCTGAGCAGAAATTCAGATAGAAAGACAATTCTGTCTCCTAGAATACTGGAAGAAATAACAGTAAACAGACGTAGTAAAACAGTCCAGAAGATGATACTGTCAAGCTTTATAGTTCTTCTGCTTGTCAGAGATTTTTCACAAATCCTTTAGCTTTGAACCTTTGCATGTTTCTTCTGTATCTCCTAAATAGTTTAATATAATACAGAAATTTTAAAACTGTCCTTTTTTATATTACCCATCTATGGGACAACCTGTCTGAAAGTGAAATGAATATGCTTAGGAGTATTGTGCATTCATGGTAGCATATAACGACTACAATTATTAGTATGTCCTTTAGTATGCTGGAAAATTAGTGAGATGTTTCACAGTCCTCTAAACTTTGTACAGAAGAATATACAGAGCTTATTAAGAGTGATGCTTTGTTTTAATTTAATTTCAGTGGATAATTCTATTCCCATTTATAAATAGTAAATAAAACTGGCTGTGATTGTAATTGAAAAATAAGTGCTGCAATATCTACAATTTCAACACATGGATGATGCCCTACAAAAATAACAATTTATTTTTGAACTCCTGTTTAACACTAGACATTGTGACAAGATTTGTCCAATAGTGTATAACTTTTCTTTTTGTTATCAAAGAAAATGTCATGTTTTGCTTTCAATTTCAGAGTAACAATCTTATATCTGAGTTCAGGGACTGCATTTTCAAACCATCATATTTTAGTGTGAACTAAATATGTGTGAACTGACAAGCTGATATATTAAAAATATGAAAAAGTCTATCAACAAAAAGTGTATCCGAAGGACCTTTTAAAGTAACCCTAAACTGATTGTAAGCTTATGATATTGGAACTGCTCACACCTATCTCCTAAAAGATGTCTGTAGATTTCACATATATTTCATAACAGCCTAAGTAATGCAGGCTAACCCAATTTTTGCTGTATCACACTTGTCAAGGCACCCAGGTGATCTATGCAATCATATGGATTTATGATCCAAGAAAGTAGAAATTCTGTGAGGGGATCATAATAGAGAGAAACACTGAAAGAAATACCAGTTCCACACAGAAAGTAAGAATCGGTTTCTGATAAGTACTTTCAGTTCAGATATGTTCATACTTTCAGAACCATTTCTTTTATAGTGAGTGTCTTCTTAAACTTCTTAAAATAGTTATAAAATAGATGTTCTTTTCCCATTAAACAATAAGATCAACCTAATGGGAGAATAGAGCTCATTTTTACTCCTGGGATTTTACTTACTTAAGGAGATTGTTGCAGTTTGCTTCAGTCACCATCCAGTGCAAATCCTCTGGCTAAGTGCCAGATCAAAGAACTACAGTACTGTTCAAAGTGCTGTAAGCTACAATCTGATTTCCAGAGGCATGAAAGAAAATGGAAGGGAAAAGCAAAGAAGTAAAAGACAGACAGATTGCTTAAGGTTATAGTATAGTGGCAAAACCCACTGATATACAGAAAAAAGCAAAACAACAAAGGCACACTATAACTCTCTGGTAGTATTTCTATTTTCATTCCAGTAGGGAAAATATAAAAAATAAAAATAAAAAATTGATCCAAGTACATGATATAAGCACAATATTGGCAATGGACAGAAAAGATCAGGAAGTATCTGGAAGATTGGACTTCTTGGTAAAAATATATTCTCTAAATCTGAAAACCCATGGCTATGAATTTCAGAGAACTCAGGAAAAAGTCCTGGCAAGTGATGGCTGTAACAACCCAGTTGCACAGTGGTTTTGAGTCAGTAATAAAAAAGCTTGTCTTGCTACTGTGGGTATTTTAAGACAGCAAATTACATTTTCACATCAAGTTCCAGTCTGAAGTTAAAATATTTAGCTTACAAAATTTCTATTGGTACATTTCCAGAAGGAAAATGCAGTGCTTTGCAGGTATGGTGGGTAGAACTGTCCTCTAATGCTCAGCATCTATTTTAAATCTATTTTAAAGGTGATTATTTTATTCTAGGCTCTTCAGCTTCTTCAGTGTTACATGGCTGGAGAATTTCATCCTGCAGGATTGCTTTTCCTCTTTAATTGTAAAAAGGAAAATAATAGGTCTAAATGTATGGTTACATGATTCAGTTCAAACAAGTTTTATTTTATTGGTTTTAATACTTGAGGTACAAAATCTTGTGGAATGAAAGGGAATATCCTTGTGCTAGAAGTCTGGCAGAAAGGTGCTCCTGTCTAAGAGAGGTGACCCCATGATGATGATGATGGTGGCTGTACCAATGGCAGCCTTTCTCGCCCCAAAATTTTTCAAATTCTTTCACCTAGAAGAATGTATTGAGAAACTCTGGGCTCTAGAACAGTGAGCCAGCTGACATCTTGTGGCTTTTCATAGCCTGATAAAAGCTTCTCTCCCTCTGCAGTATTACCCTCTTGCTTTAGCCATAGCAGCAACTCGAAGTCTAACCATATTTACTCTGGATGCTAGTGTGGAATCTCATAGGGAAACTGTTACCTCTACTATCACTTGCTGGAGTGTTGGGGGTGTAACATTCTCCAAATCCTGGTATACAATAAAAAATGTGCAGTTTAAAAGAAATGAAGCACATGGGAATAAAGTATGTATTCAGACAAAAGAAGAAAAGTATTTTCTAGCTTGCAGGTATATTGAAACTTAATAATTCCAAGCAAAATAGAAAATTAAGAACTACAAGAGAAGTAGGAACTACAAGCAAAACTGATGTATAATTGAGTTGAGTCCCACTGGGAGACATTCACCTCAGAATTCGTACTTGAACAGATCTAATTCTTGCTTCAAAATTATGTCAATGCTGTTTATACTACTAAATTTGAGAAAGAAAAAGATGAAAAAGAAAAAATAGAAAGAGAAAAAATAAAAAAGGAGAAAAGTAAAGGAAACAAAAGAGAAAAAAGAAAAGAAAAGAAAAGAAAAGAAAAGAAAAGAAAAGAAAAGAAAAGAAAAGAAAAGAAAAGAAAAGAAAAGAAAAGAAAAGAAAAGAAAAGAAAAGAAAAGAAAAGAAAAGAAAAGAAAAGAAAAGAAAGAAAAGAAAAGAGAAAGCTGAATTTCTGTGTATAGTTTTAGACTCATTTGAGAAGAGAAAACAAACCAGTTACTTTGCTGAGAAGATTCAGTCTCTAGATTAATTTAGAAAGATTTCTTTGGGTTTTGACTTTTGCTTTTTTTCCTATGCAGAGACACAGATTGCAGTTAATTTTGCTACAAGTCCAAAAATCTTCAAACAGCAAAATGGAAAAACGTGAAGTTGTGTAAAAACTGAAACTCATGAAACTTGTTTATTGATACTTCTCTACTTACAACACATTTCTGAGATGCCAGCATTATTTTCTGTTCATAGTGATATATGTTTCAGGATGAATAACGACACTATAATCCTGTATTAGACAGTTCATCGCAGTTATTTCCATTTACTTAAATTATGTAAAAAAAAGGATGGTGTACAAGGACTACAGAAGACCTCCTGCCATTGGCCATAAGAAAAAAATTGGAAGAAGCTGCGACACTGGAAGAATATTTGGCAATACCGTTAAATAAAAGAGGATCAAAGAATGGTGTCTCTGAGTAAAAGTAGCATCCCCAGTGTCACCTCTCTTTACTGTGTTATTCTCTGTAGCTGTGTTATTCTAGAAAAAATAAAACCAAAGAAAACCAATAAAAACTAACCCCAGACAATCAAAAACATTCAGGGAAGACATCAGTGATTTTACTGACTATAGTTGGAAATGTTTTGTCAGCAGGGAACTTCAGGTATGTGTTCTGTGAAGAGAGGCTGGGACTGCCTTGCATGTTGTAGATCATGGCTAAGCCCATAAGCCCAGGTGGTGGCTTCTCAGTGATAACATATTCAAGAAAGCCAGGAGTGAAAAGTGAGAAACAGCCCTGCAGGCAGCAAGGCTTCACAAGAAGGTGGTTGGGGAGAGAGGGAGGGAGCAGGTGCTCCAGACATCAAGGCAGTGATTCCCTTGCAGCCCATGAAGAACCAGCGGAAGCAGATATCCCATTGTAGGGGATATCTCATGGATGATCACACACTGCAGCAGACGAACAGGCCTCTAAAAAAGCTGCAGCCTGTAGGATAGACCTATGCTGGAGGAGAGCAAAAGTGTTAAGAGCAAGAAAAGCAGAGAAAACCTGTTACCCACAACCCCTAACTCCCCGTCTTTTCTGTGCCACTCAGAAGCGGGAGGTAGAAGATTCAGTAATAAAAGAGTGAATCTGAACCTGGGGAAGAATTTGTGTGTGGAAGAAGGTGATTTATATTTCTTTTGGTTTTTTTTCACCATTCTACTCTGTTTCAAATTAATAATAAATGAAATTAATATTCATTGAATTGAGTTCTGTTAGAGCAACTGGCAAATCATGTCCCTTTCTTTATCTCAACCCATCAGCTTTTTCAGCTTATTTCTTCCCCTTGTAATGTTGTGGAGCAGAGAAGAAAAGAGCAGCTGAGTAAGGGTCAGGCAGGTGACCAAGATCACTCCACCATGATGATGAAACAGGGTCTCTGATCAGTAGCCCAGTCTGAAAATTTGCACATTACTCTTCTCTTGTTTAAAAGTAGTGGTGTACACAAAGATAGAAGCTATAAGAAAAAGCGTTAATCACTTTCTCAAGGTCTGAAGAGAAAATTCTTTCAGTGCAATGTCAGACCCAAACTGATGAATAAAAAAAGTATTTTTAGGAAGCTCCAGTTTGTACTCTGTTAAGTCATGAACATCTACTTTTGTAGATTCAGAAAATGTTATGGTCATTCAGCCTAACCTCTTGTGTGACATGGGCAATAGTATCTTATTCAGCAATTTCTGCAATTAGTCATTAGCCTAGAAATCCTGTCTTTACTTTTTCTGATTTAGATCTACTACTGACTATTGTGTTTACAGGCTAGCCATTATTTTAATTAAAAATAAATATTAGCTGGTGAGATTTGAAAATTTTTGAAATCGTTCCTTTAAATCTCATGTGTGACTGTGTCTTTTATTATTCTTTGGTGATTAGTTCCTAGATGTCATGGAGGTAGCTGCCTATATGTTGCTTGTAGCCCTGCTCTTTCTTGTAGTCTCTTGTTAATGTGGCAAGAAAAAAATAGCAATTTTGTTACCTCATTCCCACCAATCCAGATATCAGCGCCTGATTTAACCTTCCATTAAAAATGCCAGCCTGTAAAAATACAAGCACTTTTTACATTACTGTGGAACTTGAAATACCAGAGTCACATTTAGCTGCTCTAACTCATTATTTTAAAAGAGTATATTGTGCAGTACAGTGAGGTGAGAGATGGTAACATTTTCTGATAGATCAAATATATACCATAAATCTGTAAAGGCTAAGGAGTTCAGCTCCCCTGCTTTTGACAGGAGATCTGCCAAAAAGTTACTGAATACACATAATTTCTGATACTATTAAAATAAGCTGTCCCCAACTGCAGGCTGAATAAGTCTTCATTTAATAAAAACAAGTACCTCAGTTAGCATACTATTTTAGAATTTCTTATTGCAGCATAGAGTGTATTTCTTCTTTGTGTTAAGAACTTCTAGTGCATAGATCAGAGGAATAAAAAAATAAGCAAATTAAAAACACAATTCCCATGCTATCTTTGTAGTAGAATTTGAGCAGCCCTGAAAGATACCCTGCACACGTGCATACACCCACAGAGAAGGCTGTGGGTGGTAAATTCATTGACAAGCAGTTAAAAATAAAAGGCAAAGCCCACTTGGTTAATTGCTCATGTTGCTTGCTTTCACAGTTGGCATTTTCTCAAATCAAAATGAAGTGCTCTGTTCCAACATAGACTTTTAAGACAACAGAAATGTTGAGCTGTTTACAAACCAAGTAAACCATTTCCTGAAATTTTACAACTAGTATATCTTTAACTTTCACATGTAACATGTGTAAGAATCAGGAGAACAATAACAACAACCATCAGTTTTAAAATTTTAGGTGGATGCATAAATATAAACTAAGTGGTTTGTTATCAGTGTCTCAATACAATGACACCTACATGGAAATCAGGTAATTTGAAGTTGGTATGTGATACAGTAGGATGAAAAACCTAAATTTTTTTCACTGCTTTCCAGAGAGCATTATACAGATATTTGACTCAGCTGATTAGAGCACTGTGCTAATAGTCTCAAGGTTACGGGTTTGATCCCTCCAAGAGCCATTTATTTAAGAGCTGGACGTGGTGGCTCATGTGGGTCCCTTCCAACTCAGAATATTCTGCAATTCCTTGAGTAGCCAAGAGTATCTCACACATACTATGATGAGAGCAGCTGTAGTTCTTACGAGGCCCAACTGGTGAGTGGACCAAAACTATTCCCTCAATTAACACTGTTTTCTCAATTGATTGATCTGATTAGCGAGTAAGAGCAGCCCTCTTTTGGTATGCAGCTGGTGAATGATATACACCAAGTACTTCATTTCTCCACTGACTATAATTGAATCTTTGAATGACGCAGTCAGATTTCTTCATCTGCATTGTTGATTTCAACAGCTGGATAAGATGAATCTCCATGCCATACTTATCCACAAATTCTTGGAAGGCATTAATAACAATTTAACTGCACAGAAGATGTAGAAAACATCTTGAGGATGTGATTCTAATAAACTGATTTTATTCCATTTAATTGAGAACTGGTTGGGAATATGGATGTGGAACCTACCTAGAAAGACTAAGTATGAAATGGCTACATTTATAATCTTCAAAATTGGATAGTGGAAATACTGCAGAACCAAAACAGGAATGCAAATTTCAAGGGAAATAAGAATTTGTATGAAAAGATTTGCCAGAAACGGTGAGCCTTGTGAAGGAAAATATGAATTGTTATGAGTGATAAACCTGTTTAAGCTGCATGTTTTCATGATAAACCTGGCTAAACTGCATGATTTTGAGCAAAAGAAGAAAGTATTCAGAAAATGGAAACTGTTTAGCTGAAAAGAAGACAAAAATATGTTAATAGTGACTACAGCTACTTAATGGAATACCTTATCTTTTGGAGTCCCTTCTAAACTTATGATTTATGAAGTACAATGACCTTTTGCAAAGTGTCAGCTTACATTTATATGAATACCATAGTTAGCTTAAATGATTTTTTGTTCCCCAATTCCTTTTGTCATCCAGGCTGTTCTTTTAACTTACCCTCTAACCTCTAGGCATGTTGAGATGCAGTTTAATCAATCAAAAATATCCTGAGGACCAAACTGAAACTGGTTTCCATTAGTTGGGTTATTTTTGTTTCATCTTCCTCTCAGTTTTTACTGATTTACTGCAATATATTAAACTGGAATAAATAGAAGTTAAGATTAGTTGGTACAAACAGATGTTGAAAATTCTTATGAAATTCATACTGTGTACTGAAATGAACATTTCCTCCCCCTCCCCCCCGCCCCCAGCTACTTATTTTTAATTATATATTTAAATATTAGGGGCATATTTTCCACCTGATAATTCATTCAGCAGATTGCACCATAACTTCTGGTTTCTAATTAGCTGTATGACTTTTTTGCTATGTAGATAAAATACAGAATGAAAAATCATCTGTGGCTGTGGCTCCCAGTCTTGAGATAATCATTTTCTTTCCATTTATTTCCTCTTTCTTTTTATTTGAATCTTATGGTAGAAGTGTCCAGCTACATAAATGTGCAAGACCTGATGGCAGACAAATAATAACACCAGCGCCTGTGCAGAATTACAGCTTATAAGAAACTCAAAAACAGCTGGAACAGTAAGCAGCAGCCAAAGTCTGGAGTGTCACTGAGCACACAGAAGTGAGGACAGTTGGGTTGGTGAGGTAAGCAAACATGTTCATAGGCCTCCAAACAATTCAGAACTGTGAGGACTGTATAATAATGAATGGTAAACACTTATTTTCAGGCATGCATTACCTACTTGCCAGAGTGTTTAGAATTGATAAAATAGATTTATTTGTGGTATTTTTTTAAAGACTCCTGTCTATCATGTTTTATTCATGTTGTCACATTTTTAACTGTTTCTTGTTGAATAAAAAAAAAAAGAAAGTTTGTTTTCCCTGATTCTATTATTCTACAAGGAAAGTAACACACTACATTATTATGTAGTGTGTAACAGTAACACACTAATTATTTCTTCATTAATGGAAGAATATAGAATATATTTAATTAAATATATTTCTGGACCAGAAATACCTGTCAAGGATATCCCTCTTTTCAATAATGACAAAAACCAGCATTACATCTGTACTCTGTTTGACTCAAATGGATCTGGAATGGTGAAAGCACAGCTGAGACAGCACAGGAGATTGAACTCAATTATGTGGACAGGAAGTTCAGGTGGATGTTTCAACACGGTGTCTTAGACTGATAGTGTTGAATACTGATGCTAGAATTCTATGCATTTCATTTTCTAACAGAAGTATTGTGTTGGTGTGTTTCTGTTTTTGTTTTTGTGGGAATTTTTGTTTGTTTGTTTGATTTGTTTTTTGTTGTTTTTAAAGTTTCTAGGAAGATGAAATTGTAGTTGTCTAATCAGCGCTAGTTTCTGGTGCATTTGTGTATTAATTTTCAAGTCTTGATTTTTTTGCTTTTCCTTTAGAGGCCCTTTGAAACTTTTATTGAATACATACACTCCTATTTGAGTTCCAGAAGTGTTTTCAATCATTCTAAGTACTTCATATATATCTGTCAACTCATGAGCTCATGATTGCAAAGTATCTTTTGCTACAGGTGTTGAAGTCAGTAATAGAACTTTATTGAAATGATTACTCATACCAAAAAAAAAAACAAAACAAACCAAACCAAACCAAAACAAAAAAAAAACAAAAACAAAAACCAAACCTGAAATGCAACTATCCACAGAATCAGTAGATTTCTTTTTCCCTTGTATTTCTTCTCTGCCTTTACAATTGTTTGGCCTCTGGTCCTAGTGTAGTTTCATTGCCTACACATTTGATAGCTATGAAATATTTATTGCCAGAGAAGAAAAGGAAAAAAAAAAAACCAACAAACACATTCTGTCCTAATTTATGTTCTGGTACTGTCACTAAATCTTACAAAAGAAGCATCTTACAATCTGTAGAGGAAAAACATCTAAGTTAACCTTTAAATACTTTAAATAGTTGCTGCCTTCTGTTTAAGTGAAACATACTGAAGGAAACTTCCTTACAAACTGTTCCTGAAAGTTGCAGAGGATAATGTGTCCCTTTAAAAGCCAAAATAAACATGTACAATAACTGAAAATACTCTATTCTTGAAAATATTATCAAATCCTATGCACAGATGGATTGAGAGTTTAATTACAGCAACCTTTGAGTGTCATAGACATCACTGTTCTCTCAGAGCTGGATAAACAGCAACAAAAATATCCACCAGTATCTAGTTTGACAGATAAATATGTTATGATTGCAACAAGATGTTATTTCATTTATGTCACCCAAACATCCAAAAAAAAATTTCAATACCCTTACTATTGGAAGGATGTCTATTTTTAGATATCCAGTGGTGTATTTCAAGTAAAGCAACAATAATTATCAATTTGCAAAGGCCTAATTAATATTTGAGTTTACTTAAAATGATGTTCTGAGTACTTGCTTTTTGGTGCATATATGGAAACACACACACCACTGAATTCTCCTTAGAGCATGCCCACTGCTGAGATGTTTCATCTCAACTAAAGAGCTTTCCTGTAGTAGCATTCCAGTAATAGTCTATGGTCATTTATACAGAATTGCAACACATTGCCATGTATTTTTCTAATATAGATCTAAATGTTTTGTAAAGATTGGAATGAATCTTACTATGGCAATCATGAATACAATGGAAATAATTCTCCCTTTATTTTTGGTGTTTTCTTTACCAAATAAAAAACAAAACCTCTCTATTTTGTGCTAAAATATGAAATTTGAAAACAAAACCAGAAGATAAATAAGCTAAACATATATTTTACATATAAAATATATTTTCAAAACCACAGGTAGTGAATAATAATTTATGCCAGCATCCCAGTGCCACAGTGGAACAAAACAACCACCATTGTGAAGAAAAGCACTCAATTAAGTAAATATCATTCTAGAGAGCTTATGGGATAGTAATGTACAATGTCACAGCACATGTTATTTTATTATCCTCAAAATAATATACAACACATACCATCTTGTACATAACAGTACATATTTGTAGGTTCTGCTTGTGTATATTTGGCTCCTACTTTATTCCAAGAGTCAGTGGGGATTTGCACTTCCCTTCAGCTTCTGCAATATCTTTCAGTAATTAGGAAATGTTTAAATGGGTGAATGCAGACAAGCTGAATTTATCCCACTAGTGCTTAGAAGTGGCTATGTGAGCCAGCTGTGGTGGGGAAGACAGTTACTTTGATGTTGCACTGTGCATGAGCTAGTATATCCTACTATACCGTATAACTTTGGATCAGAAATGTTTATGTGCCATCAATACTTTAATATCCCCATGGAATAATTTAGAATCAGGATGAAATGTTTGGTTTCTGAGGGAAATATGAGGACAGTTATGTTTTCTTCATGTTCGTAAAAAATTCAAAATACATTGGTTGATTTATGCTCTTCATGATAACATAAACTGAGCAGAAAGAAGACAAAGTTCACACTCTAGCTTCTACTTTAACACTTGGAAAATTCACTAATCTAGAAAACACACTGAAATTGTTTGCAAGTATGACAAAAGTGTGTCTGATTTTGTTGCTGAACAGAAGGGGGGCTGATTAAGTGTTTCATATTCAGCATGTAAGCTTGAAAAAGGACCATTCTACACTTCTCAGACATTTTATTTCTAAATGCAGATTTTTTTTTTAAATTCACAGTTTTGAGACTTTGGTATTTTAATTTTCCTATCCCATTTTAAAAGATCAGTGTGGAAGGACTTGACATAATTATTACGTCTCCCCTGTGTTTTATGGATAAGACTTATATAGCCAGGTGCTTCTTGTAACCACTTTTAATCATTCATTTCTAAAAAGGCAATTATAAATTCCCTATCCATGGTAAACATTTAACCTCTCATGTCAGGAGGGCCTATCTTGTTGTTCTAAAGAGATTTTAGCTGTGAAGTGAAGATGGATTGAATTAAGTGTTTCAGCTCCCTGGAAATTATATGAGCATCCTACCAATATCACTCTTATCAGAAAACTATTTCAACTCTTCTGCCTTAAATAGTATCAGTCCTGGATGTGTACAGGGAGGGGAAGAATTGCTTTAAAAAAAATTTCACTACCAACTGTCCCTCAAAAGGTACAAAGTGACATTGCTGTTGAATAGAAGGAGCTGACTCTTATCTGTGGTTAATAGCATCTTTTGCTAGCCCCCATTCAGCTGCCAGTTAGCACAAAGCCACGTCTGCACGACTTTTAAAAGGTCTGCATTAATACACCCAGACAATCAATGGTTTCTGCCCCTTCCACAAGGACATTGGTTTGTTACCACTGCTAGATGCTGTCAACAGAAAACGACACAGGAGTCACAAAAGGTAAAACGGTGTCAATTTAATCAGAGAATAGACAAAAGGCAAACAATGCTGTCCTGGAAAGGGGTATAGCAAGGAGACTCAGAGGTTGGCGTAAGCCACACTTGGCAGGTCCCAGTGAAACCAGATTGAAATTCAATGATACAAAATCCAGCAATGTGACACACAGGATGAGAGCTGTTGTTTCTATTCAATTAAAATCAGTGACTGCTGCTGGCGTAAAATAAATTTGACAAAATACCAAGAGAATCTGTATTGTAGGTCAAACTATTTTCCTTCTAAACTGAAAGAAAATAATAGTGGGAAATGAGTTAGTGCAATTGTTGTCTAAATTACACAAAATAATAATAAAAAAGTCATTCTGCAATTTCCTGTTCACTGTGAAGTTAAAAAAAAAAAGCTCTACTGATTGAGCTGATTCCACTATAAAACTAAGCAATTTAAAGTGTTAACGTATTTATGAAAATAGGCTGCAAGAATTTGAAGATTTTTCTGTTTGAACTTCACACTGTGTTTTGCACATAATTTCTCAAAAATTTGTTTATTTTTGAGGATTTATAGAAAAATAACATGATCTTCTGTCGGAACCCAGGACACCCCTCTGGGTGCCCTGGATGGCCCGAGCCCCTGGCAGGGGGCTCTGAGACCCTGGCATGCAGCCAAGGACACGTGGGGTTTTGATCTTAGCCCATGGAGCAAATTACCAACTCTGTATGAAGAATTACAAGCCATACAAGTTTAGGTAGCATAGTAGAGATAATCACGAGGTGAAGGGAAAAGTTTTTGAGTGCTGTACAGGGGGGTTTTAGACTCTGTACTGGGAGTTTGAGTTTTGTACATGGGGGTCAGGAGTTCTAAGATGGAGGGATTTGGGCATGCCCTGTCCTCCTTCTTTCTCCTTCCTAACCTTCATGTTCAGGGTGATGTAGGCACTCACAGATTGGTTTAGAGTAGATAGTCACTGTTCAATATGGGTAGTAGGTATTGGGGAAGAACTGTAAACATCTAATACATAATGTATGATATAAAAGATGGCACCAACCCCATGGGAAGTCAGTGTGCCTCTGGCTGACCTGCTGAGCGGACCTCGGCAGCTCAGGAAGAAAATCTTTTAGATAGCATTCAAGAAACAACCTTGAGACCTACAGCTGAAGACTATTGAGTCTTTCTTTGGAAGCGTGGGTTGGAGAAGAGACTTTTCCATCTTCCGGGATCCCCCCAATCAAGGGGTGATACTGGCAATCTCCCTTCTGATTTGTGAAAAAGTTGGTTTTAAACACAGTCCAGTTATGCATTTCTGTAATGTGTGTGTCCTATACTGATAGGATACTGAAGGCTGACTGTATGTCAACTCAAAGTTTGCAGCTTCCTCCTTCCTCTCTGAGGTGAGTCTTGTAAGGAAAGCTTGGTGCTCAGCCAGGGAGGGATCCAAATGGTGTCTGATCTGATCTGCCTTGGTTAGGAGAACAAATCTCACATTAGGAGAATGACTCTCACATGTCCTGTAGCCTAGATGCAAGTTTGCAAACATTTAGGCTGAGGTTCTCTTTGTCTAATGTTGAGGACCAAGCAAGTGTTCTTTTCTAGCTGATGTAAATCCAGAGAGTTATTCAGTATTCTGAAGTTCTGAATCAACTAGAGACACCTTATGTCTCTCTCTTCTGCACACACAAGAATTTTAAAGGTTGATTTTCTTATATTATTTGGTCCTTTGTGTATGTACATGGAAACAATCATGGTGAATGATAATTGTTATCCTTCTGAAATCTCCTGAGATTCTTTTTTCTTCTATGGAAACTATTAAGAAGGGAAGACATTGGAAAGAAAAAAAATCTTTATGGTTTTGAAAATATGGATTTAAATTAAGAATGCAAGATGCTCAAGATGATATAACTGCTATGGTCAGGTGAACCAGCTGTTTATCAGTTATTGGTTTATCAATTATTGGTAATACATGAATGCTTACATTAATGAATTTTTGACTAATTAATCCATTTAACTTTCTTGTTCTCTTTTGCTGATTATTTTCAGTAGTAAAAAAAAGACTTCAGACTGTTTTCAAAGACCTTTATATATATATATATATATATATATATATATATATATATATATATATAATTTCTTGACCTACGTAATAAGTCTAGAACTTATTTGTGTATTCTGAAGACCTTTCTGGTCATCTGCCTTTCATTTCTGCCTGTAAACTACTTCAAAATAAATGAAAGTAACTGTAATCAAAATGACTTTGTAAGATGTAAAGTGATGAGGGCAGGTGCCAGCCTGGTAACAGCTCTTCAGTCATATGGCATTATGCTGTGGGAAACAGCTGGACTGTGATTTATGAATGAGGATTCGTTAAAAAAACATCAGTATTATCCTGTATGGACAATTACTCTGGTGGGAAGCCACCTAAACTCAAATCCAATATAAGGCAGACTGCTGGCCTTCTGAAATAATGTGGTCAGCTTCCTTGACGAGGGAGCATCTTGTGTTAGAAGCAGTCACAAGCAAGTGGACAGTGAAATGAGTTGAAGATGCAGCTGCCTAAACCTGATGGGTTGTTCAGGGCAAGTCATTTACCCTTGGCTTTATCTATCCTAACATTAGATACCTCAAAGAGAAGCCCTTACCATAAACTGAGCATGTCTCCAATAAAAAAAGATGGAAAGAAGCATGCACATTCCATAGAACTTTGGATGGGATCACTTGTGCCTTGGAAGTGCTCCTTTTTCTCTATTGACAACCATTTTGTTTTTCAGTCTGAAGTGCTAATTTTATGGAGCTTCAATATTATGTTCATTTCTGAGCAGCAACAAGTTCTATACAAAAGTAGTGCTTAAAAAAGGTATTTTAATGAGTGTTGCATTGTTGCATGTCAGATAATATCTTTGGAAATTATCTAGTCATTGTAATGAAAAAACTATTAAAAGTAAAAAAAAATTTAAGAAAGTTTTTCTATCTTGCAGTGTACAATCACTGGATCCCATATATGACAGAGATTTTGTATTTATATTTTTATCTATTTGAAGCAATAACTTTTCTATGGAATGTGAATTGAATTGATACTTTTGGTGGATCTGAACTGTTTTTGTACTACAAGTAACAACCATGAGAAGTTTGTAAATGTATGGACTTTTCTATTGATAACTCTGTCAGCAGATTTCTTTGATGTTATTGAGAATAAAATTTTTGAAAGCCACAGTATTTTTAAAAAGATATTTAAATTATAGTCACACACATGGTAGAAGACATCAGCTCCCCCCAAAAAACACTAATGAAAAAACAACTAAACCAACTGAACAAAAAAAACACTAAAGATCTTATTTTTTATTCCTAGTTTTTGTTGGGTATTTGTTGGAACTGTGTGTGTGTTCATGCACATGGCTCTGCATGTGTGTGCATGTGTCTGTGTCTGTGTCTGTGTGTGTGTAAATGCATTCCAAGCGTAGCAACTATGGGCAACGTTCCTGTTTTGTCACGAGCCTTGATTCAAGACTTTTTCCAGACAGCCAGCATCTTTTTCACTCTTGAGGGAGAAGTTTAACATAGGTCAAGTACCTCCTGAAAATTCTTATTTAGTTCTTAAGGGAGTCGGAGTCTAGATTATTTCTTTATAAGGATATCTACACAGCAAAAGTCTAAATTTACTATGATTAATCCCACCCTATGAATATGTTTGAGGAGAGATGTTACACTTGGTTTTGATACAAATGGTAGCAAAATCTTACTTATGGAGCTCCAACAGACAGTCAAAGAAATACAGTGATTTTTGTCTAGACTTCCTTAACCCATACTAGTCTTTTATTTACATATGTTGAAATGCAAAGGAGGAGTTTTGATTTGTTGTATTTTGAAAGTAGGACAATAAGTACCTTAATTAATATGTTTTGGACATTAAACATCAAAACAGAAAGCAGTCTGATTTTGTTTCTGATCCAAACTTTTCATAGCATTTTTGTGGACTGTTGGATTTTTGACCCAAGAAGTGTATTAAGATGTCCGAAAAACCAAAGATATTTCAAAAGTAGTGACACAAAAAATTACATCTTTTCCTGTTTACAGATGAAAAGCTGCCTATTATTGATGTAGTAAATGGCTTTCAGTTTGAATGGATTTATTTCTCAGCTTCACTGACACCTCAGAGAAAAAGAGAATAGCATGCAAAAAACAAGTAATAAAGCATCAATTTTTAAAACACAAAGGGACTGGGACAACTTAGCCACTTATTACAAACCACTTTTCCATGGCTGTGCAAGATATAAGATTGAGTCTCTACAGAACTAAATTAAATAAATACAGTTCAGGACATATTTCTGATAGTTGTATCAGATATATGTATAGCTCAGATACACAGTACTAGTATCCCAGCTTATGCCCAAGACTAGTTTATAGCTATTTTGTAATTAAATATTAAACTTTATAAATTATATTTTTTCTATAACTTAATTCTGTGAAAAACATCATTTAACTAGATTCAGTTGGGAATGACTCTATTTGATCACAGGGGTTGTTAAAATAGCACACAACAGCAACTGAGTATTCAGACTGGATAAAACCCTAAGTAATCTGATATCATGGCTGACTGTTTTCAGCCAAGGACTTCCTGAAGCCCTTTCTGCCTGAACTATCAAAGAATGCTATTCAATTCTCATCACAACAATACTTTCTTAATCCTCCTTATTCCAAGAATTGCCTAGAATTTCTATAGTTCAAAAATACATTTCTGCTTATCTCAACACTGTGGTCATGAGATACGTATTGTCTGTTCTTCCTCTACAATGTAAACTGTACCAGACAACATTATAGACAGAATCACTGCTGAAATCTAGAAATCTACAGATCTACACATTGCTACATTTTCTACATCGCAAACAGTCAGATATTTTTCTTCTCAGGAAACCATCCTGTATTCTATTCTTGCATTTACTTTTCCACACCCTTATGAACCCTGGTACAATAGTTGCTTCGGGGAAATTCAGAGTTTGAGAATGTTATAGCAAAAGGGGAGGAGAATTACATAAAGGTCTGTAAATTGAGAGTTGTTGCACTTTATGAATGCACCTTAAAACCTCTGCAAGAGTGAAAATGTAACAATTGAATGAAATAAAATAGGGTGAAATTGAGGTCTCTGTTAGGAATCTTCACCAGTACGTGGGAGAAATAGGTCCTGAAACATGCACATATGGAGGATAATATTATTTTCAAGAGGTAACAAGAGTTGAAAAACCTGAGCACCTGTGAGAGAATATAAAATAATCTCTATGTATGAAGAGGAGCGGAGCTGAGCCCTGAGAGACAGATGGAAAAGAGCTACTTAAGAAACGTCATCATACGTTGACTTTAAAGTCTTTATTCAGTTGCTTTTCCTGTATTGAAATTTTATTTGTTTCAGATTGTGATGTACAAAAATAGGGAAAGGAATGTGAAACCAGTGGAAATGTGGTCAAAGCAGAAGAAACAATTCTGGTGCAGCCTCACCTCAACAGCTGTGTGCAGTTCTGGGCACCACAACAAAAGAAAGATATAGAGCTATTAGAAAGTGTCCAAAGATGAACCATGAAGATGGTAAATGGCCTAGAGGGCAAGATGTACAAGAAGTGGCTGAGGTCACTTGATTTCCTTAGCCTGGAGAAGAGGAGCCTGAGGGGAGGCCTGATGGTTCCACAGCTTCCTCACTAGGGGAAGTGAAAGGGCAGGCACTGATCTCTCTGGTGGCCGGTGACAGGACTCGAGGGAATGGCCTGGAGCTGTGTCAGGGGAGGTTTAGTTTGGATATCAGGAAAAGGTTCTTCACCCAAAGGGTGGTTGGGTGCTGGAACAGACTCCCCACAGAAGTGATCATGGCACCAGCCTGGCAGAGTTCAGGAAGCATTTGGACAGCACTCTCGGACACATGTTGTGATTTCTCGGATGTCCTGTGCGGGGCCAGGAGTTGGACTTGATGATCCTGATGAGTGCCTTCCTACTCAGGATACTCCACAAAATACAGTTTAATAGTACATATATATAGAGAGGGAATTAATCTTTGGACTCTCTCAGAAACATTTCTGTCTTTGATACTATTAAACTGTGGATTCATACTATGACATCCCAATCTCCCTGCCATGTCCCTTTCCCTGGTTTCCTGTGTCTTTGGTGTAGAAGCTGAGATTTAGATTATTTTAATGGTCTTGTCCTGAACTTTATCCTGAAAGATAACTCAACACCTGCTGAATGAATTATGTACTAGTTACTAGAGACAGAAGCTCTCTTAGACCTTTCATTTTTATTTATAATGTACTAAATGGTGTGAATACCTTTCTGCAGAGTAGAAATTTTTATTCATGATAAATCCAGTACAGGGTAGATGCACAAATAGACTCTTTAAAAATATTAAAAAGACTCTTATAACCTGTAGGTTTAGTAATTCTTTGCTCTAAGTGGTTTCGTGTGTAAGTTTTCTGTATATTGAATAAAGCATTGAACAAACTCTGAAAGATCTTTCTCATTTCTTACTACCATGCATGAATGGACAAAATCAGCCAAGCAGGAAAATAAAGAGATAATGAGAAACTAAGAATCTGTTTGCATTCCCAAGGGGGTCTTTGTGTTCAGATATGATATTTCCACTGTACCTTTAGTAGTTAAAAGGTGGATTTCACTTGAAGTCCTGGGTGAAGGATTATTGACCCAGAAGAAAGGAAAAATAAGAAAGAAGGAAAATTATCTTCTTACCCAAAGGTTCAAAAAGTTTAAAACTAGATAGGTTTTTTTCTAAAACTCTCCATCTAAACTAAACCAAACCAAACCAAATCAAACCAAACTGTAAAGAAAACACACCAGAAACAGTAATAATAATTAAAAAAAAAACAACCAAAAAACCCCCAAACCCAAAAAAACCCCATTAAAATGGTATATTTAAGAAGTTGTTGTGCTCAGGGTTTTTTGGGTTTTTTGTTTGTTTGTTTGTTTTAAGATGGATAAACTGACAGATACTTGCAAATTTCCATGTTCACTGTTAAAACAAGAGGTGTCTTTTCTGAAGCAGTAAAGGGGTTGGAGTCTTTTCAGGATTATGGAGTAACATTTCTATTTGAGAGCTTACAAATTATTTAATTGTTTTTTAAAAACCATCTAAAGGATGTGAGGATTTACTGGATTTTTTAGGGTATTTAAGTACACTTACACTTACAAACAATCACTGCAACAACTAATCAAAAGTGTGAAGGCTTAGCATCTGAACTTGAATGAATGTGATTACACAACTTAAATGGATGCCTAAATACCTTTTGTATTTAATCAAATTTTTTTTATTTGTTGTGATGTTTCTACATGCTGAGGTAAAAACTTCTCTTTAATATCCTGCTTTTATAGAAACCATTTTTTTATCGCTTGATGTAATAGGAATAAATGTCATTGAAGACTGTGCTGAAGCTTACTGACAACTTCTGAAAAAGAATAGAGAAACAAGAATAACGTTTATCTGTTTATTCTGATCTAACATCAGCAATGTGGAGGTAGGCAAACCAAATTTTTATATCAGAACATAATTTTAAGATAAGAACACCTAAGATGTCATTAAACTCCTTCAGTTAGATAAGAGTTGCACTTGATATTATAATATGTTCATAGCACAGAGGAACAGTTATTCATTCACAGGCTACTCTTCCCCTGTTATTTGGCCCAAATCACCCCCTTGTCTGGCTTTTAAAACTCAGTTTTCAAAGGCTTTTCTTTTCATCCTTTTTCTTTGACTAATGAAAAATGTGCTGGGTGACATATTTCTATTCTATACAGCAGTACAGCAGCTATTTACCGCGTGTATTTGTCATAGAGTTTTGCTAATTGAAATGTAACATGCAGATTATGCGCATCAGAAACACCTTTCCAGTGACTAAATCCATGTTATTCAGAGTACAAGCATGATAGTGGTGGTTCCTTTAAGAAGTCTGGCTTTCTAAATCAGTTAAATATCCAACATCCCCACTTTGACACAAAATGTTTTCATAATAAACAAAAGTACATCACTTAAATTTTCTGTCTCTATCTATTATGAAAACTTGTGTAAAGACTTTGGTGATGCCTCACGGAACACTTCAAATGTTCCTTTTCTTTTTCCAAGTAGTTCTGCAAATATTATCAAGTATTTGTTTTCCTTTCTCATTTTAAGATGCACTATCTAAGACAAAAGGTGATGTATCTCTGTGATGAGTATTTCTCACCACAGGTAATAACTAAGGTAAGGTAGTAACTCATTATTTGTGTATGACATATATTCAGAGTCACAATATACACTATTATTTAATTCCTTTTATTATTTCAGGCAAGGAAGAGGGCATTAATGGCGGTATTTTCCATTTTGTTCATTGTAGATGAGAATGTCTTTGTCAGTCTTAAAATAATGTATCAAACCAGGAGCATGCCTAGAGGAACAGAAGGATTTTTTCTTTTTCTTCCCTCCCCTGCACCCCCACCTTGTTCCTCCCCAGGTTATGAAATAGAATAACTTTATCACTCTACTGTGTAGGTAACACAATCTCTATATGTGTGGGCTAAACATCAGATATGGCACAATTCCAGATTATGCTTAAGCCTTTTACTCTTTAGTGTGCACTGTTTTTATATTTTTTCTGTTAATTATATTTTCCTTAGATGACAGCTGACTGGTGAAAAGAAAGGGTGAAGACTTGTGGGAGTAGGAGTAGGCTGTTTAAATGTGATTGGAAGGAACTTAACTCTGCATAAAATTTTGTGTCTATGTTGAGTCAATTTACCACCCATGTACTTTTTACATGTAACTGAAAAAGAGACTGGAGGGTGTGAGGAAGACTATAAAATTTAATATTGTAAAGATATCAATTAAGAAAGAACTTAAAGTTGTTGGGTTTTTTTTTTTTTTTTTTTGTCGGTTTGGTTTGGTTTGGTTTTTTTTTGGTTTTTTTTTTTTGGTTTTTTTTGGGTTTTTTTTGTTTTTTTTTTTTTTTTTTTTTTTTTTTTGTTTTTGTTTTTTTGTTTTTTGTTTTTTGTTTTTTAAGCTGAAGAGAAGGTTAATGTTCCAGGAAATAAAAATTCTAAATGTTGTCTATTTTTTTGTCTCTAAGCATCCTTTACTGCATACTCTCAGTGAAATGTGGGTGGGACTGCACTTTACAGATATTGTATGAATGTTCTTTATTTTCCTATGTGGTTTGTTCAGAAATGAGAATAATGGGTTCCATGAAAGATCTTATGTCAAACTTAGATATAATAATATAAGGTTTTCTAAATGTAAATCAATGCACTGTGTTTTGTTTTCTTCTACCCCTGCCCTGAGCCCATTCCTGATCAATGAAACAAAGGAAGGTAAGGGAGCAGGAAGACATTGACAGTCACTTCAAAATGAAGGAGTTTTATGCCTACAGAACAAATACACTTGTTACATTTGTAGAATATCATGTACTCCATAAAATTATGCTGATTAAAACCAGGATTTGCTGTTTGAGATTTTAAGTACAGAGAGAATTTTCTGAGAATTTACAAGCAATTGTAAAATTGTAAAATCTTTTTCATCTGCATCTACCTACATATCGGACGAGGACTTTACTACGGCTCATACCTAAACAAAGAAACCTGAAACATCGGAGTTATCCTTCTACTAACCCTAATAGCAACTGCCTTCGTAGGATACGTCCTACCACGAGGCCAAATATCATTCTGAGGAGCTACCGTCATTACAAACCTATTCTCAGCAATCCCCTACATTGGACAAACACTAGTAGAATGAGCCTGAGGAGGATTTTCAGTAGATAACCCCACATTAACCCGATTTTTCGCTCTCCATTTCCTCCTCCCATTCGTTATCGTAGGCCTCACACTAGTTCGCCTCACCTTCCTTCACGAAACTGGATCAAGTTTGTTTCTCAGTATATGAGTTTATTTAAAGTGCTAATTTAAAATTTTAGCACTTTCTTATCAGAATTTGTCACAAATATTTTAAATTAAAAAATAGTTCTTCAGACCTGCTACTTATCAAAATCTCATTAAATGTTGTTACATAGGCATTACCTATAATCTACATACTCATTTTCAGATTATATTTTTTTCCTTTTCTAGTATTTTATATAAATGAAAATTTAGTTTCAGTCACTTGAAAGACTGACTATTTTTTTCCTCAAAACGTTACCTAATTTAACTGTTGAACACAATATCAGTACTACTTTTGAGGAGATATGTAGGCAACATTTTATTTACTTTGAAATTCTTTCTGCTCATGCTCCTTTGTTCTTTCAGATATATTCCCCAGTTCTACTTTTTTATGAAAGGACAGAGAAGTCTAGTTAGTACATCTTTTTTGCTGTACTTAAAGAAGTAAAGCAAGAGTTGTGTACCCCACAATTTTAATTTAATTCCCACAGATGCTCATTAGCTCAGACTTGGAAGGCTAGAACATTTATCCTGTTGATTTCAAAGGTTACAGAGTTTCAAGTTCTTTCTGTGCTTGCACAAATAGGTAAAAATGAGAAAACTCTACTCCAGTCAGTAGTTGAAAGATAGCTGATTAGGTTTAACAGAGCAACAGTATTAGCAGTGCCAGTCTGCGAGCTCAATTCAAGTTTCCTTTGACAAAAGCATCAAGGCCAGTTTAGTAGAATAGCTGAGTAGAATAGCTATCATTCATATTATTCAATTGTTATTCTTACCTGTTATCTGTCTTACCTGTTATCTGCCACAGATTGCTAGTAGCAGGAATGACAAAAAAAAAAAAAAAAAAATAGAAAGAGTGAAGGCATAGTGAAAGTAAAACCCTTTAATATTTTGGCAGAAAAGTTCACCTGACTAATTGGTTTCTTAATTCAGGTTTCTCTAGGTATTGTGATGAAGGACACAAGTGTTTTCTTTTGAGTTTTCAGAATACACAAAACATTATGTATTTTGTCTGGAGAAATCAGTGGCCATGTTCCCTTGCTTAGAATCATGCATTTCTTCAATTTGACATTAATTCTGATTAGATTTCCCCTCTTTAGCTCTGTGTATGGAGCTACAGTTGAGTAACTTGCCAGAATCAATAAGTATACCTGATGTCATTCTCATTTTTCACCACAGGTATACTCTTTAAGACTTTGATATACTGAGAATTTAGTAAATTTGAATAAAATCTACTTGTAGGTCTTGTAGGATGAAATTTTCATTTGTCATTAATTTTTAACATGTCTTTTCAACACTGTTATCATCCATGATGTTGATGATGCTACTCATTTTCAAGTCAAAAGTATTAATTAAAGTTACTTACACTTAGTGAAAAGGCTTAGTATCATAACATGTAATTTCATTAATAATATCTTAATTACATCCCAAACAGCCTCAGATTAATTAATTTCTTTTCTTACCATTTATCTACAAATTAATCTTACAACTTGAATTAGTACATTTATTCCTAAAAAGATTTTGATGAAACATTCCAGTAAGTTTAAAAATTATGAGTTGTAGATTTCTTTTTGTATTTTGACAAAATTGAAAGTATAATTAATTGATGATTTTACATGGTTTTTATCATAGCTTTGGCTTAGTTTTCTATGTCTATCTGGTTTAGAGTTACTTTGCATTAGTCTGGAAATCATGTACATTATTTCAGGCGATCTAGCTAATATTGATAGCTATATTGAGTAAGGAGCTTTCCTGGGTAAAAGGTTTGGTTGAATTAAAGACAAAGGAATCTACTTCAGCAATGAGAAAGCTGGTTAAAATACTGACATCTGAGTGACACTTAATAGACACTATCAAGTGTAGTCTTTATCAATGAACTGGGGAAAATCATGGTCTCTCTAAATTATAAATATGCATAGCACATACCCATGTAATATGTTCAGGAATATTTTTTTAATTTCTAGCATAGTGCCCCTGTAAAACAAGGAAAAAGACCCAAACAAACTATAGAACAGGAAAGGAAGCTGGAAATAATGGACAGAATTTTGAAAATCCAAAATTTATAAACCAAGCCAGTATGTTTGTGCATGCTTAGGTATGTTTTGAAGCGAGCCTCATCTTTAGCACTATCTCAGCATATTTAGGTTCCAAATGACTGAGAATTCAGCAATGCAAGTTTATTTTTATTTTCAGTTTTGCCTTGCTCCTCCAGCTGCTGTTCATTGTGTATACAAACACAGGAAAGCTTTGAGATTAGAAAATAAGTTTTTTGAAGTGCAACAGAAACAGTACCATCCAAATCAGTTATGAGATTTTGTCTTGCTGTATTTATTAAATTTTCTCAGCAGGTTCTGCATGCTCAGCAACAGCCAGCTCTTCACTTCCATAAAGCAACATCTAAGCTCCATAAAGGATCCATTTTCTCTAGAATCCTAAAGACAGTCCTGACACAGAAGAATCACATAGAGAAAGCACTTTCATCAGGCACCATCTGATAAGAACATCACAGAACCATCATCTATTCCTCTGGCGGGGGTGGTTAGTGTCTTTAGCCTAGTCATGTAGAACTGTGATAATTGAGGTGTCTCTGCTTGGTCACAGTTGGTGTCATTCTTATGCAGTTTGTTGGCCAGTGGGACTAATACAGCTGTATTGCAGTAAAAGTCAAATTGTACCAGAATACATGGAAGCATCACTCAGGAAAAGGTTTTGGTGCTTTGCTCATCTAGACATTTCTTCTTGCTTGCTAATAACTGTTGCCAGAGATTTTTTTTCACCTTTTTTCTAACCTTTCTATGCTTTTGCTTGTTAAGATATATATTTTTTTTTTAACCAAGATCTGTTTCTTGAAGTAAAAAGTTTTCATAAAAAATGTGAGTTATGATAAAACTTTCTAAGCTTTAGGGTGAAATTATTAATTATAAAAGGCCACTACAAAGAATAGACCATGGGCTTAGTGGTTCAGGTAATCATCTCAGGAGTGAGCAAAATTTTAATGTCTACACTAAGTTACTTAAAGCAAGAATCAAATTTGGCTCCTCCTGAAGTCAAACAAGTACTCTCATGCCTCAGTGTCTTTGCAGGAATTATTTGTTTAGTGATAAATTTCCATTTTTTTCCTGGTAGAAAATGAAAATTAATTTCAACATTTTGACATTTTATATGTAAAATTAAATTCTTGTTTAGCTGATGGTGTTTATATTTCTGATCAAATTTACTGATTTGCTTCCCACAACCCCAATTACAGAGATCTCCTGTATTCTGATGGCTCAAATACTTAGTTGTTTATTTTTACCTTACAATAAATCAAATGGTTTTGTTTTGTGTCTGAAATCTAGTACAGATCACATCTTTTTCTGATGTACATTTTCACAAACACTCCTTTTTTATGAATCCAGATAAAAAGTGATATTCACAACATTATCCTTGTACAATTGAAAAAGAGAAATACAAGAATACCTGATACAAGCAGACGAAATATCAGATTCTGTTAAAACATATCTAAGGCATAACTCCTACTGTTCAGCTGACAGCTATGTTTCATCTTCTACTTCCCCAAATAAAGGCAAATAGTACAAATGGGATGAGCAGCAGGGAAAGAGGTTTTAATTCCTTAAAAAAACAAATTAACCTCTTGAATGACCAAAAGTATCCCCAACAGTCGCTAGCTGCTACTTCACAGGACTCCCATGGTTTCTGTGTTGTATCTGCCACTTCATTATACCATGCATATCTCAGAGGAACTCAAATAACTCTTGAAGCTTCTGTTTAGGCAACTGGCTCAGGTTCTGTATAAATCTTTTTTTTGTCCAAGCTTACCATACAAATATAAGCCTGAAACAGAATTCTTTTGTACCACAGGCAGTTAGATCATATGAATTTTTCAGGTGCCCCTAATCAGTGTAATTTCATTCTGTAAATGTCACTACAAGGTAAATGTATTGTAAGTAGATGGTGTCTATAACATATTTTGATTATTTAACTTTTTTAATGAACATTAATAATACTACTGGTAATTATGCATTCTAACCACAATGACTTATGCTTCAAAACTACCTTTGATATCTACATGTAGGCATAGAAAGTTGGCAATTTAAATCAAAATCATCAGTTAGTATTTGAAAGTTATGTAAACTGCCATGATATCATATTTAAGTAACAGTAGCAATTTTCATGGCATCTGAGCACTCAGGAAGGCTGCCAATCTACATTTCCCAATGCCAAAAAGAAAGTGCAATTTATAGTTGCTGGAAAGTAAAGCATCTGCTGTGTTCTATATTCTTTTTTACATTAATTTTTGCCATTAATTCTCTCTTGATATCAGATGCAAAAGTAGGGGCTTTCAAACATTGTTCTTACTAAGCTTTGAGGTGAAATGTCTCAATTCAGAAAACTATACTTATGATTTTGGGTTTTTTTTGGTTTTTTTTTGCTTCATCTTTCTCTTGCTTTACAAAGAGGGTTACACAGAATTTCTTTTGGAACTGTCTAATAAGTCTCAGAATATGAGTTTCCTGTGTTGCCTGGGAAACAGCTTTAGGTAAAGCAAAAAAAACCCCACATTTAGTTTGGTATAAAAATGTTGACTTAGAGAACTATACTTTTATAAGTTTAGAGTTTTAAGTATGTTGGCACCTATTATTGCTTGTGCAAATGATAAGGTTCCTACAAACATGGTCATCTTTATATGATGAATCTTTCTGTTGGGCCCTCAGCCAGAAAAGCATTAAATAACATTATGGACTCACTGGACAGTTGCCATGGAATTTTCCACCAGGCAGTTTGTGAACTGATTATGGATCCTTCATAAGCTGCAGAGAAGTTCAAAGGCATCATTAATTACAGTAAAATCAGGATGAAAATTGCAAGTATCCGCTTTTAAAAAAAAAGCATCAAGTTCAAATGACTCACGGACTTATCAGTGAACCCAGCTCCAGACTCAACACTGAAACTCACAGGTGCCATAGGAATTTCTTTGAAACCCATCTCAGGTGTTTCTCTCAGGACACACTTTACTTGCCTGATTGTTAGCATCTTGTGTCTTTTAAAATGCTTTAAAATGTACCTTCTCTAAGCCCCCCTGAACATCTTTCATCCTGTTTAGACTTCCTTAGTACCATTGGCCATTTTAAATAGCACCAGAGAAGGAGATTTTGGTAACTGAATAGATCTCAAAGTATTAAAAGGACTTTGGAGCCATTTGGCTTCATCTCAGAGATATGCTAATCTCATTTGCAGACATTGAGAAATGATTTTAGGTCACCCATGAACTTCACCTGTAGCTGTATCAGAGTCACAGAAAGGCTTGGGTTGGAATCCATACTAAAGGTCATCTAGTTCCAATTCCCCTATCATGGGCAGGGATACCTTCCACTAATTAGACAAGGTTGCTCAGAGTCCAATCTGACCTTCCATATTTCCAGGGATGACACATCCACAACTTCTCCAGGCAACCTGTACCAAAGTCTCCCTTCTTTTCAATAGCTTCTGTGGATTTCTTGGATATCACAATAGCCTTGAGTCTTCAGTCTTTCAAAAAAAGAAGATTTTCATGTCTGATTTCAGTAGGGGACTACGGCTGGTGAAATTTGGCCAATTCCACTTACCCAGTGGCAACATATGCATGGGTATCATTTCAGAAACATCATAATCCTCACTCTTCCCTGCTGGGTACATTATGATGTGAGAATGTCTGAAGGCACTTTTGAATGGAATTGCGTTGATAGAGGAAAGGTTGTCTGGATTCTGATTCATCTCCATGCTGGGATAATGGGGCTGAAGGCTTTCTAAAATGAAACTGGTTCATGACCACCTTGTTTGGAGCATATATAGGTACATATATATATGCATGTATGTACTTATACCCTCTTCATTTTTATAAAGAGAAGAGTTGGGATTATGGTGGAATTTATGCAAAAAAAAAAAAAATTGAAAAAAAGTGGGAAATAATCAGAGACCTTCATTAGTTGTAGAGAATGAGTTCATAAAAGCCCTTTGAGCAAGTGTTTATGCAATTCTGTTGACACCCTTGAAACATTTGGGATGACAAATGTAATTCCTATATGAAATGTTAATAGTTTTAGTCAATATTTTTCATGTGTGCATCACACAAAATGGTTTCTCTCACCTGTTTCAGGATGCATGCATGATACCACAAAGTAAAAAATTCTTTTCAAGAAAATCTCAAAATACTATGAAAGTATTTAAATGCAGTGCTTATTGTTCAAGAACTTACCTGTGACAAAATATAGGAATTTTTTTTCTTTTTTTTTTTACTATATGTTCACTCATTAGTTTCATTGTGCTCATTTTTGCTATATTTGCAATGCCATCAGTGTAGGACTATGTGTAGTGTCTGTAGATGTGTGAGGGAGGATGTAGAGCAAAGAAATACAGAAACTCTTGAAACACTTTATTATTGCAAGAAGGAGCAAAATGCCACATTTGCTGATGACCAAACTGGCTGCTGGCTAACATCTTTCTACTCACCAGAATTGCATAACTCTTTTTAAATGCTCTCACTTATGATTTATTGTGTTCTGTCTGTTCAGTATATTAAAATCAGATATAGTAAAGTTCTGAAATAGTTGTCTTACATGATATTAATTATGCCCATAAAATTTTTAATGGGAGGGTCAACCCTGATTAAGTGCTTTCTGCGCTCTTAGCTGTAATACATCTAATATAAAGTTGATTTTAAGTATTATTTATATGCACAAAATTATGGGCAGGAGTTTCCAACTCCTTTAAAATTTTGTTAATTTCTTTATTGGTTAGTAAATTATAATCATACACTTTATGGTGAATGTGAAAGATATCCAGAAATTCAGTAAACTCACTTTTATTGTAGTTGCCAAAATGTTGCCTTGATATGCCCAAGCTGTTTTAGAATATTGGTCACACAGCTCTGAGAGGAGACAGGTCACAAATAAGTTTGTTTCAGGGTGAGAAAAAAAAAACTCCATTCCACTCCCAAGAAGAGACTGAATCCTTCACCAATATTTTACTGCACCTACTAACGTACAAACAGTAACAACATTGTCAGAGGAGGACCCCAGGAATAATTTTTGGTTATACAGAAGTTGTACTGCAATGTGAGTGCAATGCCCAAAATTTAGTGCTCTGGACAAAGTAGTAACAGACAGACAATTTTCTATAGGAAGTTGCAGTCTAGATTGCCCCATAGGCCTCTTTAAGGCAAAACCAGACCAAGTTAAGCACTTCTTTTGCCATACAGACCAAAGGATATGATGTGCTTATTAATATATATCTCTAAGGATTTAGACATCAAAACAAAATGGAAAACATAATAAAAATATTGTTATGACTATCTAGGGCTTTCCTTCTAAATAAAAGCATATTTTTCTGGATTTTTTGAGATCTTATTCACATTTGGAGATATACACAAACATGTTTTAATAGATTAAATAAGGCGATTTCATACATATATGTTTGTTGCCTAAAATTAGATGAGACTAATTGAAAACAACAAGTAAAACTGCAGATATGAATAATAAACTGTAGACACTGATTCTGTACAGCAAGAAAGAACCTAGTATCTATCTGCATGGGTTATGAGAACTGTCCTTTGCCTTGGTTTGCAGTAATTTGCTTTTCCTTTTGCTTAGATTAGTAAATTCAACAGAATGTTTCTGTCTTTGTAAAGCATAATATATACTACAGTTTTCTATAAAAGGTTGCTATAACAATGGTAAGCTATATTTTGTACTACTGCTAATATTTATCATGGGGAGAAATCATTCCTTTTTCCTTAGACTGTCCGAATGATAGGTTTTCGTATAAGACACAACAAGATGAGCGTATAGGTTAATATAAGGGTTTATAAACGAATAATTCAGATATTTTCAATTTTACTGAGAATAAATCAAAGACATTAATACATTCATTTTCATTGTCTACTCCTAGTGTTCAAGTAGGCTCAGCAATCTTAGGAAATTAGGTAGTTTATCTTTAGTATAACACTAGACCTTCAGGAAGAACTATTGTCCTTGGGTGTCCCTTCAGTCTTGAGCATGCATAACTGTGAATGCAGATGAACAGGCTGAGTGTGTACGAGGGCACAAAGAGTGACGTGTAAAGAAATTGGTGTCAGAAACATGGCAGTTCTTGAGGACTGTGGAGAGACCATAGCAGGAATAGTATTGTACTTAACATTATTTGTTTCCTATGCCTTGAGCAGAATAATTTTCCTGCTGATCTGTTTAGTGAGAGAGACAATATGATTCTCTCAAGTACTTTCACTTGTACTGTAAGATTTAGCCACTTGTTTGAAACTTTTTCGCTATTGAAATTACTGCATATCAGTAATATACTACAGTAAAAATTATATTTAAAATAAAGTTAAAATTAATAAGCTGCATGATTCCCCGCAGAACACTTTAAACTTTTGTTATTGATAGTTTGTCTTCTTTTCAGCTATATAGACATTTTAAACTATGATTTGGAAGTACTCTATAATCTAATCCCATTATTTTGGCCTGAGAATATAGTCAAAAGTTCAAGTTTCAGTTCTTTGTTTCCAGTAGGAGAAGAAATTGATGAATTTGAATCACAAGTTTCTGATTCAATTATTGTTGTTTTTAAAAGGGATACAAAGGAGTTTTCATTTTTATTAATGATTCCAGGATGATTCAAAAAACAAGGCATATCACTTCTATTTCCTGTATCTTTTCACTAATAAGCAGATCATTCAGCAAAAGCCTTCCCCCTGCCCGGAATTCTACTGCTACTACCTGGCTTCTGCACTTTTCCATTATTATTTCTTTGCCCAAACCTCAACTCATGAACCTACTGGTATACTTGTAAATGCTGTTCCCATTCCATTTAGATCATATTCTTGAGCAGATTTCATGTACCTTTCTTGAGAATGGATTTTTGCCTAATAAGGATATTTGAGTTTCAGAAAACCTTATTTTTTTCTGGAGTATTTAATGAAGAATGTTGATTACGACCACCAGTTTCAATGGTATTTTCTTTATCACAAAGAAAGCTTTCTTTGCATTTCCATGGCTGAGTTACCAGCTACAGCTGGGCTTACTAGTATGTAACTGGGACAAGTAATCAAGGAGGCTGTATTAGGCAGGCTCAAATCATTAGCTCAATCATTATCAAACTTCTGTGAAGAAATGGCCTATTTCATTTAGCAGTTTTCCATAAAATAGCTTGGCACAGTTCCTAGTAGAGCGCCTTTCAGGTACTGTTACTGGTACAGAGGCGCAGAGGTGGCTGCTCACTATAAGGTGTAAATAGAAGGCCCAAATTTCATTCTGTGGTCTGGAGCCATGTGCTGAAAAATTGTCAGGTTTTGTTTCATTAGAACTCAAATTTGTGAGTACATAGTTATTATAAATAGCTTATTCAGGACTATAAGTGGCAGCTGGAATCTGTAATAAATAGTGCTGTTCCTAGCTTTTTCTTCATTGGTGTAGAAATAAAATGTGAGACCTCTCCTCTTCCTATTCACCTTTGGCCTCTTCCAAACCACGTGCAGATGAATGTGATAAAAAGACCTGACAGGATCTGTATTTAGACTTATGCTAAAATGTAGGAAGCTTACTGAAATGGGACAGTCCAGTGGATTTGTCTGAAATGCCTTCTGAACTGAATCTATACTCAAATTTAGCCCTTGTAAGACTGTGGGCCAATACAGCATTTTATATGCATTATCCTCTTTATTATAGTCGTTATTGCAGCCCTGTCTGCACTGTGAACACTGAGATTAGCTAATCAGCAGACACATATTTTGATGGGTCTGGAGTGACAAATCTCAAATTGACCAACTAGCTGTCTGTGAGATCATCCGTGTAAGATTTAACCATCATGTCTCTGGACATGAGAGAGCATTTTAGTCAGGCTCAGACTGGGATATCAATGTAAAATTGTAAATACTTCCTGCTCAGCTACAAATACACTTTAAAGGCAATGGGGATATCAATTTCTGGTTTGGACCTTTTCTTAAATTCATAATTTCTTTTGTCACTGCTGATGTTATTAGTGATTCATTTCTCCCTAGTCTACCTGCATGACATATGGTTCCATTAGTTACTTCCCACCCTTTTCTTTGTACTTGGTGGCATCAATCACCTTATATTTAATTGAAAAGTCATTGTGGCATATATTGTGAAGGAGTTGGTGGAAGTTTATAATAGGTAAGAGAACTCCTGTAATGAGAAATTAGACACCTTGCTCATATTTAGACATTTCAGACAGCTAGTGCTGAGTTCAGCTGATCAAAATAGGCATCTATTGCCATTCAAGATGTTATTAGTGTCGTTCTTCTTTTCCTTAGACAAAGGAAACAGACTTTCTGATGATGATATTTAGTGTCTATCAACTCCATGAAGATGTCTTAGACATCTTTGGGTACTGTCAATGTATAGAGAAATAAACAGATTTCCCTAATTTAGATAAAGTTAATGTTACTCAGTATAATTTTCAATCATCATTTAGTTTAGCTTTTTTGGTTTTGGTTTTGAATGAATGATTGTCCCAAGACTTATTTTCATCATTATTGCTTGTTTGTGGACACTGTTATTGATGACTGCATATTTTTTAAAGTTAAATAAACAGCAGGATTTTTTTTTTTTTAATGCGTAAATAACTGACACCTGTGAAAATATGGAAATGTACCAATGTCTTAATTAATGGATAACTAGATAAATATATCAAATATATTTCCAACAAATTGCTTTAGCTTCTACATAAACTTTAAAGTAACCTATGCTGACTTCTAAGTTTTCTCATGAAAAGGATCATCAAGTGAAGGAACATCAAGGTATACGCGAACTAGATGTTTGTAGCTAACACAAACTTATCACTAACCAATAGGCTAAATTCTGAACCTTAATACTAAATGAACTTCCCTTTTTTGTGCATGCAGATACAGACAGTGGTGACTTTTCTACCGTGTCAGATGAAGGAGGAAAAAAAATCAAAAAAGTTAGAGGCACAAAGCTATCATTTTTCCTGGGTTAGTTGCATTCCCTAGTGATTCTACTGAGTGATGGAGGTTCCATGTAAAGATCAATGACACTGAAAACTGGTTTATAACTCAGTATGACAGCTAGTATAGTCTCAGAATTACTTTGCTGTAATCTACCCTGTCTTTCTCAGTTAGCAAACATTATCCCACGTACAGTTATGCCAAATATAGGCAAAACAGATGCTTTGTACAAGCTACAACTAATTTCTAACTGCAAATTTATAAATATAAAGACATTGATTGCCAATTCAAAGTGCATTACATCAGTGTTAAGAAGAGAAGAAAGAAAAATATTTTTATACTATGATGTGTCCTCATCAAAGCCTAAATCTTTATTGCTGTTCCTGGGGAAATGGGAATGCAGTGACAGGGATGGGTAAAGATAAAACTAAAAGGTGGAGAAAATCCTGACAGAATCCATTCAAATAGAAATGTAGTTCCAGTTCTTTTTGGTAGAGGAAGGTACATTAAATAGAACAGTTACAGTAGATGTAGAGTAATAAATAAATTAATGTCCCCTGAATAGAATATACCTGAAATTTCCACATAAGTTAATCATAAACATCTTGACAAAACTGCCAAGTTAGATATGTGGAGAAGAAAAAACCTTAACCACATTTTTGCTCTTATGAATGCTGTCCTTTGAGTAGTAGCTGTAGTGCGTTAATATATATACTTTCAGAGAGTTTCACTTCCCTGTGAAACAGTAACAACAGTCACCCCCCGTCTCCAGACTAGTACCATGGTACTAAATGAATTTAACAGTCGGTGCCTTTTTTCTTTTTTTCTTTTTTTTTTTCTTTTTTCTTTTTTCTTTTTTCTTTTTTCTTTTTTCTTTTTTCTTTTTTCTTTTCTTTTGATTTTTTTCCCAGGTTGTTTTTTAGACATGTTTTTTAAGCATTTGGGAATGTTGTTATCTAGTCTCTTGGCTAAACACTTTGAGTGACCATACAAGTAGTGCTGTTAAACTTAATTAAAAAATTTTAAATTTTATTTAAATTAAAATGGACTGTTCTGTTTAAATAAAATGACACCGATTAATTAGAACAGTTTCCAAGGGTTTTTTACAGGACTGATTTAAATATAGTGTCTCTGTAAAGAGAATAATTTCTCTCAGATGGTGAAAACTAACTTCCTGATCTTTTCCTTTGCTTGAGCAAGTGATAACGGGGAAAATCTCTTAGTTTTTGTATTATCTTATCTTACATTATTTTGCTATTTCTTATGCTACTGCCTAGCATAAGAAATTCCGGGACTCAGGTAGGAGTTCTGGGTTTATTGTAGTACACAAGCTATTACAACATTTAGAAATGAAACTGTAAAAATTGCTTTTACTGTTTTTTGCCTGAAAAAATTAGTAAGAGATCTTGGTGCTGATATTGCAAAGTCCATCCATTTATTGTGATTTTACACAAAATACTTTAGCCCTCACGATCTACAGAAATGCTGCAATTTGAAAAAGATGATACTAAAAGTTACATTATGCTCAGAAAAATGTATTCATCCACTTTAGTGTATGTTTTTTCCAAAGAAATGTGGTTTCCCTTCAATGACCTGCTGTTATAAATTATGATTTTAAAATTCTGGAGTGATGAGATCTGCTAAAAGAGCTTGTGAATAACTCTTCTCACATCATCAATGAACATTTTCCAACACATGGTAGTGATCTGCTTGAAACTCCCTTCTGGGAATTCTGCCTTTCAGAGTGCAGAGAGATGGCAGATTTAATTCTTACATAACAAAGTCACAGAGTTCTAGTAGTTGAAGCTCTGAAAGCATTTCCATGACAAATTTCTCTTTTCTTTTCAGGACTATATAGCTAAGTTAAAAACAAACAAAAAACCAAGCAATGTTGGCAGCAGGCAATGTTTTGAATAGATCCTAGCAGTTGCTGAGGGGTAAAGAGAAGCAAAGATGATTATTCTATATAATAACCCTGTGCTGCTTTTGTAAAAAGAATTTCCTCCTTTCCCTTGGGCCAGTTCAGGTCAGCTGTCCTGGCTGTGCTCCCTCGCAGCTTCCTGTGCCCCTGGTCACCGGCAGAGCATGGGGATCGGAAAAGCCCATGACTTAGGGTAAGCACTACTAGCAGCAACCAAAGGATCAGTGTGCTATCAATGTTATTCTCCTACTAGCTAATGAGAAAAAATAAACTCTATCCTAGCTGAAACAAAGTCATTATCCACCCTTTATTCCATACCATAGAGCACTATGTTCAGAATATAAACTGGGAGCACTTGTCTGGGAAGGGTTCATAGCTGCCTGGGCACAGGCTGAACATTGGGCAGTAGCTGGTGAGGAATTTTACAGTGCATCACTTCTTTCCTTGGGTTTTATTCCTCTTTCTCCTTTTCAATATAACCATTAATATTATTAGTATTTATTATTGTCATTATTTTATTTTGTTTCAGTTATTAAACTGTTCTTATCTCAGCACATGAGGTTTATTTTTTATTTCTAATTCTCCTCCTTTTGGTTGTCCTGGAAATTACATTCAGACCTCCAACTCATAGGATGTTTCCTGATAAGTGGAGCTTGGTGGATACACTTGTCAGGAGAACAAAAAAAAAAAAAAAAAAGCCCACACAAAGTAAGGATGGTTCAAAAACCTGTGACCTTGGTGACCTAATTGGTCTTTTATATCAACAGTCTGAAATTAGAATATTTTTCCTCACAACAGAACATTATGTGAACCTGTTATGGATGTAGATTCTTAAAACAAAACCAGGAAGAACAAAAAACCCACACATTCTCCAGCACTAAAAACCTCTCCTTTTTTAAGGTTAGACTACCAATTTTTTTTTGAAATAACACTTAAGGAAAACATTTTGTAAGAAATAAAAACTATAAGAGTATTTTTAGATTGTTGACCTTCCATCTACCAAAAAATATCCTTTCTCAAAGGTATTATTCTTATCAAGTAATACTTATTTGGACAATCTTCTGCTATTTACACTATTCAATAAGACTGATTATACAGACTTAAACCAAGGTGGAAACAAATTATTTAGCATTATCTTTTGGATTACTTTCCCTCACAACACAAAAGATTAAACATAATCATTCCAGCTGGAAACACTTTTTAGCTTAATCAAAGACAAACTCACAAAAAATTTTACCTGTTATTTCTATGGTTTATAAAAAAGCCTCTAAATAAAAAAAAAAGTAAAAACAATTAAAAAATGTAATTAGAGTTTATCATGATAAAGTACTTAGATAAGATTTTTCTGGTTTTTAGTTTGTTTTTTTGTTTTTTTTTGTAAGGAAAACTTTTTCACATGGTATGTTGAGAGAATAGAAAGAATAGATAACTATTTTTCTCTAATCTAGAGTGTATTTGAGGCATTATGCAAGAGCTTGGTTTTTGAGGTTTTTTTCATTTTTTTTAAATCAGTATAGTAAGAAAAATACCTTGTTTGCTTTCCAGATACATTAGTAAAATAGTATAGTGCTAGCTTCCAAAATATTAATTGATTTTTCAAAGTTGCTTTGAAAGATATATCATTGTGTTAGCAATTTTGAAAGTAATTTGAACTTATAAATAGATGTCTAACAAGAATTTAGAAGATCAACATTTTATTTTCATGTCTTCAATGAACATTGTGACTGTTTGTGCTAGTGTTTTTTTCCCATGCCATCTTCCTTTCTATTCTTTGCCACTTTCATTTTTTCAGAGAGTTTCTATTTGGAAGCCCATTTTAAAATTTATTTTTGGTAATAAGTTTAAGCAAAATTTTAAGACAATAAAAGCTTCATTTCTATTTTCTGTTGTTTCCTGGGATCAGCCAGAAATTATTGTTTAATGGAATGGGTTTTGGTGAGTTAGAATGACAAGTCTTTTTTTTCCAGACTTTTTTGTAATTGAACCTTTCAAAACCTGTTCATGGAGATTTCAATGAAATATCTCTTTCTGCACAGAGACTTTAACATACTTTCTGTCTTTAGTCCGTTAAGGCCTTTTAAAGATCCCATGTCTTATCATATTACCAGCCCTGATATATCCACTTATTGCTCAGCATAACAACAGCAGATTTATATTTTCTATTTTGCAAGCTTATTGGTTATTTTTTTAACATTTATAATGGTGGGAGGTTTGTAGGAGTGAGTTTCCTATGGGAATAATTCTGATCTTGTCATAGTTCATGCTCAGTGCCACAACCTTGGATGTCCTACAGAACCGGGACCTGAAGGCTGGCCAAGAACTCATTCTGCTTACATTCTATTCAGTTACAAAAAAGTGATGATCTCCTGGAATTTAGGATCTGGATTTATAAATCTGGAGTTATACAGAGATTAGCACTTTAATTTTTTCTAAATAAAACAGACAAACATTTTAATGTGCCAGTTTTAATAGTTTCTGTCATACAGGATGAAATGTGCTGTTCATAACAACAGGAAATTTTGTTCTATTAGGAAGAGTCGCACTTTTCCCTTTAAAACCCCAAAAGCACTTAGAGGCTCTTAAGATTAAAAGGGAAGCAAAATAATTCCCTAATACCATACTGAATTCTTTTCACTTGGGTGGCTGAATAGCTCAGAATAGCAGTTACCTTGAAAATAAATGACTGTGCTAAAAGGAGAATTAATTAATTCAGATAAAGTAAATAAACTCTGTGAACTGACTAATGTAGCAGAAATTACTGGATGCTGATACTGCTGTTTTAATTATTAAGTCCACATTAATTAATTTCAGAGCTACCTTTTTTGAAATCCACAGCTTGACCAACATTCAGAGTACAAAACATGCCAAAAGCCAAATTTTGCTTAGTAACACATTTGCAAAGGCTGGAACCAAGTCTTCACACAACTAAAGGTGATGAACTTTAAAAGAAAGTGACAGTTTCAATAAACAACACAGGATCCAAATAATTGTGAGGTACTTCCTTGACCACAAACTGAGAAACAAAATTTGATTGTGTCAACCTATTTCTTTCACAGAAGGAGCTGGACTTCTTGTTAATTGCCAATATGGTTCTGAATATAAAGGGAACTTAATGTCTCTTTGAGAATTGCAGTAAAATCAGTGATCATGACTACCCATGCAGAGCTCCTAGACACAGTGAGATTCAGTCATGACCCGCTGTGACATTACAATCTCACTGAACTTAAGAATGTGTGAATGGTTGAGAATGAGTTACATTACATTTACCAGTTAGTGCTGATGATTCTTGTACCTACGGACAAGAGTATAAACAGTATAAAACCTATTTGTACTATACTTTTTTCCCTTACACATCACATGTGAAGGACTTTCAGATAACACCATCACTGAAGTACCTATTTCTGCTGGGGAATGCTCAGCAGGGATTTTACCGTCTGTACTTTATTCTAAGAAGACAAAAAGTAAGGCAATAATGTATTTAAGACTGTCTTTTGAAATTATTACTTCTATAAATTGCTAAAAAAATTTACAGCCAGCAAATTTATATGTGCAGCGTCACACAGCAGACAGCAGTAATATATGTATGGTAACTAAAAGATACATTTCCAGAAGAATTTTGTTCTCTAATCCCTCATCATTTTGTTTGCTTCTTAAAATGAAAACACCTCTAGTAACGATTTCTCCTGACAAGCTGAAAGGCACTGAACAGAGAACAAGTTTAATAAAATGCTTTAATTACAATCTTTAGTATAACTTCACTTTATTTCAATACCTCTTATGAACATCTTAATCACTTGCTTTTTCTTGCTTTCACTTGAAGCAAATTTAAATTTTTTGGAGAACTCTACATGCAACTTCAAGGATAACGCATGAATATCTTTGAGAAAACCACAGACAAACAGCTGTAGGAAAAGCTCTTATGAAAACTTTGTGTAATGTACTTGAATTAAAAACATTTAATGACAAAAAACTTCTACAAAAAACTTTTAAATGCAAGTTTTTATGCACTAAAGTTGCTTTACCAAGATATTCCACCCAAGACTGTCTGCTAGCAAAAAATCCATGTAGATCAAATCCCTGCTTAATTAAAAAAAAGGAGATTTTAATTTTAAACACCTTTTGAAAAGCTTAAAACTATTTTTAAAAATAATTTTTACTCTTGAGATAGAAGATTGCTTACCAGTTATCATCATAGTCAAAACAGACTTGACTTGAGGAAAAGAAATAATTATTGCCAGTTTTAAAAGTGTATGATTATGCAAAATAATAAAAAAACCCCAATCAACCCCCAAACTCAAAGACATTTTCTCCCACCTCCCACTGTTTTTCCCAGCCTCAAGTTCTTTAATTTATTCCCAAATTCTCTACCTCTCTCTCGAAAGCCATGCAGGGCAGATTGTAGTAACTCATTACATTTTCTCTCTGATGCACTTCTCTCCTCACCCTTTTTCTGCAGGGGTCTTTTCCAAGGCTTCAGTGTGGATATCTGTTTCACCACAGTGTCTTAGCAGGCTTCAAGGGAATGGTTTGAGTTGGAAGGGATCTTAAAGATGATCAAATCCCAATACTCCTACTGTGGACATCTTTCACTAGCTCAGATTGTTGAAAACCCCTCCAGCCCAGCCTTGAACACTTCCAGGGATGGGGCTTCCCCAGCTTTTTAGGGCAGCCTGTTCCAGTGCCTCACTCCCTTCCTGACATTCTCATTGATCCTCTTCTGAAATTGCTCAGGATCCCACTTGTTCACATCCCTTCTTTCAAACGTGTGAGCCAAACAACTCACATTGTGTCATCCCCAAACCTGCTGCAGGTGCATTCAATCCCACACTCTATGCAATTAATAAAAATATTCAGCAGTAACAGTCCCAGTACAGACCCTCGAGGGTTTGCATCCATTTCTTTCTGAGTTTGATTGTGACATAGAGCCATTGACCACAACACTTCGTATGTGGCCATCCAACCAGCTCCATATCCATCAATTGGCTTGCCTTTCAAACCCACATTTCTCTAATATCTCCACAAGGATGCAGTATGAGGACTTCACAAATTCTTTACATAAGTCCAGGTAGATGATATAAATTGATATTCCCTTGACCACCAATAGAGTCACTCCACTGTAAGATTAATCATGCACAATTTGCTCTTTGTGAAGCTAAATTGGCTGTTTCTTGTCAGCAGGATAGAACCATTATTAAACATTAAACATATATTGTATTGAAAATGTAATATCGATAACACATATTATTTCTCTGATTTTCCTGCCTTAACTTGCTTTTTTCTTTTTCTTTTTTTTTTGTTTTCTTTTTTCTTTTTTTTTTTTTTAATGTAAGGAGCAGAAGGTGTGAGGTTTTTTTCCTTCTTTCGATGCATACATCTATGGCTTTGCTGTCTTCCAGGAAAAGTTGTTGCTGGAAGAGTTTGCACCAGTATGTTTTGTAGTCAAAGAAATCTTTCAAATTATAACATGTTAAAATAAGAAGATTTAGATTTAAAACACACTTTCTCTTTTGAACAAGATTAACTTTTAGTTGTGTAAATAATTTATTTTGAGACGTTGTTGGCTACAGAGCAAAAAAAAATCAATGTTGAGACTAAAAAAACTTCCTTTTAATTCTTTTAATTGAAAAAAAAGCAGGAGAATTCAGTTCCTGTAGTAAATTTTTAAAAAGAACAAATTATAAAAATGAATTTTAAAATGTTCATTTTGATAGTTTTATCATATTTTTGTAAAATAAACAATAAGAAAGTTATATTTATGCTGGTAGATTTTTTTGTGCATTTAAAAGAAATCAGATTTGTATCACTTTATACCAAGTTTTAGACAGAGAAATATTTTCTATTTTTCTAAGACTAGCTCTGAAGTTTAGGAAGAGTGATTTTAATAAACATGCCCCATATAAAAAGCTTGGAGTCATACAAATCCAGAAGAAAAATGAACCTGAATCTAATAAATGTTTTCTGGAATTCATAGATACTATTTAGACACAGCTATCACCTACAACTCCAACAGTGCAGCATGTGTTCTGACTTGCAGATCGCTAACTTAGAAAAAGATGATGTAGGCAGTTTATTTCTGACTGGATTTTCTTCTGCCTACCCTTTAGTACCAGTCCAGGGTAAATGGGATAATTTTAATTTTTAAAATCTTTTACCCTTCCTATAGGTTTTAATCTATACTTAGCTATATGCAAAAATAGCTTGTTCTTCCAAGGACTGGATCATAGCAACTTGCAGTTTCCCAGATGGAAATTCTGAACAGCTGAGTTTCTGCTGTTTGCTTCCTGGTACAAGAAAAGGCGTTTGTAGATCAAGCAAGCAGCAGATGGAGAACAATTGGAGTATATAATTATTCAGCCTGGACTCCTTTTAAATGGGAAGGCCGAACTCTATCTATTTGGCTGGGAAGACAAAGGAATAGAGTAGTAAATGGCAGATAAACCTTCCAAAGATCCTTTAAAATAAATCTAGGCAAATATGTGAAATAACTTCATCAGTTAACCAGGTCTCTTTTTCTGTGAACTCCAAAATCTGGCAAGTCATTGTCGGTTTGCTTTTGAAGGCTGAGATTAATACACAGCCTACCCAAACACTTCTGTATGAATAAACTACATTGATTTCAGTATGTTACCTGAGGACTCCATCTGGCGACTCTCCTTCACTTTGCCAGATTTTGAAAAGCTGCAGCCTTACTGTGATCTAATGCCAAAATATAAAATCCACTGTAGGAAAGTATTAACACGTTGTGATTCTTGCTCTGTGGAAGTGAATAATTGAATTCTGTGACTTTTTTGAAAATACCCTCATAGGAGCATTACATTTTGTAAGCTGACAGCTAACAATAAGACTACATGCCAAAATCAGTGTCTAGAGAGCCATGATTATTTTTATTAATTATTCAAGATTAAATGGACATATGAAGGAAAATACAGAGGGCACCAAAACAGGAGACATAAAGTATTATGAGAAAAAGAAGCCAATTGGAATAATCCAAATACCAGAAAAATCTGAAATGACAAAAAAAATAGATGACAGTAAAATATTTCAGAAGAAAAATGGGAGGAGTTGTATGCTCTTCAGATATGTAAATTACCTTCTGAAACGGCATAGTCAAATAAAAAATTACTCATATATTTTCCATACAATAGTCTTCATAACAAAGAAAGACTAACAGTGGAAAAAAAAGAGGAAACCTTTGTTTATTTTACCAAAAATGAAGATTAGAATTACAACCACATGTACTGAAACTTATTTTGGTTTAGAAAATCAATGCTGTAAACCAAAATTAATTTAATGACAGAAAAAAATTTTAAGACAACTGATGTTTTTACTGTGTTAAATTATAGGAAAAAATCAGACTAAAGTAAGAAAAACTACTGATAAGAAAAATAGTTAAGCAGGGATAAAACCATAGTAGAAATGTTACCTGCTTCCTCCTATTTTTTGGATTTTGTCTTCCACCTTATTTGAAGTTTCAAAAGTTCAATTCTTTTCTATGGAAATATGACAAATCAAAGGCTTCAGATCTACACATAATATGATGAAGACTTCATCTCACATTTTCTTTACATATTCAAGTATTTAAGCCCTTTTATTTTTGTTTGTTTTGTCATGTTGGAAGGGCTCTAACTGGAAAATAGGATATTTGTGAATATGTATGAGGCTCCCTTACACAAACTCATTTAAGCTAATTCAGGAAAAGCAGATGGTTTCTTCACCTGTGCATCACAAGCAGTCTGACTGTGTGCTTATTCCTCGTACTGACAACGAGACTTCCACGGTACTCTTGTGGCCACATTTCTAGATCCAAGTCAGGCAAGACAGTGCTGAGGCATTCAGCTGCTCCAAACTAGGAAGATGGGATACTTTAGGGTGCAGACACGCAGCTGTGTGACCTGAGCGCTTTTGAAGTCTGGCAATGAAGTACCTATGGAATTTAGGCAATGCACCTGATGGTTGACAGAGGTTTTTCGATGTCATTTAGGGACTGGCATGACTGATATTTCTCACCTTACACATCATTCAACTAAGTCCACTTTTGGGCAGTATAGAATGATTTAGCAAAATTAGATATCTTTCTCCTAATTTATGAATCAAATACACCTAAAATTACATTTATTCCTTGTAATGGGAGTTATTTTAACCATAGTATTAGGATATTGATCTTTGTGAACGTCACCATTTTTACAGATGAAAAAATAGATTTCATAGGCACCAGGTTTAAAAATCTTTCCTGAAAATTGAACCTTTTTTCTGGGGTTAGTGGGTAAGATAGATAGGCTATAATCATAAATAGTTATTCTTTTGCACACTTTTGGACTTTACTGTATTTCATAAATTTGATTTTACACAATGAAATGTAAAGCTTCAACACAAAGATTAAACAAGAGTATACATGCAGAAATAGCAAATCTTTACCTCATTGAAAAGCAGCAAAATTATGATTTTATTATCTTATATGTTGATTCTTTAAAGAGGAATGGGTACTATTTTGCTTCAGCCAAGCTGATGTGGGTGCATATGCACACACCATTGCACAAAGGCATGTTGGCACAAACACAACTGCCCATACAGACATGCATAGAAGGAAGTAGTGAACAAAAATAGCAGATGTTAATGCTTTGTCCTTTCAAGTCAAAATTCTGACATTTTTTCAAGTAACCTTAACTAAGTGCTTACATCTGGCATATATTTAATAGTCTTTACTACAATCAGTATGACTAGAATTGTATCCCATGTGCATTAAGGATAATTACCGATGTGTGAGATTTGTTCTACCAGAATTAAAATTCTATTAATTGGATTTCATATATTAAATACACCGTGAAGTAACTAGAATGTATAGAGCAAAACCACATATCTTTTAGAATACTTAGCAGACAAAGTGAGAGATGCTCATAATGAAAAGTTCATCTCAAAGAGTTGCCCATCAACATTTTAAAACTGATACAATTTTCTCCTGATTATTGAACGTTTTAAACCTGAATCTTTCATAATCAACATAAGTGCAGTATCTGCTATGGTAATCCAATGGTATGAGTATGAGGACACAATCTCTTTAGTCTGCCACAAAGAGTACACTTTCTTAGTTTCCACTACTACAATGTCACGGCTATCTTAGTACATAAAAATGACTGCATTGTGCCCAACATTGTCCTAGCAACTGTTGTCCTGTTTTCATTATTTGTTTTTGTTGTGATGGTAAAGAAGATATGGTGATTAATGATTCCTGAATCTGTCTGATGATTTTTTTAGTCAAACTTGCATGCAAAAAATCGACTGCATAAAAGAAAAAGTAGCCAGAGTGAAGTGGCCACACTAAGCAGATGACACGTAGTTAAAAGCATTGGGACACACTTATATACACACCTGGTGGCTATACCTCTTACTGATACAATCACAATATCATGTCAATATGAAGGAAGTAGTTTGGGATAATTGGGGAGGAAAAGTAAGTGTACCTAAAGACCGATTACTTACTCTCCAGCTGGGGGAGTTCATGGATCTACATCCCATGCTGTGGACATGAAGAGAAGAGTTTGAGTACTGTTCTCTACCATAGCAAATTTGTGTTTATTCTGTGTTTAATACAGTGATAGCGCAGTCATTCCATACTACAGTTATATTAACATCCTGACATTTGGGAAGGAAAAAGATTAGAATGAAAATGAAAACAGAGAAGAAACACTGCCATATTTCTTCTTGTTGCTATTTTAACTAGAGGAAGTAACATCTTTATGTCTCTTCTCTGTGGAAGTTAAAACTAGCAAAAGATAAGCAGAATCAGATGACCTGTCATGCTAATTAAAGAGGAACACAGATTTCAGTGTCAGTCGCTGAACTGTCCTTTTTATTTATACATAATTTTGGAACATGTGATTTTCTCTTGCAAGAGTCTATAAATACTCAAATATTCCAAAATCCTCAGGGCAAGGGGAAAGTTTTTTGCTTGAAGAAATCTGTGGATGATTTTACAAATGTACTAGCTATGAAAACAAACAAAGGAAAAAAGGATCCCTATTGCTAAGGATCATCTTGTTTAATGATAGAACAATCCAGACTCATATTTTCATGCAGCCCAATCCATATATAGGCTTGCTTTGATTCTTTTTTCTGCTTGTATTTTTTGCCTACTGACATGCTTGTTTTATTTACCATATTGGTATTTTTTTTTCTTTTCCTGTTATGTTTACTTCTCTTATGAAGGCTGCTTCAGTAATCTGAAGATGCCATGCTGAAACTTCAGTATGAATAGCATGGATATTGGAATAGAGAACATATACATATGATATGAGGCTCAGGAAAGCATGCAAATTTCTTGGAGGACAGCAACAGAATTGAAAATAGTCTTGACAAATAAGAAGAACATTTCAAATAATAGAATGCAATTCAATAGAGACAGCTACAAGATACTTAGGCAGAAATAATAAATTACATGTGTACAAATTAAGGAACAACTGTTTAAGTAAAAGTTCTGCGGGTCTCCAAGTAAGAGGGTGTCAAGGTCAACATGAGCCAACAAAGAGAATCCCAATGATCATGAGTCAGCAGCATCAAAAAGTAGACATTGTGACAAAGCATTTATTGTGGCATACAAGAGGCATACAGATATCCTTTTAGTCAATTCAGCATTCATGAATACATTTGCATACTCTGAAACATTTTTTCACTGGGTTTTATAGTGAGCACATAGCAATTGCTGAGAGAGCCAACTGAACAAAAATACTGATTGAAGGTCTTGATTTTATAACCATCAAGGAAAGATAGAATAAAGAGGAGATATAGGAAGAATGTGTTAGTAGATTTCAAGAAAATAAAATAGTATTCAAAGAAAGGGTTTATGTACTCTGTATCGGAAAAGAAGTAATGGGCTTAAATTGCAAGAAAAAAAGACTCATTGCCTTGTATAAGACATATTAGAAAACACTTTTGAAAGGAAAAGGTAGAGAAGAACTCAAAAGTTTGCCAAAGAAACCTGTCAACCTTCTGTCACTGAAGGTACTTTTAGGAAGATTAAATAAATGTCTGTCAAGAATGGATTAGTTTTCCAAACTCTTTTTCATACTTAACATAGTATGAAGGTTCTGAATTGACTTTAAAGGAAAACCACTTTATTCTTCATTCTGTTCTCTACCTGTTTTCTTCTTTCCAGTCTTTGGTATTTCTGAGATGCTTCTTAATAGTTTTTATGAAGGTCTGGAAATAATTAAGGAAAACACTGAGAACACATAACTCTGCTTATATTCTTGTTCTCCCCATGTTGTACATTATATTTTTATTTCTCATATCTTGTTATGGGTTTTTTTTTCTTTTTTCCAGCACACTGCTGGGTATCCTTCATAGGTGAAATCATATTGTGCATTTATGACCACTGTCATACCAGTGCTAATTCTGGAGTTGCTCAATATTAAATCTCTATGAACTTACCTTACATCTCACCTCAGTATCCTGCTGTTTTCATCCTTCTCTGTGTTTCTCTGTAGGGCTCAGAAAATAGAAATACTACATGTCTATCATGTAGCTCAAAGCTTATCATGGATAAGTTATAATTAATTATACACTCACAGTCTTCATATATTCTTTTACCTTTCTATCACTACCTTTTATAGGAACCCCTTTTGTTGAAATCACTGTGCATACTGAAATTTCTATGAACTGACACAAACAATTAAATTTTACTGTGAATTCATGAAGTGCTGGAGCCAATTTATGTCTGCTGGAATTGTGTAGAGCTGAAAAAAAAACAGAAATACAAAAAACCCATGCAAATGGCCATCAGTTGTACTACAAAAAAGATTTGTAAATGAACTTTTAAGCTCTGGTTCTCTTTCTTGCATTTATGTGTTTTAGGTTTTTTTCTAAGAAAACTGAAATTGACCTATTTGCCTTTTCCCCCAGAATAAATATAAATAACAGTCTTGTAAATGAAGTTTTGTAACAGTCAGCAAAAGAAAAAATTCTGCCTTTGAACATGGGCTATAAATGCATATTAAAACATACTCTCCACCCACTGTCTTACTTACATGCTGAACTTAGTGTTAAAGGTGGTTTTGTAAATCAACAGAAGGAGAAAGGAAAACACCTGTGATCTGTTGATCATCTGTGCATTCTGTAAAACACATTGGTCTGATGATACGTCTAGGGAAGACTGAAGGTGTGAAGTCTGGATATATGCTCTGCATATTTAGTTACCAGCTGATACATTAATTTCTATAATTAAAGTAGGGTACGGGGTAATTTTTTGGTATTAGTTTTAATGGCTTGCCATCGAGAAAACATCTGCTGAAAAATAGAAATGTGTCTGTAATAAAACATAAAACATTTGTATTAATATTTATGCTCTTAAGAAGCTTCTAAAATTTATAAATTGTACTGCTAAAGGACAATATTACATTAGACTGTTGGCAGCATATCTGCAGGGAAGTGTATAAGTTCATGCATGTGTGTAGTCATCTCAATGGAAGTGAAGCAAAAATAATCAGGTAAACAGGTTCATTAATAATTGTCAAGTAATGTCAAAGAAATTGTCAAAGTAATATTTTTGTCAAAGTAATATTATTATTGTCAAGTAATTGTCAAAGAAAAAAACAGGAAAAAATAAGAAGCTAGACACTTCCACAAATGAATTCATCCTGGTATCTAATGGTCTCTAAAATAAAACAGTTCACTACATCACAGAGCGGCTGAGGTTTGCAGAATTATCTGGAGGTGGCCCTTCTCAAACAGGGCCACATGGATATAGTTGCCCAGGACCATGTTCAGGCAACATCTTAAAATCTCTGGGGACAGTGACTTAGAGATTCTCTAGGTAACTTGTGCTAGTGCTTGGTCACTTTTCTTCCTGAAAAAAAAGTTTTCTTCTGTTCAGCATAAACCTACTATGTTTTGGTTTGTGATCAATGCCTCAGGTCCTGTCACTTCAAGAGATACCGCTTTTGAGAGTCTGTCTCTGCTTTCTTTACAGATTTGCTTCAGATAGTCATACACGCTGATGAGACCTGCCCTGAGCTTTCTCCAGTCTAAACAGTCTCAGCTCTCTCAGACTTTCCTCCTATGGGAGAAGCTCCAGGTCCTTCATCACCTATGTGGTTCTCTACATAGAATAGAAATGTTCTTTATGTAGAAATAGAAATGAAAGTCCAGCAGTTTTTCAGCCGAGAACTGAACACAGTATTCCAATGGGGGCCTTAGCATTCCTGAGAAGGGAAGGATCATCTCCTTTGATCTGCTCCCAAGTCTCCTCCTTGTGCAGCCCAGAATACTGGTGGCCTTCTTTGCCATAAGGGCAGAGTTGGCACAGGTCCAGCCTGTTGTCTGTTGTTTGTTCCTTCCAAGTCCATTCTACAAATCTGTTCCCAGCATGTGTTGATGCTTTGAGTTATTATTTCCCAGGTGTAGGAATTTGGACTTTCCTTTGCTGAACTGTGTGCCATTCAATTCTTTTTTGAACTGAGCTGTGTCACCCACAGAAATTCTGTGCAAAGGCCTTGCAGGCTGAAGGGGGTCAGTGCCTCTGTCACTGGTGAAGTCATTGCAGGATAAAGGGCAAGAGCATTTAAGGGTACTCAGACATTTCCAAAATCCTTGGAAAAATTGTTCAGGAATTTCTGGAAATATGTGAAACTGACTCATCCTAAAATGCCTGAGGGAGGATCCAAAATGGGAGAATGAGTGGGTCTATCTGAATGGGGAAGCAGCCTGGAAAATCGTAGAATTATGGGAAAATTCAATTTTGAGAGCATGCCAGGAGGCCCCTAGTGAAGCCTCCTGCTCAAAGCAACATCAGAAATTGTGACAATATGGTTCAGGGCTCTTTAACACCTTCTCTGGAGAAGCCCCAGGGATGCAGACAATATAGTCTCTCTGGGCACTTTGCTCCTCTCTGGACTGTCCACATAGTAAAAATATTGCCCTTTCTCTCCAGTGTAAACTTGTCTTGTTTCGGGTGAGGCCCACTGCTTCTCATCCTACCATCGTCCACTGCTGTGGAGAACATGTCTCCACCTTCTCAACATGCAATTTGTAGGCCTGCTGCAAAGGTCTTCTCTGAGCCCTCACCCAGGCACCTTTCCACTGAAAAGCCACCTCCATTCTATTCAGATCCATTGTATGCCTGCACCATATGCAGGACATGGCTCTTTGCTGCTTGCCTTGCCCCAGGGCCCCCTCCTCAAAGTGGCTTTGGCACATCTGACTCTGAGAATGAAGGAGTTGGCCTGTTTCTGGATCAGACCAAACAATAGGGACAGCTCCGTCCAGACTCGGTCATGGAATGCTGAGAAACTGTCCATATCTCAGGAAGACTTCTAGGAACAAACCAAAGAGAACTGTGCTTTGTCTCTCCTTGTTGTTTAGTTTATCATGTGCTACACCCTCCTTGCACCCACAGCCCCTGGGACAGCCCCTGTGTGGGACCCAAAACTACTCACAGCTGGGCAGACAGGAGAGAAGTATTGGAAGAGGCTGCCTTCTCTCAGTACCTGGACCTACTCTCAGTACCTGGACCTGCTTTTCTCCACCAAGCCAAAGAGGATCAAGACCACTATCCTGCTGAAACCTTCACACCTTGCATGTGTGCCCACAGAAATCCTGGAAAAAATGTAAGGGGACAGAGCCTGCAGTTGCTGAAAAGCAGCAGGACTAGGAGTGTCTGAGTCACTCTCTGACATGAAAGAGTTCCCAGGAGCCACCCACCACTGTTTGTCCAGCCAGGAAGACAGGCATCCCAAAGGGAGACAGACTGTCTCACAAGACATTTGATATCTGCTTCTGACCTTTCAGATAGGTTTTAACCTCAGGTGTATCAGATCCTTTATGAGAAGCGTTCCCTGTGCACAAGAACCTGGCAAGAGGCAGCCCAGCAATGCAGGTGGAGGAGCCCTGGTGATGTCCTCAATGCCAACAGAATGCCATCCCTTTTCTCCTCTGAGGGCTGTCAAGGGAGAAGGATTTACCCCTGGTCTCCAGAGGAAAAGTCCTAGAGATTACAGTGATTGAGGTTGGCAGAGACATCTGGATGTCACTATGTTCAAGCAGAATCACCTAGAGCCCACTGCCCAGGATGGCATGTGTGCAGCTTAGCCCTGTATATAAAACCAACAACAGCTGGAAATAATGATGAAAATAATTTTATACTGTTTCAGCTTTAAAAATTTAAGCTTAAAATGGTAAAGTATTTTCAATATTTTTATTGAAGTCCAAAGCCTTACCAATGAGATGATGAAGTGTTTTGGATGCAGAGAGAACAATCCTCGTTAAAATTGTGAGTGACTGTGTTTTGGTGGAGTTAAGGTAAGAATCCTCTCTCAAGTTTCTTCAATGAAAGTTTCTTGTCAACTTGTGTATATGTGTAGGCTGAGAAAGCAGATGTGATCATCCCAACTGAAGGTCAGATCATTTTTTTGAACAGCAAAATATACTGACAAAACACTGAGGTTTACTTCCTTACAGAAAGAAAAAGGAAACATGAGGACTTTTTAACCTCCTTCAGTTGTGAATGTAATGTTCTTGCTCATATTTTATTTTCCATATTGTCTTATATCCTAATCTCTTATTTTTGTTTGTTTGTTTGTTCATTTTTTGTTTGGTTTGTTTTGGTTTGAGTTTTTTTATCTCATTGTGGTTGGTTTTGTTTTGGTTGGTTTAGTTTTGGTTTTTGGTGGATTTTTTGTTCTGTTTTTTTTTTCCTTGAGTGGAGCATTGAAAAGGCAAGTTTAAATGTATAAGAAAAGGTCATTAGACAGCATTTTAGGCACTGAGCTTTAAAACTCAGTTGTCATTTAAATTTATAGCATTTTCCTCTGATTCTGAATTCTTTCAAGCTAAAATTTTATAGCTGTAAACTTCATAGATGTTTTCTCATCAGCTGCTCAGCATTATAGCAGCTTACCACCAGTTCATTACGGGCCATCTTCCCATTTTCTCCTAGCCAGTAGGCATGCTTGAAGCTTGCTTGAAATGCTTTCCCTTCTCTCTTCCTCTTTATAAGGCAAAACTAGTTGGACAAGGACTTTTTCATTCTGCTGGCACTACCTGCTGTTATTTCACAGATGACTAACTATAACACACATAATGTGATAAGATTTCATCCCACATTTTCTTTACATATTCAAGTATTTAAGCCCTTTTTATGTCACGTTGGAAGGGCTCTAACTGGAAAATAGGATATTTGTGAATATGTATCAGGCTCCCTTACCCAAACTCATTTAAGCTAATTCAGGAAAAGCAGATGGTTTCTTCACCTGTGCCTCACAAGCAGTCTGACTGTGTGCTTATTCCTCGTACTGACAACGAGACTTCCACGGTCCTGATGGTTGACAGAGGGTTTTCGATGTCATTTAGGGACTGGCATGATATTTCTCACCTTACATGTCATTCAACTAAGTCCACTTTTGGGCTTTTTTGGGTTTAGCCTACATGATAAACTACATTTTAGGAATCCTATAAAGAATGTTTTTGAAACTCTGATGAAGAAAGAAATATATGACTGCCTTACCAATGTTAGCAATGACCATATTACGTGGTCATACAGGCTCTTGTAGATCCCATTCTTAGTAATCTCTTTCTTCACAGGTATTGTAAATTCAGTCAAGCATCAGTCATCCTATTAGTAACTTCATACAAGATGAAGCATTAAACCAGCCTTTGAGTTTAATCTCCAGCCTGAAGCCTAGGCTTCACATAGATAGTGGTACTGAAACTGATTCTTCTGGCACGCACAACATGCCTTTAAGTATTTATCCTGATTAACTTGTTTGTTAATTCTTTACTGCCTTATGACCATAATTTTTATGCTCTTGTAAATTTTAATTTTGATAAAAAATGCACCCAATAATTTAAATAAAAAGTGCATATGACATTTCAACAGTGTAAACTAATGAGCAAAGTATGTTAAAGGTTTTCAAGAAGATCATGTTCAAAGTCTCGTTGCAAAGTGCTAAAATTATTCCAATTCTATTTATTTGAGTAATGGGAGTAAGGATATTGTGCTCAGGTCCTAATTAATTTGCCCATAGAACTTTATAAATCAATCAAAATTTAGAAGAGATCAATGACAGTGTAACCAAAAAGTAGTTCTGAAGCTAAGTAACTATTTAAATTTCTGTGTAAAACAACTACAATTTCTTTTCTCATACTCACTCTTTACAGTGCTTTTCCACTCAGTCATGCCAAAGTACACAGATACCTATGTGTAAGATAACATATTCTACCTTTTGTTAAAATAAAAAGAAATTATTAGTTCATCTGATATCTAACCAGTTCATTAACATAAGCTGTCATTATGCCAGCAAAATATATTGGATTGTAGATTAATTTTGTAACTACAGCTATGCATTTGTAAGTATTTAAATTCTTTACTATGATTACAAAAGTAGTATCAGGATCCTTGTAGCCATCAATTTTATCATCAAGTCTTTTCAAAATGGGGATGGACCAGATTAAAATTCCTACACTTTTTGTAGTAGAAGACAGGGAGATTTTTATTTTGATGCACATTTTTGGAATACCAGTTTTAGATATTGCAGATCAAAGAGCTGTCCCAATTTCTCAGACTATTCTTATGTTTCTTTCAGCATTGGCAATAGTCAGGCTTAAGAAGCCAGTGACTTTCTGCGCGGTGGTAGATCCTGTTAGTAAATAAATAAATACAGAACAGGTGGGGGGTCTTTTTTTTGTTTTTTTTTCTATATTATTTGTATTTCTTAATTAATCTTGACACATTTTCAATAAGCTGCATAAAACAGGCATTTATCATGACTTAACATGCAAAATGAGTAGATTCTGGGTGTTTCTCAAAATGGAAAAAAACAGCTCAGTTTTACAGCATGACTGAGTTTGTGCACTACAATTTTAGTCTTCCTGAACCACCACGTCCTGCAGGTTAAATCCATTTAGCACAAATCCATGAAGAACACAAAAGATACATCTGTGGTGGGGTTCTTGTAGAGAGGAAAAAACACAAAGCTGTAAGTATTTCTTTCTTGTATCTGTGATCAATGCGACTATCGCAAGAGAAGTTTGAGCACTTGATGAATTAAGAGTTGCCGCACCCTGCAGTCCTCATGGAAAAGGTGAATCTTCCATGAGTCATACAAAACTAAAACCCTGCTTGTGCAGTGCTAGTCACTGAAATTCTCTAATTCAAATTATGGAATCACAGAATCTTGGAGGTTGTACATAACCTTTGAGACCATCAAGTCCAAAAGCCAACTTAGCACTACCACCAAGTTCAACATTAAATGTTAAAAGTGAAGTATGTTCAGGATGGAGATAAAATCTGTGACCAGTTTTCACAGAACAAAAATAAAATAATAAAATAAGAAATATATTAGGAGATTTTTTAAAAAAAATCAATAAACATAAAAAACCAGGATTCAGTCTGTCTTTTCATTAATTAAAATCTCATGGCACATCAAAAGCGTACAGAAATCTGAGCACATCAGCACAGTCCATTTGTGTCAACAAATCTATCTGGTTCATGCTGTCTGAAAAACACTTTAGATCAATTCATTTAGTTTTGAAAGATCTATTAAATAGAAATCAATTAACAGTCAATAGAAAAATTACTTGAAATTACTGCTCTTCTAAATGTCTCCATCCATTGATGTCTAGTTAGGCTTTGCATTTTAGCATAAATATAGCTGCACAATGTGCTAGACAGACTGATGATTAGGTCACACATTGGAAAAAAGCCACAGTTCCCTTTGTAGAATCAGCCTGAGTTTTACACGTGTCACCAACTGATGTAAAACTACACTATTTGCAATGAAGGTGCTGGGGTTGTCTTACTCCATACATACCCTTGTGCTTGAGAAGTCTCATGGGCATACATACCACTAAGCATGCTCAAGATAATCATGTTTAGTTCAAGATAATAATGGAATAGTATGTTTATACCCCCCAGTAAATACTGAGCTCAGTCTACTTTATATGTTACCTACAGCCCACCATATCTTTGTTATTTGGCACAGCAAGGGAGATGCACAAGCATTTAAATTGTGAATTATGATAAAATTTGAAAGTTAAGTTACTTCATATTTTACAAACATTTCAGGCATGCTCACATGTCTGAATCAAAAATACTTCCATATCTAGGAATCAACATTATGGAGTTTTTTAGGATTTCAGCTTGTGATTTTTGTATTTGTAGTGCGTCATTTAGACAACTAAGCTTCAGCAAAATTCTTGTTGCAATTTTCTGAAAAAGAAAAAAAAAAGATTGTTCTTTTTAGAGGTTGCAAGTGAAGAAGGACAGAGACTAGTTTTAGTGAGCATAAACCATAAACGTATGTCAGCTGTTACTCTGTGAACAATACCTTGATCTTCAAGGTAATTATTAAATGAACATTTTAAAATGAGATAATCTCCACCTTTATGACTAAAGTAAGAGAGCATTTTTAGTCCTTTTGTGCTGCTTTTTCGACCTGTCTTTTGTCAGTTTTACAAGTAACTGATGAGATGTCTGTCTTTGTCAATGCAGAAATAAGATGGTTCTTGACATTGGGGTTTTCTCATTGATTAAATTCTCATGGTGTTTTCACAGCCTAAATGCTGCCTTCTGGTCACTGTACTTTTCTTGTTTGGAAGATGACCTTTGTGAATAATTGCATGCCCCAGATGTGTCAAAATGAGGAGGATGCAGCAATCCAAAGTGGAAACACCTTAGAAAGTATTTGTCGACTGATTATCTTGTAAACTGGGGGAGAGGAGTAAAAAATAACCAGAAGCTGTTTTTTGCCAGTTTATCATCGAAAGGTAATTTAAAGCCCATTCCAGAAGTCTTATTTGTACTTTATATTTTGCTTTAAAATATTTTAATCATTGACTTGCTTGTAAGGATAAGTCTAAGTACTTTTTTGAGACACAGCCCAGTCACTGCAACTGTAAGTCTGTTTTTAAACTACCTATATGCTTCTACTTGTGAGGCTATCAAAGACTTATAAGAAATTTATATATATTTTATGCCAATATGGAAACATTCCTAAGACTCATTATTTTGAGTGGGAATTTCTGGAGTGCAGTGAATTCTGGCTGTACTGCAGCATCCTTCAATTTATCGTATGTCCTGTAGGACTTAAATGGAGTGTCAGGGAAATTATATAAAATTTCTTCCTTTTCATTGCTGAATTATCCACACTCAGAACTGAGCAAAACTCTGCAACTTACAATTCTTTCTGAAAATAATTTACCGAATGCAATTAAAGACTTGAAACTTTGTTGACTTAGCAGAAACTACACAAAAGCAAAGCAGATGGGTAGGTTGGAAGGTTTGTGTGAGAACTTGTTTTTCTGCCTGCTCTCACACTGGTCCAATGACTGACACATGGTTTCCCTGGCTCCCTGAAATCCCACCTGTGTGGGTGTGGGCTGCCCAAGTGCCTGGGAGCTGTGGCTAACTTATAGTGCAACTGGTAGTATACAGGAATGCCACGGCTCCATGGGTAACCTAGGCTGCACTATTTCCTGGGCAGAATGCTTCTTGGCTATGTATTTTTCTACCCAGAAAACAGGCATGGTCCCAGTTCTCCAAGGTAGATGGGCAGATCTAGATTGCTGGGCTACAAATGACAGAAAACATGGATTCTGCCTTCTCTGAAGCAAGTTTTTCTCAAAATATTATTTTTGTTAAAAATCCACCTTTTTGGGTTTGTCATTCTGATCCAAAAAACAAAAAATGTGTCAAATTTTAAAATTTCTACAGGATAAAAACTTAGATTTTAGAATCAAATGGCATTACAAAGAATAAAGGAATTTATTACAACGGGCAAAGCTAGAATCAAACAAGTAATCAAATCTGGCGAAAATTAATGGCACTTTTATTTAGGAAAGAAAATCACAACTACTCCTATAAATGTGGAGGAAATTTCAGTATTGTAAACTAACTGTAACTGCAGAGTCACATGGTAAGACAGAAGATGATATATTCATTCTCTCAATCATGCCAGAACAGTTGCTTTTATGCAGCAGTGAAGCATAAAAATATCCAATAACAATTTTTCATATGCATACAGTGCCTCTGCTTCTACATACCACAGATGCACATACAGATGCTACTGTTACAAGAATCAAACACCAATAAATTAATTTTTCTATTTGTTCATATATTCAAGGCAGGATCAGTGTTTACTTCTGAGAGGACAATATAGATCACAGAACATCTTAAGAAACTACCTCATTCAGAATGCAAGAAAAAAAAAAATCAACCCTCTGTTTTATTTTGGAGTATCACCTGCTTGGAAGAGACACAGCAAAACTGAAAATTTGTAAAACATGTTCCTGAACACTAATATTATTTTTATAACTTAATAGAAAGGAATAACTTAATAGAAAGGAATAACTTAATAGAAAGGAATATTCCATTAAGCAACTGAATGAAAAAAGGTATTAATGGATGTTTTTTATTTTGCTTATCTGACTGCTGTCTATATTTACAAATAAAAGTGCTTCTCATAAGTAAAAGTTTTGGGGTTAAAACACACAAACAATTAAAAGTTGAGTTATCGCTTCATTTTTTTTTTTTAGTTCATGGTGCACTGAGTAAGGAAGTCTATTCTGTCAATCAAGCAGAAGTGATAAGGCAATATATACATTATCATGTTATGTTTTACTAGGATTCCAGTTTTTCTGTTTAGTCTTTGAGGCATATAGAATTTGTGAGGTTTTTATCTGTGTGAAATGGAAGAGTTACCCTGACGACAAAGGTTTAATGCATTCTATTGTATAGGGCCTCTTAGATGACTCTACCTGCAGAGCATTTTCTGATCCATGCCTGGCTCCCAGAGATGACAACACCATGTACATTGCTCCCAGGCTTGACTTGTTGCTGCTAAACTTGCCCTTATGACCCTAAACAAATACTTTGTGGGGGAATAAAGGGATAGAGGATATGGGGGAGGAGGGACTGGGATTCAGAACTACCTTTTCTAAGGATGCCATCAGCTTAAGGCTTCACACTGCTGAGAAGACAGCAGTCATGACCTTGGTCACTCCAAGAAAAGTAGCACTGATATCACAGAAGTTCTGTATTTCTGATGGGATCTGACATGGCATTGAGTCAACTATCATCATAAATTGAACAGCAGCAGAGTGCTAAGTCCAGGGTACCAGAATGAATAATTCCACAGCGCCTTCACAAAATTAGTCACACAAGCAACATTATAACTAATCGGGGATGCACCTAAGGAATAGAACATATAGAGAGTAGACATTCACAGGTATACTTGGACCTGATTGTTATTCAGCAGGAAGTTTTTAAGGGCCTAAATTCCCTTTCCTGAAGCAGGATATGCCTAGATCAAATTCAGTTATCTGTTCACTTACATTAACTGGCAGGACTCAGAAAAAAATAATCCAGAAGAAAACTGTTAAGTCTTTTCAGGAAAAACAACCCAAATGATGTGGGAAAAGGATGAATTTTTGCAAAGCAAAAATTGGCAGGGGAGTAATTGGTGCGGGAGGGAAGGGGGAGGAAGGGGAAAACACAGATTATTTGAAAACAATAACCAACTAATTTAGATATTGTGAAGAAAAAATAGACTTATTTTTTCTTAGTGTTTAGAGGGGTCTTTAGAGGTTATATGCAAAGGTCAAATTACCTCTAACCTCAGGAAGATCTCTGTAAGCATTTCTGCAGCAAATATGGTATTTATCCAGCCTTTTGATGTAGGATTGCCTACATTCTTAAAGCACAATTAAATGGAATGGAACTTTGACAAACAGAGAAAATATCTATGAATGTTATTTTCTAGAAGCTGTATGGAATACGGATATAACACATGCTAGTCTTGTTTTCATTTGAACATTAAAACACTGAAGTCATCTAACATTTTCTTGGTAGCAAATGATGTTGTTTAACTTAAATTTTACTTTAGCTCTGTACTTATAATGTACCTACTCACAAGAAATGAAAAATTATTAAATACTGTAGTCCAACCCTCAGAAAATTGAACGGAACTTTCATAAAAGTTATTTGTTTGTAGAAGTAATTTATGGGAGTCTTAAAAGTCTGAAAGCTTTTCTTGCTGACTATGTACCTATTCTGCATATAGATTATTTACATGTGAAATGTTGCCTCAAGTACATTTGATTGCATTCTTTCAGAAAAATGTGTATTGGAGTTCTGTGATTGAGGAAGACTTAAAAATATTTGTGTTCTCATTTGAACTGCTGCACTTTGGCTGCTGCTTTAGAAGTAATGCTTTAAAAATTATAAAGAAATGATTAATTGCTTCCTCTTCCAGTGCATTTTATACAGTCTAAAGGTTCTAATTCGTGTTTCTCCCTATCAATATTTCACTAAATATCACTAAATATAAATACTGCATTAGGAACAATGTGTTTTAAGTACTTCTCGAAGCATAGAGGAGCTAAACTGTTTGGATGACATCCAGTTGCAGCACTCTACAGATTCATTAGGTTGCTGAGGTTGAGAACAATACTTCTTGTTTCCAAAACAGACTGTTTCTTAGTCTTCCATTACTATCCCTATTGACATCTATTTTATCATTGTATCATTCATTAAATGCCACTGGTTTTGTCCATCACTACTTGTACCCCTGAAGCCTTTAATAAATGAAACGAGACATATTCTTTGGAAGTTATCTTTATGGGAATAAGCTCTGGTTCTAAAACATTTCAGAGCACTGTTTCTGCTTTGATTCTTTTTTGTATCTTACCTGAACCAATTATAATCTAATCTCTGTCACAACTCAAAGAAATATTGAATATAATATTTTGCTTAAGAAAGAATAAGTTTTGCTTTTCACAAGTATATAAATCAGCTAGGGGCAGGAAAATCATACATCATGGCTGATTCCTAGAGTCATATTGAACTGATTGCAATATCTCTCATCATAAAAAGATAAGAAAGAAAGCAAAAAATAAAAAGGTGGTTTCCTAATAGAGAAAGGTGTTAGATGGAGTACATAGATGAAAAATTCTTCTTTATTCTGAGGGTCAAATTTTAATTCCAAATACTTTTATGGTATACATAAAAAAATAAATGAAGCTAAGAAAACCCAACGTGAAACAACAGCAATAATAGCAAATATAATAATAGTGTAATCCAAAACCATAAAGAAATTAGTTTAACACTTGCATTGTTAATGTGATTGAGTAAATGTTTAAGTTGCATTTAACTTATGGGATACAGGTTCCCCCACTTCTATCTACTGTCAAATGAATGAACGGATTTCTTCATAAAGAAGTCTGTTCTGACGTGTGGGTCATCTGCTTTTAGGTGGCTATTTTTCCTGAAGGGCGTCTAACCTAGAGTCCTGTTATTTATTTTTTTTCTACAGAGGACACTGGTCTTTTTGAGCAGTAAAAAATCTTCCAAATCACCCTCATAATGGGAAAACTTTGAGAGTTGGAGGGATTGCAATTTGAAGGTACAGTAAACTTTAGACAACAAGCTTAGTCAGAACAAAGTGCATGAATCCCTTGTTTTCATTACCTTTGAGTTTTGCTGCTCACGAGTCTCTGCCATTTGACTATTCTCACTGCAAATTTGTGACATGTGCTCCCTGCTCCTATTACCATGCAGACAGTTATCTTTGCTGAAAGTCATGTAGCGCAGTATCTGTGAATAAGAAACTAGCTGATAATATGGTAACCAAAGAAGAGTTCTTTCAGTACACAGGAAAAGCAGAAGCATTTAGCTGAATTGACAGGTACAGTCTACATCCAAATTTTGCTACTTCAAGGGACTTTATAAAGTGCTTAACTGTTGTACAACATAATGTTGCATAGCTATTAAAAGTTTCTCAGTCATGTATCTTTAATAAAACACATTAAGAAACTCAGAAAAAATATTAAAAAAACACATGGGTAAAGAGAGCAACTGTTCAAAAATGAGCAGAATTAATGCTTTCTACAAATAAGAAAAAATAGTACTGTCTGAGAGACAAAATGGGAATGCCAAGCTATATGAGCAGTATAAAAGACAGAGAGGAAATCTGTGGTGGCTTAACATGAGCCCTATGGCTTCTAACAGAGTCAATTAGAACAAAAGAGACAAACATTATTTTATCACTACCAGGCATTGGCACAAAAAGTAAATTCAGCTAATTTGTGCTTCTGCTGGATATTCAAGAATGCACATTATGGCTGTAAGTATATACAATGTGCTAGAGACAAGATCTTCAGAACAATTTAGTGCAACTCGTAAAACAAAAGCAAATGGCATATCTGGAAGGTATCCTCCTCTAAAATGCACTGCAGGCTGATATTTATTGGTCCCTAATTTGCTTGAGTTGCCATAATTACTTCAGTGTTGTATCACCCTATTTCATCTTTGAAGAATGCAACATAGCCTCACTCCTGTTTTTTGCTAAGGTCCCTTTAATCTACTGTGTCCATAAAAATGGATACATAGGGAAGTAATTATGTTTTTTTGGTTTTTTTTGTTTTGTTTTGTTTTTTTTTTTAAGAAGGAGAAACATAAAGAGACATAAGAGAGTAGATTGAATGTGTCTGCCCCTTACCCTACCAAAATGGGCAATTTTGAATCACAGTTGAAACATAATCTGGAGTCACAATACCTGATTGTTAAAGAAGAGCAACCGTTCTTAAGCTTCTTCTGTTTTGCATCATTTATCATTTGCTTAATTCATCACACTTTTTACAGATTCTGAATTTAAACATATTATATACATGCATATTGATATTCAGGATATCTACTGTAAAAGAACAAGATATCCATAAAAATGTAAATAGCTCTTTTCTGTCTGTTGTGACATGCATCAAAATAATGTAATTAATGCTGTCATAAAATGATTAATAGAATCATTGTGATTAAAATTTAATTCATATGATAGAAGATCTATTAATCTTTCCTTTTAACTCATCAAGGATTAGATTTAACAATAAAAGAAGAATTCTGAAGCATAAAAATGAAAGTCACCAGTAAAACTTTTTTTTTCCCGATGGTACTTTTAAAATTAATTTTAAAATCAGTCAAAATCTTTCTTTTATTGCACAATTTATTAAAACTATATCTCTCTGTTTTGAAAGAAAAGAGAAAATACATTAATGAATATTGTCGGTAATTTAATATTATCGAATGTTGTTCAATTCTTCTCTACTTTTCTGTTTATTTCTCTGAGGATATCTGAGAATTTGGAAGGTATCATTTGGAAACCTTGGATACTGCAATTCAACACTGCACCAAAGCATAATCTCAGAAAAGTTAAAAAGTCTGTATATACAAAAGTGCATGTTTTTAAACATTACTTGAGCTTTGCTATTTATATACTTGCAGGTTAATTCTTGCAAGGTATGTGAAATAAATATTTGTTGATTATGTCATTTTGGTCTAATATTACAAGCACTTTGCAGTACTTTGAGAGCCTGTGGGTACTCAAAACAAAAGCAGAACCTCCAGATAACTAATGAAACATCAAAATACTGAAAATGCTGCACTCTTTGTGGTAAATAGTGGATGCAAGAGTCACTGGTTTGAAGATAAAATAGATTAAAATGAATATAAATTAGCTTTATGATGCTGAAAAGCTTGATTACTGTGATTGTGAGACACAATTCTGTCCAGAAGCAATGTAATGAAGATTAATAAAAGTGGCAGGCATAAGTCCTACTTTTTGAAGTTTTGCATTTCAAATCATCTGTTTCCTACTCAAGACCTCAAGATGTAATATAAAAATAGTCTATTATTAAATAAATGTTTTCTGTCTTTCTATTTTTACACGTATGGATATTTTAAAAAACTCACAGGTAGAGAAAGAAAATGAAGAAAAGCTGTTCGCTTAAAAAATTCTTTTTGTTTCTCAGATGATTTTTACTGACAGAGATCTGCAGGAAAGATGTCACTGCTTTGTGATGTGACTAGAGCTCTTTTCTGTTACCTCTGGTTTAGATTAGATGCTCAATTATATGTTTTCCTTGAATTATGCAAGGAAGAGTGTTAAAGGAGGCTTGGGCAGATTGAATAACCTATGCAGAAAAAGCCAAAAGCCTCTGAAGATTCTTGTTTCTAGAGGGACTGGATATGTTCTGGTAATTTAATTGGAGGATTTGTTGTCAGTGGGAATGTTTGTAGTTGCCTCCACATAAGTTTAAAATGTATGCTCTTGTTAGTAAATAGGAGGAGCTAGTTTAAAATGTCCAGGTTTTGGCAGGCTGGCAGGAAAGAAAAAACTTTATACTGTGGTATCTTTAAAATAACTTGAGGGCAAGACAGAAACTATTCCGAGTCACATTGACAGAAACTCAGGAGAATGAATTAGGGCAATTTTTACTCTTCTTTATACCAACATAAATCTGGAGTGACTCTGCTGAAATAGATAGCTAATCCCAACATAATCAAATATAATTTCTTCCTTTTATTATTTCAATTAGAAAATAAGTAATAATGACTGCTGTAATTATAATTTTGTGGCCTAATGAATTTGCTCAGGGCTTCCCTTTAGAGTAGAATTTATTGATAATGTGAATTTAGCTATTATAATAGATTATCTTCACTTTTAAACTTCTTTCTGTCATCTGGCCACTTTTCATTCAACCCTAGAGCTAATTCTTTTGTCATCTCAAGACGGGTTTCATTGTTATAGGGCAACACTGAGGTACCAGCTGACATATCCCTTTTTTCCAGACTGGGCTACAAGACAGTCTCTGTAAAGAAGGCTGTCTCTGCATATGACTTTAGGGTATGATCCAGCCCCATGCTGTTGTGTTGTTTAGGTTATATGATGCTCACTATCCAGTTTTCACAACACATAAGAGACATGACACCTGCCCCAAGCAGTTTGCAATCTAAAATTAGATATGCTGCAGTGAGTAACAAGTAATGATTTTTGTGGTTTTGTTGTGGAATAAAACTGGTAAGCTTGTAAAAAAAAAAAAAAAAAAAAAAAAAGAAAGGAAAATAGAAGCTATTTCGATAAGTTTATGTGAATTTTGTTTCCAGATCAATTGTAGTTGTAGGTATTGTGTTAACTAGTCAAAGGGCTTCCAACTGCTGAGAAAATTTGCCTAAACTAGAGATTGCAAATGCAAAATAAATAGCACAAGAGGACGCTAGAACCAGACACCACTGAGATGTACAATTTATCAGAACCATTAAATTATTCTAATTACTGCAGAGGACATGGTATAACTTTAACTGTCGTAGCTGCATAGCATTGGGATCATGGCTAATTTAGGAAATACAGTTCCCTGCAATAAAGGAAATGCAATTAAATCTGGGGTCAGTTGGATTTTTTATTTTTATGCTCAATAGAAAAACTATTCCCTGGCACATTCCAAACTTTTTGCAATGAGATCTTAAGCAATTTGCTAGAGACTGAATATTAGAGGGAGATGGACAAAAGATCTATGCTTTTAGTGCTTCCTTTGACATTGAAACTGGCATATATACCAGTAAATTTTACCTGTCTAGTATTTGTACAATACTTTGGCAGTACAATATTGGTATTTGTACAATGTAAAGCAGTAGTGTGTTTGTGCACAAGGAAATACTCATTTTGTTCATCAATTAGAGATAAGAAAAAGCAGGGAAAAAAAAAGATAAGTACAATAGCTCTGTGATCCACATAATACATCTTGATTCTTATGCTAACTTTTGCATATCAGAAGTCTATTCATTTCATATGCCAACAAACTCTGAACATGTGAAAGAACTGAGGATCGGCACAGCACGAGGATAAGCTACCAGTGTGCTTTTTCCTGCAGTTCAATTCTCCGTCTATGATATCTGTTGTGAAGACTCTTTGCTATGGAAGGTTACCCCTGTCCTGATGCCAAACTGCAAATGTCCAGTTGAACTCTGTTTCAAGGCTATTTTGGAAGAGCAGAAAGTAGTAGAATATTCTGTTAACCCAGGACTAGCCCTGTTTACTTAGTTTATCAAAAGTAAGAGTGTGTCTGGTAAAACTAAATAGAAAGTATGTGATTTTATAATACCATTTTGATTTCTTATTATTTCAGTTATTGAATTTTGAGGAAGTCTTATTTTCCCACAAAGCTTAAAGTCTGGAAGGTAGTAAAAATAATTGTATAACATTCAAAGTAAGATTTTTCATTTTCAGAAGAAATAGATATCATTATGAACAGGCAGTAACCATCGTCTCTCTAGGTAATGGGAATACTGTAGGAATTCATGGACCAATGGAGGCAATGGATGAAGTAGATATTGTTGAAAACTGAAAGAGAAGTATAAGGATTTAGATCTTTTCAAGAATCTCTAGGTTTTCTATTTTTCTGATTCAGACACGCAGATCTCTCTACTTCCTTGCTCTTGCTTCTCCAATTAGAGACTTCATGTGTAACTTGGAGATGAGTCTAATTGAAACTCCCAAAAACTTCATCTTCTGAAATCTCTGTGATCTTCATTCTTTAGGTAGTACATAAATAGCTTAACCAGTATCTCTTCAGCTGTACAGCTACTTACTTATTTATTACTCTTTCATTTCTGTTGTGCTGCTATTGTAAGACGTGATTTTAAACTACTGTCTAACTAGAACAAACAATTATGCAAATGAAAAATTAGATCCTTCACCACTTCAGAGAACTGCTGCACATTTAATTGCTACAAGAAACCACAAAGAATCAGTTAATTCCAGAATAATTCAACATCTGTTAGCAAATTTAAAGAAGCTACTGAATTTATTGTAGATCTGTAAATACTCAGCAACTTGGCAGGTGGTATTTTTATGGAGCAGAGAACAAAATAGAAAAAAAAAAGAGATGAACTAATTTTTCTGGGTAAGGGACATTGCTGCAGAATATATATAGAAAATATTATAACTTTTTAGTCTCAGGAAGGCTTTGTTGTTATTGTTCATAGTTTTTTTTTAAATTTTATTACAACTTTGGAGCTCATTCCATTTGGTGTTACATATGGAATTGTCTGTGCTAAATTTGCTTTTTCAGTGATTCAGGTATCACATTTCTTGTATACTGCAGAAAACATCCGGCAGTTTATTTCCATGGGATATTATAAAGAGTGTTACTGGCACAGCAGAGCCTGAGGAAAGAGCAGGAGATCTTGTGGAAGGCTGCTGATCCCTACGAAGTTCAGTTTATGTTGCAAAGAATGACATATAAAACCTCTGCTCCGAAGTGTCATCTGAGCTGGCACAATTGTCAGATGACAGGCAGATGCATATTGTGTACAAATAGCTGAGGGGCAAAACTGCAAGGCAGGATCTTATGGGATTGCAGATGGTAATTCCTGAAACAGGTCATTTGCGAGGATGTCATTTTATCATTACCATTCTCAGTTTGCTTTCATCTTAGGGATGCAAAAGTTGGAACAATTAGTCTTTGAAGCCTGAAATCAAAATTCAAAATTTTCAAATAATAATATTTAAAATATATTTTTGTAACAGCTGATCTTGGAAGACCTTAAGAATGTGACCACTTTCATAGAAACATATTGAGGCTAAATTGGTTTTCCCAGAAGGAGGTTATGGCTAGTGACCGTGGGCAGATATGTTCCATTCCTTTTGACACAAATGATTTACTCATGTTGCACACGTATGAGAATGACTGTGTCCAGGTTGCAGACAGGGGGCAGAGCTTAGTGCCATGTGGCCATGTTTGCCATGGCGAAGTTGCTATTCTAGGCTATTAGGCAGAAAGGGAGTGAGGCTGCAGATACTGGTACTCAGAAGAGTTGTTGGCAGCACACAGCCCTTTACAAATCTCAAGAGGATTGACTGAAGCATCATTGGGGAACCAGAAGGATCAGTAAGATGAAAAAAAATTGTCAACTTTAATTTATGAAGTGCTGGGTATTTTTGGTCCACTTTCCCTCCTACTCTTGGTGTTATCTACAGAAAAGTCATTTGCAGACAAATCTCTATGTTAATCTCCTTGAATTAAACCAAAGATGAATTCTGAGAAAGGAAAGTTTTTAAAACAAAAAACAAACAAAAAAAAATCCAAACAAGGAGAAGTTTAGGTCAAGGTCAAGGTAAGTTATTCTGTGTTGGACAATAGACAGGATTCTTTTGTATAGATCTCAAATATATGGTAAGGAACACAAGAATTGATATAATTATGTATAACTATGAAAAGGTGATTTTAGATTTTTATTATTATTATTATTAGCCAGCCAGATAAACAAATATTAGCATCTTTTGGCTATGCCCTTGTTAGAAGACAAGGGTAATTAAATTATATGCAGTAAGGACTCTAATAAGATCAAACTCTTTAACTATTAGTTCTGTTCATTGTCATTCAATTTTCTCACTATGCACATGGAACAGTTTTCCATGGCACTCTGCAGTGGCCAAACAAATTCTAAACACAGGTACAGTAATTTCAATGCAAAACAGAAATTGCCAACTGATATTCCTTTTATTTCTTTCAAAGTGCTTTGTCTTTATGAGATAATAAATAAAACAAAAGTCTGCTGTGGAATATTTTGTTTGGGAAAGATCTCTGCTTAGACCTAAAACATGAAAGAATGAGATATTTTCTAGCTTATTTGTCAAAATTCACAGACAAAAGGAGGGTTAGAGTATATAAATGGAAGTTGCCTTTAGAATTAGGCTCTGACCATAAAAATAGATAATAAAAAATTTTATATATTGTCTGAAGATTATTTCTGTGAAAAACTAAATTCAATTGAAGATCACCTGAATTTTGAAAATATTATCATATTATATTTTTCTACATATTTTCCCCAATATTTCCTGCTACAAAAGGTGGCAAAACATTTTTTATCATGGTTAAGAATAATTTCCTTAAACTCAGGAAGCTTGCTTTAGTATTTAAACCATTTATTTTACAGGATGACAGAAAAAAAATTGCAGAATGATTTTTAGCTCCTTGTAGTGCATGACATACATAAATATTTAAAGAGCAAATTACCTGTCCCTTATAAAAAAACTTAAAGCATTGTTGAAAATGACTTTCTATAAATTCTACTATTATATATAATCCTAAGACTGGTAAAAACTTTCAGATAATATATTGGAGGCTATAGTTCGATAAAAAGAGATAGAATTTGTCTCTTATCATACTTTTGGCTGAATACTGAATTTAGATAAAACCACAAATAACCCCTGGCAATACAGAGTGCCACTGCAGATTCCTGTTGTATTACAAAGATGTGGGTTATGTTTTGCATAATAACTTGAGGCCTTTTTTTCATCTGGAAATCAGAAACTGAGTATGTCAGTATAGCGGGAGCCCATATGCAATGTCAAGCTTTCTGGGATGGACCTTTTATTTCCCTCGGAATAATTTTTGTCCTGTGGCCCTAAATGGAAATAAAAAAAAAATCAAAAAAACACCACAAAACAAAACAAAACAAAAACAAAAAAATCCCCCAACATATCGCAGATCTTGTGTATTTACTGATAATGTTGTAGAGTTTTTTTCTCCTCAGACTTAGCAGACTGGGACACTTTGACATGATCCTGAGCAAGAAGAAAACATCAGCTGGGTCTTAGAAAACAATCAGTTATTGGTATGAGGCATTGTTCAAAGTATCCTATTCTCCTCCTTTTCTCTTTTCTTAGTTAAATACATCTCATAGTCTTCATGTCCTTGACTGTAAGTGTGAGGGCAGGACTCTTGTCAAGTTAGGGGAGGGGGAATGATGGTCCAGTGGCTGTATAGGGATTGACAAGGGGAATTGCTGCTATTCTTTATTCTTTTCTTATGGCTCCCCTCTCTGCAAGCTCTTTGCTAGGTCTCTTGCAGTGACAAGGAAAGGGCAAACTTCCATTTTTGGGTAAGAGTAATGTTACTTTTTCATATGCTAAAACTATGAAATGTATATAATCTTTCTAGGTGAGTCAGGGCTGAGCTATTTAACATTGAAGACATTCCTTTCAATATACACATTTTATTGCTGGGCTTGTGAGTTTGGAAAATTATCATCTTTCAGCCCCATGAACCACTGCATTGACTGATATGGATCCCACATGCCTATTTCCAACAGGAAAGAAAGAGGTGTATAGACATAAGAACTTCAAAACAAGTTTCTCATCATGTGCATGGGCTCTACTGAGACCATAAATATGAAACCTTGCTGTTTCAAGGCAACAGAGGCACAGGCTATAAGTTAAAGATTTCAAAATAGGATAATGCAACATAAATTTATTTTTTTATGTTCTCCCCCTAGCCAAGTACATCCTTTCAACCTCCTATTTTCATTATGTGATTTGTCTTCATTATGATGTTACATGATCCAGACTCTTCTGCAAGGATACTTGCTATCTTCTTTGACATTTTTGCATAATATCCCTTTCTTGAACTAGAACCCCAATCTTGTTCTATTTTTACACATCAAAACCCCTCACATCGATGCCTTCTGTTTCCAACATTCCTTTACCTTGTTCCCTTATTTGAAAGAGCAGATCCCAATATGGCCTGTTGTGATCAGTGTAGCAAAGGAGATGCAGAAACCACACCATGGAACAGCAGCACACAACAATTTCCCATCAGCCCAAAGTGATGCCTACAAAAATGCTGAAGGCTTTTCTTCAAGAGGAGTAGCAGTGAAGTTCATCTATAAGCTCTTCTATCCTTTCCGCTCCCCACCTCCACTTAATGTATGGCAAAGCAAGATTGGGAAAGCTTCTAATCTGTATTTTTGAAGGTTTAGCTTATTTTCATTAAGGTCCTTAACACTTCAAAAGACTGTTCATATGGGAAGTTCTAAAAACATGCACAGTATGAGAACTGGAAGAATTTGTAAGGCTTCACTGCATTTATCTAGCTGGAAATTACTGCAAGTAAATAAATAAACATATGCCACATCTATGGCTTTCCAAATCATAATGTACACCTGCAGATTGCACAGGTGATCTCTCTTTATACTCTGGAGGTCATATTTAATTCAATATACTTTGTGTAGACTGGAAAGTATGTCAGCATACATTTCACTGTTCTAGTCAAACAGGGTTTCAAAATAGAACAGGTGACTGCAATTTGATCAGAATATGTGACGTTGAGGGAGTCAACAGCTCGTCCTAGTTTAGTGTCATCAGCAAACCTACTTTGTTCATACTTCAAGTTCTGCATCCAAATGTTTAACAAAGATGCTGAAGCTATTATGACCCCAACATTATGAGGTGAATTTTAGATCCTTTGGGATGGATTAGAGTGAAACAACAGTGAATGATCTGTGTTTGTAGGTATATATATATATATATATATATATATATATATATATATATATATATATATGTAGGGTTTATTATAGAATAATTTGGCTGCAAAGGAGAACAGGTGTGTAGCCATTTTTTTCATTGTTATTATCTGCAGTAATATAGATATATAAAAGTGTGCAGACATTTTAGTTGGCATTATGTCTAGTAATATGAAAATATGAAAGCATAAAATATAACTTAAGAAAATGTATAAGGAAAAGAAAGAAGGAAAGTATAAGAAGGCCTGGTTACAAGACTTGAGTGTTGGGATTTGGACGACTGTTGGTCCACTCTTGTAGAAATGGTGGTTGCAGACTGGATGAGTCTTTGACACGTTCTAAGATGATACAGTTGCCTATTATATAAACACAGTTCAGTCAGTTATGACCCATCATGGCCCAGCAGCTGAGATGGCTTCAGGCTTTGTGTCAATGTCCCAGTATTTCCCTTCAACCCGCCCCCAAAAAAATTAGAGTTATCACAGCTTAATTCACTTGAATAAGGACAAAGAGACAGTACCTGCCTTGAAGGATTTGCCTCTATCTTGTTCAACACCCATCTGTAGCCTCTGATTTGAGCCATTAACATTCTGGTCACTCTTCCAGTATCACTTGTGGATGCCCCAGACCTGTGATGGTTGGATAGTAGTATCTCCTTTATTTTATCTCAAGTTCCTCAAGCTAGTGGGCCTGCTGGGGAGGAGAGGGCTTTGGTGGTTGCACATGGACAGCTATTTCTTTGCAGTTTGCTACAGTGGGCAAAATCCAATTATTTTAGCAATGTTTAAACCATTAAGTATTTTGGTCTCAAGCAGAAGAGAATCAGGCCTAGAGGTGGAGCCCTGAGGAACCCCACTACTGACAGGTCACCAGTTTGATGTTACTGGAAATGATACTATGTTAAATTTTTATATAACTTCAGACAGGATTTTAGTTCTCCTTTGCCCACTGGGGGAAGAAATTGAAGTTTCTTTTCAAATAACTGTTTCACGTCCCTAGGCCTGATGAGCTTCACATCTCAGCTAGGAGTAGGACAGAAGATAGACGAAAGATAATGACCATTAAAGAACATCAATTCCAAACATCACCCCTGTCATGGTCAGAGACTCATGGCCTGGAAAAAGATAGTTAAGAGAACAGAAGAATGAGAACTTAATTAATATTGAAGGTGAAAGGATTGATAACAAATAGGAAACCAAATACTAAGAACTCTGTGACTTGGAAACAATGAACATTGAATCAATGAATTTCTCTGGGTCTGGACTGTATAAATACATGAAAAATCTAGCAAAAGCCATGATGGAGTGATTTTCTCTGGATAATCTGGGCAATGTGACATGATTTCTGCTGCACATCCTGGCTAGAACAACATCCTGTAATGTTTTAATTCTCTAACACTAAAAAATTTTGGAGGGTTTTTGCTTTTCTGTGGTTTCAGGAACAATGACACCTTATTCACTGTAAGTCTGTGCCCAACTTGTAATAAGTGAGCCAGTTGCTCACACATCTCATGACATGGTTATTAGCTGTGTGCTGGACATTTTGCTTAGAAGAATACTGTGAGAGATAGTATCATAAGCTTTTCTGAAGTCCAAAAAGGAATAAAAATGTCCCAAAGGGCAGTCACCTTGAAACAGCAATTTCAACTTGGAAACATTTTGATTAATTGGTGCATTTATATCCTGTACAAACTACTCTTTGTTATTTGAAAATATATTTTTGTTCTTTATATCTCTTCTAAGTATGACAATTTCACTGTGGCACAGCACATTAACAACATGAAATGTTGAAATAAATATTAACCTATTTCTGAAAAAAAAAGCTATTCCTTCATGCATATGTTATATATGGCAGGTTTCAGAATGAATGAAGGAAGCCACTGATATTGCCAATGCAAAGATAGTTCCCATTTTCATAATCAAAACAGGTAAATTTTGAAAAACACAATCTAATCCATCTATTTAGCTCATTTTTTCTGAATAAAGACATTTACAGCTCTATGTCAGGAAGAGAAGTTGCCATTCAGATATCAATTTTCCTTGGTTTCTGGTTTTTTTTTTCAGATTTAGGATGATAGTAGATTCTAAGAAAGAATAAAGTGGTTGTGGCTGTCAATTTCTTTTGTTTTTTTCATTTGCTTTTATTTTCATGTTGTTACCCAGAATGCAGGTAACTGTATACTTCAAATAGTTCATTTTCACGGTCTAATGTTTTAAATGGTCTATAATGGCCAACAATTCAAAATTCATACTCTGTGTTGTATCCTATTAAGCATTCATCACCCAGCAATGGGATAGTCATCTTTGGAGACTATAAATTGAATGAACAGTTGCAGTGAACTAATCAGAACTTCCTTGAGACTGAAGATTCTCTTCTAGCCCTTCAGATATGCTCTGCAAGAAGCGGAAGAAAAGGAGCTCAGGAATGAAACAGCCCATCCACTACGTTCAGTTTATAACCTCTTGCTTAAAGGCAACTTTTTCCCACACCAGAAAGTTAGATAATAAAATGACTGTAACAAAATTTGTTCCTAGAGAGATCTGGAAAAATACAAACCTGAGCAGTGTAGAGCTGTACAATGAATTATTAGTAAACATAATAAAGTATAAAATCAATTGATGTCTGGATAAACACAATATATTGGGGAAAATATCCACAATTTTTCTACAGGGAAATCATGCTTTACAATGGTTTTGGAATTCTTTGAGACAGTTAAGGAGGTAAGATAATCTGGGTAGATACCATTCAGAGATGAAACAGAATTCCTTTCCAAAGGTCCTGAATAGCCTAATCAGCATCTGAGATCTTAAGGAGAGATGGGTTCTTGAATGGAAAAAGGAAAAGCGAAGGAGGATGGGAAGAGAAAAGGAAAGAGAAATGACAGCGAGGAAAAGGAAGAAAGAGAAATTACAGGGAGGAAAAGGAAGGCAAAGGAAGAGGAAAAAAGGGAAGGCAAAGCAAATAATAATCAATTATTTTTATGTCAGAATCTGACACTGTTAGAATGCACCAAGAATCTGTGCTAGATGCAATGCTCTTGTATGCATCAGTGCAATAAAGAGGAGAGTTGATGGTGTAAAACTGAACAAGGTTGAGTGAGAAAGCCATGGAATTCCTGTAGTTAGATGCAAAATCATGAATATAGGAAAAAAAAAATCTTCCTTTAAGATTTAATAGTCTTGGATTCTGAATGACTGTAAGTATGACTGGCACTATTTTAGATGTTTGATGAAAATAGCTTATCTGAAGTGAGTAGAGATCTGGGAAAAAAACCCCAAAAACAATACAAATTAAACAAGAAAAAAAGACAGCCCCAATTCCTGTCCTTCAAAGCTCAAGAACACAAACAGAAACCACTGGGTCATGTCCCTCCACTTGTCCCTCTCTGGCTTTCATGGTGAATATTGTGTGCAGTCCTGGTCAATATCTCGAAAAGGCTGAAGCAGAATAGGAAAAACATTTATAGAAGACAGCAAAGATGACCAGTGTTCTTGAACCTCTTCCATACTGGAAATGACTAAGTATGCAAACTTAAAATCAACCAAAAAGGGTATTTTTTTAACATGTGTTTAAACTGCATGGTTGCAGAATATTGAGTGTGGTGAAAGTTTACAATGACTTAAGAAAGGAACCAGACAGATTAGTGAAAGAAAAATCCAAAGGCAACTTTTCTGGCTCATGAGGTTGCTGATCTGCAAATTGCTGTAATATGAGGAAGAGCTGTCCTTCACATTTTAAAAAGGAATTCGTGAGCTATGTTTAGAGACAGGTATGAATAACATGGATCTTCAGCCTCCTCCACTTTGTCTGTTCTCAAATGATTATAAAAAAAATATGGTAGAATTTTAACAATGTTATTATTATTTTTGTTGTCATATTTCTAACTATTTTTTTTCTCTTCCTCTACCCTACAGTCTCTCCTGGAAAGCTTTTGGTTTACTTGATTTTTAAAACAAAGTGGTTAAGTTTAGGTTGGAATCTCAAAATAGTTGCAAAGAGAATGTTAAAATCAGGAAGCACTGAGATGCAAAAATTTTAGTATTAAGAAGCAGGTACAAAAATCTAGAACTAGGAATTCAGTACTGTTAAGATAACCACTTTAGAATTGCAGTACAAGTACAATTTTATATTGAAAAAAATTAAATTGTTTGAAGGTTGTACTTAATTATGAGAATCCAGTATTGTTGAGATGTTGTTTTTACCCACCACAAACTGCCCAACAAATCACTTCGTTTAACTTGGAAAACAATAAGCTATGCTATCATCAAATCAGTTCTTATTAGCTGCATCAAAATAATCAGGACTTGTTACCTTCTATGTCCAGGGGGAACATGAATAAATGAATACCTGAAGTTTCTGAAAATAGTATCATTGTACAAATTGAATGAACCAAAAGAGTCCTGCACTTCAAAATTGAACTCTAACAAAAAATGAATAAAAAGACATCACCCCAGAGTGTACTTAATGGGAATATTAAGAAAAATTAATTAATAATATACGTTTCTTAAGTGAGTGCTTATTGGTAGAGGAAAATATCAAATACCTGCTGCTTTTTAGGGAAAAAAAATTGTCATTTATGTATATTTTTTTGTTTTCTTTTTAATCTCATATATATAATAGTTAGACAAATGATACAGATTCTTTAAAGTAATATATGAGGATGCCATGAGTCTGTTAAAATGGTAACTCACCTGCTATGTAATTTTGTTTTCCCTTTTCTACAGAACCTTTCTTTAAATTGATTTTATATGGTAATGATAATTAAAATAGTCTTGTGCAATTGGTAGTCATTCTTGCCTTTAATATCTCTGAAATACCTACATATGTGTGTATTTAAGTATACTGCTGCTGAATCATGGCAGATCCAGAACTGCATGCATTAAAGACATTAAGCTCTCCTAGTTTATTGATTTGAAGCAAAGTATAAAAGGAGTGAACTAAACCCCGGTGAAGTTGATTGTATTTCTTGAACTGACTTCAATGAAGTTTTGATCAGTTTTTTGCATTAGAGATATAGAGTATGTTTTAGGTGATTATCTTTAGATAGTAGCCCTGAAAAATGCCCACAATAATAGCATTTTTTTTCGGACTATGAATATATAGAATGTAAATTCTTTATGTAAAATACAAAAAGTTCTTTTGGAAATATTCATTCCACTATAAAAATAAATAAATATCAAATAGCTTGAAAAAAAAATAGAGTGTTGTCCCTGGAGTATCAGAAACACTGTAGCTCTGAGCTGGGAAACAAAATGAATGATTGAGGTTTATGAAAATCAGCTACATCTGTCTAGAGGCCATCTCAGAAAAGATTGTAGCATATATGCTTCCAAAAAGAAAATATTTGATAACAAGGATCTGACCCCTGACAACAGAGCAAATTCAGCGTTGAGAGGCTGAAAAAGTTCTAAATACCTTTGAGATATATTTGCACAATGCTGCAATGCTTCATTCGAAGCAAGTAGGAGAAAAATTGGTTTTACTACTTTCTTAAGGTAAATTAGATTTATTTTCCTCCATATATTTAGTTCTAAATAATTTAGTTCATGATAAAATATCTAGGTTGTGTGTCTGAAGAGAGGTTTTTACAATGTCCTGTCTGTCTTTGTAATTAGTGGAATTTAGTCCTTCTATTGACCCTCTTTCTACATGTGTCTGTCATATTTGCTCATATTACACTCCCAGAGTCACTTTGCACATAAAGCCCAGGTCTCCCTGCTACTTTAGTAATTTCAACTTACTAAGAAACTCTTATATTTGAAAATAGTCTAGAAGTTGTTGAAGTATTGATGAACTTATTTTTTCTCCTTTAAGGTTTTTTTTTAAGATTATCCTAATTCAGGCACTATTATTTTGTGTCTTTACAAATATATGCTCTTGGAGCACTTGGTTGTGTAATCTGTCATTAACAGCACAAAATAAATTAAAAAATATGAAACATAATTTATCATCTCATATAAAAGGTGTAAAAACTTTTCCTCTAAGTGGATAAAATCAGAGTATCTCTTTATTATTGCCCAAGACTCTGTTGTCTTCTGGCTGACATATGGATACCTTCCAGTTCTCTTAATTTTCAATGCTGGTGGGACATAGTCACTGAAGGTGACATGTGGCATGTGTCACAATTATACCTTTGAGATCCAACAGATGTTCCATTAACTGTCTTTCACATCTTTTAAGTTTTTGTCCTTAATTCTTCAGTTTAATTTTGAAGAAGACTTATAAATATACTTAAGCATCTAATGCCCACAGTTATTACAGAATCTGGGTGCCTAAATGCTGTCAGAAATTTGGCCTTATTCAGTAGACTAGATGTACACAGATTTAACTTTAATTTCAGCACGAAATTTTACTACCTTCAATGTTTATAAAAAAAAGAGTAATGATACTTCACTTCAAAAGGTTTATTAATTTATCTGCACAGTACTGAATACATAGTCAGAAGTAGTGAAATGCTACAACTGGACTCAGACTTTTTAGATTTCCATAAAATCAACAATGAATAGGAAGAAATTGCTTTAACAGACCAAGCATTACTCTAGTGCCCAGACTGGACCACCTCCAAATTCTGCTGTTCTCTGTTTTCTCCACAGATGCCTAGGAACATTCATAGGATCACTGAGAAATCCATTCCCTCCTCTAAAAAGGTTTTGGTTTCTTTTTCAGTGGAAAATTGTATTAATTGCCAGCATAATGTGTTATTAACCCAAGCATGGCTTTCAAATTTTTTTGCGTTAGTATTTTTGCACCTAAATTAAAAACTGTGAAATCTTTAGGATAATGATAAACTGTTGCAGTAAGAAAGAGTAATCTGTGAATAGAAAGCTCAGCTTGTTAATCAGTTTGTGCTGTATAATCACATATTTTAAGAAAAATATAATACAAAAGGATGAGCACAACAGCTGAACAGTGAGCGCTACTGAGGCTCAATGTTAAGAGCAAAGAATGGCATATGTGACACAGGAGAATTTTGGGACCTAGAGGCAAGGTCAAATTGTCTATAATGTCTCTAACCATAAGAAGTTCTCAGCTTGCAGCCTCCAAGCAGTGAAATCTTCTGTGTCATATTTCTTACCAGGTCCCACATTTCCTGCTTTGACTGAAAGATAACCTCTGGTTATTGCGGGGTGTTGGTTTGAGATGAGCACTGTCAACAATATGCACTGTCTGTTAGCATCTGTGCCATTTGCCTCAATTCACTATAAATAGTTCTCTTCAGGCTCTTCATTCAAACTCTGCTGTTGATTTGCACATATTACATGTAGTCTATTTTATTGAAAAAAAAAAAGGCTATCGAGCTTAACAAAGCAGAACATATCTAATCAAGTACCAGTTTTACAGGTATAAAAGGAGGTGGCTTTCCTTGTAGGATGTATAATTTGAAATTATTCTGGATTTCAGTGGTTGTTATATTTCCTATTACTATTTTGACTGTTAGTGTATTTTAAATATAATAATTAGTTTAAAAGGACATAATGCAAATAAAAAACCCCAAACCACAGAAAACTAGAAACTTTTGTGCAAATGAAATGTGCAAATATTCTTTAAAATCTGAGAAACTGACCAGTGAGGTCAACTACTTGTAACAGGACTTGGTCCTGTCCCTTCTTGGACTAATAGTTCATTTCCAGTTCTTTCTATTTAGTAAGCATTGTAATTTATTTTTTTTTTCACATACATAGCTGGTAAATTTTTTTGTGGTATAACACTTGTAGGCAGCTCAGCCCCACACAGCTTCACACTTATGCCCCCACAAGTGGGATGGGGAAGAGAATGGGGAGGGTAAAAGTGAGAAAACTCGTGGGTTGAGATAAAAACAATTTAATAGGTAAATCAAAAATTGTTCATGCAAGTAAATTTTGGTTGCAGATCAAAAACCTAACACCATATGAGCTACTGTGCAAAAAAGCCTCATCCAAAGCCAGTACAATCTACACTCCTCAGTCCCTAAAATACATGTGATGTCCAATTATCACATTATATATTTCTTTACTTCCCATCCTTTGATACATACACTGACATAATTTGCTTAGTCTATGAGCCATTCCTGTAAAGTGTCTATAAAATACTCACTGAGATCCTTTAGTCCATGATTTTAGTTCTATTCATTATGGCAGTCACTCAGGATGGGAAACACAGGGTGTTGCACAGAGTTACTGTGCACCAAAGCCAGCTCATGATGTGTCAGTGTTGCACTTTCATGTTTCTTATGAGGCTCATCCTCCACTAGACCGTGTGTTTCATGTTATAGTACATCCTATAACATGCAATTCAAATAATGGTTGCAAGAGTTTAAAGGTACATCCATTGCACATCTAATTTTTTTGTATTCCTTCCTAAGAACTACACTTCTGCTGCTATTCTATAAGAAAATTGATATGAAAATTTTTTAGGATAAAACAAAAGCTTGAAATTCCTTTATACACATATCTAGAAAACTCCCCAGTTTCAAATGGAGAAATTTTCAGTCAGGGCACTGGAAAAAACCCTGATGCTAAGGTAAATAAACACATCAAATAAATTAAATTAACTCTATTTATCAGTATCAGCAGAGAATTTGCCCCTCAAAATGATTCAAGCGACAAAACTCAGATAAAAATACTTCATTTAAAAATGAGAACAGAGATTTAAATAGATGCGCTCTAATTCCGACAAAAAAAAATAGAATTATCTCAACTACCAAATAAAACACCACCAAAAAACTCTAAAGAAGAGCTGAAAAACTTACTTTTATATATTAAAATGCATGATGTTTTCCTTCTGTGGAGGGGAAACAGACAGAGGTCTTTTATTGCATCTATTGTCCCAGAATAAAGCTTTATAAACAAAAAAGGACTACAGTAAACTTTTAATTCAATGCTCTTCACAGGCCACTCAGGAAGAGTTAGACCTCCTGAGTCTAAAGCATCTTCTTAGCCATGAGTCAGAAATAGAAGGAACGCACCATGTTGATTTACTTTGAGCATTATTTGCTTCATTGGCATGGCAGGATGAGTAATTGCTGATTGAATTTGACTTTATAGGCATCCAAGTCCTTGGATGTACCTAGGACTTGGGTATAGAGGCTGACAGATGGTCATGAATGATTCTTCCTAATTAGGGAAAACTGAAGGAGTCTATATGCAGAATTCATGCCTGGATAGTTGTCCGTGGGACATATGGCAGAATGCTAATGAATGTGTACTTTACACGTGCATGTATATCCAACAGAGAACAAGTATTGATAAGCAATGTAACACCCATCAGTGCAAAAAGGATCATGTGAATAAAGATTACATTTTTAAGTTTTCCAAAGCAGGTTTGTGTGTTTTGATCACCTGGTGTGAAGCAAAACTACCTTTTCTCTAGTACATCTATGCAGCTACAATAAATATTGCTCTTGCTACACAGAACTATACCTTTCTCTGAAGTTGCAACCATAAAAAAAGATAAAATCTAAAGTGAAGTGAATAAATTTGACATATTTATGTAAACTTTTATCAATTTTAGGCAAAACCATAAATTTTTCACTCCACATGAGGAAGTAAGGTTACTATAAATCCATTGTTTGTCTTCTTTTTCAAAGATTGCTGAAAGAATTAAAACATACAGCCACACAGGTGCAACCATAAAACCTACTCAGCAAAATACCTTCTGAGATGACCCTATCTGGAAAGTACATGATCTATTTTATAGCTTGTAGTCTGGGGTGCAGAAAAGAACTTCTCTGACTTCCTACCTTTTGCCTTCACAGTTTGAAAGAACCACTACAGAAGGAAAATACTGTGATTACAAATAATTTAAAACTTAATGCTTTTTCAAAAGTGTATATGGATGTCATTGAATGTTTAAATGTTTACTGAATTATTAAATTTACCAACTTAGTTATGGACGTTCTGACTTTTACAAAAATATAATGGTGCAGAAAAATATTTATTTGAGAGGGAAACCAACAGCTTATAAAGGAGGGCATCTGAATAAATTAAACAGATGCAGAGATATTGGAAAAATTTTCTGTAGAAAACATTAAATAGAACAACAAATACCTGTGGAAACCAAAGAGTATAATCCAAAACATTTTGTTCAGAAATGCAAGTTGAAAGAATATTTAGTTTTTAAAACACTTGTAGGGACAATCACTCAAAGCAAATTTCATTCCTATCTGATATCAAAGTATAGAAAGCAAAAGAGATAATAAAAGCAGAACATGAAATATAAATGAGCATAAGCGCAGTAATATTTTTTCATAAGATGCTAAGACGTTTGCATATGAAGAAATCTCAGTTTTAAATTAAAAAAAAAATAAGTTTCTCTGTCAGTCTTTAGAACATTATTTGGAAAGTGAATATCCCTACTAATTTATTGTGGCTTGGATTCAAGGTGTCTTGCTTTTTACAGGGAATTTCACACTAAACCACTAAATTTAAATGCATATTTCTTTGTTTGTTCAGAATAAATGTATTTAAAATAGCATGCTACCAAAAATCACCCCAAATCCATTTAAAAATATAAGTATTTTCGTTATTAATGTATACGTGGAATCACAAGAAAACCTAAAACTAGGGCTCTCTAGGTAATGGATTGCAGGCTATTTTTATCACATGCTTTCTTGTCACATAAACTCAAAATTTTCTATGTTACGTCTTATATCTAAGTAATTATTTACAGAAGTATTACTTATGCAGAAACTCTTTCTAGTTGGATTTGAATGGTTTCTAGTTGCCTTATAATATCCATATATTAATGAATGAACATTAAATGCAAAGTTGCTCTGCCTGTGAGCTGCGACTATGGAATTTATAATACTGCTGTATACTCAGCTGGGGGATAGAGCTAGAAAACTAATATTGTCACTAGGATTTCTGGACACACTATATAAAATATTAATGAGTAAAATTGCATCTTTGGAGATCACTAGGATGGCTTAGGTATGTAAAGAAGGAAACTATTCTCTGCTGAATAACAATGTATAATTTAGCCATAAGTTCTAGGGTCTTGTTGCCATTCTGAAGACACAAATTATCCATAGACTTAAGCTGAAATAACATTTAGCATTCCTTTAACAAATTTGTGTTTACTTGAAATGAAGCAACCAAAGCATATTGGTTATTCTGTTCACAAATATTTAATTTTTTTTGCCATCTTATAATAATTCTGCAGAATGCTATTGAGTTTATATGTATAAATATCTACAGAAATTTTCAGTTGCAGTCCAACACTCATATAAGCTTTTTTCTGTAGTTCTCTTTGCCAGGATTATTTCAAAATATGTTGAGTCCTGGATGGGTGTTCAACAAGGATTCAGATAATAACTTTTTTTTTTTTCCTAAGCCCTATGTATTGACTAATATGTTAAAAAATGATTTGTTTTCACATAGAAATTTAAGAATTCAGGAGTATATTTTGTATTAGTAGTGTAACTTACAAAAGCTACCTTCAATATTTGCACAATTTTTGTTTTCTCTTCTATTCTAGTACATTTGCATGTTCTCTCTCTTGAAAATGAAGAAAAGTCAAATAGAAGTGATGCAATTTTTCAATTCAGGGTAGGTTTTATCTGTACCATTATTAGATATTTTGGTAAAATTTCATTTCCATGCTCTGTAGAGGCAAAGAAAACAAATTTACCCTCAAGAATGCCATACAGGAGAATATAACATCCTTATAAAATTGTCCTTATTAAAAATCCATGAGATGCCAGCATCTTGAATACCTTCTGTTCTCCTGATCTCCCAAATGATGTTCTCTCCAAGCAGTAGGAAAAGAGAAAGTACTCAAACACACAACCAAAAAAAATTAGTTCAATTCAGTCTGAAAAGCAAACAGCTGGAAATAAGAAAGAACTTATAAAATCATAAATAACATGCAATAAATGAATGGGGGAAGTTTTTCATTATTTCTTCCAATGATGAGCTGTTAGCATGCTAGTTACTAGCAATGACAACAGCCTAATGTTCAATGTAATATTTTTGTCCGCCCTGGTCCTGGGTTCTATGTGAATCTATTTTTAGAATTTTCCTATCAGTCTGCTTCATTTTTGTCAGGTCTCAGCTAAAATTTGAATGACAGCTTCCCCACAGAAATGGAAAGTTAGAAGGGAGAAGATGTTTCTTTTTCATTACAATTAATTTTTAGATGGATTTCTGATTCTTATAGACTATACTTGTGAAGATATTCAACTTTTCTTCAACAATGATAATTCATTTATGGAAAATAAAGCAAGAATACACCTAGTAGGCGAAGTGTTACTGAGGTATGGTAGGTCAAATCAATATAGTGGAACTAAAACTACTTAATCCTTGTAATCCACGCAAGAATACAATGATTTTTCTCTCTCATCTGTAACTTTCTGGAAAGAAAATGGTCACATAATTAATGAACAAACCTTATTCATTACATGTCATACTTATGCACCATGGAAATTGATGTGAGTTTTGCCAGTGATTTCAATTGTCACTTGAAAAATTAATTTTCTTCTCTAGCTGTGAAATGACAAAAAAAGGCTATTTTTTACGTGTATATTGTCTTCCACCATTCCTTCAGCCTTCACAATCCCCCCAAAATATTCAAAGATATACATACTTACTTATTAATAATACTGTAACTTAGTAACTGCAAAGACTAATGTACCAAGAACAGTGTTCAATTTCTACTAGAAGTCTATTGGATCATGAATACTTGTAGAAAGATGAGGATGGGTAAAAAAATACTAAAATAACTTGTTCTTACCAGGATTCAAAATACTTCCCTGCAGTGCCTCCAAAGTAGCAAATCTATTGGCCCTCCACAAATCCTTCCTGTCATCCTGCAACCACAACTTCGGTAAACATAAAATGTGAACAATGCCTTGGTTATGAAAATGCTGTTTGCTGAGTTGATTGCTATACACTATTAAAAAAAAAAAAAAAAAAAAAAAAAGAAGAAAATTTGTATAGCCACTGGCAAATCTGGCCTACCGATTTTATGGTTTTTGATCTTTTCCTGTGATACAAACCTCTATTTATATTATTAGGGGATGCATACTTTTTTATTATTAGAGAATTGCTCAATGCTATGTCACAGACAGCAGCAGGTGATAGGGGATTGGGCTGCTTTTTCCTGTCATGATATTCTCCTCTTCCTTATGCTCACACTTCCTGAACACACACAAGATAGGAACAGCTCACTGATTGACAGCACAGGGTTAAGCTGAGCAGAAATTTTAAGAAGCCTCAGGAAAGTATGATATTAAATATCAAACCAATATTTGCAGTCAGGTTTTAGCATGGCAGAAGAAGGAGAGTGATAAGTTTGCTGAAGACAAAACAAAAGAAATAATGTAATAGAAATGGAATTACTAGACGATATCAGTAAAGTGAGATTTAGACAATCTTTTGTTGTTTCTGTGCTCTGCAAAATAATTCACAGTAGATCACAGAATATTCTGAGTTGGAAGGGACCCACAAGGATCAATGAGACCAACTCTTAAGTGAATGGCCTACAGAAGGATCAAGGCCACAACCTTGATGTTATTAACAACATGCTCCAACAAAATGAGCTAATCTCAGGGTCAATAAATGATCATAAGAACATTTCTTAAGCCCTCAGGTGAGGGTTAAAAAATGAATACGATGAAAAGCTTTTCTCTGCTGTGATAAAATCAATCAGTTTTGTCATTTACTTTAAATGAGAAAAATTGCAACCCAGCAAATTACGTGGTGTTCAGCCTATGAACACTACTGCTATATGAGCTCAACAAATGTACTTTATTAAAATTTGTGGCAAGTTGCTTAATGTAATTTCATTATTTTCTTATATTTTATTAATTAAACATCATTGTAGTAGAATTTAATATAGGATTTTAAGAAGCACAGAAATTATTTTCTGTATCTCATTTAGATATATTTTAAAAATTAGTTAAATTTTTCCAAATGATGCTGGTATACGCATAGTAAGACATATCTTTATTATTATGCTCCTGAGTATAGATCAAAAGGCAAATATAAGATTAAGATCACTGTAGAGTGCAGTTTGCCTAATTGATTGCTGCAAGATTCATTGCATCAGGCATGCAAATAGAAAATAAAGCATTCAATTTTGAAGCTTTAATTTTAAAATTTTTCAAATCTCTCCTTAGATCTTATTAAATTCCAAGTAAGTCAATTAAGCAGATGTATAAATGTTTTGGGGACTAAGAAGATACTAGTGAGTTGAAGTCTATATTAACAGTAGAAAAAATTCCATATACTTAATAACTGGTTGTCTTCTGGACACATACAGCAGCTTTACACAGAATGCAATTCTTTTGTGTAAGCACCATATCATCTCTAATAATTTTTCATTCATAATCCTACTTCCACAAGCCTATGAAAGAACAGGTGAACGCTAACTAGCATATGACATGGTGGTGTAAAAAGTATCACGAAGATGGCTCAGTTATTGTCTTTATGGTAATAATCAATTCTTGACTGCAGAAAGAATGAGATGCCACAATAGTTTCCTTGCAAAGGGAAAGGATATCACTCTACCTATACACTTAAAGTTGGAATATCTGTATGTCACATTAAGGGAAAATAACTACATTTAAGTTTACATGGGAATACTTTATGCTACAGCTCAGAAAATGATGACTGTAACTAGTATGTCCCCAGGAAGAAAGAGTAATGCTGTAGAAAAATAGTTTTATTTACCATTAATATTTTTTTTCTTTTTTTAAAATCACAATACTGAAGAAGATATTATTTTCTTGGCAAATTTTAAAGATAATTATTAAATGGTAAAAGTTTCAAATTCTTGTTTCCTGTTCAAAAGTGCAGTCACAGCTAAATGGAATCCTGTTATTTCAAATGTCACTAGAGCCCAGTGTAAAATATTATCCTGTAAAGGGAAAGCTTGCAAAATATATTCTTAGGTCCTTTCTCAATCAGCATACTCTAGCCAAATTTGAGTATTTATCAGGCAGAATAGATGACACTGCATATTAATGTAAACAATTTCTAGAATTCCACTCCTTTACATACAAACCATATAACATAAACTCCAAATATTGTTGCACTGTTTGGAGATTAAAAGATGATAGATGCTTGCATTGACAAAAAGATTTGATATTCCTAGTTGTCAAACATTAAAAGTTATGGAGTGATACATTATTGTTGCTTATTTTTATGACTTCCCTTTTTAATGAAACAGATACAGATTATATTTAGTGCAAAGGATATTTCCCAAGGCAACAGAACCTTATTTCCAGGGCTTGCATACTTAAGGACCACATTTAGTCTTCACTTGAAGACAAGCCTCGCTTGTGAGGCTTGTATTAAAGTGTAAGGGAAAGATCTGATTCTTGATTATAAATAGCTATAATTTCTATATATTTATAAGAATATAGAAGTTTTGTCTTGAGACTTTAATGAAAGTCACTTTTTACATTTAAATATTCACAAATATATGAAGACACAACCCTCCCCATTCACTACCTACCATGTTCTGATGAGTTATATCTTATCTATGAGTTTCTAATCAGTCTCCCAAGAGGAAGATAAATATTGGAAACAGACCCCACTTTTACAACACTTACTCTTCCAGCTGGGTTTGAATTTTATTAATCTGTTTCTCCTTTCTTTTTGTTACTATTTTAATTTTTTTTGGTCTGTGTAATTCTTCATCTTGCTGACCATTTCCACATTCATTCCAAATCCTCAGGTTCAAGGTTTATCCAGAATCCTGTCCCTAAATTTCAGAAGGAAAGCAGCAAATAAAAGTAGAGACAATAAGAAGTCAACTTGCTCTATGTGAATAGCAATGGAAAGGTGAAGTTTCTTTCCTTAAAATGTTCCAGACCATGTCAGATTGTAAGGAAACAAGAATAGACATATTGATGCACTGGTAATTGCATCAATTAAAACTGTTTAGCATATTAAAATCTAGAATGAAAAAATCAGGTGTATCTTCATGAAAATATATCTGAAATAAACACATCTTAACTAAAAGTAGAATCTAGAATATTTACTCCATTCTCAGAAAATATTGAAAATAAATTATTTTCCATTACAGAATCATCCCTATTCCTCTAGTCCAGTTACAATCAGCACTATTGAGTCAGCCTAGTAGGACCCTCACTCTGTCTGGTGGATGTGTCTTTGTCCTCACTGGCATTCCAGTTTCTGCACATAGCAGTTTCTCCTCATCTCATATTTTTATACTATCTGACAAGCATGTTCAACTGAGAAAGTAGATATTGTTTAATTACTTATTGTTTTCAGAGTTAGTAAGCTTAAGCCTTGAAGACCTTACTTTGCATGCAGCAGTGGACCTATTTCTTTGGTCATTCACCAATTACTAAAGGATTTTCTAAGGTGTTCTGGTTTTCTGCCCCAAATAAATGATATTAGTGTGAGTTTGGAAACAATTATATAAAAAGTTCTTTTATAGCTCTGGTTTCCATCCAAGAAGATGTGGTGAAGGTCGCACTTACATGAGCAGTCTGTTTGAATAGGTTTCATGCTGTGATGCCATACTACTCATGAGTCACTTTCCTCATACTTCAAATTATTCACTCTCCTTCAGAATACCTTATTTTCACGCTTCCCTAGAAACAAGTAGAAGGCAGTGGAATGCAAATGGATATTAAATAGCCTGAGCATACATACACTTTTCCTGTAGCTTGACTTCAGTTAATGGGCTAACCAATAATAGCTTCAGGAAATATATTGTCTTTTCCTTCCTACTAAGTTGCATAATGGTGCATATTCTCCAGCATTGTGAGTTCCAGCACTGAAGTCAGGCATTTATCAGAATATGCGCAGGATGTATTCAGTTATTTTTTGTGGAAATCATAGAAGGAAAGAAAAGAAGGGAATTTTTGAAGCTCTGAGCTTGTGTGGACGGTACTCCTAGGTACCATATCCAGACTTTCCAAAAAACCAAAGGGAAATTCCACGAAGGAGTGAAAGACTATGCATAATATTGTACATGGAAAAAAAACCCTTATGTTTATGAGAAAGGATGCTTTCTGCTGCTAATTTAATACTTTATGTTCATTTGCATTGAATAAACAATTTACTCAAAGGAATAAAAAAGATCTAAAACAATTACCAAACTATTATATTAATCACAATAGATGTACCTCAATTTCTTAATTTTAAATATATAAAGAAAAAATGAATGAAACTTTCAATGATATCTTGAATAAATAGATGAATTTGGGTCAAGTACTACGATTTAAATAAGTGGATTTACATTATCCAAGAGGAGATTGTTTCTTACAAGGTTTAACCCAGCAAATGTTCAAACAAATGCATCATAACTTATTGCTATGTCAGAAATAGGGCTTCAAACTTTGTTACTCATCCTGATTTCACCTGGGATGGAATTAATTTCTTCTAAGGAGCTTGTGAAGTGCTGTGTTTTGGATTCAAAATGTTAATAATATTAATGTTGATTTGGTTTTTGTTGAGTCGTATTTATCCTAAATCAAGGGATATTTTTCTTTTTGTCTGTGCTCATGCTATGCCAGTGATAAGGTCCACCTAAGAAAAACAGGAGAGAGCATTGCTGGGATGGGCAGCTTGAATTGACAAAAAGGATATTCCACACCATAGTATGCTATGTCCAGTATATAAACTGGGGCAGTTTCCCAGAAGGCTGGCCAGTCTAAGTTTAGGAATGTGCTCTGGCATTAGTCAGCAGGTCAATGCATCTCTTGTTTTTTGTTTGTTTTTTTTCCCTATTCCCTTTTATTGTCATTATTATGGTTGTTGTTGTTATTATTGTTCTTGTTATTATTTACTATTATTACATAATAGGTATTTATTCATTATTAAAATGCTTTTACTTCAACCTACAAGTTTTATTTTTGATTTTCCCCCCCATTCCACTGTGGGAAGATGTTGGAGAGGGGGTGTTGAGTGAGTGTCTGTGTAGTGTTTATTACCAGCTGGGCTTAAACCTTGACTTTACTGGAGTCAAAAGCCTTCCAAATAGACCATATAGCTGCAGCTGCAGATTTAGTAAAATTGTCTCAAACTAGATATAAGATATACCTTTTTGACTATGAGGGTAGTGAAACACTGGAACAGGTTTCTGTTCCAGAGAGGTGGTAGATGTCCCATCCCTGAAAGCATTTCAAACACATGGACAGGACTCTAAGCAATCCAATCTATTTGAAGATATCCCTGCTTTGGATTAGATGGTCGTTATAGAGCCCTTCCAATGTAGCTCATTCTATGATTCTGGAGTTATATACTCTTTGATTATTTTACTTTATTCAATTGATTTATTTGATTATTTTACTTTATTAAATTAGTCAATTATTTTACTTTATTCACTTTGATTATTTTACTTTATTAAATTTTTCTTTACCCCTAGCCCCATAAATTGCCTTCTTTTTTCCTCAGAAATGAATCTTGAGCAAAGAAATACTAACATGATGGGCAGTCTACCTACTTAGGAGAAGAGAGTTCTGCATTCCCACATACTTCCCTGTTTGCAAACATGTCACAGTAAATACAGTTCTCTATCCAGTGGACACATTCCACTGGTGAGTCTCTTATTCTACTACTTTGCTCTGCAAGCTTTTTTCATTGTTATATCACTTGTCACTGCAATGAATAAAATAATGTACAAGTTATTTCCCTGGCGATTGCTGACTAAACCATTTGTATTGATTGGTTAATCCTTGGAGCAGTACATACCTGTGGTGGGTTATGCTGTGTAAAGCAATGGGGTCTGGGTAGATCAGTAGACTGAAAAAATGTGGGAAAGCAGAATGAGATCTAAATATCAGAGGTTAAAAAGAACTAGGAAATTTTCAAAAAGATGCAGAAAATACTTCACATGGTCCATTTCAAGGTAAAACACTGAAAGATTTTAAAGTAGGATAATTAGGAAATATTAAAACTCTAAAAGAATCTAGAACCATGGAAGCTTCAAGAATCAGTAAAAAAACCAGCATTGCTCCAAGATGATGTTTGTCAAACGGATTACTGTAAGTCAGAGCTCATTATCTGAAGTTGTGGCACCATAAGAAAATGGAAGACATGTCATTGTTAAGTTCATATGATGATGTTCAAAGATACATGGTCAGGTCAGCTTGTTTGGGTTTGGTTTTTTTGGGTTTTTTTTGTTTGGTTTATTTTTTTAGGTCAGACAAATGATCTCTGCATTATGTTCCTTGTCTGGTGTAAAGTTACAAATAGCTGTATTTTTAACAACTGGTCAAAGAGACACTTGAGTAATGATAAGGTAACCTTACTGATTAGCTCAGAAAACAGCTACTGCCAGGGAATTAATTAACAAAGGCCTGATATGTCTTTGTTTCTGGAACACTCATTTTAGTGTAGTGAATCGGGAGAAAAAGTAACCACACTCATTAAACAATATTTTTTTTCTGAACATTCTCTTTTATAAATAAAATTATTTCCAGTTCTATACCAATTAAAATATCTGGAGGTGTAGCTGGGGATGTAGTTATGTCTCCATAGCACAATGACATAAAAGTTAAACATTAGGCAATAGGTGCTGCCATACACCTCACAGCAAAGATTTGGATAAATGCACAAAGAAATGATTACAAGGAGTGTCACTGCCATTTTTCAGGCTGTATTGCACTGAATAATACACAGTGAAAAGAAAAATAAATTATTCCCCTCTGTGATCCCATAGTCAGCAGATATTTTGTTGATGTAGTACCAGTCAGACAAAAAAGGTGTTTGATCTTACATGAGCACACACCCAAAGGCCTTTAATCTGTCACAGTCATTAATGCCAATGACATTTTCACTGACCTGCTAGAATTCTTTAACTCTTTCTAGACAACATTTTGTGACATATCCATCCTTCCAATTAAATCTGATGATGACTTGGTTCAGGGAATATTCTCAGGAGCAAAGAGAAGAAGTGTTCTCCATTGTCTTTTAAATTACAGATCATGATGATGGCCACATGACAATTAGCAAAATACTGAGTGAAATGCATTTTGTAATTTAGCTTCCAAATGACCTTTACATTAGAGAACTCAGGGATGTGTGGGCTAGTATGGCACTAAATGTATCAGAAGAGTTAGAAAGAGAGGAAATATTGTATTCTATACCAATAAAGAATTAGAAAACTAAATACGTGACAGTATAATTTTGTATTTTTACCTCTCCTGAATGTTTTAAAGACAAGCATCTTCATTTGGCAGCCAGAGAATTTTTTTTTTTCTTGTGGCATGTGTACAAAGCAAGAAAAAATTCTCTATCATTTCTAAAATTCAGTAAAACAAAAAACTGAAGGAGAGATGTTTACCTATCTCTATTAAACAATCTCTGAGGCTTTCAGGAAGAAAAGCTCAGGTGTACTCTATTTCCTTGTGGGTTTATGTGTAAATCTTTCTGTAGTGTAAACAGGCTAGGCATAGGATGACTTATTTTGACCGCTATCCTCAGCAATGCCACATGCTGTGCAGACAAAGCCTTTGAAGGGTTCAGTGTCAGTTATTAAGGAGACAGATGGGATTTGCAACCAGCCTGCACTCCAGATAACCTTACAACAGTGGTGCTGAGAGTCATGAAGTTATTGTGCTTGCATAGTTTTACAGCCATGGAAGTGAACTTACAGGTGTCATCTGGCACCATTCTGAGCCAAACCACACAGAAATTTTAGCCACTTTTCTTCACAAGGTCAGGTATAGCATCCTGATAGCTCTGGAGATGGTTGTTCTCCATCTTGAAGGTTTGATATCAGAATGTATAATGGAATGGATATGTACAAAGAAACCACTTTATTCCACAACTACATAGTAAAAAGGGAATTAGGCATACCTAAGTTTTTGTAGTTTTCGTAGGTTTTCTATTTCTATTACCAGTAGACAGATAGAGACAGATACTACAGGGGGAATAAAGGTCCTCTCTATCCACATGACATTTTCACAGCTATGGATGACCTTTCTGTTCTTCAGTTAGTATTTTCAGATCACTTTGCCCACATTGTCTTGTCAAAGTCAGAACTGAAACAGGAAAAACAAGAGCCCCAAAGCCAGATTATAAATCTAGGCAGAACATGTCTGTTTTATTGAAGGTAAGTGCTGTTAGCTATCTCCTTGCCTCATGTGTGCCAAGTCCAATGGGATGAGAGGCAGACAGTAGACCCTGATGAGTGGCAGAATTTTACACAGAAAATAATGAAGTGCATCAAGAAAAGTGAGGAAATCACAGAGGTTTTAAAAATGAAAAGAAAACAGAGAATTTTTTCCAAATGTTTGTGTATGAGGTACTGACTTCCAATATTATGTTGCATGCTCAGGAGACAGCAAAGGTCATGGCTCAGGGGAACATCACCTTCTAATCAGTCATTCACTGGTGTCCCATATAAATATTTTCTTCTCTAATATGTTCTCCTTTCCTCATGATGCTTCTGCACAAGGGTGAGTCTACCACACTATGCAGCAGGAGGCAACGCTCAGTAGAACAAACATTTTAGCCTTAGTTTCACTTTTTCCTGTTTATGACCATGGCATACAGCTATCATAATTCCTGAAATATCTGGTCCCCTGCTAGCCTTGGGCATTGACACAACAGGATGTGGGGGTACAACTGCCACCCTAACTTCATCTCCAGGCTGCACTATGATCTTAGAAATGCTCATCAGGCCTTGGCCTTGACAAACATCACCCAGGCTGAGCTGCTCTTGCACTTTTCAGAAACGCTGTCTGTTCTTCAGAACTTATATTGTCCAATGGGCTCCTTTTTTTAACATACAGGTGTGGAAATTTATTTTTCTTACCTGAGTAACAATCCAAGCGGAACAACATTTTTGTTATTGAAATTTCAAGGAAAGTTATTGACCCAAATTGCATCCAGGATGGAAAATTATTACACCTTGAGCCAACTCCCTTGTGACTTTATAAGCAGTGGCCCTTAATGTTACTCTTTGAGCTCTCCTAGACTGCAGCAGGCTGTGACCAGAAAAGTACTTCTTACTGGGGCACCTCTCAGAGCCAGTGAAATCTCAAGTTTGCTATACTTGAAGACCACCACCAAAAGCCAGCAATGGAGCCTGGGCTATTTCCACTCCTTGAGGCTTGATCTTTCACCCATTGCAAAGAGGCAAAGCAAATTTTTCACAGGTATATATACACCTTAGATCTTTAGATCACTTTGTGTGCATGTGATTATGCTATAGAAAATGTATTATGAATGTTGCTGTCTTAATTTTTTTAAGTATGTTAGATTTCTAAGTAAATTAGGTTTAAAAGTGAGTTACTTTTGTGCCTATAGTAAATTCTATGCAATCTTTTTGTTAAGGCTATTGCCTGAATAAACCATCACTTTATTAAACTTGAATTAAACTATTTAAGTTTAAATTATTTTAAAATCCTTTTAAAATTATTTGAACTTTTAAATTATTTTTAAAACCTTTGGCTCAAACCACTGGTCAAGTCCAGAGCTAAATTTGGAAAGGGGTCCTCTATGAGCCTTGTGAATCAACAGAAGAGTCTGCCTTACTCCTTTTTATCCTTGCCCTTTCCCATTGTTACTCTTTTCCATCCCTAGCCTCCATGTAGATAATTTTGGGTTGATTTTAATCTGAGTTTTCTCTGTGTGCTGTAACAATTTAATAAGTAGTAGAGTGAACAATAGTAGTAGACTTGCCAACAATTTTTGTCCACTTTCACTTTTGTATTAAACCTGGTTTTGCCCATACTTTTGCTGGTGATCCTTTGAGCGATCTGAGAGACCCATTTCTGACAAAGGATCACAGATAGCAGGCAATTTGAAAAAAAAAAATAGAAAATCCAATCTCATCACATGTCAATGACAAGGAAGAAGAAAAAAGGGATTTGGTTGTCCCAGTTATACTGAAATTAGGTTATCAGTTCTGGTGGTGGGAGGTCTACCCCAGCCTTCTCTGTTTAAGTGTCTGTCAAGCATAGTATGAAACACATATATGCACAAATATATTAACCTGCTGGAGCTTCTGAATGTCTTCTCAGCATGATGTGCAAATGCTGCTACGCTCTGTTAATCTAAATCTGTGTAAAGTATAACAAAAGTAATGTTCCATACACTGCAGTAATAGACATATGATGTGAATCTTGCATTCAACCCATTCTATGAAATATTTAACTATTATCTTGGGTATTTTCAAAGTCATAGGAAAGATGTTGAAGAATAAAAGGGATCTGCAGGGGTTTTGTACATGTTCTTAATTTGGAAATGGAAAAGTGAAGTCTGACAGATATCTTTTGCAATATAATCATAAGAGGGTTCTAGATTCTTTTGGTTAGTTAGCAATTTTTTTCTCTGGGTTGAGTATTTTTTACTTAATCAGTATGCAGAAGCAACATAGCACGTTGATATGTCTACCCCAGGAGTGACTTCTAGATGCCATTGCATTATAAATCATTGAAAAAACACTAAATTCATAATGACTCTTACATTAAACTCACTGAATAGATTATAGTACATTTAATGGCCCATGCCCATCCTTTTTATTTTTTCAGTGACACTTGTAGTTGGAGAGTTGTATTTTCCACAGTTTTCTTTATATATAAGTGGATTGTATTGCTTCTCACCTTGTTGTATGTTCGTGGTTTTGAGTAGCAGCTTTTTGAGGGATTTCTTTGTAAAGGATGAAAGCTCACCCTCCCCATCATTATTTCTCCTTTGAGTTTTCTGAAAAAAAATGCTTTCAAACAGTCTCCTTTTCCTCTAAACATAAAGACAGCTAAGAACAAAATGAAAATACAGCAACTACCCCCAATATTAGCTTTCCCTTCCTTTGGTAAACCCTAGTGGTTTGAACTACCATTAAAAGGAACTTGGTTTGTTGTTTGTTTTTGTTGGTTTTTTTCTTTTTTTTACTTTAAGCCTTCTCCATTAAGTGAGAGTTCTGCAGATCACAGAGCTACAAGTCAGTTGCAGAATATATGTTGTGGTAAGTAGAATTAACCTCTTGACCTTCAATTCTCCTCTCCTGTGATGCACACAGATACTTCTCTAACCATGAAGATGTTTTTACAGACAAACAAAGAATGGCTTTTTGCCACTATTTCTCACTGAAAGCTGAGCTAGTAGTCCACAAATTCAAGTTTTTAGGCTGTTTCAGCTGTATTTAGTGAAAATAAAGTTGCACATTTCTACTAAATATCTGTATTTTAATGGCAAAAATGCATCCATACTTATGCATCCACCCCATTTTGACTTGGAAAAAAAATGGTAAATTTATATTAAAAACCAGATTTGTTGTACTTGTTTACTAGCTCTTATAAAAGTGTATTTGCAAGTGTTTACATGCATTTCTAATATTTTGCTTTTTTTAAAAAAAGAAGATACAGATGATTTTTCAGAAAATAGCTGGAAATGAAACTCTGGCTGTCAAAAAGAGAAAACTACAATCTGTTTTTTTAAAAAAAAACAGTAACAGAGAAGAAATTATTTGGTTAGGGATGGCTCCGCAAAATCTGAAATTAGGCTGAATGCAGCAAAGCTTGACAATACTTTGAACCTGACATAACTGAGCCAAAACATTTCAGAAGAAAAATTTCCTATGTTTCCTAGGAATGGAAGCAACAATATGTTGAATAACAGATGCAAATAAAAGCTAATTTGTTATTGATAGCATTAGGACCAAGAATGAGCACCTTACACTGTAAATGATGACCTATGTCTCCTTGTCACAAATGTTTCAGATTGATTATGCAGCAAAGACAACAGTGGATCAAATTTTGTGTGTAATTAAAAATTTGCTTCTCTGCTGAGAGAGAGAGAAAGCAGTAAAATTTAAAAATTAGTTTCCAGGATAATTTTCTGACCAATTTAGGGAACAATTATTTGTTAATTTCCCATTAATATATGGGGAATTATATAAATTGTGTAACCAAACTAACTTCTTTAGTTCTTCCAAGGAAGTGACTATTTATGCGTTACCCTTTATTTCAGTGTTTCAAATGAAAGTAGAAGAAATAAATGTATTTATTCAGAGAATAACTTCTAGCTTCTTTGTAAGAAATAATTTTAATTTTCTTTTAAAAAAATAAAATCAATTGACTTAGAAAAGCATTGTGTGAAACACATTGTTTTGCCAAGACAGAGGGATGTATGAATCTCTGGGACATTTGCATGTTTTACATGTTACAATAATGCTTATTTTACTTGTGGATGTAACTACAAAAACAAAATCTCTCAGACTGTGATAGTACAAGAGGACACAATTTGTCCTTCTGCAAAACTATGATACATTATTTTGGGTTCCTTACTGTATAATTAGAAACTTTAAAAAAGTGGCATATTTGAATGTCTGTTGGGAAGATACATGTATGTTCAAACAATCAAGTTTTCTAGAATTGGTAAATCCTGAAAGGTCATTGGGCTCTTCATTGTATGACACAATTGTACTCTAAAAGGCTCTAAGTACTGTACAAAAAAAAAAAAAAAATATTCCTCTTGTACAACCATTGTAACTACCGGAATGGCCTCTCCTTCCAATTATCAGGTCTTAACAATTTACTGCACTAACTCTGTCATGTTACTTCTATGAGCACATGTTCTTAGCTCACAAGAAGGAGAAGTAATCTAACTTCAGCCTCTAATGAATGGCTTGAACCAGCTTACTGTTGTTCTGTAACAATGTTTCCTGTGGGGTTTCACCCCCGGATTGGGGTGACCCCAAAAGATGGAAAAGTCCCTCCTCCAACCCGTGCCTTCGAAGAAAGACTCAGTAGTCTTCTGTTGTCTGTTCTCAAGGTAGTTTATTGTTGGTTATCTAAAAGATTCTTCTCCTGAACTGCTGTGGCCTGTTCAGCAGCTCAGACAAAGGCACACTGCCCTCCCAGGGGGCTGGTGCCATCTTTTATATCATATATTACGTACTACATGTTTATGCTTTTTCTCCAATGTCTACTATCTATATTGAATGGTGACTTTCTACTGTAATCCAATCTGTGAGTGCCAACATCACCAAAGACATGGAGGTTAGGAAGGAGAAAGAAAGAGGACAGGGCACACCCAAATCCCTCCATCTTAGACCTCTTTACCCCCATGTACAAAACTTGGACCCCTGCGTACAAGGCTTAAAACCCCCCTGTACAACACTCAAAAATCCTTCCTTTCACTTTGTGACTACTTCTACTATGCTATCTAAACTTGTTTGTGTGGCTTGTAATTCTTCATACAGAGTTAGTAATTTACTCCATGGGCTAAGATCAAAACCCCACGTGTGTCTTTGGCTGCATGCCAGGGTCTCAGAGCCCCCTGCCAGCAGCTCTGGCCATCCAGGACATCCAGAGGGATGTTCTGGATTCCGACAGTTTCCAAACAGTTTCTATTATTCTTGGTAATTTTTGTGATTTAATAATCTTCTGCAGCTTAACAGCTATAAGGTTTTTTCAATTTTTTTTTTTAAGTGGTGACCCCACAAGGAAACCAGGGACAATTTTTACATCATGTTAATATATATGAAATTTCTTGCCAAAGGAGAAAATCCCTATCAAAATATAGATGAATATATTTAACCAATAAAATTTTATACAGTGTAATTAAAGCAAAATGAAGGGCAGTTTTCCTCAGGTGAAACTATTTGGTTTTGGGCTAGTCAAGCAACATTCGAGAGACAGTTCATTGCTTATCAATTTCTGCAATATTTTTTTTGTTTTGAAAAATATTGCAGGGTTTTCAATAGCTTCACTTTTTCTCTCTCAGGGAAAACATGTGATTGTTTCTTCTGCTAAGACCAGTGAGAGCACAGGAGAAAGAAAGCAAAGAAAGCACCTGTGAAGATTGTCTCTCATAAACACAAAGAGCATCTGTGCAGGTATATATATATATATATATATATGTGTGTGTGTGTGTGTGTGTGTGTGTGTGTGTGTGTAGTTTAAGAAACATTTGGTGCAATTTGGTGTTGGTAGCACAGCAGATGTGAGGATGTGAGACTGAATGAGAAATTTGAACAAGAAAGAAGAAAAAAAATTATTATGTAAATATTTATTACATTTCTGAAATAAGTGACCAGTTACTTCTTTTTTTGTTTTGTTTTGTTTTTTTTTTCTCTAAATGGGAAAAAACCTGGTTGTATCATTAATGCAACATATAGATCCCCAGTTCTAAGCTGGATGTTTCATTGTTGTTCTCTTTTCTGGACTCTCAGGATAATCTCATAGGTTTTATTCTGCACTTATCATTCAGTCATTTTCTTCTCTGGTCAGCCTAGATTTTATTATTCTATCTGGCCTATTGGCTACTGTGCAATGAGAACTGCTTTGAAATTGGAGACAGAGAATACACCCTTTTTAATCCTTTCCTAAAAAATAGCTGAAGCGTCTGAAAGCACGAAGGCAGAGGGCCCAGGTCTCACTGCCAGTTTGAAGTCATTTGGAGCCAGATAGATTAGACAAGCTGTTCACATATAATAAATTCAAAGTGTCAGACTTGTTGATGATGTACAGAATAATTCTGTGGTGTAGAATACTTGGTGCAGACATGACAGATGCAAAGTATGACAACAAGGTCCATGGCATCTCTGAGATGCCTTGAGCTGGAGGTGTTACCTTTCCTTTCCCATAAGTCTGGTTTTGTTTAAGAATCATGGGAAAAGAGAAAACTCTACCGAGACATTATTTACTCAAGAATAATCTCTCTTGTTGCAGCAGTTTTTTTTCACATCACCTTCTATCTTCATATTCCTAATTGAATTTTATGCAACATTTAAAATTTCTTATCTCATAAACTTCCTATTTCACTTATTCTTTTAACAGCATTTGTTGTATATTTGGGTAATCAGTATCTTAACATTTTGTCAAATATTTCAGCGTATGATGAACACAGTTTAAGGGTTTTTTTTCCACACTCAGTGACAGAAACCTGAATTTGACTTTCCATTTTTTTCTAAAATTTCTTTCACCTAAATCTTATTTGAAACATGGCTTTTGAGTTTGAGAAAACAGAACTCTCAATAATTTTATCAAATATTTTTTAAAAATCCTCCTTCTGATATTTGCCTTATTTCTTTAAAATTTTATTTAGTTTCTAATTTCTACATATAAGTTTGATTTTAATTCCTTTTATTCTCATTCTTCTATAAATCTTATCCATTCAAGAATTGTTTTAGCTGCTCATATATACTCACCATGGGAACAATTTTATCACTAAACAGTCTAAGCTTTTCTAAGTATTATATGTCAATGTGTTACATGTCTGCATTTCCTTCATACCATCAAGTTCAGATGTCACTCTGACCTGTATGTCAGCACCCAGTTTTATTTAATTGGCTTTTATTTGTCCTAAAGCTTGTGTTGACTCCAGAGACTATAAGATGTTTGCAAGATGAAATTATGGTAACGTTCAATTTGTAAGTTTAGGGGTCTTGAGGTAGAATAAAGGCAATATTGAACAAACAAAATAATATATTTCAGTTATGTTACAGAATAAATGGCAACAGCTCGTGCTGAATATAGAATGTGGGAGGTGAAAAAGTACACTTGTCTTTTCTGTTAAGAATTGGTTTTCACAAGATGAAGCCTTTAACATCTGCAATCTGGCTTCCTGCCAAGCCAAGAAAATAATGAACAGGACAGCAAATAGATACAGACTTTTCCTTCTGAAAATGATTTTGTGATTATCATTTTAAAAATGCTAAACGTGCATCTTGTTTGTTCTTGTGTACAAGTATACTGTAAATAATAAACTCTTTGCTCTGCTTAGATAGGCAGGTTTCATAAAAGACCAGTAGTTAGCCAACCCATTTTTAGTAGTTATAGCTGTCCATCTGCTTGCTTTGTTTTTTATAACATAAAAAAATTCTATTTGTTTCTTTTAGGTTAAAATCGGAGTTCCACCATAACAAATTCCTAATTCTGAAATTAAAGCTTGTCCAACATGTTTTCATCAATGCTAGGTGATGAAACTTCAAAATTGCTTTCTCATTTTTAGTTCTTGAATAAACTACATTCAGGCTACTGAAGCTAATTTGTCTTCATGCATGTTCTGTAGTTTTGTACTGTGACCAAAAAATTAATAATCACTTTTTGTTTCTCTTTCTTTACAACCGTTCCACATATCCTCATGAAGAGGCATACAGACAGTTTTAACATGATTCATTCATCCTGTTATGCATGTACATGTTAAATTTCTTTGGGTTCCTTATTTGGTGTGGGTAACTTTCAATAACTTTCCTTCCTTGTTTCTCTCTACCCTTTGAGTTTTAATTTTGCTTCTGGTGTAATGCAATATTTTGACTGAATTAAAAATGACAGCTTTTAAGACAGAGGGTGTACTCTGCTGAATGTTAGGTATACCATAATATAAAGCAGTAAATATTAAAGAAAAGCATCCATGAGGCAGAGCATAAAAGCAAATAAAGACATACATGTGCTTCTCTGTCTGAATCTAATTCTAAGAAGGAAAACAAGTATGTCCAAAGCAGAATGTTAAACCTCAAAAAAATATTTAGCTCTTTGTGTACAGGATACAGGTTATGTAGACTTGAGTGTATATGGATTAAATATTCCTTTAATATTTTTTTCATTACTGTAGATAAATTAATAATTATGTTACTTTTATGGCTGTATGACTATCAGTAGATATTTATGCACATGAACCTGTATACTTACTTAGAATAAAGGAAGACACAAGTTTTTGAAGAAAATTACAATAGGAAAAAAAAATAAAATGCATAAATTACCTTTTGAAACAAGGGTAATTTCTGCTTGGATAAAATGTAAATTAATTGTGCAAAACAGCAATGAAAAAAGGCCCTATTTTTTTTTTAATTTTACATTTTTAAGGGACAAAAAGGAAACAAAAACATACCAAGAAATCATGGCACTTTCAATTTCAGGTTACAAAAATATCCTAAAATAATTATAAATGCTGATGATACAAAACTGGGGGGAGTGGCTGACACACCTGAAGGCTGTGCTACTGTTTAGCAGGACCTTGATGGGCTGGAGACTTGGGCAGAGAGAAATCTAATGAGGTTCAACAAGGGCAAGTGTCAGGTCCTGCACCTGGGGAGGAATAACCAGCACAGGCTGGGGGCTGACTTACTGGAGAGCAGCTCGGCTGGGAAGGACCTGGGAGTATTGGGGGATGAAAAGCTGACCATGAGCTGGCAGTGCCGCTGTGGCCAGGACTGCCTGTGGTATCCTGGAGTGCATCAGGAAAAGTGTGGCCAGCAGGTCCAGGGAGGTGATAGCACCCCTCTGCTTGGCCCTAATGAGGTCACACCTGGAGTGCTGCGTCCAGTTCTGGGCTGCTCAGTTAAAAGAAGACAAAGAGCTACAGGAGAGGGCCCAGCAGAGGCCAAAAAGATGATGAAAGCATCTATTATTAGGACAGACTGTGGGAGCTGGGCATGTTTATTCTGGAGAAGACTGAGGAGCGATCTCATTAATAAATATCAATATCTCAAAGGCCTGCTACAGCGGGTGGCAAAAGAATAGGGCCAGACCGTTTTCTGTAATGTCCAGTCACAGGACCAAGAGTAAGAACCATAGATTGAAACACTGGAAGTTTTATCTCTACATGAGGAAGAACTTGTCTGCATTGAGGGTGGCATAGAACTAGAACAGACTGCCCAGGGTGATTGTGGAGTTTCCATTCTGGAGATATATAAAACCCACCTGGACGTGCTTCTGTGTCACCTGCTCTAGGTGACCCTGCCTTTGTAGTGTGTTGGATTGCATAATCTCCAGAGGTTCATTCTAATCCTAAAAATTCTGTATCGTATGAATTATAATTTTTCTTGCCTTTTCTCATAGATTCTCATAGATGTCCAGGAAAAAATATTAAAAATAAATATTTTTTTAATATATATTCCTTAAGAAAAGATGCAACTTTTACCACTCTAACACAACCGCAGTCAGATAAAAGTTCTTGTACCACAACTTTAAATTTCATTCCCTTTTTTATATTCTATTTATTTCAGAGAGATTTACATGCATTTAAAAACAAATGCAACTTGCACATGCAAATGAAAGTAGTTGCCAAGTCCAAACCAATGCATCACTACTCTAAAAGAGCTGTTCACTTTTCGGAATCAGTTCACATGACTGAGTCCCAACGGTAAAAATATAACAGAGACAGTAAAAGAAAAGAAAGAAGAGAAATGCTAAGCATTCTGGGTGGGGTGTTATGATTATGCATAAAATGAATGGTTTAAAGTACATGCTCTATTATTATCTTATTAAACTAACACACTGTTTATGTGAATATACGATACATTGTGTAATAGCATAATAAAATTGCAACGGGATAGATAGCTGTGATGGAATGAATATTGCTTCAGTGGTGCATGCCTACTTATGGAATACTAATGCCAGCTGAAGTAACATTTTTTGCTTCAATGAGTTAGGCTATCCTGGAAGCCACCTCAGTGAGCATGCTTTCATCTGTTTCAGTGTTGAAAATATTATGGATTAAGGAAATATTTACACGTATGCTAAGTATTGGATCAAAGAAACCATCTATCTCTTTTTTTTTTTTTCTTCATTTTGTTTTCTAAATTTTTATTGCAGACCGAAGCTTACATTTCAGTTGTGGAATTCAAATGTGAACTATTGAAAGCATTACTGTAAGTATAATGTAGAAAAGTGAGGTTTTCAGGGGCTTTGCCTGTCCCTTTGCTTTGATTTCTTATGGGTTTGTGGGATTCTTGGTTTGGGTTTGGGTGTGTGTGTTTCAACATGTATGCTTAGTCCTCCTCATTTTAAAGCTCTGTTTTGGTTTTTTGAGTGGGTACAGGGACTTTCTACCCATCATTTATAATAAAGCCTTGTGGAGTACCTGCAGGAAGATATGGCATGATAACTGGCAAGTTAAATATGATTCAGAAACTGTATGGCTGTGCTACTGGATCTCTTTTTAGCTCAGTGGTAGTTCTGTACTGTTTGGGTTACACTGCACCTCAATAGTTTGAATCCTCAAGAGAGGAGCTATGGTTTCATGCGTCTACTGCTGGTTTGGCAGTGATTTAACTCTTTTGTTTTTTAATGGCTTTTAGTTAAGCATTTGTGCTCCTCAAACATTTAGAAAATTGAGCACCAAGAAATGGCCCATGTGGACAGTGTCATTGTTATTTTTGCAGTGCAAAGCCAGTCATTGTTTAGCCTCCTTTCACTCCCTGTCCAACCATCTGAGTGATGATTTCATTTATCTACATCAAATTGAGCTGTAGATGGAGAAAAAATTATGAATCTCAAGAGGAACATTCTATGAGATTTTAATTCCTAGATATTCCACAAGCCTGACAAATTTTGATGCTAAATGAAAAAAGGAAAAGTAGCAAAAAAAATCCAATCAACCAAATAAAATAATCAAAAACCAACCATCCAACAAAAAAAGTGAAAAAAAGAAAACTTCCAGTATTTTTCTGTAGTGGTCACCAGAATGATAGAAAATATTCAAGTAGCAGTTTCATGTGGTCTAGATTCCTCCCTCTTTAGTCAAATGTCTTTTCAAAATAAATCTGATGCTTATAGTAAAACAATTTTGCCTTGTAATTGCCTTGAAATCTACAATGATGTACAAAAAACCACACTACTCTTTTCTGAACTTATTTAAACATTATTAGTATCACCTATATCAATTATTTCAATACATATAATTTTAGCTGCACCAAAGAAACAGGAGTTTGTAAACTCCACAGTAGCTTAGCTGTGAATGCTGAGGAGGTAGTTGCTGTCAAGTTTCAAGTACTTCTTCAGACATGTACCAGAAGATATGTAAGCTAGGATTCATTAAATGTTGCTCTAGAAGTTTGAAAATGAAATAATCATATAAGCTGTTCATTTTGGGCTACTTTTCAGAGTAAAGAAGATGAGCTGTCTCTGGAACATGCTTCAACTGATCTGTGTTAAACATCTAAACTACATTATGAAAAGAATTGTTCACTGGAGGCCTCCAATATCCATGGATTAGAAAATGAGGCTACATTCAGTCATAAACACCTATGACATGGATAGTCAGAAAAATAATTTGAATCTCAACTTGACATCTTAGTCCTTTATAGATAGATGTTAAACAATTCACATATTTGGAGCTAGGCCATTATTTTAATTGGTTGGTGGGAAAAAAAGTCAGTTAATTGGGAATTTTCCTTACTCCCTAAATTTCAGGAAGATGTTAATGGAATAATGTATGAATTTTATTTATCAGGTTTCTATTTGGTTCATACTCTCTATGTCTTTTGTAGCATAAATTGATTCTGGTGAATTGTCTGAGTCAGACACTATCTGACCTGAAAATAGCAATATTCATATTAGAAACATCTCAGATACATGTACTTGAATTTATGCAAGCATGGTCCCACATTATTTTAGCTACATCTGACATGCACTTACAGCGTCCTATATTAATTATGTGTATTTTATATGTTTAAGATTCTGTCTCCATCATAGTAGACCTAGATATTACAGTTGACATTTAAAGCAAACTCCCAACTCCCTGGTTAGTGCATCTTATTTATAGAACTGCCTCAAATATTTTGCTTCTTTTTACCCAATGTCAAAATACACTTTTTTTAGTTGTTTGTTTTGTTTACCTCCAATAACATCTGTTATTTAAAAGCCAAGTAGGTTTCATTATATTTTTTACAGGAAAACTTTAGTTCTGTTTAGTTTTTGAGAGATTTTCCACCTGTTCATTGATAATTTAAAATAAATTATAAATTCACACATGAGTTCTCCCTACGAGTAAAAGCCAAGCAGATGTTGAGTGGAATGACACATCTGTTGGCTTGAGATGAAATTATATGTATGCCAAATTGGATTTGCCCTTTATTTTTCTTAGGAGACTGAATCTCATAACTGAAGCACACACAACATAACAAGGAAAATAATGGTTTTTAAATAATTAGTTCTATTGTAAATGCATATTTTAATGAAAATATTTTGGATCTTTTTAATTGCATTAAAAACTATTTAGTTTTGAGATGAACTGTACATCGAGATACATGACTGATCTTATAAAAATTATCATTGGAGATACTCAATGACATATTAACAGTCAGTGTAAAAATATAGAATTACTTCATGTCATCAAGCAAATATATTTTTTGAGCAATATAATAATTAAATCAGTTTATAATTAGATAACTAAATATTTTAATATTGCAAAATAAATTACTTCATCTATTTCTAAGGAAATAGTAATAAACACAGTATAATATCTAAACAGCAGAAATGAAATTTTACACTGGAAAGAACTGAGCAGGCAGATTAGAAGAGAAACCTCCCCATACATTCATATCATAAAAGGTTATTGAAGGTGAAGTATGAATAACATTTATTCAAATGTTCCGAAAAAGGTTGTTTTATAGAGAAAATACATTTTGAAAATGCAATAATGAAATATCTCAATAACAGTTATTAGTGAAAGGAAATGTACAGGAGTTTGTAATACAGGAGCAAAGAGACACTGAATGAAATTGAAAAGCAACAAATTTGAAGGTGATTAAAGAGAATACATCTTTACATGATACAAAATTAACCTGTAGTTTTCATTGTCATCATATATCCTTGAGACAACAGTTGGATTGATAAAAGGATTAGAGAGTTATGTAGGTGATGAAAACACTCACAGCCACACTAGAGAAGAAAAACAGGAAAAAAATATTTTAGCACATAATTTAATCACTAACTGAACAAAAATATATAACTTTGGCATTGTGCTAGTTATTTCATAAAAATCTATTTGGTTTTTCTTTTTAACTTTAACCAGAAAAAAATCATTCTTAAAAGACAGATGTGTTCTAATCAATTTTTTCATTCTCATTTTTTTCTGAGAAGATTAAAATTTTGGTGTAATATCCTCCTCTTCATTCTTGTCTATATAGAATCTGCTTAGGTTCAGTTTTATGTATTTTTCTCAGTGAAGTCTGCTTACGTGTTCCTTGGTTCCGCATTACTCAGAGCTACTGTCTTTGTTGTCTTCCTGGCTGTTTTTACTGAACAGTATAAGGTCACATTCGTAACTCACCACTAAAATTTCTATTTGTAATCTGCAATCTGTGGTATCATTTCACATTTGCATTATTCCACTCCACAAAATTTATTCTAAAGTCACAAGCAATTCAATTAACTGAACATAGCTGCTCCCTACAGGTTTAATTAAAGTTAAACTAATTTAAATAATGGTTTCCTGTTACTACTTCATTGTTATGCCAGTTAAACAAACAAACAAACAAAAATCTCAATTCAGTACAAATTCAGTCAATTCATAGGACTTTGCACTGTTGAGGTAATAGAAATCTGTTGTTTTTCATTAGAAAATAAAGAAATAATATTTACTGGGAAACTCATACTATCGTCAGGATTTTAATGTCTCTTCTTCCCATTTAAGGTAAGGACCTTTCATTTTTGCATTCTTCTTCTCATTTAAGGATTCATTAACTCAGTATTTTGGTGTAGGGGAGCAGCAAGATTTAAATTAAAAAAAAAAAAAAAAACACAACTAAAGCAGAATAGCTTGTTTTGGTCAGAATGTTGAGAAGTCACCTGGTCCAACCCATTGCTGAAGGATTAGTTTGTAAGAAGTCTTGTTCATGTGGACATTGACAATCTCTATGAATGGAGATCACACTATTGTCCTGGCCAACCTGCTTCTTTATTTAGTTACCATTCCAATGATGATTTTCCCTATTTTCTCTATTTGCAATAAGAATTAGTGTTTCTTCACTGTTTCTGTACACTAATTCTTCTCCTTTTGCTTTGCACTACAAAAGAAGAATGCAGCTTGTTTATAATCATCTTCTAGGTCACTGAAGATGATTCAGGTCCTTTCTCAGCTGTATTCTCCAATCTGAACCGTGTAAAATTCCTTGACACTTTCCCACGTGACTTTTTTTCCAGCAGACCAGTGGGAAAGTGAAGGATAAACAGCTGAGCTGTTTCAGATATTTGCATAATTTTTTTTCAAAACATGATGCTAATTTGCAACTAAAAAAAAAAAAAAAGGAAAAGGAGCTTTATTTCCTGTTGTACCCAAATAAAACATGAAATGGAGGACATATGGAAAAATTGATCAAATTGGAAAAGTACACCGAGGAAAATAATATGGAAATTCTAGAAACAGTTTAAACAAGTTATTATCTGACTAATTATACTTCATGTTTCTGTGGTTAGACTGTATCTATTAGGTGACTTATACCTCTTAAAACTACTTCTGATATCTTTATCCCATGCTGATTCCTGCAGTATAGTTGTAGCTTAAGTTAATTTTTAGAAATATTGTTGCTGACATTATGAATCAGTTGACCTTAAAATTTCATGTTGCTCCTTCTATTGAAAATCATGAGATGAACTTTACAATGACCAGAACACAGAGCTCTGCAAAAGAAGAAATAATATTACTTCCTTCCAGTAGTATAGCTGCTCAGAATCACAGTAAAAGTAGAGCAAGCAGATCAAAGGAAATATAAAAGATTAGAGTTGTAAACACTGTCAAGATGTGTCACTAAAGAAAAGAGTTTGAAAGTGACCTTGTTTCATTATCAAAGACTAAAGTTCACCATCTGCAAAAACACCAATCTTGGATGTAAAATCAACTAAAGTAAACTACCTGAAATTAAAAAAAAAAATTAATTCCAGGAAACAGCTATGAAGAGTGTGGTAGATGAAACTTACATGGCTTCCCTTATTTCATATTTAGAAGAAAAAAAAAAAACCAACAAACTGTAGTAGCCAAAAGCTTACATTTCATTTAGCAGTAGTGTATTAGTACTAACAGTGTAATTATAATAGAAATAGAACCAAATATAACATTAAAATAATAAAACCTTCTTATTCAATATATAAAATGTTTCCTACAATAAAAAATAACATAGAAAAGCAAAAAAATAGCATAGGGGGAAAAAAGTGAATTGTGAGGCTCTTAATAATCACTTTGAAAAGAAAATTGCTTGGATTCTTGTAAAAAAAATTGCGAGAAAAAAACATAAAGCTGCTAATCAGCTCTTCGACAACAGCTTGTTTTCCATCAATAGTAAAATAGAAGAAAACGCAAAAAAAAACTTCATCCTTTTTCCTGTTAAAAGTTATATTCTATTTTACAGTCTAAAGGCCTGATGGTAAATGGTTGTGTGTGGAGAACCATTCATAATGGCAGATCCTGTTGAATTTTTGTTCCATAATGTGGTTTCAAATACCTCATAGAAATATATCATGAAAATATCTCATTAAAACACAAGGGAATATTTTTCAGGAAACTGTAATTTTAATTCTGACATAACAATCCTGAACTCCAAGTGAAATATACAAAATACTTCAAAAGCTGAGCCTAGGAATTATTAATTCTGCTCCATATTAAAAATCGCACACTTGACAGATGCAGACTTTTTATGGATCACTATAATTTTTCATGTGTCCCAAATGTTAATGGCTCTTTTCCTCTGTTCCACAGGGAACAACTGTCCCATCTTTTCAAGTGTTATGACCCAGTAACATAATTACATTATAAATAGAATAAATATGTTTAATGCATTTTAGTTTAATTTTCCTGTTTCCTGTCTTACCAGCTCTAGAGTTTGTTCTTCTACATGCCTGCTAGGGGATGTAAAAAGCTTTTCCCTAAGAAACTGTTTTTTTGTTGTTGTTGCTGTTTAGAAGATGATCAATCTAGAATCTCTATGTGTTCAGAGATCTAGACGATAGCAGACTGAATGACTTTGGCAGTGACCTTCTCTTTCCCATAACTGAATTTCTAAAGGCAGCTCTTGTTTTACATTAAAAATGGTGGAAAGGGTGAGGCTGAAGTTAGTTGTCTGGGTTTTTTACAGTTATAATTCTCCTCTATCTCAATTAAAAGCTATTTTCCCTCAATGCATGGAACTGAAATTGTGCCATTGAGGTAAACATCCGGGATTCATTCATCACTACATCACTCTGGAAACACAAATCAACACTCAGTAAAAGGAATAGCAGGTATGATTCACCACACTGACATTTCATGTAAAGATAGAGAAAAAAACATGCAGGAGAATATTTTTGTTTCTCCTAATAATGTTTGTTTTTCTCCCACCTAGTAGCTTAACAAGACCTGACAGTGATTAGGATGTCAGTTCTGGTGAGATCATAGCAAGAACAGGCAGTATGGGAGAGATAACCAGACCTGTCAAATTTTGTGCTTGAAAGTTATATTCCAGATCTAATTTAGTAAGTGGATTGAAGAGAGGCATGAGACACTGAAACTGGAAAATACAATTCCAGATCTGTCACTGAGTGGCTATGCTGATTTAGGCAAGCCATACATTATTTCTACAACCCCATTTTGGCACTACTAATAGAGTAATAGACTTAATAGGAAGTACTTGTGTTAGTCAGGTCTTTCAAAATGTAATACGTTAAAGAAGTGTGGTAAACATTAATTGGTCATTTTCAGCACTTTTTACCTTGTTTCCTTCTTTCAAGGCCATTCCAATAGGCCTAGTAAACCAACATCTAGGATTCTCTTTTCTAGCTACTTGAAACAACAACTGGCCCGCTTGGGTCTTTAGCTTTCTATCAACATACTTAATTTTTCTTTTTTTTTTTCCATATTCCAGATAGAGAGAACACAGTCTATCACTTATTTATTCAGAACAAGGGAAAACCTTAAAATATTCCGCTCTTACTTGCTTATGAACTAGATACAGCACTGCTCATCCAATATACTGATACTAAGCCTTTGCAGTTTGAGTTAGAGCTAAGACATTGCAAATTTCTTATTCACTCTTTCACAGTTCAAGTTCCCTATAGAGTTAATAGTCTTCTTAACTTTGTTTGAGACTGGAGACTTTCTGAATTGGTTGGGTGGTTGGTTGGTTGATTGGGGGTTTTTAACAGTTTATTGTGTTATTTAACATTTTTATTTCAATGTTTTCAAGCATATCTTTCCTGAAGTGTTTCAACTATTGTAGCTCTTGTATTGAGTTGTTACTGTAATATCTTTTTTTTTTTTTTTTTTATTGCAGACCTGTGTGTTAAATTTTGGTCCTAAGATTTTATTTTGTAAACCTGTTCTAGAAATGAACTGCCAGATTCTGTTCTTCATGCTCTTGAGAACCAAAACTGGTTTTATCTCCTAGTACAAAACGCACATGGGCAGTGGCCTGCCTCTTGTCAATATTTGGTACATATGTCAAGTTTATTTTGCCCCTCCTGCCTTATTCTCTTGGTAAGTAGATGGTCCTGTCTTCTGTTCACTATCACAGTTACCTGTATGTCATCCTTATTTGTCTTAAAGCTCTGGTCATCGTTTACTTCTATTGATTATGTGTTTTCATCATTGGCTTCTTATATTAACTACTCCCATACACTATATCAACAACCACTTCCTTATTGCAATGTGTTGATTTCAATTAGATCTATCATGTCACTACTTTCTCCTTACACTGCAGATAATATTATAGTGTCTTATCAACATGTTTTGCAACAAGACTGTACTCCTCAAGGAATAGAGATGTCCCCAAAGTGGCATACTACTCATCAATTTTCAGAAGGTTCCTTATTTGATTTAAGGCCTTTTCTTCCTTCAGACAATTTAAGGGTAAAATTGATACTCCTCTGTTTATTTTTTTGTGATAAATCTCAGCGAATTATTGTCTTTTAAAAACTTGTGTGCTGGAATTTGTGAGTTCACCTTTCAAGGAAAAGGGAAGCTGAATTCACTTTTGTTCATTTTTGTTTTCTTTGTAGCAAGTATCCTATACACAATTTCTATCTTTCTATTTATAATAGAGGATTATCACAGAGATGATAAAAAAGGGTTTCAATAGTATTCTCCAGTATGCAAATGAAATATTTCATCTAAATTATAGCTCAATAAAAATGTGTAAATACCAAAAGAAATTTATGACTGAGATCTTTATCTGACAAATTTTTTGTAACATTTTTGAGAACACGTTTTATTTGTTCTGAAATATTTAGAAGAAATATTTCTACCTCAGCAATATGATATCTGTGTATTCATAATAAATGGAAGGTAAGTCTTTTGTATGCATTATGAGACATAAAGAGGAGGAGATTTGATGTGGTTATGTCAGATTGTTTCTATTCTGGGGGAATGTAGTGAGAGACCAAGGTAAGGAGCATCTGCCATTTAGCATGTCAAACTTACAGGGACCAGTGGACCAGTGGAGCTGACAGACACTAAGGAAGTGTTTTTTCAAATTATAAGGATTAGAATACTAATTTCTGCTGCATTTATAACTCACACAAGATGTGTAAGCAAACTGCAGTCTTACTGGGTATTTCTGAGGCTGCTAGTATAAACGGTGAAGCAACAAACATAAAAGTGATTTTTTTTTTTTTTTTTGTGGCTTTAGTGTTCTAGGTGAAATCAGTCATAGTGTTGTCCTTAACTGTCATGATTAATGACAAACATTTTACAGGGAAAATCGTGTATGTTGTAATTTTCTTTCTCAAAATAGTCATAAGAGAATAAATGATGACTGAAAAGTCAGAAATGAGGCTATGAATAGCTAAATATTAACTGGAGACAACAGATGTCTTGTTATGATAATGATAATTTAGATTAAAAATATAATTCTGAATTTAAATGCAATAAAAGTATTTCAAAACCTATGTAAATGTTTTCTTAACAAATAATTTATTACTCTTTATGTCTGCAGGTCTATGGCTATAATTTTACAAACAAAACTAAGGAAATAGTGAAAGTTTTAAAAGTTAAGAACACAAGTGGCAAAGAAATTAAACTGATTATTAAAATATTTTTTCATCATTTGAGTAAAAATATCTAGAAAATATATTCTTTCAACATATCATATTACTCTTAAAGAATATTTGGTTTCTGTGAATGTTACAATTTTGCATTATTTGTCTCAGCGCAGCAGATATATATCCAATGAAACAGGACCTCTCACTTTAAAATTTAACTTGATGCATGTACAAAATTTTAATATACTTGGAGATTACAGTTTATGCTTTATGATAATTATCAACAATACTGCTACTGTTAGGTACCAAGCTCAATTGATATGGCTGTCACTGGCCATCTGCTTCCTATCACTTGGTACAAAAGGCTTAACAGATTCTCATGTGGCTCTCATCTTCCAAACTTCTGTATTTTCAGGGAAAAATCTTACTTATTTTTCATTACATTAATTGAAAATTAAGTCATTACAATTTAATCCCATCAACATCAAAAGGATGATTCTTACCTGCATATTATCAACTTCTAGTTTTTCAGTTCATTTTTCTGAAATTACAAAAGCAAGGTGGAGAAAGATATCAAAATGCTTTATTTCTATTATCTGAGAAATAATATGAAAATAACAGGAAAGTTTGAGGTGTTTTACCCCAAAAGCATTCTATGAAAATGAGAAAAAAAGGAGAAAATGTTTCAGAATGGAAATAAAGCTGAGGATCTGGAGTTCTAAGTTGGAGCTCAGGGCCAGAGTTCTTTAATATTACTATAAATGATCAGAATACATGAATAAAAGATACATTAAGTAAGCTTAACAATGATACTAAACCTGGAGAAGCTGTGGACTCCCTTGAGGGCAGAAGGGGCCTTACAGGGAGATCTGGATAGACTTGAGAGCTGGGTGATTGCCAGCTGTATGAAATTTAGCAAGAGCAAGTACAGGATCCTCCACCTGGGACAGGGTAATACTGGTTATACTTACAAACTGAGTGAGAAGCTGGAGAGAAGATCCACAGAAAGAGAAAGGGGGATTTGGACTGATGGCAAATTGAACATGATCCAGCCATCCCAGGCAGCCGGGAGGGCCAGTCCTGTCCTGGGGTGCATCAGGCATGGCATTGCCAGCTGGGCAAGGGAGAGGATTGTCCCGCTCTGCTCTGAGCTGGGGCAGCCTCACCTCGAGTACTGGGGGCAATTTTGGGCAAACAAGGAGGACTTGGTAAAACAATGGCAAGTTCATAATATTTATTTAGTAACTTTCTCAGTGAAATCTTTCTTAAGACCCAGCTAAACCTATACATCCTGCATTTTGACGAGAAACAAAAAGAATATAGTATTTTTAATCTTCCTTAGTCTTTTACCTAAAACATCTTACAATATCTCAAGTTGGCTATTTAATATCTCTGAGAATAAAAATACCTATCTTACTTTGGTGCTCTGACATGGGCAGAACCTAATCTGATGACATTCTATGATAATTACCTCTTTCCAGGAAAGACCATCCAGTCCTTTAACTTCTGACCACCATGATTCTAAAAATCAAATTCAAATTATTTCCTTAGATTAAGTCGCCTGGCTCTCATTTCATAAAGTTTAGTAAGTTCTACATGCCTGATTTATTTCCCTGGCTTCACAAATATGTACTCAAAACAAAGCAAGCAAGCCCTGTGTTTTTATCTTTCAGTTTCATCAAGTCACAGTTTACCTGTAGTCCCATATTTTTGTCTCAGAACACGGCTTATACTGGTCATTTTAGTTAGGTCCATTTCCTTTACTCTAGAAAGTAAAGGAAACCCCAGTCCCTTACTAAATTTTAACCTCTGCTTTCTGGCATTTTGTCCATGCCTTGGTAGTAATTTTTGTTTCATCAGACAGCTCTTCCCTTGGGTTTATGACATGTTCTAGTCCAAGTTTCTGGGCAATAGGCAAGTATAGCTACCTAAGGGTTAAGTATATAATAATCATATTCTTTAAAATAACAGGAATAATACAAATAATAAGTATTAACTTTGATTTCATAAATAAAAATATGCCACAGAATGTGGAATGATATGCTGTGTAAAAAGTGCAATATAAATAATGCTTGTATAAAGCAAATCTTATGCTATAATGCTTAGATTCTACTGAGACTGTGTTATAGAAATATTGAAGAGAGATGAAAATGCAGTTTTGAATAAAACATCAAAACAATGGTGACAGAAGGGATGTGTCATTTTATGAACATGATGCAATGTGGTTCATAGAATCAAATGTCTTTCATAAAATGCAAAATATTTAGCATTATTTATTTTAATTATTTTCCCAACTACAGATTCTTTCAGAATTATATGGAGTGCTATCATAATTTTTCTTGGAGGACAGAACACATATCTTTCTATGGGGAGACCTAGAATTTTCCCAGTATTTCTCATGGCTCTGTTCCCTTTAGAACTCTTCAGATTGAAGTTTCACCAGTTTTCAGAGGGTTCATATTAACTTTTTCTTCCATGTTCCCACTCCCCTCTCTGCTTTTCTTTGAGTCAAACCTGTCAACTTTCCATTGATTTGCTTCTTTAGGCTGACAACCTGCTCTGTCTGCCACAATTAAAACGGTGGGAACTTTTTCCATGGAATTGAAAATCCCTAGACACATCATAATCTTAAAAGCCCTCAGGGGCTGCATAATAAATATAGCATGATACATCAAATAAGAATAACTGAAAGAAGATTTTCTCCTGATATCTGAGAGAGAGAGAGAGAGAGACAGACAAAGGGAGGGAGAGATGCTGCATATGCGTGTATATGCCTGTATGCTGCTTATAAAATACTGAAGGCAATATTTAGCCCTGCCCTGACAGCAGCTCTCTTTGTGCACCTCAAAACTTCCCTTTAACCTTGTGGCTGCAAGCAGTTGTGCAACAAATTCCAAATAATGTAAATATCTCACAACTGATTTTAGAAGCATCCAGGATGTATCAAAGGGTAGCATGGAGTTCTGTCGTTGGTCTGATGAGTGATCTGAAGTAAATGGCTGTGTTGCTCTGTGTCTACCTTTCTTTATTTTTAAAACAGAACTCATGATAACTCTGTCATTGACAATGTTTTCTAAGCTCAGTGGAGTGACTATAATGCTGAAAAGTTTTTACAATTGCAAAAGAAGAAAACATTGACAAGCATTTTGAGGACCGCTGGACCTGAATTCAATGCACTTTTTCTTTCATTATTTAAAATATTATAAGACAGACAATAATCTGATAAACTTGAATTCTAGCATAGTCACAAAAGAAAATGTGGTATGTTTGTGTTTGTTAATTTCATTTCTGTTATTATGCTTATTTGACAAAGTTTAATTTATTTGGAGTATTCATGATCACAATTTAAAACAAAGGTACATAAAACAAGTGGCTGAAAACAAGTTTATCATTAAACAAATTGAAACACAGACTGAAAGCTGCATGTATGCTAATGAAGCTGACTTACTTGTGCATAACTTCATAAAGAAAATTTATATTTCTTGCTGAAGTGAAGGATAGAAATAGTGTTAGAGATGTATTTCTAGACTAATATAGCAGTGTCTTTATCTATGTTCTTTTCATTATTAATAGTTTCCTTGCAGTAAAAATATTTTTAAATATGCCTTGAGTAAAGACAAATGCTTAGCCAGTAACTTTTGTGTACTGCATACTGCATTTATTTGTTGTGTGTAGACTGTATATTTGAGTACAGTATTTATTCAGCACACATTATTATTTAAAACATGGTATATCTGGAATGCCTGTGAAATACCCATTTCAAGTGTTTTGTAAATTGCCCGTGAAATTTATCCAGTTTGCCAAATCTTACAAGGACTGTAGCAAGGAAAAACAAAAGAAAAAAAAAAAAAAACAACAAAACATTTTCTCTACTGTTGCTTCTTTCAGAAGCTATGCAGTTACCTTTGACACAGGGCAAATAGCACCATGCAGTTAAGTGGGACCCATCACTTAACCTTCTTGATGATTCTGGTATATACTGAGAAAAGAAAAGGAATGCAGATGAACGGGAAGATTTACTGATGTATACTGGGCTACCTGTGCCCTCCTCTAACGGCTTAGATGTGCATAGAAAAGAAACAAGGAAAGAAAAGAAATAAAAACTTCAGATCTTTTTAAGATATTTGGGATAGGAAGTCAGAATGTGATAACGACCCAGGTAATGGCTTTGGGCACGTGGTAAATCACAGAGATCAGTCTCAGTGAGGTCATTTGTGGCTCATGCGGAACACATCCAGAGGACCCCAACATCAAACAGAAGCCCAAGCCAAAGGTCAAACCGCTATGTCTGACACTCAGCCTGCCAGACAAAGCATGGGCAGGGTCAGGGTGCTGTAAGGGCCAGTAGAAACCTGTGGGCTGGGACCCACAAGCAGTGCAGGCCCCCCAGGGATCCATGAGGCCAGGGCTGGCAACTTACTCATTAAATCTTCACTTTTAGGCTAATGCGAGGTACAATGTTCTTCCAACGACCTCTTTTAAAATTCTTTCTGTGAAAGCCTTATCCTAAGGCTCATATTTCATCCTGTCAGATGGGGAACCAGGGTTTCCAAGCTAACATGAAAGAAACTTTGCAGGCGTAGTGTTGTGTCTACTCCTTCATATTGGCTGTATCCTGTGATAGAGATACTGAACTGGATGATATCCACAGGGCCGTTCCATCCCAAAAACAGATGTCATTCTGTGACTTCTGTAAAATTGTTTTATTGACTGGTAAAGAGATAGATCTATCTTCCCCACTGAATTCAAAACAAACTCAAACATAGAAGGTTCATAAGCTTCATAAGTTGGGTAACTAGCAATAAGTGAGTCACCATTGCCTTTTGCTGAAGCCACTGAGGAATAAGACTCATATCATTAAGAGGTTAATTTTTCACTACTTAACTTCTACAAATCCTTCCTTCTACTCTTTCAGATGCCCTAGAGTACCCTGCATGGCCTCCCAGTGCCACTCTAAAAAGGTCTGGGTCTGTAGTAAGTCTAACATCTGCCAGTCCTGGTACACATCTGACACACACTACAGCATCTCAAATAGGCTTAGACATCTATGTTCATATAACAGAATAGCTCCCAGTGGTGTCTGCAAAGCTACTTAGTTGACCAAATGTTGATGTCTATTTTAGGATGAGCTAAAGAGCTCTCTGTGACTGGATTTAGTTGCTCACAGTTAGATGCTCAGTGCCATTTTTAGATGTTCTAGGATATCTATGTAGAACTGGCAGGTATGACACAAGATATGACTTTAGTTCTTTTGGAGTGACAGCTGGAAGTCAGATTAGATACTTTAAGGCATCTCAAATGGTGCCAGATACCCACATTTAGACAACAAAAAAAAATCTGCTAGTTCCCATTGTGCACCAAAATTATCACTGTATTTGATTCTTCTGGTTCACTATTTTCCAAAGGAATGTTCTCCATCAGTAGGCTAGAACAGAAAGAAACTGCAACAGCAATTTGTACTGGAAATTACATGGCTCTTTAAAACAAAGAGATAAAATGTGCCAACAAATTAAAAACTAAATGAGTACAAATAACTAGTAAAATAAACATCCAATGGATGAGATTACTTAAAAATGTAGTAAATTCTTCAGCACTCAATGCTTTTACAAGATCGACCATTCTTCCTTCTGAAAGACAGATTTGTATCTAATCAGATTTAGCTGGGGTAAAAGATGAAAGTACTGTAAAGAATTTCATGACCTTTGCACTGACAAAGCCAGATTAAGTAATCATAAGTGATTCCTTCTGCCCATAAAAGCATTCTGTTAAACTACTGGACAGAAAGCTATGCTGTAAAAGTAGATGTCTTTAATAGAATTTCTAATCACTGTAGAATTGGATTGTTCTCTTGGGGAAAGAATTGTTTTTTCCTCAGGGAAGTCTAGCAATAAGAAGTGTTTAATTTCACTATCCTTTTTTCAGAGAATGGAATCAATCTGGATTTTACTATGATTATACTTCTCCTTAAATGGCCTGCAGTACTTTCATTTTGAAATTTCTAAAGCTTGTGTAGCTTGTCTATTTAATGGGTCTAAACTGGCATAACTGTTCACCCAAACTTATATATAATAAATGGTGAAACAAAAAATGGGTTTTTTTAGTTTTTTTTGTTTTTAAATAATATTTTCATTAAATAGCTGGAATGTTCACAATTACTTTTAAACATATAAAATTTTCTGCAGGTAAATCTGAGAATCTGATTAAGTGATGGAGAATTCTGAGTGACATGAAATGGCCACAGATAAAAATGTAATAGGGCAGATTCTGAAGTGATAGAAGAACTATATAAATGCAGAGCCTGATTAATTCATTTTGAATTTTAAGTACTTAAAAATGTGTTTAACTCCAATTGCTAGGTGTGCAAGGGAAAAGAGAAAAAAAAAAAGAAAACATTTTGTTATCTTCTTCAACAGAAGCAGAAATGTTTTTGTTCTGTTTTTATGTTTAGTTAGAAAGCTGAGAGAAGTGCTGAAAAAGTGTCTGTGAGGCTGAAAGAAGTTGAACTCCTGAAAGTGAAATACCTGGATTATCAATATATAAGTATCATTCCATTGAGGTGTACTTTCCACCTTTAATACAGGTCTGAAAATTTAACATATAACCTTAATTTAAGAGTGCCAACAGAATCAAGAATTGGTTTTCCTTCACTAATAGGCAGAAAAATCAAAATCTCTAATATTTTCCAAACACCTCAAGTAAGTGAGTCATTTTAATCACCAACTGAGAAGGTAAACAGCAGTGTTTAATACTCAGATGAATTTCTAGAACAGAGATTATCAGACTTGGGCCAAGTATTTTCATTATCACCCAGCATTACACCACAGTCACACATTAAAGCATGCCATGGTGCTAGATTGTTGTACATTGAAACACACTATGTAGCCAAGACCAGCTGTGAATTTGGAATGATGCTGTATGGCAATACTAAGTTTCAGGTCTATTGAGCAGTTGTGCTCACAGCATTCCTGTACAGTTGTGAGACATGGATCACCTTCTGTTATCATGTCAGCAGACTTGATAATTTCTAACTGCTATTTTTGTTCTGTTTGCAGGATTTGATATCATAACCAGATGTCATTCAGCTACTAAACACACACAAAAAGATTATGTTGGTGTTTATAACTCTCTGCTGGACTTGCTCAAGTTATTTATGTCTTTTTGTACTGTGTGACTAAACTGGCATGAAGTATTCCTGATTCCCACAGGACCCTGAAGAGAAACAAGCCCAAGTGCAAGATGATGCACCTTGGTAGGGGCAATCCCAGAGTGTGAGAAATTCTCACTGAGAGCAAGCTCTGAGGAGGAGGATTTGGGGAGGGTGCCTGGAGGATTAAAAGCTGGAGCACACTGCTGGAGCTAGCAGTGTGCCCTCACAGATCAGAATGCCAAAAATTATTCTTGACTGCATTAAAAGAACCTTAACCAGCAGGTTGAGGAATGTGATTCTCTCCAACTACTCTGCCCTCATGAGACACCATTTGGGCTACTGTGTCCAGCTCTGGGGTCCTTGGCTCATGAAAAACATGGACCTGTTGGAGCAGTTCCAGAGGAGGGCCACCAAGATGTGCGGGAGAGTACAGTACTGGAGCACCTCTCCTATGAAGAGAGGCTGAAAGAGTTTTTGCCAGGAAAAGAGAAGGTTTCACAGAGACCCCATTGTGGCCTCCCAGTACTTAAAGGAGGCTTTACACAAAATTTTTGCAAACGCATTAAGTGATAGAGCAAGAGGGAACAGTCTTAAACCACAAGAGGTTTGATTTTGATTAGACGTTAGGAAGAAATTCTTTACTGTGAGGGTGGCGAGGCACTAGAACACGTTGTCCAGAAAAGCTATGAATAATCCATCCCTGGCAGTGTTCAAGACTAGATTGGATGGAGGGTTGAGCGACCTGGTCTAGTGAATGGTCTAGTTTCAACCCCTCTGGATTGGTCGGGGGGGTTGAAACTAGATGATCTTTAAGGTCCTTTCCAACCTAAGCCACTCTATGATTCTGTGATTTAGGTTAATGTCTTGCTGAGTAAGGAGAATGATCACTACCCTATATCTACTGATAAAATTCATGTCAGTGAATTTTTAGTACAGTAAGGTGTTTGGATTAATTTGTGCCAGGCCATGAGGAATCCCAGCTTTTCCAGCAGAGTTACTATTGTCTGAGGCAATCAGCAAACTGTACTAGCACAGGACTGGCACATGCAGATGCAGGACTTTGCATTTCCTCATTACGAAGTTCCTGTTGTTTTATTCCACTGACTTCTTTAGGTTCCTCTGGCAGAAGCTGTGCCTTCATTGTATGCTGACTGCTTACACACATATATACATATAAAATTTAGTTACCCATAAACTTAGTAGATGTGCAGCTTTTCTCCTATTTCTCCTGGTCATTGGAAAAGGTATTAAACACGATAAGACACAAGATAGATCCCCTAGGAGCTCTACTTAAAAATGGTCTCTGAGTAGACTAAAAACAGTTAACCTTTGTTTTATCAAATATCTAAATCATCTTCTGTTCTGGTCTCTTTCAATGGCCTGTGAAAGCATCCTATAGAAAGCAAGGTTCAGAGAGAAGACACCGTAATTAAACAAAAATTTTTGCATTAGATGAATTCTGGTAAATTTGAGGTTTTTAATTATTTTATTTTCTAACATTCTTTGGCAGGAAAAGTATACAGGATTGTCACCACGACATTTGTATGAAAATCCTTTGCTAGGATTTTCTTCTCCTGAGAAGCTGAAGAGCCTCAGGAAAGAAAGGTAAACAATGATTATCTGCTGCTGTGGAATGCAACAGGTGCTTCCTTGATTGGTCCATGTTAGGTGTTTCTACTCAATAACCAATCAAGAATGCAGCTGGCTCAGACTCTCTGGGAGTCACAAGACTTGATTATGCATTCCATTCTATTCCTGTCTTGCCTTCTGATGATTTCTTTCTCTCTGCTCTTTAAGTATAGTTTTAATTTAGCATTTTTAATATAATAAATATCAGAATATAGTAAACCAGCCTTCTGAAACATAGAGTCAGAATTCTCATCTCTTCCCTCGTCCTGGCTGCCCTGAAAAGCTACACAGGATATGCATGTTTTTCTCACTGTCGTCAAATATTTTTTTCAGATTATAAGAATATGAAATAATTCCCAAATCAATCAGAAGTTGTTTCTATGTCTTGTGGATTCATTATCCCTAATTCACTGTTAATACAAAAGCAGGGTTCAGTGATGAAGCTATCTTGAGTTCCTTCATATTTTACATTTATTTGCATTTGCTGCCAAATTGATTACATTTATGGCAAATTGCCTTTGTCAAAATGCTGTACGCATGCATTTTCACTTCTACACTTCCCACACTGACAGCTGAATTACCAGCTTGTTACAAGTTTTTTGGGACCATCTTTATGTGAACTGATTTTTTCAGATGTTTTATCTCATACTTAATTATCTATTGCCTTTACAGAATAACATACTGATTTAGCTAAGTTGTCTCCTAATTACACAATAAACAAATAATTACCATTCAAATGTTGGAACTATTGGCAACTTTTGATGGTGGATAGAGAAGGAACATGAATGAATTAGAAAAGTTGATGACCAACTTCACAGATTAAATTATTCACAGAGTCAAGATAGTAGCATCTGCAATGGATTGCAGAAGGACCTCATTATACAGTGTGATTTATCAGCAAGGAAACAAGGGAAAAAAAGCTAGTGAATCAATACAAGTGTGTGATGCACCCACATAGAGGAAAGTGTAACAAGCTTTGGGGTGTTGATTTCAAAAAACCTGGAACTAAAGGAGTTAAAGAGATGAATGAAAAAGTTGTTGTTGAAAGGGATAAAGTGGATTCTACTCTAGGAATAATTAAGAAGATGACTTTTCAATCAGAAAAGAGATGAGAGATTTACTTTAAAGCCCTGACATGAAAAAAAAATGGAGAATGAATATTCATAGTTTCTTGTAAAGGAAAAAACAAGACACAAACAGAATATCTTAGGTTCAAGAAATACAGAACAGTATTTTGGCTACAACAGAAAACATATATAAAAAAGTTAAGCTATGAAAATCATTGATAAAAATATATAAGGAAACAAAAGCTTATATGGATTCAAAAAATGAGTACAAACCACATGTTTTTTGGGACAAAACACTAAACACCATTATGAACAAATTAATCACTTTTGTCTTTGGAAGTCTTTCAGCTGCTGATCCCTAGGAACAAAAGCAAGGACATTTATAACTAGTTTCTTACACTTTTCCCACAAGCAACATCTGACTAATAGTACATAAGGGAGGATTTCATAAGAGAAGGTAGTGGAAAAAGTGCACCTCTGATATTGAAATTATGGTATTAAAATGACAACAGCAAAAACAAGCAGATTTGGGTTTTAATTAAAAAAAAGCAAATTATGTTTCTATGATTTTTTTAAATTTTAAAATAATCTTCCTCTTAATAGGAAAGTGTTCCATGGATATTTGTTGAAAGTGCACTTCTTTTTACAAGGCCAGTAATCACTCAAGCTACACTTTCACATCTCCACTTTTTACTGGCCTGAACAAGATGATGTAGACCAAGTACTCAATCAGAAGTAAATTTGCAAAAATATATGAATATGCTTTAGCTCCATTTAGCTTGACTTTCAGGATAACTCGTATCAAAAAAAAATCTCTTCCTTGCCAATAGAATGGGAGTTTTTTTGTCTGAACTAATCACAGAACACTTTCAGAAGTAAATCTTGGGATGACAATGAATCTTGAGAAGGAAGGTGCCGCTTTCCTTTGGTCCCATAAAAGTTTGGGTCAGGGCCCCTAAACTGTTTACCAGTAGAAGACAAAAATGTAAAATTTATTTTCTTTTGTATCTAATTTTATTTAAAATTCTTCTAGAATTATTTTATTTTCCATTTCTTAAAAGCATTCTGGTAGTGATGCAAAGAGTTTAGAGCTATTGTGATGAAACTGAGATGTACGTAATTAAAAGTCTTTTCATTCTTTGTTGCATTCTGTAGTCTTGAGAAAAAAGCCTTTATCTTAACTTCTGCAGTCAATAGATTCAATGGGGCTGGTCATACAGGAGCACGCTAATAGTTATAAAGAATATGTGTTTTATAAAGGAATAATATTATGGTAGCCCTAAAGGTCCAAGAAGCATAAGGAAAGAGTACAACCAAGAAGACACATGATTAAAACTTGTCACAGTCCTCATTGTCCCAAGTAACCCAGCCTGCTCCTGTAAAATGGAGCCCCTCCTTGCTATTATGTTGCTACAAATGAGGGTGGGACAGCATTCAACAATTGTGCCATTAAAGAGAAATAGTGATCTTGTCAGACAAAAGTCTTTTAATATCAGATCATAGTCTATATTCCTTCTCAATTTCTTAGTTATTTAGGAGTACCATATTATTTTAATTTCACAAACCACAGTTTGTCAGAAATCATTTATGAGAATCTATGGACTTTAGAAAACTGTGATTCACTTAGTGAAAATCCTTCCACATATATGTTTGTGGTTAGTGGATTAATCACCCTTAGCACTGTTAACAATAACGTATTTCCCTGAAATAAATTTTGATGCGATATTCCCATAGAAAATAAAGAATTAGAGGGAAAGGCAAATAATATTTTGTCTGCTGTTCTGTGTGATGAAATAGCTTCTTCAGAGACTTTGGTTACAAAGATCAAAGTCACCAAGACCAAGCTTCTTACTCATGATTTTTCCTTTTTTCATTATGTTTGGAGATCCTGAATTGTCATTTGTTTTTGCTTGAATTTAATTTTACATGGTGGAAGGTTAAAAGTGACATTAGTAGAATTCAAAATATTTTGAAGTGTGCTAAAAGATAATGCTTAGCAAGGTGTTTTTCTTTTTTTAGAATGCTTTGAAAATGAAACAAAACCCACTGAAAATAGAATAAAGCTATTTTTTGAATTCTTCAGCTAATTTGTTAGTGAAAGTAGTGAACATGTTAATGTGTTTGCAATTGCATTTTGGGAAACCTTAAAGCCCTCAATGTTTTCATGGAAAGACGTAGCATTAACTTGGAGATGTTGTCATTATTCTAGAATTTCAAATAAAATAAAAGTCAGATATATTAAAAAATATATCCTCCAGAGCTAAATTAGAAATATTTTTTTCAGTCTCTCTGAGACTGAGATGCTTCTATAGTTACCTTAGTTTTAACTACAATATCTTTTTGTTGCATATACGTAAAGCCTGACACAAGGAAGGCCTTGTAAAATCATGGCTCAGGCCTGCTACTTCAGCTAAGCAGAAAAAAGACCATGGGAAAGTGACTGAGTTGAATTAGAGGCCAAAAAACAAGTTATATAACCATCATGTGTTCACATAGTGGGCCATTTTCTTTCTGTACTTTTGTATTCCAAATAAGAACCTCACTATAATCTAGCATAACAGGTAGATTTGCAACTACTTTTTTTCCTCTTTACTGGTGACTTTTAATATTTTTAATTGAACTATCTCTTTATAATTATGCCTATATAATCACTTCTTTCATATCAGTGGATTACTGATATAATTATGCCTATATAATCACTTCTTTCATATCAGTGGATTACCGCACTTCTGCACTTCTGCATTTCTGCCTCCAGACTTCTGCACCAGCTGTGCTTCACCAGTAGTTATTGTTGTAAGTCCAGAGCAGAACAACTCAAAAACCATTCCACGGACAAAACTTTGCTGAGCTGAAGCAGTAGGCCACCATCTGCATTTCTCTCCTGAACTCATTTTTAAATAGTATTTCATATAACTGAACAATTCTCCCCTGTACTTGGGGAGCTTATGCTCTTTTCTTTCATCATTTCCAAACAGCTCATTTTTTTCCCTTGCTATTATCTCCCGAAGACTTCAAATTCTACAGAGCTGCAGGTGACTTTTAACAGAAGTGAGGAATAGATACAATGGATAATTTAAACAAGATAGACCTCAGCAGAAAGAGAAAGTTGCCTGCAGAGCAAATGTATCCAAATTCTAATGATGTTTTCTCTATTGGAGTTACTGCCCTGCTCTGTTTTGAAAGACATAGTTATTCTTCTCTACTTAATTTAATTTACCATTTTTTAACTCACTGCCGGATTTCCAGATCACCAAAATTATCATCTTAACTTCTACTGTTTTCTTCCTTTATATCATTGCGGAGATGATTTTTTTTTTTTTTACCTAGTACAACTCTTTGTTTTTTCACTGCCTCTAACAGCTTTGAAAGCAGCTTCACACTACCATGCTTCACATTTACATTTGGTGCCAAGTCCCTTTCTACTGATTATCTCAGCTGGAATGCCAGCAAGCCAGGGAGGAGGGGAAGGGTTTAGCAGTTATGTCCCACAAACTAAATCATCTGTTATTCAAAAGCAGTATGTGGTGTTCAGTCCTCAGAACTGCATAGAGAACTGTGCTTTTTCTTCTGCCCTCTGACCCTGAAAATACCAAAGGGAATGAATAGCAGAAAAGTTGATATATATCAAAGACTATCGCTCGGCTAGAGAGATTAAATGTAACTATGATTTGAGGATGGGGCTTATTTTTGGATCTAGGTTTTTTATTATAAAATATAAACTCTCTTCAACAAGTCATGGTCCTTGAGTTGGGTCAAATCTGAAAATTACAAGAAAAAAAAAGAATATTAATATTTCACAAAACGTCATGAACAATACTTATATGGTAGATTTTTGCCATTATCAACTTTCATCTAATACAAAATATTATTCTCTAAAAGGAAACCAAACAGAAATCCTTACAGCTGATATAAACAGAGGGGCTAGGAAAAGGTTTATATTTTTCATTATTTATCAGTTGTGGCTAGAGACCAGCTCTTCTTTAGTCATGCTAAATAGATTTTCAAACAAGGACAGTTTAACCTCCAGTATTGGTATGGAGGTGAAAGATAATGCATCAGGAATACACACTAAATACACCAGGAATAAATAAAATGCTCCAGGAAACAGGCCTGATACATTTTTGACAATCAGGGACATGATGGCAGCCTTGTTCTCTTTCATGAGACAAAGTAATCCCTACACATTTTATCTAGGAAGGTCGTGTATACCATTAACTGTCTGCCCACCATCTTCTAGATATTCTGGATGTGATATAGGAAGCTATGAAATAAACAAGCCGCTGAGGTGATGATGTCATTTTATTACAATCACAATTTGCATGGAACAGGTTTTAGAGGTATCACTTTGGTCAGGATTCATTGTGAAATCATCTCCAAGACAGGAGACTTAAAATAATGAATTAATATCTTCATGGTCATTAAAGATTAAAACAGTGCACTGTATTTTTGGGGAAAAAAATGTGCCAGAAACCCTTCTCCCATGCAAGTCCAGACTGGTGGATTTGTTGCAGTGCATTAGTCCTTTTCTGACAATATTGATAAGTTTCTGTATGAGAAAGAAGGGGAAGAAGAAGCTTTAGGAAGACAGAGGGGAATAATGTGTGCCTGTGTCATAATGTGCATAAATCATGGTTAGAGAAGAACCTAAGCTGTGGGAATCACAACCTGTTTCTGGATTTTGGTATTTAGCAATGTATTTATGGAGGTTTAAATGCTAAATTCAGAAGTGACTGCCAAAAAAAAAAAAAAGCGGAGTAGAAAAACTGTGATAACATTGGGAGGAACATTTATGCTCTAGAGAAGATGTATGGTTGAAAGGAATATGCACTTAAATATTTAAAGTTTTAAATGCAGGATAGCCACACTGGATAAAGAAACATGTTTCTCTGTGTCCTCTGTGGATTTGTACATGCAGGCCCATTCTTTTAGCTATTGAACTGCGTGTTTTACATGAAGCTAACAGGAGTACAGAAAAGTGTGGGTAATCAACCAGCTATGCAGATATGCAAAGGCACCAAAGCATCAGCAGTAAATGGGTTTTCCGTATCATTAACATTCCGTATACTTTCTTGGGGTAAAAAAAAACCGTACTGCTCAAATTAAGTGCAGTTAGAGGGATGTTTATTCCTCAGTAATATGTGAAGCTGCTACCTTCAAGAGGATGGAGGTATTTTGACTTTCAGAAATTCCTTTCCCTACTCATAGATGCCTAGGTCAATTTGCTATGTCTTAGGAGTCTGAGTCACTTACCTTGTACAGAAACAGTAAGGGATTCCTATCTATGTAATGTGGCAGACAGAGAGCAACAAGGATACTCGCGGAAGTCTCTGGATATCAATGCTCAGGGACCTGCATCCCATTTAGGTTCAGAGAGACACAAAGAACTTTTGGATTAAACACCAAAGTCTAAAATTTACTAACGAAGTCTATGACAAGCAATAAATTGTCTCTGTAGTAGTGTTCAAAATTATGTGAAATACACAACAGGCTGTGACTTTTTTTGCCTTCTCCTGGCTATGAAAGCTGTACAAATATGTATTTTTAGGCCTCACAATAAGACACACTCTCAAACAATAAGAAACAACAATGATGTCACAGACATGGAAAGAAATTACCTTCTTAGCTTCATCTATATCTCTGACTACAAATCCAGCATCAATGGGTTATACAGGAATGTTGTTTTTTAAAGCAATTACGTCTGATTATGCTGGTGATTAGCTACACACATTTTCCCGTGTCTTCCATGGGACTTGTCCACTTAATGGGATTAGCTTGCCCATTTAATTCATTATTATAATTTTTCATGAAATAGCTGTCTGGGGCATAAGACTTACAGTTTGGTTTGTTTTTTTTTTTTTAAAGCAAGAGGATCAAGCTTGTGAAAAGACCAGTTAATATCTTGACAGAAAATATTTTCTTCAACAATATAAAGAAAACCATATTTGGGAGAGTCTTAAGTATATAATGTATTACATTTATGACTTTTAAGTGTCAATAAATGGCATCTAAATGTGAATTCAAATTCTGTGACTATCAGGTCAAGGCATTGATGTCCCCATGCTTTTTATTCTTATGAATCACCATTCTTATTAAGAGGCATTCTTAGCCTAATTTTATTTATTTTTTAAAGAGCTCCATATGTTTTCTACAGAGCAAAAATCTTATCAAGTATTTAAAATAGCATTGTATTTGAATGACTGGGCAAGTTGGAATATCCAAGCAATGTCACAAACTATAAATAAAATAAAGTTTTGCTCTCATCAGGAAGCTGTACCATTCTCTCTTACTGCTCCAGACTGTATTTGATGAAAAAAGATTAACATGAGACATAGTATTCAACATTACAAAAAATATTTAACTTATTTAAATTATCAAACCTGGGATCAATAATTCCCAATTAAAAACGAAAGTTACAACCTTTGAAGAAAAGGATGAAAATTCAGAAAATCTTCATAGATTATGGCAACAATGTAGCTGAAAATGACACTGAGGAAATTCTTTGAATTCTATTTACTCTGTCACCATTTTTAAGCATAATTCATTGTTTCTTCATTCTGACAATGTTTGAGAATCTACTTATGAGAACACTATTACTGAAATTAAAATGATAACCATGACATGTCAAAATGCAATGTTTAAATGAGAAAATACCATTAGAAGTATTTACCTAAATTACTATGGGATAAAGTAACTCCTATGTAAAATTTTTCTTCTTAATGCAAGTTTCCAACAACATTTTAATTAACTAATTTGTAACTACAATATACACTACACATGGAAATTGAGCCATTGTTGTCTGTGAAAATGTGTTCTCTCATAGATATTCATAATGAAAAAGCACATCAGCAATTCTGAAGCAGGTCTATGATTCAGCAGTCAATAAGTATAAACACTACCTGACAACACAGAGCATTTCAGCATTACATTGAAAAATAAAATTCACTTAATAATTTCTGCAACTGATAATTATTAAACCTAACTAAGATATGATAAGGAACATAAAAATACAAGGTTCAAGTGTAAAAAATCTTCTGAGGTCTTAATTTCCTTTAGTTTGATGAATCATAATTCCAGTGAGACAATGAAAAAACATATAATTAACAAAATTGACTAGGTTTTCACTCAAAATGAACATGCTTTATCCAGTCTCCAGCATAAAAGTGGACATCTTATCATATTTCTTACTGTTCTGTTTATACACAGTCTCTTTTAACTGTTTTTTATTCTTGTTGAACCCACATTTCTTGGGCAAGACATTTTATCCTGTCTATAATGTAGCACAAACACTCGTGGGAAGAGTTTTTTTTAAAAAAGAATTTTAAAAATTTTGGCATATCTTACATAGTGTAATACTCCCGACTGGGAATCAAACACCTTGAATATGACAACCAGTAGCTGTCTGGATGGTTACCAGAGTCTCTGCTTCATGATTAAGGTGATAAACTTTTGCCAAACCCATGTAATCCAGCTGGCCCATGATCCTGCATGGCCACTTCAGGATGTGACCAATTTCTATCACCTTACACTGTGTACAAAATACCTGTGAACTTATCTATATTTAAAAACCACTACATGACCACTCTTGCATCTGAAGAACCATTTTTACAGGCTTTTTAAAACTATCTGTGTATACTTTAGTAAATTCTACATCAGGAATTGACGGGTGAAGTTCTCGGGGTCACCCGATTCTCCATCCAGCGTGGTAGTTAACATTTCTGTAATACATAAGGACAGAAATTTTGTCTTCATTTGGACTAAGCACATCAGGAACTACCTAGGGGCATCTCCAGAACTGTCTGAAATGTTCACCTGGAAACATTAGACAAGTGCTTAATTGTAAAGGTGGCATGTAGTGGTAAGAATCAATCCCCTTGTTTGAAGTTGGTGCATAATTTTAGATTTATCCATTGTCTCACCTATGCAGAGTGTAGCTGTATAGCTGCTTGGGAATACCTGAGGAATTTGTTTAAATGCATCTGGGTTGCACACAGACACACAGGTACACAGTTGTTGTAATGTTATGAAAAACATTACTTTTATCTTTATTACATAATTATGACTTAAATTTCATACACTTTGGCATAATGTGTTTCATTTAATTTGAGATGTATGAAGAAACTTGCTAAGGAGAACTATTGTAATTAACAGAAATCTTACACTGGTATCAATACCAAAGCATAAGCCAGCTTTAAATAAAACTAAAAAAATTGTGAATTGAATCAAAAAGATACTACTGGCCCTAAATACCTGCCATTCCTACATAATTAGTTGTTATTCTGACAGAATTTAAGAAATGTGTCTTAATTCTTGACTTCTCTTAATTTAGTATACTTCGAAGCTCTCTGGGAAAGGGTCATTCATTATTTAGGATAGATGAATATCTTAAATATTATTTAAACTAGATTCATAATGTGGTGATGGTACACAAATGCTATTATTCTTAGAGTTAGGAGAAAAAAACTTATGCATGAATGTAGAAATATTAAGAATTTAAAATTTTTGAAAGATCTTTATTTTTTCATTGAGTATCTCTTCTGTGGGCTTAATAGAGATTTGAACATAGGTTTAATTGAGATGTCAGAATATCCCTTGCACACCAGTGAAATGCAAACTATATGGACTGCTTAGCAGTAAAAAATTTAAGATTCTGTGACAACCATGTCAATTCTACTGTCATATTAATAGGTAGGTGATCAGGTGGGAAACAGAGAACAGATTTCTTTCAGCTTTCTATCAGTTTTCTAAGAAACAAATTCTCAAATCACATAGAAATATGGTGTTGCTTTTTAGATTAGTATGAAATATTTTGAATGTTGCCAAGTTTGTATAATACATATCTGCAAGTTTGACACAACAATCTATTGCATCTACAATTTTCATTGCTCTTGAAATGTTTACAAAAATTCTTTCTGTATGAAATCCCAGATGTTGCCTCACAAATTTTAAAAATAAATATATTAGTTCTAGGAGCCCGATCACATGAAATTTAAGTAAGAAGAAAGAATACAATTTATATTAAATTTAAAGGGTTTAGCATTAGTCTAACTACAACCTTAATAGTCTAATCAAGAAAATATTAATGTAATTAAAAGGATGATAATGCTTCTACTCCAAGTTGTCCAATAAGAATACCTTATTTAGTTATATCTAATCTTCAGTAATGCCAAGAGACTTTCTAGAATTTACACCTGTCTTCATTGTTATTCTGACCTTTACACTGTCCTTGTGTGTTTCAATTCTTTAGAGAAAAAACAGGGGAGGTTACAGTGCCTTGTATCCCACGTTCCTTTCTGAGAGTAGTGTATTGTTAACCTTAATGGCTTCTCTCTCCTCATGCAAGGCCTGCCTGAGTTTTTTTTCTGCTTATTAACATTGACGCTTACTTGCTCTTTCTGGATGGTTTTAAACTTTTCTGTTATATCCAAACTTACTGTATTTTATATATGTTGAAGACTTGTTCTGTGCTTTCTTTGTTATTAGTAAGACCAGTTTTACCCAGCTCCAAGGGCTCTGTTCCTTCATTGTTCAGTAATTGCCCAATCGCCTGTACGCTTGCTGCCTTTGTTCTTTTCTCACATTCATAGTTTTGGGGGACATGTGTGTCTCACATATCTCCTTTGCGTTCAACCATCATTTGCAATCTTAGAAGGCATTAAATGTATTTTGTTAAACTAAATGTGGGGATTTCTGCTTGGCTGGTTTTGCTTGTTTGTTTTTGCTTTATCGTGGAGCAAGTTGCCTTCTGGACAAGTGTTTAAGAGTGAGGAAACATCTCAGGAAAAAACAAAAACCAAAGCAAAAAACCCTACCAACTGATTGGGAAAAATCATTGCACCATTCACAAAGATTGGCCTTCTTAGTTAAGAAGGGATAAAAAGGAAACAAGATAGCTCGTCTAATCTCAAATGACTGATTTTTAAACATCTTTTTTTTTTTTATTTACATCCCTTTTGACTAAAAGTGTGTGACATCAGTGACTGTTTGTTTTTTTTCACTTTCTGACTCATATATGGTCACAGAAAAATCAATAGAAATTAATGTTGGGCTGAAGAAAAGATGCTCCATGCATATTCTATTCTGGGTCTTGGGAATTAAAAAATTGTACATTATGATACTTATTAGCATCTTCTGCAGCTCTGCAACAATGCTATATGTTTTACTCCTACTTTCATTTTTTGGTTCCTATCACTTGAATCATGAGTTTTCATGGTCTTTAAATCCTTTGAACTAAACGTCTATTCTGTATCTTGATTTTATTGCTTGCTCACCACTATTCTGGATTCATACATAGGAAATGAAGTCAGTAAATGGCCATAAAGCAATCCTTCTCAGAAGTACTGGATTACATTAAAGCAGATTAGATTAAAATAGATATTTCATACATTTCTTGTCACTAAAATTCTTTATTAGAATTAGATGAGGAGTCTGCTGATTACATGAAATACTCTTAGAGCAATCTTAAAAAATATATGGCAGATTCATTACTCAGTAACTTTCAAAAATTACCTGATTGATTATAAGAGTGACAAAATTTATTGACATGACTGGGCAGCAGGATATGGAAAAAAAGCAACCACTGCTTACAAATTTTATAAGACACGAAGACCAGCCAGGTGCCCAATTCCTATTGAAAGTAAATGACAATTGTAAGCATAAAATTGTTTATACCACTAAAAATCTCTTTCATAAAGAAGTTTGCCTCCAGTGATCAATCTTCACAAGTGTTTAGCGTAAAGGAACTATTTTTATCTTAATGAAATATGGATATAATACCTTGCCTTGGTGATTCCTTGCATGTTGACAATATTGAGTAATGTTGCTCAAGCCCTCTCATCCATTATTACAAGATCTAATACAAATTCTTGAGAGATACTACAAACTAGATTGAGGGAATATAATCTTCTCTTTGTCTCCCGTAGTTTTTCATTCCCAAACAAAGAGTCTACACTAGCTGACGAAGATAATAGAACACTTCTTCCATTGCACAACAATTTTCTGCAAATGCAAATAATCATAGTATTTCAGACACTGAAGAATTATGAACATTAAGTAACAAAATTATATTTAATGTATGAAAAAGGATTTTAAAGGTTTGATGTGTTGTTTTACAAACCAGTTTTTGTTTTGCCAGTGTCTTCAAAGTAATATGTTGAATAAATATCTTATAATAAGTCTGGAGATTCACTAAGGAAATTTCATATGAAAGGTCTTTCCCCCTTATATTGCATACAATAAAAATATGATCACAGAAAAAAAAGTGTCTGAAATGTTATTCATTACTGGTACAACTTGTTGGTTCCTAACATGCAAAGTTGCTCAAGAGCGGTCTATCCCTTCAAACCTCATAATTTTCTATGTATTGTATTATTGTAGCAAAGTCACTGCAGACAGGGAAACACTTGTGCAAGCTAGTAATGCCTAGGACAATTTCAACCACCTAGCATGGGTTAAATATTGAGCCTATTCCTTTTTCCTCTTTAAAAAGCAGGGTAGTAGTCGTATCACCTTTCCATTCATCAGCTTTGTGTTGATAGGGATCATGAAGGACATGAAAGACATAGGCTTACTTTCTTCTTGAATTCAAGGACCTGAGACTCCATTTCCATTGAGATTAACTAATTATTACTCTGAAGATTATCCAGGAGAGAGATATCCTCTCAGTCCCTTCTGTCAAGGATGCTCCACTATGCATAAGATGATTAAATATTAACTAGGCACATGTAAGCCTGATTTTATGACTTGGTGGCCAGACTACTCTTCCAAAATGGAAGAGAATTGTAACTTCTTGTAATTCTAATCCGCTTAGTGTTGTAATTAAGTATTGGGGAAGGGGGGGGGGGGGGGGGGGGGGGGGATGGAGAAGAAAATAAAAACAAAAATAAAAACAAAAACAAAACCAGAGGAGAAATATATCTCTCCTAATTTCAAGGCACCTACAGTAATCAAATCTTCCAGGATTAGTCTCTACTGCTGGATGCCAAATACATTGGTTCCCTGCATCCTTTATGATATCTGGCAACTATCTTGTGACATCTTGAGTTTCCCCAATGTATCTAAAATTACACTAGTCTCCGAAGTTAAGGCAAGTGAACTAAGCTTCTAATCAACAACTGAGCCAACTGAGCTTCCTGAGTTATCTCAGCATAAAATATGCTTGGCCAGCTGAAGAGTCTTCGTATTGCCTAGAGGTTTTGTATGACTTCCCTACTGTAAGTGTCAAGCACTAATTAAAATGACCTGGAGTATCTGAGACATCTCCTTGGCACTGGCAGATATGATGCAGACTGTATGGAAACCTTTGCTCCTTGTGTCCAGCTTACATGGCAAGGCATTGGTAGTGAGCTGGCTGCAAAAGTGACTATAGTGAGAAGCTTGCCCTGCCATGTTTGACAGAGACAGTTCCAACTAGCTCCAAGAGGGCTCCAGAGGTGAGATTATCAGTGACATTGATATTGGTTCTGTGGTAACATAAATAGGAAGGGATTTAAAACACTGCACAACAGCAAACTGTGTGAGAAGAGTGAGTAAATATGAGGGAAGCAGCTCTGCAGGCACCAAGGTCAGTTAAGAAGAGAGAGGGAAGAGTCGAGCTTCCCCTGCAGCCCTTGGCAAAGCTCATGACTATGCAAGTTGTTTCCCTGCAGCCCATGGTGGCACATGGTGGAGCAGATCTCCATCTGCAAACCAAGGAAGGCCCCACGATGGAACAGGAGGAGGCACCCTGAAGGAAGCTGCAGCCTGTGGAGAGGAGCACATGTAGGAGAATTTTTTCTGGCATGACTCGTGAGCTCCTGGGGCTCACACTGGTGCAGGATAGCATTCTGGAGCAAGGACCCCATGCTGAAGCAGAAGGGTGTGAGGAGTAAGGAACAAAAGAGAAAACCTGTGATGAACTATCTACAACTCCCATTCCTCATCTCCCTGAACAGCTCAGAAGGGAAGACGTAGAAGAATCCAGACTGAAGTTGAAAGTAAAAAACTGTGAGGGGTTGGGAGAATCTATGTTTTTATATTTGTTCTTATTTTCCTATTATACTACTCTGTTCTTAATTGGTAATAAAATAATCTTCCTCTAGTTCTATCCGTTTTGCCTGTGACAATAACTGCAGAGTGATCTCACTGTCCTTATTCATCCCATGAGCTTTTTGCTGTATTTTCTCTACTGTCTGGTTGAGGAGGGGGAGAATTGGTAGGTACCTCATGGCCAGCCAAGGTCACCATACTGCTCTACACTAATAGGTAGATCACAAGATTCATAGCCCAGGATATCTCAAATTATACTAAATTGCAGTTTGAGACAGCAATTACTAAGACTAAGCACTTCATAGCTACCACAGAACATATCAAAAACTGTTCAGTACCTGAAGTAATAAGGAGACAGTCAACTAGCTGGAACCAGGTATTCCCCTGTGCATGGACATGTTAGACACTGCTGGACCCTGAGAAGACCACTGAACCCCCCAGCAACCCCTAAATGGAGGTGGCTTTATTGCAGGGTGTTGAGTCATGTAGACAAGTCATACAATACCAGCACTAAGTAACAGGCTACAGTCTTTGTATGGCTTCTGGAAGGCCTCAGGAATGGGACTTGTTAGATTTTCTTTGCCTCAATTGTTTTAAAACCCAAGAACTTCATTTTTATGCAGTTCATTTGTAAATTTTTAGCTATGGTTAATCTGCTTGATGTGTTTTGTTTGTTTGGTTGGTTTTTGATTTTTTTTTTTTGCTTATGTTTTCATGATAGAACCATAGTTTTACATATATCAGGAGAGACAACTATTTTTTTCAGACTGATACACTTATAACTCTAACATGGTGGTGTAATACAGAGAAATACAGATCTATTAGGACAGCAGAAGCCTTGAAAAACAGGAACAGAGGATACTTTAAAGGAGGAGTAGATGCAAGATATGACAATGCCAGAGGCACAGACTAGGAATGAAGATATTATGTCTTTAAACAGCTGACAAAGAGTCAGTTAAATAATCTCATATGAAGAGTTGGATGAAACACATTTCAGGGATAATCAAGAGAACAAAGAACCGCCGCCTACTATAAAACTTATTTTCCCCTTTAAGCAGTACTAGTTTTATATTTTCTGTTTGTTTTGTTGTTGTTGTTGTTCTGTAACAATTGAATCTGAAGTAATAAAATGTATTTGGATGAACTGCGAGGATTTCAAAAATACAAAAAATATGTTCTTGGGTTTTTTTCCTGCCTGTCCACAAGATTTTCAGTGTAAGTAGCTGATAGGCTAAACAAAACCAGTGGTGGCTCATGGGCTGTCAACTGGCAGATAAAAGCCAAGAAAACACCCTAGGATATCACATATGCCTTTAAAATTCCATACTTGTGAGCAAATAAGTCAAAACTCTTTTGACTTTAACATAATCTTACCTCTAGATGGATAACTAAGGTATACACTGTTTTCAGATACTTGCCACGATCCATTCTGTATTATCATTATCAAGAAAAAGAGCCAAAATAACACTATTTCTAATAGTGCTAGTGTTTATTTATTTATCCTGTTTTCCCTTATATAAAATAGTTCAAAATACTAAAGCCACTAGTAATGTAATTGCTATTTGCATGATTTGGAGAAAGCATATCAATTACGGAGATCAATGAGGAATTTGTGATAAATTGATTTCCATGATATCCCTGAAAATTGAATAACAGTAAATAAATTTTTCAGTTTATTAGATCTTTAGATGCAGATGCTTGGCAGTGGCGGAAAGCTGCATACATTAGGAAGGGTGTTTGTAGGAGTAACATGAATAAATTCATACATGTGTATGTATATATACATATACATAAAAGTTTTGCTTTCTCACCTTCTTTCACATCCTTCTAGCTATAATCTCCTCCACAAGACAGCACACAAGTCAACAAGCAAAGTCAGGTTAATGGATTCAATGAAAGTGCTGGACCTACCACTCCTTTAGTTGTTGCAGTTTTTACTGCAACAGAGTGTGCTCATTACAATGGTTCATTATGACTGTGGCATAAGATTTCAAAATTAATGCAACACATTGCCCTGATATAACTGACTGGACATCCCTTCCCCCCATGTCTATTTTGTAGAATAGATTCTGTTGTTTGACAAATGAAAATTATGTTAAGTAATAAGTTCTTATAAAATCAGGACTTTCATTGTCTCGGGACTGCCTAATTCCCATTATCTATCAAAAAAAAAAAAAAAAGATAGAATAACCCCTGAATGATTTAAGGAAGTCTCAGAGTGTTACAGTTTCAAAGTTTCAAAAAGAAAGTGTACTCAAGTATTCATCTTCAAGGATGTTGCATGCATTCATTTTCTTTTAAAATTACTAAGATTTTTCTTTCACAAAAAAAACCCCAAAAACAAAAACAAAACCAAAAACCAGCTTCCAAACAACGACATAAAAGCCCCACTAGCACACAAAAAAACCCAAACCACCTTAAAAAGACATTGAAGCCAAGAGAAATTGAAAAACAAAGTGTAAATGGTGTGCTCTGTATGTAAATAATCCTTTCAAATCTTACCACAAATATCTTCCACATAATGTGTACATTTTGTAGGTTTTGGTTTAGGTGTGCATTCAGGCTTTTGTTAAGAAGAAGATGACTAGAAAATACCCTTCTCATCTCAATATTTTTATATGATGTAAGGATTCAAAGTACTTCTATTAATCCTCCCAGGGCAAGAATCTATCAAGGCTGTATAAAATACTAGTTTTCTATTCAGCCCAAAGAAACATGCTTATTTTCATTACTTTGTGTGTTATCCATGGGATCATAAAACCCAACACAATAATAATTGTTAATTTGCAACTGGCAGAATGAAACTCTTTAATACAACAAATTTGATGATAATCAAGATGTAGAAGTATCAGAATCTATTATATATATATATATATATATATATATATATATATATATATATATATATAATTTTTATATATTTCATATTATTATAATTGTGTTTGCTTTGAAAATGTCTATCATGAAGTTAACCCTACTAATATTTGTTGAGCATTTTCATGCAGGAAATTATTTGTCTCTTTCAAAATGAAAATGAAGAACAATTGAAGAATATAAATTAATTTTGAGAGTTACAAAATACAATGAAATGGAAAACAAAAGTTTATATAATTGCCATGGTGCATAAATTTACAAAATATTTCTTGTTTTGTGTTATGAGCATAAGACTGTCTTTCAAAGTCATATTGTGCACTTTCTTCTGTCCAAAATTTTTCTTCTGGTTTGCTTTTTAATTTTTTTTTCCAGGAAATGGTTCAAGACTACTTTTTCATGATTTTGACAACTGATATTAACATTGATGTATAGATAACATTGCAACATAATTTAACTTTAAGAAAAAAACACATTCATTTTGCAGTGCTTCCTGGTATTCTACTTTGTGGACATAATAATTTTGGAAATTTCAGGACAGGTACTATACTAAGAAGTTAATTTTCCTCATCATTAACATTTTTGGATGCCATAACTCCATTACTTTAAAGGACTTTTAGCAACAGAAAACTAGAATGAACAGCCCTCACATGGAGAAAGCAAAAGTTAATCTTTAAAAACATAAATCACATTGTTGTGCTGTTGAAACATCAAGATGTTTTACATACAGGTTATCATATATGGCATGATATGTAGCAATATCATGCATGCTTAACATAAAAGCGTCCTCCCTTTTCATGTAAGATCAGCTTAATTATGATGAATAAAGTCAACACAGTTAGTGTCTGAAGTCTACTGTGAAACATACTGACTTAGATACACCTACTGAAGAGCCCCACTTGCTCTTGGCCTTATGAGTATCTGCCACTCGGCTGCCTTATGACTCATTGCACTCGTGCATCCATTCCTGACACCTGCTTACACTGTCAGGTTATTTACGAGCCTACACAAAGTTTAAACATTATTATGTGCACTTAATTGTACATAAAACCTAATTCTAACAAGAAGGTTTTAGAAAAGAAATTTTTCATTGTCCAAGTGGGACAGACACAGAATTTAATACTGTCCCAGGAAGATTCTGAGGTTAAAGTATGACATTTTTATGCCTAGAAAAGCTATGTAAAGTTATTTTTAGCTCTTTTTATGACTCCCTCTGAGTCTTGTATGGCTTGACTGAAGATAACTAAGGGAGCCTGTATTTTCAAGTGGAAGGGTACAAAATTAGTCCCAATACTGTTTTTGAATTCTCTAACATAATTATTATGATTCAACATTTGAATTGTGATAATCTGCAGAGTCCCTGACCAGGGATTAAGCTGAACACATTTTAAGAAAAAACAGTCTTTCTTCCCCCAATGGCTAAAAAATATTTTGCTTGCATTTAAGATGACCAATATAAATAATTTTTAATTTAGCAGTGTGTTAACAGTGTTATCACTCAGAGTCATATAGATCCTTTTATGGTACCTAATTGAAAAACACAGCTAAAGATGGGAAGCTGCATTTGGTTACTTTTCATTTTCTCAGTGTTCTGTCTTCTTTGCTGTGATGCATTTCATCACATTATGGACAAAAGAGTAGAAAGTCAGGCTTAAAATTTCATGTTACTTCTCCTAACTGGTCATTATGCACTAACTGTGTTGTGGTTTGACATGGTGACCTGCAGTGGGTCTGTTGGAGGAGGCTGGAATTGGCTCTGTTCAGTACCAGGCAGCCTCAAACTCCCCTCACAGCAGTCAAACCCTTGTAATTTCTACTCAATGCAGGTAACAAATTGATGATTTCTTTCTGTAAGTTATCCAAAAGCATGAAATATATATACCATATAACATATGCCATATACCATATACCATATACCATATACCATATTCCACTGGCTTCTTGAAGCATTATTCTGTTGGTCCAGACAGTTTTCTCCTCACCTAGCAGTGCTGTCTGCTCAGTCATCTGTCTGCTTGGTTTTGGTCTCTGGCTATTCATCCTACTTCCCTTTCTCTTGAAGGTATCTTCAGCATCTCTTTGCCTTCAGAAAAGAGAGAAAAACGGTGGAGATTATCAACAAGAACAGAAAAACCATGCACATTATTACAGAATGAAACAAGGTATTAAACTTCCTTGAGCATTGAATTTGGATTGTCTGTTGTATTGGTTGCAGCAGCAAGCATATGGGAAAACAAATTTAAGAAGGGGCAAAGTGTTGTACTGCAGTGAGTTTCTTAAGAGAAAAAAAAAGGGATGAGATATGACCCTGAAAACCTCAAAGTCAGTGAGGGAGGAGAGAAGATACTACAGGCACAGAAGCAGAGGTTCACCTGCAGCCCACGAAGGAGAATTGAGAATCATTAATGTTAGAAAAGAGCTCTAAGATGATCAAGTGTAACCATTAACCCAATGCTGTCAGGTCCAGCATTAAACCATGTCCACAAGCACCATATTTATAAATGCTTAATCACTTCCACAGATGACAATTCCACTACTTCCTTGTGTAGCCTATTTCAATACTTGACCATCTTTTCTGTGAAGAAACTTTTTCCTAATGTCCAGTCTAAACTTACCCTGGCACAACCTCGTTTCTTCAGTCTCGCAGAATCACAGAATCATTAAGGTTAGAAAAGCTCTCCAATATCACTGCGTCCAAACTTTGACCAAACACTACCTCATCAACTACACCATGGCATTAAGTGATACTTCCAGGCATTTCTTGAATACCTTGGGGATGGTGATTCCATTGCATCTCTGGGCAACCCATTCCAATGCTGGACTACACCTTCAGTGAAGAAATTATTCCTGATGACCAACATGAACCTCCCCAGTTCATCTTGAGATTGTGATAAGGTCACCCCTGAGCCTCTTTTGCACCAGGCTGAACTACCCCAGTTCCCTCAGGTGATCCTCACAGGACTTGTACTCCAGACTCTTCACCAGCTTCATTGTCCTTCTCTGGACAAGCTCCAGCACCTCAATGTTGCTGCTCAGAAATGAACACAGGATTGGAGGTCTGGCCTCACCAGTGCAGAGTACAAAGGAATTACAATATGAAGGTTCCAATTGTGAAAAATGGACAAGAATCTTCCAATTAAATTGTATTCAGAATTTCCTATTACTTTTTTTTTTTTTTTTTTTTTGAAAAGGAGTACCACAAACATCCTCTGTCTTATTTAAAATGTGGTGATTAAACATTATGGAAATACGCTTACTGCTGTGCACATCTATCAACTATATTTGTCCTTTTTTATGCTTTTACCTTTACTTCCTTTTCAGCTTCATTCAGTTTCATTTAAAGTCTATTCATTTCCTTTTTATTTGATATGTTACTTGATTTCACTTATTCTTTTTAAAGATTTTTTACTTTTGTCTACACACCTTCTCTGTCCTCTCACTCTAGCTCAACTTGTAACCCTGTAGGTTTTGCTTCTTCATTCAATTATTCATCCCTTTCCTTTGCTTTTTCCCCCCCCGTTCCCACCAGCATTTCTCACCTTCTTCTGAACACTTTGTACTTATCCTTTGATCCTTTTACTACAAATATCTTGACTGCCTTTCTATTTTTCTACTTTTTCTGTTCCTTCTCACCTCTGTTCGCAATTGCATCACCATCTTTTCACTTGTCCCATCTTATAATTCTGTCTTCTCATTTTCTTTCTTTTTTTTAATAATTCATTTTGTGTAGCCAAGAATTGATGACATGAAAAGATTAAAGTTGAAGTGCATTGGATTTTAGGAGGCTTTTTGCAACCATCTGCTTTTCTGATAATTAATATGAAACTCTTTCCATCAGCCTTCCCAGTTCTATTTCATATCTGAATTTAGTCTTTCTGTGGACTGGGTGAAAAGTAATTTAGACGTCTCTCTTCCTTTTTCACAACTAAAAGGGAGGGAGGGTGGGAGGGTGGGAAGGAAAAAAAGGATAGTGCCAGAAGCTTCATAGTCTTATTTCAATGTAAGGAATTATTACTATTAACCTGGCAGAATTTAGGTATCCATGATGAAAGTAAAGTAAATCTCTCACCTCACAATATAAATTTCCTTCTTTTTACAGTTTCATATTTTTTGAGAAAAATACATTTGATAGAGTACCATATGGACTGCCCTGTTCTTGTGTTCTTTTATTCACTTTTAGTAGGTGCTAGCTAATCTTTTTTGTGGATGTAAAATAAACAAGAGTTGCTTAGGGAGCAGTTCTGGAGGGCGAACATTTGGGGTTTTTCCTACATGTATGTGTGCACGCCTTTAAGAGGGTCAAATGAAGAGAAATACATAGGAAGAGCAGAAAGACAGAAAAGGGTAAGACTTATATGAAACTGTTTCCCTAATACATAGGTTATAACATAGTCTATACACTATTATAGAAAATTTTATTATCTGTAATTTGCTCCAATCCCCCATGCCAACTATAATCAAGTTTTATTTTATATTATAAAATATATAATCAAGTATATATTGTGTATATATATCATTATCATCCAAATTGATGGTAAGAATGGAGTTATGCAACTTGAAGTGGTTGATGATCTGCCTTATGGATTGTGCATTAGTAGCTATGAAATACTGTAGAGGATACCATGTGTAGAACTGAACAGCCAAAATAAAAATACTTAATTTCAAATAGTAATTAAACAGACTTTTTATTGGAACTTGCTTATGATTACTTAAAAGTTCCTTGTTTGCTTGTCATTGCTTTAACTTCCAGCTGTCTGATTTCTATATAAAATAGTAATTGCCAGTAATAGTGCCCCAGAACAAGGTGGTTTAAAATATCAAAACAGACTGAAGGGAAATCACATCAGGCATGGTCTAGGAAAGGATCTTATAGTTGGATATCCAACTGTCCCTGAGAAACAGAGGCTATTTTCTCCGTTGCCTTGATGCTTCTGTAGTTCCTTGCTTCCCAAGTATGCAAAAGCTATAAAATACATAACAAAGCTCTATGGCTTTCTGGGCATCACTTTAATGGGAATGCATATGAATTGCATATAGGAAAGATTTAAAAAAAGAAAATCCCAGATGGATAGACAAATAACTTAATATGATTACATAGACTCTAACCCTAGAAAACTAACCTAAAACTTCCAAAGAACTAGGAGCTGTATTATTTTCTGCCTTTTATTCTGAACACTTCTGTGATACAGTGACAAGAAGGAGTAAAAACCTAATAAATCGAAAAAAGCAGCATTCTGAATTAACTTTACACCCCCTTTGCCTAAATTAAAATGAAATAAGCTGTGAACAGGGATGGAAAAGACTTTATTACTTTACTCCTTTTCATATTTTTTGTAAAGAAGAAACAATGAAATCATAAGTTACATAACCATTTACAGAAACTACAAGTGACCCAATGGTTAAGTAAATGTGGTAGATCCCCCATATTACTGCTTTATAAAAGTCAAACCAATAGCAATAATAATGTGATATGATATTAAAAAGTAGCAGGGATTAGTTCCCTTAGACTTTTCGTGTGTTCTGGTGCACTTGGCTTTTCATTTTCTTGCACTTTACTGCAGGGCTATTTGTCCTTGAAAGCATTTTTTCTGAATATAAAGGACGTCCTTATCTAATCAACACTAGACTTGGAAATTTTCCAAAATGAGTGTTGCTTGCAGCACACTTGAGAGCAAATTTCCTTACTACACTATTTTGACTCTGGTATATTACTGGTAGTGTTGTGGGAAAAAAAATGGTTTATAGACTACACAGAGCACCCAAAAAGTGGAGGTCCTTACAAACTCCTCTACTACACCCCAATACTGGATTCAAGAATAATTTCACTTGGAATTGTCCTAACAGATATTCACAGCACCCTGTATTGTAATTGAATTTACCATAATTACTCTTTCTGGCTATACTTCAGTCATTACTTGCCCAGCTCACTTTGCCACCTACTTCCTGAAATCAGAACAGCCAAGAGTAAAATTGGGGAATAAGCAGTGGTGTTGCTGGAACTGATATTCTCATTGATGCATCTAGGCCAAACCAACGGGTTTTACAAACCCAGGCAACATTTCTGTGGTTGCAAATTCCATGCAATTGTGGGATTAACTTTTTAGTCCTGTCCTTGAACTGCAGTGCTAGCACACCCTGTGAGGAAGGTGAATCACTGTCAGATTCACATGGGTCGTTCAGAAGTCCAATGCTTTCAGTCTCTGTGCATTGACCAACCTCTTCTCTGAGAACACATTAGAAAAAGTAGTTCAGAGCATTCAAGGTATTTGTACCATGTTGGGATTGCACTGTGTTCCCTTGCAGAACCTTGTTAAACCCTTCCTACTCTTTCTGACCCATTTCTCAATACATCATCTCCAGCTTCACCCCAGCTGTGCCTGAACACCAGCAACTGACGCATACATGGTGTCGATCCAATATTTTGGAACAACTGATCATTTATTACTTTTTCTTACACGAAGCACTCCTTAAAAAAAAAAAAAAAACAAACAAAAAAACCCCCCAAAAACCCAGAACTACTACTTTTTAGGCTCCTGCAATCTGCAATTAACAAACAAGCATTTCCCTGGAGGTTGCGAGCGGAAAAAATTATGAGGAAGCTCCCTAACTGGTACCTATATCACTACCTGCTCTCCTACTCATTTCTTTTTCTTGAGAGGCAAGCCTTCCCAAGACAAAACCAGAAAACACTTATTGTCCAAATATTAAAATCTTTACTTGTAACTGCTGAGGTTCAACCCCAGAGAGCAACTCTGCATCACACTCACAGCCACTCACTCTCTCTCTCTCTCTCTCTCTCTCTCTCTCTCTCTCTCATTCTCACTCCACCCATGGTGAGATGAGGAAGACAATCAGAAAAATGGAAAAACTTGTGGGTTGAGATATGAACATTTTGATAATTTAGGTAAAATATAATAACAATAACAATAACAATAATTGTGATGATAGTGAGAATTGTAATGAAAAGAAAAAACAAAAGAGAGAGAAATAAAAGCCAAGATAAACAAGCGATGCAAATAGAAAACAATTGTTGACCACCAACAAATTGATGTCCAGATTGTTGTGGAACAGCAGCCCCACAACAAGTTTTCCCTGGTTTTTATGCTGAGCAGGCAATATTGTTATGGAATATTCCTTAGGCCTTTTTGGTTCAGCTATCATGGCTGTGTCCCCTTCCAGTTTCTTGTGCACTTCCAGCCCTCCTGCTAGCAGGGCAGAGTGAGAAGCTGTAACGTCCTTGATTTAGGGCAGGCACAGCTCAACCACAACTAAAATATCAATGGGTTATCAACATAATTCTCATCCTAAATACAAAATAGTGCAATACCAGCTTCTAGGAAGAAAATTAACAACCCCAGACAAAACCAGGGCAGTATTATAGGCATCATGCATGAGGATAGCTCATAAATTGTTGTATTCCTGGCAAATTCCCATCACATGTTTGCCTTGTAAAGGTAGTCCCCCAGGGTGGTCTGACAGATCAGAATCAGGGGAAACAGAAACAGAAATTGTTTCAGGAATAAGCAACTTATTTTTTAGGTAGAGAAGTTATTATTTCAGTAGGTCTTTTGCAGGTTCTTTCTGGAAATAATTCTTACAATATTTTTTCTTTTTTATTTTAGAAATACTTGCTTTCATCATTTGTTGTTGTTTTTGAAAGAAAAATTCAGGCTGGTCAAATAAATTGATATTTTCTAGAAAAAAAATTTGATGTCATCATTTGATTTCATTCAGAAACATAGGTGTGAGAAATTCTCTTGAAAATTAATTCAAAATTTAAATTATATTCTTACAGAAGACTGTTCTGAGATGTATTATTAATTTATGCCCAGTTTAGTCCCTAATTACCTTTAGTACCCTTACATGTGTCTACAGAAATTTTGGAATTACTGTTGATTTTAATGCTTTATTTGGATTATTATCATATGGAAATATCTGCATTGTTCCAGAAATGCATAGTCTAATTTTTTGTTACTGTTCATCCCACAGCACTTTTCTTTTGCTCCTAGTATGTAGGAGCAAAAGCAAAATATATTAAGTTTCCTAGCATTATATTATAATTCCTAGGTATTTTGGAGAGAAAAGTAAACATACTGAATTCCAGTCTTACTGATTGTGGGGAAAAAAACCTATAAAATATACTTTCCACAACCAATTTCTCAATAACCCCAGTCAACACCTTTCAAAAATTTAATCTGGAGACACAGCTATGCTCAAAATATTGCTACAGTTCAAAGTGAAAATGCAGCTTAAATAGAACCATGAATTTTTGTTATCTGCTTTATTATTTTAGAGGCATACTATACCAAACTGTCTCATTAATATAGAAAATAAATTATTATACAAAATAATTTTTCATCATTATTATCTTTTTTTCCTGTGTTATGCTTATCTTTTCTCTGGATCCTAAAGCTGGCTCTCTAGCCTGCCTCAAGCAGGGTGTGTTTGCTGACAAATTTACCCCACTTTGAGGTTTCCCCTCAAAGTGCTGTAATATGATGTTCTCAAGGATGGATAAGGGCTTGTTTCGTCCTCTTCAGTGGTAGCATTATCTTGGATTTATTTCCACATTTAATTTTGTATCACTCTCAATCCTTCTCATTCATTCTTAGCTGAAGTTTAGAAGCTGTTCAACAGCCTCTTCCAGCCTCATTCGCCCCAAAAGTCGCTTGGGTTTTGCACAGTGACGATTTTATGTGTGAGATCTTTATCAAAAGTGTTCCAAGGGCTTCTCTGACAGACCTTCACTGACCATTTTGAAAATGCACACAAACTTGCAGAACACATTTATTTTGGCAATGGAAACCAATTCTAATACTCAGATATCAGCAGACATACAGGATGCACTTCCAGGTGTCAGATTGCATTAAAAACCATTATTATAGAAAACTTATATTGAACTCTTTATACTGTCAGTAATGGGGAGTAATATTTCCTTTCTTTGTCCTTCTAATTTTCAAACCAATTATTTGCCCAGCACCAAGAGGGAATGTTGGATACAAGCCATTTCTTTCTTGTAATGGTCATGAGTCAGCAATATGGCTGATCTTTTTCCATCACCCATGTTAAATTATGCCATGGTTTCCAACATCTTTCCCAGCTTCTGGGAACTGCTAAGATTGCTCCAAGTCTTTTTCACAATGATTGTTCTTTATATAGGGTAGGCTATGTGGTGACAGCAAGAAGACTGAAAGCATGTCCTGAATATCTGTGCTCATTTTTTAAAAGAAGATTTTTAGGCTTCTCAGATGCATGAAAATTTGACCAAAACTGTAGACTTTAGATTCTTTGTCTTAAAATTCAAAGAAAAACTTAAATGGCTAATGGTTGTCATGCAGGAGAAAATATGTAACAAAATTAATAATTTGTACAAATACGTGGTTTTCCCCTCATAAAATATGTTACTGTGTTCTAAGTTAAATTAACCACCCCATTCACTTTGAGACAATAATACAATGACTGTAGACTGTCAGAATTTGTTTAGGCATTGCCTTCAGCCAATATCCAGAGTTTTGAGTGATATAATGTGTGCTGTTTGTGGTGTGAATGTTAGTATTCAGCTAGAGAAATCTTGGTTGATCAGACATGCAGATACCTTGCAAATTTTGGTAACAAATGATTTTCTTATGTTGTTTTCCCAGTGCATGTTCTGACTGCTCCAGCTTGGTTGCAAGGTTTAGTTTTAAACAAGAAGTAAGAGTCTCTCTAGTAATTTGCTACACTCCATAACACATTGTTTGGCATCTGTTACCTTCCCACATTATTAAAGCAGGTTGTTGTACATTACCCCAGCTTAAATAAATATGTCACATTACAAAGAAAAATGTGTACTTAGATTGAAACAGTAAAGCTATGTTTGCTATAGAATTACAAAATATAGTCCTAAAGTGTTGTGGGAAAAAAGCATCCACATAGTGGGGCCACTCTAGGGATGAATACAAGTCTTTCCTTACATTATCATCATCACGTGAAAGTAATGAAGGCACTCTTGAGGGACCTCGTTGGAAGTGATATTTTTTCGCTCAGTGCTAGTGTGAGGAACTTGAAAACTGCATTATAAAACAGATACTCAACCCTTTCATATACATTTCGGGTTAAAGCAATCCAATAAGCAGGAACAGCTGTGACTTTCATCACATTAGGAATAAACCCTTCCATTATACCCTGCTGAATGCAGAGGCAGAATGCAATAACTAAACACCAAAAGGCAAGAGGCAATCAGTGGGATATTTATTTCCTTTTATTGTTACATTACATGCTGATTTCTCTTCAAGTAATGTTCATTTGTTAAAAATCATTATTAACTTAGAAGCAGATGAGATTCATCAGCAAAATTCAGTGAGTATTTTAAGACATTTAAAGGTTAATGTCTTATTCTTCAAGAGATTTTTGAAATCTATCTTGTCTTTTAGTACTTCACACATTAATTTAGTAATTTTCCATACGCAAATTTGTATTTTGTCAGTTACAATACATAAGCAGAAAAATCGCTTTTCTATAATAAGTTCTGCAGCATTCCTAATCTCCACAAACCTTTCCTTCCAAAATTATACAAAGGGAAGTGAAGTATATACCTGTACAAAGACCAAATAAGGAAATATTTTAATTTGTAGAGATATGAAAGACTTGCTACACTTATTGATAATTTTTGCATAAGTAAAAATTCTATTTTGAGGGCCATAGTATATAAGTGACAAAATTTCTCTGTGTAAAACAGAAAAAAAAATTAAAATATCTTTGAGATAACATAATGGAAGCTGAGTTTGTGGGGATGACAGAAAATTAAAAAGAAAAAAGTGGTACTTGGAGGAAGCTATATTTTATAACTCACCACATTTACCAACTTGTATTGCATTTTTTTTCCAGTACAGACCTCTAAAATACTTGGCTTCTATAACTGCACATATGTGAAGACTTGAAAATTAGGAGAGGAAGGGATAGCGACATAGTCAGAGGCATTCATCCCAACCAGCTTTAGATTGCTGTATCTGACTAAGTTATCTTGGGGTTTGATACAAATATGTTTTCTTCATAAATCTGTCTTCAATGTAATAGTAATATTAAAGTTTGATACCTCAGGGTTGAACTCATTCTAAAGCATTTGAAGATGTCCTAATTAGGTGACCCAAACTGAATACTAGAGCAGTTACTTCTTTCCATTTATGGTAACTGAGCCCATGAAATCTCATTTCCGTAAATGCCAGGAAGAGATTTTCTTATGTAGTCCTTTATGTCTCAGTGTAAATTTCAAAGTAGACGTTGTACTGGAGAGAGAGATTAGAATGATAAGAAATCACACAAATGGATAAAATTGGCTCCAAAATACAAATAAATGCCATTTCAGAACTTTTACATGAATTAGGCCCATTCTGTTACTCAACAGAATTTAAATATTAAGTAACATGATGGACAAAATTATTTCTGGAAGTTATTACATGTTTTTTTATGAGTTTTATACCTTGCAGAATAATTGATGATGCTTATTTCAAATATATGAATTAACAATAAAAGCTCAAAGTGGCTTAACTATCGATATATGGCAATGGCTTAGAAATAAGCAGAAGATCCATCAACTAAAAAAGGTTCATGACATTTTCTCAGGCTTCACAGACTTTTGACAAGCTGCTGAAGGTGTCTGATCTATGACGGGTCTGCAAGACAAACTCTGGGCAGCTGTGCCAGGAGAAACAAATCAACAGAGTTTATGTTGTGAAAACTCTGGGAAGACTGGTTCTGACAAGGGTGGGCTGAGTAATAGGTGTTTCAAGGAACAGAAGCCAGTGATGTCTGAAAAAAGGAGAAGAGACTATAGCAGAGCACGTAATGGGAGCACACGTGCTTGGGTGAGAGTCACTGAATATGGTTTCAAACAGCTGAAGTATGCATGCCTGCTACTGAGCAAGAATTTCTTCCAGTGTGCTGAGCAAAAAATATTTTTAGGGAATATTTTTACCAGATCTACCTTAGAATGAAATTAATTGCTCCCTGCACTTAACTGTGAAGCAGGTCTGGCATGAGTAATTAGTATATATATGCCTTTCTTATACCTGTTTAAATTTGGCAACATTTTGGTCCAAGCCGTCATTTTCCTTGTTTACTAAAGTATGAAGAAAGAATATCTATGAGCATAACAAGACCAAGAAGACATATTTGAAGTAAACTTTACCCATGTATGATTTAGCAAGTCTTGTACATCAAAGAACATAACGTCCTCAGAAGATGTCCTTCAAAAATATTTATAGAGTACATAAATTTCACATATCAGCATGGCTGATGTCCAGACAGTTTTCTGATACTATTTTCAAAAACTTGGTATGTACAGACTTCATTATCCTCCAGATCTTGTTTCTTTCACTAACTTTTAGTTCTTCAAGTAAAATAAATAGTTGTCCTTTGTCCAATTCCTTGGATACTTGGCCTGCTTGAAGATTTGTATCTCTTTACTTTACATTTATCTTTCCATGTCCTTCTGGATTTGTGCTGACAGATGAATTACTTGCTTCAGTACTTAATGAAATTGTGAACTATATCAATCATAGTGTGTAGTTCCCTTGTGTTCTTAGAGCTTTATGTCATTCATGTACAGTAGCTATTTAATTGTCAATTTCCCATTAGTCTTAGCCCATCTTCAGAGTACTTCCAATTTTTACAGAGAGGAGAGAGTTAAACACTAAGTGTAACACACACACACACACACGCACACACGCAAAAATCATGTAAAATATTCTAAACTACTTTAATAAGTTTTTCAGTAAGACTGATTACTTTTAGTGATTTTGTTGTTGTTCAAAAATTACTTTTTTAAGTATATGAAAATAAGGAAACATCTAGGATTTCTAGAATAAAATTCAGAAATGGTTGAAAATGGATTGGGGAAAGGCTTTGGGGTATTGGTGGATGTGAGACTCCACATGAGACAGCAGTATGTGTTCAAAGCCTAGGAAGACAAACATGTTCTGGGCTGCATAAAAAGGAGTGCACTCAGCAGAGTGAGGGAGGTGGAACCAGCTTGTGTCCAACTCAAATTCCAAGCTCTAAAAAGACATGGACCTGTTGGAGCACGTAAAGAAGAGAGCAATGAATATGATTATAGGGCTGGAACCTCTTTTATGAAGACAGAGTGAGAGAGTTGGGACTATTTAGCCTGAAAAGGAGGATCCAGGGAGGCATAATAACAGCTTTCTAGTACCTAAGGGGGCCCATAAAAAAAGCTGGAGAGATTTCTAAGGGATGTCTCACAGAGTAGGAGAGAGCAGCAAAGCCGTACAGCTGGAATGTCCTCTTTCTTGTAAATTTCTTCAGTAAGGTTGAAGCAACATAAGACTTTTCATTAAACACTACCGCTCTGAAGTAAATTGAGTGAGACACAGAAAAAAAGAATGATGAATGCCTTTTTACTGAAGAAGATATTTGAAATGGAAAAACTCTTTGTCCTTTCTACTCTTCAGTCACCAAAAGTCTGTTGTAGCATCACAGGACTCTCATGCTAGAAACAGCTGTCTTCCAACAGATGTGACCAACCCCAGCATTTTAAGTCTTCACTGATCCAAAGGAAATACACAGATTTATGAAAGATGAGATTTTTCACATGTTAACCATTTCACCCAGGAAATGGTGGAAAATCTAGCAAATTGTAATACACATGACAACTGCTCAGAATATTATTTTTACTATGAATGTCTATGTAGAAGTTTATTCAAACTACTTTTAGTTTTCCAAGGAGTTTTCCTCTTCAAGCCTCTGTATGAAAAGCATGAAACAAACTGTTAATGGCATATCTATGACAGGGTCTTAAGATTCTTCTCCAGACTCCATAATTCAACTGACAAAACTACTCTTACTTCTGTGTAGACAGTATTGGGAACTATGAAGGATCAGATGAGAGTGTACTGTGTATTAAAAATCAGACATTTTTTTTTTCCTGATATAAAAATGGTGCATCAAGTTCAAGAGTATATTTAACACGTAGAAACTAATTCAGTTAGGTAATAAGAAAATAATGAATCTCTTGATACTTTCAAGCCAGTTTCCATGATGGAGGAAGGGAAACAGCTATATAGAGGCTGTTATTCACCATTCTTGCATATAGAAGTAGTGGAATACTTTAGATGTAAATAATCTTGCTAAACTCAGGCACCTACAACATAGATATCTAGAGCTAGGCTAGACCTTTTAAGGGGGTGTCTTCAAGATTATTGGAACAACATAGGTACTCATAATGGGCAGTTCATATATTCTAATTTAGAACACTATTCAGGCTGAACACTGCTCCAAAAATGCTTGACTTTTCTCCACTAATTACAAAAAGAGATGACACCTTGAAATATGTACTAAGGCTGGGTTATTTTTGAAAAAGACAGAATGTTCCCAATCTTGAGTTAAAAAATTTTCTTTGGGATAAAGAAATGCATAGTTCATAAATGAGGTTCCACTTTACTGTCAGTAACTAAGGGGTAAAAAAATCACAAATGGTCATTCAAACTCATTGGTTAAAAACAAATTCAATACATTTAATTTCAGGTAGAAATTAAAGCAGAAGTAACTATAGCTAATTAAAGTATGCACAAAAGAAATCACATACTGAACTTTACAGTAACTTCATCCAGCTTACATTTCAATCTTTTAAATGATACACTGAGGTATTTTTCAGAATAATTAAAGCACAACATCAGACTTGCTCTTCAGCCAGAACAGATTTTATTATGTCAGTCTAGGAAGTTGGCTAGAAAGGTCTAGACTAATTCTATTAATATTCATAATTTACATTCTTACTCTCTCTTACTATTTATAATTTTTTTTTAATTCCTGGTTCTCTTGTAAGGATAGCCAGTTAGCAATCTCTCTGTAGATTATTGAGCAAATGCTTCTCAGTTTCAGCTGAGGTATTTCTTTCTTTTTCTTATGACTGGATTGAAATTTTTACATACATGTCATTAAATTGGAGGGAGGAAACACTATTTCTTCCCATTTTTGGTATTTGACATAATGTCAGAGGCTTACCATAAAAATAAAAAAATGGCTATCTATCATCAACCTTTTCTCAGAAGTACTTATTCCAGGTTTCATCTAAAGACAATCATGCCACAGAAATATTCTCCTTGTTACTGTTCAGAGGCTGCTCTGAACGTAAATGTAAACAAACACTTTTTCTTTGATTTTACACTTCATGTAGAGCAGAACTGCAACATTCCTGTGGAGAGGAATTGATTGGCTTGCCTCTGAAGAATAGCATGCATCTAGCAGCACCTCTCTGTCTGTCAGTTTAACTGTGTATGTTTAACTGTCTGTTCTCAAGACATCCATCTGGGTGACTTTCCATAAATATTCCATCCTTTCCTATACCTAGATTTGACTCATCCCAGTTAACATCAGCTGAATGGACTTATATACCAGAAGATTTCATCCAAAGTGAGTAATACTCCCAGAAGTTGTCCCTGAACCATCCAAGCCCTTTATAAATGTGAACAAGATTTCTTCTCTTGTGAACTGTTGCTTTATTTAGATACAGTGTCAGAATCCATATCATCTGAGTCTCTCCATTTAAAGTTGTATGATGATTCTTAGCATTCCTTGAAAAAAATTCTAGCTTTGCTTGGAAAATAGGGATCCCAAATATCTGATGTTGTGGAGAAAAAAAGCAAGATTCTTTATTTTCTAAAATAGCCCTTGTTGTAGCTGGAATTAAAGAAAATGTTTATTAAGCTCCAGACATATGGCACAGATTAGAAAACTACTAGGAGGGAGCTCCAATTGGTAGGTTAATATTCTAGCATGATAGATTAATCAATGTAAACCACATAGCTCAGTTGAAACCGCTGTTCCAAATTGCCAATTTCATCTTCATCCAACAGAGAAAATGCCAACCTTTGTCTCTGCTGTAAAATCTTCTTGTTATAACAATGAAGCAACTCCAGAGTTACTGTTATTGTGAAACATCTGGTAACTACAAGATGTAGCTCCTGTGAGATAATCACATACCTGTAAAATTAGTAGAACTTACTGAACTTTGTTGTATTTCATGTTTTGTAATACCCCTGAGTGTAGTAGGCTCATAATTCTGTAATCACTTTACCTCTGCACCAGAAATGAAACCACAGATGTTACACTTTTCTATAATGGCCACCGCTTAACATAAATAAATGATCAGAATAACAGTATTGTTCATATATAAAATATGTACACCATAATAAATATCACGGGACTAAAAGTTGCTGGAAACACACTAAAATAGGTGCAGAAGGCCTCATTACAGACCTCATTAAAAATAGATCAAGAGACAGAAAAGTTATGGTGAAATTTGTTCTTTTTTTTAATGCTATTATTTTTTTCTGTTAGAACATTTTCTTCTCAAAACAATAATGTGGTTTGGAACAACTTTGTATCTGTTGGATGAGTTTTTTGGATCTTTTGGAAAAGACTTTTTCTTCAGCAACTTAGGAAAAAAAAGAAAAGAAAGTTAAAAAATTGCGTTTTGATAACACAGCTAAAAGAAACATGGGTCACTAACTAAAACAGATTCACCTAAATAAAATGAAAAAAAAGAGGGAAATAATTTTTTCTCTTTTGCTTTTCTTTTGTTTTTCCATTATTTTTAAAACTAACTAAAAATTAAAACGGATTTATTTTGACAAAACCATCTCATCAGATTGAAAAGAATTGACAAAAGAATTTAAATAGTTCAATAGATCAATAGATCAATAACTTTTGATCACTGACCACTATGTACCTTCTCATCTATTCTAAAGAACTTCTAGAAAAATTATTGAGTCATGGAACATCAGATTTTGCAAAGAAATAAACTGGTGCTGCAAACATATATAATAATTCACTTATCAGGAAAAATGTATTTTTAGATACCTATCACTTTATCTTAAGAATAAGAAAGTTGGATTTCTTTATTTCTTAGAAAAGAAGCATGACTGCAAATGAAGAATAAATGACAATTTTGGATGCAATTGTACAGGAATGACTGGCAATACTAAGGTAAAGCAGAGGTATTCTTGGCAGGAAATGTTGAATATCTCAAGGGCAGTTTATCCGGGGATAGTCCTGCACCATCACTTACCACTTCTAATGCATATTTCAGAAAACACAAAATGTATCAAAAGGACTTACACCTTATTCTTGCAAAATCCATCATACTGAACCATATGATAATAGAATCAGATATTTTTAAGCAATGTTGACAAAAATGGCACATTCTTATGTTAAAAAACCAGCTAACATGGGTCTATTGTAATACCACCTCATGGCCCGTGCTGCTTTTCTTTATCCTGAAATTTACAGAGACACTTCCCCTCTTCTAATGCTATAATTTTGATTTTATAACATTTAACAAACATTTCATACTTATGAACAAAAAATAACCCATGGTGACTCAGCCCTCTTAGTACAATGATGTTCATTCTCTAATATACAGCCAATCAAACATTAGCAATAGTGATTCATTTGTATTATTAAATAAAGTGGTTTATTGGCAGCAGTTGTGCACATGCCAGCAAGAAGCCCGGCACCACAGCACATGTGAATGGCAAATACACTTTAGGAACAAAATTAACTGTGCCTCTACAGTAGTCCTCAGTTCAGGGGATATTTAGCTAAAAAGCTTTGGGGATGAAATTTTAATGCATGATTTGAGCATTCAGGCAAAACAAACAAACAAACAAAAAATCCCCAATAACATATTCCCCCCTCTCCACCCCTCCCCCTAACCACACAACAGCCCAAGCCAAAACAAATTGACAAAGCCCCAAAAGAAACCAAATCAGCAGCAGCCCCCACTCCAACTTTCTGTGTTGGTTTGGTAGGGACATTTCTAAACCTCATTGCATTTGTAGTTCACAGTAGCAGCACATTCAGCAAACAGGAAAAGGACAAGTATTATTTCTGCCTCCCTTGCTCTCCTTCTATACATACCTTGGAAACAAGTGTCTGTTTGTACTGATGTGAAGGGAAGGTTACCATTAGCATGAATTTTAGAAAGTCAAAACTTCTACTTTGTCTGTAAAACCTGTTACTGTGCAGTACTGAACACAACAGAAGAAAACTTAATAAAGTTAGAACTTTAAACTTCTTACAGAAACACACTTTTTTTTCTTTTTTTTTGTTTGTCTGGCACAGTGTGAGAATGATGTATGTATGGAAGTAATGGAGATTCATCTGGTGAGCTTAATGGGCAATATGTTACTTTTTGCACTAGTACTTTTATACCATATGGCAAACTCAAGTGCTTCAGTCTCTTCAGGTGGAGGGTTTTGATAGTCCCATGTATCAGAAGTGTCAGGAACTCTCAAGTGTTTGTTGATCAGTGACACTGCTCTACTATTTGTTTTTTTTTTTTATTATTTATGTGTTAAAGTGTAAATGAGATATAACCTTACTCTGCACAAGTCTGGGGTAAATGTCTTCAGAAAATACAAAGGATGAGAATATACATTTCTGGTTGGCAGGCACATGGCTGCATGATAAGAACACAGCAAAACACAGTGTCCTCTGCTTTTACTGGGTTGCTAGCTCTTGGTAGATCCAATGCTGCCACAAAGAGCAAGCTCCTGTTCAGCTATACAACCACACAAATTGCCAGCTGTGGGATGTGTGAAGAGATATTCCTAAACATGGAGAGTGACTGCAAGCAAGTCTGTGGGAGGTGTGACCAGAGTCATGAACTGCTGTCCTTTACGGCTGAGGGGCAGGGTGCGGTGAGAGTCCGAGGAATACATTGGAGCCATACCTTGATATCTATGATGCACAGAAGCCAACTCAGTGTGGCCACTGCAGAGGCAGGTTTTGAACCTGGTTTGTGCCAGGAGCAAGGCAACACCACAAGGGATAAGGACAAGTGGTAAAAGACTGTAGAATGCAGCAGTAAGAGAAACCCTTCCTCATCCTCTAATTGACCTTCTGTTATACCTTTACAAATATGTACAAGGCCCTGGGCACAATTGTTCAAACACAAAATGAGGAACCTGAGCAAACAATCTCAGAGGATGGAGAGACCAACCCTACAAAAAGACCAACAAACAATGACAAATCATGATCATTGGTGATTCCCTCCTATGTGGAAAGGAAGTCAAGACAATATTTTGTAACTATGGGCTGTTTTTTTTTTAATTTTTGTTTGCTTGTGTGTGGAGGGGTTGGTATTGATTTTCTCATTTTTCATTTGCTTTTCAAATTTCCTGATACTCCTTCCTAGTATAGCTATATACATACTTTTTATGACGTACAGTGGCTTTAAAATTAAATGTAGTTGAGAGAAAATATTGATTTTGCCTTTTTTTCTTCTTCCTTTTTTAGTTTCATAACTAAAATCTACCAAACAAAGAATCAAAACAACCCAAAAAACCTCAACCACATCAACTTGCAAGGTTTAAGTCTGACAGGTACATTTTATAACATAACAGCCACATTATAATGCTTCTGATTTTCCACTACTGTTACTGCTTTTTTTTTTTTTTCTCACATACAGTTACCTATTTTTGCATAACTTATTAAAAATTCTATTAAAAAATAGAATAGACATATAACTCAAACAGATGTTTTCCTAACTTCAGTGTATGCTACCTTAACCCATTGGCTAGCTTTTTAATTCTGAGCATTTTTTAGCTGTAACATTCTTTTTTTTTTTTTTTTTTGTGGTGAATAATATCTTATATTGAACATACAATTGTTTACAATTTTCTGTATACCTTCTTTAACTTTGACAATAATTCTTGTGTAATCCTCGGCAAAACAGTTGAAATTCTTATTTCAGTTATTTGAGAGATTGCAGTGAAGACTCGAGAATCCTGAATACAGGAATATACATGCTGATAATGCCCAAAGGTCTTGTAGATATTTTATGTGAACAAGCTTCCATTTCATATTCTGATTTCATGAAAGCATTAATATTCAGACTTGTGGATGACCAAATTTCAGAGCACTAAGAGTTTTATTTCAAAGGCAAATTCCATCAACACAGTCTTTTACAGGAAACATTATGAATTTCTGCTTTATAGCTTTGACTGTAGGCCTGTCCAGCCTGGTGGTCATCTGCTGCACTGTTTGGCCTGTAGATTCAATCACAAGAACTCAGAAGCATTAAGACCTCTGATTTGGTCACTTAAAATATGATACATTAAGTTTGTTGCTGATAAGCAGCCTTTTCCAGGTGGACAGACAATGGTCAGGATTTCCTACCATCTTATAATGATATAGATTTCACTATCTGTAAGGTAATGGTGAAGAAAAAAGAAGAGCATTTCGTAAGCAAAATACTCCTTTACTTGATATCTGCAGGAAAATGCTTAAGAAAGTCATACTGAAACAAAAATATTAAGGACCAAAAGATCAGTACAAACATATTCTGGAGGGAAAAACTAAAATAATGAATTTCTCAGTATTATTTCATTTTTCTTTAAAATACTAATGAACAGAGAGAGCATGGTTTTCACAGTGAATATAGAAAAAAGAAAAATCAGAAATAAGTTTAAGGTACAGGGAAGATTTTATAAATTCTTTTCTTAATTTCAGCTTTTTTATATCAAAAAAGTGATATGAGTGACCAAATCTCATCACATTCAATGAGTCTTAATTTTATCTAATACTTAAAAAATATAATTGTATGAGCAACTCTTATAACACAATAATGAAGAGACTATCTGAGTATCCTCTGCTCCTCCTACTTGGGCTACACCATTCTTCACCAAAGCAGAAGGTACAGAAAGGTCCTGACAGTCCTGAATCGTTATTGACAGCATTTCCATACACAGGCTACCTAAATTATAAGCAAGAAGAAAGTAAGTTTAGGGGAATATAATTAATAAAACTAAGGAGAAAACATAAACTGGCGGGTAACATAAAAATGTAGTTGAATGGAGACCGAGAGGAGACATAAAAGAGCACCAGAGTAGAACTGGTGATATAGATAAAAGAAATTGAAAAATAGGAAAAAAAATCCTGGAAACAACCCAACATAGAAACATCAAGTACACAAGTAGGTGCTGATTTAAGAAATGTTTCAATTGTTCCTATGAATCAAGTGAGATGGTTGAATTTTTAGAGTGATTTAAAATTTTTTTCTTCATTACATTTCCACTTCAATAAGTGGAAGCTCAGGTATTTCAAATACTTTTATCTTATTATAAAGGGGGGATATGAAAACCTGTTCTGTTTTTCAGATCTGTTTTTACAGATTAGAATACAATTAGTTTGTTTTTCTTCTAGTACTTCTGTTAACTAAATGTACCACACTATTAATTTTTCCTTCTGTTTCCTCTTGCTCTATTTCATTCACAAATGACTAAACTGAAAAAAATCTCAGAACTTTACTTCTCCTCATTCTCATGAAAATTGGTCCAGTACTTCTTAATTTCCTTACGTTGGTCTTATACCGAAATTTTAGCCATATGTTAGCAACAACTTCAGTTTAAAATTAGAATCTTTCACACATTAGGACAAAGAGGTCTATAACATCTCTTGTTTTAAAGAACACAGTGAGAAAAACCCATATAATGGTATTGACTCTCTTTTAAGATAGATGCACCAGGCAGACATGAAAAATTGCTTTCAGGAATTTCCTATATCCAGTACTTACATAGGGGTCCTAAATAAAATGCCCATAGATTTAGGGGCATTTTTGATGTCCCACAATATCCCAAACATCTTCATAGACCTGACAAATATGAAGCAGGTTTGAGGGAATCACACACATTTCTGAAGGAATAACTGAATAGCAGCTGGGGTACAAAGCACCTATCAATACACATATATCTGTGGGAGTTTAAGAGAATCCAAGGAATCTAGAAAACGACTACAGACTGGATGCTTAACTCTTCAGAAATTAAGCAAATCAGATTTATTATGTTCTTTTGGGTGTCTGTAGTGATACCTTGACACGTGAACCCAATCTAAGTTACCATTATAGCAAATAGAAATCTGGGATTTATTTCACTGATGCCATTTAGGACCCTTAGAATATATTAATTGACTTCAAATTGCTACAGCAGTAAAATTGAGATCTCTCGTAGGTTTTGTGTCATCTTTTTTAGTTGCTTATAGATATGTCCAGCATACCAGGGCACCTCCATAACATTTAACACTGATTCACACATTCCATGTTTCAGGCACTTTCCAGGCTACAAAATATATTTGATATCTGATGATTATGTCATGACCTTTGTCAAACCACTTTTGACAAAATTTCTGAGGCAACTTTAAAAACCACCCTGACAGTCTTTGATGAGCCATTGTTTAAAATAGATTTCATTACAGTATTCTTTCTTGCCTCATTTTCCTTCAGAAGACAATGACCTAGTTAATTGCCTGTAGCCCAGTGATAAACATCATAATAAAGGCATATCTGCAAAGATTGTAATGGTTTATTATAAGCACTACAATGTGAATTACATGCATCCTAATAAGTCCTCTATTATTTACATAATATGTTTAAAGCCTTACATTTTTGGTAAGTAATATGAAGTTAAAGAATATTGAAAACTCTTATCCTGCACTTAGACATGCTGGTTTTGGCTATTTCGGCCACTTAACTAATATAACACCTCACTAATGTGTTAAGCAGGGGAAAGTGAGGCGGGCAGGACAGTTGCCTCATAGATTCACCTGTAGCACCCAAGCAAAAAGAGCAGGGCAGGGCTGGTGATAACCAAGGTCAGCTGAGAATCCTGTCTTCACTGGGTAGTCTGTTGGTGAAAAGGCAGCTCAGGCTCAACAAGTTGCTGGGTCTGGCAAGACATATCTACAGGACAGGACTTCCCAGGCGAGGAGTCAGTTTGTGGTCCTTGCCTTAAGAGTCAGTGGGTTAAAACCCTAGGTGTGATTTCTCATGGCTCTTCTCCCAGCAGTGTGGTTTAGTTGCACCATACCAGAGATGACCTTGAACACCATTACAGAACATTATGGACAGATGCTGGAAAGCAGCTCTGCACAGAAGAACCAGCACTGTGTCCTAGTTGCCAAGAATGCAAATGACATCCTGGGAGGCATTAGGAAGAGCATTGCCAGTAGGTCAAGGGAAGTGATTCCACCCCTCTACTCAGCCCTGGTGAGGTCACATCTGGAGCCCCTGTCTAGTTCTGGCTCCTTGGTACAGACATGGAGCTCCTGGAACAGGTCCAGTCGGGGGCAAAGTTGATTAAGGGTCTGGAGCATCTCTCTAATGAGGAGACGATGAGAGAGTTGGACCTGTTCAGCCTCAAGAAGAGATGACTGAGAGGAGACCTCATCAATGTCTACCAGTATCTGAAAGGAGGAAGTCCAGAGGATGGAGCCAGGCTCTTTGTGGAAGTGTCAAGCAATAGGATAAGAGTCGATAGGCAGAAAATTATGTCCAGGAAGTTCCACCTGAGCATGTAGAAGAACTTCTTTACTGTGCATGTGACCAAACACTGCAACAGATTTTCCAGAGAGGTTGTGGAGTCTCCTCCACTGGAGGCAGTTGAGAGTCTGGACACAATTTCGACACAATCCTGTGCCATGTGCTCTAGGATGACCCAGCTTGAGAAGGGAGGCTGGACCAGATGATCCTCTGTGTTTCCTTCCAACCTGACCCATACTGTGACTTTGTGATGTAAACAAGATGAGATCAGAAGATTTTTTTTATTCTAATATTGACACAGAAAAATAATAATTTTACAAATTATCATATGTGAACATTTTAACTTCTAAATCCCAACTTTTTTTTTTGCCACTGATTATATTAATGGTACAAACAGATAACATTTTTCTCTAGGATCACAATGGGTGGATCAAACTAAGCCATAATGGCTATGGAAAAGAGACAGAAGACTGTAGATTCCCTGTTTCTTTGTTATACAGTAGAGTATGCTACTATACCTCCATATCTTGTACACAAAATAACCTTTTTCTGAAGTAAGGGCCTAGGAGAGAAAAGGAGAAGAGATGAAAGAAGGTTTTACATGTGCATGGTTTAGGAACAGTTTCAGTTTATATATGCATTAAAGTGAAAGTCTTATATCACCAATTAATAACTACATTCAGGTTAGACTTACACTCCATAGTGATTGACAGTTTTGGCTGCAGTAACTTGCTGTCTGTTTTGTTTCTCTCTCTCCCCTCTCAGTTTTTTCTACTTTTTTTTTTTTTTATTTCCCTTTGTTTCCTTCATCCATTCCAGATGTTCCTCCATCTTCAGGTTCTTTTTCATTCTCCTTCAGAGTTTGAAACACTCTCTCTAAGATGGTGACTGCTTAGCCTCCCTCACTTGTTTCAAATATATTATCCAAAAGTCATTTGAGACGACATAAAGAAGATTATTTTACAAGATTATTTTATTGTCCGCAGGATAAGCAGATTATTATATTTACACGGTCTTTTCTTTATGAAGAGAAGCACTGTGCGTTACTCTGGAATTGAATACTCTTTTCTTAGTTTTAATACAGAGATGTCTCCGAAATTTGGAACTTTTGTCTTCAGAGTACAGATAACTTGTTGTGGATGAGATGTTATTGTAATAGTTTTGAAGTACATAACCAATATAATTGCAGTAGTAGCAATATTTTTTGATGAATGTTTAGCTTTTACTGTGTGTATGTTATGAATAATAGATTATATCTTAATAAGGTCTCAATATAACACATATTTATATATATACACCAACTATATATGGCTTAGCCTTGTGATGGTATAAACCACAGTATTCCCAGGTTAAATTCCTGTTGAACACAGATAAATATATGTATTTATGTTTAATTTATACACTTAATTTCTGAGAATGACATCTCAACATTTTCACATCAGTTCCTAGTTATTACCATGTCAGTCGCAGAAAAACTGTGTCAGAAAATATAATACCACAGAAAATCTAGTTAAAATTGCAAAATTCAAGAAGTTATTCCTTCAGGATAATCAAACATATACACAGATCAATCTTTTTTAAAGATGCCAGAAAAATGAATCTCTCTCTGCCATGAATCTTAAGCCCCTAGTAAGATAGGATTATGTTTTTTTCTTGTATGAGTATTCCTGGATATTTAAAGATGTATACAGCAGATTATAGAAACTCTCTTACTGAAAACCAGTACAAGCGATGTCACATGGGATCTCTGTTGTAATATGCTCCACTCGTCTCATTCACAATGTCAATGTTCTTTTCCTTTTTAGAAGTATCAATATTTTTCTAGGACTGTAGTCTTGCCTTAACTAAAGAGAATTTTTTTGCCTCTATTCTAACATGGACTTAAGACATCTGAAATTGTGTTCCTTTCTGAAGACATTTACATTTAGGGATACAAAGTACCTACCCTAACCTGGAACATCTGGCTATGACAGTAACACAGTCTCTTAAAACATTCAAAAATAAAAGGAGAGAAAATTCACTTGAGTGTCAAATTTTTGATAGGGTTAGGGGTTTTTGGCTGTTTTGGTTTTATATCTTTTCCTTAGTAAAACATATCAGCAAAACTGCATTATAATGAAGAAGGAATGAATTGCATGACATGTAGTTGTTAGTTTTAACTGAAATAAACAAACACCCAGCAGCAGAACATATCTACCAATCAGCTACCGTGTCATAAAATCCTAACATCACCATGGTATTTATTTTTTTGTGCTTACATGCACTCATATTCCTAATCCTACTTCAATATTACATAGGGCTAAAATATCCACTGACTTGGACAGAAACAATGTCAGGTTTCCACATACATCTTCTGTGGCTAAAATGCAAAACACTCAGATGGAATTCTGTAAGAGTAATGATTTATATGGAGGTTATTCTTTCAATATTGCAGAGTCCTTCAAACAACAGTGTTGGATAAGTTGAGCAGCATTCTCATTTCACCCAGACACAGAAAAGAAGAGTAATATTATAAAGAAGGTGACTAATAACAATTTACTGCACATCATTCCTAATACATTTCACAGTTTAAACCTTGAGATATGACACTTGATGCACTGTCAGATGCCACAGTGAGGAAAAGGATTCCTCACAGCAAGCCTCAGGCTACTTATTGGTAATTGGTTTCATGAACACTTACAAAGTGATGAAATAATTTTTCCTATTTATATTTGAAATGTCTGTCTCAGAAACAATATTGATCTACTAGGCAGAATACCGTCATGTCAAGTGACATTTATTTCTGGAAAAATCACCATGATCATATTCTAAACTCCTATGCACAAAATCTTACTTATGGGCAAAGGAGAAGCATACCTTATGTGCAAGTAAAGCCAAAACATTATTGTTAATATTACTGAAGTCTGAAGAATCTCATAACAATTAGTTCAGATCTAGTCAGAAAAAGAAAGAGAGTTCAGAATTGCCGGTAAAATTATTAGATACACAAATTATTTTCTACCCCTTTCCCAGTGTTATGCTTTCCTTTCCACTGCCTCGCATGGTCATAAAATTAGTGGTTAGCTTGGTGGTAGTGGGTATTGTGAAGTCATCAGCAATTGGAGCTTTTGCCAAATGAAACATGACAGTTGTATAATTGTTTTTTCTTTCTCACTTCAGCATCCATTTGGGGTCTTTCAGAGTCTTTGCTAACACATGTTACTTCTTTCTCTGTCTTCGTTGGTCTACATCTCAACATTACACATGAATTTATCAAATATGGTGCCGTGGGCTTTTTTTCTACTTGCTCCACCTAAGACCAGTTTTGTCCACGTCCAAGTTTTCACTTTTGTAACTGACCATGGATTAGTTGTTTATATCTCCTCTGCCAACCACATGTCAACCTTATGCCTTATCCTTGCACACATGTGTATCTCTCATTATCCTTTATGCTGCTTCCTTTTAGTTTTCAAGGCCTCTGCTGTCCTATCAAGCCTGTACTTGTCTACATCATTATGTTGGAATCATTAATACCTCATTCTTCACAAAATAATTACTTGTTGCTACTATGTATATAAAACTATGGTTATACCATGCAAAGATTATAATTATCTTTTAGGTGTTTTTTAAGGACTTTTAATGGTTTTGTTCTTTCTTAATATTACAATGACGAAGACATTGATGAGGTATTCTCCGTTAATTTGTCAGACATTTGAATGATGTTCTTCAATTTGACTTTATCAATTCTCTAGTATGTTTATTTCTGTTCTTGTTTAATTATGTTCTGTATCCATGATTTATTTTGACAGTTTAATATTATTTCCTCTTTCTTCTTTTGAGATGAAATATAAAAGTAATGCAGAAAAATCTTTTAGTCAAAATAAATATCCTTCAAGGTTATGATCAATGGACTCCTTGTTTATAAGGAGATACCTATGTACTCTTATATCTTGTCTGGGTACCCTCATCATTGTGCCTTGGACTACGGTCTAGTAGACTGTGACTGAGATTCACTAATCAATCATATTAATATAGATAATGAAAATATTTCCCCAAAAGCCTTTATTGCCTACAGCTTTATCCTTCTCCCAGATTTTAATTTTATTGTATGAGGTTACTATATTGAACAAGTAAGCATAGATTTAAACAATATGTGATGTACTGAAAGCTAGGTGAAATTGAAAACAAGATACATTAATAATCCAAATTTAATTTTTTTGCAAACTAGAAGCAGAAACTATTACATTCACATTTTCTTGATGAAGAGGAAGCAGTGCATTAGAAGAACTTGGGATGCCGTGGTGTACATATTAACTTTGTCAGCCTAAGGAAGTTAATTCACCTTATACGTCACATTCCTTATTCTTCTTAATCTGCAAAAATAGCAATAATTTCCACTAACATAGGAAGCTGAATATGTGGTTAATTGTATAAGCTATTCTCAGAGAAGAAAAAGACTGACTATGCTACTACTTACACATAAACAGATCTATTTGTTTACTCTCTAAATAATTTATGCACCTGTTTCTGTGCATGGTATGCTTGAAAGCACTTTTTACTTCTCTGTAGCAGGCAAAGTATAATTTCAAACAGAGCAGAATATTTGACATTATCATTCCTTTGTCTTTTTTAAAATGTACTCATTTTAAAGTTAAGAAACCGCACTCAAATCTCAAGAGCTAAAAAATTATTTTCTAGTTGTTCCTTATATAACTCACATCATCATTTAGATGCTGATTGCTTAGCTGCATGGATTTTCTTTCCCAGAATGTCATGAGACTCAGCTGATTTTATTATTCTACAGGTGATGATATTGCAGGCTTTCTATTTTAATCTTATCAATAAAACAGTGTTGTAAAGATAAAATATGCAAAATACTTTATATTTTTTCTATTCAGATCCAAATTAAGTGTAAAAAACTGCTAATTTTTAAAATATGTCATATATAAATGTATGAGACTATTAATTAATTAGAGGTTTTAAGAAGCTGTAATAAATCCACATATTTCTACATGTATCTTTAATGATCACATTTTATGCAAAAAACATAATTAATCTGTTTAAACCAATAGAATAAAGCTGGGGTTTTTTGGTTTATTGGGATTTTTTTTGTTTGTTTGTTTGTTTTTTTTCTGCATAGCAAATGGAGAAGAATTAGCAGTTCTATGATTTGATGCAGATCTGAAGTGGACAGAACTGTCTCTTTAAAATCTTTCTCTTTTTCTCCATTGGAATCATACTAAATCCAAGCTTTTCTGCTGCAGATACATTGGCATGCCCATTTTAAAGCAAAAATGGATTAATTTATTAAAAAATACTTTTTTTCTTTTTAAGGCTACTAAGAAGCCCAACTGTGGCAGATCAGCAGATGACACAACACAGACAGATGGTTAGAACATGAAGCAGTTAGTATTCTTTGGTTAAACGTTTGTCTGTTTATTCCAATACTTCCATGAAGATAGTATCATGGCACTAACTCTAGAAGCCCTAAAATGTCAAAGATATGTTTGAATTACAGTGAAAATAGACACATCATCTGAAATGTAAAGTTACTTTAAGAACGAAACTCCAATTTATCAAGTTATTTAGTAGTAGTCTGTTCTTGTCAAAAATTTACTACACCCTTTTATGTTAGTGCTTGCAGCTGTTGAATATATCATCTATATGCTAACAGTGAATAGGCTCAAAACACATAGCAACTTAAACATTACAAAATCAAAAGATCTTCATAAGATAAAGAAAAGATGAAAAATACAAGAAAATAACACTGCTTTTTCTGACATGAGCCTCATGATCTTGCTGAATAGGCTAAATCAAGCACATGTGAGGCACAGATTGAATTATAAGGAAGTGTGCTGCTAGAAAGGCTCTGGGACACATCTATTCTGGGACGTATTACAGAGAGTAAGTTGTCTCCCTAGGAGTTCTAGAAATGAAACGTGCTCTAAAACCTCTGCAATCAAAGTTGAAAATGCTAAGCTCTTTTAATCTAAACCTGTGCTATTTTGTTGCCTAAGGCTATCTTGAACTGTTCTTAAATTACTTCTTTTTAATTGGTCAGAGTAGTCGGTGTCATTTTCTAAATGGCAGGACCTAGGCAAAATAATGCTTTTGATTCACTGTTTATCTTCTTGATAATGGGCAGACATTAATAAGAAAGACTGTTACTTGTATTCAAAAAATGTCTGCTTTCATTTTTATTACTTGCAGGAAGATAAATCCAATATTTAGACAGTTGTACTCCTCTTATGACTTTTATTTGCTCTGGGGACCAGAAGATGAGGTTGTAATTTCCCTTTTGACCATTATCTGCCATTAAAGTCCTTCTGTTTTACAGTATTTGCAGGTAGAAATGAAATTTGTCATGTTTGTTTGGTTTTTTTGCTTGGCATTTTTCCCCCTCGCAGCTTGGTATTTTGCAAAATATTTATAAAGCTTCCTGTGTTTTGAGCCTGTTCACATGACCTGTAAAAGTCAATAAAGTACTCAACAGGAAATTAAATCACAGCTAATTCCATTAAAATAAGCATTGTATTTGAAAGGAAATTCTGAAAAAGTCAGACTGTCTCATGGAAACCATAACCTTGTGAGAAAAACCCCAAAAACTATCTTCAGAAATCTAAAAGTCAAATGTGCAGATTTGATCTAGTCACTCTAGACTTTTAATAGTCAAGAGAAGAAGAAACCTCCACAGAACCACCTCTCATTTAAGAAATATGAGTCCATTGGTTATAAAGCTCTCAAGGACTATAAAGCAAAGTTAGACCTATAATTTCTATACATCTAAAATTGAGCCAAATTTTGTTTATTCATGGTGTTAAATTATTTTCACAGCTAGAAGCAGTGACTATGAAAGATGAAGTTAGGATTCCATCATGAGAACACAGAATTTGAAAGTTGGAACCCAAGATAAGGCCTGTATTTTATTCCATATGGGACTTCAGCATGAGTTGAGGGAAACATCTTGAGGATAAAGGCGTATATTTTAAGGATTACAAGGTGCATGGTTTGTTAAAACTTTGATATTTCAAGTGACTTTTCCTTTCTAAATCAGAAAACCACTTATCTGCTATACAGTTTTTTAAGTTCAGCAACTTTATTATTTTAGCAAGACTTGCGTGTCTTCATCAAGCAGAATCATAGTAAATCAGATCTGTGTTCATGAACAGATTTGTGACCTTAGGAAAAGGGCCTGTGGTTTATACCAGGATGAGCACCCATGTTACTTTCTACCATGTGTTCAAGAGAATGTGCAAGAAGTCACTAAAACAGATGCCTGTATTATGCAAGATATCATATTTTACACGCTTTACAAATGAGAATGAGCTTGGGAATGCCCTTGTGAGTAGATGTAAACATAAATATTATACTTAATTTTGGGGGTTTTTTCCTTAAGGGATGTTGTTTTTTCATAAATCACACACTGTACCACCATGTGTTTGATCAAAATTAGCTGAACTCCTGTGAGCACAAGAAAGAGATTAACAAAATATAAAAATTATGTGAGTGTGAAAACTCAGAGGTGTTGCAATTAAGTGGCTGCAAATGTTTCATTAGTGTAAACTAATGAGATACCTATTTTTTCTTCTTTGGATGCTGTGTTTTTAATTAAATGTTAAGGGTTTACCTTACAGTAGAAAGTTATTTTCTTATTAAGAAATAGGTATACTATGGCCTCACTTGCACAAAGAACAACCCTGTAATGCAGCCTTAAACTGAAGACTCTTTTTTAAAAGCAGAAGTATTATTCCTCACAATGTCTGATATCTGCCATATCTACCATAAACAGAGTTCAAGAACCTGGGTGCCATCAAGTAATCTTGCACTGAAGTGAGATTTCTGAGCAAAACAAGTGGAAAAACAGTTCTGTGAAAACTAGTTAGTTAAAACTCAAAATGCAGCTTTCTTTGACAATTCCAGTTTTTATTATTTATTATAGAAATACTATATACCATGCGATGATGATGATGATGATGATTATTATTATTATTATTATTATTAATTATATGAATTCTTTAGAGGGAAGCTGGAATCCCTTTTACAGACTCCTCAAATGTATACAAATCTTCTATTTGAAGACTATTTGAAATCCATCTATTTTAAATATATACAAATCTTTATAGAAGTGTATCTCTGAATGTCTTCTGACAGACCTTTTAAATTCAGAAAATGTTTACATGACTGTCATAATCCAAACCTCAATGACATTTTTCAGATTACATGTTTCAATCTCCACATCAGAAAATTGAACCAACAGAAGTTTTGTCTAGTGCATTATTCCAGGAAGTTGTTTTCTGTGAGTTTTCTTGGGGCTTTTTTGTTTGTTTGGTTGGTTGGTTGGTTGGGTTTTTTTTCCTGGAAGATAAGGTAATTTCTAGCTCTTGTAATTCAAAAGGAAATATTCCGAGTCAAAGGTAAATAGAAACCATGTTGTTTGAAAGACCTAACAACCTTAAACTTTTTTTCAGGTTTATTTTAAATCTCTGGTACATAAAATTTGTGTTCCATTTAAACACAAGAGCCATAGAAATAGTGCTAAGATTTTTTTTCCTCCATTATTTTTCTTTTGCAAAAGTGGATTTACTTTAATTTCACACTGCAAGATACTTTGACCTTTATGCTTCTTAAAATCAAAGCTAATAAATAATTTCCTAACACATTTTTGCTAAGAATCAGCTTCAGTGTATCTGTTTGCAGTTGCATTTGTGGCTCCCCAGAACATCTTTAACTAGCTGCCTTCATTGTTACCAGTAGATTTTTTTAATATCTGTAGCAATCCTAAATATCTGCAGCCCATGTTTTCTCTCTACAGAGAGTACAGACCCATAGTGTTCTATCAAATCTGCTTTTATTCTTATCTCTATCTACATGTTCATGTCAAAGGGTCACATATGTATAGATGGACAAGAGAAACAAAGCCCTGTGCTCCTCTGTGAGATCTGCTGACTGATACATTGAACAAGGTTCCTGGATATCTTTTTGCAATATAAACCACACTGCTAAAGATCAAAGAACTCTTCATGAAAACATATTTCATGATAGGTATATATTGGGTTTGTGTGGCAAGGATTTGTTTGGTTTTGTTGTTTGTTTTTTGGTGTTTTGTTGAGTTTTTTTTTTGGGGGGGGCAGAGGTCACTACAAGAGTGACTTCTGTGAGAAGTTGCTTGGAACTTCCACCGAACCAAACAGAGCCAATGCCAGTTGGCTCCAAGACAGAGCTGCTGCTGGCCAAGCTGAGCCCATCAGCAACAGTGTCAGCAACAAAAGATTTCAGAAGGGTGAAAAGTTACTGTGCAAGAGCAATTGCAGCTGGAGAGAAGAGTGAGAATATGAGACAGCAATAACCCTGCAGACACCCAGAACAGTGAAGAAGGGAGGGAAGAGGTGCTCCAGATGCAGGAGCAGAGATTCCCCTGCAGCCTATGTTAAAGACCATGGTGAAGAGGGGTGTTCCCCTGCCACATACCACTGAGACCACTGGGCTATACAGAACCCATGTTGCTTTGGACAGTGTCCTGGGAAATCAAACCAAAAAAAAGAAACCTTACACGCACACACACAGAAATTATGGCTTAGGATTCTAGGGTCACACAAGGGATATACATATATATATATATATATATATATATATATATGTGGACATTCACAAATTCACACGTTCATCCTTTTTTGATTAAGTGACAGTGATGAGCAATATGAACCTGCCAATTCACTGAATGTCCAGGAGTGTCCAGGAATTAGATCTTCACTGTGGTCTTTTTTTTTTTTTTTAAGAACTCTTTAGGAAGAAAATAATTCAATTTGTCTCTCAAAATATTCACAAGACACATAAATATTCCTGGAGTTTAAGTTTACTTTCATAAAAGATTATCACAAAATATTGCTCTTTGGGTTTTTTTTTTTGGTTTTTTTGGGTTTTTTTTTGGTTGGTTGGTTTTTTTTGTTTGTTTTTTTTACTCTTCACATGTGAATAATAAAATATGGTGTCAATATTAAGTATTTAACACATTTTTTCACTCTGCAAAGAGAAGCACCATATAACCTGAGATTGCCATCCAGCTGATTATATGGCATCTTCCCTGGTAGGTAGGAAGTGAACACCTGAAATACCCACAGTCTCAAAGATAACTCCTCAGTAACTTCTTTTTCTGACATAGAAAACCTTGATTATTACAGTTATCCTTTGATCAATAGGTTCTTCCTCTAAAATGTCTTTTATACTGTACAAAATTATTCCTGTCAGAATAAGAACTTATCCCAGAGCCATTATCACACGGTTTCCGGAACAGTGACTAGAGATCATATTGTTTGCCATAGGCATATGATATTACTGTTTACTCAGTGGTTTTGCTGATGATTGAAGTTAGGGAAGTCAAAGCTGAATAACCAAATATTTTACCATGTTTTATGTGTGTGCACAGAATCATTATTTTCCTGCAGAATTTCTTCTGAATCTTAAAACCAGACTACTTCCCTGAGTCTGTCATGGCAGTATCATTACTAAGCTATTCTAGGACAATGTCTTTTATTTCAAGCATCCTATCTTCTTAAAAACTTCCCTCACTGCATAAACAGATAGTATAATTTAACAGGTTAAATTAAAAAAAAATAAAATATTACTGTCTTGAAGTACAATGTATGTTCCTTTTAAAGGTCTGGAAAAGAACCAATACTTGGGAATTATTTTGACTTGAAAGATGTTACGTACTAACAACATGAGAATACAATATATGAATCCAATTGCTTAGATGTAGTATCAATAGTCAGTTTACACTGAAACCTTGTCTGGTTTATAAAGAACAGCACAGAAATAGGCCACAATATGTGTGTATTTATCATGTTAAACTCAGTATCTCCAAAGTCACTTGGACATCTAAATGATAACATAGTCACTGAAGACAATAATGTTTAAAGACTGGAATAATTTTGCCTAGCTCTCACCTAATTAGCATATTGTCTGCATGTTATTGCAGTGACAGAGGCTGACAGGCAGCTTTTAGGAGTTTACATATTTCCTCCCTCCTCCATATCACTCCTCACCACCATAATTCTGCTAAGATTTACACTTTAAATAAAATTATTAATTTAATTTGGATAATTTTTTGTCATTTTATTTCCAAAGTTAAGATGATGATGAAATGAGTCAGTAAAATTCAAAAATCTCTTTAACCTGGAAGGTTAAAAATGCCTTCTGACATTCAAAACAAAGGCAATAGTTCAGACCCTTTGCAGCAATTCTGTTTTCTGAATAATAAACACACCTGGGATAAGAGGTGACACTCAAGTCTGCCTAAAATTATCCTTGGTGCTTAGCTGCATTTGTTTGTACACTGGAGAGGTTTCTGTTATGAGGCAACTGGTACATATTTGTCTTTAAGTTTTGATTGTGATTCAGGGTTAGCCAATATTTTTATTTGGGTTCAGATAGAGAACAAGAAAAGACTGGCTCTAGCAAATGGTTAGGATAATTGATTAAAAGAGGAAATATTTATACAATCATCTCCATGGTAGGAGAACAGATTTGACATTTTATCCAGTGTTCCCTAATAAAACAAAACAAAACAAAACAAAACAAAACAAAAAAAACAGTAGCAAAAATGTACCTACATTTCAAGGAAATAACTATAAAATCACAGTTTAATCACCACAATAAAAGCTCTAAACTGTGAGCTTGAAGTGATGTTTTGAGATTGGGGTGTTTTTAGCTAGTTAGTTAAATGTGTATGTTCATACATCCATGGTTGAATGAACCACCTCTGGGAATTACGCCCACTAAAGTCTCAAATGAAGGTAAAAGAAATTTATGGCATGAGCCTCAACCTCAGCCACACTGTGCTGGGATGTGGATTTCAGAACTGCAGGGTAAGATAATAAGAGCAATCTTCTGACTGGTAGACTGTTAATATAGCAGGTTACAGCATTTGAATTGAGTAGAATGTGGAGTCCATGTTCCTGATCTGTTTCATAATTAATTATTATTTAGTGGAAAGAAGAATTCAGATATATCAGTAACATCCCACTTCTATTTTCTAGCATATATTTACAGAGACCTTTACTTTTTGTATTCCTTTTATGGTTAGGGTCTATTTCAACTGGAGAGTCAAAAAGCATATTCATCCCTGATAATCCACATTTTGGTAGTTAACTTTTTTTCCTAGCCTGAGGAAACTGCTTTTTCAAACTCCCTAGTCTGAAACCTCTTTAAAGCCTAGGCATTTGACCTCCAGAGTAAATATTCTGCAGGTAAGTAGGTTTAATGATCAAAAATCAGACAGCAACAATGCTTTTATTATGATTATATGTGATCTCACTGAGAGTAGTTCTGTTCATCAGTGACAATAGTTCAGTTATTAGATACTGGAATACCTGTTCTCTGCAAACCAAGGTGCTACAAGTGAGAGCAGTCAGCACAGATTATCTAGAAAGCTTTCAGGGAGTCAGTAGAGGAAAAGCCGCATGTTTGGTAACATAACTTCCTGTGTCCTGGATAATATCATCCAAAAATAAGTCACAAGGCAGCAGAATAGGTTTAGAGATAAAACCTAGATTTTTCTGAATTTGTATCCTGAGCTCAGTTTCTAAGTCTATCTTAATTGGGATTAGGCTTTCAATGGCTATGTCAAACTTCTCATGTAACTTTTTTTATCCGATGTTTTTCAAAACCTAACACTGTAACATAAAATGTCTTTCATTCTATAATCAAGAAAGAATGTTGAGTGTTGATTTCATTGTAGAAAAGTATGTACATCATATGTGAATTAGAAAAAAAAATCAGTAAATAATTTCAACTGAAAACTTAGTGGATTTTATTCTGTGCTGTTATAAAGTTATTTTCTATCTCCTACTAAATGGGAATAAGAGATGTGGATGATAAAAATATTCTTTCTACAATTCCAGAATTTTAACTGTAGCATGCTAATGTTGCTGTTTACAAGAAGGTAATCCAATTTCCCCAAATATCTGCTTTTAAACCTTGGTACAAATTATTAGCTTTTGACTCTATTTACAGTACACTTTCTAAAAGGTGCTTCTGTCACTAGAGAGCAAAGGTAGACTTTGTGATTAACCTTTCTCCATCTGAGTGAGGATGATTCTCTTTGCTTGCACTGTAATAGTTTTCTTGGGTACCAGTCATTACTTATGACCAAAGGATGATGTTCAGATGCCATATGGTGATATTGTTACAGGATGGCTCTGCATGCAAAAATCAAAATCAATGATAACAGCCTGGAGTTTCCTTTATGTGGTGTTACTGGTATTGTCTGCTATTTTCTTATATTTGTTTTACTAATTTCTTTTCTTAAAGAAACAAAATGTCTTCCTGTGACTCCTTGCTAACAAAATCCATGGAAAGCAAGCACTATGTACCTATTCGCATAGGTTGTTAAGTCTCACTAAGGGAGAAGAGGGATTCTAGCCATAGTTTAGCCTAAGCAGATGATAAAAAAATCCAGCAGGAATATGCATGTTAATGTGAGAAGCTACAATAAAACACTTTGATCCTGTATTAAACTCTGTGATTGCATTTGTGTCTTCATTCTAAATGGTTCCTTGTCATAGTGAACTGTCTTGCACTAGTTTAACTCACCAGAGTATCGGAAATAAGTTAGAACAGCAGTACAACACACTGGATCTTAATGCCGTAGAAGTTTAGAATAAATAGCTTTCCCACAGCTCAACATTTTTTATAACAATAATGTGTGTGGATTTACACAGATGGAACCATGAATAAATTGTTTCCATATTATTTTATTAAATAAAAAACCTACTACTGTTATGAAGCAGTATCTCCCATCAAGTATTAATGCACATGAATAAGATCCCACTGAGCCTTCTCTTATCCGGGCTGAGCAGTTCCACCTCATCAGCAACACCTCATATGAAAGGTGCTCCAGACCCTTAACCATCTTCACTTGCTCTTCACTATGTCTATATCCCTGTTATGGATATAATCCAATCCCTGTTAGACTGTGAAACCTGAAACTGTATCATCTCCCTGCTGTCAACATTCCTATTGATGCAGCCTATGAGACTGTTGATCTTGGCAGTGTGGGCATGTTGCTTGATCCTGATCAGCTTGCTATCCAGGACCATTGGGTCCCCTCTGTACAGCTAATTTGCAGGGCAAACTTGGTACAGGGCTTGGTACATCCCTTTATGAGGTTTGCATCCACTCAATTCTCTGTTTTGCTGAGGTTTGTCTGAATGGGGGCATATCCATCTGTTGTATCAACTACTTCTCCCACAGTTATATAATCTCTGAACTTTGCTCTCCTGATCCATTTTTGAGCCCTGGGTTGTACCACTGGTGACTCAGCTCCAGCTGGGAATTGTGCCCAGTTTTTCAGTTCACATCACTACCTATTTATATAATCCAATTTATTTATCTCACTTAACCCAGCTCACTTATTAACCTATATGATAATTACCAAAAGATTCTTAGTAAATGTAACAAATAGTTTGGGTATCCAAGGAAGTTATATGTGAAGACATAATATGAAAGAATCTGATATTATTATGGGGTAAGTATCTGAGGACTAAAAAGGAAATGTAAGGGTATAAAAAACTTTGGAGTTAGAAGCTTTCCTGAATTACAGAAAGGAATTTTAGGGAAAAAAAATGTTTAAACTGTTTAAAAAGGTAGAAAATCATAGTCCCAAATTACAGTAATAAAAGAACAGAGTTATATAATTGATAAATTGTAAATGTCAAGTATAGGGAACATAAGGCCCAAAAACTTATTTGGCACTGTTAGGTTAGCAAAATATGATACTGAATTTTTTTATATAGTCACATCTCTCCTCTTTTAAGAATTTTTTTTTCCCAGGAGTTCCAAGGAAAGTGCTATTGTGCTCTGTAAATCATACCTGCATGGTAGATTTGTCACGAGTTATACTATAAATGCAGAGAGAAATTCTTAACTGAATACCCAGGGTGTGATTTTGTCCATATTTTTCCTTCTCTCAGCCAGAAAAGCCCCTAAACTGAACTCAAAACGGGGAGAAATTTGAAGATGGTTCATCCATATTAGAAATTCCAAACCTAAAACAATAGAATAAAATTAAATTTTAAGAGACAGACATCATTAACCCTTAACAGTAGGGGAATGGGCAAGTTTTTTAGGTGTATATTTCTAAAGGAATGTGACCAATATGATGGGATTGATGTAATGACTTCATTTCAGTTTGAATAATACTATTACTGCCTATGACTTTATTGGTCAATGGCAGGGAAAGAGAAGTTATGGTGTGATGATACCACAGTTGAAACACAGCTCCAAATCATAAAGTTTAGAGTATCAGAGAATCACAGCATAATCTGAGAAAGAAGGGACTCATCAATGTTAAATGTTGCCGATATATGGATTATCAGTGAGCTGAATAGCTCTCCATACCCCTCTAGCTACATTGACCAGGTGTCCACTGATTACACTGACAGCTTAGAATTTCCAGGTTTTTACTCCACATATGTTCCATGCACACAAATACAATAAATTAAATATGTGTCAGCTGAGATCTGGAGTTAAATGGCCAGTGGAAGAATGGCTGAAAGAGTTTTGAGGCTACTGTTGAGACTACTGTGGTGTCATAACAGCTGGGTTGCACAGTTAAAAGAAAACCAAAAAACCACAGAAGTTTTGCTGATTTTGTGATATCAATCATTTGCTTGATTCCCTTCTACCAAGAGTAGTTTTGTTTGCTTTATTTAAAGAAGTGGGGTTTTTTTTCTGATAGATGAATGGATAAAGTCTGCAAATTAAGCTCTGCCTTCAGCAGTTGAACAGTTTTATGAGCCATTCAGCATCAAGCTGATGTGAACTGACAATACTTACACCCAGGTGTCATTGTCTAACATGCCTCTTGACAAAAAAACATGGTTTGATAGATCTTATTTTTCTGTTTCACTTCTCCATGCAGTGTTCCTTCACTTAAAAGGAAATGTTAAAGGACTGTTTTTTAGTATGAAAAAAAGTTCATGTTCATTAAATCTTCCTATGTGCCCACATATCCTCATGTTCTCTGCACATAGACTCATGTGCTGTCCCACAGATACTTCCCATTCCTTCTGTAACTTTCTCTACGAGGCTCTTCCCTATACTACAGCTTTGAAAAATTATGGGATTTTTTTTTTGTTTGTTTTTGTCCAAGAGAATTTCTACAGGATGGAAAGAAGGGTTCACAAACAGCTGATTAAATGATAATTCTGGCAAATTAAGATTTCAAAATATAACTGAAAAACTTCAAATAATTTCACTATCAGTAAATATAAAGCAGAAGCCTACCAAAATGTTACTTTTAATAGGAGTCAGAAATTATATGTAAGGCTTGAATAGCTCATAAGTATGTTTTATTTTATTATATGATTTCAGATTTAGGAATTCCAACTGTATGCTCTGCATCCACAGTTGATGAACAGTAAGAAATACTGGATAAGAGGGCCCTGATATTATACAAAGTAACTCATTCTGCTTCTTCTGGTGGACAAATTAGGAACCTAAAAGATAACTAAGGAAGTACTTTTATATACTGGCCATGAAGTGCACAGCAGTAAAAGAGCATAGTTTTGTACAATGCAGAAGAGAAGGAGACAGTTTAATAGAAGAATGGTTCCCTAGGTGGAGCATGAATTTAATGTTTGGGTGACCAGTCTTTAAATCTGTACTCTCTTTATTCAATGCATTACATAAAATTGTCCTGAAGAATATACTAAACTGGGGGGAAAAAAAAAATTAAAACTGGAAAAAAATTGTTTTGTACTGATATGAAATCAGTAAGAAAATCTACAGTTGAACATATAGAGGTGATGTACAGCAATCAAGGGAGGCATGAGACAGCATTGACATAAAAATACTACAAAGTAATCCCATTAATGCCTAAGGTCCTTCTATTCTCTGAGCATGCAGAGCATAATAAAAAGAGCAACATACCCTGTGTGCACTTCAGACGTTAAAGGAACATGAGATAGAGGTTGTGGTCAGTCAGTGAAGAAGGGCAGAAATAGGCTGCATTCATGCAATTGATCACAATAATGTGACAAGAACCAGTGGAGAGGTAGAAAAACCTGAACTGTCAGTAACCATAACTATGCAGAACTGAAATTTCTAAATATTTTGTGACATGTTAGCAGCAACATAACAAAGTACAGCAGACAAGTACACACTACCAGAGACCATCAGAGACCTAATAGTTGAGACAGTAACAGAATGGCACAGGGATGCACATTTTGGTCACAGCAAATGTAGCCAAAGCAGAGATCCATGACACCTTGAATCACAGCTGTCAGTGATAACCCTATGGCACCAATTTCATGTTTCCCTGTACTCACAACTACTTACAATATAAATTATATAAATTTTAAATATTAGGCACTGTATGTGCAGTGATGACAGGATGGCATAAAAAAGATGGAGCCAGATTTGACAGTAGATCAAGAGACATAAAATAAACATAAATTCTGATTAAAATAGGGGAAAAAATACCATGAATATCAACAAAAACTACAACAAGTTACCCAGGGAATTTGTTCTATGTCTGCTTTTGGAAGTAATCAAGACTTGACTGGACAAAACCTCAGCCAATTGGATCTATTTTGAGCAGGATTTGAAGTAAATATTTCCTGGATATCCCTCGCAAAATAAACTGTTTTATGGCTCTCATATGAAATATTCCAGATTTCTGTATGATAGTGCTCATGTGGTTGTGTTGATAAAAACACTTAATAAAACAAGTTTTGTAGAAACACATAGCATCTCTTGGTAGGAGGGGGAATTATACAAACTTTGGAGAATGCAAAATTTCTTAAAATTTGGGTTAATACCTACTTTAGATGATTCAGAAGTATTTTATTTAGTTTTAGTGATTAGGTATTCACACCATACGTCCATAACTCCTCATTGCCCAGTGGTACATTACCAAGGTGGTGGATTAACCAGGCTCCAGCATTTGTGGAAGTGAAAGAATTTCATGGCACAACTTCAATCTTTTTCTCCTCAGGTCTTGTTCTTCATGATATACAATGTTAATAAAAAGGAGCACATTATATATTTGGCTTAGAATTTACATACCAAATCCTTGTGGCTTTACCAGTGTTGCCTCTTTCTGTCTTCATCCCTCCATTTTAAATTAAAAAAATCAGGAATTGCCTGTAGAAGACAAAATACTATATAGATTAAAAAATAAGGATGCATTGAAAGTAACTAGAAATATACAGGCAAACAAGAGAACTTTTTTACAAATAAGAGTCCTAAGACTTTCTTCCCTTTAATGCTAGTGGGGAGAAAGAACAAGAGCAGAACAGAGTTCCAAGAGTGATTATTAAAATAAAAACATTTCACAAAAAGATGCACTTTACTTTGATTACTGTGAAGGAATAATAATTTTCCTGCCTTCTTTTTTGTGACCTCCGTACTCATGTTAGATGTCATTCTGACAAGCTTGAACAAATCTTTCAAATAAAAAAACATACATTGTTTACAATTTATCTTCACTTTCTCCTTTTGGGATTTTTCTATTGCTATTAAAATTGTTTTCCTGCAGATTCAGCTATTTCAATTGGCTTTTCGTTCCAAAGGTTCTTCACCATGCCTTTCTGGACATTTTTATGAATGCAGTACATATTTTTCCTTTTAAATTCAGTTTCATATTTTATCTTTTATTATATAGTAAACCTTTCTAGTCATATATATTAAAACATCTTCAATTTTCCCCTATGCTGATGAGACACTGACATCAAACACAATCACATGAAAATTTCTGCAAACCTAAAAATTAAAGAATTTTTATTTTTGGTCCAGATTTAAAATCTGAATCTGTCCTAATAAAATGTTCAGATTATGATTTGCACTTCATGTTTATCAATCCAGACTGAAGGAGTTGTATATTTTAAGTATATTTATTTGAGCACATATATTGGCTAAAAGCCAATAAACCCTTTTTATATGAATAATTGTTTATCCATCTGGTAAGATTATCCAAATAGTAAAGGTAATATTAAAAATTATAAGTCTCAGTCCCGCTATCCCCATTAACGTGGAAATAAGACCACGTAATTATGAAATCAATATGTTATTTGGGATGTAGCTGGTTAAAGACTGATGAATGTTTGATGAACCCTAAACTGAAAGGTTACACTTGGAATATTACAGCACAGGTGTTTCTTTCCTTTAAATTTTATTTGTTTGAATAAGAAAAAAAAAATCTATGAATTTTAAATTGCCTTGGAAAAAATAAACCATAAGATACAATATCTCCCTTCTGTGTGTTTATTTACGATAGCCTTAAAGTAGCACGGCTTTTCTCGATCTTTAAAAATCCTCTTTATTTATTTTTTTGACTATTTAGTGAGGCCTAAAGGAACACTTCAGAGGGATTTGTTCTCATTAAAATTTTTTATTGCCAATGATCAATCTCATTTCTTTTCTTATTACAATATTCTCTTTAACCTCTTAACAAGGATAAAAATAGACGTCCACAGCAAGATTTAGTGATGGATTAGGCATAAAAAGCACAGATGAATTCCTTTAACATGTATCTTCATTTATGGTCTGAGTTCAGATTATGAAAAAATTAATTTATACTGAAAAAAAATTACCCTGAAAATATTTTTTTTAAAAGATGAATTATTTTACTGGTTCATAAAATGAATGAGTAATCCAGATTTTTCTCTAATGTCTTATCAGAATAATGCTTCCAATAGTGTCACATTGAATATGTAGTTACCTTTATCTATACATTAATGGTCCTCACTTCTGCTACCTGTGCAAGAAAAGATAATTACATTATTATATGAAAAAAAAAATTAAGATTTCTAAACTTGCTACTAAAATTAGAAATTACTTATTACACTTTTCAACTAAATGATTGGATATCTGTCAATTATGAATCAGCAAACTGCTGATGTTAGGGAACTTCTTATCGAATGTCAAACTCCATGTTGCAATAATAGAGATTTTAGATTTGCTTAATTAAATAATTCTATTTACAGAAACTAACATAATTGTCATAATTATTTGTGTAATAAATTCAGAAAAGTGAAAAAGCCCCCACAACTCCAAAAACTTCGGATAATTTCTGATATCCAAAGAAAAATTTCTAACTAAAAGAAAACATTAGCCACGGGCAGCAAATCAAGTTAATTATAGGCATTGCTGACTGCAGTGACTTTCTGTAAAACACAAGCACAGGTCTTTGTATTTCATATGCCTTTTTTTATTTTTATTATTTGACTTAAGAAAGGAGACAAATCATTATATCAAAGTAGAATAAGATTTAAATAAAAGTAGATCGCATATTGATGGGTTGTTTTATGTCCTATGTCTAAAGTATAGCATCTTAAAATTCAACTCCACAAATACTTTAATCATGCAAGATATAAAATTAAAATCTTTCAGCAGAATGCACTTTTTATGATGCAAATATTACAGAATATAATTCTCACCCCATCTAAGAAAACTTTGTAGGTTCTCATGCCTCTTTTTGCTTAGAATGTTAATCCAGACACTTGCCACTTATCATATAAGTTCATGCAAGGCATAGGTATCTGGTCCTTGAAAGTTTCATCAAATTCAGTGGTTCAAAAAGGTGGATCTAGGTATTGTTTCAGAGCTCTGGCTCTCCCCTTACCAGCTCAGAAGGATATAGGTCTCCTAACCATTTCATGTCTTTCAATTTTGATCTTAGAAGCCTGAGGACCTCATACAATCTAGCCAAAATTCATACTTCATTTACTAAGGTCAGTGAGGTTTTTTCAAGGGCCAGCACCCACTATATATTTTTCCTGGCTGCTTCATCTTGTGTAAGACACCTTCTTTCTAAACTTAATGCAATTGCCTAAACATGACCAGTTGTGCTGGTTTTGGCTAGGCTACATTAAATTTTTGCTTTCCTGGAAATGGCTGAACATCTGCATGCTGATAGGAAGTAATGAATTGATTCCTTATTTATCTTTGTCTACACAGCTTTAGCTTAACCTATTAAATTGTCTTCATCTCAACTCACAAATTTCCTCACTTTTACCCTTCCAATTCTATCCCCCACCACACTGAAAGGAGGGAGTAAGTGTCTGAGTAAGGCTTAGTTGCCAGCTGGGGTTAAACACCACCACCACTGCATCTGAAATGCAACAGGGTATTTGAGAAATTTGCACGAAGCTGGAAATTATTCTCAAGACCTGTAGAAGATCATATGGAGTAGTAAGAGAGCAGTAAATTTGGGGTATCCCCCACAGACACTGAAGATTTCATTTTATACAGCCTTAATAAATCCTAATCGTATAGCCTTTGTTCCATGGTAATAATGTAGCCTGGGCTTTGATTCAGTTGCTGAAACACTGGATTTCAGCATCATTTGCAATACATTCAGATAGTCCACACATTTTAAGCTGCTCCTCTAGAAAGACAGAGAACTCTCATAAATCACATATCACATGCTAGTCTCAGAGATGTCTCAGATACCCTAGGCCATTTCAAGTAACACAAGAAGTGTGTGTGGGAGTGGATAGGAGTAAATGAAGTCATCCATTAGCAACTGGGCTTTGAATTCCTTTAGAGAATAGCTACATTAAAGTTAGCTAGCTACATGTACCTACATGTACTAGCTACATGTACCTACATGTATCCCAATTCTAAAGCCTCTATTTCATCATGGAGTAACATTTTTTTGTCATATTAAGTAATAATAATAATCAGATTTATACTTGTTGTACACAAGCCCACTCCAAATAAAGCATTATACATTTTCTGTCTGCAACTCTTACCTATTCATATGGATATCAATGTTAATACAGAATATTTATTTTAGGGATATTAGAAACCGCTACTGTGCAAACATTTAAAATAATACAAATAAAATAAATATATGACAATAAAACCATTTATCTTGACAAGTATTTTATTAAACTTTGAAAAATATTTTAAGTGTCATTTTCTAAGTCAAATAATTTTATTGAGATATAGATTTTAATTTAAATTTTAAAATATTGTTATTGATCATTTTGCACAATCTTTAAAATAGTCTATGATTTACAGCTAGCAGATTTTACATCACAGCTACATTTCTTTACACTGTAACCATGAGATCAATATCAAAAATATGATAGATCTTTGAAGCAGAATGAAGCAAAGTATGAAAAGTACTCTCCCAATGATAAGGCAGAAGATGTGGACTCTAACTGGTAGTAAGAGGTACCTTTTCCCTTTATCTAAATTCATGGCTGTGGACCAAGAACCTAGGTATGGCATAGAAGTACATAGATGCTATGTATTTAACCCCCCCCGCCCCCCTTGATTTCTGCATTTTAGTTGTAAATGCATGGCACAGAGATGTCATTTAAGGATGTGTTTCAGTATATTTTGAATACGTACTAAGCTGGGGGATATAAAACCTGAGTGGTTTGCTGGGTGCATTGAAAGAATCTGTTCAGTTTAGGCAAATGCATCTTGTAAGTTACATCACTGACTGCATCTTCAATGTATAGCAAAAACATCCCATGAGGTTTGTTCAAATAGTAATCTTTCAAAAGCATTTTGAATATGCCTCACAAAAGCTGTTGTATTTAGGTGGGGATTTTAATATTATAAACTACTTCATATAAAAAAAAGTAATTAAATTACTTTTTTGATGTTTCTAAAACATTACCAATCACACAGATACTTTTTCATTTAAACAGTGAGATAAAACAATATCTCAGTTTTAGATTAAATATTGACTTTTGAAATTGCTAATGAATCTTTTTTATCATGCATTCCCTGCATCAACTACTTTGAATTTGACCCTTGAAATCTGTAAGGTTCACACTTTTGGAGGGAAGTAATATTTTGGTTAAGCTTGTGCTTTTGTGTGGAATGATAGTGAAGCACAGAGATCTCAACAGTGATGGTTTCAGATAAGATATCAAAATAGTCACTTAAGAAATGTAACTCATCTGATCTATGTACTTTGCAGGCTCAAGAGATCTTCCCCCATAACCCAAAACCCTTGTAACTTCATGACTATAGTAAATTATAGCTGATGGTGTAGCCCGCCAAGACTACCTCCTAATCCTTTCTTTTTGAATCTGGTTTACTGAGGATCCAACTATAAAGATGTCAAAGGAGGAAGGTTTCACAGAAGTTTGGTTTTTACTCCAAAGACTCTAGAATGACTTTGCACTACGATCTGGGAAAGATATCTTTTCTGGCTGTAGTGTGTTCAATTGCTAGCCTTTCATCTCTTAAGTAGACTAGTTTTTCTCTGATGGTGCAAAAGTTCCTTAAACAGTCTACAAAGAGAGATGAAGTTGTCAAGATTACATTCTGCCAATGAAAGTAGATTTCTCCTTCACTTTAAGGGAAAACTCAGAGGAAATATGAAAACATCATGAATTTACATACCAAGAGTAAAAACTCACAGAATCATGGACCAGCTGGGGATGGAAGGTGCCTCTTGAGGTTGCTGAGTTGTGCTCATTTTGGCTGGGGTAAAACTAATTGCCGTCACAGTGTTTTATACATGGCTGTGTTTTGCATTCGTGCTGGATGCAGGGTTGATAATATAGAGATGTTTTTATTATTGCTGAGCAGGGCTTACACAGAGCCAAGATATTTTCTGCATGTCATACTGCCATGCTGGCAAGGAAATTGGGAGTGCACAGGAAGGTGGGAGGAAACACAGCCAGAACAAGTGACCCAAACTGACCACAGGGATATTCCAGAACATATGGCATCATGCTCAATATAAAAAGCTGGGAAAAAGAAGGAAGAAAAGAGAGTAATGGCATTTGTCTTCCAAAGTCACAATTACGTGCGATGGGGCCCTGCTCTCCTGGAGTTGGCTGAACACCTGCCTGCCCATGGGAAGCAGTGAATTAATTCTTTGTCTTTCGTCGCTTGTGTGCATGTCTTTTGTTTTTCATATTACCTGCCTTTATCTCAACCCATGAGTTTTCTACCTTTCATCCTAGTAATTCTCTCCCTGATCCTGCTGGTGAGGGAATGAATAAGCAGCTGGGTGGCACTTTGTTGCTAGCTGGAGTGAATCCACGACACCAATCCAAAACCCTTGTGTATTAGAGCTGGTTATTTATGGCACTTTGCAGTCACATTTCCAGTATCTTGTCAGATGGAAACTCCACAGTTTCTCTGGGAAACCTGTTCCAGCATGCAACCACTTGCTCGCTCAAGAACGTACACTCAAAAAAGTGTTTCCTTATGTCCATCTGAAAATTCATGGGTTTTAATTTGTGGCCATTGCCTCTTGTCCTGTCACTGGACATCACTGAAAGGAGTGTGTCTGACTTGTTTATGCTATGAAGTATAAATGCATATGAAAAAGTCTCACTGAGCCTTCTCCTCTCTAAGCTGAGTTCTACCTCACTTAGCATCTCCTCCTATGAAAGATGCTCCAGACACTTAATCATTTCTCTGCGAGTAACCCTTTGCTGGACATGGTCATAATTCAATGTGTCCATGTCCCGCTTGTACAGTGGAACCTAAATTTACACCCATTACTCCCAGTGAGGCCTCTCCAGGAAAGAGAAAAGAACACGAATCATCTCCCTGCTGGCAACATTCCTCTTAAGGCAGCCCAGGAGTCTGCTATCTTTGCGGCAGCAAGGGCATGTTCCTGGATGCTGGTCAACATACAGTCCACAAGGAGTTCCATATCCTCCAATGTAAAGCTGCTTTTTAACTGATATTGTTACCCATCATGAGTCAGTGCATGGGATTATTTCTGCCATGATGAAAATCTTCCTCTTCTCCTTTGGCTAATTTTGTGAGATTCCTGTCTACAAAGTTCTCCATCTTGATGAGGTCCCTCTGAATTTCATCCCACCTACCTGGTGAATCAACGATTCCTCCGAGATTTGTTTCATCTGTAAGTGGGGAGATGTGACCCTGGCTGACTGACAGGTGCCCACTAAGGTGCTCTATTTTTCCCCCTGCTCAGCAGGACAGGGGAGAAATATATGACAAAAAGCTCACAGGTTGAGATAAAGAGAAGGGGATCACATTCTGATTACTGTCATGGGAAAAGTTGACTTGACCTGGAGAAACTAATTTAATTTACTGCCAATGAAACACAGAAACATTAATTAGAAATTAGAAGAAATCTAAAAACAGCGGCTCCCTATCTTTCTCAGACTCAGCATCAGTCCTGACTTCCTTCAAGACAGATCATAATGCTTTATCTGTTGTTTCTTCATTTATTCAGCTGTTTTGTAGTTGGAATGATAATTAAAAATGTGTTCAATATGACACTATGAACTAAACTCATGCTCTTGTTTCCTTGTTTCTTCATATGCTTTCTGACAGGCAAGCTTTCGTTCTCTGCTGTGTTCTTACTTAACCCTTCAAATTCTACTGTCTTGAACCATTTTCAATGAAGTTAATGTTCTGTAAATATCTTAGTTATCTTTCTGAAGACAATAAACATAAGAGTGAACAAAGAAAGAAGCCCAAATCTAACACTGAAGAGAAAATGACAAGTTATACATACAGGAAAGATGATAGATGATGACTTGATAAAGGTCTTTGAAAAATTCTCTCTCTGAAAAAAAATATAGATGAGGAACTCAGTCAACTTGCACATAAAATTTAACCATTAATTAGAGAAGAAAAGCATTTCTAAACACAGTATGAATTTTGTTAGTGTTTTAAGAAGAAAAAGAAAAAGAAAAGAAAAGTTCTGTCTGTTCAGGGAGCACCAAATATATAAAGCCAAATGACAAACCAGTGCAATTTTTTTAAAGCAAAAAATTAATTAACTAATGATTACCTTGGGCTTATTTATTTGTTTTCAGACTTATAGTTCTCTTACAGGCACTGTACCATATGTTGCTGAGGGTACTATTCTAAGATAAAGAAAAGAGATAAGCTGCAGTTTTGAGAATTCATGTCAGTAGCTATTAAAACCTAACAGTCAGCAGGAAATTATGCCTTTTACTAAATGATCATGTGAGTTGCTGAAGCATGATACTTTGTTTAAATGATTCAGTGGGATATGCAGGATTGAGAAAGCCAAAATTTAAATCAGCCTCTTGGACCATCAGAACCAATTCTGGTGACAAAGCCTCGATTCTGTGAAGGAGTTCACTGGGTTAATCCAGTTTTCTTTAGACACATCTCCCACTGCCTGTGGAGTAAAAATTTTCATACTCTTTTGAGAAAAGAATGGAGGAAAACACAAAGGGTGTGCAATTTCATTTAAACATAATTTGGATTCACTAGTTCTTCAACTATAAACTCATCACTTATAAGGGGCTACTCATGCAACATTTATTTCTGAGTGATGATTTATTGTGTCCCCAGAGAACACTCAGGGAAAAGAGAAAGGTTACAGAAGAAGCATTAATGCCTGCCTAAGACTATGTTGATTTATTAAAAAAAAAAAAAAAGAAAAAAAAAAGTGCAAACCACAGGGAAGGAAGCTACTAAGCTGTATAATTTGATTAGGTAAAAAGGGTATTAAATGTGAAAATCCTAAACTATTTAGCTTTGCTCTTCTGCATATAAATTAGAGATTAGGTAGGAGCAATATGAGCAGTTCCTTTGTAATACATACGTCTAATTACAATAAATTTAGAAAAGTCTAAGTGTGTAATATGCACAAAGTAGATTAAGAGTGCATGGGAATTATAAAATGTCTAGGCTTCCTTAAAGCTTCTGATGTGACAGATAAAGTTACATTTTTAAAAAAGTGAAATCCATGCAATAACGTAAATGAAGATGTTTGCCTTAGTAGCCAGACAAAGGTAAGGATTACCTTTAAAATGGTCTGCATTTCTGAACTTAAGGTATAAATAGTAAATAGCTGAAGTTACACATCTCATAACATGAAAAATGAGCAAATATTCCTAAGCAGAAGTTATACATGAAAATCCATGCAACGATTTTTATCTTCTAATAGGAGAAATTTAAAAGGTTAAAAACCCCTTGAATATAGGCCACACATACCTAGTAATGATATTGGAAAGTGGTTGGTTTTGTAAATCTGTGAAAATAACAGTAATGTCATGTGTCAAATACCTATTAAAGACTAGATCCAGACAAGTATGTAAATTACTATTTAGGACTTAGGTGGAACTGAGGTTTCTCAGAAAAATGCAGTTGAAAAATCCCTCTTCATTATTAGCCATAGAGAAAACTGAATTCAGGGACATGGTTCTTAGCCATAGACATCTCATGCAGTTTGATGGCCTGTTCTGTTGCACAGAACCAGAAAGGCAGGACCTGGCATTCATAAGACACTGGCACTTGCACACAGCAGTACAGCATCTCACGCTGAAGTATCTAATACCATTTGTGATGCCATTCACTTGCTACTTTAAAAGCGTGACCACCTTCTACAGTCCCTTATTAAATATGCAGACACTTTGAAGATGTCTCAGAAACTGTGAGCTACATCTCATACAGCAGTACTCAGTACCTATGTATGGGCAACTCTATGGATCCCTGAGGAATCTGGTGACCCCTTTGTCTGAACAAAGGCCTGTATCTTTCTTAGAGACAGATGATAAACTCCTCTGACTCTAATGCCTGGCCTTTTACATGAAATCCCTGAATGTTGCACATTTTAGAAGGGGTGATCCAATCCAGGGTGCTTATCAATCAGCTATCTTTAGGATTCAAAACCAACGCCTGGATTTAGGATTCAAAAAATCTTCAGGGTTTTTTTCAGGATTTTTTTTTGTTTTGTTTCTTTTTAATCAGGACATCAGGCTTCTCTCATATGTCAATCGTAGTTATTTAATATAACAACCTAAATATTTGATTAAAGAACTGGCTAACTAAAAGATGCTGTCTACTCATCTTGGTGCAGATGTGCATCTGTGTGCACCACGAATGTGCTAAACTTAAAAAGGCTAATTACTAAATAATTAATGATCAGAGAATTCACACTGATGTAAAGAGATGATTCATATTCCAGGATTCATAGGTGTTTTTTCTGAGTTTGGAATTTTTTTAATCAATTGTCTACTTAAGGCAGTATGGAAACCATGCGAGAAATAGTAGACAGTAATGCAGTCTAAAATCAAGAAAAGGCGGAGCCTTGGGACTTCAATTGAAATCTTATTTAGTGATTTCTGTTTTTACAGAGTACCCAGAGTACTGATTTCTACTAGGTTCAAACCTTAAACTGATTTCTTATGAGAAAGAATAAATCACTGAGAAAAAAAATAAATTTACCTAATTAAGTATTGCTGAATGTTAGGTTATTTCTGGTACTCATTTGTTACTGCACATTTCTTAGCACAAATTTCCCAGCTGCTACTTTTATGTTGTTTCTCCACCAGTAAGATAGAGAATACAGTATAGTAATCAAGTGTGGTAGAAAGGTTTCCATTAACTGGATTATATGAGCCAAAGATGCAGACTGCGTATCTTATAATTAATAAAGGAATTCTTACCCCATTTAGAAGTTATCCATGGTAAAAACCTCAAGGTTTTAAGGGTAAGACTTACCATAAAATAAATTAAAACTGCTGCACAGTTTCTAGAACAACAGAACCAAATTAATCATTGAAAAAAATATTAAAGCTATGAGTTAATTACTAGAAAAACAAAGAGAAAATGAAAAGTAGGGGGTATGTATGAAAAGGTAAAGAATAAAATGGAAAGACACATTGTACATAGAACTCATGACACAGAACATACATTTGAAGGACTCGGAACTTTACCTCCTATGAATAACCAATCAAGGAATTTGTAGTGAGTGCCCAAGTATCATATCTTTCTCTTTAGAATCACAAGGAAGGAAATTACCAAAATAAAATTGTACACTATCTTAAAATTCAGACGTTGAATTAGTGAAATATTATACCCTGGTGAATAAAAAGGCAAAAATCTTATGATCTTTTCATACAAGCAAGTCACAATGTGTTGAATAATTGGCATATGAAAGAATACCTTTATTTAACACAGAAATACATTTTCTCCAATTTCTTCTGAAATATCTTCCTCGCAGTTTAGGACTGCATTTAATTTCATAAGTATTTATAAAACACTGGAAATTATTGGAACACATAGACCTAATCTGGAAATTGCTCTTATTTTTGTTTGTGTCTGGTATGAAGATGAGTCCAGTGTCAGCACTTAACAAATCATGTTGATTACTTTTGCGGGAAGTGCTGTGAGATTTTAATGACTATGGCTGATTAGAGCCTGAAATGACAGATCATGAAAAGAGCAGAGTCTTTAAATTAGGCAGTTAGCATTTTGAGTCAGGGAAAAAAAAAAACAACCAGAGAAAAACATTCACATATTTTACGGAATCTAACTTAGCTTTGCTATGAAGCAAATGTATTGGGAGAATAGGAATCTGCTATATGATTCTAGTACATTTTCCTACAATATGTACTAAGCTATTTTTTCACATACATTGCCATATAGTCTCTTTTAAAACTAAAATATATGAATTTGTATATCCCATTTTATTATTTGCTTGTAGTGCTCAGATATCACGGGGGAAAAGGGACAATGATCTCATGCAATAAATGTGGTTTGTATTTTTTTAATGTCATTATTTTGTGGTTAAGTATGCATACCACACATATATAGCCAACACTGAATAACATACTACACCAAAAAATGGTATAAATGATTAAAAAAAACCCAAAAAACAAGGAAACAAGGAAGCCAGTAGTAATTTTGTCCAAGTATAACTTCAATATGTGGTTAACTCCCCCATATCTTTCTCTGTTTATGTTTAATTCCTAGAAAGGATTACTAGATACTTTTGAGTAGTGAGTGCATGCTATAAATTATATTATTGGTCAGGAATCCAGCCTACACTGTTTCTTTGGTCTTGGCTGTCAATATAACTACTTGCAAAGCAACCACTAGGAATATTTAGAAAGTACTTAAAATGAGGGGAAAAAAAAATCGTGAGCTTTTCTGTTAGAACACTTTTTTTGTTTTTTAAATCGAACAAATAAACAAAACTAACCCTCCAAAAATAGCAAAAGTTTGAAAACAAGTGTTTCTTAGAGAAGTTGGTGTGAAGATTGACCTCTTCTGAGAATGGGTAAATAGGAAAATTGAGACCAATCTTAGGAAGCAAACAAAAAAATAAACTCCCTTTCTTTTAATCATTTTGGTATTGAGGCAATGCATCTACTTGATGTGGCTCTGCTGCCACTGCAAGGCTGACTGTCTCTGTCCTAAGGATGTCTCTGTCCTAAGGATGTGTAATACTTTGATGACTACATTGACAAGGGAATGTAGTTAACAAGGTGTGCTCAGACTCTGCCTACCACTCAAGCTGGAATAAATGCTATCAACATTACCATCCAGCAAAATCAAGCGAGTGAACATCTAAAAAAATTAATTTTTGACGCAATACTTCTCTTTTGGAAAGGTACTTGACAGAAACCTTGGAAGAAGTACCACACAGGAAAATATGCTTTAAATACACCATTGTTCCTGCTTCTTCATATGGTTTGCTTGGTGATCCAGGACTTAGTATGCCTTAGTATGCCTAGTTGCCTATGTCAATACTTGCCTTGTAAGGTGTTTAGTAGCATTGTATGTACAGATTTCCTTTTGGAACTCCAATTTTTATAGCTAAACAACATAACAGCACTTTGAATTCATCCACCATTCTCAGAATAACCTATTATCTGTTGGTACTAGACATGTTAAGACAATTATTTTCTATGGAACCTAAACTGACTTTTATCTATTATCATCTGCAGAAGTAACCCTTGAGGGTCACTGCCCATCAATCGTAGAACTCTATTTCATAACAATTCTAACAATTTTTTTCTAAAAGAAGCTCAATTCCTCTCATTACAGAATTCCATTGTTTGGGGCCTGATAATGAAGTAGCCTGTTAGGAAAGAGATATTCAACAAATGTCAGAGAGGTTTGTCCATAGTGCATGTCTGAATCTCATAATTAAAGAAAAATCATATGGCAACTAGAAGGTTCTTTTCCTTTTATGGTAAAACATTTGTTCTCCTACTTGACTTATGGCTAACATACTGGTAATTGATCTGACGACGAAATAGTCATTTGCATGTACACTAGCAATACTTACACTTTTATAGCAAAATATGTGACAGGTGCAGAGTACATATCTAGCATAATAAAGACTTGCCATCTGTTGGTATAGATTTTGGAATACACTGCTATTTTCACCAAGTGATTTTAAAAAAGATATGAAAGAGGAATACTTTCATTAGTTGAAATAGGATTTTTACTTTTTTGTTTTCCTTTAAATTTATCATCAATAACCATTTTATTTGCATAAATACAGCATGTATTTTACATTTACAGTGATTTTACCTAAAATACTTGATAACTCTTAAAAAACTGGTTGATCTAGAAGCAGAAAATGGAAATAATTTCTTATGATATAGTACTACTCCATAAGATTCCAAAACAAACTAACCTGATAAACAATAATGCATCAAAAATATTTATGTAGCAAAATTCATAACAGCAAAAATCCTGGGACCTTAGTTCCATGTTGACTCTTTTAGCTTTGACTGCTGAAAATATTGAGAGAAATGGCTTCTGTGAGATCAGTGGAGTGACTGTTGTCTACTCAGGATAAGAATGGCAAACATTCAGAAGGATTAGGAACAACAAACAAAAAATTCTCTCAACTTTAATGTAATCAGCTTTTGCTAAACATTCATTGCATGTTCAGCGCTGATGGACCAGAGAGGGGAGCTCTCTTCTGGGAGATATCAATGCACACAGCCCTTACTCTACCTTCTAGACCTACCTCGCTCCATTCCATGGCCTGTTAGGAGAAGAGGCGCCTGGAGACTTGCTTAGAGTATGCCATCACTCCCTTACAATCTACCTATCTTCTTAGAGAGAAGAAAGGTGTGAACTTAGGTTCACACTGTCTTGCCTTCCAGAGGCTTTTTTCTTTTAAATGCGTATAAATTTCCTGAATGATCAGTAAGACAGAAGACCTGCAAACAGGAACTATATTTTTGACAGATTCGGAATATCCTCATGAGAAACATGGACACTGCCTCTGTAAAATGAAATTGAATGATATTTCAAGTAGATTGATGATTGAAGATTGGTAACTTTATTAATTTTCAGCATACTCCTGGATATTTTTCCAATCTGTTGACATTTTCTAGGATCCTTCTAAGCAGTTTGCTGAGTAGCAGTTCCAGAAACCAATTAGCTGTCTTGGAATTATTGTCAGTTAGAATTAGTGAGCAGACCAAGGTGGAAAATATTATTATGGTGGATGTCTTCTAAAGACCACCTGATGAGGAAGAAGTAGATGAGGCATTTTGCAGAGAGTTGGAATAAATTCCACATTCACAGTATTGGTTCTCATGGGGGACTTTATGACAGTATCTGCTGGATGGACAGTACAACAGGGCACAAGTAGTTCAGCAAATTTCTGCAGCACTTTACCACTTTTCCAAAAGAGGTGATTGAGGACCAATGAGTACAAGTGCTCTGCTGGACTGATAAACAAGGAAGGACTGGCCAGAGATATGCATGTTGGTTCCATAATTCAAACATCCAGTAAATCATAAACACATATTCTCTATAATTGTTAAATGTGTGCCTGAACAACTCTCCATTCAAGATTTTTTAAATTAAAAAATGTAACCTAGAGCTGCAGTAATAAAACTAATATTTTAATATTGTGGACACTGAATTTAGAAGAATACTTTGTGATTTTAGATATCAGTTAAATATATTTCCTAAAATAAATATCTTTAAAAATTTAGTTTAATTCTGCCTGAAACTAAAATAAAATTTTCCAAAATGCTTCCTCAAAAACTGAGAGGAAAAGTATAAAACTGAGGTATATGGGTATGTTGCTAGCATATTTAATAGTGATTTCAGAGCTGACTCTTAAATTCAGCCTTGTTCTTCTTAAAGGAATTTATAACTGAATCTTGTACTAGGTGTTCCGGTCATGAGGGTACACCGTATTCTAAGGCTGACTCATCAAAACTCATTGATACTGCCTTTATTGCTCAAATTCATGAAAATAAATAAATTGTTACTAAGTCAAGGCCTGGGCTCCTTACTGTTACCTACATAGCTAAATAACACAGCAACCCTGACCATTATCTTTTATCAAGTAGCACACACTGGACACATAAAGTTACAGAACACCTGGCCTTCCTCTCCCAGAATGTAGGTGATGCCTTAATACCTTACTGAGACACAGTACAGTGGATGAGGTTAGAAGGCACTTTGGAATCTACTGAGTTCAGCTCCCATGCTGAGAGAAGGGTCAGCTTGAATGGGTTGCTAAAAGATGTCCCCACTCAGACAAGGCTGGAGACTTCACAACCACTTTCGGCAATCTGCTCCAGTGTTTGACTACTGCTGAGGTTAAAAAGATTTTTCTTATGTTTAAATGGAATTTAATGGATTTCATTTGGTATTCATTCCCTGTTTTCCTGTCACTGGGCATCAGTGAATACCTCAGAAGAATCTGTCTCCATCTTCTTTATTCACCCTCATCACCTCAGTTGAAGAGACACTGGAATGGCATATCCAGAGAAGTTAGAGATTCCCCATCGTGGAAAGTTTTCAAGGCCAGGTTGGACAGGGCTTTAAGCAACTTGATCTAGTGAAAGATGTCCCTGATATTGGCAAAGGAGCTGAACTAGATGATCTTTAAGTTCTTTTCCAACCTAAACCATTCAGTGACTCTATGATGGGTGTCAGAGGTGTTGGATTAGATGATCTTTAGAGGTCTCTTCCAACCAAAGTCATTCAATGATTCTATGATTTATAAACAGTCATTAGATTCTTTGGGTTCAAATTACAGTAATGAGATAAGATCTGTTGTAAATGGAGCATACAAAACCACAATATTCTTTGGTAAAAGCAAAGAAAGTAGGAGAAAATACCAACATTTGACTGTAAGACCACAAAAGACAGACAACCATTGTAAGAGAAGACTTAAAAACTGATCAATATCATCAGTTAATCTTGTTCAACTTGACAAAAGTGAAAATATTAATAACAAATTATCCCAATGAACATGCAGTAAAGCTGCATTTAAAAAAATATTTCTTAGAGAAAAGATTTTTCCCAGTTAAATATTTACTGACACTAACTGATATTTAAAATTAATTTGGCAAATAAAATTAGAAAATAAATATTCTAACATTAACTATAGAAGTCTTGAAACAGCATATAGTCTGGCATATTGTGGAATAATGATTCGTTTAGTATGAAGACCACTCTTCAGGCAGAATTTTAGGATATTTTCCTGAACTGTCAGTCTCATCACAGATACCAAATATTTAATATACACATATGATCTGTAGCTGTGTATGTGTGTAACAGAGCAGCATTTGAGGAATAGTCTGTTTGCCTTGATTCAGAACTGGGTGGGGGGAGATGGTTTGGTTGGTTTTTTGTGTGAGGGAGTACTGTGAGGCTGGAGACAGAGTGTGTATTGTGCAACCTGAAAACTTCAGCTGTGTACCAGTAGGAAAGAAGCAGGATGCTGTAAGAAAACACATTCAAACAAACCTCAACAAGCCCAAGACTGATGGGAAGAAGGAAGACCCCCTTCGCTGTGAGCATCATACTCTTGACAAATGTGCTGATGACTTTCTGTAGCTCAGACCCTGATTCTCAAGGAAAGCAGCAGACTCCTGACAACAGGAGGACACTGAAAGGTGAGCTTATTGCTACTGAAAAATGTATAGATATTAAAAAGTTCTCTTGTGTAGAAATTTTTAAAGTATTGATGCATGAGCCATTTCTGTTTGAATTTGGACAAGGAGTACGAGCTTTTAGTGCAAATGGTCTGCTAATAGGAGCCGAATGATCTGTTACAAATTGACTTTTAAAACTTTGACTAGATTAATAATAATTTTTGTCTTCATAAAAACAGGATGTTCCTTTTTACTATAACAAGATTTTGACTATGAATGAATGGGTGTCAAGTGGAGGTTAATCCTTAATCATAAACACAGGAATTTCGTCATATTTTTATGATAAAGAATCCCAAGGTCTCTGGTCATGCTGAAATCTGGTAGTTTTGCGTCATGTGGTAACATGTTAAAATAATAGTCTTAAACAACAGAACCATTTACTTTCTTCAAAATATTTCACTCATTCTATAACATTATATCAAAAGATAAATAACAGTTGCTCCTACCCCTCTTATTACTTTCTGCTTAATTAACGTATTTTCACCACAGACAGTGTGTCTACTAGTTATACTGGTATTTCTTGTTGCATGGCTTGATACTAGTGCCAAAAAAGAACTTCACAAGATTTTTCTTATGGGATTAATATTTTTTTAGGTTAGTTGGAGTACAGTGTAGGAGGAAGACAATGGACAATGTGTTCCAGATCGGATGTTCATAAAGTGAGTGACCTATGGTCAGACACCAAAGGCAACTCAAGAATTAACCTACTGCAGACATGGAGTAGCTCATGTGAAGCTTCTATTTTCTGATTTTGTTAGGAATACAATACAGAAAGGTGCAAGAAATGCAGGTTTTTTGGAATGTTCTGGAGACAGTTTTTAGGCTAAGGAAAGCACTCTGATGCACCTACTGCTGACAAATAAGAAAAAGTGGATGGGAAGGTTGATAGAAACTTTGTTATACCTGTGATATAACAAATTTAGCGAGGGAAATGAGGAAAGCAAATGGAAGCATAAGAAATTGTTTCTAGTAAATGCAGGGTTCAGCTTGCTCAGGGAACTTGTTAGGCTGGACATTGTGGCATCTTGCCCTGCAGGGGCCCAAAAGACCTGGAGATCTTTCAGGACAACCTCATTAAAACACTAGAGCACTCTGTCCTGTATGCATAAGTAGGCATAACAGGAAGCCACTCTGACTGAATTAAATGCCAAAAGAAAGTATATAGAAGATAAAAACAGAGAAAAGATACCCAAGAGGAACATACAGAAAATGTCATGTAATGCAGGGATGGAATTCAGAATGACAAAGATCAGATGAATCTCCAAGAAGTTTGTGATGTGAAAAGCAACAGGAAAGACTTCTATAAATATATAGCAGGGAAAAATAAGATCAGGTAATAGTCAGGCAACCAGCTGGTGAAGAACTTGGAGAAACTCTTTGAGGTAATCAATGTCTTCTTTAACTAAGTATTTACTGGCAAAGTCTGCCAACAGGTCTCAAACTTTTGCGCTTGATGACAGAATTCAGATAGAAATCCTTCTAACTACAAAAAGGTTCAAGATAGGGACCATTTTGACAAGCAGGATATGCACAGCTCAATGATATCAGGTGAGATACATCTGAGGGTGCTATTGCATCCAAATTTAACAGCCAGTCTAAAGCTTAAAACAACTCTGCTTCTGGTATATATTATTGTTCAACCCCAGACATCAACTAAGACCCAGACAACTGCTTTCTCAATCCCACTTGGTGGGATAAGGGAGAGAACTGGAAGAGCAAAAAAATGAGAAAATTTGTATGCTGAGATAAAGACACTTTAATAAGCAATGCAAAAGCCACAAGCACAAGTAAAGCAAAACAAGGAATTCATTCACTACATCCCATGGGCAGGCAGCATTCATCCATCCCCAGTAAAGCAGGACTCCATCATCTGTAATGGTGACATGGGAAGACAAAATGCCATAATTCCAAGTGTTCTCCCCACTTTCTCCTCCTTCTCCCAGCTGTATATGCTGAATATGATGTCATGTGGTATGAAATTTTGTCTGTTGGGGCCAGCTGTCCTGGCTGTGTTGCTTCCCAATTTCTTATGCAGAATATTTCTTATTCTTCTTTCCTCAATGTCCTCACTGAAGGAGTGGTGTAAAAAGCAGAAAAGGCCTTGTCACTGTATAAGCACTGCTCAGCAATAACTAAACATCCCTTTATTATCAATACTTTTCATAAAAATTGCAAAACACAGCCCCATTACAGCTACTATGGAAAAATATTAACTCTGTCCTAGTTAAAACTAGCACACCATATTAGTATATAGTTATATGCACAGTCTTTGCAAAGGATTTAACAGAGGGTACTGGTTTTTACTGCCTTACTTCAAGAAACTTGAACAGGGGATTCCTGCTGTACCGTTATGGCACCATCACTTCACCTATCTGGCAAACTCATACACATTATTTTGTTGTGCTCTAAAAACTGGCTTCTCTTCAGGTTGAATTCAAGCTCATCAGCACATGGCCATAATTTTTAATAGTTCAAGGGTCCCTGTCTTCTGTTTTTATATTTATTTTCAGCCTCAGCTGTCAAACTGTGATTGTGAATTTTACATACTTTTAGAGGAGATATCCTCTCACTGAGGTTTTCAGGGATGTGATTTTCTGACAACTTCAGGACATTTTAATTGAACCTGGCACACGCTCTTTCTATGGCATTTTCAGGTTTATCAGGATTAATGGCAAATCGTGTTATGCATGCACTGTAATACATACCATGGCAGTGGTAAAAGAACTTATGCAAAATATTTTTCTATCTGCTTATTATTAACAACTATCTAATTACTGCTGTGCATTTGAATTTGATTCTTCTCATATCTAACACTCCTGACAAAGCCTTTTGATGTTATTGCAAGCTGCTGTCATTGTTTTGAAGGTGGTGACAACCAAGACAACCCTTAATTTCTGCAAAAGGCAAAAGTCATGCTGAGCACCAAAAAGCAAGGTGGAGATTCCCAGGAACTGCAGAACTGGAAGCAATGTTCAGGTTTAAAGTGATTGGAAACAACCAGAATGGATTTCCCATGGCCAAGCTTTTCTTGACCAGACTGATTTTCTTGTCTGATGAAACTTCTGGCTCTGTGGATGAGGTGAGAGCAGGGAATATAATTTTCTTTGACTTTAGCAAGGTATTACAAGGTATATTTAGAGCCAAATTTATGAGAGATGGTTTGGATAGTCTGCAGATAAGAATGAACACAATTGGTGGGACCCCTAGATTTTAAGTGCTAGTATTTCAAAATCTGTCAACGCATTGTACTCTTCACGAAGCAGTCCTATATTAACAATCTGGGTGATGTGGCAGAACTGAGTTGTACCAGGTGTTGGGGCTGATTGAGATATGAGTTCATTTTTCCTCATCAGCCCTCACAGTGGTGTGCTTTGCAGTGGTACCTGGAAGGATGTTGATACCACACCAGTGTTTTGTCTACTGCTGAGCTGCACTGTCCCTCTAACATACCCCCCACCACCATCAAAGGGCTGAAAGTGGGCAAGATCCTGGATGGGAAATAACCAGGCTATCTGACCCAAATTAATCAAAGTTATATTCCATACCATGTGTTGCCAGCTCAGATATAAAAGCTAAGGGAGAGAGGGGGAATTGGTGGGAGGAGAGTGTTTGTCTTCATTAATCTATAGAGTTTGCCTTCTAGAGCAATGGCTGTGCATGCTGAAGCCCTGCTTCCTGGGAACTGTCTGAACATTGTTCACTCATGCAAAGTAGACATTAACTTTTCCCATTGCTTATGCATGTGCTAACTTTTCTTTGTCTTTTTTTTATTTTAGTAAATTGCCTTATCTTAACCTACTAGTTGTTATCCATCTTGCCCTCTTCCCCCTATCCCACTGGGAAGAGGAGTGATAGAGTGGCTTGGTGGGCACTCAGTGCCCAGCCAAGATCAACCTACAAACCAACTTATGCACAAAAGGCCCCTTTTATTCTCCTCTCAATTCTCCTCCTCTTTTTCTTTCCTCCTTATTTTTGTTTTTCCCTACCTCAGTCCTTCACCTACTCTCCTTAATAAGCTTCGCATAGTCTCACAGTCCCCTCTCAAAATCCATATTATTCATGGTCCTATAATTTCCCCCTCTTATCTGTTGCACAGCTCAGATTGTCTCTACCTAAAGCTGTGCCTTGTGTTTTTTAACAGCTCATCAATTAGCATCTGTAGTGTTTCGGTCTTTGTTATTTTCTTGTTTATCACTTACTTAATAGATTTTTGTCTCTGTGTGTTTTACCTCTTTCCTTGTTACTTTACTTTATAAAAGGTCCTTGACATAATAAGCTTAATGAACCAAATGCTCTCTACTCTCACACACTAGCCAGTACCCACTGGGGAAAACATTTTAGAAAAGGTCTTCTGTATGGTAGTGAACAAGAATTTGAGTATGAATCAGCAGTACTACTTTGTGACATATTAGCCAACTAATAAGTAAGAGTGTAGCCTGCAGGTTGAAAGAAAAGAATATTACCCTGTGTGTGACACCCGTGTGACCCAAGTCTGTGTCATATTGCTTCAGGTTCTGGGCTTACCAGTACAAGAAAGTCACTGAGAGTCCACAATACTCACAGAGAGGGTCAGGGGGCTCAGGCATATGACACACAGGAGACACTGAGAGAACTGGTGAAACTAAAGAGGGATGTCTTTCAAGACTTCTGTCTTTGAGTACTTAATGGGAGGTCACAAAGGAGACAGACTTGTTGGCATTCACAGTGAAAGGACAAGAGGTCAAGGTCAGAAGTTGAAGCAAGGGAAAAATTATTACTCAGTATCAGAGCAAAATTCTCCACAGGAAGTATTTAAGCTCTGGAAGAGGTTATTCAGAGAGTCAACTGAACAAGACACTTAACAGTGGGATCTAACTTTGAAGTTAGCCATGCTTTGTGAAGGGGAATAAACTAGATGACATCTAGGGGTCCTAGCCAACCAAAATTATTCTATCATTCTAATTTAAAGGTCAGTACTGGCCTGGAATAAAATGTATTAGAGAAAGGAGAGGAATACTCAGCTTCATTTGTAAGATTTGAAATGTAAATATTGAATCTGGATGAAAAATAGTACTCTGATTTAGTTTAATTTTTGCAAGAGTTCTGCTGAATTTATATTAGCCCATTACAACATGCTTACAAGGAATGCTCTAGGGATAAGCTACATGTTCCTTAACTTTACTTAATCTAAGTCTGATTGCAAGTGACTAGATAAGAGTAAGGCATTCCTCATCCAAGTATATGTGAATTTATAAACTACCCTTAGAAACTCTTAGAAGTTCAGAGGCTGTCCAGTGTGTCCTGTACTGAACCCAAATTACAGAAGCATTATTTCTGAGTTCTTGTTTCAGCAGCCTGGCCCTGAGGGAACAGACAGCTGGCATGACCTAGCTCAAGGAGATAGAAGCACTTTTCAAGCACTATTAGTGACTTTGGAGTCTTTCTGGAATGCAGTGATGGGGTAAAAGTTTCAAACATATGACTGAATAGTACCCACACATTTTAAAATCTGCTTTTGTAGAAATAAGGCTATCAGCCAGAAGTCAGACTTTTTAATTTATTTCTGTTTCTTGAAATAATTCTTTCTGCCCAACCAAATGCATTTTGTTTCTAAATATAATGCTAATTCTTTTTCTACCTCAACCTGCAGCAGAAATTCTCAGTCTATTCTCTTCTGTATACAACTTGTGATCAGCTCAGATAGGGTGTCTTTAGTTGGGCTGCATCACAAGCTTTGAAGAAGGGAAGCCTTGACATAGAACTTGCTGCAGAATTTCTCCCTCTCTAGGAAGTTGTGCAGAAGATATCCACCAGGGTGAGAATATGGTTAATATTGGCCCTGGTTTGTCCTAATTTTGTCCTCAGACAAAGAACTTTTAGAGCTCCTCTCCTTCTTAGTTCTCTGAATTTTATAAAATTTACCTTCCAGAACTAAGTAATTTGAATTTTTAAAAGATGTTTCAAATAGCCAAGAAGATTGAGCACATCAACAGGAAGTTACTTGGGGAAGCAATGTCACCAGAGTCCTCACAAAACCTTATTTTAAATTCCCTATGAATACACAGACTTAAAAAGTATATATCTCTTAATTTCCAAGTTTTGGTCTTTAGCTCATATTTGCCTTCTTCTTTCATGGCTCATTCTATCATTGAATCTCTTGTCGCTGCATCAAAGAATGTGTATTTTTAAGGGTAAGATTTGGAAATGCTATGCAAGTGAATAATGTATTCTGATAGGGGAAATTCCTTGCATTACATTACAGAGACTCTCTTTTAAAACATATGTGAACGATTTTAGTCACAGGCATATACAAAATTGCCAGATAAAAAGATGGAACATCTAAGAACACAGACTTTGAGAGAGTGTAATAACCAAGAAAAAGTAGAAGAACCAAATGAAGCTCCTGGTGGGATATATATATCTGGAGGGGAAAAATATATTAAAATATATATTAAAATATATTAAAAATAATAAATAAAATATATTTTAAAAGCTGCAATTCATGTAGTTTACATATATGAAGGTGAGCATAGAAAGTAGCTTAACTTGAAAGTAGGTATTTTTATCCAAAGATATCCAAAGTAGTCAATATTACATTGATTTTTAAGCATTTACATAATTTACAACAAAAAGGCTAAAGAATGAATAGGAAGATGGACCAGGATTAAAGTTCAGTTCAAAGTTTTCTGATCATTTGGAGTATATTCACTGTTGCTATTTCACAGCAGATCACTTCAAGTTCCACAATGACTTTTGGCATTAGACTATGAGCTGTTAATTTCATCTGCAAAGGCACACATCTAGAACTGCTTTGAACAAATTGAAACCATTCATTCATGTCTCTCAAGTCAATCCAATGTCTATGGATATTATTATAAAAAATGTTGACTTACATGCAGTAATCAGATACACATAAATAAAATAATAGTTTATACAACCAACTAAATCACAGTTTCCCAGTAAATAAATCATATGCTGTCCTTTAACACCTGATGGGTAGTGTAAACTAGAATAAACTTTTATTTAATTAATCAGTATAATTCTTGTACATTTTCAACCCAGTAAATTGAGAATATATGCTCCATAAATTTGATGCATATATGCTAGGTGTAGAGTCAAATATGCTCCTTATTGTATAAGGACAATTTATTACCTTTACCATAGTTCTCAGCTAAATGCTAAAACAGATGTGGTAAATTCAACATGAGACACATTATTTTCTGAGAAAGACATAAGTATCCCAAACCCAAAGAATATCTGTTCATAATGTATTTTTCTTATGGGAATGGTTAATTAGAATAGACACTTATAGAAACTAAAAAATGTTTATAATTTTTTTCTTCTGCTGCAGAGACAGATGAAAGTACAAATATATAATCCTGCTTTGAACCATATAAGCCTATAGAAGGATAGGTAAATTCATGCATCAAGACACACTTCATGTATAGTCTCCCAGAACAGAAGTTATAACAACTGGAATGAGAGATGGCATTCTGGAACTCTGCAATATTTCTGAAAAGAGAACAGAAACTATGATGATGAAGTGACAGAAAAACTTACATAGCATAAATTTGTTTAAACTATTATGAGGTTTAGAATTCCCTTAGGCTATTCATTAATAGATAACTACCCAGAATGACACTGTATGTCAATTAAATTTATAGGCCATTAATAGAAAATCAATCTTTATGATTTTAATCAAAACAGAGACAAGAGACTACCCAAATCTTCTGTGGCAGGTGGTAAATGATCACTGCACTATGAGAAACAATTCTCAGCCATGTCACTGCAGTGTTCCCAAGGTAAATGTCACAACACATATGCTTCATTTTTCCTATATTTTTGAGTATTGGTTTAAGCCTGAATATCTGATGTACTGGAGGTCTGATCTAGTCTAAAAAATATTATATTCTTTCTTTTAGTGACTCAGAATATTTTCCCTTACATACGTGGTTTATATATTTTATAAAACATATTATTATATTGCTTTTGTGAGTGTCATACATGACTTTCATTCCCTGAACATCTGGCCCAATTCTTATATATACTGTATACAAACTAGGTTAGTTTTCCTCCTCTCTTACTCATTCTTTTAACCTTAGTTGGGTTGTAAACAAATCAAGTACACTGGTTTAAGAATTATTTTAATGAATATTGGCAATATCTGAAAAACTGTATTATTTATAATATCATATTTTTTTAGCAAATAGAAATACTGCAACTGTGCTATATAAGTTCTTTAGTTACTCTGAATGAAAAAAAGATTATGTTGCTTTTTCTATCACCATAAATATCTTTCACCTCAGTGTCCATTTGTGAAAAAACTCAGTAAGTGAAAATGCTTTGAAGGCAGGTTTCCTAATCAGATTTTTATAAAGAGATATCATTCATTGCTTGGCTTAACAGGGCAGTTGAATGCCAACTGGTAATTGAAGTCTGTCTGAAGAAAAATAAAATATCAATCACGCTTGTCATTAAAAGAGAAATTAAAAGGTATACAAATGAATGTGGTTTTCTTTTGACCCAAGAATTTTTTTTAAACAGAAATACTGATTTATGCAACCATTAGGTTTGAATGCATGCAACACAACATTCTCAGATTGAATTCCATTGATTTTCTATAACAATGTCAAGCATTCAATGCATCACAGAAGCTGTGAGACTGAAATAAATAATCCCTTATGAAAGAAAGTGATTCTTCCCTTCTTAAACCCATAGGTGAACACCTTGTTCTCTTTCTGCCTTGCTCTGTTGTAGATTAGGCTGTAAGATGCTGGAACCTCTTAATTCCCTGTCTTCCTTTTCATTTAGGATAATATCCTTTGTTTTTCTTATGACCTTCTTCATGCTCTTGCCTCTGGGACAAGTTGTTAAAATTGTATGCCTTTCTGTTTACGAAATGTGAATAGATGTAAAGAGAAAAATAAATGCCAGAAAATTCAACTTTGAATATAGTTATATGTGATATTGACAGAATCTGAGTAGCACAGAAATAGCCTTGAAAGATGCTATTTCACATGGAAGATCCATATTTGAAAGGTGCAACAGAGTTGTAACACATACTGCACATGCAAATTCTTATTTCTAATGAGATCTGCTGTGTTTCTGATCACACAGTCATAATCACTTTTCTGATATTGTTAGTTCTGGTTATTTGAGTTAAATATTTATAGCTCAAGATACTCATTTATAAATTTGAGTTTGATGAGTCTTGTACTCCACACCAAATTTATCACTTGCTTTGTCATTGATTTGTTAGTTATTTACTCTTCTTTTTCATACATATGATTTAAAGTTGGTAAAAAATTTAAATTCCACTATGACATTCATTTCAAGAACTTTTAGATGTTGTTTGAAATTCCTACCTTGAACATAAAACCACACTATTGCTTATGAGGAATGACATACAATTTTCAGGTGAGTGTTTCCATACAAAAAGCTACTACTATCCCCAAAGTATTTCACTGATGTACAACTCGCTTTATCACAAATACATAATGCATGATTTTCAGGTGACACTAAATAAAACCTGAACTGCTTTGCAAGTAAGAAACATAACACAGAGCATTGGATTGTCTTCTCACTCTTATTGAATAACAGACAAACCAGTTCTTTTTTTTTTTTTTTTTGTGGTTCCCTCTTTCTCAAGGAGTTCCAGTGACCATTCAGCAGTTTCCTCGATTGCAAGTAGGCCTTCTATTTTAATTGGCAATAGCAGGTTAATATTGGTACTTATTTGTAATTATAATAGGTCTATATTTGTACCTAATATTGATTACATAAATAATTGTAAATAGAAATCTCTATTTGAAAGTGATATCCAGTGAAAATGTAATGTAAAAGTGACTGCTAACTTTATAAGAATATTTACTTTAGGCATCTTGTTCCTGATATTTTAATCTGCTCAATGTCTCTATTTTTCTTACACCCAGGAAAGAATGACTGATACCTTCAGTGGGATATTTGAGGAGAGACTCGGTTTTGATTTGTCTCCTAGAACACCTGTTTCCATTTTTTTAAAGGAGGCCCATGGCAACTATGTTCCTTGATAATAACAATTTTTTCCCAATTTGAACCCTGTCTTTTTAACATCTTCCTCTGACTTTTAGGATGGTTTAGAGCATTAAAGGAAGATAGTTATTAGAATTCAATATCTAATACAACTTAAACCAGCATGTCAACAACCATGACCTTCACTGAATACAGAAATCAGCTGTTCAGAAATTAGTTCTGCTCTCTCAGCATCCTCATAATCAAACTTAAGAAATGTGGGTTAGATGAGTGGACAGTGAGGTGGATTGAGGACTGGCTGAACAGCAGTCCCCAGAGCATCCTAATCAGTGGCCCGGGATTCAGCTGGAGGCCTGTCCCTAGTGGCATCTCCCAAGGATTGATACTGAGCCCAACTTGTCCATCAATGACTTGGATGAAGGGGCAGAGTGTACCAGCAAGTTCACTAATGACACAGAGCTGGGAAGAATAGCCAATACCCCAGAGGGCTGTGCATCCCTTCAGAAGGACTTCAACAGGTTGGAGGGATGGGCAGAGAAGAACTATCTGAAATTCAACAAAGGCAAATTCAACAAAGGCAAAGGAGAAGAATAACACACTGACTTGCTGGAAAGCAGCTCTGCAGAGAAGAATGTGGGGGTGCTGATAGACAGCAAGCCGTCCATGAGCCAGCAATGTATCCTTGTAACCTAGACGAGCAACAGAATCGGTGAATGCATTGCAAAAGAGCATTGTCAGCAGGTCAAGTGAGATGATTCTGCCTCTCCACCCAGGCTTGGTGAGGCCACATCTGGAGTGCTGTTCTGGGCTCCTCAGTACAGGACAGAAATGGTGCTTCTGGAGCAGGTCCAGTGGAGGGCAAAAAGGATGATTAGGGGACAGGAGCATCCTCAGCCTACGAGGAAAGGCTGAGGAAACAACTTGTTCAGCCTTCAGGAGAGATGATTGAGAGAGGACCTCATCAATATCTTTTCAGTATCTGAAAAGAGGGTGTCCAGAAGATGAAGCCAGGTTCTTCACGGTGGTGCCAAACAATAGGACAAGAGGCAATGGGCAGAAACTAATGCACAGGGAGTTCCACCTGAACATGACGAAGAGCTTTACTGTTCAGGTGACAGAGCATTGGAACTGACTGCTCAGAGAGGTGGTAGAGTCTCTGATTGTTGGACCAGATGATCCACTGTGGTCTCTTCCAAAATGACCCTATTCTCTGATTCTGTGAGAAAAAAGCAGGAATGCAATATAGTAGTGGGTGGGGTCAACAGATGCAGTAATTCCTATTGAGACACTATGCTTTCTTTCAAAAATATTATGAGATCTCATTTTTGTAATTATGTAACACCTAACTGGGCAATGAATTACTGACTGCTATGTAGATTGTCATCTGGAATTGCATACTGCCTTAGGACAGAGAAAGGCATGGAATAAATCTCATTTGCATACATATTTTACTTCTGTGTGTCTTTTTTCATGTGCAATAGGTAAGGAAAAATTGGTTGGCTCTGTAATGTTTTACTTGTGTCTTATGTGTATTATGTTTCCTCGTCCTTGATGGGAGAAAAGATGTTTTTTGTCAGGACAAGAGCTTCTGGTGATACAAACAGAGCACTTTGGGGATAATTTAACAGATGTTAGTTGAAAATTACTAAGAATATTCAGTGGGGGAATAAGGTGATGAAAAGTTATATTTAGTATTTAATTATTAAAATGGAACTTACTTTCATCAAATACATGAAAGAGATCTGGATATCTTTATAGCCTCACTGCAATCTCCTTTCAGGTAGTTGTAAACAGTGATAAGGTTCCCCCCGAGCCTCCTTTACTCCAGATTAAACAGCCCCAGTTCCCTCAGCTGCTTCTCATAAAACCTGCTTCAGACCCTTCAGCAGCTTTGTTGCCCTTCTTTGGACAAGCTCCGGTACCTCAATATCTTGTTGTAATGAGGGGCCCAAAACTGAGCCCAGGTCTTGAGCTGCAGTCTCACCAGTGCTGAGTAGTGCCGCCCTGGTGCTGCTGGCCTCACTATTGCTATATACATACCAGGATGCCATTGGCCTCCTTGACCACCTGGGCAGAAAATGGCTCATGTTCAGCCAGCTGTTGACTGACACCCACAGGTCCCTTCCTACCAGGCTGCTTTCCAGCTGCTCTTTCTCAAGCCTGTAGCACTGCCTGGGGTTGATGGGATCCAAGGGGAGAACCTAGCCCTTGGCCTTGTTGAACCTCATACAATTGGTCCTAGTCCATTGATTCAGCCTGTCCAGATCCATCCCTTCAGTCTTCCTACCCTCCAGTTGATCAGCACATTAGCACTCCCACACAACCTGGTGTGAACTGACTGAGGGTATATTCCATCTCTTTTCCAGATCATTGATAAAGATATTAAAGAGAATTGGCCCAAGCACTTAGAGTAGGGGAACCCCAGTGGTGACCTCCTCCTGTGTGTAGCACTTTTTATCACTCCACATTTTGGGCCCAACCATCCAGACACTTTGTTACCTGGTAAAGAGTGCACCTGCCCAAGCCGTGAGTAGCCATGTGCAGACTTGAATGGTTGCCACCAAACTGTTGGCTGAACCTGGCTTCTAGCACTAGACCTGTTCTTATTACTCAGTCGCTGTTTTTGTTGATGTTCTTTCTGCCTGTTTCACTGTCATCCTCAGTTTCTGACTTGTATTGCCTTGCAGAGTAATTAACTTCTGCTTCTCCCTGGCACATATAACGTCACCTCTTTCACTTTCAGATGTCCTCTTGTTTCTGCCAGATGGATAGGAGGTTGCTTTGGCTTTGTGTCCCCAGGTTCAGCTAGTAATGAGTCTGAGCACATATTCCTGATTCACAAACAAATACAGCTGGTCACACAGATAAAAACAGCGGTGGCATAATCATGAACAGGACACTTACTTCTGTTCCACCTTTCCAGCTGATCCGCGTTCAAATCTACGTGTAGAATATGCACAAGCACAATGTGCTTCTTTTCAGTAGCTTGGCCCAGAGCCTGGTCTCCTCCACTTCCTTGAATCTGAACTCATTGATATGAGACCCATGGCCTGCCTCTCTGGATAAGGACACTCACACCCCTTACTCTATTTATTGGCTGCTCCAATTTGAACTTCTCTAGTGTCTTGTATACATATGAACAGAGAGGACAGAGAGACACAGCCAGAAAAAAGGAACAGAGTCATAAGAAGAAAGGACAGATTTCAGTTATCAAGCAGAGGATTTCATAGAAACTCATTGATCAACAGGTTACTTACATACAATGAGTGACTTTGGGCCCCTTTTGTCTCTTCCAAGAGCATCTTTTAGGAAGTCCTTTGTCCTTTAGACAATAATCTCTTTTAGTTTGCATAGTTTTCAGGGGAATTTATTTTACTGATTCATTTTGGTGAGCTTCCCACCTGGGAAGATGATCTAATTGTTGTCCTTTAGTAGTCAAAGAAGTAGCTGAGCCAGTATATTCTTTCACTGACTGTATTGCCAGGTTTCCTTCACCTGTCACTGCTCCCGTGATCCTTTCCATGGTTTTGTTCAATATGATTAACCTTTAGTGGGGTAACTTACTTAGGTAATGAAAGACACGAAATATAGGTTTTTATAAAGTATTCTATCTGGTAAATGCCATACAATTTTTTTGTACCCCTCCTTACTATAAAATAGACAAGTATTTATTTTTTATATCTATTTCATTTTTATATTTAGATACATACTTAAGACTGCAGTTTTCAAGTTTCAGAGCTGCTTTTGCTTCATACTAATCCTATGTCACAACAAGGTAACTCTAAATAAAGCACATGCCAGGTCTTTTTTCCCTACAAAGAAAACCCACTTTGATATTCCAATAGCAGGTGCCCTAATATATACTAGATGCCAATCTGCAAAGCAGGACACTATAATAGATTATACAAACATGAGAAAGACTGTCTAGACAGAGCCTGAAGACCTTCTGCCCTTGGCTCAAATCACAGTTGTTCTTCATCAGTTTGTATTCAGAGTCTGGGAAGTATGGGAAAAGAAGTCACAAAGACCTTTCTGATTTTCTCTGGATTAAGCAAGAAATCAAGTAAAACTTAGAGTGAAGAACCTAAATAAATATTTAAATAAACCAGACATTTCCTATGAGAGTCAGAATTAGTGAAATCTCTTACAAAATCTGTGTCATTTTTTTTTCCAATTCATTTTCATTCATGATATCATCTGCATAATTTTTGGGTTTATCCATGTGCCCAACCTGAGCTCCAAACTGTCTATATATATACTGGTGTTGTTTCAGTACTCATATGCTGGCTGTCCAGTTCCCTTAGCTGTTCAAAGGAGACACTAAAATTTGGATTATTCTTATGATCACTAATTTTTATGAAATTTGTTTTTGATACCCTATCATTTCTTTCATGTTCAGCATAACTCAGCTGAAAAGTTATGGGGGTAGGTGGATTTAGACTGACAAAAAAAGGCAAGTCTTCATAAGTCTTCATAAGTCTTCTTTCTTCAGAAGACCAACAGAAGAATTGAGAAAGAGAACTCATCCTTACCTTATTATTCTCTGTTTACTTACAAATTTCAAAAATTATGCATGTGAAAGAGAGCAGAGAACTAATTTTATTTATTTACTTCCCTTGATTACTTTGTATGTCAAAAGTAATTGCTCAGGAAGATGGAGGTCATAGGAAATCCTACAGACCTTAGACACAGTGCTGGGTTTGGCTGCTGTCTCCTTGGATAAGTGAGTAATAGACATATTTTGTCCTGGAAACTTGTTTTGAGTTCTTTTCAGTAAAAGACAAAAACAAAACAAAACAAAACAAACAAAAACAAAACCCAAAAAACCAAAACAAAACCAAAAAAAAACAAAACCAAAAAACCAAAAATCCAACAAGCCCAAACAAACCCAGTGCATATTATTTGATGAGAAGTATTTTTCATTTCTGATGAGTGACACAACAATGTTCAGCCTCCTTTCTCCCCTTCTGTGAGGAGCCAATGAGTTTTGTTATGCCTCAACAATGGTTGTCAGAGGCATGTTGGGGAGAGGTGGCACATGTGCCATGTCCAGGAGACAGCCAGGAGAAGATGGAAGAAAGCCTTTTCTCTGGGGATACTTTGCCTGGCCACGAGTTCCTGTCTCATTCGGGACAAGCAGCCAGTAGGGAAACACCAAAGACACTTGTACCCCAGAGACACTCTGCAATTGATGGGAAAAGGTCTCTGCCAATGGACTGCACTGGGACATTGGACGGGGCCAATGGTCTCCTGTCAGCAAGCAGACTTTGAGAGGAGCTGAGGCTATTAAAAGTAACTGCATCAGTAGCCTGGGGGCTGTTCAGTTCTTTGTCTTTTGACTCTTTGGGGACTTTTCAAACTTCCTTTTGGAGTCTTTTGCCTCTGCTGCCATCACTGGCTCTTGCTAGCCCTCCCGTCTGTCCTGCCTCCCTGTGTCCCTGACCAGCGCCCTGCCTGCTCCATCTCTACACCCCTTCCTGAGTCATCTGTGTCCTATCCTGCCTGCCTCCGAGCCTGCCCACAACTGTGATCCTCACCACAACCCTGTCCAGGCTCCTGGACCAGATTGATGTGATCACTAGGCTATGTAGTCAGAGTTCACTTTTCTTCCCTTGTCTATGAATCCAGTGTTCCAGAACAAGAAGAAGAAGCATTTTTAAATTCCTGAATTCCCATACTCAGACAATTGGAACACACACCACTATCATCACTAAAACTTCTTTTCTGGACTCTTTACAAGGAGGGAAAAAATAGACATTTACAGAGCAAAATTTTTGACATTTATCTCATGATGAGATGAATAGCACCCAAAAGTAAACATAGCTTTTCACTAACTATGAATATTTTAGAGTAGTGGGGATGAATTTCATTACTTCAAGTTCCCATGATAACATGGAATGCAAAATGGTAAAATACTTTATTTTATTCAAGCAGAAAGTAGACTTTAATATGGTTACTGCAGTCAAGTCAGTGGAAAATACTGACCATGCTCTACAACCAATATGTTCTAAGAATGATTGGTGGATCCACTGAAAAGAAGAAATTTGTAGGAATATCTGATTTGTTGTTCTTAATAGGACTTAATGATGAGCTAGGGGCCCCTTTGTTCAGCAGTGTCCAAGACTTGTATGACTCTCAGTATGCCTAGAAGGGCATCTCTAGATAATGATGGAATACTGGGTTAACTACAATTAAAAAGGTGAGGTATTTTTAATTATGCAGATAGATGACCGGGGATCTTTGCCAGTACAGCCTTTCATTGACTATCCTACTCTATTCTTCATTCTGCTGAGTTCATCTACCTCATCTCACAGCTCTGTGTTTCTGTATTGATAAAAATAATTAATATCAGCTAGGAGCATCATAAATCCATTGCCAGCAGGCAAAGACACTCCTATAACAGTTTCTTTCCAGAGTACAGTTATGAGGACTGATATACAACAAAAAGACAAGGAAGGGATAAAGTGAAATTATAAAATATCTCTTTACATTCATAAAATTGCATACATATAAAACACATATGCAAGTGCGACCATCATTCTGGTTTCAAGTACTTATTGCTTGACAAGCGGACATATGTGCTTTGGCTTCCTTTCACCTTCTACTCTGCTGGTAATACAGAACAGCTGTGACCCTAAATTTAAGCTAGGATTATGACTGTTATCTCTTGACAAATTTGTTCACAATTCTGCAGACATTTTTGCTGATTCAATACCACTTAACACTGGCATATATCCAGATTTCTGTAGAAACTGCAGTTATGCTGAGCTTTTGAAATATCTTCATTTTGTTCAAAGACAAGGATATGAGTATTAGAGCAAATGTCAGTTTCATATAAAATGAAGTCAGGATTTGAATGAAAAAGGTGAGCTCTGGTCCTTCACTACCATACATCTAGAGTGATTACAAAGGTTTGATGGCAATTTACGCTAGAAGTACACCAGGGTGAAACCACTGACTTAAATATGGTAGAAGGGCCTGAATCTGCTTCTTTTTTTTTTTTTTTTTTTCCTATAAATATGTCTGTGTGTGCATGCATGCGTGTGTGTTAAGGGAGGGGATTTTCCCACTTTGCTCTGCACTGGTATGGTTTCACCTCAAGTCCTGTCTGCAGTTTTGGGCACCAAAATACAAGAGAGCGAGCTGCAAGAGAGGGTCCAAAGTGTAACAAAGATAGTGAATGGCCTCGAGGGGAAGTCACATGAGGAGCAGCTGCAGTCTCTTGGTCTGTTCAGCTCAGCTCAGAGAAGAGACTGAGGGGAGACTTCCTTGAAGTCTGCAAATTCCTTGTGAGGAGGAGGGACAGACACTGATCTCTTCTCTCTGGTGACCAGTGACAGGACCTGAGGGAATGCCATGAAGCTGTGTCAGGGGGTATTTAGGTCAGACGTTAGGGAAAAAGTTCTTCACCCAGGCCATGGTTGGACACTGGAACAGGCTTCACAGGGTAGTGGTCACAGCACCAGCCTGACAGAGCTCAAGAAGTATTTGGGCAATGCTGTCAGGCACAAGGTGAGATTCCTGGGGCTGTCCTGTGTAGAACCATGAGCTGAACTCCATGATCCTTCTGAGTTCCTTCCAACTCAGAATATTCTATGATATATGTGTATGTAAAATTACTACAGTATGGATTCTGAAAGCTTGAACTTGCTTAAAAGTGTTAGAAAACTGGAACGAAACATTTCTTTACTCTCACTTGCATTACTTCTAGTGTCATATTTGCAAAAACATTTTTCACATCAAAAAAAGAAGGAAAAGAAGTGAAGATTTTAGATTTCCGTATGGCTTTATCAAACATTGACTAAAATATCTCATGTTGTAGGCATTGTATTTTTGATATTTTTAACCTTAGAAGCAGAAAAAATTTTCTATATGCAGAACACAAAATAAAAATGAAATAACATAATTTTCCCTTAATTTTTCCACTAGGATCTTCTGAGTTCTTAATGAAGCTGAAGTAATTTTAACAAGAACAATACCAAAAAAAAGAAAAATCTGTCCTTGTTTGTATCTGTACCAGTCAGATTTAATTACTGAGAAATATTCCTTGACAGTGTCTACATACGCACACAAGATCAAACACATTATGCCTTTCAGTTGTACCTCTAGTAATTTTAAAGTTTGTGGCTTTTTAAATTGCTGGCTGTTGGGACAATAAAATGAAATTCAATGGCAACTTAACAGCTCAGCAAGTGCAGTATGATATTTTCCTTGGTGCCGCAGGATACCTATGAACATTTGAAAATGTGTTTTGAAATGTGCCAAATAGTTTTATTTAATATGGACACTTTAGAAAAAGAAGAACTGATCAGCATGTGGGCATTATGGGCATTGCATTTCTCTGACACATTCTAGCAGCATGAGACTTGAAAGAGTTCTTTTATTAAATTTCTGATTAAATGTCTGAATGCTTGTTGAGAATGAAAAGTAGGACTGCAATAAATAAAAGTAGAGCTAACTGAATATATTTAATTCCCAAAAATATTAGTATATCTCTTCTCATCCCATACTTCTTGGAGACTTTTTTTGTTAAAGACCCCAAGTGCATTTGCTTGAGAAAAATATTTACAAAAATTATGAGCAATGCATATCTTGTTTATAATGTTCCATGTCAAGTACACACTGGATGGAAAAAGGGGCTTATTTGAACATTTTAAAGAAATACAATGTCCTCAGTACTTATTTTGTACTGAAAAATGAGGAATGTACCACATTATAAACACAGTTTTTCAGGTTGTTTGGGGGCTGATAGTAGCTACTGATAGGCACATGACTATACCTGATTAATCCACTTTAATTCCCTAGAAGATTAACTTTAATAAAAGCAGATAGGGAAAGATAACTGGCCAGCCAGTCTTACCAGGTAAAATTGAAAAAGGACAGTTTTGTGGTTTAACCTCAGGAAGCAGCATGGTCTCACAGAGCCCCTGCTCACTCCTCCACAGTGGGATGGGGAGAAAATCAGTAAGGTAAAAGTGAGAAAAGTGATTGGTTGAGATAAAGACAGCTTAAAAGCTAAAGTAAAAGTCCTGCACACAACCAAAGCAAAACAAGGAATTCATTCACCACGTCCCATTGGCAGGCAGGTGTGTTCAGCCATTCCCAGGCAAGCAGGGCTCCATAAGGCATAATGGTGACTTGGGAAGATGAATGCCATCCTTCCATGCTTCCCTTCTCTTCCTTCTCCTTCTTCTCCCAGTTTTATATGCTGAGCACAATGCCATATGGTATGGAATATCCTGTTGATTAGTTGGGGTCAGCAGTCCTGGCCTTCATGCTATATAAACACTGATCAGCAAAAGCTAAAATACTGGTATGATATCAACGCCATGCTCATTACAAATTCAAAATACAGAATCATAGGGGCTTCTGTGATAAAAATTAAATGTATTATGGCCAGAACCAGCACAAAGAGTGACAGAACTCCTGAATCTGAGTGGTTTGACTCAAAGGACAAATGTCTTTGAACACTGAGAGAAACAAGCAGAGATAGCCACATTTAACAAGCACTCATTCTTAGAGGGAATGATGACCAGACAAGTACAAAATTCTGACAAAGAAACTGATGAGAAAATCCAAAAATTTTGAAATTCCAAATCTTGCCCTGTGTGATAATAGAACAGCAGGTAAAAAAAACAAACAAACCTGTTTTTCATTGGTTTGAAATGTTTTCTCACTTTCACCTTTATGTCTACATCAACAACAGGACTAAAGAACCTTGTGAAAAATTTTAGGTGTGACTTAGAGATCTGAAATCTACACTTTGGATCCTAAAAATAGTTGCTTATTTGTAAATAATTTTATAGAATCTGAATGATCCAGACATCCTTTTTTTTTTCATTAAAATTTCCCTATATCCTAGTTTTCCACTTCTGTGACTACCTGCAGCATGACTTCTTGTTTAAAATGTGTGTTGTGTTCTGTAAGATTGTCTTAACTTGTCCAGTTGGCTGCTTTACACTGCATCTAGTACTATACAAATTCCTCTAGTACACATATTAATACATTATACGTGGACCAAGTTACTTGCAAAATGTAATCCTGCAAATCATTTTCCATGCAAAGCAAACTCATTTTAAAAAAATTGAATTCAGATTTAAATCACTACCCTGCAATGCAGGAGAAAACAGAGGTATCCAGATGGTAATTTTCTGCCCTTTAGTTAAATTTAAGCTGGCAGATTCTCCTTGTAATGGTCTTCAAAGGACTTTGTTGTCTTCTTGAGCATAAATAGTTACATTTTGCAGATAGTATTTTTACTGAGACTGATTTTATCAGTCTCACTTAATTTTGGTACACTAGGTCTTGTTCCAAATCTCGTATTTCAAAGGAAAATTCTTACTACTGAGAGAAAAATTTATTCTGAAGTCATAGTGTGTCAGCCCGTCTTGCTGAAGAAGCCTCCCTTATTACAGCATAATTTAAAAGGTTATTTAGGCGAAAGAACAAGAGACACAGTTTCACACTGAAAGTGTTTCTCTAGTTTAACATGTTAAGGACTTTCAGCTGTGAAGGAGAAGCAAGAGTTTTTATTCCTGCTCAAAAAATATTTGATGCATATAATATTATATTGTCTTGCATTTAAGTCTATAAAAGATATTTGGAAAAAAAGGCCAGAAACTCCCCTTTAATGACCTTCCTTATCTATGCCAGGACAAAGTTGCATTTAATAGGACACATATGAGCTCTTTTTGAATATAATTATGCAACCTATTATTCATCTAATAAATTGCGGTCACCAGCAAATGTCTGACATGACAGAAAATAGGAAGTTCCTTTCTTGATGAGTCCTTGCTGCAGTGCAAATGCTTATGTAGGTGATTGCTTGCACTTCTTTTCTTTGTAACAGTGTGTAATACTCTTGATGTGCTAATTTATTCCCTAATGTTCTACTTAGTTGATCTATCAAATTTGCTAAATGTATGATCTTGCCCAGTATACAGCCTTGTAACCCCCGGTGTCAAATCACATTAAATAGGATTTTTCGTCTACCATGTGTAAGTGTAATCTTAATTTTCCAATTATGAATTTATTTTTTCTCAAATTGTTTGTGTAATAAATAGAAAGAAAAATAAAATATTTATCTATAATGGGCCCTTTTATGTTCCATATTTCTGTGGCAACTTGTCATGGTTAAAACCAAGCTGGCGACTAAGTTCCACACAGCCATCCACTCACTGATCCCACCTCCAGTTGAGTAGGGGAGAGAACCGAAAAAACAAAAAATTAGAAAACTCGTGACTCGAGACAGACAGTTTAACAGCTAAAGCAAAAGCCATGTGCCCAAGCAAAGCAACAAGGAATTTGCTTGCTACTTCCTGTGGGGAAGTAGGTGTTCAAGCATCTCCAGGAAAGTATGGCTCCAACAAGTGTAACTGTGACTTGGGAATTAAAAATGAAATGTGTGCATCCCTTTCCTCCTTCTTTGCGCAGCTTTATGTGCTGAGCATGCCATGTGGTATGGAATGTTTTTTTAGTTTTCTGGGGACAGCCCCCTCCCAACCTCCCATGCACCCCCTGCCTCGTGGGACTCAGGAACCTGTGGGGTGCAGTAAGGGAGGCCCAACAATAACTTGAGAAGAGGCCATGCACACAGTGGTAAGGAGCTTAGAAGCCCACTGAGGTCCCCTTCTCAGCTTTCCTTGGAGGACCTGGCTAAATAAGAAGGGATAGGAATGATGGGACTGGCCAGAAAATAAAAAACTGTAATCGTGAAATAACAAATGTCATGCAGGTACAGACACTAAGCTCCAAAGACCCCTGGGTGAGATGAACACAGCTAGGTATAGGGGCACAAGGTCCAATCACAAAGGTGAACTCAGGGTATGACCTTATATGAACTAGATGTGGAGCCAACTGGGAAAAAGAACTGGAAACTTGACCAAATATAGGATAGCCCTATTAGCATACTATGAACTCCCATGACCCCATGGTTCCCACTGTGACCTGGTCAAGTGTCCCCTCCCCTCAGAGCTCTGCCTGCCATGGTTTATGGCCAAAGCCTTCAGTAAAAGCATTCGAGGTAAAAACATCAGCAGGGCAAGAGCCCACACGGTGGCATCTCCCTGGATAAGCCCCAGCCTCCAACCATGGGAGTCATGGGGCCCTACTGAGGCAGCTGTGCTTTCTCTGTGGGTTTCCTACTGGCACCAGACCCTTCTGTGTAACACCCCCCATTCCCTGACAGCTTCTACCACACAGGGAGACTTGCTGGGCCACGTACAGCCACAATATCTCTTCAGGTGTAGGGTCAAACCTCAGCCTCCCAGTACAGCCAATGTGGGCTGGGGGAACAGAACCAGGGGGCGAGGTTTAGTTACCTTAAGAACCAGTACAGAGGTGCCGGGCTGCAAGCACAGCCTTTGATGGACAGCAGCAACTGCCAAAACCGCAGAAAGCCTTCCAGAACCTTCCGGACACTGGCAGGTTCAGCAGCTGCTGTGGGTGACATTGGCCACTCTTGGCTCCACCAGCCACTGACGGCAAGCCCTGGGACTGTACCCGCATGGCCGCACCTGCCCTCCCAGCCTGTCCAGCTGTGCCCATGCACACTCCCTTGGAAGGGCAGGGACCTTGGCACCTCACAGCTTCAATCCCTCTACAGACTACTCCCTGAAAGTGTAAGAGTTGGTGATCCTTCCAACTGAAGGTCCCTTCCAATTGAGACCACTCTTTGACCTGTACCATATAGCAGCTCTCCCTGCAGCTCACTGGGCTCACATCCCACCTCTCCCATGGGAGCCCCGTTGGCCTCACCTGAGCTCTCCACATTGCAGAGCCCAGCCACAGTTCCCCCAAGGCCAGGGCACATTTTCACCCCTTGAAATATCCTCACTTTCAAGGCAGGGCCTCAGTGGGTCTCTTTCCCAAGTGCAGTTTCCCTTACATTGCCAGGCAGTACCCAGGAGCCAGGGCAGAAACAGACCCCCATGGCTTACAGCCAAGGTGAGTAATAAGACCTCCAGCCTGGACACACCTGTGCTGGCCCTGACCATCCCAGAATCCCCTGCATCTTGGCCGGCCCATCCCAGTCTCTGGGAGAGCTGGGCTGGATCCTTGCATTGCATCACATCTTGCCCTTCCCCTTTCCCTCAGTCTTTGCACAGATAATTTTTGAGTTGAGTTTGGTTTTGTAACAAGGGATGTTGGATTTGTGTTTCCTTTTTGTTTGTGTACTTTTGCCATCAAGGAGCAAACCTTGCCAATGAACTTTGTCGTATGAACTTTTATATTAACTCTGCTTTTGCTGATACCTTTTTCTGGCAATTCCTTATGTGACCTAAACCACTCTTTTGTGACACTCTGTTGTTAACATGGTGCACATCACCAGAAGCTTTCTCTATTCGTGTTGTGTGTCTCTGGCTTTGTTTCACTCAGTAGAGTAAAAGAGACTCCTCTTAACCCAAATGTTTCTGTGCTTCCGTAAAGCCCTGACTAAAGCATTTCAGATTAAATCAGCTGCTTACTCAAACACTTTCTGGCACTGTTCCCAACAGAGTAGAGCAGCAGTGAGTATAGGTGACTCTAATAGAGTCACAGAAGAGATAGGATTGGAAGGGACCTCTGCAGATGCCTCAATCCAACCCCCTTATCAAGGCGGGATCACCTAGAGCAAGGGACTCAGGAATGTGTCTAGATGGGTTTTAAATGTCTCTGGAGAGGGAGATCCCACAAGTTCCCTGGGCAGCTTGTTCCAGCGCTGTGCTACCCTCACATACCCTCACATCCTTGGCATGTTATGGAGTTGCCCCCATAGCCATGCCTAGCCCTGGTGCCTGGCTGTGTTTGTCATAGCCCCTCCATGCAAGGGACTCCTGGCCCAGGGTCTGGCAGCTGAGGAGAAATGGCTGGGTCTTGGAAGAGCAGCACCCATGGCCTCACAGTGCACTGCACCTCACCTCACCATAACCACTTGCCATTCCAAGGTTTAAAGGTTTACGACCCTTACTGAATTTCTTCAGCAGGCAGTAGATTACACTCAACATGATACATTAATTTTCTGGTATTCTTCACTGTCAGCAACCTCCTGCCATGGGTTTTTACATTTAGTTGGAGGACATGTTTCATATCTGCCATGTGTGATGAACTCTGGCTTTCTGAAAACCTCTGGTTCTCTATCTCAAAGTCTTCTTCAGCTGTCAGAAGGATTTCGTCGTCCAGTAAAGTAATTTCGGTCTATTACTGAAACTCAGATTGAATCAGCTCAGTGGAAGTGGTTGGATTTTCTGCAGGTTTTTCTACAATTAGTTCTGCAAGAAAATTATTCATCCTTACAGGTAAAGTGAGCGAAGTACCTGATATGTTTCATTGTTCAATTCTTTTTACTATGAATATTATGGAAAGAAAAAAAAAACCATCTAATTAGATACAGATGGCCCACATATTTTCTTTTTTCTTTTCACTTCAGGAATGTATCTATGAATATATTACTGAGAGATCTTTACATGTTCACTGTTTCTAAAGATTTCACAGCCAAACACTTGTAGATTCAGAAGACTTAAGGTTATCGATCTGAAATTTTTATTGCTATTAACAATAGGTGTTGCAGGAAAACCTGGAAGTCTTAATAATCAGACAAGATAATAGCAAGATGGCTGCATTTCCCTCAACTTTATACTGAAATCCATAGCTAAACTAGTGACTTTAGGCTCCTCTTACTGTTGATGGAGACTAATAGGCTTCTTCAGGATGTGATCTATTTCTTATTTAAAGGTTTACAATTATATGAACAGCCTTTGAAAATAATGTATTTCTCCCTACTGAGTATGAAGCAGTTCTGGGATAACTAGGTTAGATATGGATGTTGACATGGCAGATATACACATTTAATCAGTTGAATATCAGTTACAAAAAAAAGACAGTTCTTGCCCTGATGGATTTGCTATCTAAATAAAAACGGGGGAATGGAAATTTAAAGACATTAAATAGCTTGCACAAAATCAGAACCTAAAGTATCTCCTGAGTCCAATGAAAAGGTTTTAAGCAGAAGGCTGTATCTGCTTCAATTTTCAGTATTCAGTTGTTCTTTCAAAGCTTCTTTGGCACCCTGAAAAAGTTCTCATAGTATACTGCTATGTTGATGGCAGTTTTTCTATGTTTATTTTGTAACTTATTTCCATTGTACTAAAAATGCTGTTTGATTCACTTCTACATGGAGACCTCATAAAAAATTGAAAGGCTTCAATAATGTTAAATCATTCTACACTGCATATAGAGATTTAAATTTCAGTGGTTTTTTTTATTAGCACTTTAATTTGGAAGGTACTAGGCTTCTACAAGATTTAAAATTATTGGAGCATTTCAAATTTTTATAAGCTTTCTAGTAAAGATGTGACTGTGGTTCTGGGCTTATAAAGTGTAGGACAATTTAAATTTAATCTAAATTATTTAAGTGCTTCATACTTCAGAGAGATTTTCAATCTCTCAAACTGGGATCCATGCTCAGAGACTAGAGCAATCTTATAATGTAAAGTGCTTTCATCATTTTAAAGACCTGTGGGCAGTATTCTGAAAAGGCCTTTTTTATTTTCAGTTTGTTAATTTAAATTATTTGTTTTCATCTGCAATGTATGGCAAGAAAAAAAGGTGTAATAAGATCATGAAGAGAAGTCTGTTTCCTCTAGAAAATTTTGGATAAATATGAACTTTGCTGCTGAGATACATTGTGAGGTAATGTGTAGAACACCATTTACTAATGTACATTTTGAAATTTGCTCTAAGATGTTACACATTCTGTCATCTCACCTATGCCTATCAATATTAGATATACTCATTATATTACAATATCAAAGACACTTAGCTTCCATTTTCAATCTTTTCAAGACTTAGTTTCACCTGGAGAGGAACCAAAATGTATTTAATTGCATTTTGTGAAATTTTTGTCTAATGTGAAAATGTTAACTTCCTGTAAAATCAAAAAGGCATCTTTTCCCTAGATTTGTAAAGCCATCTTTGCCCTACAATCAACAAAATATTATGGCATTGAAAACATGTGGATGTCTGATTCATACGATCTTTTGAAGCAAAATTTCAAAGACCATTGTTGTGTGCCTGGGGAAGAATTTTGTTAGCATCATAAGTTATTTTAGAATGTAATGTCTCCATCCATGTAACATGTGAATAACTAATTGATCTTGTCTTTTCCATCACTATGACAGTTATTTTCTGTTAATGGAACATTATTTGCAATTCATATTGCTTAGTCAAAGAAATCTTATTTATTTTTCATGGCACTAGAAAACTTCTAAAAGCAAAGAGCAATTGTCGAGTGTCCTGGTTGCAAAGAGGAGAGAGGAGCTTGGTGAGGTGTGATTGTCTCAGTTGTTCTATATCACTCAAATCATCACTGGGAGGTGCGATTTCAGGATGAAAATGAGTGCACTCTCTCTCTCTCTCTCTCTCTCTCTCTCTCTCTTCAGCAGGAGAGTCAGGGTCAGCCACTGTGGACCCCGGTTCCTCTGCCATACTGCCAGTCCTTTTCCCTTTCTCTCTTGGATGCAACTATGGGAAGTGGTGCTGAAATGCTACCATCAAAAATGTAAATCAACAGTAGTGCTGACCCAACAGTTCTAGAACGGAGGCTTCCATGAGGACAGGACTGGCAAGGGCAATGCCAGCCAAAGGCCCCTCAAGCATAAACAAGCCAAAATAAGGTAGTGGAACAGTGGGAAAGTGGCCATGATCTGTGGCAACAACCTCTAGAGCAGTGAAGCAGTAGAAGTACAGGCACCTGCGCAGAACTGAGCCACAGTGGTGCAGCAGCGCAACCTGACTCAAGCTACTCAGTTTTTGGGGAGTTTCTTTGTCACTGTTTGTCATTTTTTTGAGCTTGGGGCAGAAGGGGGGACACACACATTAACTGCAGGAGCTCCTCTGCCATCTTGCCTTTGTTCCCAGTGGCCATTTGGTATGGTGCATAGGAATGGTTGCCATATTGCCTTTGTATGGAGAAGTCACATGGGCACTACCTATGCAGGGTGTCCATCATCTTTTGTTCTGCATCGGTGGTGAACACCATTTTGTGGGTAAAAAACCTTCTCTTTGTGTATGCCTTTGCTATTAATATTGCTGTCATTATGTTTATCTTATTCCAAAGCTTTGCTCTTTCAGTAAATTGTAAGAGTGGAAAGACAAGTGGCTTATCTGGAGTTCAATTTCCAGATAGTTTTGAAATCAACACATAAAGTTAACACTGAAAGATGTTGGAATCACTAATTTTGTAGAAATGAGCTTTTAGATTCAGTTTGAGCAAAAGTTACATGAAATCTTTTGTGCATGTGTTAATTAAGATGCATCAAGAGTTGCCAGGGAGTAGTCATTTTGTGATAGCAAAGCAAGGCACTAGAAGCTCTTGAACTAGATCAAGCCGGTGGCAAAATGCCATCTTTGACCTCCCAGTTTCATGGGTCAGATCCAACCTGGTAGTAGACAGTCACAAAATTTACACCACCTTAAACCAGAAAGAGCCTTAAAGATATAATATTTATATAATATTTGATTAACTAAAGGATTGGAAGATCTAAGATGATCTTTTTGAGGTGAAATAATTGATAAAGCCAATTCTGTCCCTTTAATAAAAGAGCAGTGGCCTTCTGTTTGGATAGAATCTTACTGTACAATCCCTGGTAAAGCCCATTAACCACCCACCTGGCTCAAATGCATGTAGGACACATGGAAAATATCTACACTAAAAAAGCTGTTGACCATGTAGAGTGGAACTAGGTAATTACTAACAGGCATTTGAATCTCAATCCCTCTCCATTAATGATACAAATGGAAAAAGAAAGAAACAAAGTGTATTAACTTATGAAGGAATGTGATTTGCTCTCATTTTTGCAAACTTGAGGACTGAATTCACTGATTTACTGTAAGTACTTCAGTTGCTCTTCTGTACAAAGAAGTCATGAATTAGGTTTAATGGCAAAACACTAAACTGAGTCTACAGCTGTGTTCTGTTCTTAGAGTAGTATAAACCATCTGGAGAATACCACTAAATGTCACCCACAGAATCAAGTCCATATTCTCAGCTGCCTTAATTTTAGTTTTTTTCTAGTAATGGCAGTTTATACCATTGTGAGTATGTATAAGAATCTTCATTAAGTCATTTTTGCTTAAATCAAATTTTTGGTTAAATGAAGACAAGATGACAAGCTGCAATAATTACTCAGTTCTAATTGTTGCATGAAATATGCAACAAAAGTTTTAACTAAATAACAAATCATCCCAACAAATCTGTATAATACAGAAAAATCCTTGTCTCAGGGTTCCTGCACTGAGTAGGTCTGATGGATTATTATTAATGTTATAGAGCTACAAAATAATAGAATATCTTGAATGGGATATCTGTGGCCATCATGAACTAAAGGGGTTTTTTTTAGAACCAAAAATGTATCTGTGGGGAAGGTCTACCATTCTTGTATCACAATCACAAAAAAGATCAAAAGTTTAAAAAGAGAAGTTTAAAATAATATGCAGAAAAGATGAGACAGAAATTGACAATAAAGTTGTGATAATATATTCATGCTCACAAAGACAGATGAAGTTTATGGTACGTTTTCAGCTTAGAGATGGAATAAAGATATTTTCAAGATTCTAAAATTAACACTGAAGTCATAATAAGCTGAAAAAATCCAACAAAGAAATAAAAACCACAAACCAAGTCTGTGTTCCCAGGCATGTTTTCTGTTCACAGAACGGAAATAAGGAATATGAGATAAGAGAAAATCTTGTTCCATCACCCCATCAATGCTATTGCCAAAGGGTGCTCTTTGATGTAAAGTTTTTCCTACTAATAGAAACTTTTTCACATTTTCCAACTTTGGCTTATTCATGTTAAGCAGAAGAAAAAGTTTCCAACCATCATAGCTGTACTAGGAATTGATAAAATTTTGCATATTACCTATGTATATATGTTAAAAAAACTGTTTGTATGTGCATGAGATTCCTAATTACTACATTTAATAACAAATGTTGTCCCTTATAGTTTGAAGAATTGCTTTATTTTTAAGATATTTTAAAATCAAATTTCCAATTTTTTTTTCTTCCTTGATTTCTCTTCGTAATCATAGTTACTGTTTTATTTACACCTGTAGCTTTTTGTTTTGGTTTGGTTTTTTTTTGGTTTGGGAGAAATCTCTGATTGTATTTGTGAGGAGAAATTTCACTTTGACTAAAGAGAAATTATAATCAACAAATTAATTCAGTTTATAAGACTTCCAGCCAACAGATTTTTCTCATCATATTATCTAGCAGATGAATTGTTTGGTGATTGATTGGTTCTCAATTTTAAATTAAATGAATACTTCAGAAGAATCTGGGGATTTTTTAGGGGGAAAAACAACAACAGAAAAAAAAAAAACAAATAAGAAATATTGAGATGTATTTTCTTGATTTTGCAAAAGAGCAGAAATCAGCACCCATTTTCATCTGATTTTTTTTTTTTTTACTTTAAAAAATCCCAAACTCTAAAAAATTTCACTACCGCAAGGAAAGTAAATAATGGTAAAATATTTCTAAGACATTTTTGTTATACAACTTTGTGTTGCTCTGTAAAATGTTCTTCCTTAAGTCTAATTATCCATTATTCAATCAAGCCAAATGGCAAATGCAATCAAGGTTCACTGAAGTAACCAAAAATTCCAATCAATAAACTCAGGGTGGTAAGTGTGACACCTATAAAATCTTGTAATACGCACTGTAAAAGTGCTTGTGTGTTGTTACAGTGCTACTCATCTACACATTTTTAATTCTTTATACACATTAATTCATCTTCACTAATAAATTTGTTCTTTTTTTCCCCTGAATTTCCAGTAATATTGTGAAACTTAAAATGTAGCAAAGTGACAGCACATTCTTTAAGAGGTAAAGTTCTGTACAGACTATGGTATGATCTCAAGTTTTTCCTTATAGATTTTCTTGTACAAACTATTAGCTAAGCAATCTGTGTTTTGATTTTCCTTTATTTGCATTGCCTTTTTTGCTCATGAGGTATTTTGTTCTTGCACTGCCAATTTTTTTCCCTTATAATGCTTTTTATTTTTAATAACAAAGTTTTCAATTTATTAAAATTTGAAAAATGTGCTCTTCTGTCCTTTATACTGTGATTTAAATTTCTAGTGCTCTACTACTGGCCCTCTGTAAAATGCTGTGAGGACAGCCACATCCTCGTTTTTCAGTTTGGTTATTTAATATGAGATTAAAATTACTACAGGTTCCTGGGCTACAGCTCTGTCTTAGACAATCTACCTGGCTCTATGTCTCCCTGCAATCTGCTTAACTTGGTGGGACATCTTCAGCAGGTAACTGTAAAACTGTAGTCTTTGTGGTCTTCAAGTAAAAAATCATCCCTCTACAACAGCAGATATACTATTCTGTTGTACCATGATTACTATGACTCTTAGTCCCAGTATGTCAAATTTAGAAGTTACTCCTTCCAAACATCCTGTATCCACAAAATTTCTTTGCCTGATGTGACATCTAATGCATCAAGAATTACAAAAAGTAGCATTCTTTTTTTTCTATAAAAACAATAGTTTGGTGGAATATTGTATGATCTCCACTAAAGAGTATCAAGAGCATTCCTGAGTACTGTAACACTATTGCTTATGTACACATATTGCTAAATGCCTTAAATTGCTTTAATTATTTATTAGCATGTTTTGTTTTTTGGTTTCCAGCCATTTAACAAATAATTTATATTAAGTTCTTGAGAGTTAGGTTGGGTCACGGACCACTCCCAATACACAAATTAGGAGAGTCTATACTTTCTCTGGAGTGTATCTGAATTTAATGGTATGGATAGTAGCTGTTTTGAGTTAGCTGATGTGACTCAGAGAAAGGGCTCTGGTGCTTTTAATATTTTCCTTTAATTCTTTGAGATGTGGTTTTCAATTTATGCGTTACAGAGATTTATGCATAAACCTCTACAAAACTGAAGGATTTAATTTGCTGGGAAAACTATTTTTAGTCAGGATTACTGCTCAACAATTTTTCCGACCATTAGTTTCACCCTTCATAAATGCTATGTTTACTACTTTCCAGGGAAGAAAAGGATTTACTAACACCCAAAAGACATCAGTGTTTCTGATATGCCTTATCAGGTGCCTATTCTCTGAGAGAAGCTAGTACTGTGATTATCTGGCAAGTTTGTGGATTACAGAAAATCCCTTGGAGGAAGTTGTGTGCATGCCTGTAGCCTCAGGAGAAAGGAAGGGCATAAGAATAAACCTCTCCTCTGACCAGCATCTACTTCACAGAAGGACAAGCCTGAGGACAGACATTTTTTGGGGGACTGAATCCTAGATGAAAGAGCAATCCCAAAATAAGACACACTCTATCTAGTCAACTTTTCAGCTGAACTGAATAGAAAAAGGTCTTGGGATCAGAACTAAAGTAAAGACAGTCAGGCACATTCAACTTCCCCCTCCACATATCCCCTATAATTTTGTCTTTGAACATAATCACCCCATTAAGATTTGAAAAGCAGTACATGTTAGGAAGTCTTCATGCATGTTATGCTGTTAGTCAAATATCAAAAATTATTTCAAAACTTATGGTCCTAAGTAGGAGTATTGCCCACTTCTGTAAGGGTCCCTAATACTTGCAATGCAATGTATGTTAGTATTGTTGTTGTTGCCATTATCCATATTGACATGAATATTATTAATAATATCAATATCACTATTATTTTGGCCTGGAAAACTCAATTATTTGAATGAGTTTAAATTCTGTTATTCTAGGGTTACTGTTTCTCTTTGCTGCCCTCTGGACAGTCAGACCCAAACGGTTAGAAGCATTTGTGTGGATGAACTTTGGATATGCTATTCTAATGAAATGTTTGGCATCAGTACCTATGGGTTCTGCTATATAAAGGACACAGCTATATGGAAAGGACACACAATACAAAGAGGAGCTAAGCAGGAAAAGGAGCAGTGGGAAGCTGGAAACTTCAACAATTCACGCAGATCAGCTACAGAAGTTTCTAACTGACTAGGTCCAGAGACTTAGTGTGAAAAGTCCTGGAAAGCTTCTGTCACACTCACTGTCCTGGGGACCTGCTCAGAAATTTGCCTGGCTCCTCAGTTGTTGTGGATGTGAGTCTAATTTTCTTTCCTAAAATTCAGTGCTCATGTACCATTGAGCTAAGTAAACTCATTAATTATTTCTCTAGATTCTACTAGTTCAATGTGGCTGTTCCACATTTCAATATTTTTCTCAATTTTTCAATCAGTTCCTCTCTATTTGCAAGTAGGTCAAGGATGGCTTCTCCTCTGGTTAGTACACAGTTGGCTGTCTTTGGTTACTAGGAGATAATTCCTCTGTAAATGGTATTTTGTGATTCTGAGTACCTTGAGATTTTGTCCAGGAAATTTTCATTCCTGCAAGTCTCTAGTCATATACCATCTGTCATTTCTTCTTTTTTTTTTTAATTTCTTGCAACTTTACCTACAAACAGAATAATTGCATTTGTTAACAAGGGTTTGTGTAGTTCTCTCATATGTAGGCCTGCAGTTTTCAAATGGCTTAAAGGAATTATGCACTTATCTTTGCTTGGATTTGTTTTGAATTGTTTTTTGGTTTCTTTTTCTTTTAGCATGGAGTAAATTAGATCTACCCAATGATGTGGGGCTATTTAAAATCCTAATAGGAATTCTCATTCCAACCAGCTTTTCATTTATGTACCCAATTCTCTTTATATATTGGAATTCTAGTTGCAAGAATCATCTTTCATAGGCACACTTTCAATGAAGCACATTATGTTATTGTAATACCATAATTTAATACTATTTTTGTGTCTTCCTGGTATCTTCTCTGTTCTGTTTTTGTAATTATCAAAGTATGTAGTTTGTTATTTACTCATTTTTTTCCCCAGATTTTTTTCACCATGTACTCTGTAAAAGATTCAATGTTTTATTAGTAACAGTTTGGATTTTCAGTATGTACCAGATGGAGTTAAAAGGAAGCAATTTTTCCCTCTTCTAACTGCTAACAGTTGTTTAACACTTTTCTGAAGAAATGTACCAATTCTGAACTTAGGTTAAGTAGTCATATGTCAAAATATGGTAAGTCTCAGCTCAGACTACCGCAACATGCAAGACTTGCAGCTGTTATCATTAATAATACAGAACATGGACACAATTGTAATATCTGTTGAAATCCTCAGTTTCATAGAAAATATGATCAGCAAATCTTTGACATGATTATTTCATCAGTCTGTAGTTTGTGAATACTAATAAGATGTACTTTTGACACAGGCATCATGTCTGAACTAAAAAGCCATTACCAAAATTATGATATAAATAAAATGTGGAATGAAAGGCTAATAATGAGTGTGCCGGATGTTATACTCTGAATGCTTAGAATATTTATGGACTGTTCCAGTCAGATGGTGGATGCTCTGGACACATGGAGCATTTGAGAAATACGACAACGGAATATACTGAATAATACAGTATGATACAGATGTTTTCTAGGGGATGGTAGTTACTGCATTCCTGACTAAGCACTAGAAAGAAAATTGGAATTTCAGTCATGTGGAAAAGGGGTGTTGGTGCATATTCTACTACTGGTTAAATAGCATTAATCTTTTCACTGATGACTGGAAAATAGTACTACTTTCATCTCATTCAAAAACAGAGAAAGACAGGAAGAAAACAATCAAAAGAGACAGCCAAGCACCTACCTTCAAGTGCCTATTAACTGAATTATGGAATTAATCTGTCAATATTCTGCGTGTCAAATCATATTCTTAAATATATGCAAAACCTATTTAATGCTTTAGTGTATATTTATTTTTGCTTTTGGTTTGCCCCAAACTATGTCTGTGTTATTTGGGAAGTTGTCTTGTCACTGATTAACTCTGAGAAGCAGACAATATCTGTGTGTTATAAGAAATAGTAGGCAATAGGAAGTGAGAAGTGTAGCTGTAAGGGGCCTAGAGTTTTTTGTCTAGCTGAAAAGCACTCATTCCATCAAGAAAAATCATGACCAAAGACTGAGATCCAACTGTAGATACTCCAATGAGATCATGAAAAAATGAGAGGGACAAGTAATTTTGACATTTATCAATACTTCATTATTTTTCCTCAAATCCTGGAACTCATTAATCTAAACTGAAGACTATGGGTTATTTTAAGTGTTGCACCGCTCCTTGCTGAAGTTCATGAACTTCCTATCAGCCCATTTCTCCAGCCTGTTGAGATCCCTCTGGATGGTTTCACGATCATTAGTGAGTCCTCCCAGTTTGGCATCATTAGCAAACTTGCTGAGGGTGAGCTCTGCCCAATCATCCAGATCATTGAGGATGTTAAACAGGACTGGACCAAGTACTGACTGCTGGAGTACACCACTAGTCACTGGTCTCCAACTTGCCTCTGTGCCACTGATCATGACCCTCTCGGTCTGTCTATTCTTCCAGTTTTCAAAGCACCTCACTGTCTACTTATACAGCCCATACTTCATCAGCTTGTCCATCAGCATCTTAAAGGAGACAGTGTGAAAGATGTTGCTAAAATTGGAGTAGATAATATTTACTGCTCTACCCTCATCCGCCAGGACAGTCATTTCACTATAGAAGTTCATTGAGTTTGTCGAGTGTGTTTGCTCTCCGTCGTGAAACCTAGCTGGCTATTCCCGATGATCGTCTTCTTTACATGCCTGAAAATAGAGTTTAGATTTAGTTTATCTCCTTAAAGACATCCGGAAGGACTGAGGCTGACCAGTCTATAGCTCCTGGGTCCTCCTCCTAGCCCTGTCTGAAAATAGGAATAACATTTGCTTTCCTTTCAATGACATCAGCAAGCTCTCTCAGAAATTGTGGGTGTATCCCTCCGTGGATGATGAATTTATGTATGTCTGGTTTGCTCAAGTATTCCCTACATTATTCTTTTCCACCAGCTTTTCATCTTCTTTTCTCCAGATTGTTTCCCTTGTTTCTGCTACCTGAAATTCCCAAAGGCTGGGTTTTATAGTAGATACTACACTTTCTAGGCAAAGAAGACATTCAGCACTTCTACATTTTCTGTGTCTTGTGAACCAGATCTGTTCTCTCATTCAACAGTGGTTATCCTTGTGTGTTTGTAACCCCTCTTCTTCTGTACAAGCACATTGAGAAGGAATGGAAACCTCAGGGTTGTTTTCAGCCAAAAAAATCTCATGCTGTAACACATAAAAATAGGGAGACAATCGCCAAAGAGATGCAGCTTTCTGACATGCCCTGTGTTAGCTGGTGAAATACAAAAGACAAATTATACTCTATTAAAGAATTTTCAGGGAAAAAAGCATGGGACATTGTTTTAGTTAAGAAGAATGGCCAAATGACATCATTGCGTCTGTTGTAAAAGTTAGATAGAATGGGTTTGGGGTCAGAGATTAAAGTTTTTCTGTGTCCTGTAGTGAATTTGGTGTGGGATGAGGGATGTCTGGATGAAATAATATCCTCCACTATCAGGGAGTTCTACAGTGCTATTATAATGTGAAAACTAGCTGAGATTTCTGTAGGAATTATGTTCCAGATGGAATTTCTAACAGCTAATTCTCTGATAAAGACAAACATCACTCTATCTAGAAAACAAGGCTGTCTGTCATATAATAATAGTTTGGAGTAAATGCTTAAACTCCAAGAGTTCCAGTGGGGTGTATCACAGACATTAAATGACTACTGAGGGAAACTAATCTCAGAGCTGGTCATTAGCTAAAAGTTCTGAGAAGTAGACTGCAGTTTCCCAAAGTCATTGAGGAAACTAAGTCTCATTCAACTGTGAAAAAAAAAAAAAAAAAAAAAACAAAATCCTGAACGCCTTTGTGAAACTTGGCCTGAGGCAAAATTGGTTTAAACTATCTCTTTTATTCAGGCTGTGAAAGATTTTGAAATGGACTTATATTACTCTGGAGACAGATGCCAACCATCCATTTATAAGGTGTCCTAATATGATACTTTTTCAAGCCCATTTCTCACAAATATTTCCTTATTCATGAAACTATAGAAGTTTATTTCAGACCAAGAGAAGTACACACAATTTTCTAGCAAGGCTGATGGGCTTGGGGTTTCAGAAGTGCACCTGAGAGGTGAACTATCTAGTTCAAAGACTTAAATTTAGTGTTTGCTAAATAGAAGAAAGAATATGTATTACAGAAAAGTTTAAATTGAAAAGGCTTTGATAGAATTTTTTTGGGGATGGTTTTCTTTAAAGAAAATGTCTTATAGACCCATTTCTTATGAGGAAGAAATAAGAACCAAGCCTCTAATGCATCTTTAGATATACTCAATAAATTTCATAGCTCTTTAACTCTTTAAAATGGGAGAGGAAATGTAAGTGTAATATAGTCATGTAAACTAAATAGTAGTTTTTAAATTTACTGAATGCTGGGAATAATTACAGCTGTATCCTCTCGCAAATAAATAGTTGGCCAAAATGCAAAGTTTTAACTCTTTTTCATCCATTGAAATTACATAGCTAGTGCAGTAACAAAACCAATTTTTCTAAGCCAAGGAAGATACTGCTGGTCTGTTACAGTATGCAATTATGATCTTATTTGATACAAAGTTGATGAGTTTGAGTTTCATTAGGATTTCTTTTGAATTACCAAATCATTTGGTGCAGAGCATTCCAGAGCCAGCAGATGATACGATAGAGTTTTGTCATTATTAGTCTGAGCTATACTTGAAACAGTGACCTAGTGCAAAAAAATGTCCATATTATATTTCCAGTTCCCTCAATGAAACAGCTCCTGCAGGGTTCATACTTAATAATAACAACAGTTATACTGAGCAGAAAAACTATAGTTTTGTTTGGGGTGGTTTTTTTAGGGGTTTTTTGTTGGTTTTGGGTTGTTTTTTTTTTTTTTTTTTTTTTGCCTCTCAGGTAGATTTGTTGCCACCAGCTCTCATATTGACGTCTTTCAGGCCTTTGAGTAATAGGGCTTGGATCAGAAAGTTGTATTCAGAAAAAAATAACAAGTTTCTGGGGATTATTTTTCAACTTCATATTAAGGGGCTTTTGGTGGCAATAAAAGATCTTAAGGCATAAACCAAAGCTAGAAATTCTTTATGTTCACAATTATGAAGTAATTGGAAACAAAGTCATATGCTAACATTTGTAATGCTGCAAGGTTTGAGACTTGTATAAGGTAAATCTCAATATGTTTTCCTTCCATAAAAATTTACTCTAGAGGTCATTCTTCTATCCCATTAACATATTTTTTAAACTTTAAAAGTGGGCAAAGCAGCTCTGAACAGCAGAAAACCAACTCTGTGACCAGATGGTTACCTTGTAATTCAAAATACAGGATTTATGAATGGATTTTGCTGTATGAAGAGATGATGTGAAGGGTACCCTGTGCCTGCTGTGAGTGCATTCATTTAGACTACATATAGATGAATAATATTGAGAAACAAAGAATAACATCCATATAGCCTGACCTGCTTGAATTTTGAGGAACAGGCACAATTCCACCAACGTGACCATCCACCCTACACTTACATTAATACTTTGTATACCATAAAAGCCTATAATGTTGAATAATTGACAGAATATTTCCCAACACCAGATAGGGGCACCCACACTATGGACAGATGCCATGGCCTTAAATGTTAATTCAAACTTGGTACAAGTTTATTAATGAAGAATTAATCCAAACTCCACATGAAACAGAAGTTCTTCAAAAAAGGACTAGGTTGCTATGTGACTAAACAGAATGCAAGTGTAAACCAACTCAGAGGTATTGCATGCATTGGGGTACTGAGAATGTGGATTTTCCTATGCTGAGCTATATGCAGCATTTTACACTAGATCTGATTCTTTTGCTAGTTTTAATACTTTTCTATCAAATATACTATGAATTTTAATATTAATTTTATTTTGTCTCTTTCTTTCTTGTAGTTCTTTAAATATCCTGGTTGAAATTTAATAATAGCACCTACATAAAAATATTTTAATAAATAATATTAACATCTTGTGTAGGGTTTGAGGTGTTTTTCACTGTGTATGTCTAGTTAAGTAAGTGTCCTGAGGGCATAAACCTTTAAAATAAACTATATAAAAATATATATATTTTTTATACTGGAGACAAAAAAGTCCAAATATTTCAACTATCTTAAAGGTGATCATTAAAGGAAGTTAACAGGAATTTTAAATTGGTATCTATATGTTTTCAATTACGTTACTCAAATTTCATGGGCACCTATAAGTAGGAATTTGTACTCTAAGCTCTCCTGCACTTCCTATTACTCTAGGGTATTTTTATTAATAATATGAGAAGATACTGAAATGGGCAATTTAGCATTTTAGGTAAAAATCAGAATACAGAAATTAAAGATGCAGTTGCCTAAATATAATTTTGGTACTGTTTGATAGGATGTTTGACATATTTACCTGGGGTAAACAGGCATGAGACAAAATCTATAGAAATTCATACCTGCCTTTTTGCTCATAGAGAGACTGCCAGAGGACAGGTGACAATCCTAGGTCATCTGTGAAATGGTCCTAAATTTAAATGACTTAATAGACCACAAATAAACATTAGTAATTTTCTGCATGTGATTCCACCCACAAGGTCTACTCTCTCTTTTAAATCTAATATAAATATTCAGAAATTGAATGCTGTTTCTAGTTTAATTGAATAGTTTTTTATGTTTGAGTGACATTTTCTTGCTGTAAAGCAAGTCTAAATGTGGGATTTTTCCATATTTTTGTCATTAACCAGTTTGACTATTTCTAATTATGTTTTCCTTGCTGTTTGTGTATGTCTTTTTGCAAACAAACACGAAGAAACCACATGCAGTTTTGCATTCAGCTCACAGAGGTATAATCTGTTCCCTTTGCTGGAGGAAATCCTCGGTGATGTGTTGCCAATATTTTAACAAGAGACTCTCACAAATCATTCTCCCCTTAAGCCTGTGTTAAATCCATGCATCAGGAGTATGTGTACTCCAGAGAGGAATGGCAATAGACTCATTTGTTTCCAATTTAATGTGAAAATGCATTCTCATAAACATAAGCAAGAAAGATAGGATCTTATTTGGCTAACAGACTGGTATGAAGCTCCTGGAAATATCCAGACTATGTTCCTTCGTAAAAACATACTGATGAAAACCTGTGTGCAGATGGATTTACTAGGACAGCACTGTGCTTTGAAACAGCATGCGAGCAATACTGTTATTCATTATCTACTGAGATGTAATACATGGTAAGGTGTTTGTTTTCCTCAATGTGGTATCTTTAATTCCATAAACTCCTAAGATTTCCCAAATTAAAACTGTTGCTGTTATGGTACACACATGCACATATGACGCTGCGCTGCGTGGGAGGAGGGGGTGGCGCCGGTGACCGGTGCGCTCCGATCTCCATCCCCTTGGCGCGCGTCAGGAGTGGCCGCGCCCCGCCTCAGCCACCAGCAGGCAGGAGGTCACAGTTTGGCCACAAGCTGGGGTTGCAGACCAACAGAAGCGGATGATAAATGTGGACCCACATCGAAGGATCGGGGTAAAGGAAAGAAGGAAGGACTCCTTGCTTGCGTCTCCGAACTGTCTTTATTCTTTCCCGTGACGGGAGCGGCACAGGCGCCACAGTGCCGCAGCTTGAAGGGGGGTAGAGGCAAAAGAAAAACAGCTTTTAAAGGGAGGGCTGTCTCCCGGGAGGAGACCATCTACCATATCAAGGGCTAGATAGGAGGGGTATGGGGGGATAAACATAAACATAAAAGCAATAGAGAAGGGGAAGGGAAAGGTGCATATCAATGAGTGAAGGGAAATATCATAACTGACAGCAAATCTTCTGGATAAATGGGTGTAGCAAATTATGGCAGACAAGCTGTGGGGGTAGGATTTTGGATTATAGATAGGGAAAGATCTGGAAATACCATAACTGCCATGAGGAAAAGGTGGGAAGACAGGTGGTAGGTGACTTTTGGGAGACACTATTAGGAAAGCTGAACAGGGGTGAATAGGAACAAACCATTACAACATTTTGAACAATTTCTTAAACAAATAAACTTCAAAACCCCACTGCCACACACATACACACAAAAAGCCTGACTGCAAAATTTTGTAGGTTCTGAAAAAAGTTTTCTCCTTTTAAAATTGCATGATGACACCCTTATAATACCACTTGTGTTTGTGTGTTTGTCTTTCCCAGGGCAATTACAAGGGCTTAGCAAAGCACTATTGTGTGAGGATTATCCTTAAGAATTTTCAGAGAATGAGACTAACAGTGCTATATTCCTAAGGATCTTCCCACAAATAAATGATGTAAAAAGGATGCAAACACTTTGCATAGGTCTTCTTCTGACAGTGGCTGAGAAACTCTAATGAGAGCCATAACCTTTAGGCTACCATAAATTTGAGGAAAGAAATCTGTTGTTCTATGCTGTTAGAAATGTTTCACACTACACAGATAAATGAATTATTTATCAGATGAAAAAAGAGGGATGCAACAGAAGCAACTGTGGCACATCCTGTTCTCACGTACTCTAGCAGCAGTGTTGTGTGATTTAAAATGGTGGCGCAGGCTTAATTTTTCTCTGAGGCCATGAAGCATACATCACCTCAACAGCAGTTTTAATCTAGTACTTGCATGAACTATTATACTAATTTTGCTTTATTTTGAATAGAAAAAGTATTTAATAAAACTATCCATACCCTAATCATGAACAGTCCTCAGCAATTTGAATTAAAATATGCTTTCTCTTTCTGATCAATAGGTGCATAAAAATGATGTGGAAAGGGAATAATTTGTAAGTTTAGCCTGGAGAAGAGGAGGTCCAGGAGATGCTTTATCACTCCCTAGCCCTACCTGAAAGGAGGTTGTAGTGAGTTGGAGATCAGTCTCTTCTCCCAGCAAGTGACGGAACCTGACAAAATATCCTCAAATTCTGCCAGGCAAGATTAAGATTGGATATTAGGAAAAATTTCATCACTGCAAGGGTGGTCAGGCATTGGAATGGGCTCCCCAGGGAAGTGGTGGAATCACCATCCCTGGAAATGTACAAAAAACTCATGGATGTGACACTTGGGGATATAACTTAGAGGTAGACTTTGCAGTGCCAGACTCAATTGAGGTTGGACTCAATTTGTGACCATGGTGCCAGTAGGATACAATCAAATATTAGACGGAGAGAGAGATACAGATAGGAAGTTCAGTTTCCTGAATGCACAAGAACAGTGATTGGAAAGCCAAAAATGAGATATGAAGAATTAGGAGCACACATAAATTCCCCTAGGGAGGGAGGCAAATAGCGTTAATCTCTTTATCTCTGTGTGCTCTTAATTTGTTGCTGTTCAAATCTCTTGTATTTGTCTGCTGTGCTGATTAATGTTTACATGATGTCCTGGTTTGGGACAGGACAGTGCTCATTTCTGCAGTAGCCAGGAATGGGTAAGGCTATGACCCAGAGGTTATTTCTACATCACCTCCCCTCATTCGCTGAGGACAGGGTAGGGACTCTGGGTCTGGCTAGTGGGGGGAGGAAGCAGTCATGAATTTTCAGGACTTGTCCAGGAGAGGTGACTAAACATGTGATTAGTCCAGCTTTTTTCTTATGTGCTCTGTTATTAGGACTGTGCTGTTACTGTTCACTGTTTTACTTATTAGCTGTTTTCAATAAATTATTCTTGTCTCAACCCATGATCTTTACCTTTTGTGCCTCCAGTTCTTCTCTCTGTTCTGTCTCAAAGGGAGAGGGAAGCAGAAGTGAGGAAGTAGCTTGTGGTTAAGAGCAGTTTAGTGGGAACACTAAATTAGAAACTACTGTTCCTGAACAACATCTTTATTTGGCACCCAACGTCAGGCACAAAGTGTTGGGGTGACAACAGTTCTGCCTAGAGCTGGTTGGAAAGGAATTTCTTCTAACTATTTGCTGTATTAGGTAGTGAACCCTGGGTTATAATGTTACTTGATCTGTTCACGTGTGTGTGGTAGCTAACTCTGCGTATATTCCTCTATATGCAGTATGTGCTGCTCATGATGATATTTTTCAGAGCAAGGATAGAGATCAGAGTTGATTCAAGTGTTGATTCAAGAATCACTGTGTGATTCCAGCTTATGACATTATAACATCCAGGGCAATGAAGATCATTTGGGATGTGTATTCAGTGTTGGTGTCCTATCCTTACCTCAGATTCTGTCTCTAAAAGTCCATTAGCAATCATCCCCAGTCTGTGGCAGGAACTGGGAAGGATGATTCTCCTCAGCTTTTCACCCCCTTGTCCTCCTTTGGACCTGTTAAAACAGCTTTTGAGGATTTTGAATTTCCCTTGGATGTTAAGGAAAGCATGTGCTTGTTACTAGGTCTGCCAGGTCTCCTCAGTGCAGTCCACACCACCTTTAGAGTTACAAAAGAGATATTTTAGGATGGTCTTTTAGACATGTGCCCCAACGTTGGATAGTCAGAAGTGACATGGAAGATGGGAGAAAATGCGCCAGCCCTAGAAGAATGATTCTGCTCCAATGGTTTGAAAATTCACCCCTGAGCAACTCAGGGCCCTGATAACATGCCAGAATATTTGAAAGAAAAATGCTCTTGCAATTCCAGAGAGATACGAAGTTATGCAATGAGCTGAGCCTCAGCTACTATTTACCAGACACTGCTTGTCACTAGACAGCGCGTTCAGGAGGAGTTGGAGGAAAGCAGGCCTATAGTGACTTTGACCACTGAAACTGCCAGCTGAACCCAAAGAACAATCCATTTTATTAGCAATTTCCCTTAGACAAAAGAAGAATTCAAGACCAAATCAATTCAGCTAGTGAGGGATGGAGAGGAAGTAGGGCCCTCACAACATTATTATTTATTTGCTGTTTCCAGTAAATTGTTCTTATCTCAACCCATGATCTTTTCCTACTGAGCCTCCAATTCTCCTCTCCATTCTGCTGCAATAGGAGTGGGAGGGGGAGGGAAGAGTGAGAGAGCAGCAGGTTAAGTAAGACACTAAATTGAGGAATACCATTCCTAAACCATGACACACAGTAACCTGATAGAACAGATCCATGCATTCTGGATATCCTTACAAGGTGATATATCAGATAAATTTTGGCCCCCCAAAGCTAAGTGAATATTTTGACATGGAAGTCAATGAATTCAGCCTTTCATTGGTGTCCTGTCTTCTCTGAGATGCATAACATTAGCCATTCCAACTATATATTACAAGACCACACCGTTATTTAAGATCTGTCCTCTAACTTTCAATCCTTCCTGCCAACAGACTACTGTGTGCAGTGGTGCATACTCATTTTCACTTAATGATCAGGAAATTGATTAGGATGCAAAGAAGGACAACAAAGTTGATTAAAGGTTTCCCAACACTCACTTGCAGAAAAAAAAATAAAACTTTAAATATGTCTAGCTTGGTTAAGATATAAAGGAAAGGTGATCTGATAATGTGAAGAAATATCTGATGCTGTCAGCACTTCAAGTGGAAATATAGCAGACTGTTACAGGAAGAATTGGAAGGAATGATATTAAAATACCCACATGAAAACAGGGTTCTGAACTTGACAGAATAAAATTCAGGCAGTGGATCAGATCAACAACAGACTGAAAATGATGGAAAATCTCAAATATTATGTCTCATTTCATCTTTTCATAATACTCTTCAAAGAAATAACAAGATGGCATTGTTTAGAATGTGGAGCTCAGAATGGTGATTTCTAATTTGAGCTTGGTTACTGACTCATAGGAGAACATGAAGGGATTATTTCTGTCAAGCAAGAATTCTGAAGTATAACGGGGTGATAATAAAAGCCAACTTACTTTTAGGAATGCCGGGAAGAGAAAATAGATTTAAAATATGAAGTAAATTTATAAAAATGAAAATGGCATGTGTATCAGGATTTTCTGACTGTTGCTTAAAGCAGTAATACGATTTCTGAAAAGCATCACAGAATATAGATATTGCAGCAGAACACTGAGGGTGAAAGAAAAGTCTTTGAGTTTTATTCTGGAGCAGATTAGAGTTTCAGTGTCACTTGAAAAAAATAGAATACATATAAGGAAGTTTTAAACACTGAGTTGTATCAAAAGCTATATATCTATATATATCCATATACTTGTACATAAGAAATGCAAAGTCAAGAGATTAGTCAAATTATTCATAAAGACATTAAAGCTCTCTGAATATGACAGGCCTTTAAAACTGATATAAACGTTATCTAATAATGACAGGTAATAAAATAGGGCTGCCATTGTTCCATTCACAAGAAAGAAAAGTATTTTTAAAACCTGTATTGCTCAGATTATATTTCAGATTATTTGCTATTGTGACTTTTTTAAGAGTTTTAAAGGATTAATTACTATTAACAAACTTAGCTTCTGTAAGTCTCTAAATAATTCTCTGCTTTAATTCAGATAACCATTTGAGAAGACAGGACACAAGTTAATTTCTCTAGTGGTCACCAGGAGTCAGCTTCACTAGGTCTGGATGTGTGCATGCTTGTGATAATGTCCTGTATGATCTAGTATCAGTGAAACAGAAACAGCATTAGTTAAACAAAAGAAGCATTAATTAAACAGAAAATAAAAACCAAAAAACAAAACCAAACAGATTTAAGAGAGGCAACATGGTCAGCAGTGGGTAAATCTGACTCTTTAAGCAGATCATCAAGTATAGTAGTGTGTGCTTGCAGACTGCAAAGCAAATGGTGACCTGGTCTGCATGAAAAGCAACATGGCCAGGAGGCTGAGGGAGGGGATTCTGCTCCTTTACTCTGCTCTGATGAGATCTCACCCGGGGAACTGTGTCCAGCTCTGGTGTCCTTAGGAAGGACATGGATTTGTTAGAGCAAGTCTGGAGAAGTGCCATGAAGGTGATTAAAGGGATGGAACAGCTCATCTATAGGGAAAGAATGAGAGAATTGGGATTTTTCATCTTGGAGAATGCTCTGGGGTCACATAACTGTAGCCTTCAAGTACTTGAAGGGAGCTTACAAGGAAGATGGAGAGAAACTTTTTGTATGGTTGTATAGTGACAGGACAAGGAGGAATGGCTTTTAATGGAAAGACAGTAGGTTTAAATTAGATACAAGGATGAAATTTACCTTGAGGGGGGTGAGGACCTGGAGCATGTTGCTCAGAGAAACTGTAAATGTTCCATCCTAGGAAGTGTTCAAGGCCGAGTTGGATGAGACTTTGAGCAACCTGGTCTAGTGGAAGGTATCCCTGCTCATGGCATAAAGGTTGGAACAAGATGAGCTCCCTCATAGATCAGGCCACTCTATGATTCTATTTGCAAATGTAGTGCAGGGGAACTTGTAGGGTCAGCAGCTATTTTCTCCTCTATTTTGGAATGGTGTGAGAATTAACAGTTTCAACAGATGTATTTCTATTAACAACACAGAACCTGTATTCATTTCCACAAGAGTTTATTTATGAAATTATAAATGTAAATAATCATATATTTAAGCAGAAATATGATGAAAAATATTGCCCTGATGTTAAAACCAGGAAAAACAATTGAAGCTATTTAAAATCAGAATCATTATAAGGTTTCTAGCAGCTGAGTTATAAATCCTTCATGACAGGGAAATGGATTTTTAAAAGAAAATTGTATAGGATTTTTTCCAGCAGTATTTTTGTGAACATCTTCTGAGTACATTTCTGTAAAGCCTATCAGAAAATTTATAATATCCCAATGGAATGAAAAACAAAGTAAAATGAACTGAAAAGTTAAGCATTTTTTCATTTTAAGAGTGAATAATGATCAGATAAAATCAGTTATCAGTTGAGATTACTGAAAGATGAAACAACTACAATTTTCCTGTCTTGCCTGTCTGCTGTATTCAATGTTTTCCTATTTTGGCTAGTCAAAAGGACACCTTGTTTCCTTCTTTTCCCAGTGCATCTGAGAAGCAGATTTATTTAGAAATTATAAGGATTAGGAAACAATTTTCAGTTACAGACCAAGCATATCTGTTAAAATGGCATAATCTTCACAAAAGAAGGTAAGAATTCTTAGCTATAGAAAAAAACAAAAAAACGCTGTTATCTCTCTTTTGCATCTGCTAGAAAGAAATGGCATTGGACTAATTCTTACATGCCATCTATCTGTGTACTTTTGTCCACTTTGATAAACCTAGTATGCATGGATGATTTGCTTCCTGAGCCCTTGGGATTAGAAGGTGTTGTTTATTCATTAACTAGGAATAAATGATTCAAACTCAGCAATTGAGATAATGGTCCAAATTGGGGAATGTTAACCTCTATTAACCTCCATTTTACACTTCCTATACCTTGTCAAAATTGCTTTGATCTTTTGGTAATATTTTATGACAGTCTTTTTGACAATAGGATTTTTCAAATTAGGAAAAGTACAATAGTTTGTTTATTTGTTCTATTATCCTGTATAATGAAGTATAGATTGTATTTTACAAGCCATAATCAAGAAGATACTTTTTCTGATTCTAGTACGTAATTAACATAAAACTGAGCTTTTGACAAAAAATTATGAATTAACTGTAAAAACTCCAAAATTGAAACAGCTTTTAATAATTGTCTATATGATGAGGTATCGCAGAATTTATGAGGCAAAAGTAAAACAGAAGTTTTTTACTCTAAAATTCAGACTTCAAAAAAATTATGCCTTATGATTTTATGTAATTTTATGTAATTTTAGCCAGATGGCTTTCCATCAATATGATTCAATAGTGAAATGTTGCATACAACTTCACACTCATGCTAGAAAATTATTTGCATTTTTAGCAGAATGTTTTCATAGAATCATTCAATATCCTGAATTGGAAGGGACCCAAGAAGATCATTATGTCTAGCTCCTAGCTCTGCACAGGACAGACGCAAAATCCCCCATGAGCCTGAGAGCATTGTCCAGATACTTCTTGAACTCTGGTAGGTTGGTGTTGTGACCACTTCCCCTAGGGAGGATGGTGAGTTAACCTTGGCTGGACAACAGGTACCCACCAAGCCACTCTACCACTCTCCTTCCCAGATGAACCAAAGAGAGAAAATAAGATTGAAAACAACTCATAGGTTTAGATAAGGCAGTTTGCTAAAGGAAAAGCAAAAATTTACCTAAGTGCCTTGGTTTTGACACCAAAAAGAGTGTAGGGGATTGATCCTGGCTGGATGCCAGGCACCCATTAAATCCTCGTTATCACTTCACTCCATAGCTGGACAGGGAAGAGAAAATATAACAAAGGGTTAATGAGCTGAAATAAGGACCTTCCTGCCACCCCTCCCCCCTTCCCAGATCTACTTCTTCCACCTCAGTGGTGCAGGGAGGCAAGGAATGAGCGTTACTGTCAGTTCATCACAGGTCGTTCCTGCCATTGTTCAAATACATCATCCACCTCTAACGTGGGGTCCACTGGCAACAGTTCTCCACAAACTGCTTAAAGTGAATCACTTGCATGGGATGGAGTCCCTCCAGGGAGCTGATCCAGGGTAGGTCCCTACAGCACTGCGTCCTACCAAGAATACTGCTTCAGTGTGGGGTCCTCTCTCCAGAGGTCCGCAGATCTCTTCCAGGAGTCTACTACAGCACAGGGTCTACTTCAGCACTTCACCCATGGGTTCACAGCCTCCTCTCAGGCATCCACATGCTCCCTCGTGGGTCCCCTCCATAACCTTTGGGTGGCTCTCTGCATCCCTGTGGTCTTCCATGGGCTGCAGGGGCACAGCTGTCTCATGGTCTTTACCACGAGCTACAGGGGAATCTCAGCTCCAGTGCCTAGAGTTTCTCCTCCCTCTCCTTCTCCACTGACCTTGGTGTCTACAGGGCTGTTCTTCTCACATGTTCTCACCCTTGGCTTCTCTGGCTGCAATGTGCAGTAACTTTTTTTTCTTCTTCTTAAATATGTTATCACAGAGGCATTGCCATCCTTTCTGGTTGGTTCGCCTTTTGTCAGCAGCACACCTGTCTCGAAGCCATCTGTCATTGGCTCTGCTGGACATGGAAGAAGCTTCTAGCAACTTCTCACAGAAGCCACCACTCCAACAATGCCTAGTCATGCAAGCCCAATACAGGGAGCCTGTTTCAGTGACCAACCACTCTCTGTGTAAAGAACCTTCTCCTGAGTAAGAACCTAAATATCTCCTGATACAACTTCATGGCATTCCCTTGGGTCCTGTCACTAGTCACCAGAGAGAAGATATCAGTGTCTGCCCCTCCTCTTGTCACAAGGAAGCTGTAATTGCAATGAAGTCCACCCTCAGTCTCCTCTTCTGCAGGCTGAACAGACCAAGTGACCTCAGCTGCTCCTCATATAGCTTCCCACCACGGCCCTTCACCATCTTTGTTGCCCTCCTTTGGACACTTTCTAATAGTTTAATACTACTCAAAAACTGCCCCCAGCGCTCAAGGTGAGGCTGCCCCAGTGCAGAGCATCTCAGAACACAGTTGCCCTTCCTGCCTGTCAGGACACTGCTGACTCATTCAACTTGCCATCAACCAGGACCCCCTTGGTTCCTTTCTGCCGCACTGTTTTCCTGCATCTCAGTCCCCAGTCTCTACATACATCCAGGGTTGCTCCATCCCCGGTACAGTATCTGGCCCTTGTTTTTGTTAACCTTCATATGACTGATGATTGCCCAGCCCTCTAATCCAACTCTCTCTCCCCTGCTTGCCCATAGCATGATATGTTTATCCAGCTGAATGCCAGGTATTTAATCCAGAAGGATACTGTGAGGGACTGCATCAAAAACTTTACTGAAATCCTAAAAGATTGCATCAACTGGTTTCCCTTGGTCAATTAGGTGAGTTACGAAAAAGAAATTATGTTTGACAAGCAGGATTTCCGTCATGAAGTCATGCTGACTGTGACCAATGACTGCATTGTTCTTCAGGTGTTTTTCAATACCTCCGTGAATAATCTTCTCCATAATTTTAACAATCACTGAATTGAGACTGACAGGCCTGAAGTTTCCAGGGTCAGCCTTCTTGCCCTTCTTGAAAATTTGGACAGCTTCCCGTCCACTGGAACTTTCCCAGTTTCCCACAACTGTTCAAAAAACATAGAGAGATGTCTTGCAATGATATTACCAATCTCTTTTAGTATTCTTGAATCCTATCTGTGCCCATAGACTTATAGGGATCCAGCTGGAGTAGCAGCACCTGCACAAGCTCAAGGTCAAATGGGAGTTGATCATTCTTGCAGTCATGATCCTCCAGCTCAGAGCACTGGGACCCCCTTTACCCCATTGTTGGTGTTTACGAAAGAGGCAAAAAAAGCATGAAACATCTCTGCCTTGTCTTTGTCCCTGTTCATGATGTGACCATTCACATTCTGTAATGGGATGATGTCATTTTTGCACTGCATTTTGCTATTAATGCATTCAAAAATACTCTTTTTTATTTCCTTCCATGGTACTATCTAGCTTCAACTCTAGCTGAGCTTTGGCCACATGAATTTTCTCGCTACAGAGGCATTCTGCAGTCCTCCCATGTCACCTGACTTTGAGTACGCTGGACATATACCTTCTTTTCTTGCCTTATTTCCAAAAGGAGATCCTTACTTAGCCAAGCTGTTTCTTCCTTGTCTGCTTGATTTTCAACATTTTGGAATTGCCTGCTCCTGTGCCTTTAGAGGGTGGTTCTTAAAAAGTGACCAGCTTTGGTGGACCCAAACATTGTCTAAAGTGGACCTTGATCATTAGTTACCCAAGCAGCCTAAAGTCTGCTTTCCTCATGCCCAGGGTTGAAGTGTTGCTATTTATTTTCCTGCTGTCAGCAGAGATTTTAAACTCAACTGCTTTGTGGTTGCTGTGGTCAAGATGGCCATCAATGACCACTCATGCAACCTTTTCTGTTAAAAAACAAAACAACAAGGGCACCTTTCCTAGTCGGCTGCCTTAGTATCTGTACCATGAAGTTATCACCCATGTGTTTCTCCCATCATCCAGACTTGTTTGTGCCAGCTGTGTGGTGTTTCCAGTTAATATCCAGCAAGGTGAAACCCCCTATAAGGATAAAGGCATTTGATTAGGAGGTGTCCCTTAGTTCCTCAAAGAATAATCAGTGTGATTGTCCTGGCTAGGTAGTCCTTATCTGACTTCCACAGTGACATTTCATTATTTGTTTGTTGCTTAATCCTTACCCAGAGGCTCTCAACTGTGCCATTGCCAACTGTGAGCTCCATATATTCCAACTCCTCCATTACATATAAAACCAAAACCATCTCTCTGCCCTGCCTATCCCTCCTATAGAGCCTCCAACTACCCAGTGTGGCACTACCATCACAGAATTCAGCCCACCAGATTTTGCTTATGACAAGATGTCAGATCTCTAAGACTGCCCCAAAGCAGTCAAGCTCCTCTTATTTTATCCTGTTGCATAGTTCTAAAATAAAGGAGTTGATGTGTTCATCTGTTTTGTGGGTTAGCACCATTAGGCTTCTAAGACCCACACAGACACTCACTCCTTCCCCTCAGTAAGATGTGGGATAGAATTGGAAAAACAGAAGTGACAAAACTCATGGGGTGACATACAAAACCAGCAAAAATTCAGTAAAAAAAAAAAAAAGGCAAATTAAAACAAGCAATGCAAAAGCAATTGCTTACTAGTCAAACCAATGCCCAGCTGGTCCTCAAGTAATGACAATCCCTGGCTAACACTGCTTTAAAGTTTTATTGAAAAGCATGATATAACATTGACCTTTTAAACAATTTTGATCAGCTATCTCAGTTCTGTTGCCTCCCAGATTTGTCCTCTCCCAACCTAGTCACTTGGGTCAGAGTGAGAAAGAGGAAAAATTGACTGGTAAGCACTGCTCAGAAATAGCTAAATTGTTGTGTTACCAACACTTCCGCTTAAAAATGTAAAATGTAGCATCAGACAGGCTGCTATGTAGAAATTAATTCCTTCTCTGCCAAAGCCAGTGGGACTTCACATGGGAATCACATGGGCCTCAGTGAGATATTAGACTTAATTCTTAGGAGATCAGGACCTAAAAAAAAACTGTTCCAGGGGCACAGTTCACATCAAAATTAAGTCTAGACACTCCAGTGTTATCACTCCAGTTTCTCTTTCCTGGATGCCAATCATAGCAACTGCTCTGTTGTACAAACCTGCCTGTGTCATTAAATCTTGTTTCAGTTTCCAACAGAGGGGAGGAGAATGTTCTCTGTGGAAGACCAAAGTCTTAAAGACCTTCAGTCTTTAAGATCTGTCAGAATTTTCACTGGAAGGCATTTTACTTTCCTTTCAAAGTTCAGCATCTGTCTAAACATGTGTGCTCTTGAAAACAAGTGAAGTCTCTATTACTCTTCCATCCTAGGGCAATTAATGAGTATAGAGGGAATATGCAAAGAGGGAAAATAAATTACAGAAATATTTGTGTAATCCTGGCAGTACATTGTAAGTCAACAAAATCATGCTGTTGGGATTGCATCGAAGAGAGTCCCAAACTACTTCTTGATGCACTTAGCATCTGTTTTTATAAAATATCTCGTCCCTCCAGTAAATATTATTTGCACATTCCCTAACCTATCTCTTTGCCAAGTTGAGCTTTATGACATTATTCTATGTTTTTTCCAATGTGACAGAAACAATGTGTGTACATGTATCCAGACTGTATTCAAATATTTGTATTTGGTGTAAAGCCCTTACGACATACCAAAAGCTATATGACATACCTTTTCAATAACTTCTACATAGTTCCACATCAACTCCTTTTTATTTCATACAATTTAAATGTTTGATTTCATATCTCTTTTCAGTGAGCATTTTATAAATATTTCACTTAGGCTAGTATTTGTCACCGTACAGCTTTTTTCCTAAAATTTTCTTCATGCCATTCCCTTGAGTTGTCTCACCGGTCACCAGAGAGGAGATCAGTGTCTGCCCCTCCACTTCCCCTTGTGAGAAAGTTGTGGACTGCAGAGGCCTCCCCACGGTCTCATCTTCTTCAAGTTGAACAGACCACGTGACTTCATATGGCTTCCCCTCTAGGCTCTTCACTGTCTTCAGAGCTCTGATTTTGAACAAATCTGTCCCAAGAGTTCTGAGAATAGCTAGTGACTTGTAGGTCTGATAGCAAATATTCTTAATAAACCTGTGGGGTAGGTTCATCCCAGTGAATATTCAACCACCCACACAGGAACTGGCTCATGTCTCTCTGTCCCAGTGGGGCAGAGGGAAAAAAAAGGAAAGAGCAAGATTGAGAAAACTTACGGATTTAAATAAAGACAGGGATATGACTTGTCAAGAACTATTTTGGGTAAAACAGGCTTGACTGTGAAAATTTAACTTCATTTTTCAGTAATTAGTAGAAATATTTAATTACTGACTTAGGTATTGGCAAACTGACACCCTGCCCCTGACCAACATCGGTAGCATAGGCAGGCTGCTGTCCAAGTGTAATGTGTGAAGTTCTCATGTCACGTTACCACTGGTGAGCCAAGGGTCAGCATGACTTTCCTGAATCCAAAAGTGATTTGCACGATATACTGTTGCTGTGAGATGACCTGAACACCAAGTCTTCTTGACAGTGGACCAAAGCCACTGCATCAGTTATGATCTTGTGTTCATTATCAGCAACTGGATGAATTTCTGCATTGGGTGCATTGCTACTCATCTTTTTTACTGTCTCAAAGAGGCTTTGTTAATAAGTTGTTGTCAGGCTGCATTACTGATTACTGTTCAGACAAGAGAAGCAGAGATGACAATCAATAAAATACCTATATTCACCCTTTCCCAGACTCAATTATTTCATTCCAAATTTCTCTCCTTCTTTCGCTTTTTTTTTTTTTTTAACCTCAGTATTTAATTTTAGACACTTGTTCTGCCTTGTTATCACCAAAGGTTACAATCACTCCCTTCAGTGAGACAACAAATCATGCAGGAGGTCACAGTCAGTACTATGGGATTTCTCTCTGCTGCTCCTTGTTTCTCATGCTTTTCATGTTCCAGGGGCACCATCACTTCAGACGGGTAGTTAGTCTGCTATGGAGTGCCTCCTCTGGCCTTTTTATTCCCTCATTTTTTCTGCTGCTCTCTCATTCATCCTTATTTTTCTCAATTTTTTTTCCCTTTCCTTAAATATGTCTTCACAATGATGCAAATGTCTTTGCTGATGTGCTCAGCTGTGTTCTGTGGTGGGTCCAGCAGACCCACCTGTCCCGCACAGAGCAGACCCTTGTCTCTTCTCACTGAGGTCAAGCCTGTAGACCACGCCTGCCAAGACTTGTCATTTACACCCAATGCCATCTTTCAATTTACAGGAGTATATTACAATGACACTAATTAAAAACAGGATGAAAAATAAAACTGGACAACTACAGAGCCTGACCTCAACAGGAGACCACAACCAGCAGAACAAATTGTGAAGGAAGAAATAGTTAAATAAATTGACGTACATGCATGGAAGGTGGATGAATCAATGCAAGGGATTAGCAAAGACAGATTGTGTCACACTGATAAAATATTTTCTTTAACGAAATGACTCTTTTGTTAAAGACAAGAGAATTGGGGTAGATCTAATCTATCTTGACTTCTTTACAACATTTGCTTTGGTACCTCATGGGAAATTTTCACTGAAGATGGTGGTTAGTACATGAATTGAAAGTTGAATAAAGAATTATGTGATAGAGAGATTACTAGTGGAGTATTCAATGGATTAATTTTGATAATTTTTAGTACCTTGTTTAATGACAGTGATGTAGTTGATGCTAATGTATTTTTATGATGACAGAAAGTCTAGAGAAGATAAAGCAGTAGGAGCACCTGAAGGTCTCTCGGGAAGAATAAGACAACTTTGAAAAAAGAAACAATAAAAATGATAACATGAAGTGCAATCCACCTGGGGAATCAAAACCCCATCTCTGCTAATAAGTAAAGATCTACCAGCTGGATGACAAAGTGAATAATACATTTATTGATAACAGTGTGATTGTAAGTCCCCAACATGAGATGAAAAAAACATTATCTTGAGAGCTTTCAGGCAAAATATTTGGGGTAAAACCAGTATAAAATCACCTCAAGAAGTCCTGTACTCTTCTGTTGATGTATACAGAATACAAAGAAACAATAGTTCAAAGGCAAAGAAAACAATTGAAGAATGTATAGAAGAATATATATGACATAGAGCAGAAATTTGTGTATGTGTATTTCTATATGTATATAATAGAATAAGTGTACTTATTATGAAGTTTCTACAATGACTGTGTCAGTTGGATGCTCTGTAAGACAAAATGGTTATGTTACATCTTTATTTAGTAGCACTGATCTCACAAAAATAAATAATTACGTGCATGTATGCATCCATCTGCAGAAAGAGATTACATTCAAGCAGGATGTTTGCATATCTAAGTTTTGGACATTTAACTGAAAATTCTCTAAGGTGACAGTGGCTAGTTGCCCCCTTCCACAGACTGTCATAGTCATAATGAGCAGATAAGCTCCAGTTGGTTTGAAATAAAGAATAAGACCATTTTTCTGAAATTGAAATTAATTGCCTAGATAATATTTTCAGTATCTGAAATAGACAGCGATGAAGTAGATGATTTATGGCATCTCATGTATGTCTTTAATTTAAGAAGAAAATTTTAAATTACAGTTTAAATAGATCATCTTAAAGTTTTGAAGGACTTAGCCATCACCTTGATCTACTAAGTATCCTAATATTGCAGGCCTTCCAATTTCAGATAAATATTCAAATACACAAAACTTAATTTCAATCTTCATTGAGAATGTTTTAGAAATTCAGTAACAAGAAGGAGAATGAAAGATGAGTTATAAAAATAATTGAAAGGTTAAGAAGCATTGGTAGGAGATGAGGATGAAAGGGTTATAATTAAAAGTCCAGCTGTCAGACCTTTCTGGCTGTAGAAGTTAAGTACTAATAAAATATTAATATAATCAAGTGAATTACTCAGTTGAAGTTCCTATGAATTGCTCTAAAAAACTGAGAAAAATTGAAAACATATGTGAAAGAGATGAGACAAAGAGACAAACAAAGACATAAAGGATGTCTGAACAGAAGGTGTGAAGCATAATGGTGTGTGAAATAAATTAAGAAATGCAACAGGAAAGTACTATCTCATTTGTTTCATCTATTTTTCTTTCAGTGAAACAGCTATAAAACAAATATAAATGAGTCCATGAAAGCTCTTTTGTCTCCAAATTAATAAATTGAATTATTTTAACATACTTAACTTGAATGAAATTAAATAAGATTACAATGAGTTTGTAATCAGTATCTCATATGAGAATGAACCTATTTATGATACACTATTTGAAAAGCTACTCTATGCAGATGATAGTGAATGAAACAGGAATTTTATTGAAAATAATCCAATTAGTCAATAGGAATGCTCTACAATCAGCTAATCACACTGTAACTAAATAACTTTGTAGTGCTCAGAAAGCTGACTGTCCATTTATTCATTTTGTTTATAATTGGTAAAAATCCCCACTCATATGTTTCTTGCTTTCTCTAGGTTTATCATAAATTATTTTTAAACAAGAAATTTGACTTAAAATTTAACTCTAGAATATTTTTCTATAGATCTGGTAATTGAATCTTTTTGTAAGGGAACCATTATTTTCCTCTTCTTTTCACACCTTCATGCTTAAAACTCTTATAAAGTACAGTCACTTTGCTTAAGAGAAATGAGAATTTGTATGGCAGACATTAATTTCTTTAAATCAACCAAATAACATTTTTTGAAAAAACTTGTTCAAGTAGTATATGTCCCACATAAACCAGAGGAAGCTTATCAGATAAATATGTAATATTTTACTTTATTAATTTGTAGACAAAAGCACCTGTTCATGAATGAAAGGCTTGCTTTCAAACTGCTATTCTGAAAAGAAAGAGAACTAAATTAAAACTTCTCTTTTAGGCTAAATTTTCATGTCACTTTAATGTGAAGACTTAGAAGGAAGTTCCATAAGTAAATATAAATATCCTTGGACTGGTTTTGCAGCTTTAATACATATATTTATAATTCTATAAATGTATATATATATATTATATTTAAGCTGTCAGAGATGTGACTGCTTTTACATGTCTAAAAAATGTCTAATGACATTACATTACTTAGCATATCTAGCTCAGCTTCCATCTGGTTTCCAGAAGATTCTTCTCTTTTGTACATTTTATAGCATGTTGTCCAGCCCCTCGCAGATGTCTCAGATACCCTATGACCTCTCAAATTAGAAGAGTTCTTTATTGTTTAGACAGGTGAATACTATCCATGATGTCTTTCAAGGCTTTTGTCTTAGGCTCAAACTGGTTCTGAGAGCAACCACAAATCAAGGTACAAAACACAGAGTCTATGCAACACAGAGTTTAAATGGATTATGACTAAATAGAGGAAGAATTAGGCTGGTTGTGCATATACTTTGTGTGAGCAGCAGGTCTGAAGAGGTCCGACTTATGAAGGTGTGCATTGCATGTTGAATACTGGTTGTGGAGTTCCTTTCCAACTGTAGGGCCCAGCCATGTGTTATAGCAGCTTATGACTGGAATTGCCTTGCTCTTTCTCAAAAACTCTAACTGCTGATTAGACATTTCAGAGGTCAAAATCCTGCTGTTAAAAAATCCCACAACTCTGAAATGTGAAATTACAAATCTTGCTTACGTGATAATCACTAATTCTGTATGATTATTTTTTTGAGATCTATGCCTATGACTGAGGTGGAAATGTTGCAGCTGAAATACATAGTAAGAATCTGTGTTTGGTTTTCTTGTATGAAATTCCATGTTCTCTGTTCAAATATATTTTAGGTATTGCAAAAGGTATGGGTTTTTCTTTTTAAAATTTTCACCATTTTTGGAGATGATAACTAATTTAAGTAATCTGTTTTAAATTTTCTAATACTTGTTTTATCAGTGTGACTGTTTGGTATGCAGCCAATTATATTATATTGACTCCATCCTGCTTGCAAAATTCCTCTTTTTAATTTGTATTTTGTAACTCCTCTACATCCAAAAGATGCCTATCCATGGATGAAAGTCTTTACTGCAGTTTCTATTGTTTTTGATGTGATTTTTTTTTCTGTTTAAGCATCCATCCTTTCATTTGGGTCTTGCAAAACAGCTTGATTAATGACACCTTTATTAAGTGACGGACCTGTATTATTGTGTTAGAAAGAGAAGAACCAATTATGAAAATATGTTCCCTAGATAGGACAGTGAATGGAAGTACCAAATGCTGCCATGACAAGCAGAGATATAAACAATAGTAAACTAGAATCAACTCCAATAATTAAAAAACAAAAAGTAACTCTACTTTGTAACACTAATGGCTATGCATTTATACTTAAAATATTTATTGAAACAGAAGTTTGAATAGAATAATGAAATATTTGCCAGATTAATGCTAATTTTGTTCTAAGAGAAAAAGGCATTGAGCGGTGTGCCAACTAGCAGTTGGTCTGTGCTTAAAAAACACAAAGCCTGCCTCTGACAGATAGCTATTCTTATGTACCTTTTGCCCAAGTATTCTTTAGATTGTAGAAAGTAGGTTTTACTTTATGTGGAATATTATGCTTACTAATATTATAGGTTAAATATAGGAAAATAATTTTTTTCTTCAAGTCTTTTATAATTTTAAAATCCTCCATCCTATAACATTATAGAAATATAGGATTAATCAAATATCATCAAGAAAAATATGCTTGCATTTTTGAATTTTTTCCTCTATGCTCTATGCCCTTGGACAAAAAACAATAAAGCAGAAATGTCACAGAAACACTTCGTTAAGAGGATGTCATGTACAGAGCTCCTTTGGGAAATGCCTCATCAACACAAGTAGATGGCAAGGCTAGCTTTGAATTTCCAATGCAGGTAACAAAAAAAAAAAAAAAAAAAAAAGAGAGAGAAAAAGACCATTTGATTAGGTGGGTGTATGAAGTGAGAAACTAATTTGACCTTTGATTAAGTGATCTCAATTTTCTGGCACTATCACATATCTCTCAATTATATTCCGCTTAAAAAAAAAAAAGTGGCCATTATCTTAACTGACATGAAAGGGCAGAATAGAAGATTTTCAGCTTTCACTAGCTCCTGCAGACAGTGCAATGGGAAAATGAGTGGCCCATACAATTTACAGCCTCTTACTTATTACAGGCTGTGACTGCTGCAAGCACAGGGGGGGATAATCATCTTGTCAAGAGTCTGTCGCTGAGAATGCCAGCATATGATCACTCCTATTGTTTCAGAAGTCTTCTTAGGAAACTGTGGCACTGTATTTACATTTAAAAAGCCATGTTGTTCAATTGCAAAGATAGTTTATTTCAAGAAATACTGTAAAATAGTCCTTAAAATGATTAATTAATTATTTCCCATGAATACCACATAAAGAGACATAAAAGTAGATATTGTTATATTGAAATTCTGGATCAAAATCATTAGACTAGCAGCTATTTGTAGAAGATAAAAGTCCATTCATTGGTGACTATTCTTTCTTCCTCAGAGGATGGTTGCTGCTCCATTTAAAAAGTAATAAAACTTCAGTGAATCAAAATTTGTATATGTTAGGTTGTTCAGAATTTCAGAATGTATAGCAATGCACCAATTGTTCGTAGCTCAAAACTGAATTTAGGCTCACCAGTAGCAATAAAAATCTTTAACTGTCCTTTTTCATGGAGCCAAGTTCTAAACAGTTGCTTCCAGAATAGCAACCTTGCTGCTCAAAAGAAAAATAAAGGCCAAAGGAGTTTTATCAAATGCAAAAGTCTACAAAGAGAGTCATAGAAAGCTTTTTACTTAAGTCCAATTGCAAAAATTTGCAAGGAAATAAAGGGAGGCAACTTTGGAAGTTACTGTGGCTCCACTGATTTGACCCTAGTTCAATACATATGTATAAGGTCAATTAAAATGTTGTGGTCAAGTGGAAAAAAGTGCTAAAGCTCAATTAAGTATGAGCCACGTAAAAGCTGTAGAAACCTTCTGGAGCCATCTGGATTCGCATAAGCAAAGCAGAGCATTGAGGGGTTAAAGGATATATGAAGGGAATTAGATATCTGAACTAGGATGGTAATCTCTTTTAACTTTGGCTGCTATATCAAGATTAGAAAAGGGGATGAAAAGCCTTAATAAGGACAAACATTGTGAAAACTAAAGGGTGCAATCAGATATTAAACCATTCAGCATTAACATGCCTGACCTAAACCATTCAAATATAAACTCCAAGAGTAAGTGAATTATAAACAAATCATCTAAGAAAAGGCAAGGCCAGATGTTGTATTTCTTGAAGAAAACTATTAGACCAGAATATAAACTGGAAAGCAATTAGTTTCTGCAGGTATTATTTCTCAGTGATTAAATTAAGGAAAAAAAAAAAAAAAAGAAAGAAGAAAATAAAAATGTTTAATTTGTTATCAAAGAAGATGAAACTTATTAATAGAAGAGATTATATTAGATACACAAATATTCTTTATAATAATAATGAAGTGAAATAACTCTGTCTGTCTAGTCCCCCTAGTCCCCTTATTTCAGGCATGGATTTTTTTTTTAGATTCATTTTGATTTAACATTACAGATGCTGCAGTTGGGAAAACTCTTGCATGGAAGAGATACCAACAAAAAATGACATTCCCTACAAGGGGATGTACTTAGAAATACATATATATTTAGAATTAGGCTGAAAAGGATACCATAGTTTCATAGGCTTTAACTCCATGGCAAAAGTAAATTAGGCTTAAGAATACCTGAAGTATTTATGATATTGTCAAAGTTACTATCTCTCTTTTCTAACCTTAAAATGTTTGCATCCAGTTTTGTTAAATCTTGATTTTCTTAACTTTAGAAATATTTTAGACTCAAGTTAAGTTTCAGAATATCTAAATATGTGTTCTAAAGAAGATGTTGCAATGCAGAGAAACAGGGAAATAAGGAGAGCCAGGAGACTCTCTCTTCTCAGGAGACGGAGAAGATTCAGACAGTCCAAGTTTGCCAGGCTCAGATTCAGTCTAGATAGAAAAACAATCAATGATAGAAATTGAAGAACATCATTATCATGAAATTAAATACTGGGAGCAGAAAAGGTATCTGAAGTAAAAGCAAAACACATTGGCTTGAGCATTATGCTGTGATGCAGAGCTTTGCAGCTTTCAGACACAGGTACCTTTTTTGCAACATCCTGTATATGTTTACAGCCATTTGTGGGGATGCCTACAAAGCATTAAAGGCAAATAAGTTTTGTGTAATATTTGGAATTGTATAGCTCCACGAGCAATACACATCAATTCCCCATCCTTCATTTTGGAATCTAGACAGCAGCTGTATGGCTCATTTTCTACTACCGTAAGGATTTCCAGGTCTTGAACTTAAGCTTAAGTGTATACATCCTATCAGGAGGCAGAGGCTTCTCTGAGCTTGAGGGACTGGTTAAATAGGGTTGAGAATCTTCCAGATAAGTCTAGAGGCAATGTTTGCATAGGACCAGGGTACTGCTAAAACTGATCCTCCATAGTGAAAGACAAACAAGAGTTTCTCAAAATTTAAGTTGTTTCTAATTTGCGCTTCACCCAAAACTCAAAAAATTAATCTACAAAACTACCTTAAAATCTATCTGATTTCTTCTATTTAACCTGAGCTATTGTGAATTTAGAAGTGAATTCTCCTCCCACCAGTCAATTAGAAATCTTAATTAGAACCATTAGTTACTCTGATTTCAGCTTCTAGGACAGTTTTGAATTAAGCAATCCTTGAATAAGCAACTGTGATCAGATGCAAACCCAGGTTCACAGTATGGTTGAGTTGGCATGGTGGTCGGCATTTGGTCCAAGTTTGGACTTGGTGATCTTGGAGGTATTTCCAGCCTTCATGATTCTGTGATTTTATGAAGGGGCTAGACTTTGCTCAATGCAAATGCTTTGCTACTAGTTCACTGTTTCTCTAGTCCTGCCTTTGGTGCACAATAACTAAATTCTCATAGTGCTTGCATTCTCACACACATAGTTTTCTTGTGGTTGAAAGGAGTACTGCACCTTTCTCTGCTGCAGAAAGAACTGCAGAAAGAAACTCTAAATATTTAAGCAAGTTGTAAGGATGAAAAAAAAATAGAGTAAAACTAATACTCTCCAAGAACATAAATTAAGGAGGAAAAGAACACAAACCCACAACCTCAAAAAAAGTAACAAAAAATCAACACAGAAAATAAAATGCAATGAATTAGAAAAAATATTCTCCATGATCAAAAATATTCTGGACAAATCACATAATAAGTCTCATATAGGCGCTTCAATATGAGAATGGTTTATAGCAGGGGAGATTCAGGTTCTTAGACATACTGAAAACAATTGCAATAGTTTGAGTACAAAGGACTGGCTTATTATTTGTTTGTATAGGTTGATCTAATCTCATAATTTAGATCTGAATGTATTTTTTATGATTCTTATTAAAAGAATAGAGGATTTTTTTTTCCTTGGAGAATATGTATTAATTAAAAGTTTACATATATAAAATGAATATCTATATAATATACTTCTCTCTTTTTTGCTGGTACATAAACATGAGCAGTCTATAAGACATGAGCAGGCATGACAAAATATCAGACTTAATTTTAATTTTACTAAATTTACCATATTTCTACAAAGTTCTGAATGGGAAATTGGCATTACCACAGTTATTTAAATGTTTCTCAATAACTGTGGTCACTTTTGGGATACCATGGTGACCCTAATATTGCACAGAAATTGCATTAAGTTTAAATATAAATTTGATATAGCTGGTTTTTCACTCAGAAGAATACACGTTTCATTCATAAGAATGATTCAGATAAGAAATTCAATAAAAAGATAAAATATTTTCTTCTCTTATTCCCAAAATCCATGAAAAATTGTTCAGAGTTTCAGCTGGAGTTATCTAATCCAATATGCCATGTGTGTGAAGGGAGAATATATGTGATCACCAGCCATCTTTTATGAAATTATGGAAGTTAGTACAATCAAAGAACATATGGGACTATTAATATACCAGTTTGGGCTTAATTGCAGTGAAAACATCATAACAAATATATGTAGGAAGTGTAAGTATCAAGAGTGTTAACACTAATTATGAGAAAGACTGTCTCAGATGGCCTGTTGTTTACATGATATAACTAACTTCAGCAGTTACATAAAGAAGGTAAGGTAGATTTTACAGAGAAGTTATGGCCCATCTTACGGAACAGGTCAGACATCTTTAGCTGAGTGCAGAGAAACTTTAAAGTAGGTTGTAAACAATTCAAAAGTATAAAGTGAAAATTTATTAGGCAGTACACAATCATCACGGGATTTAATGAGATATCAGGGATTTAATGAGATATTAGGTTAAATATTAGTGTGATCAAAACTACACCTCCCTATAATAGACTTCAGCCCTTATAATGCACCTGAAGAGTCTCTGCTGTCCAGGAAAGTAGCAGTCAGAGGGGCAGGGACTGCATTGTTCACATGGGCTGCTGCTTTGCCAGGTCCCACCAGCTCTATCTATCATCACTGGTAATGCTTACAGCTTGACTAGAAGATCCTGAAAGTGATCTTGAAAGTGATGGATCATTGAACCTTCAAAGTTTAATAACATTCTAGAAGAAGAAAGTCCTTGGTGTATCTTGCTGATTTGCATCTCAGGAGATTATGGTTATTACTTGATCTTTTAACATACTTTTCATCTGCAAACAGTAAGTAGGGGTGAAAGAGGAGCCTGAAGCTGCTTGAGATTGTTTTAATGAGTGAAGCCTCCTTGAACTGACTTTCAGAAAATACATTAATTGCAGAAAGGTCTCATAATAATTATAGTATCTTGAAACATTTAAGTTATCTTGGCTATAAAATGGGCCCTACACAATCAAATTATTACAGGCACAATATTAAACTGCCTATTTTTTTGTGGTTTGCTCTTACTATTATCATGTTCTCATTAGCCAAGTAAAAGTATTTCATTTCTACAGATTTTTATAGTAGGTGGGGTTTATATTGTACTTTGGGGACTGCAGGACTAATAACTCATCTCTTCAAAACGTGCAGTGAAGCAGCAGCACTGAAAGTATCCCATGCATGCATTCCTGCAGTTTGAGAATAACAAAAAATCAAACAGACCTCTAAAGTAACAAACTTTCAGAGCTTACCATCCCATTAAGAAAAACTTATGACCTTTTCTTTTATTCTTTTCTCATGTTTATTTTTTGTTTCTTCTATTCTTTTGTCCTTAAGGGTAAGGCAGAAAATAATGTGTTAACTGATAGACTGACATAGGTGGGTGATGTGAGTCTGTAGTGGCCCAGAACTGTCATGAACTTCTGGAGCAAAAACATCTTGTTGAGCTGAGGATTCATCATGATAATGTTCATGATAACACACAGGAGATTTATGGCCAGGTTGGACCACTACTGTAAATTCATCCTGGTTATTTCCATTTGGGAAATAGGTCGAAAATTTTTTTTTCTTCCAAAATATCAGCCATACATAAAAAGCACCTTTTTTTTGTCTCCTCAGAAAGTAGTAAAGCAACTAGAGCAAGTTTTTAGCTAAGAGCAAATGTAAAACAATTCAACCAATTTTACAATCAACTTCAATTTATTCCATTGTTCCTCTGTGCTCTTTCTTCCAGGATAGCTGCTTATGCTACATTGAGTTCTACTCTTTCCCAGCTGTACATCACTTACGTTTAATACTTCTGCCTGTCTCAGAACTTTTAAAAAGTCCATAAGATTTTAGAGACAGCTTTTTAGCTCCAGTTAGGTCTTACAAATCAGGGTAGTTTTGTAAACACAAATATATTTTGCTCATAGAAATCTTTTTTACTATGGTAAAGAGCTGCAAAACTACGCTAATAATAATTTTTCATACATCCTTTGATGCTGTTATGATTTCTTTAAAGGAATATTTAATGCAGAATTTCAGAGAAAAGCATTACTCTTTAAATCAGTTTTATTTACAATATCATGATGTTTGAAAAAAATATCTAAAAATTATTTTCTGGTATGTTCGATGTATCAATTCTAAATGAATGATTTTGATTTACAGACTTGTGAAAAAAATGAATTTGAAAAAAAAAAGGTCAATATTATGCCTAATGTCATCTAGAAATAAATAACATTTCTGCTTAACCGAAGCAATTTCTTTTCAGTTCTTCTCTTTTCAACTGGTAAATAAAATGATCACCTGTTTTTCCTACTAAAATATAGAGCATACCTTAATAGTATTCCTCTTGAGTTAGTTCTGGATATGATTAAACTAAGAACAAAATAGTTCAATTCAAGATTAGGTCTTGTGTTTAGCTGAATATCTTTCACACAGTGATGTTGTTTACCATGACTTTAACAAGAATTTTGACTCTGTCTTTTGTGGTATCTTTATAGCAAAACTGGTGAGGTATGGTTTGGACACGTGGCTTTAAAGTAAGAGAATTCAATGTTTGGCTTAAATTGGGTGTTGTAGTAATCAGAGAACAAAGTCCACCTGGAGGCCAATAACCATTGATATTCTTCAAAAGTATCTAGAACTCTTTTTGATACTGGCAATTATACTTCTTTTATGTCTGTATCAGGACAATGTGAAGGAAATCTCCCTCAAGGAATTTTTGGATATTATCAAAAAGTGCTGTCAGTGTGATCATTAAATGATGCACTCTAAGGAAGGGATGCCACAGCGATAGTCCGTGACAGAATTGAGAAATGACCTATCAGGAGCCTCAAGAAGCTTAAAAAAGTAAAATGCAGCTATGACTGTGAGGTGCTGGCCAAATGCCAGTGCACTTACTGGAATTATTTACTCATTTTCTGCTGTGAGATAAGGGTTAGGAGAAGGGCAAAAGCAGGCCAAAGCTTTAAAGAGTATAAAGAAAACTTTATTAACAGAACTAAAAGAAGAATAAAAAGAATCAGAATAAACCTTCAGAACATTTCTCCTCCCCCCAGCTTTTCTTTCCTTTCCTACTGTCAATGTAAAGAGGCAAAATTTGGTATTTTCAGTCAGTTTACAACTTCTAAAATAATCCTTCTTCACTTCATTTAGGGAGAGGAGTGTCTCCTGCCATGTCATGGAGAGACAGTTCCCTCACGTTTCTAATTTTCATGAATAGCAGCTGCTCAGAAATCTGCAATTGTGCAGTCCCTCCTATGGTTTAGTAGTCTTCCCACATTTACCACCATGGGTCATTTCAGCTTATTGGGGCGGAGTTTTAAGGATGAGCTGTTCTAGTATAGAAACAAAAGTTCTCTTATTTCTGGGAACAGAAGTTTCCTTCTCCCATCCATTGGGCAAGGTTTCTCATCTCTATCATCTCTGTTCAAGTTTCTCATTGGATCACAGCTACTGCCACATCTGCTTGCTTCAACAAGGGCGCCTCTGCTCACACATGTGGCTAGAATGCTACATACCCCCAATGCATTCCACGAGTTACAAGGAGAAAAAAAGAATCTGACATATCAATTATATCTTCACAATAGACTTACAAGAGAATTTCAGTCCAAGACTAAGGCATCTCCTCATTCTCCTTGCATCTGAGATTTGACTCCTTCACTGACCTCGGTGTCTCCATGTTGTTTTCTTTACATGTCTTCAGCCTTTCCTTTATCTCTCACTCAAGAGAGGATTGATGCCTGCAAGTTTCATCTGTGCACTGAAAGAGGTAATATCTCACGGGGGCCTGCAGATGGTTATCTGATCTCTGCTGGGTGGAGGCTGCTCTGGCTGCATGGCTGTTTTCCAGCCACTGCTTCAGTCAATCCCAGCTGTGGGGCTGTTTTCTGCATGGGACTGCCTCTGTTCTCCGCTGCATGATTTTCTGCAGTACCGGCAGCAGGATGGCTGGGCAGCTTGTGGCCAGAGCAGGGCTCAGCTCGGCTCCTCCCAAAGCCGAGCCGGAGCCGGCCCAGCCCTCCGGCCCTGGTTAGAACTTGGCAGCAGCAGTAGAATCTCAACTGAGCCATGCCATGGGCTGAGACAGCCGGGCTGTGCAGTGGAGTGGGACCCAGCCCGGCCAGCGCTGCAGCAGTGCAGGGCCCCAGCCCATGCAACGGAGCTGGGCCTGGCTGCCAGTGTCCAGTTACTTGTTCAAAGACCAGAAGCAAGAGAGTTTTTCCCAGGGTTTGTTCATTTTAAAATGTGATTTCACAGAGGCGTGTTCAGCTTTCTTAAGTGGTTTAACAGGGTCTCAATGTTCAAAACTAGCCAGCTGATTGGTTCTGTTGGCTCCGGAGGAAGCTGTTAGCAGTCCTCATTTGGAACCACTTCCTTAACTGTTGGATTTTCTCTTTAACTAAAAACCAAGCTGTTAAACCATGGCACACTGAAACATCCTGAATAGGGGTGTAATAGGCCAAATACTTACTAGGCTCAGTGGTGAAATTAAAGCAGGTTATGCAGAGTCTAAGCCAGATAGAACCAAAACCCTGGCAGAAATGGATACTGCAAAACACTCTTAGGCAAACTCCTTTACTCTTTGACTGTCCTCATGATGAGAAAGTTTTTGTTCATATCCATTTCTAAATTGTCTTGTTTGAACTTAAGCCCACTGTCTCTTTTCCTCCGACCACACACTTTTGTGAACTATCTGGCTCCCTCTTCTTACTAAACTCAACTTAAGTACTGTGGGGTTCCTGTTAGGCACTCCCAAAGCCATCTATCTCTCTTCTAGAGTCACCAACCCCAATTCTTTTTGTTCACGTAAGGCAAGTGTTCCAAAACAGGGGCATGGGAAACTTTGCTCTTGAAAGCTGACACAAGTTGAAAACAGCACTAAAAAGATAGACATAAATTTACTGAGTGTGCATAGGTAAAAAGCAGAAATGAATATGTATTATTATGCTGGTTTAGGGCAAATCTGGGAGAAAACCTCCAAAAGGGGCCCCTCCAGAATGCAAACCAACACGACCCCTCCCCCCAACCAGTTTGGGAAGGATTCCTCAGAGAGAAGTAGAAAGAACCTGTTTATTTGACAGGCACAGCACCCCCCAGCACACAAATGAACAATACCAGATGACAACACTCTTTCACTGCTCTGAAAAAGACAACAAATTCAGAAAGTCTCTCCTGGGAGTGGTTGTTCTGTTATCAGTCTCTCCAGCACCGGGGATGGCTGCTGCAGGCCACAGAGTGCAAACTCTTGGTGTTTCCCAGGTCCGAGTCCAGAGCAGGTTCAAATGGTTCCAAGAAAAGAGAAAGAAAAACAGTCCAGGGAAAATTCGGACTGCCTAGCTAAACTAATTAACAAGCAAAGGCAAAAAACAAGAGTAAAGCAGGAGCAAGAGCAAAGCAAAAGCAAGAGCAAAGAGCAAAAGCAGCACTATGTACTGCCCCATCTGTGTCCCACCAACTGTGGAGGAGTGAGCAGGTTCATAACAAAACAAAACTTTAATTTTCAGAGCCAGTCTTGAAGGCGCAGAACATAATATCCAGCATAAACAGAACAGACAACTGGGAATACAAGCATCATAAGATCACCCTAGGACAATTATGAAAGGTTCCAGTTAGATAATAGGAAACACTGTATACCATGAAGGTGATCTATCAGAGGGGCAGTGGATGCACCATTCTTGGAAACTTTCAAATACTAATTTGATAAGGGCCTGCACAATATGATTCACTTTGGTTGGACCAGATAATTTCCCCTCCAGCCTCAATAACCTCTACATTTTTTGGAGATTAAAGTGAACCAAGCCATTCCTATTTCTCATCTTTTCTTGAGTTTGGGATTTATTTTTGTGCTTATATTTTTAGAGAAACAAACCCTTAGAAAGAGACATCAAATTGATGAGGCAGGTGCTCCTTCCTTTCCCTACGATAAAAGCCAGCTAATTGTGCTGTACTGGTCTGCCATTCAGGAACTTGCATTCAGGTGTAAAAAATGCACCTCCAGAACTTTCACTTTTGTGTGGATAATTCAGTGAAACTTTTCAGGAAAAGAGCAAAAATTGTTGTTATATGGTTACAAATGTAACCATATTGGGGTCTGAATTCTAGAAGAGAATACACACTAAGAAATTCACTCTCATACCTGCATAGCTCATTTCAAAGAGCTGACCATCATAATTTTAGAATGAACTTTTTTGCCTGAGAGAAAAAGTGTGGCATTCTCTGACTCCTGTTTTGTTAATTCAGAAGTCAAGCTTGTTCAAAGTCAGCCAAATGCTTAGACTGATCTTTACAACTATGATGACACCTACAGTTAATGTGGATTAGACTCCTGATGGAGTATCATAAGATATTGTTTGTACACATATAGTTTATGTATTTCAAAACACAGATTCTTTACAAATTAAGTGTTTAAGTGATGAATAAATAATACAGAAAATTATTTGTTGTAGTTACAAGTCAAAAGTTGTGCATTACTGTTCAAGGACATATTTCCTTTTATTTAGTGTGCCTTACAATGCTGAATGAACTCATTTCTGAATTTAGAGACAGTCTAGAACCACTTCATGCAAACTGTATTGGCTGATTGCAGCTGTTAATGATCTGTAAAAGGAAAGTAAATTTACCCCTTGATAGACTAAATGTACCAAATGTAGTAAAAAGCTAAGTGAAATGTGAAACGATTCCTGTTCAGTGGGGAAAGATACTATTAGTGTGTCCAGTTTCTTTTTCGGGGGCAAAGAAAATAGGTCTGTGTTCTGTTAATTTGCAGGTTTGGTTTTTTGGCTGTTTACTAATGCAAGCATTATTTATATACATGAACTTATTATTATGTATACAATTTCACAGTTTATTTCAGCTGTATTTACCACCCCTTAGATCAATAAACTATTTAAATTGTGAAAAATTTTAGACATGATTGGCATGCTATCAGACTGATTGATTTATTAAAGAACACTCGATATTCCCACATACCCTTATTGGCCTACCTTGTATTCGTCTAACTTTTCTCCACTTCTGCTAAGCATAATGCAGTTCTTCATATTAAAGGGTCTTGAACTTTTCACTGAAGTAAATTAATGGAAAATATATTCTGTGTTTCTCTTTTCACATTATCTGGACACCAAATTTGATTTTTTATTTTTTTTTAATAGGGATATCTTAAATTAGTCAGAGTAGTGAGGTAGATGTGCTGACAATATTTTTTTCCAAAGCACCATAAAATATACTGAAAGAATTTTGAAAATGAGCTCTATTTAGCAACAACTAAAACATCAGTGCTGATAACAGTGTGTTATCAGCATTATTCTTCTTCTACACCCAGACCATGGTAGTGTACCAGATAGTATGAAGAAAATTTGCTCTATCCTAGCTGAAACTAATGACAGTGTGGAAGCATGACCATGCAAGAGGACTCTTACAGACAGTAGAGCTTTAGGACCTTCCCTTCCCTTCCCTTCCCTTCCCTTCCCTTCCCTTCCCTTCCCTTCCCTTCCCTTCCCTTCCCTTCCCTTCCCTTCCCTTCCCTTCCCTTCCCTTCCCTTCCCTTCCCTTCCCTTCCCTTCCCTTCCCTTCCCTTCCCTTCCCTTCCCTTCCCTTCCCTTCCCTTCCCTTCCCTTCCCTTCCCTTCCCTTCCCTTCCCTTCCCTTCCCATCTCCCTCCCTCCTTCCTTTGATTCCTTTTCTGTCTCCTCTGTTTTGCTCACAAACACTTATGAAAGCTGTGACTCATAATTAGCTTTTTTCTAAGCTAAGAACTAATTGCTGAGTCATATTGCAACACTAAAGAGAAAATAAATATTACAAAAATTCATATATCTGTAGTACAGATAGATTGGTATTTTGGTGAGTACGCAGTTGTTGTGAAAGCCCTGAAATACTGTGCCTGCTCTTGGATCAGTTTAGGCACTTTACATAACAAATATGTAATGTCAACCTACTCTATATAAATAGAACTGCTGCAAAATACCACTTCTGTATGCATAATCTCATGAATAAAGTTTGTATTTTTTTAGCTCCTCTCCTTCTCTTTCAAAATAAATTAAATTTAGGATATGGTTCACATGTAATATACTGTCAACAAATAAAACTTGCCAGTACAGTATATTGTAGACAATCTTATTTTTCTCAGCCCACATCACCATTTTTTACATTAATAAAATGTTCCTGTGATGGATTTTTGCAACCTTAAGCTGAAATAGGAAACAAGTCAGTGATAGATTTTGATATTTTAATTCCTTTCCCTTTAAAATTGTCTTGGTTTACTGGCTGTATCTTTAGAATATCCTCAGCATTATTTTAATGATCTAATTCATTTGCCATGATGATATGGTCAAGCACATTTATAGGCTCCATTTCTACAATGAATTAATAAGTTTTTTAGGTGTTTAAATATGAACTGTTTTTACTAAGTGTTGAGTATTTTTGTATAATTTGAAAAGGGGCTAATAATTTCTAAATATATCACTCTGTGGCCCTGAGTGGGAGGATATATCTCTTTTCTAGTATGTCTTTGTTTTGACTTAGAACTTCATGTCACGAAAGTTGCACAGTGCTTATCAAGTTATATTTTTTATAATGAAATTATTATGACCTTCGTATGCATGGAATAAATGATGAAGGTAGGAAGTGTTTTACTACAGCTAGAATCTGAATACAATAGTATTGACTGTCTGAAGTAATTACTGACAATGCTTAGTCAAAGTTTTCATATCTGCTCTTTTAGAAACTGAGGGCAATTTTTTTTTTTTTTTTGAGATTTTAATAATCTTCCTTCACTGTTGTGGTTTAAACCTGAGCAGACACCAAGCCCCACACAACAACTCACCCATTTTCCACACCAGAGGAGCTGGGAAGAGAATGGGAAGAGGAAATCCAGAAAACTCACGGATTGAGATAAAGGCAGTTTAATAGGGAAAGGAAAAGCTGGACACAAAAAGAATGCAAAACAAGGAATTAATTCAGTGCTTCCCATGAACAGGCAGGTGTTCAGCCAACTCCAGGAGAGCAGGGCCTCATCACACATACCAGTGACTTGGGAAGACAAATACCATAATTCCAAATGTACCCCTGCTCCTTCCTCCTTCTTGCTTCTCTTCACGTATTGGGTACCATGCCATATGATCTGGAATATCCCTTTGGTTTGGGTCACCTGTCTTGTTTGTGTCCCCTCCCAACCTCCCACACACACCGAACTTCCTTGCCAGCATGGCACTACAAAAATGCCTTGGCTGTGCATAAGCCCTGCTCAGCAATGACAAAAACATCTTTATATTATCTTTGTGTTCAGCACAAATCTGAAGCATAGCCCCAAATCAGCCACTGTGAAGAAAGTTAACTCTACCCCAGCCAAAAGCAGTACCCGCATTTGGTTGAATTTTCAGTGTTGTACACTTAGGAAGTTTTAGAATCCCAGGTCTGAGAACTCACAACTGAGGAGTGCCCAAGAGTGATTTGGTACTACAGCAAAGCCAACCCATTTCTTTGGACAGCAGTCTGCAAAAGAAAGTGGACTACAGAGTGAAAATGGGGGCAGAGTGGAGAGGAATTTGACTACTCAGAATGCCTACTCTGAAAATCAACATGTCATATAGCTTCAATGTGAAGGTGGGAAGAAACTGAAAAACAAAACAGGTCTTTTTATTCCTATTCACCCACAAAAACTAAGGAAAGAGGAAACACTTGCCTCCTCCTAGGAGTCTTGAGATTAAACATAAATTAACCCTCATCGCCTTTTTAGAATAAAACAGAACACAGTGAAAGGGTAGAGATTCTGCAATCAGTAGAGTGACTGAAGCAGTAGGCTGTCAAGTCATGTTTCATTTTGCTTGATTTTCTCTAAATCAATTCCTGACAGAAAGCTCAAATTACGAGACAATTATGTTAGAAGCAGTAGAGGGGTGGGTCGTCGCAGGAACACCATCTTCTCTTATTTTGTTTTGACAAATGCTCTCAGTGTGAGGTGTTCTTTTAAGATGTCTAGCAAATTGAATCTTTCAAAAGATATAGCAATAGAGACCCTCAACATAGTGTTCAAATTGCTTACCATTTTACATGTAGGCTTTAGACATCTCACTTAAACTAGTCAATGCAAATAAATGAAGGTTTCCAATGCATGATTTGAGAGGATAACTAGTTTGAATGTTGACATGTACTTTGTAGAACTCAAAAACTGGATGAGATGATCCTGTTTCTCTCATCAGCTGTAGCTGTTTACATTATTAACACATGTGCTTCTGGACATGTTTACTGGTGGGACTACAGGCTTTTGTTTGTATAGGCTTTGTTGGGACATTAACTCTTAGACTGCTCTTCTGAACATAGAAATTAAGTTCTGCTTTAGTAGTCCATGTGATTTTCCATTTTTTTTTTCCAATAGCTTTTTTGATTCATCTTCTGGTATGATTTTTTCCCCTAAAAAATCATATTAAAAATATGATCTCATCCTTGTATCATAGCTCCAACAACCTTGCAAGCAGAGAACTTAATAATGATTGAAGAAACACTGGGAATAGAGCACTATAAAAATATATTGTTTTCTGAAATATCTGAGGATTCCATTCCATTTTGAATAAAAGAGACGTATATTCATTGGGATATTTCTTCTTTCCAGCTGGGATCTCACTCTGGATCTAGGTATACTTAATTACTGCATACAAAATGGAAATCCTTGGGAGAAATGTCTGTCCCAGATTAGTCAAAAGTCCTGGGACTGCTACATATTCCTGAAGTTTAGAAATTGTATACTATAGTTACCACAGAAGAGGTGGGATTTTTTTACTTAATTCTCCAGATTTTCATGAAATTGCACCAATCATTTATGAATTAGAAGCACCACTTCCATTCACTAGCTTTGTGTTTTTAAATAGCTTATTAAAAATTATTTATCAATACAATCTAATAATGTCTCAGGTGTGCTGAACAGAAGAATGTGTATTTTGCAAATTATATCTGTTTATTTTGTGACTGAGTTAGTAAAAATTTTTGATGTTGTTACTTTTCTACTTTTGTGGATGGACCTTCAGGAAATTAATTAATTTTTTGGGGGGGAAAATAATAGTGAAAATTGAAACTTAGTTGCTATTGACTCCTTTCACATTTCAACTTAGACAGTATATGAAAAGGTTTTGGGGTTTTGTTTGTTTGGGTTTTTAATTTTATTTTTATATTTTAATGTATTTTAAGGATATTTTCCTCTCTTTTTTTTTTGCTTTTAATTTTTAGTGAATTTTGTCATTACAGCAAATTTTAATGAATAATGAAAGTAATTTCTTGGTAAGAAACAAATTATTTACCACCTACAAAAATTTACATTGAGGTTTTAATTTAATTAAGGAGACAATTAACTAATACTTTATGATATTGCTATAATTAATGAGCATTTTTTCTGGGGCTTTGATTCCAGTCCAGATTACCAAAATCATTGGATATTTGTATTTGTCACTAGCAAACTCATTGATTGGTATCCCATTTGCAGATTATTCTGCTAATAGTGACACTGAATCACCATGTAACTAGATTTCTGAAAACATATTCACATGTCGTTTAGGTGATTTGGTTTAGACATTCTCCCAATCCACAGCAGAGAAATAATTTGAAATAAAGTCAATATAGACATGATTAAAGCTAGAATACCCATCCCCCAAGACTTAATTACAAAAAAGCCCGATAAAATCTTTTTTTTTCATTTGTAGGTTTCTCATCTTGTAATTGCCAAGTTCTTTGGATAATTGAATTAATGGAAGGACATATTATTTGTGATATCATAGAATTGTTCAGATTGGAAAAGACTTCTATGAATATTGACTACAATTGTTAACCCAGCACCACCACATTCTTCAGTAAACTGTGTCCCCAGGTACTACATCCAGGCACCTTTGGAATGCCTCCTGGGATGGTAATATCCTCACTTCCCTGACCAGCCTGTTCCAATACCTGACCGCACTGAAGTGAAAAATTTTTCCTAATATCCAATATAAACTTCTCCTGGTGCCAATTAAGGCTATCTCCTCTGGTTCTGTCCCTTGTTAACTGGGAGAACAGACCAATCACCACCTCACTAAGACTTCCTTTCTAGCAGTTGTAGAGAGTGATAAGGTGGTGTCATGTTGTGCACACACACACACACACACGCACGCACGCACGCGCGCACACACACACGCACACACACACACACACAGAGATACATGCTCCCTTGAGCCTCCTTTCCTCCAGGCTAAAGTACCCCAGTTCCCTCAGCTGCTCCTCATCAAGCCTGTGCTCCAGACTTTTCACCAGCTCCACCACCTTTCTCTGGACATGCTCCAGAACCTCAATGTCCTTCTTGTATTGAGGGGCCCAGAACTGAGTTGCAGGATTTGAGTTGCAGGCTCACCAATGCCGATGATCACTGCCCTGGTCCTGCTGGACACTATTGCTGCTAAAAACTATTACAAACATGGTATGCTGGAACTCTTCTTTGGCTCTTCTTAGGAGCCATTACTAATTTATCAATGAAGGCAAAGAAACAGGTATTTTATTTCTATTTAAAAATGCACCTGATGGATAAATTACATGAGACTGACCAACTCTTAATGTGATGGGGATACAATTGTAGCCACAAGGTGAATAAGCCCAAAAACTTTGAGGGCTATGATCCATGAAATTTTGATAATCAACTTTTGAATTTACATAATAAGAAGATGGATTAAGTGTATGGGAAAACACTTTTCAATCTTTGCTACCAAAAATAGAAATGTTCACTTCAGAGTTAATAAACTCATAACATTTAAGACATTTTCCTTATTTATTTTAGCTCCTGATTGATAAATCATACTCTCCCATATAAGTAGAATCAAAATCTGGCAGACATTTCTTTTAGGATATGGAGGTATATATCTTTATTTAATTAAGTATTTGATGCTTAGCTATTATATTTAAAATCTAATATTTAATGCAGCAATATGAGTTAACTTTAGAAACAGAGTCTGCATAAGAAACTTATTATCTATTCTACAGAACCTCAAGCAGTTGGCAATTTATGTGAGAAATAAATGGCAATGTCCTTTAATTGGTCAAAGACAAAGATTGTATCTAGGTAGATATGTGTACATATGTATCCATCTTCACTCTCTTCTTTATTCTTTGAATTTATATTTTAACTTGTGAAATATGAAACAGATGTTACCCCTTATATATTATAACTAGAATGCCAAAGTAAAGACTGATAGTCGTAGGATAAGCAATATCACTCTGCACCCACAACACCTACACAGCCCGGGAAGTTCCCAAGTAATAACAGATTCCTGGTTCTCCAGCTAAGATCTATGCAAGAAAATTAATAAGAAAATGCCTTCATTTCATCATTATGGCATTTGGGAGTTTTAGAACCCTCTAGTCCATTAGTCAGTTTTGTTAATGATTGTACTCATCCTTTTAATCATGTGAAACACATTGTCATTGTCTGAGCTTCATTTAGTTCAAAGTGCCTTTCAGAAGCCTGAAGAGAAACCGAGTGGTGTGAAACTTTACCTTTCTCACTGCAACATATATTTGCTAACATAGAGCTAGCTAACATAGAGCTAACATAGAGCTAGCATGATTTGTGATTTACATTAAGATACAATATACCCATAGTTTTTTGAGAAAAAACCCTACCCATTTGGATGAATTAAAAATTGAAATTTGCGTGCCTGATGTGTTGCCAGATTATCTATTTCATTTGTATTTCTAACCCATCTTCCTACTGATAATTATGGAAAAGTTGTTGATACCCATACTTCTTTAGTTTCATTATTCTTGCACAAATATTGAATTTACAAAATTATTTCAACTCTATGAGCAACTATTTTTGCCTGAAATTAAAGAATTCCCAATACCAGATCTCAGCAACAGTCTTGGAGGACTGTTCTTTGTTTTCAAACTGACTGCTTTATAATCAACTAAATGAGCAGTTTTTGGAATTTTGCCAGGATGAATTTGAAGAGCTATATTACAGGGAGATTGAAATCTTGTAAAAAACACCAAAGCATTTTTCTATTAAATGTACAATATTGTTTATATATACATATGTATATCCCTTTTTTTGTTATGAGAACACACTGTGATATATTATAACAAGTTTAAACCCTGCATATGGAAACAGAATAAAACAATAATACTTAGTACAAGCAGAACTATGACATCTAATTTAAAACAAAACAAAATTAAAAAAAGATCCTGTAGAGCAAAAGATGCTGTAAAGCTTTGTTTCTGAATAGCAGTGGAAACATTTAAGCTGTGCACTTTCAGGAGCTGCTTCATTGTCTGAAACTTAAACATGTGTAAGTGTCAATCTTTTGGGAGTTAGACCAAAATTCAACGCAATTTCAATTTAAAAAAAAAAATTACATTCTTCCGTTTTGTTTTTGGACACATTCATAATGCCTTCAAAACACATGTGACAGATACTAATGGTATTGGTCTCCCTCATTAAGAAGTAATCAGTGATACTTCCTTATTTCTTTGAACAAAGAGAAAAAAAATGCTATCACTCGTTCTATGAAACACTTATAGAACTTACCCGAAACCCAGAAGATGAGTAATGGATTTTATTTTGGTTTGAGACTGTTCGGAACTGAACACTGACAACTTGCCTGACAAGTAAAGAAAGCCTTTTGGAGGCATAAGAAATCTCATATCAGTACAGAATTTCTGTGATGGGAAACCAGGAAAGAAATCGAGAGCTTCTGGGGGGAGAAACAAAGTTCCAAATGGTTGCACAATTTTCTGTATTTTTTTGATGCTCATTGTAAAAATTCTATTTTTTTCCTCCCTAATATACATGCTGTATTTTTAAAGTAATTCTAAATACATATATTTTTAATATACTAGTGTCAGGAGCTAGAGAGTTTAAAAACCTCTAAGAACCATTTTATACCTATACAATAATCTCAAACAATAAGTTCTCAATGTACAAATTGTTCTCCATGTACAAATTAAAAATATTAAAATTTAAGTGATGTTTTATGTGTTCACTTATGATATGTACAGAATTTCAGTCATCTCTGAAACACAGAAGTACAAAGTCTATCTTTGTACTTTGAGTCTATCATTATGCTTGTTTCAATTCATGAAAATCAATCCATGTTGATAACAGAGAGAAGAATTATTTTTACCAAGAGATTAAGTAGTTTTGGATAAAAATACAAAAAAGTATTTTCTCATCAGGCGGAAGAAGACAATAATTATTTTGTTGTGTTTTCAATAACAATGTTTAGCTTCATGTGGTATCGCTCTTTAAGGGAAAAAATAGTTTATCTATAATTTTTAATGAACAATGAGTTTGCTTTTTTTAATGACTTTACAACCTTTTATTTAAGTAGACTCTTGTTTAGACACTAGACTCATTTTAAGCATTTTTAACCTGAAAATGGAAAAAAATCCCATGTATTCTAACTTTCTGTGATTTTCTTATTTAAAGTTCTACAATAGTCAACTATGTAGGCCTATTTTGTGTTCATTGACTAATTTGTCCACTTCTAATTCAATCCACATTTAGGTAAATTACTTCAGAGAGAGTTGGGTCAAGCTATTGTGTTTTTCACAGTGTTCGGTATGATTCTTCTGGTGCATTCACAGAAATAAACAAAACCTGAAAATATTTCATCTCTCCTAGGAAATTTACAGTAGTAGTTGTAATTTTATTCATAATTTGTTTCTTACTATATACTTATATAATTATGCATACATAGCATTACTCGTCCTTTAAACCAGCCTGTCTCTGACTTGTGTGGGCAGTTTGCAGCAAACATGTTGACCTTTGTGTTGCTGACATACCATTTTCTGATTCTCTACTTATTTCTAAGGTACTTTTATGTTTTCTTTTCCACATTTTCTCTCTTGAATTCTTCACCTGCCAACTATTTCCATCTCAAAAATGTGTTTAAATTTTGATATTGCCTAAGCTTTCTCACAAATCACCAACAATTTCCTAAACACAGCTGAGCCAAATTCACAGTGGTGCCTCACTAAAACATTCCAGTGTGTGAAACTATTTATCTGAGTTCCAAATAGTTTTGGATATCTCCTACTATGCATGCAGATGTCCACAGCATGACTGAACTTCCAAGACACAGAGATTCAACAATCCCACATTACTACAATTAGATTGCAGAAATGCATATGCATATGAATAATTCCTTTCTGTTACCTGTGAGATAGTCAAGAAATCAGAATAGATAGATCATTGTTCAGTGATGAGCAGCATCTCCTGGGGTTGATGCTAGGGCTGGTGCTAAGGTTCAGCATCTTTTTTGACAATAAACAGTGATCAAGTGCACCTTCAGCAAGTTCACTGATTGGAAAACCTAAGGCCCAGCTGTGGGGTGCAGTTGGCACACAGGAAGAGAGAGATGCCATCCAGAGAAGCCTGGACAACTTGAGAGGTGGGCTGATGCAAACCTTGTGAAGTTCATTAATGTGAAATGCAAGGTCCTTTTTAAGGAAGCTTCCCTCTGTGACAATCCAGGAGCCATTCTGGCAGTCATTCTGGCACCACCTGAGCTGGACTGAAGCTGCTTTGCACCTCAAAGTCACAATCAGATCAGGTTTCCTTACCAGCCTGACCTTAGATTTTCCATAGCAGAGCCTCAGATGCCCCTATCCTTAAAATAATTTACTTCTGGTGCCATAACTAAATGATAAAATCAAAGAATATCATCTTGAGCTGGGTGCCTCTGGGAATGGAAGCTAAACAAAAGAATCCCTGGGCTTTTAGATCCTGACAGTCTAAGTGCAGTAAAGTCTGGGTGTTGCTGGCTCCTGACACATCACTGAGTGTTCAGTCACCAGGCTGTGCCACAGGTTCCCGTGCCCTTTGTTATGCAAATAGTCAGCAGTTCAAGACCTCTTTCCTCAGCCCAGTGTCCTACCCTTAGAACTCAAACTCCCACCTGCACTGCAGCTGCACCCTGAGCTACCTGCACCAAATGTACTCCTCAGCAGTCCTACACAGGGTCATGGAAGTCCCAGACACACCTACAGGTTGGGTGGATAATTGATTGAGAGCAGCCCTGTGGAGAAGGACTTGGGGTTGGTGGTTGATGCAGTACTCAACATGAGCCAGGAGTGTGTGCTCACAGCCCACAGAGCCAACTGAATCCCTGGCTGCATCAACAAGAGAGTGGTCAGCAGGTCAAAGGAGGTGACTCTTCCTCTCTACTCTGCTTTGGTGAGACTCCACCTAGAATACTGAGTACAATTATGATGCTCCCAACGTAAGAAGGACATATAAGTATTGGAGCAAGTCTAGAGGAAGGCCAAAAGCTGATTAGAGGGCTGGAGCACATCCCTTGCAAAGACAGGCTGAGAAAGGTGTGGCTGTTCAGCCTTGAGAAGAGAAGGTTGCTTGGAGACCTCATAACAACCTTCCAGGATCTGAAGGGAGACTACAGGGAAGATGGAGAGGGACTTTGTCAGGAACTAGTGATAGCACAAAATATAATGGTTGTAAACAAAAAGAGGAGAAATTTAAGTTAGGTATGCAGAAGAAATTATTTAGGGTGGTGAGATACTGAAGCAGCTTGTTCAGGTAGTCTTGGATACCCCCACCCTGGTAGAGTTTTGGATAAGGCCTTGAGCAACCTCTTCTAGGGAGGTGTCCCTGCCCATGGCAGGGTGGAGGATAGCTGGGACCAAATGATCTTTAGGTTCCCTTTCAACTCTTGAAATTCTAGTTATACATAAAATATATATATTTCTTAAATACTTCATGTATAAATCTTATTAATGTGTTATTTGTATCATAAACTACTGAAGTCCTGTTACATATAGTGTTTTGTGGTAAAGTTAGATAATGAAATCCATCTATTATATATAAGTACTTTTTCCTAAGGTCTTTTATCTGTTTGTCTGTTTACTGTAAAGTAAACTTCTGGAATAATAAAAGTGTTCACAACCAATTATTATTATTATTATTATTATTAGTAGTAGTAGTAGTAGTAATAGTTATTACTATCAACAAAAGAGAAAATTATTTCACATAGTGAACTTATGAAGCTGAAAATATTATAGGTAGTCTTCAAAAAAAGCCTGTATGACATTGCATGCATAGTCTCATTATTATTATTTTATCATCTCTATTATTTGTAAATGAAATGTAGAAATTTTAGAAGAAGAAATATGTTTTCTTCTAAGGCGATGGCAATCATCATGTTATTCCACAAGTTATTTTTTTCTAATTTCTAGTTCTGACGCACAAGCAGTCTTTCACAAAGATTTAAGAATAACTCTCTTTACTTTCTACAGTAGTAATTTTTTTGTTGTTGTTTGTTTCTAGAGGAATATATTGTTAGACAGAATTATTTCTTGACACTGCTATGGTGTTTTATTAAGCAACAGATGGTTCTGCAAGTTTATCATGTGTGTCCTTCATCAGCTATAACAGCAGGCACTCGTGGACTTTACTCTAAATTAAAAAAACAAACAAACCCTAACAACAACAAATAAAAATAAACCTGAGAGTATTATGATGGTAGATTTATGGGGGAAGGACAGTCTTCAAGTTGTGAGCAATCTTTTGTTTCTTTTATTTATTTTTAACGTTTTTGTGGCTTTATCTATTCATCTAGAAATAAAGGCTTTCATTCCATAAGTAAAACAAACAGTGCCACTGACACTTGCTTTCAAATATTCTGTGTAATATTTAATTGGAAACCATACTAAATAAGTAATGAATATTTATCAGGTGTAATGTGTAGTTGATGAAGTTTCCCCTTGTTCAGTCTAGTGTTATAAACACCAACACAGCCCCAGCCAGTATTTTTCAAGAAAGTTGGTATCTTTGTTACCTTTTTAATTGCCTATTGCACTACATCTGCCATTAAAACTCCCATTTTTGTCTTTTTTATTGGTGTATCCAGGAGTCTTGTATATAACATTTTCATTTATTAAATTCATTGCAAAAAGTGACAGAGAATTTCTGAAACTCAAAATTGCTAGTTTGTAGACATTCATTAACAAATAAATACTTGTGGTCATCTGAAGGGTGTGTCAGATAGATATTTATGCAACACCATGGAAGCTATTTTATTGTTATTTCTGATAAGAGCTCTCTAACTACCTGGAGGCATTTAAAATTTTATTTTACCTCCATAAATTAAAAAATACCAATAATCCCTCAAAATTAGGCTCAAATTTCACATACAGAAAAAAAAACCAAACCCCCAAAATATAATTTATACTATCAATAATTAAAAACTCTGCAAGACAGATGGCATTAACATATAAGTAACAGGAGTAATAAGCTTTTGTCAATAATTTCAGTATGAAGAATTCAATTATCAAATGTCAATTTGATTTTATTTATAGATAGGAATTAGATAGATATACAAGCTTTTACCTAGCTAAAATTATGATTTTTATCTCTGTGATTTATATAAAACTCTTTATCTCTTCCAATACTTTATAAATATTGAAAACAAACCATATTTTGTGACACAAATCCTATGAAAGTTAATGTTCAAAGAAGAATGCGTGATTTTTGTCGGAATAAGTCTTTTATCAGTTTAGTTGATCGTACGGATTTTACCACATATATTTCCCTGGCAAGGGGACGAAAAAGTAATTTTACAATTTTCCTGATGTTATAGTTCTACATGAAGCTTTGTGTATGCAATTCTACTCTGAGGACTAAACAAGAGGTGCACAATACGTTTAATGGGGCCTTTATTTAAGATTTTATAAACTTTTTTTTCTAACAAATATCAAATGGGTTATTAGGTAGTGATTCTATTGCCAGCATGCAAGTGAAGGCATGATCACAGAATGACAGAGTAGTTTAGGACTAGAATAATCTTTAGGTTAAAGATCATCTAGTTCAACTCCCCTTCCATGAGCAGAGACACCTCCCTCCAGATCAGGCTTGTCAGAAGCCCATGCAATCAAGTCTTCCAGGGATGGGGAGTCCACAAGTTCTCTGGGTAACCTGTTCCAGTCTCTCACCACCCTAAAGCAAAAAATTTCTTCCTAATATATGTAATAAACTTGAAGCTGATACATTTTTAGTACCTTTTAGAATATGTCAACAAATCTGGGAAAGCCAGTCACCCTGGCACAACAGATATGTTTACTTCTGAAGCAAGTATGTGAGCAAGGAACTAGAAGCCAAAGACGATACTGTAGGGCATCTCAGTTATGCTAGACACCTTCATTTAGGAGACTGAATCTCCCATTTATTTGTTTTGGTTTTCTTTTTTTTTTTTCTTTTTTTTTTTTTTTTAAAGATTTGTAGCATAGTCCACAATTTAGGAGAAGTTCACCTTTTGAGTTAGAATTACTGTCACATTAAGAGTTACAGCAGTTGTTCAGTAGCAGTTTCACAGTTACTTAAGATAATCATAGTTGCTTTATCACCTCGCTGTTTATCTAAAACAAGCAAGTGGAGAAAAGATTGGCTCACCACTCAAGTAGAATTTGAGTGGAATACTGAATGTGTCCGTTTATTGTTGGTAATGAGTTTCTTATAATTCCATATGCAGAGTAATGGTGTGAGCTACTTTGTAACTCACAACTATTTTTTGGCAACACAGAAGACGACAGGGTATAAAATTTTATTGGCTTAGCTGCCTATTTCCTCATCTGTTCTCTTGTGTGGACAGGCTATTTGTTTTTGTATGCAAAAGTTCTCAGTGACCGGGTTACTTGTATAGAGAATTATGTATCATGCACATTTAGGCCACAACATCTTTTTAGTCAGAATTTAGAATGGAAAAGAAAGCAGAATTGTCAAGAGGGGTCTAGGAACGGATAAGCAGGAGTCAGGCACTTAACCAACAAATTTTGGAAGAATCATGAAAAAAAGTCAGAGTCCTCTATACAGCTAAATTCTTTCTCTTCTTTCCCAATGATAGGGGTTTTCATCTTCTTTTTAAACCCATAATCATTTAAGAATGACATCTACAACCTACAAAGAGTCAGACTTTAATCAGGAATTTTAGGGGTAAAGGTATATACCTTAAAATACTGCATCCTATTATTTTTACATCCTTCCAGAAAACTAAAAGAAAAAAAAAATTCAGTAACTTTGCCTTGTTAGACTGTTAAAGATATATTGCAGATGAAAAAGTTTTAGAAAATTTCTCATCTGAATTCAATAAAAATCAGAGTATTACAGTGATTTTGATTGATATGGCATACAGCTTAACACATCACAACTAAAGCTGCGCTACTATTCTTTGCTTAGAGTTCAAAATTCAAATACATTCCAGGATTTCTTAAAACTGTGTTTGTCTTAAAGAACAATGTTATCATATTTTGCTGTCTTTTAGTTTAGTCACAAAAATTCCAGTAATTTGATTACAATATTTTTGATTTGTTATGCATGACACATCCTTCAAAGTATGAGCTATGAATATGTAAGATCATTTAGTGTTTTTTCATGTACACCCTTATGAATTACTCTGATTACATATGAGTGATTGCTTTACTAAATTTCTATAAATAATAGGCAAATTTGATAATTAAAAATTATTGGATATGTTGCAACACAAATATGTTTGATGGACAACATTAATTGGTTTAATAATAAGGGAGATGACTGGATTTAAATTATATGTTTTCAGCATCCTATTGGGATGTTTGGCCAAGCCATAGATACAAATATTCAAACTAGGAAGAAAAACATAGCAGTCAATATTTGGAAGACTAAAAAACTATCTCTTTTATTCCCTAGGTTTATGGAACACAACTTTACATGAGAATAAAATAATTTTTTCATCACTTTCTTATTTTTAGTGTCCTCTCACTTCAAATTGAACTGTATTTGATGAACAGTTCATATCTCAAAAGTGATGCTACACAGTGCTTCAATGAAAATCTATGTTGTTATGTTCTCAAAAGTTCCACTAAAAAAATATCTTGTCAGGCTGCTGGCTAGCTCTAACAAGTGGCTTGGGAGCCAACAGTCTTTTTTTTTTTTTCTTTTTTTTAGAGGAAGAAAGACTGACAGTTTTTATTTATCTTTTTCACACCTTCCATTTTACCTATTTGAATAGTTTAACAAGCTACAGTTTATATTATCCTGGCTACTATCTTACCAAGTGCTTTATAAAGAGTCAAGGGAACAATTCTGGCGACAGTTATTCAAGTTTTACTGAAAAACAAAATTTCTATAGATTGCCATAACTGAGTCTCATTTCTTCTGTCAGTACAAGAAACATCAGATGACAGAATGTAATGAATATGTAATCATCTAGAGTTGTGGTTATTCTGCATGTCAAATAATTTTTTACTTTCAATGGAGACCTGTCTGGTTTCCTTGTGTACTGTTCAGTCTGTTGGTACCGAAGTAATGGGAGAGGAAAAGAAAATAAGGGCATGAATAAAAGGGAAATAAGATTTTGTCTCCATACACCAATACAAGGAAATGGAATGAGATAATCTAGAGCAAATTGCATTTGCTAAAATATTGCTTCGGAGATGAGTTCAGAGCCAATTGTCTAACTCCCTTCCCAGAATACTCTGATTGAATTATTTGATCATCCAGTTTAAAATGTCAAAAAAAAAAAAAAAAAGAAAAAAATCTATTTTGGGTCTTGGCAGAATATGAGGGTTTTATCATTTGCAGGGTCCGCATTCAAATTAAAAGGGGGAAAGATACTGTGTTTGACTGTATTGCTGTTTTGATACTGTTATTTTAAGACAGGAAAAAGTAATTTCTCTTATATAATATATTTTGATGCAGTAGTTGCTTCCCAATTTTCCCAGGCTTCTCCCCTAGCAGGGCAGCATAAGAGCTAAAATACAAACAACTGGCTCTTCCACTGTTTAAGCAAACAGCTTTGGCACAGACTCTTCCATTCCCATATTAACCTGATAGTTTGGAAATTCTATAATGAGATAAAAACGTTAATTTCAATAAATTTTAATCTTTCACTGTGCTCACATTTCCTATTTTGTTGTTGGGTGGGTGAGATGATGTGTTGTGGGAAACCAGGGTCATCCTAACTATTTCCTTTCATTAAAAATTTTGAAAGATAATTAGAACATTGGACCCGATGTTTCAGATTAATTTTGTATTTTTCTTGATTGGATTCCAGTTAGATTTGTCTCAAAAAGTCACTGAATACCTCAACACAGGCACTTTCCTCAGTATTTCTTGCTCAAATTGTAACTTCCCTCAGCAGCTTTTTGAGATTCTTGGCTAATGTACGGAGCGATTCCTATGACCGCATAGGGTGAATGCATATAAAAAAGGGACAGGAGATAAAAAAAAAATCTAAATCCCATAGTGTTCAGTGTATTTAAAATACCTTTACATTTAACATTTGTTACTGTTATTTAGCAAATTCTAGACTTGTGTGAAAAAAATTTAGGAGATGCTGTTGGCAAAGATTTATGTTTCTAGGGAACTAGATGTGTGAACAGGAGTTTTTCAAATCTCCATTTTATGTATCAGGACTTTAAACAGAAACTAAACCCCAAAAGTGGAGGACATGTAGCTCCCACCTATTTTTTTTAAAATTCTGATTCTATTCACACTTTATTAACACAATATATGTCTGCCAGTCTTTTAGGGTACAATGCTGAAGTAATTGTTTTGGAAAACTTGGAAGCTACAGTTCTGTGTGAAGGGCAAATTTTTTCCCATTACTTGATTTATTAATATGTTACTTCTATGTCAGAATTTAGTGCTACTATGTGATCTTCATTATGATTGAAAGTTTAATTGGTTGTAGAACAGCCAATTTTAAAAATTATTTTTTTATTGTCACACAGATCTAAATGATGGTAACAACAATTTTAATAGCAATAATGCACAGGAAGCCTGGTTTCATCTGTATATATACATGTATATATTCTCAAGTCAGGGCAGAGCAAAATTTATATATATTACAATTTTATGTATATTTTATATATAACATATATATATATATATTAGAACTTCTTTAAACAGGCATTTATAAGTTTGAATATAAATTTATTCTGAATTTTAAATGAAAAAAGCCTTATACATGAAATTTTAAAAGCCTTTTATAGAAGCCAGAATTAGGCAACAAAGTGCAGTTCAATACATTTGCTCTTATTTTTGAAAAGTAATTTATTTGATGGTACCACAACTTTGACAAGTATTATGGCAAGAACTGGAAGCTTCACACCCTTACAGACTTTCCTGTCAACATGCTTAAGTTTCAGAGCATCTGTCAGTATCAAGCATTAGTTCATAAATACATAGTAATTGAGAATGTTTAATATTCATTAGCTAAGTAAAGTGACATTCATCTACCAAGATGCTGTCTAAAACTCAGGCACATAATATAAGCTATTTGCTGGATGTCCTCTAAAGTCAATGGAAAGGGGCATCTTGCAGAAGGTAGCATTTGCACTAAACATAATTGACAAAGCAAGGAGGGTTGAATAATTTTCTGAAAGAGGTTCTGTAGGTAATTTAATTACTACTGTGCACTACCAGTGTAACTTCTATATAGCTATAGGCCACATTAATCCCAGCATTAATTACGAATTATTTCACTATTACATACTTCGAAGATACTGCAAATATCTGACTTTAAAAAAAATCTAAGTGTTTTTCCAAATGTATTGTTCCAAGGTATTTTCTCAATGTTATCTTTTTTCATTAACATTTCTGCTGATAAATCCGACTGTTCTCAGGATATTTTACAAACAAATGGTGCATCTGTAGTCATTTTCAAATGTTACGCACTGTGTGTAGTTAAATGCAAGGTATTTCAATGCCCAAGAAAAGACGAGGTATTCATGTAAATACAGAGAATATGCAGAAGTACTGTAATTTTTTTTTAATAGGGCTATAAACTTCTGTGTGTCTGAAAAGGAGTGAATTACAAAAATTACAAATCTTATGATTTAGGAATAAACTTTCCAGAGATTTAGCTTTTTGACTCCTTTTTTTTTTTTTTTTTTTTCTGTTATATTATGCCATCTTTGCTTCCTGCATGTTACCCTGTATCTTCCTCTGCGCCACCTACCACAAGTATTTGAAACTCAAAGATAATGATGTGGTTTTCCTTTGTCTGGATTTTCTTTCCATGCCATTGGGACATACATTCATCAGTGACAGGTCCAGAGGAGGGCAATGAAACTGGTGAAGAGCCTGGAGCACAAGTTTTACAAGGAGCAGCTGTGGGGGCTGGGGCTAAATAGCCTGGAGAAAAGGAAGTTGAGGGGTGACTTTTTTGCTCTCTACACCTACCTGAAAAGGAGGGGTCAGTCTCTTTTCCCAGGTAACCACTGACAGGATGACAGACCTCAAGCTGCACAACTGGGGAAGGTTAGTCTAGCTATTAAGAGGAAAATATCTTCACAAAAAGAGCTGTCAAATATCGAAACAGACTGTCCAGGGAACTGGTGGACTCTGTGCTTGCACAGAGTTTTTACCCTTTCTTAGCAACATTTTCCCCAAGGCATCATCTTCTTGGCTGAGCGACTCAGATGTGCCCTGACATGGTAGATAATCTTAGATTGGTGAATGGTGTTAATGAACTTCTTGTGTTAGAAAATGCATGCAATTATAAAGAATAATTTTTTGTTTTAAGCAAATTTTCTATCATATTATATGGAAAACTGTTTATCATGACTGCTGATTTCAGACAGATTTATTTCATCTGGCTTGCTTTTGCAATTCTTACAAAATATTGTTGTTGTTTTTAGGCTTCTGTAAGCCATATTTTTTTAACATATGAATAATTATAGTAATGCCCAGAATTTGAAAAACAGTATTGTAATAGTTGTAATTTGAAATTTTTATAACTTATCACTCAGCATGAATAAAACATTAAAATTTGTTATAAAAATAAACTCACCAATTCCCAGACATTCAGAATGGGGAGACAAAAGGTAAAATGCCAACCTGGTTGTGTTGTATAATTATGACTGAAACTGCTTAATGTTGAAATTTACTTTAAAATGCTGTATTTACAGATATTTTGAAAATCCTCTAGTTCAGTTTTGGTAGGCATACATAAAAATCAAACCTTTGAAGATACAATTTACTGTGCGCTTTAATTTCTCAAATCAGCAGGCATTCAGTTTAGACTTGTGAACATATCCTCACAGAATTTGACGACTTTAAGCATCGGGGAGAAAATGTATAAATACTATTGTTCAGTTATTTTTATATGATACTTTGAGTAAGGATTTACTTGGGACTTCCTTCAAGGGCTGCCAACATTATTGAGGACCCAAACCCCAAGTGGCTGAATGACAGGATTTAGAACAAGGTTTAGCTTGGGCTACTCCCATCAACTCATAGAATCTCTGAGTAAGGGGAAAGCAGAAGTCTTCCTCAAAAGTTACACATGCAGCAACTCAGGCATTTCATTATCTGGTACTATTTTGCGACATTTCTAAACCATCCATAACCAGGACAAAAAAATCAGCAAAATAAAATAAAATAAAAAATTAACATAAAAACAAACATACAAACAAAATCTATGTGGAAAATTGTTTATGAAATACATCTTTATTTACAAAAATATTACAGAATATATTACGAAATATATAGTGGCAAACCCACTGGAACAAATTTAGCATAAATTAAATCAGGAAGATTAGAGAACCAGATAAAGGAAATTTATTTGTTGTGAACATATTAGATTTCATCTACACTAATAAAAATTGTCTCTGGAAAATAGATGCAACTATTGCAACTATTTACAACTTGAATTGTTTTAACCAGTTTCTGATTTTTACATTCCTTTAATGAATGAATATATAAATCTTTTCATCAAATACAATGGAAAACATTTAAAATTCAGGCAATTAATCCTTTTTAATCCTTAAAAAAACATGGTAATGTGTTATTAGAGACACATGGTGACCTGTTTTTAATATTGCATCAATCAATAAAACCATACTAATATAATTTCAGGTAAGATTAGTTCTCTTTTTTCTTTTGTTATAGGAAGAAAAGATTAAAGGCTTGGTACATATACTTTAAAACAACACTTTACAACATATTTTAATTTCCATGATGAAAGGTAGACAAACAGTAACTGCTATTCTTGATTTATGCCGTTGAAGTACAGATGAGAAAGAAACAACAGAGAAGAAAGATCACTTTTTTTTGTTCGCTGATCCTCAGAATATCTAAATTTACACACACACACATACACAAATTGTATAATTTTCTTTTAATAAACTCTTCAATAAGACAGGGGAAAAACCAGTAAATAGGCAGAGAATGAGTCATGTCTTTAGAACTGGGAAAGACAAAAATGGATTTAAAAATATTTTTAAAATCTCCTGTAAGATGAGGTCTAGTGTATGTTTTTATTGACTTTGTATTTGTCAGGAGTTAGTGTTGCAAACAACAAGAATTCACAGTTTGCCATGGGAATATTCTGAACACTATTATCTGTCAACATATGTATAGAAAGTAAGATTGTATCACTTGAAAAGTATACTTTTTCAACCCTACAAGAAACCCAAACTCTTGCTAGGAAATCACAGAATAAACTGAATTGGAAGGGACCCACAAGGATCATCAAGTCCAGCTCTGGGCCTTGCACAGGACCACCCCAAGAACAACACCATGCGCCTGAGAGGATTCAAATGCCTGAGAGGTTCAAATGCTTCTTGAGCTCTGTCAGCCTGGTGCTGTGATCACTTCCCTGGGAAGTCTGTTCCAGTGCCCAACCACCCTCTGGGTGAAGAAACTTTTCCTAATATCCAACTTAAACCTCCCCTGACAGGGGAGTTTCAGGGCATTCCCACAGGTCCTGTCACTATCCACCAGTGAGAATAGATCAGTGTCTGCCCCTCCTCTTCCCCTCACAAAGAAGTTCTAATTGTTTAATGCTAAATTCATTTGTATATATAAATCAACAAGAACCTGGGTAGTCGAGATTGAAAAACCAAAATGTTTAACAAATGGATATTGAAATCTTAGTCAGAAATTAAGAAAAATGATGAGCACACGTAGTTTCATGTAGGAAACATTATTTAATTTTACCCACCTTGAACTGCTCATAATAAACATTTCAGGCTGTGAATCTTACTTTAATCTGCCAGTTATGACAAATATGTTTGTTTAAGCATAAACACTTTGCACAATAACTACTCACAGTCTAGCTGCACTTTTAAATACGTTGCTCTAGGCTACTTTGCTGCTGGGTTGAAATTTCATCTGTGGTTTTACCAAAGCTATTAATGCTTTTCTTCTTGCTCACCTGAAAATATTTTCTGAAAGAAAGCAGAAAATGTCTAGTAAAATATTTTAACTGGAAGACAGCATATTAGAAATATCCATGTATACTCACATCCATATATACTGTACATATTCATATATGCTCAGTTTCACTGCCTTACATACACCAAGTATTGCTAAAATTTCTGTAGCCCATTGATTTTAATTTATTTATCCAAACCTGGTTTGTGATAGGGCAGAGTAAGACAACACCTGTTCTAGTTTTGTTTGTGGAAGAGTTAATTTTCTTCACATTAGCATGTATGGAACTGAGTTTTGGATTTGTGATTGTGAAATATTTTTCATAGCATAAGAATGTTTTATTCACTGCTGAGCAGCACTTACACAGCCTCAAGGACTTCTCTGTCTCTCACCCACATGACCGGTGAGGAGTCTCAGGGTACACAAGAAGTTGGGACAGGACACAACAAGGACAGCTGTCCTCAGCTGTCCAAAGGGATATTCCAGACCCTATGATGTCATGCTTAGCATGAAAAATTGGGAGAAAAGGAAGGTGGGTTGTTAAGAGCAAAGATGTTTGTCTTCCCAAGTCACCATTACATGTGATACAGCACTGCTTTCCTAGACATGTCTGAACATTTGCCTATCCATGGGAATTAGTGAACAAATTCCCTGTTTTGCTTGTTTTGGCATGCTGTAACGATTAAACACTCTTTATCTCTTTATCTCAAACTATGAATTTTCTCACTTTTGCCCTTTCGATTCTCCTCCCATCCCACTGGGGCAGAGTGAGCAATGATCTCTCTGGGGATTAGTTCCCAGCTGGGGCTAAACCATGATAACAACCATGATTTCAATATATATGTGAAATCAGGAATTTATTGTCAGTCTAATTAAAAAAAAATAACCATGCAGCTGAAATGCCACAAATTATTCGTACTGTTAATCCAGGTATAGCAAATCGATACTGACAGTGCACAATTACCTTAAATTGATCCAAATTAAAAAAAAAATTCTAGGAATGACGCAAATAAACTCATTATGTGAGAAAAGTCTTCAATCTGGTATTAATGCCCACTCTCATTATTTCCCTAATCCCAAGCCTGATGGGTTTGTCTACACTAACAGGAATATCAGTTTAACACCATCTTTAAGCTCCTCCTCAAGAAGACTGTGATGTTAATGTGGAGATTTACAGATTTACTACATTATTTTTGTCAACAGAAGCACAGTTTCAATATTGTGGGTTTTTCTAGGGTTCATTGTTTTGAGTATTAGGAATTTTTTTTTTAATTATTCTGAGTTTTGTCGGAGTAATTTCTGAGTCTTTTCTGAATTTCTTTACACCGTCTTTCTTCATCACTCTGCAGCCTGGTGCATGCTAGAAATATTAGATGCTTTATATTTGTGCTTTTCATAATCCCTGCAATTATTTTTCACCCAATTTTCTTAGTTTGTGAGCGGTGTTGGGTTGTTGGCCACCCTGTGACTTCCCACATCATCCTACACTCAGATACTTGAAACCTCTGATGTCATCCCATGCCTGTACTCCTTTATTCAGCATCATTATAAGGATTATAGGTAAGTCATTTTACACAGCATAACTGCTTTTTTTTGGCATTTATATCAAAAAGTCTTAGGGCATCCAATTATAGAAATCCCAGCAAAAATTAGACAAATTGGACAAATTATGTTTTAGCCACCTGGTCATTAGATAACTGTTACAATTAAGCAAGCTAAAACAAACTGCAAACAAGCTAACACAAGTTCAGTCAGAGCTTGGCAAATCCAGAATTCTAGCATATGTTAATAAAAACCCTGTACATTGATACTAATAGAGAGTATTATACTTATCAGACTGCAAGGCTAAACCCTGTACTCCCTCCTTGTGCTTTATAAGAACCCCTTCCATCATTTGCCTGATGAATTAAAATTGCTTATGAGTGAAAGTTGCATCTAGTATGCAGCCTTATACATTTTGGTTTTATACCATCTATTACAAGGAAAGATGTGGATGTTATTTTTTTCTCTGTTGATCTCTCAAGCAACAATGAAAATTATTTTCAGAAATAATTCATTATATTGTGAAGGATGTTAATTTTTTTTTTTTTGCTGGACGACATAAAGATATGCAACATGGTCAGTCTAAATACACGGTGAAGCCAAGGTACCTTAAAATGTCATTGGAGCTCTTGGAAACATGCCCATTTTTTATCTTAGTAGTCTGTCTTGAGAGTCTTAATCTGCCTCAGTTCTTTAACAAAACTGACCATGGTTCTTCCAAGAAAAGGTCCATGATGGTCATGGTTCTTCCAAGAAAAGGTTTCTTTTCCTAACCCAAAGAATTGTTGGCAACCAGTAAAAATTTGATGAGAAACTAAATTAAAGCAGAATGGATGTGCACAAGTGACTTTTGTTGTTAAATAAAAATACTATTTCTAGTAAGACTTGATGACTGCTCCATATTATGTTAAATTGTATCTGACACCAGCAGATGATTTTAGATAACAGGGGTTGATGCTAGTTTAGAACAATAATAGGACTTCAAGAGGTCTAGAAAAAATGGTGAATCTGTAATTTTTCCTAATCAGTTCAGGAAACTTGCACACATATAAAGTAATTTTTAAAGTGAAAATGTAAATCAGTATAAGGATGAACCAGCTTTTATCTGTGATTCAATGAAAAGTACATTTCAGAGTATTTGGGCAAAAATATGTGACAGGATACCATCAGAAAGACATTACTAGAGTGAAGACATTACTAGAGTAAAACATCTCTGTCTCCCTTGCATGTGTACTAAATTCTGAACACTGAATTGATTGAGAAGTATCAAAAAGAAAGATGATAATCTTGATATCTGAGTCCAACTAAATCTGTAAGTTATATGGGCATTATCCTTGTAATATCATGACTACTGTGGTTTCAAAAGTCTGAAAATTTCTATTCTTTGGTCACTTCATCTAATATGCACATATTTTGTGAAGTATAAAGGCAAAAGCAAAAATCTTTCCAAGATATGCAAAGCCTGCTCAAGAGGCTGAGTAAATACTTGGATCATTGTGATTATGCAAGCCCTATTTTGCCATAGTTACATTTATGCTGTGCAGTTATTTCAGTAGTATCTCCTCAGCCATCTCTCATTCAACTCTTTCAAAAGAGAAAAAAGGCAAGAGAGCACTTTTCAATTTTTTTTCCACATTTAAATTATTCATAAAATAGCAAAACTGATACATCTATATAAATAAATATACGGTGCCTAAATATGTAAGTACAAGATACTTAAAGAAACTCAGTGAGAGAGAATGGAAGAAGTGGAGGAGAAGGAAAAAAAACAACCCCAAACATAATAAAACTATTATGGCATTAAACTCAGTATATGGTTCTCTCCTGAGTACAGCTGAGATTTGCTTACCTAGTGGATAAATTTTAATTGTTGTTACTGAATCTATTCTTTCTGACCCAAGATATCACATCAGTATGTGGCTGAAGCAATGTTTGCTAAGTTATTCTGGCATTAATCACATTTATTGTTTGCAGGACCACAATTCTCTTATTTATGGGCACTACCCTGGGGAATGCAGGTCACTGTTATCTAACAGCAGAATCTACAGCTGCTCTTGCTGACTTCAATTTGAGTCTTACTTCCTCAACAGAGGTCATACAGAAGCAATTGAAGTTAATTTTATGAGACATCTGTTATATTTGTGGTTATACTCATTCTTCAAGATTGCCCTCTAAAGTAGCAGTTACTAAAAAAAACCCAGGCACCTCAAGAGAGAAAGAAAACTAACAAATAAAAGACGATATCAGAAATTATCTGATGATTTCTATTTAACATGACAAAGTAGGAAATTATTTTAAATGAAGAATCCCATAATTTAGGGCATGAATTTTTTTATATGAAAGGCACAACTCTGAAACATTTCACGCTTTCAAATCTGGAAGAATCCACTGACTGTTAAAAGCATTGCAATACCAAAAAATAGAATTCTCAAATACCTAAACAATATATCAACAACTACAATGATTTTTTTCAACTTTTGAAATTCTAAATGGGGCTGCTCCAAATTGAACCGATGAAGTATAGTTCAGTACTTTGTGATTTAGTTACCTGAGAAATACCTATATTTTGAACAAACTTAAATTTTAGACACCACCTACACAAAGGAATATACAATTTCATAGAATCATTTAATATATTGCGTTGGAAGAGACCCACAAGGATCATTGAATCAAATCCCTGGTCTTTCACAGGACCATCTCAAGGATCAAATTATGTGCCTGAGAGTTTTTTTTTAAACGCTTCTTGAACTGTGTCAGTCTGGGTGATGTCACCAAGGCTCCCTGGGAAGCCTATTCCAGTGCCCAACCACCATCTGCATGAAGAACTTTTCCTAATATCCAGCATAAATCTCCCTTGGCATGGCTACATGCCATTCCCTCAGGTCCTTTTACTGGTCACGAGAGAGAAGAGATCACTATTTCTATTACCTGCATTTCATATATCAATTGTATGCTTACCCATCATAACATGTGGAATCATTCTGGTTGAAGTGTTTCTACATTCTGAGGATGCATCTGCATGTATCACTTGTATCCCCATCACCTGTTTGCCAAGGCAGTGCTTTAACTGCCAGGAGATTTTGCATTACACATTAAATATTTTCTATTATAACACCCTTCTTGTTAGGACCAAATAAATTTAGAAATATGTGTAATGTACAAACTGAAGTGGATCATGTTAGAATTATGATTATGACTATGACTGTGTAATTAGGTCTTCCTGCATGAAGGAAAAGCTATGAACACTTGTTTAAGATTGTATAGAGATTAACATTATGTGATACAATTCTGGGCAACAGTGACAAAGAACGGAAAACCATCTCTCCCAAGACAATCATAGGTCCATCTGGCCATGACATCAAAGGACATCTTGGGAAGGATGTAAGAAGGGGACAATCAGGAAAGGTACTTCCTCTAATGATTTGTAGAGATTGTGTTAAAGTGAAGTTACACAGCTCCTATATCATTACTGCGCAATAACTCAACTAACTGCCTAAGTACTCAACTGATGAAATAAACCAACGTCCTCTTTCATAAGAAGAGTAATCAATGGAAGGATGGTCTCATAAAGATCTGGGAAAGGGAGATAAATGTCATAAATACAGAATACTTTGAATTTCAGAGGGGAAATTACAGTTGAAGAGTTTTCCACTCAAGTTTCATTCAGAGTCGAAAATACAAGTTTTTCCTATTTACTACTGCTCACCACATGAGCATGTAAAGAACTGTAGAGTCTTTATTAATATTTTCCTTTTCTATTTTTTTGCTGTAGGTAAATCCCTGGACTATCATAGACTCATCATTTTCTATTCTCTTTATTATCACCTCCTCTTCCAATGACTTTCCAAACTGGTTAAACTCCTAATATAAAGAAATTAAGACAACAATTATCTGTTTCTCATATATGTACAGGGAACAGTAATCACAGTCATTCACATTAAAAGATAATTATTGTTCCTGCATTCAATCCAATTTTTCTGTACTTTGTCCCACTTATATTCTGCTGACAGTGTTTTAAGATCTCTATAAGGCTTCTTCAGTGTTTCCTTTTTGAATAGTCTTTTTTTTCCCCCCTTCGTTAACAGTCTACTCTGCTTGTATTCTTCCATCTGCACTTACCATGCAGGTATTAGAAGCTTTTTAACTATTGCCATTTGGAACAACATTCCCTTGATTCTCTGCTTCATCAGTTTTCCATCTCATTTTACATTTCAAACATATCTTTTTCTCCATTGACTGTCTTTCTTATTTTCTATCTTACTCTAACACTACTCTTCTCTTTAGATTTACAAATGAACTCTGAAAAAGTAGATATGAGACTCATAACATTAGAACATGGTAAATGTTCAGAAGAATTTGTAACACTATCCACTATCACAGATTTTGATTGTTAGTTTTAATTACTGACATAATTTCAATGTGCTAACATAAAAGGTAACTGAAGAAAAGCTATACAGACATCATAGTCTCAGTTCAGTTGCCCATGTATTTCCCAAAAAATGTCATTTGAGATGTCCTATATTATCCCACCTGGCTTCCAGCTGCCACTTCAGAAAGGTTTCTATCTCCACAGTCATATGTGCCAACTGTCTCTGAACCTTTTAGAAAACCTCAGATGTGTCAAAAATAATGTGTTCAGGCAGCTGAACTGATTTCTAACTGCCAAAAATTCAAACTGAACTGATTCATAGATATCTCTGAATGTCCAAAATAGATGCACACTGGCTAAAATGAGAGTTAAGACCCCTACTTCATGTGAGGACCTTTCAAGGTGAGCTTTTAACTGCATAATCTGGACCTGAGTCAGAATTATGATGCAGCTTGTACAATTAATTATTTGTATTTTGGAGAATTATTTGTAATTTTGGAGAAAAAAAACCAACCAAAAAACAGAAAAATTAAGGAACTGTGTGAACGAGTCCTAAAGCTACAAGATGGCCTTGACCCATTTTCCAATATTTAGTTATCAGATGGCTTTTCCAATACCATTATTATCTCCTGATCTTCAACTCCTGCTATGCCAGGCCACAGGTGTCTTCTATGTTCTCATTTTTCTGGTATACAGATGTATTAGGCTAGGGAACTTTGAATTACTTCCACGTGTCTAGATGTATCTATAAATCAATTGTAATGACATTTATACATCAAATTTAGTAGTCAAATACTAGTGGATAACCTCCTTTGAGTTGCTCATGAGAAATATGCTTTCATAGTCGCCTAAATGTGCCTGAGTAATGAACCATTAGAATTTAGGAGAGTGCTGGGGAAGGAGTATTAATGAAAATATTTCCTGCTCAGTAGATTTAAAAATAAAAATTTTATGTTGGCAGCAGGAAAGATAGCCTTTACATGTTCAAATTCAGCATTAATGGTAGAGGGAGATATTGGAATGCCATCTAGAGTGAGAAACCATAGGAAACTAAAAATTGCTATGCATCAGACTACAGGAATTTCTGGTGTATGTAAAATGAATAAAATTTCAAGGAGTATAGTGACCTAATTTTTTGTTCTTTAATGAAATACAAATTTCCCTTTTTAATATGTAGCTATATATTTCTGATTTGGAAGTTTATTTCCTGAAGAAAAATTATTATAAAAAATATCCAAAATGCAGTATTTCTTACAGAGAATCACACTTTAATATATAGACAGCTTATTAAGACTAAATGTTGCCCTAAATAAGAAATAATATCTTTATTAATTTAGACAGCAAGAATTGTACATACATGCATTCATATATTAGTTTTACCTTTTTTTTTCTCTAATACTTTCATCACACATTGGTTCTGATTTTCATTTATAGTCTCTATTAGTTCCACTACTGTAAGGCTTTTTGCTTTAAAAACTTTTCTGTTCCCAAGCTTACCATCTTTACTAGACCTCACCCCAGAATTGCATTCCTTCATTAAGGCCTTTTATTCCAAAGTGTCTGCATTTGACATCTTTTTCTCCATCTTCTTCTTCTGCTTTTTTCTGATGTAACTCTGTCCTGGTTTAGGGCAAATTTGGGAGAAAACCTCCAAAGGGGGTCCCTCCAGAAAGCAAACCCACACAGCCCCTCCCCCTAACCAGTTGGGAAGGATTCCTCAGAGAGAAGTAGAAAGAACCTGTTTATTTAACAGGCAAAGCACCCCCCAGCACACAAAATAAATAATACCAGATGACAACACTCTTTCACTGCTCTGAAAAAGACGACAAATTCAGACAGTCTCTCCTGGGAGTGGTCGCTCTGCTGTTGGTCCCTCCAGCGCTGGGAATAGCTGCTGCAGGCCACAGAGTGCAAACTCTTGGTGTTTCCCAGGTACCAGTCCAGAGCAGGTTCAAATAGTTCCAAGAAAAAGGGAAAGACAAACAGTCCAGGGAAAATTCCGACTGCCTAGCTAAACTAATTAACAAGCAGGAGCAAAGCAGGAGCGAGAGCAAAGCAAAAGCAAGAGCAAAGAGCAAAAGCAGCACTATGTACTGCCCCATCTCTGTTTCCCACTGACCGTTGGGGGAATGAGCAGACTGATAACTGATAACAAAACAAAACAAAACTTTAATTTTCAGAGCCAGTCTTGAAGGCGCAGAACATAATATCCAGCATAAACCAAATAAATGACTGGGGATACAAGCATCATAACATCCGCCTAGGACAAACTCAAATGTTAACATTACACCTAAAAAGAGTGGTTTAATCTTACTTTAGAACTAGCAGAAGAAAGCAGGGAATATCTATGGCTAATATTAGAAAATGATACAGTTATAGGTGATACAGGTGAAATTAATAAAATCCTTGAAGTGCTAATTTTTTTCCAACTACTGCTATTTTTATCTTTTTAATTGTTTCAGGTCTCTCTTTGTATGTAGGGTCTATGATAATCAGTAAAAATAATATCATGCCCAAATTGAAATTTTCTTTCGTGTCTCTCTATTCATCAAGAAAAAACTGGATATTTCTTTCTTAGGGAAAGTGTCAGATATATATATATATAAAGCACTGTCCTACAGTAGGTTTTAAAAAATAATTTACATACAAGGTCATATACCCTACTTCTGAAAAAACAGCTTATAGTACTGCAGAGTAATATTCCCATCATTTTTCATGTTTGCTCCTAATTCCTTTATCAGTATTTCTCCTCTCAGTCCTCCTTTAGGTAAACTGTACATTTAGCAGTAAATAGAGTAGAAAATATGATACTAATGCAAAAGCTTTTGCTAATGGCATGATTTGCTCTCAGTCTCATTATTTTCTGAATAATAATCACAGCTAATTTAAACTTAATGCACAGGCAATTTCTTAAAACATCCATTCCAACAGCTTCAGAAAGACAATGATGCCAATGCTGAGTTAAGGAAGTGAAGCACAGATTTTCAGCCCACTGAGCATGTATAAAAATTCATTCATGAAGTATTGCAGTGCTGAAAATTAAAAGTCATTCACTATTCACAAAACATACAAACACTTCAAGGATTCATTGTAATTTTAGAATCTTTTTTATTAAAAGTACTAATGCATGGGTATCTATATGGGTAAAATGATGTTTTTTGTGTACTTGAAATTTCAAGAACATTACTTGAAGAAAGAACATTTACTTGAAGAAAGCCACCATTCACCTCAAAGTTAAAAAAAAAGAAAATCAGGTATCATGAAAACTGTATTAAAAACAGAAATCAATTGTGAAATTACCATGTACTAAACTAAATTGAACTTGTGATAGAAAAATAAATTAGTATTTTAAAGTTTTGCTCTATGTTATTCTTATTTCTCACTGTTTCAACAGTGAGCTCTTAGGATTAATGTTGGACATTCTGGATCTTAATAGAAGTTGAGTAGTGCTGCTGAATTCAATAAAACTAGGATTTCAAAGCAAGAGTAATTGAGAAATATATGTAACAAATCAATACAGAAACCCACATTATTTTCATTAACTGTTGATGTTATGTTTATCTAGAAAAGATATCAATATGAAAAGTAGGTCTGAATATTCTGTCCAGTTTTATTTGAATAGGAATAGAGGGTATTAAAATTAGTCCATATGTTTCTGATGAGGAACATGGGACATGAGCAGGGACTTAGCAGGTAGGATGAAAGCAGAAATTATTTATTATGAAGATGCTGAGACACTGAAAAATTTCCCAGAGAATCTGTGAGTAATCCATACCTGAAAAGATTCATGATCAGGTTGTACCAGAATTGAGAACCTAACTTAGTGGAAGATGTTTCTAACCGCAGCAAGAGCATTGGAACTAGATGATCTTTAAAAGACCCTTTAACCCAAACCATTTTATGACTGTGGTCTGATCCTATGAAAATTATTTTCTGTTTGAAAACAAGGCCAGTTTTCTGCTTCAGCTGCTTCCTGACACAGTGCTTCACAAGTTAGGTGCTCAGGCATTGTCAGCAGACGCCCATTCAACAACCGTATGGGAGCGCTGTGGAATAATGAGTGTGGCAACCAGGATGAGCAAACAAAACTTTGACAGTAAATACATGAGAAGTCATGTCAGAGACCCTAGAGGAGCAGCTCAGACAGCATGGGACTCCTAGAGGGAGACAGTAAAACAAAATAAATTACTTGCAGTAGAGTACAGTTCCTAGCACTAGCTGGACAGTATGTCTCTGCAAATTAGAGAGCTCATCCCAAATGAGGGTCCTGGGGGAGGACTTTATCTGTTCAAGTCTCTGACTGTAGGAAACGTCTTGTGCTGCTCTTTGTGTCTGGGACACCAGCTCCTAAACAGGAACAGACACCTTTCAGAGTTGAACTGACACAGACTAAGAGCAATTTCATGCATTCATTCACACAGTAAATCATAACAGACTGAATTGTGATATTCTGTCTCATGAGCAACATCTTCAGCACTTTCATCTGAGATTCATGTGATTACTGAGCTAAAGACCAGCAAATACACAAACAAAATAAATAAATATATATATATATATATATATACATGCATATATTAATTTATATCACAGGCTGCAAATAGAAACAAAATATTAATATATAGTGGTAATACTATGACTTAGAAGGCTCTTTCTTGAAAACAAAGAAAGGAGAACACAGATTTTTTTGAGCTTGGATTTGTAGGTTACCACCTACTTTTCTTTCATGACCAAAATTACAGAGCGAAATACATAGAAAAAAATTCTATTTGGTCCAAAATCAGTACCTGAATGCAGACTTAAAGCCAATAAAAATCAATAGCCATATAAAGCTATTTTTCTGGTTTTGACTTTTTTCTTTCAAAAAATTTTCACAATCAATCATGTCCACTATTTCACTAAGTAAAAGCATTCCAAAATAAAGTGTATAAAAACAATATGATGGCAAGTGAAATACTATGTTGATGGCTGCCTCTGAAGGAATCTGTATTGTTCTTTTTCTATTCAATGATGATTGGAACTATTTCTGGCCATTTTGCCCTTAAAGGAATCTGTTTAACAATACTACTACTTCTACTAGTAATTGTAACAACAACAACAACAAAAACAACAACAACAAAAACAAAAACAACAACAACAACAACAACAACAATAATAATAATAATAATAATAATAATAATAATAGTCCAATAATAATAATAATAGTCCAATCCATGAGCATTACAATGTTATGGTGTCCTGCATATAGTCTTTAATGCAGGAAATGATTACAGTTTCATGTAATCTCATAATACTTTGTTTTCTCAGTAGCCATTTAAAAGATAATGCGTCCTTACAGAAGACAGTCTTACTCTATGTCTTTGCCAGAATCTAGGTTTATGGGGAAATCTCATTGTAAAGATCTGCTAAATGCAGCTGTAAAGCCTTATACTAATAAAGGATCCTGTCGTAGTTACAGAGATAGGGGTAGAGTTTTGTTTTTTCCATACCTGTAGTGGGACGTTTCCCCTGCCACAAGAGACCTTATCTTTTCTGCCTATCAGCTGGCTCGATTGCTCAAGGCATTTTCGTCCTCACCATCAGTTTGCTAATTGGTGAAATAGTTCAATGAGGATAGCATGTCTGGTAGTGAGTTATTTCGGTGCCATAGAGGTGACATTTCCAGCTGACAATAAACATCTTGCCTTGAAAGCAACATCATAGGAAGACAGGACTGAATTTGTGACTGACAGACACTTCACTTTACAAACTATAAAAACTCTATAAAAGCAAACTCTCACAAAGAAGAAATCTTCTGCACATTCCCTAGAAATATGTGGGGAACTCTTCTTAAGGTTTGTGACTCCTATAACTAAAAGTTAGTCTCTCAAGGGTTGAGTGAGGGACTCTGTGCATCCCATCATCAATTCAGTGGTAAGTTACATTGACTCTTAATTATACTATTTCTTTGCTAGTTATAATATAAGTACCTTTATGTCATGCACTGTTTTATAAAATCTACTTATAATTCTTTGGTTTATCTGTGTAGTAGCTCTGTTTAAGGCCCTTTTTTTCCTGTTAATCTCCTATCTATTCAATAAATAACTCATAAGAGAACAGATTTGCCATTCTTAAGAACTTGCAAGCCAGAGTGCCTTAGGAGTGGGTCACCAAAGTAGAGCTGCTGCCAAAGTCTGAGCCTAAGGCAGGGCTCATCTAACACTCTCACCTGATCTGTAACAATAAAACCCTTTCAATGCAAAAGGGAAATTCCTGATTTTTTTAGTAAATGGAGACTCCAACATGTAATCTCACTTAGTTTATTTTGGTTTTTTTTCCCTTTCACTATCAAGAGGGTGCAGATTGAGAAGTCTTAATTCCCCCCCAGCATTTTTAAAACCAGTGTATGTTTTTATGAAAAATCACCTGCGGTGGCAGAAATTGAGCTTATAGTCTGAATCATAGATGATGTGATGATCAGAAAATTAAAATAATTCCCTTATGCATCTAGAAAAGAAAACATAAATAAATAAACAGCAAAATCACATGCAGTGAATGTAAAGAATTTGTACCAAAGAGCAAGTGACACCAGGGTATCACCTGCTTATTAATTTAATGCCAAATAACAGTGCTCACACTTTGCATAACATTTTTCTAATGTTGGTCTAGAAATATTTTGCAAGGATGACCTAAGTGCACGTCTCATTTTTTAGTTGTCAATAAAGGCTTTTTTCCTAATATAAAAGATAAATCAGTCATCCAGTACCGTTCAAGACTGTCAGCATATCCAAGAATGTCACAGGCAATCCTGAGTGACTCTTGCGCTCAGAGTCAGAACTGCAGCCCACACACCTCTTTATCCATGCCATAGTGTTTAGTTATACAGGATTCACTGGTAATAAACCAAAGCCTTCAGAGCTCATCTAACTCTGAGAACATATCTGCGTCTTTATTTCCTGTCTGTTGTTTATTTGCTGTTAGGTTTTCAGTTATTAGGCTAGGTCCTTTTCTCTTGGATGTCTGGAAACCTTTCTCTAACCTGGGTAAATCTCAAATCCTATTCAGTATTCTTGACTTAAGATCATTATCAGAGAACTATGAATATCATAATAATTTTTAAAATATTAAAAGAAAGATAGAATCTTAGAGTAGAATATTCGTGTTTGGGATAGGATGTCTCTGGGTTCAAAAGACTGTTCTCAAGACACTTGCAGACATTGTAATGGAAAAAAATCAAACGTGTCCCTGCTAAAATACAGGATACGAAATCCCATACTCTTGGAATTATGAAAATTATATTTTACTTCAGTATGTATGTTAGATAATGTTTATTTTTATAGGACTTCTGAAGTTCTACAAAACCACTAAGATTTGAAACAGACTTTCAAACCCAACAAAACTAAAACTCACTTTATAATTTGCATAATGTTTTATATAAAAAACTATGATGAATATGAAAAAAGAGAATTTTCCGACTTTCTGACATATAATATTTAGAGCACATGGAAGGCAGTAACTAAAATGCATTTTCTCACTGTCATTTTAGTATCATAAATACTTGAAGAAGCAATTTCTTTTCCTGAACTTCCTTTGAATAACTAGCCATAGGAACATCCAAATAAATTATAACAGGTTGCTGGGATTACTGAAGTTGTGGCAGGAAAAAACGCCAGGGTGGTTTAAAATTTATGCAGGCTGGAAGTGCCAGCAAACATTTGAGTACATTCTCACATGTGGTCTGTACAAGTGTGCATGTATTTATTTATTTATAACTTTGTATTATGTGTTGCTTTTTTTGGAGTGATTGTGGCCTGTCTCCCGCACTCTAATACTGTGTGAAAATAACATGGGTTTTCTTTCCTCCTGTCTGTAGCCCCAAGGGTAAATAAATAAAATAAAATTAAAAAGTGAAAATAAATGATCTGTGCTTACTTCTAGTCAATAAGTGCAATAAATGCAGGAACTGAACCAGAGAGAAAAGAAAAAAAATACCCTGACTTGCTTCAGATCTTATAACCATTCATGAGTAGAGGTTTCTAAGGGAATTCCATAACAAGACTGTCTTTCACTCTCTTTACTGCAAGTAACTGAGACAGATTTCTGGATCTGAAGGTTAGGAGTACTGGTTACAAATTCCTGCAATGTTCATATGCTTGACATTAGAGACTCATCAGACGAGTGTCTGTTCAGCCCCCACAAGGGAACTCCTGACTGGATCCAATTCAGATGAACAGTTGTGGGGGGGGTGAAGCAAATACACTGTGGTAAGAAATCATAAAACTATGTCTGGATGTGCCTAAGGCTGAGGTGAAAGAAGAAATTACCATGAACCCAGCAAAGAACTCAGTGGTGATAACTCAATGTAATCCTCCACCCTCGTTTTAGAAGGAGCCTACAATGGTCATTCTAAGTAGGGACCCAAAGAACACTGAGCATATATACAGGGGAAAAGAAATTGGTAACTGAAAACTAATTGTGGGGGAGAGGGGTGGATGGACAGACATGACAAAAACAACTAATATGAAAAAACAAGAACAAAAACAAAACCAAACCCAATGAGAAAAACCTCATACACAAGTTTTTCTCATTTTAATGAGACTTTTCTAAATTTTTTAGGCAATATGGATTATTAGACTACTAAATCATTATTCAGACAAAAAAACAAAAGGATATAATAATGTATATGTTGTGTTCTCTTATGTTATAAAATTGGTAAGTGAAACAGTAGACATGCCAAAAGGTTAGAAAGACATAATTAACATTTCATTCTATTCCTCACAAAGCAGATGAACTTTCATAGAAAATTATTTGATAGAACGGCTATATTTTTTTATGGAGCAGCGTTGGAAGGCATTCAAATTTTTTGTCTTATTTTTAGATCAGCATTTTCTTTCTGGAAAAAGAAAAAAGAACCCCCAGATTAATCTGCCCTTTATGCAGGCATAGTATTTGTCTTCCTGTTACATAAATGCTGAATTATTTAATAAGCATTTATATACCTAATACGCCTTAACATTTTTTTTGAGTTTAATAGTAAGGAAATGATAAATGTTAACCATTAAATGAATAGTATTCATGAATGCAAATATTATTCTAATAATATTATTTTGAAAGCTGGGATTAAGATTGTTTTCACAGTTTTACAAATGTCAATAGCTGTAACTGCTATGTTATTACAAGTGAACTTATATGAAATTATCACTGTTCTATGAGAAAATGTTAAAAACCTAAATTGCAGGTATCAAGTGGTAGTACCCTCAGCATAATTAAATAAAAAAATTAACCTGTGATGTTCAAATGACCTCTGGCAAAGCAATCATTTATATTTCACATTCATAATTATGTCATTAAAACCACAAGAACTTTTTAAAAATTATTTTTATTGCTATTGTTTGGGTTTGCTATTATTTTAATTGCTATTGTATTTTTTTATTTTTGAGATACTGTTGATTTCAGGAGAAGTTGCACAAAAATATCTCTAAAAATCCCACAATAAATTATGTTCATTTTGTGTATTGTGGCACATAAACAAATTTCTGAGAACATGTACATGAGAGATACTGGGTTCTAATCTTGTATCATACACATATTTGTCATTAGAAATTAATGAGATTAAATGAATGCTTATAATATCAACTGCAGTGAGAAACACACCTTACCCTATTTCTCACTGTAACAACTCATTGGTGTAACAGAAAATTAGATCACAATGTGTTTTTCCTGTCTGTGATCAGAGATTAATTTCTGCACAGGAAGTGATTTCTCAGTAGGTGAGAAAGAGAGCAAGTAGACTCTTAGTTTGAAATGAGCTATTGCTCTGGAACATTTGCCTAATGAGTTTAAACTTTTTATGTTTATATACTGCATAAGACAGGACAAGAGAAAAAGGCTTCAAGTTGCATCAGGGGAAGTTTAAACTAGGTTATACAAAAAACTTCTTCACCTAAAGGTCTATCAAGCAGTGGAACAGGCTGCCCAGGAAAGTGATCCAGCCACCATTCCTGGAGGTGTTTAAAAGATGTGTAGGTGCGGCACTTAGGGACATGGCTAAGTGATGGACTTAGGAGCTCTAGGTTAATGGTTGCTGATGATCTTAAATGTCTTTTCCAACCTATACAATTCTATGATTATGTATAAATCATGAAAAGAAGTGCCACCTTCAAGTGCATTAGGTAAAGAGCTTAAATTTAGCAATTTAACGTTGACAGACTGGTTGGGCCTGAGGGTCTCTGCTTTCCTGGGGCACTGGCAGACAAATCTGACGAACAAAGAAATCTCCCCTTTTATTACAGAAATGCATAAAAAGAGTTAAGTACTTCAAGAAGAATCAGGGTTCACATCATTGTACTCTTTATTCTTGGAGTATTATCCTGACGAAAGTACTGTGCTAAAAAAAACAGCAGATGCCAGACTAGATTGGATCACGTCTGACCAATATGGGACAAAAACTGAGTAAAAGTTTCCTCTAAAATGTTTCCCACACTAAAATGTGTCCTCTAATTTGCTATCTAAAGCACATGAAACACAACCATCTATGCTGTATCACTAAACATGAGGAAACATACCAAGGATGATTGCTAAAGATTAGGAATTTACTAGATAAGAAAAAGAATATTTTTTACTGGTACAGAAAAAGAAGGAGAGGTTTGGAGTGACATATAGATGATTATTCATACCTGTTGCTGAGTCTTTTATTCTAATATGCGGGGTGCATACAGTATAAGGCCTAAGTGACTGCAAACCAAGATTTCTTTACACTGGTAAAATTTCCTAACAAACAGACTGTAGAATAAGTTACTCTTCCTGCTTCTTTCAATAAAAGTCTCAGTAAAATAAATAGAAGTATTCCTAGTGCCTGTGCACTGCCTTCAATCTCAAGGGTTGAACTTCCTGCAACAGGAAAAAACTGAATGCAGGCTTTGTTTGCTCAGTGAGCTCTGATTACCACATATGCCATATATACATGTAGATATTTTTTAAGTGATAACCTTCTCTCTATTTCACAAGGATCTTGATAAGGCCTCTCACAGGACTTAGGTAGAAGCATAATTGCTTCATAAATTGAATATAGCTTGGCATTAGGATCCTTAGGTCTGTTAAAACTGCTCAAAGGTCAAATTATAATAAGCAGACAGCTGCTGGAGAAGAAGACAGAAAACAGAAGTTTGAGATATACAAATAAATGTCACTTAAGTCCCACTTCAAGTACCTCTGTTCCCGCTGGATCCTGCCCCAAGGCATATAATTACCTATTCCCTGATGTCAAAGTTTCCATTCAGATTTCTGCAATTCTATTTTCTATTTGTTTTAATTGCTTTAAACAGAGCAAAACCACTTCAGGGATGTAAGCAAAATAATGCATATGAAATCAATTGGCATAAGACATGGAAATGATGACACATTTCTCGGAGGGGCTGAAGGTTAAGAGCTAAATTAAACTTTTCTTTTTTTCCTCTTGTTGTGGTAGCAGGGGGAAGGAAAGCAGTGCCAACAACTGGATCAGAATCAACAGCAGCATCTGTTACTGAGATAGCCAGAAGCTTCCCTACATTTTTATTTTTATTCAAAAAGAGGAGTAGACATTTATTCTGTAAGCTGAGGGAGATTCAAAATATTCTTAGTGCTCTGATATGACATCATAATTATGCCTAACAAATAATTCCTCATCCATGATAGATAAAGTTCTTATTGAAAAACAGAAGGAAAGGCAAGGAAAGAGATGTTCGTTTATGACAATTTGATAGAAGATGATTCTTACCCATGCCTTCTCTGGATTTCAGATTGTGTTCCTCTACTGCTTTTGACTGGAACCGAATTTCTCTTCTTCATAAAACCCGTGTTTTGGATTTGTGAATAAAAGAGTATTATTGACAGGGAAAAGTTTTAGTTAATGCTAAGCAATGCTTACACAGCCTCAAGGCCTTTCCTGCTCCTCACTCACCCCACAAGCTATAAGTCTGGGAGTGCACAAGAATTTGGGAGGGGACACAACCAGGACAGCTGATCCCAACTAATCAAAAGGATATCCCACACCATATGGTGTCATGCTCAGCATATAAATCTGGGGGAAGACGAAGCGCAGGGAGGATATTTGGACTGATGACATTTGTATTCCCAAGTCACTGTTATGCCTGATGGAGCACTATTTTTCTAGAGATGGCTGCACACCTGCTTGCCAATGGGAAGTGGTGAATGAATTTCCTGCTTTACTTTGCTTGTGTGCGCAGCTTTTGCTTTACCTATTAAACTGTCTTTATCTCAACTCCCTTTTTTATCACTTTCAGCCTCTCAATTGTCTCTCCACCTCACTGTGGAGGAGTGAATGAGCAGCTATATGGAGCTGAGCTGTCTGCTGAGGTTAAACCCTGACAGGCTGCTGTGATATCTGCAGTACAGAGGTAAAAAACAGCAGTGACCCTATAGCCTGTTCCATGTAGGTACCAGGCTGGGAACAGTGTCTTCAGATAGCAAAGAACACCTGTATGTTCCAAAAAACCCTTTTTCTTGCAGTTGAAACTGCAGGTTTTACTAAAAGTAGTTGGAAATAGCATGCACTATTTTTTTAAGTGTGAAATTGTTCTAGTTCATAATATTTAAACAGTGAAAATAATTTCATACTCATATATATGGGAAAATTGGCCAAAGCTCTTGAATGAAACGTTTTAAAATTGTTACTACAAAAATAATTAATTAGAATAATTATATAAGTTTTAGTGCAATTTAGGCAGAATCCTGTGAACTCTGTAATCTAAAACAGTGTGTTGTGCATTTGCAGTGATGACAGTCCACTGCATACCGGGCCACTTTTGCAAGGATGTTGTACAGCTGTTATAGCAGGGAAAGTGGAATACCCTTCAGTCTGTAACTTATGAGGATGGAAAACTGCAATGTGATAGAAAAGTGGTATCCCATATTTGATGTCTCAGTATAAGACAGATGTTGACACTAGAGAATGTGATGAAATGACTAAAGGAGCTGAGTCTGAAGAATAAAATGATAAAGGAGGGGATTGACTTATAGGCCTCGTCTGCTCAAATCAGGGCTGTAAGATGAGTTTCTCCTGTGAAGTATCTAGAAGGATAAGAAAACAACTAAATAAATGAAATTGTGGTTGACTTTGAGGAGAAAATTCTTGACAGTGAAAGAAGCCGAGCATCAGAGGTGGTTGTCCAGAAGGGCTGTGGAATATCCTCCCTTTGACATTTCCATAACTCATCTAGACCAGACATGAGCAATGTGACCTGTTTTTGAAATTAACTGTGCTTTTAACACGAGGTTGGATAAAATAATCTTCAGATATACCTTGTGATTTTAATTCAACAATAATTCCTTAATTCTAAACAAAATTTATTTCATTGCAAAGTGATGATCTTCCATTTATGGGAAGTGTAGACATTTTATTTTCCTAGATGCCTCCTGCAGAAGAATGTTTTCAGTTGCTCATAATTTTGCCAATGTTAAACCATTTAAATATAAAATTCCCATCCTGGATATTTGCCTAATGATATAGCAGTGACTGCACTTTTCTTTTCTTAAATGAAATTTGAGGAAAATGTCTTGTTCTGCATATTTGAAGTACAGTCATGCTGGTTGGCTTTTTACGTTTACCAGTCTCCTGTTTAGTAGAATTTTTTTTTTAAAATTTGCTTGATAGCTGAAAAATAGATTGATTAAAAGAAAAAAAAATATTGTCATTAATCAATAGGGATTTCTGTATATAAATTGGAGATGTGTGGGCTTGTGAGGTAGAAAAGATCACAGAAAAAAAGACTAGAGAGGGATATTAACAGAGGGGGAAATGGTAGAGTTTAGTAGAGAGGGGAGCTGATTGAGAAAGAGGATGGTCAGGTACAGCAAGGAAGGAGAAGTGCGGGGACCAAATTAGGCAATGGCAGGAAATAATAAATGCATAGTAGAACCGAGGAAGTAATGGACAAAGCATGAGATTGTTGGACTGGCAAGAGAGAAAAAAAACAGGAACAGACACTGAGCATGGAAAGATAGTGCCAGAAGAAAGTCAAATGACAATAATGAGGAGTGTAGTAGTCTTTCACATCAGACAAACTTCTCTTCAGAGTTTTAGTTGAAAACTATTTTTCCTGAATGTAATGTTCCCCTTTAATTTAAAAACATATCTATCATAGTGTCTCACAACGCCAAATGTCTCCATCCTTGTGTAAAACTAGGCTAATGGAGAAGTTAAGAGCCACCTTAGTGCTATATTTCACTCAATTAATTCAAATATGATAAGCAAACTGAAATTCTTGTAAAGATCTCGAGCCTGCCAATTACTTCAGGGGGTGACTATTATTTTTCTGTGCTATGACATTTTTCTCTTTGGTGCATAAAATGAAACATTGGTGAGTAGTGGAGGTACAAAGCAATCAAAAAGTTAAGAAAAACAGAAATAAATGTTGGCTGTCTTGTAGCAAAAAAATAGCTTCTAATGGTATTATTATGCCACGTTACATGATGTTTATCTGCCTGGGGGCTGAATTATATTTGCAGGTGTAACCTTTATTCTCACATTTTGTAGTCACCTTAATGATTCATTTTTCAACTTTTGTATTCTTTAACTACATACCTATATGGACATATCCTTAGCATGCAGGTATAAAAACCATAATTAATTCAGCTTTAGGCTATTTCACATTTCCCATTACAATTATTTATCAGTACATCGAGTTTTTGAGGTTTAGAATATTATTGTAACCAGGAATAGTAATACTAGCACACCCTGAATATACAGAAAAAGTTATACAGTCACAACTTATCAGATGTTCTCACAAGGACACTTAAAAAGTGTTCCTTATTCTCAGAAAGTCTGTTTCTAAACATATTATGTTTCTTCAATGTATTTTTTGTTTGATTTATAACTAATATATTTTTTTATTACAGATAATGTCATAATTTGAGACTGGCATATTAAATATTTTCTGTAGAAAAAAATCATAGAACGTTGGTATTTTTCATTACAGTAATAGTAAACACTGTTTGCATGTCAACTAATGAAGAAAGAAAAAATACAATTAAGCTCGTAAATCTTTAGTGGCTATATTTTCTTAATTTTTGATTGCACGGTATGTATTATTTAGACCTTTTTACCTTGTTATTGGTTTTATAGTTTAGTATAAAAATACTTTAAATATATTTTGTTCTCCATAGAGGTCATAAAGCTGAGACGTTTTATAGCACTTCTACTTCACAATCTTAAAAGTGAAGCAGCTATTTTTCTGCATAAAGTATTGTTTCTTATGTAAAGCATGACTTCATGTGATTCCTCTGAATTCCTGAGCAAATGAAAAACTTTTCTTTTATATGGTAAAGATTTGAGGAGAGAAGATTGTGTCAGAGAGAAATAGATATATTCTCTAACATAAAGGAGAATGTTGCTAATATAAAACACGTACAGCAGCAGAATACTGGCAGCTGCTGAAACATATGCAGTTATAAATTATATATGACCTTGCTTGAAGACTTCTTTTGGTCCTCATCAATAATGAGTAATTATCCAAAAAGTCATCAAATAAACATATTTTGTAAAATAAAAATAAAAATGTCAGTCTAAAGATGTTTTTGATAGCTTACTATTTAACAGGTATCTGCAAATAAATGAAATAATTATTTCCCTGGGATTTCCTCCTCCCCCAAGGTATCAGAGCTTATGCTACTCTGTTACTGTTTAACAAGGAGAAATATCTAATTGTGAATGTATTTATGCCGTCTACACTTTCATTCTCCAAGAAGCCATATAGAATAAAATCTATATTTCTCAAACTGAGTACATTTTTTTTCCATTCACTAGCTTACATGATTCTCAAAGAGATAGAATGTAAGTACCACAAGGTGAAATTTTCATTGTTTTCCTCTTTGAGAGCTTTGGGACAGAGGAGCATGTAATGTTTTCGTTCTGGGAAGTCCATTATAAATTAGCTTTATCAGGCAATTGTAGAACTCTGATAGTTGTAATGCAAGGAGGGTTAATTTTTTATTTAACTAGTATCCAGCTAATTTAATCCTAATCATAATTTAATCTTTTATTCATATGAGCTCACAACACATGCAAAATTAATGTTATACCTATTTCATTGGTTCTAGCTTTGCTATTATAATGATGCTTGGGAGATCATGGTTCAGATTATTTTTTGAAAGAATCTATACAGCTTTCCTAAATGATGTAATGACTAAAGGAAGAAGAATAAAGAGGGAAGAATGACAAGAGAAGACTAACTTTTTTTTTTTTAAATTGATTGAGATAAAACTATTGTGCTGGTGATGTTTAAAATTTTTCATAAATACATAGCTTGCTAGTATTTTCATTTACCATTACAAATTCTTACTAGATATTTGCCTAATGTTCAAATTACTAGGAAAATAACATTGTGTGTGTATGCAAGACAGATTTTTTCTTGTGCAACTGGTCTCCATAGACTTCTTCATTATTGAAGAGAGGAAGAACGTCATTCAAAGGCTGTTAAAGAGTTTCATTTTATATGTTCTGCATACTTCTTTGGAACAATTGACTTTCCTCTTCTAACCATAGAGGAATGTTTATGGGCCAAGCCTCCCTAGTTAATATTTGTGACTACTCATGTCTACGCAAGATACAATAAACAATTTCAGGGTAGATCTGAAAATGATTTAAACATTTCAGTACTAACTATACTGAAATTTGTGGGGCTTGAATTTCAGTCACCTTTCTACTAAGATCCAAAACATGAAAGCTGAGGCCTGGATTGGTCATAAAATTATCTGTAAATATTTTTTGGTATCTATTCGCTGGAGCTGTAACTAAAGTTCTTTTCTCACCTTAGCAGCAGACTGCCATGAAAAACCAACTGCAGAATCAGACTTATATTGCCATCCCATTAGTTGCTTCTTACAAGATGCAGCACTTTCAGAGGGTGGAGAGATCAATCATATGTGAAATACTTTTTTTAGAAAGAACTGAAATTAAGATACTGAAATACTGGGTTGAGAGCTCTGGCCATTGAACCAAAACATGAAAGATATAGGAAAGTGAATTTATATATTTTGTTAAAGATTGTTAAGGGATCTAGAGAATTTACTGGTGAAGTATAGAGACCCCTACATATCTTTAAAATTATGTGACTGTTGAACAGATATTTAAGGATATAAATTTTGGTTTACTGGCATATGTGGCATCATTATATATCAGATAGAGTAATTTAAACCTTTTTATAAATCTCAACCTTAATTCTTTTAATTACTCATGCTGTGATTTGTTCACGGTAAGAAGCTGTTATCTGCATCCATTTTTTTTTAGTGTATTCTTTTGGTAAAAAGCAGGTACATTCCCTATTCACAAAGAGTCTGTACTATCTTTTTTTTTTTTTTTTTTTTTTTTTTTTTGTGGGAGATTGCTCCAAAAATGAATAGAACTTTTCTTAATATAGAAGAGTCAGTACAACAGATGCAACCTGCCAGAATGCACAAGCCAGGCCACCTAGAACTGATTGCCCAGAACTATAGCCATATGACTTTTAAATACCTGGATGGGATGAGCTCCACAACCTTCCTGGGCAACCTGTGTCAGTGCTCAGTCACTCTTACAGTGATAAAAAATAATTAGATAAAAGGATTCTTGTCCTTAGTTTTGTGGAGGCTTATTCTATATATCACTTAGATTTCATCCATGTGTATAAAAACATTGCTATAATTAGGATGATTCATCCAATCCTAGAATAGAACAGACACAAAGAACCAAACTCTGGATGAAGAGCAATACAACAGAATTCTGAACACTATTCTTTACCAGATATTTCACTTTTAATTGAACAAAACCAGATGAGACAAATTTGAAGTGCAGCTACTCTTTTTATGGTAAATACAGTAAGTTGTGGTGCAGTTTGTCTTGTCCAGAAAGAAATTATTAAACTATGTTATATGAGCAATATCACAACAGTATTTATTTTCATAGCCTGAAAGAACTGAGAAGGGAATCAAAGTTAATTAACTCAGATGTAGATTCCATAGTCATGTCCATTTTTTCTGGTATTTGTTCTTCCCTGCAAGATTTGTGAATTAGCAAGAGCTTGGGTTTTAATCTAGCAGGGTTTAGAATGGTAATGATAATATTTATGTAAATGCTACTGAATATTATATCATTTTTGAAAGTTTACCACACCTGTTGAGTGGCATGATGGTAATTGAATCTCTATAATTTCTGTCTGTGAAGTTGATTATTTTGTGAAATTACATGCAAACCTGACATTTGTGCTGTTCATCTCCTCTAAAGGCATTATTTATGTCAATATTTTGAATGAATCAAGTGATCTCCTCCATAGCATGATGGGTTGAGAGTCTTATTTTTACTTCTCTGCAATGACAGGATGAAGCAAGATGAGTTCATTAATTGCAGATTTATTAAATCTGTTGCTACTGACAAGACATATATTGAACCCTGTATTATAATGCTTCAATTTTTTCATCTATTAGATTCTGGCTAATACACTATTCTGGCTTATATACTTTTACCGTAAATTTTGCTGATAACTTCTGCTGCTCGAGGCTACCATTATTTGTCTTTTTGTTTGTGAAAATAATGGTAAGTATATAAAAAGATTTAAACATTACATTGAACAGTACCACACAAGATGTAAGGATTGAAAGGAGTCTCACAGAGACCTTGAGAGATGAAGTTTTGAATGTCTAATTGTGTATAAAAGCAGAAGACCAGATTAAGCATAACAAAGAATTTCTTGAGACAGAGAAAGTCTAGAATAATATGATTTCTGTCAATAGGCAAAAAAGCCACCTCCTGTAGGTATTTATCTCCATAGGTCCTGTGACCAGGTCCCAAAGATGGAGGAAGAAGTTATGTCTGAGAAGGTATGAGTCAGATGAAATTAGCTGGAGAAAACAGCATCTGACAACCTGCATTTTAGCTCTAGAGATTTGCTGCTTTGCTTGGGTGCCCAGAATGGGGATGTTGCAAAGAATCAGCTGTGGTTCATCTGGCTTTCATATTATCAGTCAGTTCATCTTACTAAGATAGGAAGCAATAAAAATGCTGGCAGAGACTTCTGGTGTAACCAAAGCAACTATTTAGCTCTGGGAATAAAAGTGGATGTGGGCATGGTCGCCCAAGTATTTTCTTCCCCATCTTGTTGGTGAAAGAGCAAGACATGGGAAGGATCAGGTGAACTCCTGGTTGCACAGGTCATGTGACCAACAGGGATTTAGAATGTGTGATCCTAAAGATCTCTTGAAGATGAAGGTGAGGAGAGACAAGCTCCACCTGATCCATACTTTTAAAGCAGCAGCTCGAATTAAGAAGATCTTTTGTGAGATTGACAACCAGCTGGCTGAGAGTTTGTGGATCTCAGAGTCAGAGGAAAGTAAAAGTGAAATCACAGTTTGGCATATTCTGCAGATTCTTGATTAGCGTACAGAGTTTTTGTTAAGTTTTTGAAGAGCCTAATGAAACATTGCCCCTGCATACACCTAGGGGTGACATGAGAGAAAAGAAGGCTCACTTAGAGCTAAATATGTGAGAATGGTAAGAGTAGCTTATACTGCTACATTATTCATTAAAGAGCTAAACTAAGAAAATTTGGGCAAGCTGTTAAGTTGGAGGCTCATCCAGTGGCAACAAACTCAGGTAAGACTAAGCTCACTATGCCATTAAAACTAACTGATCTCAGTTACAAATCAAATCAATTAATAGGCAAAAAGCTTTAAAAAAAACTTATTACCAAATTTTCAAAAAACATTCTCTTTAGGATTTCTTTTAAAATCACTCTGTAAACTAATCTGAGATAATCTAAGAATTAATTAAGCAGCATCTGCTTTGTAGAAGCACCTGGTAAAAGTCAGTTTGTAGTTTCTGACAGTCTTGATTAAGACTACAAGGCTAGTTTCCCCATCACAGTCATTGCATGAAAAGTCAAAGAATTAATATATTTGTTGGGTCTCTCCTGGGAATTAAAGAGTGACATTGCTTGCTGATACTTATCATCAACAGCCTGGAGTCTGTTCATTCTCCTTCCCCTGTGCTATATTGTTTCTTTTCTCTTTCTCTCCCCTCCTCAACTTCTCTTTCTCAACTCTTCCCCCTCACCTTTCCCACTGTGGGATATCTGTATTTCCAAAAAACAAACAAACAAGCAAATGGTAAAAGTCCATTTAATAAGAGTCTATCAGACAAACGTGATGTCAAAGATTCCTGCCACAATCAAATGAGTACTTTGTATTCATTGATTCACACACTTAGTTGCTTCCTACCCTGCAGTCAGATGTGTGACATCTTAACAGAGAAACAGCCCAAGCATATAACTGAAGCTTTTAAGTGTGAATCCCAACCAGATGCAGGGGTAAAGAAAAGAATGCTGATAAATAATTACTTTCTACATCTCTAAGCATAAAGAACAGCACTTCAAAACAGTAGTGATAAATCACAATTTTAAAATCAAATACTGTTTCTCTCATTGGTTTGTGAAAGATGTAAATCTGACTTTTTTAGAACTATTGATACAATATTCTGTACACGAGCCCTTTTTGGGATGGCAGCTACTGAAAACTTACCAACCTAGTTTTCTCATTTAGCCATGTGCAAGCCCTTAGAGTGAGGTGGTTTTTTTCTGCATGTAAATCTTCCTCCTAGAGCTATTTGCTGAACACAGCCATGTAGCTTGATGTCAGGTATCTGCTAGCATGTGAAATATTTACATGGGCTTTGTAGAAACAATACAGAGTACATAAATGCTCTCTTACAAAGTCAGCTGATTGTCACCTATCAATCTGAAGCACTACTAATTAACCATGAACTAATTAACATCAACCATTGCACTAATTGATGCAAGCAACAGTTTTTCAATGCAAAACTCATTGTAACACAACATCTCTGTGGTGTGTATATATATATGTATATATATATATATATAAGAGAGGTATTGAGAGCATGAGCATCAGGAAAAAGGTAGATACTAGGAAAATATTTTACATATATTTTAAGAATGTTCCCTATTTCCCATAAAAAGATTTTGAGTGTAACACTTTCTAATAATGAAAATATATGCAAGAAATTATATTTAATATTGAATAAATTAGGAAAAAAATCATTATTTTCAAAAAAATCAGTTTTTATTTCTGAAGTCAATAAAAATCCATTTTTAATATTTTTTGTGTGTTTTTAAAGCTGCATTTATAGAATTTTTTAATGAAGACTTCTCTCTTGAAAAGTGTTCAGCTGTTAAAAAATTTCTAACTCATTGGTATAAGAACAAAGAGTAGTTACCCACCATTACTTTCTAATATTTGGATGGTTCTTTAAAGAGATGCCATCAGATTTTCAGGCAAAATATGGGCACCAAAATAAATGTGTAAATGTATTTACGCATTATTTTTTCCTATATTGCCTGTGCACCTCACATATGTACAAAGAAAAAAAATCATTTTCTCAAAAAAATAAAAGAAATTGGTGCAAAAATTAGGTAATATTTAGGAGATAGGAAATAAAAGAAGGTATAAAATTCATTTTTAACTAGGCTTTTATTAAAAAATGGTGCTAGAGAACAATACTGATGGAAGACCTCTGTCAGATTGTGAGAATACATAATGCTCTGTGTTATTCAGAGCTTACTGTATGAAATGTAACACAGAGACCTGATTTTAAAATGTTCTTTAAAGAGCTGTGTTGCAGGCATTCACGTGAGCCTTATAAACACGACAAGGCAATTTATATGGCCCTGCATATGCAGCAGCTGTAATGCAACATCACAAGAATTTGAAATTACTACATTTGCTCTTTTGTGTGCTTTAACTTATTTGTTCCAGTTCAATTCAAGCATGAACACTCTAAGTTAAAGCAAAAAATTTGGAAAATTAAGAGGATTCATGCTTTCAATGTGAGGTTACTCTAGCCAAAAAGTGTCCGAGACATTCCTTGAGGCATATCTAGTTCCCAACCATTTTGAGAACTGGAGATCCCATGCTTACTAAACCTAAAGCTATGATAAAAAACATCTAAAGCCTTGCATGCATCTTTCAGGTGTATGAGCTTTCTAAACTCTAGTGTTGAGTTTCCAGATGCCATGTGAAGCCTGTCTGAAGTTCAGATATAGCTTATATACTTTATAAGTATATACTTATACTTTATAAGTAATATGCCTTATTACTTATCAAAAGCATGAATCAAGTAACAACTAATTATAATTTAGTAAGAAAGTATATAAATTATATCCATATGCCACTTAGAGAATTTTAGATCACTAAAATATTTTAAAAACTGATAATTCAATGCAGTTTCAACCTCTAAATCAAAACTTTACTAGGTCTTCATTAGTATAATTTGTGTTAACTGTTACTTTTTTCAAGCCATGCTTCCTAATCTATGTCACATATTCAAAGTAGAAAATCTCCAAATGTTTTAACCTAGACCAGTTGAGAGTGAAGAGTACAACGGAGCTGATGTCCTAAAGTTAGCATCAACAACTGTGACCCTTGATTGTTGTTAGTCGTTGAAGTGATCAAGCAACAGAACTCTTAATGCAAGTAAAGTGGGGCCAAATTCAGCATCTTCTTTTTTATTTCTTACCAGAGTCACAAACTCAACGACAGGAAGTTCCTTACTTCCAAGGTTGACAGAGCACTGGAACAGGCTACTCAGACAGGCTGGGGAATCCCCTTCTCTGGAGATATTCAAAACCCATCTGGATGTGATCATGTGCAACCCACTCTAGGTGAATCCACTTTAGCAGGTGCTTTGGACCAGATAATCTTCCAATAGCTTTTCCAATCCCAACCAGTCTGTGATACTGTGCTCTCTTTTCTATATGATGTTTGAATCTCTCCAGCTCCCAGCCTTTGGCTCTGTCCCTGGGCTACACACTGTGCAGTCGTTGAAATATTACTTTCCCTGCCCACCATATGTCACAGCTTGCTACTCCAATTTCTTAGATGCTTCTTTTCTCACTGTAAAATCAATCTTTTCCCAGTTCTCAAGCCTCTGTTCATCATTCCAGGTCCTGTTTTTAACCTATGCTGATATTTTTAGGGCCTTTGCCGTTACCCAGTGCTTAAACTTCATGGCACAGCTCCTGTGGTATGTTAAGCTCCTTCGTGCTAAACAGAGGCCAGGGCTATTTTTTTGCATGGGACAATTGGGCCTCTAAAGTGCTTATCCAATCATGGTTTATCAGTGTGCTTATGCTTGGGTTCAAACACACCTAATGTTTAAGTCTCAGGGTTCTTCACTTGCTGTGGATGCAACAGGACTCTACTTTGGCTATGGTCCAAATGAAAATAAGCAGGATGTTCCACCCATAAAAATCAAGCCATTTTCAACAAACTTCAAGAAGTTTTCAAAATATTCTCTAGGGATATTCCTAACTAGAAGTTTTCCATTTTCTCTGAAGACAGAATTTTTTTTTTTGCCATTTAACTATGATGTCTGGGGCTTCCAAATAAAGATGTTGAATAAACAACTTATTCTTAAGACTCTTAATTTTAGAATCAATCTAAGCATCATGGTAAAACATTCATAATTGCACACTGCTTTGACTCTAGGCAACAGATCAGTACCAATAATCACTATAAGTTCTCAGTGAAAAAGGACATTTCTGAATACTATATTAACATAGTGCAAAGGTAAGAGCTTGAGAAGAAAGTTGCTGCTAAATATTGGTTCAAAAGTGCCCTTCAGTCAGCTGAGGAAAACAATTTTAAAATTGGTAAAATGCTAAAAAGGGTAAAATTTGACTTTGCCTAATAATGTTCCTCAGTTTTATGCAAGTCCTCTGACATTTATAAATGAAACCAATTGGAATAATTGTTCCATTCACATTTTCCTTGCCTGAATCTGTTTTCTTTCTTTGCTTGCAGAATAATAACTGTATATATTGATAAAGACTATTTTGGGATCCTAAATTCAAAATGTCCAAAAATATCTGCAACCCTAAATAAGTACTTTTACTTTTAATAAAATAATCCTGAAGGTATTCTGTACAATTTTTCAGCTGACTTAGAAAAATATATATCAACTAGCACTTACTACAGAAATATTTTGATTATCACAGCTGTATCCTAACTAGAATATGATATAGAAAAGTAGACTCTGCAATAGAGACAAGCTAGATTTATTTCACAAGGTGCTCAGTATCCTCAGTTTTCTTTGGTATCTATGGATTTAACGGTGTATATATTTATTGTGAAGAAAGTCATCATAAGAATTCTCTGCTCTTTGTGCTTTTATTTTTCCCTCTTACGTCAGAGTGCAAATCATTGTATTACTTCACTTTGAATTCCCTCCAGTGTGAAAAGTGGATATATACTTACTGTGACCATCACAATGTGAACAACTTACATAAATTGGACACCAGTTGTGACATATTGGTTTTGGATAATGTTGCATTTGAAGAGATCTTGCCTACAAATGTGGCAAAAAGAGAACTGATTTTGATTATTTGATCATAAAATTCAGTTGATAGAAATGTAAGCATATGTTAACCTTGATCATTATTTTTTAATATCAGTTTGCATATGCACAGCAAATGATACAGATAAATCTAATATATTTCTTCCGAAAAAACAAAATTAGAATAATGAAAAATATCAGATAACCTAATATTCAGGAAGGTGATACAGTTATATTTTATATTTTTCTCAATCTCAACTGCAGTAAAATTGTACCCTAGTTTCTTGGATGGAGTATTTAGTATTATTGTTTTATATCTGCTGTCATTCATCCAGAAATAAAAGTAACTTCTTTATCATAATCTATTTGCATGAACAATCCATTTTACATGAACAATCAGATTTAGTGATTCAGTAGATAGCTCATTAGTGCTTCTTTAGAGCAAAGATGCTCACTAGGGATGCCAGAGACCCACAGATCTTTTCTCATATATGCACAGGAAATAAATGCTATTAAAGGAATATGTATATATATACACACATATATTATATTATAAGAGCAGTGCATAGCTGGATACACACAAAGGAATGAAAAATCTATAACCTTGCCTGACAGCAGATCAGCAGAATTTTTTTTTCCCCAGAATTCCATTTCTTATAGAAATAGCAGAATACATTACTAACCTGTAATGGCCAACACATTCTCCCCAAATTTGACATTTTTATGATTGAAATATAGTTGACATCAATGTCTTATAATGGAAGCTCTCTTTGAAACTTAATAGGAAAGCTCCTCTGTTCTTCTTTGCCGTATAGAAGTTTATGTTTTCACTGATCTCTGTTGTTTTTGAGTGAATAATGGAAATATATGTTAGAAGTTTCCAGCTAGAATTTCTGCTTCTGTGTAGGCCTTATTGAAATTACCTGCAAAAACTCACTCTGTTCTTCAATAAAAGAAGACATATCCTCCTTCATGTCACAGGCAGCAACAACATAATGGGTCAAATATCACTGAAGTCTATTTTGCTAGAATTCAGAAGAATAGTGAAGTCCATTTTGTCTGCCTAGGAGTTTGCTGGAGCAGAGAAAAGGTAATGTCAATGCATACAGTTATGAAGGAGGCATGCTTACTTTCTCAACACTTAGTATTTTAAGACAACAACATTAGTGATGTTCAATAGGTTTCCACATGCAAATAGTTGTAAACAAATGAATTTTTGCTAAAACTATACTTTCAAGGGATGTCTTTACTTATTCACCCAGTTAGCTTGAAATTGCACTGTATAACATTCTGGAAACAAGTAATAAAAAGTACATAATATATAAATTCACAAGCAGTGAAAAGGTATACTCTTATCTGGATTAGGACAGGATAAAAAAATATGTAGATAGGTGAGACAACGGGCACAACCTTAAATAAAGAAGGCTTTGTTTGATCATCAGGAAAGACTTTTTCACTTTGAGGGCAGCTGAATGTGGGTTGTTCAGGTAGGTTGTGGTGTCTCTGTCCTTGCAGATAGTTAAAATGTGTCTGGACACAGTCCTGAGCTACCAGCTGTAGTTGTTCTGCTTGAGTAGTATGGCTAGACCAAGTTTGCATTCAAAGGTCCCTTCCAATCTCAGCCATTTTGTGATTTTGTGATTACGGAGAGAGTAAAGGTTCTCCCTCCACTTGAGAGGGAAGCATAGAAAAGTGTCCAAGACATAATGTCATTTTGATTTTCTGTTTGTTTCGTAGTTTGGTTTTTTTTTTTCTTTCAATTCAAAACATTGAAAAATTAAAGAAATATACTGAAAAGTTAAAATTTACTGCTTTTCAGTGGAAGGTTGTACTATTGCAATTGCAATAATGATTTTTTGCTATTCGTAAAAGAACTGTAGGTACATCTGGTACTTGTCTCTCAACCTTAGAGGCAAAGACAGGGAAAAAGTCCCTGCAAGAACAAGAAGAGGCTTAAAAAGAGGGGAAAAAATACACACGTTAAATAATTTTGTTATTTTTAGGTTGTTGATCATGTGGTGAAAGAAAAAACATTAGTGGTCAATAATGATATCAAGTCATCTTGTCTCATGTGTTCTCCCATCCATTTCTTTCCTTTGACTATCTCAGAAATGCACCATAATGAAGGCCTGAAAAGATGAACAATTGTCTTTCTTCCTCCAAGCAATGAGCGAAAAGTGCAGCTTTACTATGGCTTTCCACTACAATGTGGAGGAACAGATGCATTCTTTCCCCTACCACCAGAAGTGAAAAATGCTCCTGACATTTTCTTTGGCAGGAATGTATGCTCCAAGGTTGCCCTCCCAACACATGGTACGCTCTTAGTTTAAATGCACATTGCTGGTTGTTAAAAAAAAAACAGTCTGAGGGGACACTACAAGAGGAGTAAGAACTAAGTGTTCAAAATGATGGTGTAGTGGGGCTAGACACCAATTTATTTACTAGTCGACTAATGTCTTGAGAGAGTAAGACTTTGCAAATCAAATGCAGACACCAGCCTCAACTTCATATATCGTACACATCAAGATGGAAGTAGGTTTGAATTCACTGAATGAATCTTAGATTGCATGGGATTTTTAGCTGCTCACAGGTGAGTGTCTTCGATGCAGCTGAAAGATGGAGCCTGCCATCCTATAACAAGCAATGCCACTCTGTTGACCATTTAACTGCTGTACTTGGCCAGCAGATTGACAGGGACTCACTAAAGAGTTGGACTTGATGATCCTTGCTGTTGCCTTCCAACAGTGTATTCCATGATTCTGAAAGTTGAAATCTGTGATTTGAACTTTCTAAGTATTTGTGGACAAAATCTTCAGCACTTTCCTCTGATCTTCTCTCCGTTCCTGAGGCAGGTAAAAACCCTTGGTCCAGCAGTATGACTGTATAACTCTCATGTCTCAGAGGGGTAGTTTTTGCACACAGTCAAGCAGCACTCTTGGGAATGGTTAGTTGCCATGAACAAACCATGTACTTTAAGATACTTCTACTGACTGAGAGTAGTACTCACTGATCTTTCTTATTGGGATGTTTCTGGATTTTTTTTATTTTTCCTTAGCCATCTAGTGTTGTAATGTAAAGGCAGTAAAAGCAGATAGGAAAATAGAAGTCTCTGTGAAAAGAACAAAAAACATTTGTAACCCTGCTGTGGTGAGACGATAAAAGATCCTCAAGTACAAAGAGACAAGTGGTGAACTCCCGTCACTCATCCAGCTACTGTCTCATTTTACTCTCCCCCAGACACTTTTAAAAAATATTTCTTGGGGATTCAGTGGTAAACCAGAATTTATCTTGTGGAACAATGTGTCCATATGTTTTATTAAACAGCAGCAGCAAGACAACTCAGAATGTGAAATTCAGTCAACCAGAATTTCAAAGGGGGCTGAAAGCCAATCTCCAATGTTTGGATGTGCAATCTTGTGAAGACAAGTCACTTCAGCACACAGGATGCTTAATTTGATGCGCTTACATTAAGCTTTGTGAAGTTATACATTAACTTGGGTGGAAGAACTACATTTTTCGTATTTCACCCAATTTATAGACATAATATTGTTGTAGCATTTCATAAGCACTTTTCTGAACTAGACATATAGAATATTTTAGTTTAGGGGTGCAGTCCATGGAGTCTAGAGTAAATTCACAATCTCAGCAACCCTCTCTCTTGTAAATAGCCTCCAAAGACTGCATTGAAGAGTTCATGCACCAATTCATACTAATTCTCATTAACACATCACCTTCATTAGCACATTAATTATGCTTTAGTCATGTCAAATTAAACCCAATGTAGGTTTAACAGGCAAGCCAAGTGTCTAAGGCCCTATTATACACAGTGTATATATAAAGAGGGTTTTGATTGCCTAAACATAAATATTAAGTGCTATTTCAAATTTCTAAATGCTTTAAATATCCATATAAATCTGGCATGTATGATGCAGGCTTAATAGCAGACATGTACTCTTTTGGTTAAACACCTGAGGGTTGGATGGAATGCCGTGAGTTATACGATGTTCCACCAGTTCCTATGCTTAAGCACCTGAATTCACACCTAGAAGCTCATTGAATACATTGAGAATGCAAAAACATCTTTCACATACTCACTTTTAAATGTAGATGCCAAAATCTGCATGTCTACATTCCAGATTTGAACCCAGATTCAATCTTGGTTGCACAAAAGAAGCGTCTAGAGTAATTTGAAGTGATCAGTGGTATTTATTCTTGCTTTCAGTCACTGCTGAAGGAGAGGCAGGGGATCCTTTACATATTCACTCATAACTGTCATTTTTGTGCTCATGATTCAAATATCCTAGAATCACAAATTAGGAGGTTATGTTCATGGTACAGTGTACCCTGTAAGTGCAAAGTCCTGCATATGGAGAGGAGCAACTTCAGTTGCTGCATATACAACAGTATATGCAGGGGACAGCCCAGCTGGAGAGCAGCTTTGCAGGAAAAAGCATGGCAGTACTGGTGGACAGTTAGTTGAACATGTGTTAGCCAAGTGCCATTGCCACCAAGGTTAGTGGGCTGCATTAGGAGGAGTGAGGCCAGCAGGTCAAGGAGGTGATCCTTCTCCTCTACTCAGCCCAGGGGAGGCCACAGTTGGATTGCTGTGTCCAGTTTTGGGCTCCTTAGTGCAGGTGAAACATCAAAGAGTTACAAGGATGACGAAGTGGCTGGAACAACTCAACTATGAGGAAAGCCTGAGAGAACTGGGACTGTTCAGCATAGAAAGGAGAAGGTTCAGGTGGAATTTTTTCAATGTGCATAAATACCTGAAGAAAATATTTGTAGAGGACAGAGTCGAGCTCTTTCCAGTGGTGACCAGTGATAGACAAGAGGTAATGGGTGCAAACTGAAACAAAGAAGATTAGATGTGAATATCAGGAAACACTTTTTCACTGTCACTTGGCACAGATTGCCTGGGTTGTGGACTCTTCTTCCATCAAGATATTTGAACAGTGTCGGGAAATGATCCCAGGCAGCCAGATTTAGGCAGCCCTCCTTGAGAAGGGTGATAGGTACAGGTATCCTCCAAAGGTCCCTTCCAACTTTGGCTAATCTGTAATTTTTGAAAATTGTGTACAAAATGAATTTTCAGCTTTGCTCCGATGGAGGTTAGTGACAAGTAGTACCCGTCAGGGGTCTGTATGGAGATCAGTACTATTTAATGTTTTTTTCCATGACAAAGGGATTAAGTGGACCCTCAACAAGCTTGTAGAGTACACCAAGCTGTGTGGTGCAGTTGACACACTTGAAAGAAGGGATGTCATCCAGGGGGACCCTGAAAAGCTTGAGGAGCAAGTTCATGGGAACATCATGAAGTTCAACAAAGCCAACTGCAAGGTTCTACACTTGATTCAGGGAAACCCCAGATGCCAATTCAGGCTGAGGGATGAATGTATTGAGAGTGGTCCTGCTAAGAATGACTTGACGGTAGTGGTCATTGAAAGGCTGGACATGAGCTGGCCATGTGCACTTGCAGTGCAGAAAGCCAACTATTCAGGGTTGCATCAAAAGAGTGGCCATCAGATTGATAGAAGTGACTCTGCCCTTCTGCTTCATTCTCATGAGACCCCACATGGAGTATTGCATCCAGCTCCAGGAGCCTCAGCATTTAAAAGGACTGTTAGAGTGGGTCCAGAGGAAGATGACTGAAGGGGTGAAGATGACTGGAGGGCTGTAGCATTTCTTCTAGGTGTAAAGGCTGAGAGAGTTGTGGTTGTTCACTCTGCAGAAGATAAAGCTCCAGGGAGACTTTACTGAGGCCTTTTCGTACTTAAAGAGTTCTTATAAGAAAGATGGGAACAAACTTTGTAGCAGGACCTGTTGCAATACATCAAGAGGAAATAGTTTTGAACTAAAAGTGGCTCAATTTTGTTTAGATATGAGGAAGAGTTTTTTTATAAGTATGGTGAGAAACTGGAACAAGTTGTGCAGAGAAGTTGTGGATGCTCCATCCCTGGAAATATTCAAGGTCATACAGAACAGGGCTCTGAGGAACTTGATCAAGTGAAAGATAATCACTGCCCATTTCAGGGAGGCTGGAAAAGTTGACCTTTAAATGTTCCTTCCACCCCAAAATATTCTATGGTTCTGTAATTCTATTGTATATCTATCTATTAACTGTGTTTCCACAGTTTTTATTTGCCACTGAGTGAAAATTAACCAAATAATGACTACTGTTTTCTTCATTTTAGACACAAAACAGTTCAAACGACAAAGAATTATATAACTCCAATCAAGGAGTAGAAGCCCCATTTATCTTTCTTCACTGATCTCAGATGTAACATGTAGGATATGTTCTAAATTCAGGGAGGACACTAGGCATCTAGAAACAGGGAATTGCAGACTAAATATTAAATATAAATCATACATAAATTTTGAGCATAAAGACTGATTCCTAAAACTACATTTGACATTTCATGCTGTCTTTTTAACATTTTTTCCCCTCTGGAAGCACTGTTGTGCTTGACCTTAAAAAAATTTTTTGATTAAACTTTATAGAAAATGCAATCAAAATGTAGGTTTAATTTTTTTTTAATTATTTAGAATGAGATTCATTAGTATGAAAAGAAATAATTTTACTGTGCAGGAGGAAATAAAACAATGTATTATAAGATTAGCATCTAAATTTTATAGAAAATGTATTTCTGACCTTGAGAAATAACAAAATTTGTTGCTATTTCTGTTGCTGGCAGAAATATTTACAGGGCAGCTTGCATTTTGCTTTTCTGGGAGAATGATTTGGAACTCAGCATACATGTCCTATTTCTACTTAACCAACAATAATAGGTTAAAGAAGCTGTAATCTTATTTGGAAATCTAATTCATTAAATGATATCACAGTACTCTTGCAGTCATATGCAGGGCAAAAGTGTGATTCAAATTCTGCTTAATTTTTACCGTAAGACAGCATATCAGAAAATTTTATTTTCTTATATTACAAATGAATTCACTCACCAAATAACAACATTCATGTGCATTATTGATATAGTGTAGAGAAGTTCTGTGCTACTAATAGTAATGCGGCCTCTTTGCTGTTCTCTCTCTTTCTGTCTCGTCTCATCTCATCTGGTCTCTTCTCCTCTCCTGTCCTCTCCTCTTCCTCATCTTCTTTTCCTTTTCCCTTCTTTGGTGTGATTGATTTTGAGGACGTAGAAATGTCAAGATAAATCTCATCCTATCTCATCTTTCATGTGAAAAAATATGGATATACAGATTAACACCACTGTTCAAAATCCATCTTCTATGAAGATCAGCCAGTACTTTCCCCTCCTCATGCTCTTTCTTCCACATTTCTCTTCATCTGTTCTTCGGGGTTTATGAGAACTGACAAACCTTGACTTGGCTTTTGGAGGTCCTCCAGATCAGTTCATAGAATTTGGAGGCAAGATTGCTAAATCAAACCTGATAAACCTAGTGTTACAGCCACATCCAACTGAGATCCATGTCTTTCTGAGATCTACTGGCATCTAAATAACACATGAACAGCATGATTTATTAGATTACACAAAGCAAATTTCTGCACTCAAGCCATATATCTGGTGTTCTATCCTTTATTGCCAAGTCATTAACTTTTCTCCCTTAGTTTCCTGTGAAGCTGAGATAAAATACTAAGTACTTAACATTTGTGAAATACAATAGAAAAAACACCAGACACCAAAACTGCACACTTCCTTGCAGCGTAGCTGGTATCCTATGGATTTTATTTGCTTTTCTCTTTCTTTTAGGAAGCTGTCAATTCATTTCAGAAAGTACAAGCCAGGTACAGGTATGTGCCTCATTTCCCTGTTCACAAGCAATCTGGTAGAACTGAAACCTGCATTTATGATATTCTCTTTGTGAAAGCAACACAAAGTTCTAGTAAGAGTTGCCAGATCTGAACATGTCTGTGACTTCTTTCCATTCTCAGGCTAGCAGAACACACAGTGCTCTAGAGGACTGTAAGATTGACAGTAAAAGTAAACACTTTATTTTTAACAAAAATTACTCTTCTTGCCTTCTACAATGTAGTCTAACAAATTGTTGTAATGTGTATTTAACTATTAGTGCGCAATATAAGTAGTCCAATATATTTTATGGGGTATAATATGTTTCAGATTCTAAAATAGTAGGACTATTGATCTTGATGAAGTTAATCTTATTCTTTATTTGGGTAAATCAGAAGAGGATAAGTGTCAAAATACATTGACCTTCCATATTAAAAAATAATGTTAGATATTATCAGGCAGAAAAAGAAAAAATATGTCTGACCTTTAAACTTACTGCATTTGTGTGGTTTTTTTGAGTTCTGATTTTTTTTTTATTTTGAAAATCAAATATGAACAATAGCCAGCTGTTTCTAATATCCTCTGACATATTTTTCCATTGGGATTTGACTTCAAAAGGCTTATATCTATATCCTTAGAGGAATATATGCTTAGGAAACTGTGTCATAAACCTCAGTTCATTCACTGCTTTACCCATGAGAGCTGGGAACAAATAAAACAAAATCTGCCTTTTCTACTCAAGAAAACTTTTTTTCCTCTCTCCAATGAAAAGAGTTGTGCTCATAAAGATGTCAAAAACTAAGAAGGTTATGCTCTTGCTTTCAGGTGTAACACTGCAGTTTCAGACTCAGCATAATACATCTCTGAAAAAAAGTAAAGGGATGAGACCTCATATTTGAATTATTGAAGGAAAGTAATTTTAAACACTTTGAGAACATTGTTGCAATGCAGAAAAATACTATTATTTGCTTTCTTACACTGAGCTTTTAACCATAAATAAAACATGATTGTCTTCTACAGACAGACCACTGCACAGAATCTAACATACAGAAAAAAATGTAGTGAGTTTTCCCAAATACCTGGTATGATGTGAATTTTCCCCTATCTGCATCAGCTGATAGTTATTAGTTAAGTTGCTTGGTATGATTTTTTAAATAGTAAATGGTAATTATGTAAACAGTTTATGCTGAAAATCATTTTAATGTTTGACCATTTTAAAGACTGATAAGTAGAATTTGCAGAATACATGTTTTTATAATAACACTGTAAAAATTCCTTACATAGCATTTCTCCATTTAACATTTTGTTTTGATGCAAAAAATTCATTATAATTCTACAATGTAAATAAAATACTAAAAGTATTGAAGCCAGTATCAGCACCTGGGCTACAACATTGGTGACTGGGTTTCATCTGCTCTTTACGAGGTTGATCACAATTTTCTGAGCCTGAAAATTCTTCTAGTTTTCAGTCCACTTCACTGTCCATTTGTGTAGTCCATATTTTATCAGCTTATCTGTGAAGATTTCACAGAAGAAAGTTTCAAAAGCATTGCTGACATTACCATAAACAACCTTTACAATTGTCTCCTCATCCACATCACTCATATGATTGTAGAAAGCTATTGGTTAGATTAAACATCATTCCCATTTCAAAAATCCATTTCAAAAAGCCAGATCTCTTAGTGCTTGGGGGTTCATCTCACTGAGCCTTGTAGACTTTCATTAGTCAAATTAGTTTAAATGTTCCCTAAGGTCATCGTCCTGCAAAAAGGGTAAGTTCTCTTTATTCCAGACCTTCTTTCTGGCTACAGAAACCTGATATTCCAGCAGGTTGGATTTACCAGTAAAGAATCATTTCAAGAATGCATGGAGTGCTTGTTTCCTTTCCATTACTTCTGTCACTAGGTCTCCTCTCCCATACTGCTGCAGTCTCATATTTTCCATAATCTTAATTTTTTATATATATATGAATAAATAAATATGTGTATATATATATATATACACACAATATACTTTGGAATAATTTCTTTTGTTGACCTTCACGTCTCTCATCAGATTTAACTCTAGATCCCCTTTGGTTTTCCTAAAATCATCCCTTAATGTTCACTATACTTCTATTCATCCTGCATCATCTGTCCATGCTTTCACCTCTTGCATGGTTTCTTTCTAGTCTGAATTTAATCAGAATATCCCTGTATCAGTGCTATGTCGTTGTGCTCCTTATTATAATTATTAATAGAAAGCTAACATTAACTTTGTGTGATTATAGATAACAAGGTTTGAAGGAGGTTTTTTTTCAAAATAATATAATTAAAACCAGTTTTTTAATTTTTAAGGGATTGTTTTATCTTTTTGTTATATTCCTTATTCTATTGCAATTCAGTTTTCCTCAGAGGAGGGTGTATGCTACATTCCTAAATCTAAACAGCATTAAATATAGGTAGAGCTTGAACACTCCCTGAAATTCTTTGGAATACTGTTCTGTCTCATAAGTAAAAAAATGAAGTTAGGATTTAAGCCAATAAAATAATGTACAAGTTTTATACTGCTAAAAGGTTCAGTCACCTAAATTTATCTCACTGTAGCAGTCAATTTAGTTGCACACAAAAAAATCATAGAATATCTTGAGTTGGAAGGGACCCTGATTGAGTCCTTTTGCTGGCCCTGCACAGGAGAACCCCAAGAATCATACCATGTGCCCGAGAGCATTGTCTAAATGCATTTTGAAAACTGTGCCTAGTATGAGATAGGCTAAGGAGACCTCAGCACTCATAAAAGGCATTCCAACACAACTGATGTTAATGTAATAATTGTGGGAGATTCGTGTCTTCTCGGCCTGGCAGCCAGAAAGCCAGAAAGATGGACCTCAGACTGCTATCTTAAATGATGACATCTGCGTATGGTCAAATCATTCAAATCGTTATGCTTCTATGGGAGGCAGTTTTCTTGTGTCCCATTACAGTCAGTGGTGGAGTAGTCAACAGAGAGATGGATCAGAAGGTGTGGTTGTCCTGGCAAGACAGCTTCTGCCATTAAATCTGAAGCACCCCCAAGGGTATCCAGCTGCACATACACAGACATCTAATGGCACTGGAAGCAATGTACATCTCTGTCATGCACACACAGATGGCAGCTGTGAGATGGCTATGGACAACCTGTGCTCTTCTGGAGTGAAGACTAAAAGTCAGGCAGTACAAAACCCAATTCAGCTGTCCACAGGTGACTAAAGACCAGACTGGCTGTGGAACAAGAGTGATAATGTTCCATTGCACTTAAAAGGATGCTAAATACATGGTTTATTTTTTTATACAGTCAGATCATGGCATTTACTCTTCTAAGCTACCAGTGTATGAAATGCATGATCCTCATGGACTTGCATCTTATTTTTCCATTCTATGTGGATGTTCCTGACAAGGTAAAGGGTCTCATATGACCCAATATATTTGTGTCTAGATTACTGAATCAAGCCTATAATTTGGACTACTATTTGGAATCACCCTGTATTCATAAAATCATTTTGTTGTGTTGGAAATCTATGGAACTGAGAGAAGTAGAATTAAGTGCCAACACTTTTGATCCTTCTGTTAGCAGAACAGAATGCTGCTGTTACTCCCAGACCTTGTGAAAATATTTTCCTTCATTAAGATGGGAAGCATTTTGGAAAACTACATTGATAGAACTAGCTAACAGTAAATTTTGTTTCCTTCAAAATGAAAGTGTGCTGCTATGCCTGGTCACCTACTAGCATGTCAGTAAATTCTCTGTCTGGAGGTGGATCCAAATACCTGTATTTATTTACAAAAAATAATAAATTAAACTTTGTGACCCTCTGAATGTTCATCAGCAGTAAGTGACACATCTAGCAAAGAAATAAAGGCTTCAGACATTCCTTTTGCTTTACTAGAATTAAGCTGCAACAATACCCTTGAATAATTGTTGTGTTTCATCCTTGCCTTCTTCTAAAGGAATTATGAATGTATCATAAATTATTTGGACTGGTGTTACAGTTTTTTGGATAACAACTTCCAGAGGAAATTTAAAACAACTCCAAGAACCAAAAAAGATTTTGCTGATGTGTTCAGCCTTAAGGAAGAATTAGTTTATACCTCCAGATAGAGACCAAAGATGAAATGGACAGATGAGAATTTTTTCACTAATTTTTTAGAAAATTTGCAGATGATAACCTTCTTACAGAAAACCAGAAGTGAAAGTATTTTCCTTTCAACCATAATTATTAGCACAGCCCCGCCCCCCTACTATTTCTGTAAATAGTATTTGAGGAAAATTTGCTTTTAATTCAAACTTGACCAGTATTAAGTAATGCACCATAAACTAAGAATACATTTTCAATTTCTGCATAAGTTAAACAAAAATATGAACAACAGTTTTAACAGAACTTGAGTTTTCAATGTCATCTCCATCTGCCTTGGAGATCAAAAGTTAATTCCATTTAAGCAAAGTGCACATCTCGGGTTTTAGAACCTGGTCAGTTGGCAACTTCAAATATTTCTTTAGTAATTTCATCAAGTACAATTACTTACATGGTTAATTGCAATTCTATGAAGAATTTACTAAGCATATAATTTTACTACAAAAAGTAAAATAAGGTTTGTGAAAGATGCAGAAAAAAATAAGGAAGACCTTCAGGGAAGAAACAGCATTAATCCATGGCTGCTTTGGAGGCTACATTAGGATGTTGACTCTGGGAAGATGTTAATGTGAAAGCCTTGTTATATGGTTGCTTTCTATAGACTTTGCAGAACCGCTGCAAATAATCACCAAAATGTTAGCTTTCTTTGAGATTTCTGTGCTCTGCCTACGGAGTCTGGGATAAATGTGCTGTGTTACTGCCAAAAAAGCACTGGACAATATTAAATCACTGAGAAGGCTGCAGGTGAAATCCTGTAATCTTTGAAGTCAGTGGAGCCAGGATTTTACCTCATAAGTCTATTCAAATTATATTGAAATTGAACTTCCATGGTCTTCTCATGAGACCAGGATGTGAAAATGAAAGTCTAAATCCTATTCTCAAAAGCCTTCTAACAATTAAGCAGCTTTATTTGTGTAGAGAAACATGACAAAGTACAAATTACTAAAAAAAAAAAAAAAAAAAAAATTAAGAAATTTAGAAAAATCTGTTCAATAGCTGGTTTCATGATTGCCAAGATACTTGTTATACTTTGAGTGTTATCAATCTTTAGAAAGTCATGTAAGAAGATTCCCATGTTCTATAGGGTTTTTAAAGCACTTCAGTGATAGATTCTATTTTCTATTCCATTTTCCTGGACATATAAGAGTGCTAAGACTTTTAGGTGTATTTGAAATTGTCAATCTTCTCTTGTGTACTTTGGGCAGAAAGCCTATAATGTTTCCAGAAGAACAGACTTAGCATGAAAGTCAATGGCCTGAGGCACAAGTATGGAAATTAAAATTTTTCATTAATAAAAAAAGGTGGCTAATTACACTTGATTTTAAACACAAAAAAACGGGTCAACAGAAGAGTAAGCTGATACAAGAGTCATCTGTGTGCTCCCTGTATTTCAGGTTAAGGTGTCAGATGCCAAATTTTTCTGTAACTTCATGTATTTAGTAATTATGGAGTTTTGTTGTGAGTGGCTTTTTAATTTATTGGGATGTTCTGGATGTTCTTTATTTTTTGGGATGTTTTGGATTTTTTTTAAAGATGCGTGCAAGTTAGCACAGCTCAACTAGGTTTGGAATACCAGCATTCACATCAAAGTATTTTGCCTTTCTTTCAATTTCTCATTTTTATTATTTAGAAGAATTCAGGGTTTGATAATGATATCAACTAAAATAATACCATTTATTTCAATACGTAGGAGACAAAACATGAATTGAAGATGACCAATGAATAAATATCATAAGGAAAATTGTAATGTATTAGATGTATGATAAATGAAACTAAAATAAATTCAATATTTTATAATGAGTTAATTCATTACTTAAACTGATCATACTTATTGTAGGCAGATGACCTTAACAGAAGAGATATATACAAATAAACTTTTGGACTCAATTTAAGCATTGGTTGCATATATCCAATTCTGTACTATTTGCATCTATTTCAACTACACTTGTTACTTAAGAGAAAAAAAATGGTCTAGTTTTATATAGCTTAAAAGATATAGAAGAAAAGGTGATGATAATTTAACAGGAAAAAAAAAGATAAAGTCTATTTTTTGTGCTATTTCCCTTCTGTAAAAAAATCTTATATTGGGGTGGATGTTGCAGAGTAGCTTTTATTATTGAACACACATGTATAGCATTTACTTATATTTTTATGTAGTGTATGAAAAACATCTTGTTGCTTTACTTTTGGTGTCTCTTCATTTGACCCGGCTCAGAATCTGCAGTTTTGCGGTTTTATCTTAATCATCCTGCAGTTGCTTGAGATATGACTTTTCCTCGTTTCTTTGTTAATGCAAAGAACAAGATTCCTGATATAGAATGAAAATGAAAGGGAGAAAAAAAACACTTCAAGGAAAAGATGAGAGGGGTATGACACAAGCAAAATTATTCAATTTTCTATATGCTGTGGAATAGCTGAATAGTTTCACCCAAAGCTCAAAAATAGTCTTTCTGTCTCCTAGCAGTACATCTGAGTAAAGACCTGAATATAGCAGGAAAAATATATGTAAACTGTGTATATGTCTCATCTAGAAACAAATGGTTATGGCTACAGTTTATTTACCAAGTGGAGTCCTGTCCTGGTGCCATGCAATTAGTACAGTAGCGCAGAGAGCATCTGAGATATATTGCTAATTAATTGTTAATAACCTGCTGGGAACATAACCAAGACAGACAGTAAATTGCAAAGCTAGTTATCAAGAGAGGCGAAGAAAATGATTTAAAGGTTTTAATCATAATTCTGCATAGAGCTTTCTTCCTATTTATGTAATATGAATCATTTGATCTCAAGAAATTTGTGTTCCTAGTGTGAATTCTGTCTGATAAGTTTTATATTATGAGTTCTGTGGAGCCCAGCACACTTAAGATTATGATTAGTAATCAAGAAAAAAAATTATGTATACGTGTAGATAATCAACTATTCACTTAAAGTAGAATTTAGGAAGTCAAAATTACTGCCAGAAAGACATTAAAAACATATTAATGTTATAATTACTAATATTTATATAATTAATAAATTTCTTTAGAAATTTAGGGATATAGTCAGGCTAAGAAAACAATTCTTCTCATGCATTTGAAGATACTCCTAACCCTCAAAAATTTGCCTTTGGAACATATTTTAATTATTCTGATTCCTTTTATAGAAGAATAAAGTATTTGTAAAGGACACCAGATATCTATGACTGTAAGTAGATGATAATTATTGCTTACTTGCAGAAATTCTTTTCATGTAATAAGATGATTTCAGCCTTTTGAACATGTCAAAATTGAAAATAGCTTTAGGTAGGAGAAGAAATAGTAGAGCTGGCTAGGGACAGTAGAAATTTTTGTTCTGGTCCTACCAGATCAGAACAAGTAATAAAACGGGGAAGGGGATGGGAAGAGAATAAAAGAAAGAAAGTGAGTCAGAGAGGGAAGAAAATGTTCTTTTATAAGACACACCCACTCATGCTAACTGTCAAGTATTTGAAGAAATATTGAAAACTAGAATATCTTTCTTGAAAAGGGAAATTTTAACTAACCTGGCACTGCTAAGCATAGTGGGAGACCCACTTTGAACACTTTTTATTCCCATTCATGTCTATAGTTGAATTATTTGAATTAGACATCTCTGTAAACAACCTATTGAGAGGTTCATGACACTGGCTAAATGAGAGATGGCCAAAGCAAGGAAGCAGAAAACCCAGAGACTAAGACCTGTCCAGAAAATTAGAGATTTTTGGCTGGTTGTTCTTTTTAGGTTTGTGGGTTTGCTTTTTGGTTGGCTTAGGGGGTTTTTTTTGTTGTTGTTTTTGTTTGTTTGTTTGGCTTGGTTTGGTTTGGTTTTGAGAGAGTTGTTTGTTTATTTGTTGTTTTTAATTAACTAGAGAGAAATTAAAGTTGGGCAGTCTGGGAATGGCTAATTAAGAGATGCAAATAAATTGTATGAGAAAAAACCTGGACACTTAAATGAAAGGGATTTGTTATTGCAAGAAATCAAGGAAGGTACTCACTCACAATCTAGAGAGGAGCCAGACGAAAGAGAACACTGCCCATCCAACCACCAGATCTCGTGAAACAGGAGAAAAAGAAGGTCCTGGGAAGAACTTATAGCATCCTCCCAATACCTAAAGGGGTCTACAAGGGAGCTGGAGAGAGACATTTAGCAAGGGCATGAAGTAACAGCACAGGAGAGAATGGCTTTCAATTTATAATGAACATTTACAAATATGATTCTTAAAGAAACAACCAAGTCACACAGAAGAGATAGGAATTCTTTTTCCAAAACCGGGGCAATGCTTTCCCTGCCCAAATCTGTGTCATATCCACCGTGAAAATCAAGTTTCTTTTTGCCTTCTTGTCCACTGAATTCTGAAATTCAGTGGTCCAGCCTCCACAGGAAAAGAAAACTTTGTCCTTCTTAGACAACTCCATGACAGGTCATGCAGATGCTCCACCATGGGCTCATACATCTACAAGGTGTGGGATGCCCATGCTGGATATTCCCCATGTCAGGCACTACTGCTGCTACCACTTCACTGCAAACTGCTTTTCTGAGTTAGATGGTTAGATGCAGAGGTCCTCGTTAATTACATCACTCCACGCCAACTTATTTGATTCTCTCCAAATCTTAAAGCCTCTTAGAAGTTGCTGCTGAGATTCTTGCAACCCTATGATACTCCTCCACAGCTGTGTTGCAAAGAAGTAAAGTTGTCAGCCGCTCATCTGTGTTCTGTTTTGCTGCTGATCTTTTATTTCCCCTACATATATCTAAGGCATTAGTGTAGCACAGACAGTACACACCTGACTGGCAGTGCTTTGCAGTAGACCTCCTCAGAAGAAGCATTTGCGTTCATCTTTTTTTTCTAGTGTACACTAGAATTGTCTAATGAATTCAGGCTAGATGGATGTCTACAAGGACTCAATAGTTTGATCAGTGCTTCAAGCAGATGTTAAACTGTGAGCATGTGGCATCTGAATGGTTCTCTTGATGCTTATCTGCTTCTGTCATGTAAAGAAACTGCATGATGTTAGTAAGTGAATTCAGTAAAATGTCTATAATTCAGCAGAACATATATGAATTCATATATGCATGAATATGCCTAGAATCAAAAAGGTGAAGCCCAAAGAAATACTGTTCTAACATACACATTTTCTGAATTGCTCTTGAAACGTTTCTCTTCCTTTGCTCTTGGGCCCTGTGTGACTGTGGCTTCCTTCCATGCGCCAGTGAACTCTGTCCAGTATTCCCACATCTTATGATAAAACAGTGCCTCCCTTCAGTTTTTAATTAGTTTGTATGTACACTGCTGAGGGGAACTTACTGCAGTTTATCTATATCTGGGCTATTTTATTCAACACCAGTTTGTTTTTTGTTTTTTGGTTTGTTTTTTTTTTTTTAATTAAAATCCTCTGTGTTCGGTTTTCTAGAAATATCAATTATCTTTAAATAAGTGATGACACATTAAAATTCAAACTGACTTAATGTCAGAATATAAGAGAGTTCTGAGAAGACATTTCTCAACCCCTTGAGCTATTTTCTCAACCCCTTTAGCTATTTGCTAAAATAGCTCAAGGGACGTGAAACAGTCCTAAGTCATTTAGTCTTCAGTAATCCAGAGAGACTGGTGGCTAGAGTTGCAGTAACTGCAGTTAAAGCACTAAATAGTGGCAATCATTACAGAATCATATCTAGCAGTCTCTTGGAAATAATAATGATAAAAAGCATACTGCGACTCTTTGCTGAGATTTAAAAAATAGACAAGAAAATGAAAAAGACATTTTTGGTCTCTTTGGTATAAAAGTGATTACTATTTATAATAGGCAATGATAATCAGTATGCAGTATCTAGAGAAATGAAGTCTCCATATACTTGAGATCTATCATAAGAAGAAAAAGGAAGTTTAGATTAATATATTTTGGAGTCAATGTTAGACATTAGAACAAACTCATGGAGGCATGTAGCTAAACAAACAAACTCCTCTTGTCACTTAAGTCATAAAGAAAATAGCAAATAAATACATTTTTAAAATATATATATCTAAAATAATAATGTTATTTAGAAACTAAAAATGTCACTGCTTTAAAGAACCCATCAACTACAAGAACTAATCAATGAATAGTTATCAAAACCATGACAGATGCAAAAAAATTTATGGAATATACCCAGAGTAATGGTAAAGACAGATAAGGAGATTTAATCTCTGTCTATCTCTTATTATTTACAGAATATGTGAATGAAAAATCTAAACTTTTTTTTCTGCCCTTTTTTCCCCCCTCCCATCTCCACTCTTCTTTGAGACTCATCACATACACTGGAGTAAATTTTTATTGCCTGTTTCCATTAAACAATGTGAATTTGAGACAATAAGGCCAAAGATTAAACTAACTCTGATAAACTGAAGTAGCTTTTTGATTTTTGTAGGACTTGTCTTCAGAGACCTAGTTTAAGAAGCCTTTTTCTCTCAAATCTGTAAAAATATGTGTAAGGCATTTTTTTCCCTAAAAACACACATATATGAAAAAAAAGAGAAAAAAAGAGTAAAATTTATTTTGTAATTGAACACTTTTTTTTTTGAAAAGTAAAGATTCAAGGAGTGACCATGATAGACAATATGATTTTGCAAGCTAGATGAAGTTGTGCCAGAAATGCAATAAGATAATACTTACAATGGGTTTAGCATTGACTTTATCACCTTCAAAAGTGGTTAGTGATCTCCAAGGTTGAAGTGATTTATTCCTCTATTGCATTTTATCTTGTGCAATATATTTGATCTAAGATCAATTATATCCAAGGAAATAGACTTCTGACCTGGAAGAAGAGAAAAAAAAGCTCTTCCTTCAAAGAGAGAAAAAAAAAAAAAAAAAAAAAAAAAGAAGAAGGTCTGGTTCTTGATATAATATTCATACCATAGGACTTGGCAAGACTTTGAGAGAATCCCTGCTGTACCTGGAAGGAATAGCAAAGAAACTATTTACTTCAGTGGGACCAAAATATTCCCTCCTACCAGGGGAGCAACTAGTGGTCCAAGTCTTTCACCACTTAAGTAACATAATTTTAAGTCTAATATGTTTATTGCAAGCTATTTTATCACTTGTTTCTAAATAATTTTCTGATTATTCAAGAAAAGCAAAACAGGAGAAAAAAGAAAAATAGTGAAAAATCCCATTTTTTTTCTCAAACCATCAGTACAGATGGACACAATGGACCATTTATAATAGTTGTAACATGCTTATAATAACACAGAATTCTATATAATATATAATGAGCATTCCTCAGTCTTTTTCCTTAGAGCTGCTCTCAATCCATTCTTCTCCCAATCTCCATTTGTGCTTGGGATTGTCTTGAATGAAAAAATTATTGTCATTACTGTGGCATCCAAAACTATTTGTGTAAAGCAAATAAAAATTCAATTCACATATACAAATTAGTTATAGTATTGTGTTAATTTACATTTTATTGGATCCCCAAATTGCCATTTTGATAATAATCAAAACCAGGTGAAATTTTAAACTACTGCATTTAAAGTAAGATGCTCTAGCAAACAGGTTATTCTTCCATGAACACTCACACACACACATATAAAATTCCATTCCAAGAAGATGACAGAATTGATCTATGGAATAGTAAGAAACTTCTGAAAATAATTATTTATTGCCTTTTTTTTTACTCAGACTTTTTCAACACTATCTGAACACTGAAAAATCGAACATAAGAAAGGCACAAACAATTAGGTGGACTCAGTACAGAAGATTCAGTATTCTGAGTCCTTTCATGGCATAATGTTTAAGTTACAAAATATTTTTTGTTAAAGTAATATTAGTAATATTCATAAATAAGTTAGATTTTTATGTAAAACATACAAAAATATATAGATAATTTAGTGTGGAGTAAAGGATCCTTTAGATCATGTTTTTAAGCAATTCAGATTTCAGGAAAGGTCTTTTTTGTTCCAAATCAGAGTGATTTTATCAGCCATTTTAGTTTATTTTTCTTGTTTTGCTGTTCTCCAGTGTTATGTTTTCCTGATTCTCATTCATACAGGTACTTATTGCTTTAATAACCTCACTTTCCTCCTACCCTCTCTACTGTGTGATGACAAAGGATAATCAAATATTAAAATACTTGGTTTTGGACGTCTGATAGTACGTAAAAAAAAAGGCTAAACTGTTAACTCTCAATATAAAAATTGCAAATTCAAGAAATATAATGACATTTTCAACCCCAGAATTGCCTCTCATTTTTAGGTACTAGATATTGTAGAATTTTTTTAAATTGTTTGGTTTTGCATTTTTGATATAATTATTATTTTTATTACATATTCTCATATATTCTATTTTGGTATATTTTTACTGCTACTACTACTACAGACAGAAGAACTTTATATTAGTGTGGGGAAATGCTTGTCTTCTCTTTTCACCAGAGATAATGCATTCTAGACCATGAATGAAGACATTTTACTATTTTTTTTTTCTGGTTATCTTTCTACTGTTTGAAGACTTTGGCATGTTCATCTGGTCCCTTACTGATTATTGTATGTCTTTTTTCCCCACTGATTTGCTCTTCCCCCTGATTTTTAAGTCCTGGCATTTGCATTACGTATCTCAACTCAGATACTATCAACTGGCTTCAAATCTTTTAAATTTTAAAATTTTGCCTGTCTCTCATAGTGCACTGAAGAAGAACTGATTTTGAAGTCTGATATTGAAGATTACCCTTCCAAGTACTGAACTTCCCAGACAGAATTTGGGTGGATTATTGAGAAGCCTGTGCTACTAGACTGAGCTAGATGGAACCAGCACAGTAAAATAAAGCTTTTCAAAATGTCTTAGGCAATAAATGATGACTCAAAATCCAGATGAGACCACAGCTTTATAGCCCTGATTTTGCCCATGAAAAAAATGTAATTTTTCTTCATTTTTAGGATACTATTGAGATAATAAAGCTGTTGTTTTCCTTTTTATTTTTTTTAATTTCATTGAAAGAAACAAGATTAAATTTTCTCAAATTAGGGGATGGCGGCATGGGGAAAATACTCTTACTTTATATTCCCTAAATAGACTTGCCTGTCTTTGTCCTTTAATAGAAAATAATTGGTAGTTGAGTCTCTGACTTAGACATTTCCTTCTTTAGTACCTAAATAAAGCTTTTCAGCAGCAAAGATTTCTTTAAGACACTTGTAATGAATGCTTGTTATATTTTCTATCTCTCACAATGAGCTCTCACGATTACTGACTGAATATTTAGTTGTTATACTGAATTCCTATAGTGAAAGGGTAAAAGAATGCCATTTTTTTCCTCGCTTTGAGCCCATAATTGAAAAGTGAAGAGCAGACTAACATACACCTATTGTCTACAAAAAAAATATTGAAAGTTTTGAATGCCTCTTGAAGCATTTCAAGAAGAAATTTTTCTTGTTTTCATGTCAAGAGTTTAGATTTGCTTTGATTACTAAGAGCACTCTACTATGCTGGGTCAGAGGACAAAACCACTGAAATCTATGTATGATTTGTTGTACCTTTTCTTTCTCTTATCAAGAGAAAACATCTGAACCTTTAAAAATATTCACAAATGTTGCCTGAAGGTCATCTGCTTCAATTTCTGTCTCATAAAACATTCACTTTCTCTCTTTCTGTTCCAGTGATAGTAGACTTGACAAGTTTCACAGGCATTCTGTTTCACTGTTATTCTAGCCTGATGATTGTCTTAATTTCCTTCTAAAATTAATCCAATGCATTCCTTTCTGCAAGTTTTTGCAGTTCTTCGAATTATTATTAATATATTTAATTTCTTTCCTTGTCATGTTTTATCCTACCATGCCCTATCCTTTTCCCTAGTGGAACAGAGAACAAAATGCCCCCTACCTCTTTACAGCCTATCACATAACTGAAAACTCCCTTCGTACTGTCATCCCTTCCTCATGCTCTGTAGACTAATCAAATCATTCAGCCACAGGTAAAAGGTGCTGCCCATTAATCTCTTCTGATATTCTTTCAGTTGGCTGATACCTTTCCTGAAGGGAGACGTTCAACAGAAAGAAGACTTGTATTGAGTCCACAGACTCTGAGCTCACGTTTCTGAACCTTTTTCAGAGTATTTTCACTCTTCTGAAAGAGAAATCTCTTGACTACCAGTATAGTACAGTAATTTTTGTTCATCTCACAAAAATTTTTTTTCAGAGCATTAAGATTTCTGCCTCCCGTGGTCTCAGATTGATGTCTCCTGTATATGCTATTGAGGCTAAACCACTATTTATCCCAGCCGGCCACGTTCCCACAAATATTTTCCTGCATGCTTTTTTCTTTCATTCACTGCTTTAGCTCTTGTTCCTTTCAAAGTTTTCAGATGTGTTTCATAATTATTCTTCTATCAGTGAAGAATTCAATCTATCTCCTCATTAAGACAGCTTTTGATTCATCCACACCATATATAAATTCCAGAATGCAAAGCTTCTAATATACAGCCTTAATATTTATAGTTGTTTTCCTTAAAGGTGCTGAACATTCACATTATGATTCATTTCTGTTTCAGTGAGTATTATTAATGATACTCAAAACCGCAGGAGCTACTAAGCCTTTTCAGGATTAAGCCAAGTTGATTTTCCTTAAGAAGGGCACAGCTAGCTAGACCTAGATGGCTCTCATAGTTGTGAAATAGTAAAATAATCTTGGTTTTAGTCATATAGCAAGGATAAGACAAATCAATAAATTTTACATAGGTTATAGACAGAGAATATTACTTTTATTCTTATAATTTTATTTAGAAAAAACTTTGTATTTTCTGTCATTCAAATCCTTTTAATAGCCTCTTTTTATTTCTGGTAGAGGTTTTAATTGGAATGAAACATTTGAAGTAGTAATTTCCCACTCTTTTTTAACTGCAGGCTCTCTGACCAAACTTAACTTTCTTTAGCTCATGCCTAGTTGACATGAATCAGCTGCTGAGGTCGTAACTTCAGCACTGTTGGAAGTATATTGCATTATAAACTAAAAAGAATTTCCAGAACCCTGAAAATGCTGGATAATGTTGCCCTTTATCTCTTTGTGCACCTCACCAATATTGAGACCCAAAGCCTGAAAATTACCATTAAATAATGAATTCATTTTATTCAACATTGTGCTTGAGCATTTTTTATGGTTAAGGGTGAGAAAATCAAAAGTACAGTCTTCCCTGCATTATTTTAAAAACAGTCTTTCCTGCATTATTTCACCCTGTACAATTTCAGATTCAGTGGCCACATGCTGAAACAGCATTTTTTATCCTGATATACTGCCTGCAACCTGACATTTATTCCAAGTTTTGGTAGGAAAAGAAATGGCAGCTGTGTAAATTCAGTAAGCTACTTATTTTTCAAGATTATCAGAAGAAAGACAGACGGCCATTAACATACTTCACTTATAATATGGCTCATACAATCCATTTCTCAAAGCATTCTGGGAGCCAGAGGTCCATCTCAATTCACTTTCGTAAGATGAAAGAACTGCAGATATTTCTAGAAAATGATTTTCTGTCTCTGGCAGAAGCCTTTGATAAGCGCTTTGATATTGGACTGACCAGTAAAATGCCACGTTCAGCAGAAGGTTAGGTCTTTTTTTGTTTGTCTGCAGAAGCCATGAGAAGTTCAGCAGAGAAATTTTTAACTCACTCATGAAAAAGAAGGTCAACTCAGCCATACCGTGCAACAGAATTTCAAACTTGATAAATTACTTTTGCAGTCAAAGGCTTAGCTGATTTAGAGCTATTTCCAATCATATTCTTAAACTGGAGCTGCTCTACACTCTTATGCTTGCCTCAGATGCTACATTTTATCAATAGTCAAATGGAAGAGTTCAGAAGGGGCTGATTCAGGCTGCTAGTGGCTAGCAATTGAGCACTGCCATACAGTATAAAGTTATTCTGAACAATTCAAAAAAGTAGCTCACTTCAAACACTGGCAATCCAACCATGATGAATATAGGCCTTTGAGTCTATTATCATTATAATACAAAAACCAGCACTACAACCCATATTTACCTGCTAAGAAAACACCTACATTCTCCTTTCACAGGATTAAAAGAGTTTTGTCACAAGGCTGGAAGAACTTCTGGTTTGGAGTAATATTACAAAATGCACCACTAAAATTTCTGTCTTAAAAATTCTGTGGGGACAAATTTCGCAGTAAAGTGTAATACACAGATAAACACTCATACACAGACTACACGTTAGCACCCAATAAAAGGTGCACTAGAACATTAAAAATTGTAATACTGGAGAACAACCTCTTAGTGACTGTACTGACACATCTGAAATGGAATTAAACACAAAATTAGTTTTCACTTGCAAGAAATAAGACACTTCATCCCTTATCAATAATCCATGACTATAGATATTTGAAACAAACAAAAGTGTGGTGAAAAAGACCAATTTTTTTCTCTAGACTTTAATCAACTTTTTAAAAGATTCTTCCCTACTTTTGACTTAAAAATGAAGTTGAAATGAAATTTGCATTCAGCTATTAGAAAATTTGAAATAAAATTCTTCTATGTCCAAGAAAATAGAAAGTTTCAGGAATTAAAATTTTATAACCACCAAAAACCGCAAATTCCTTTGTGAGAAATGCTTTAAGTTCTTTCTCTTTGTTATTGTTCAGGAGAAAATTTTCTTCACAAAATAGTGGTTAGGCTTTGTTCTTAAGAAAAATAACCCCAACCAACCAGGAAAGCAAAGAGTCCATATTTACATGGCTGCAGTAAAAAAATAAAAAGGAGAAGCAGCAGTGTAATCTGCTATACTGTTCAAGGTTTTAGGCTAAGATTGGCTAATACTTGATTGTTTATACAATATTGTTTATACAATGTTTTTTAATTAAATATGTTTTGTTAGAGATAGAACTCAAAAAGGTATCTAACGCTTTTTTTTTTCAAAATAATAATGTTTATATTTAGCAAGTAGATCTGCTATAGAAAGGCAAAGAACTGAGTCTACCAATTTTTAACAATTTGAACATTTTCAAAGAAAACCTGGAATGCAGAGAAATGAGGAAATAATAAAGCCAAGTTAGGAATACAGCAATTCAGGGAAATTATCAAAGTAAGCATAGGGAGGCTAATGTAATGAAGTAAGAGAAAAAAACAAAAAAAGTAAAGAGAGCAAATTAAAATTTGACACTAAAGATGAAGTTGATGTGAAAGAATAGTTATCTACTGCTTTATCTAAAATGTGCCTCTTTTCTCACAGGAAGTTCTTTACTCTGGGGATGGTGACATATTGGAAAACGTTGCCCAGAGTAGTTGTGGATATCCCATCCCTGGAGGTGCTCAAGGCCATGCTGGAGGAAGCTCTGAGCAATCTGGTTTAGTGAAAGATGTCCCTGCCCACGTCAGGGGGTTGTTCCCTCCCAAGCCAAACCATTCAGTGATTCTATGATATTCTATGAAAAAAAATCATGGACAAGTAGAGATATGACTAAGTATTGATATAATTCTATTGAAATTCGAGCAAACAGGGAAGATTGATCCAGAGAAGGGCAAATAGCACCCATATTCATTGAGCTAGTTAGCTTGTTTCTAAAAATCCAAATCTCTGAATTATTTTCTAAAATTTATTTTGCCCATTTTTAAAACATATCTAGTGTTTTTAGACAAGCCACTGCTATCCTTTGATGCAACTACATGTATTTTGTTTAGCATGGCTTCATGATGCTGTGGGTCTACAACTAGAGTTAACTGAAAGATATAAGCTTTATTAAAAAGGAAATTACTGTATTGTGAGAAAATGTCATGCCATTTAGAATTTCAGAATTTTGAATTCTTATCAATGCATGCTGCAGAGAACAGGATATGTGAATCTGACATTCTCAACAACAGGTTTATCGTGAGTAGAAATACTAGATTGGCTATCTAGTCTTGATTTTCAAATTAATGGGATTATTACCATATGCATAATGCTGAAAGATGTCTTTGTTGTCACATTTCCCAAACATATTCCCACAGTTTAACTGAAGTGTTAGATTGAACCCTTTTCTTGCATTCAATTTTTAATTTGCTTCAATTCACCTTTGTTCTTATTTTCTTAGAAGGACATATCTTCATTCATTTTGCAGAGTTGATTGATAAACTTTCCCAGAAATAAACTGGTTTTTTGGTTTTGTTTTTTTTTTTTGTTTTTTGTTTTTTTTTTTTTTTTGTTTTTTTTTTTTTGCTAAGAACAGAATATGTTTTAATCTCAGAAACATGTGGTTGGGTTGGATTTCTGATGAGACAAGGAAAGATAGTAGAGTCTTTCAAGGAAGTTATTTAGGCTTCAGGGAGATGTCAATCAGTTTTGAAATGTTAAATCACCAAGCATGGATTGCAGTTTAGACATTTTTCCTAGTAACCCAGTGATCAAAACCCTTAGAAATGGTGAGGAACAATTTGAATTGAATGCAGTTACCTGTTTCTACCAACCTAAATCAATATTTAAATCATATTCTAAGTGTGTCTTTTATCTCATAGACTTTCCCTGTTTTCACAAGAACAGTGTATGCTAATCAGGAGAGACACCAGTGTTCATCTCTGAGGTGAAATCCTACATCACAGAAAACACTTGAGATCTTTAGCCTGAACCTGCACTAAGCATATGGCTGTAGGGTGAGTCATGGGAATTCCCTCCTGGGCTGATCTTTTAAAGGCTTTTAAACACAGTATTCTTGAACGCATATCAGGAAAGAGGATGGTAGCAGCAATTTTGTTAATGCTAATGCAGTAGAGTCTTTCATGCCTTAACTCGTCTTGAGAAGAATTTAAAAAAACTGTTCAAAAATAAATTTAGTGTAAGCTACATAAACTTATAACCTCCCATCCCCCTAATCTGTGTGTAATGCAATTGTAATTTCTGAGCTAGCAGGATGTTTAGTCCCACTTACACTGAGTCATTACTATGAGTATTTCTGTCACTTGTTGCAAAATAAGCAGAGGAACATCGTTGACAGCTATTACAGGAAAAAAAAAACAACTAAAAAGCGCTAATTTATTCTTTTATAGTAATTCTTATGTTGCTTTTCATTGCAATTTCAGTGCAGCATTATTATAATTATTTTTCACACACACACACATACACACACTCACACACACTCACACAAAAAGTGCTGATAATAAGGGAGATGCCATGAAGGAACAGTGTTGAAGATTGCTTCTGGTTAACAGAATATGAACCATTTCCTGCTAGCACACACATACCTGTACTTACCTGAATATTCTAATGTGTGTGCTCTAGCCAGAACAATTTAGGATGAACACAAACATTAACTGAGCGGCATTACTGTTGATTAGAAAGGCTCATTTAGCATCAATGTAATTGTTATTCCAATTCACTTGTACTAAAATGCAGCCATAATGTAACTATGAATTGACCAAACATTTGCATTCAGTTTTTTTTTTTATCTTGTTGTTACTACTACTATTATTCTATTACTATTGCTATTGTTATTCAACTGTGATATTCCAAGTACAGGGTTTTGAGCTACCTAGTCTAGTTGAAAATGAAGCAGAATATTGCAGGGGGGTTAGACTAAGATGACCTTTGAAGGGGAAGGGATTTTTTTTATGTGGATGAATTGCGACAGGAAAAGCAGCAATGGTTATAAACTGAAAGAGAACAGCTTTGATTAGATGTATTTCTTGCTCAGAAAGGTTTTGGATGTCCCATCTTTGGAAGTATTCAGTGTGAGGTTGAATGAGGCCCTGAGCAACCTAATCTAGTGAGTGGCACCTCTCTCCATGGCAGAGTGGTTGGAACTTTAATGTCCCTTTCAACCCTAACCATTCTATGATTCTATGAATCTAAGTAACATTGCAAAGATTGAATAAATTCAGAGCTGCTATCTCAGCTGAATGACTTTGCTGTCATATATTTCTTTTTAGCCATGTAGAACTAGTTAAGAAAAATCTATCACCTTCAATTTCTTTAACAGGCATAGTTGCGGGGTTCTCATCTCTCTTAACAGTATTTTGAATGTCCACATGAGAAGCACAAATTTTAAAAATTACCTGACTTTAGACTGCCAAATTAAAATATGAAGAGGTGGAAGAGCAATTAAGTCCATATCTAGAAATTATAGTAGCTTAGCAATGGGATAGAATGGAAGATGGAATAGATGACTAAAAGAATGTGAATTATTGTATTACTCATTATTTAAGCCAAGAAAGTTGGGACAAAACTTAATTAGTGATTTCAAAATAGCTGCTGAAAATATAACACAGGTTTTTTTCTTGATACTAAATGTCCCTGTTTCCTTCGTCTTAGTAGAATTACTATGATTTATAACACTGTTGTGAAAAAAATGTGATATATAAGAGGAAGAAATGACAAAGCCTTGAATGATACTCATTTAATACATCCTCTTGCATTGGTGGTTGTTTTAATGAATGTTCTTAAGGACAGGAATTCTCTCACCACCACCACTGTGAAAATATTGGCAAGGAACTTCCTTTCTGAAAATATATTGGCATAGATAAGGTGGTCTACACTTTTACAGTGAATAATACCAGCTATATAATAATAATAGGAGGTATTTAATAATCATATGAGCTATATAATAATCATAACAGCTATATAATAATACCAGCTATATAATAGTACCAATTATATAATAATAATAAGAGGTATATAATAATCATATCAGTTATATAATAATAATAGGAGCTATATAATAATCATACAAGCTACATAACAATAATAGGAGCTATGTAATAATATTAATAATAGAAGCTATATAATAATCATATGAGCTATATAATAATACGAGCTATGTAATAATAATACCAGCTATATAATAATAATACCATCTGTATAATAATAATAATTTTACCAGCTATATAATTATAATAGGAGCTATATAATAATAATACGAGCTGTATAATGATAGTACCAGCTATATAATGATTATACAAGCTATATTATGATAATACCAGCTATATAAAAATAATACCAGCTATATAATAATAGTATATGTAATAATATAGGAGCTATGTAATAATAATAGGAGCTATGTTATAATAATACGAGCTATATAGTACATTTACATTTATTTCACTGAGTAATAGCATACATTCTCCATGTGTGGGACTATTTGCAAGTGGTCATCTTCCTAAATAGCACTCCTAATAGGAGTTAATTGCAAATTACTAAGCATGAATTGCAATGATAGATTCTGAGACTACACCATATAAGAAGACTATGACTATAGTTTTCCTTGCTAGACAATAATACAAGAGAAGACTAGTATGAATACACTGTTTCTATAAAAGGATATCTATAATGTTATAACACAAACAGAAGAAAGCACATTAACAGGATTTGCCAAAGAATTATTATAACTTTGAAAATGAATTATTAAGAATTCAAAATCCTCCATCTAATGTTTTCAGCTTTATTTCAGACACCAATTATTCTGCTTCTTTCACTGTAAACAGCTTGCATATTTAAGCTAAGATAACATTTTTTATTGATATGGTTTTCTAGATCTTCCAAAAATAACATGACTTTAGGCATGTTTGTAATCATTACAAAAATTTTAACTATCATCTTGTGATATAGCTTTTGGAAATATAATAAGTACTCATATGTGTTTTTGAAGTGTGCCTTAAATGTTTTTAGGTCATTCACATTTCGAAAACTAATTTATTTCTGTTTTGTTCTTTCCTTGTCTCTCCTTAGAAGAATAATATACTCTTGTTATAAATTGGGAAGAGGATGGTTTGCAAGGCAGGCATAGAAAGATTCTGTCCTGTGTTGTTTTTAGTGTAGTCATGCTTGTTGTTGAAACCAGTGGATGTTTTGAGAATCACTTTAAAAAGTATATGAAGAAGAAGGGAAAAAAAGAAAGGGACGGAGGGAAGGTACAACTAGATAAATAACATACCTGTTACTTTTATGTTCTCATCTCGAGTTTCATGATTTCTCTGATTCTAAAGTTAAGGTTTTCAGACAAGAACAACTCAAAGCAACCTTTAGGAGACCTTGACTCAGACTGCAGTATCACATCAGTGTTACTGACATCAAGAGTAGCTTACTTGTCAGCACAATATTTTTGAATGGCTAGCCTTTACCATTCACATCACTACTGACTTCTGTTGGTGCAAAAAGAATGAAATAGGAATAAATATCTCTCTTACTTTTTCAGGAGTAAGTAATTTTCAATGGCAAACAGATGATAACAGTATATAGTAGTAACATATCAGATCCTTATGGAATTTAGGACACAATGAAATGGAATGCCAGGAACTTTCAGACTTGACATTAAAAAATGGTCTTCATTAAAAAATGGTCAGTCACTGCAACTGGCTTTCCAGGGAAGTGGTCATGGCACCAAGCCTTTCAGAATTCAAGGAGCATCTTGATGATGCTTGTTACTGTTATTTTTAGGTAGTCCTAGAAGGAACAGAGAGTTTGATTTGGTGATTCATATGGGCTCCTTCCAGCTTCAGATATTCTATGTTTCTGTGAAACAGAATCAAGTATATATACATTACACTGAATACATATAATGAGGCTTAATAAATAAATAAACAAACCATGAATGCACTGTCTTATTCTGGGCATTTTCACATAAATGAAGTTTTCATTGCAATGCCTAACTCTTAGGAGGATGGTTTGCCATTATAAAACTTCAAGTATCTTGCAACACAGTTTACAGAAACAAGCACAATGAAGAAAATGACAGTGAAATTATAACATTATAAAAGCCAAGGAGAACATCTAGGGAGCTTTGCCTTAAATGTATTTTATATTTGGAATTTCATAGTTAATCTTATCATAAAGCACTCAAAGTAGTTTAGATCTTTCTCTCTTACTGAAGGCATTGCACAATCCTTTTTAAATTTCATAAGATGAATTATTTTTCTGAGCAAAGATATGGTTTCTATATGTTTGATTTTATTTCCTTTATTATCACTCTATAGTCAAATACTGAGCTGAGTGAAGGACTCCCGGTCTTTTCTTCCAGAAGCTATTCAGGTTTGCAAAAAATATTTTCATAATTATTGGAGTAGAAACTAAGATGTAAATGTCCCAACTGTGCCTTCAACTCATTACATTATACTTGTTAAAAACCTCCCAATAAAAAAAAAAACTGAAAACTGCTCAAAGCAACAAAACCAAGAAAAATGAATTAAAAACCCCAGCCTTTAATAGAGAAATTGTTCTTGAAAAAAATAATTCAGGCCAGATACATCCACATTCCTTTTTGGTGTGCATTCTAAGAATTAAAATACAGAATAATGTATTCCAGTGTGTAATTGATTCAATTTGAAACAGCTTCAAATGAAGAAAGTGAAAGTAGCCCTTATTATTATATTGCACGGCTGAATAGATAGAATATTTTTCTGCTTTTCCAAATCCAAGTTCAAGTCTGCTCAGAACTGAGTAATACAGTTAAGTCTGGGTTCTGTACATTGGCTGAACTGTTCACCTAGTGTGATTATTTGAGATGATCCTGTGCAGGGCAAGGAGACTCAATGATCCTTGTGGGCTGCTTGCAACTCTGCATACAGCTGTACAGAGATGTTAAACTGCTTCATACCTCACTCAAATTGCTAGGAGTTTATTGAATACTAGTAACTACTACATTTTATATGCCCTTGCTTAAATGGTATTTATAAGCTTAATTCTACCTTTAGAAATAACTATAAAATTACAATGTAACTATGAGTATACCCCTAGCTGCATCCTGTATCACACAACTTTTGTTATGTGTATGTCTCTTCCTCTCTCTTCTCTCTCTATTTCCCTAATATCCCTCTCTCTACTTCTCAAAATGTGTCCTTCTATATCTCTAATATTCATAAAAAGTGCTGATAAAATATCAGTTCTTTATCTGACTTTTCATGTAAATAAATTACCTTTCTCTTTTACATAGATTATCGTGTAAATAGGATTTTTTAAATGTTATTCCATTACTTAATTAGAAATATTTATGTTGCATCTAAAGAAATAGAGAAAAGTCAAAACAAATTACTACTGTATTAATTCAGAAAATAAAATTCTTTGGTAGCTTAACTGGTAAAAAAAAAATTAAGTTACATAGAACGCCATGAATTAGGTAAGCAATGGCTATTATTAAGAACTTTAAACAGAAACATTTTCAATCAAAATAAATTTTCTATAATCTTTACAATACTTCTGTAATTAGAATGCATTTAGACTACTGAAAAAAATACAGAATACTGAGTTTTTCTGTTTGTGGTACTATATATACTCCAGCAGATGCATATTTAGAAAACAGGTCATTCTAAAGGAAATATATAAATGTGTCCAGACATCCTTATGCAGTCTTGGCAATGGGTATATAGTAAGAAATAATATATTAAAATTTAAAACAATGTTACAATAAATCTCTTAATAAATACAATGCATAGTATAAACTAACTTGCAGGTTAATGCTCTTGCAAGTGAGAAAAGCCCTAGAACATACACTTAGCTTTCAAGTGGCCAATTTTAACTTGAAGAATAGAACATATTAGAAAGTTTTCACATATTGTTCTTGATAATTATGATCTGCACCTCATTTTGGTCAGGTTGCAGCTTCCTTTCAAAAACTAGCAAAAACTGACTTTTTTGAAGGAAATTTGGGTTGGGACATAGCATTCAAACTTCCTTTCTTTCCTCACTTTTTTTCATTCTCTTTAGGAAGAAAATAAAAACAAAACAGTTGGCAATACGCCTATTTTTTGCACTATGTTTCTTCCTTATGTAGTGTCTGTGTATTAAGCAGAGACTATGAATAAAATGCCTATGCTTGGATCCAAACCACTCCAGCACTTAATATTAATTGCTTTGATAAAACAAGTGTTGGAAAAGAACAAAACAAAACAAAAAACCCTGACTGAACATCTTTTGTTCAAGTCCCAGCTCCACTAAATCTTGAAGACAGAACTTCCTTTGTGGAAAATTTTAATTCCCACTTTTCTCTTTAAAACAGTAGGTGTCCCTTACATGAGCTATAAATTTTGCATAATTGGGCAGCCTAGGATTCTTTCCAAATTTTCTATGATGGGCATAATTTTTCATCAGCACATCTGTCATAAGTTTACAAAATTCTAGGAACAATTATCCAAAAGAAGTAAATTATGATTTATGCAATGACTATAAAATGTGATAGAGAAAACCTTGTCTTTTTCTCTCTATTCAGAAAACATTTGTTTTGTCAGTTTACACTTTAAACTCCTCCTAATAATATAGAACATAGGCAACAATCTGTTGTTTCCTCATGCACTACTAGTTTATTGAGGCAAATTTGTAGTTTCTTATGGAAAACATATGGATCTTTTGGAAAAAAAAAAACGAAAAAACACTCTATATTACTCCTAAGAATAATTTATTCTATGAATAAACTGTTTTTTCCTCCATTGGTTTGGCAAGACAAAATGTAGAAAGAGATTTTGGTAGCTGCTTTGTTGCTCTTATGTTCAAGTTAAACTCTAGTATGATAAAAATGAACACTCCTCTTGCTTTGGGCTGACATAGAAACTCTGTGTGTTTTCATGGTGACATTTTGGTTCAGATTTCAGAAAATAAATAGGTACTATGAGGTGTTATTCTTGTATTACCTGTACTACCTCAAAGAAACCTCAATTACTACTTTGGCTTTTGAATCTCCAGAGCAGAAGAAAGCAAGAAATTATCTAAGTATAACTGAGAGGCAAATGAAAACAGAAGCACTTTGGACACTGACAAAATTAGTCAGTCAACATCTTACCTATTGTTGTTTGAGATTGTGGTCTTTTTCCTTGTATTAGGACCCTGATTTGATATGAGAAAATGAAGGTTAGTGTTTTTTTCTCTACTGTGAAGAAAATGCTTTCTGCTCCAATTGAAGATTCACATATATTGATTAATATAAAATAGTCTGCAACAAATGTTGCATTCTTTGTATTATATTGAGGTTTTTACAGTCAAGTTTACTACAAGACTGAGGACTGCTCTGCTGTGGTGCTTGCACTAAACTTAAACACATTGGCTGGGGAAGGGTGCCCTATCTTGACAAGGAGGTAGAAGATGGGAAGTTTAGACACCCTGGGGTGAGTGAGTGAGTGGCTTCACTGAAGACTGCAGCTGACAATCAGGATAAACTATAACAGTGAGATCTGTTCAATCCCTGTCATGGTTTAAGCCCAGATGGCAAATAAGCACCGCACAGCTGCTCACTCCATATTCCCCCCTCCCCTGTGGAATGGGGAGGAGAATCAAAAGTAAAACTTGTAGGCTGAGATAAGAACAGTTTAATAAATGAAAACAAGGAAGATAAGACATTAAAAGTAAAGAAGAAGAAGAAGAAGAGAAAGGAAAAAAAAACCTGAACAAACAAGTGACGCACAATACAGCTGGTCATCCCGCTGACTTGTGTCAGACCCCCCTTTTCCAAGCCCAGATCAGCTACTCTGCTGGGTTAATCCTTCCAGTTCATGTACTGAGCATGGCATTCTGCGATGTGGAATATCACTGTGGTCAGTTCGGGTCACCTGTCCCAGCTGTGCTCCCTCCCAGTTTCTTTTGTGTTCCTTCTCAGTGGCAGAGCACGAGATTTGGTAGGGGGCAGAAGTCCTTCACAAAAAAACAAAGTATCAGTGTGTTATCAACACCAGTCTCATTCTGAGTCCAAACCACAGCACTGTAGCAGCCACTGAGAAGAAATTAATTCTATCCCAGATGAAACCAGGACAACCACTCTCTGATTAAGGTCAATCAATAACTTGGCAGATGGTACAATAACCAAAGACAGGGGAAGACTCAGATGCTGATAAGATCAAAGATACAAACCCTTACCAAAGAAGGAGTCCAAATCCTCAGACTGTTAAATGAATTAATGCTGTCAGAGTTCAAATTTTGCTTTAAGATTTGGTATATTTTATTTATTAAAATATATTTTCTTCTAGCACAACATAGAAAGGGAAAAAATCAAGTTGGGATGCTTGATTTTCTCCCCCTAAAGGTAGACCTGGGTAGAATTGAAGTATCTAGTGACAAGAAAAATTATCAGAAAGCAAACATTTCAGTAGCCACCACCTTTGAGTCTCATATATCTGTGTGTGGCTGGCATTCTGGATCAGTACCTTCAGCATCTACATTTCAATGTTGAAATATAACACAGACTGAGGAACTACATGACATCAGAGGGACCAGATTTTGTTATGATATATTTAGCAGTGCATATACTTAGGGAAAGGTACTTAAGTTTTTACAAATATACTGTGCATTTGTGATCTCTCAAGAGCTCTCTCTGGCTGTGAATACTTCAGTTAAATTCTCTATGCCTTGATTTGCCTGCCAGTTAAAAAGAGAGATATAAAACCTTAATAAGAGTCATAATACTTTACATAAAATGTATCAATATTTTTAATCAATTTCATGTCCTTGGAAATAGGGAATTTTAGCTGAAGGAATAAGAAATTTCCTTGGTATTTTTCCAGAAAACATTTCTTGCTTAACTTTCCAAATAAAATACTTTGCCCTAGTTGGAGTTGACAGTAATTTTTATGACAAATAAATTAAGTCTTATCATGATTATATTTTACTGTTCAGAGAGTTCCCTGCATACTGGCTACAAGTTTTCATCATTTAGCAGAGCTGATTTGACATCAGTCTGAATTCCATAACAGCCAGCGTGTCATTTAAACCACTCTTGACCGGAGTGATTTAAAGTATCTCCAACCTGAATGAATTCAGAGGTCTAACACATTTATTCTAAATCTTTTTTCTGGAGCACATAAAATTAGTAACAATTAACTAAACAAAAATTAATAAACTAGCTTAATTCATTAGGAAAATATCTAGGTTAAAATTAAAAAGAAAAATAGAATATTCTGCATCAAACTTCTTTTAGTACTACAAGAATGTCTGAGGAGTCTGGATTTTGTTTTGCTTCTTTTTCTAGGGCACTGTAACAAAATAAAACCTTTCCAACCAATATGTGCTAATTGATATATGTATTTGTATATGGCATCATAAAGGAGATAATTTTAGTTCAGAATAATTTTCCACTAGTTCTTACACAAAAGTGAAAAAACAGTATGTCATGAATAGATGTTTAGCAGATGTAAAACTGTCATATGTAATCTATAAAACATCATATCAGCAACAGGGCCCTTGTTGATAAAATGAACAGTGTCTGCCTGGGCTTTAGCTAACTGTCCTAGTTCTGCCAATTATGAAGCGACAAAGTTAATTCCTTTAAATTCGGTGCTCTGAAATACATTACCGTGATACCATTAAACCCATTCAACTCCACATTCCCTGGAAGGAGACAGAATTGCAATTGGTTTTCTATGTCAAGGACTGGATTTTGGAGGGAATCTAAAATGCTCTATGGAAATTGGAAAACTGGGTGATTGAACATGACATGTCCCCTTATCAGGAAATGCCACCCTTTCTAGATTCCTTTAAAGACAATTGATAGAATAGCATATGTTGACTCACAAGCTGAAGTGGTTTTATGATGTCAGGATGGAAACTAAGATTCTTGAAGATAAATATCTCAAAGTAATCGTTACGAAAATCATTGAAACAATTAAATCTTCAATTCCATGTAGGTTCCCGTAAACCTACTGTTTAAAGTTTCGGCAAAGTAGTGAATAAAATGCCTACCACCAGCCTTAGTTGTCCTAGATGTCTTAGTCACTACCATGCTGATACACAGTTCTCTGAATTTCAAAGAAAGCAGAATTATTAGGGATATAGTGGAGTAGGCTGAATATCACTTTTACACAGAATTTGATTTAGTGGAGTAGACTTTTACTTCACTGAATATCACTTTTACACAGAATTTATGTTTCTCAGGTACATGAATCCCTTGGTCAACCATTGGATTAAACCACCTAGTTTTTGTGGAAGTAAAGCGGAAGACGTGATCACGAGGGTCAGGGTGGATAAAGAACAGGGAAAAATCTTGTGCAGGAAGGAAAAGCATTGGATCATGGGAATGAGAACAGACGTGGTGGAGAAAACAAGGATAGAGAAGGGGATCAGTTTGTCTGCAATGAGATAATGACAAAAGATAACAATAACTAGCATAAATTTTATCTTCTGCAACCAGATCAGCAAAATGAATGTAAAGAAGCAAGAAGGCTGGGGATAAAAAAAATTGAAATAGAAAAAATGATCCAGATGAATATGACCAAAATTTGGACTTTGCCACAAACTAAATGTTGGGGTTTCTTTTTCTATAGATGTTGAAGAATGAGGGAAACTACTGTGATTACTTTTAAATAAATATTAATTACGGGAAGAACAAAGAAATAAAATTAGGCCCTGTTGACTTCAGTGTTGCATATATGATTATGGTTTGAACAGGTGGGAAGAAGAGTTCCCCTTGTAACTAATTATGCATGCATTTTGCCCTGTGTGCGGATATCTAGATAAGTATGGATGTAAGTAATTGACAGACTTATTGATGAAGAGAACTAACAATGCTTCGCAGAAGTACAAGTTGTTCACTACATATATGCTTACACATACATTCCACAAAATGTCAAAAAAATCTATATCATTCCAAGAAGTTAGGAAGTAAAATTAACATTCAAATGTGATCAACCATACAACAGAACCTAGAGGCACGAAGAAACTAAAGGCTAGATGTGCCAAGAAGCCAGATGCTGCCTATGGAATAATATTTTTCAGGCCTTGGCATCAAAAATCTGTGATGCCATCCAAATAATTCCCACACCCTATAAAATCTGTTTTCTTCAAAAAACATATTAGCTGTATTAACTATCCAGCTATAGAACAAAAGTAGATGAGGATTAAGATCTATTTGAACTTAGATTACAAGAAAGGAAATTTGCGCACTTAAAATACCTGAAAATGTTTTTCATATGACACTTAAGTCAAGAAGATGGATATGAGAAAGTTAGAAGACAAGCATTATTCTCTGTGCCCCCTGAGTCTTGTTTTCTCTTTCTAACACATTGCCATGAATTTCATTCTGCAATATTAATAATAAATAGAATCTAAGACAACAATCACAAATAATTCTTATGAAGCCAACCTAATTACATATAAACATTCTTTCATGGTACTTCCATTATGAAATGCCAGCTTTTTTACTACAGGAATTTTTGATCTAGAGATGGCTACTGAGGTATTTGGAGCTTTGCTCTTAGTTCATGAGTCTTGAGATTGTGTCATAAAGCTCTCACTGTAAGATTTTGCTGGACTTTGATTGGACAACACTTCTATGAACTTTACTGAAAATCTTCCACACAGCTCACAGATCATAAGTGATAGCAAATCCCATTGGAAATTCTAGAAGAAAGAAGGAGTCAGAGTGTCGAAGAGGTAAGACTGGTCCAACAGGAGCTGTGTGAATGGAAGAAGCTTGATATTCTCCTTTCCTTCCTTATCAGATCAGCTCCAGTCCCTGAAGATCAGTCATCATCTTTCCAATTTCCTAGCTGTGTGGTAGTTCCCTAAACAATTTCATTTCAGTTGTCCAACACTTGTTGTTCAAACTGCTTAAATTAACTTTGGCTTATTTCTCCTGAAAAAGGTCAAAAAGAGCTTAAACAAGGAGCTTAATGGGCAGCTCTGACTCAGAGTAGTGATAAACAACTGGGGCAAAATGAAGGCTCAGGGCAACAATTGCTTTTCCTGAAAGAAGTACAGCTGAAAGATCTATAGAATGAGAACTTATGCCTAACCATTCCAGATGGATAGCAAGAGTTGGATAGGAAAAGAAAAAAAAAGTTTCCAAAGAATTGGCAAAATGCTGTACAAAAGTGTTTTAACAGAACTGATTAATCCAACGATCTCTCTTTTGTGTTGACTACAGAATCACAGAATCAATTAGGTTGGAAAAGATTCCTGAGATCATCAAGTCCAACCTATTTTTTTGCAGTCCACTCTGACTTTCCTTTGTTTTCAGGGAATACACCAAAAGGCTGTATCTATGTATCTATGAATTTTATATACCATTTTTTTAAAAATTAAATGTGAGTGTACTAAGAAAGATTTGCATTAATACTACTCAAGCAAGAATATTGTATTGTGTTGTATTGTCTTGTACAGTACTACTACCTGTAAGGATACACTACAAAAGCATTTGCCATCAAAGTCAGCATTTACTGATATGAAGTGGAACTGTCTTTTTTCACTATAAGTCCTATCATCTGCAAAATCCACAGTCCATTTGTACAGTTCCCCCCCAGAGAAGTTTACTTCTGGAAATAATCAACAACAGGATAGTAATTTTTAGCTTAAACAGTTAATTTTCTTATGGAATGTCAGTGCAAAAGAGACAACTATATCATGTTACCAGAATTCTCAATTTTCAGCATGATTTCTCCCACTTCTCTGATGTGTTCTGACAGGAAGTGGTCTGGCTCCATCTGCTCTATAGGATTTCCTTGGATAGCTGAAAATAACAGTAAGATCTCCCTTTAGAGTTTTTTCTAGGACCGATCACACACAGTTTCTACTTGTACTCCAGGGCCCTGTCTCAGTGGCTGCTGCTGTGCACACTCTGTGCATCAATCAGTCTTGTATTGGCAAGTCCAAACATGGATCCAGAACTTCAGTTGTGGGTTCACAAATGCTGCATGTAAGGTAAGGCACTCCCTGAACTCCTTGTATCTGCTGACTACTCTTCAAAATATGATATATTATATGGTTGGTCACATAAGGTCAATAAATATATCTCCCAAAGTTTTTATTGTCTGACTTGAGAACTCAGGGACATGATTTGTGGAAAGGGTAAGACTAGAGCTTGAACCCAAACAGTTCAAAAGTATTATTTTGCACAGAAAGATGAAATAAATGTAAAACTGTTTTTGATGTCTCTATGTGTCCATTCATCACCTGTAAAATAGTATCATTCCACCTCTCAGGGATGCTGCAAAAATAAATTAAGTAATGTTTATGATACACTCACATTCCCCAGAGAAAAAACTCACCAAAAAAAAATTCTGTCTTTGAAGAAACATTTGATTAGTTTCCAGAAGTGAAAAATTTTGAATAGATTCAAAATACATTGTGAAAAATGTTTAGTAACTGAACACCATACAACTTGGGTACTGAATAAGGAATGAAAAGTATATGGTTTTACTATATTCCTATGAAAAATTCTCTTTTATTTAGAATGCATTGAACTTTGTCCTGTCACTGTGAGGTCTTGTAAAAAGTCCCTCTCTATCTTCTGGCTTTCTTCAGGCACTGGAAGGCCAAAATTAGGTCAGTCCTAAGCCTTCTCTTTTCCAGGCTGAACAATCACAATTCTCTTCTCTTTTCCTCATAGGAGAGGTGCTCCATTCCTCTGATCATCTTGGCAGCCTCCTCTGGACTTGCTCCAACAGGTCAGTATTCTTCCAGCGACAGAAATGGATGCAGCTCCCCAGGTGAGGTCTCACAGGAGCAGAACAGAGGGGCAGAATCCCCTCCCTCACCCTGCTGGCCACACTGCTTTGGATGCAGGATATCCTGCTGGAATACAATTGGCTTTCTGGGCTGTGAGTGCACAGTGCTGGGTCATGCCTAGTCTCTCATGCCCAAGTCCTTCTCAGCACGGCTGCTCTTGGTCTGTTCATCCTCCAGCCTGTGTTGATACCAGGACCTGCCATGACCTGGGTGCAGCACCTTGCACTTGGTCTTATTAAACCTCAGGATATTCCTATGCACCCCCTTCTCAAGTTTGCCCATCCAGAGGCAGGGTGGTGGGGGGGAAGAAGGAGGAAGCAGGAGATGTTTGGAGTGACGGTGTTTACCATCCCAAGTCACTGTCAAATGTTATGGAGCCCTGCTGCCCTGGAGATGGCCAAACACCTGGCTGCACCTGGAAGTGGTAAATTAATTAATTGTTTTGTTTCACTTGAGTGCATGGGTTTTACTTTACATATTAAACTGTCTTTATCTCGACCCATGAGTTTTCTTACTTTTACTCTTCTGATTCTCTTTCCCGTGCCAGTGGTGGGGGAGTGAACAAGCAGTTGTGTAGGGCTGGTTGCTTGGTGGCAACCAGCAAAGTTTAAAGCACAAAAATAGTTCAAAACTAGACCATCTTATACAAAGAGAGAGTTTCAGTTCTAAATATCTTTCAATAAGCCTGAAAACTACACCTTGTGAAAAATATGGCACCGGCACACGCATTTCAGTGTTTGTTTGGATTTGTTTGTCTTGCTTTTGTTACTGAGAACTTGGCTAGGAATGAAGGCCAGGAAATGGACTGATCCTGGCCTGCCCTTCCAGACAACTTCACACAAAGCCACTGTTAGCTGCAGGGCCATTGTAGCTCGTCATCATACTGCCCAACCAAGTTGTATAAAGGGAGATACAGCTCAGGTTGCTTATTATTATCCACATTACATGCTGGGAGGAAGGAAAGATGCTAATAATATGTATGAATGATACATACTGTGCCAAAATATTTGGCCAAAGCATTTTCATTTGCTTCACAATTTCACTTAAAATACAATAGCTGTCTGTAACCTGCAAACTTGACATGACAAGGAAGGCTGAATCTGGGCTTAAAAAAGAGCTGTTGTTCTCATTTAATGTACAATAAAGTCATATCCATTATTATACTTAGAATTTCTTGCTTAAAGATTCATAAGCTAATGATTAGTAAAAGTTTGAATTTTAGCTTGTGATTCCTGTATGCCTTAATAATATTTGTGTTCCATTTCTAATGATGAAAATGTGGGAAATTGGTCTAAAAATACAGCTCCATTATAAAGGGTGCATCAGTAGTCAGTGTTAAGTACAGCAGCGTCAATATGTACAACGATAAGCAGGGAGCCATGAAATCATGATTGTTGTTTACTTCTTTTAAGCTCCACATCTTCTACTGATATGATGCTGCTTGAGCTTAGTCATAATAAGTCTAGCTCTATCTGCTTGCCTGTTTGTCAGCTGGAAAAAATGCCTGGTTGGCAGTGTCCCTTGGGAGGAAATCCTTGATAGGCAAAGGAGTCCAAGAAAAATGGATATTTTTCAAGAAGAGCATGTTAAAGACATACAAGTTATGGTTATCACCATGTGCTGAAATATAAGCTGGTGGGGAAGACTGATCTGGCTGAAGGGAGATTTTATGTTGAAACTCAGAAAAAAAAATAGTTCATGCCTTTGAAAGAAGAGACAGACAATTCAAGAGAACTACAAGGATGTTGTGGGGATATGCAGGGAGAACATTATATGAGCCAAAATCCAGCTGCAACTTAGTCAGCTGTTGCTGTACAATACAATAAAAAATATTTATATAAATGTATAAACAACAAAAGGGGATATAAGAAGACTCTCCATACTTTAATGGATGCAACAAAGGATGAGGGAAAAGGCTGAGTTACTTAAGGCTTTCTTTGGCTCAGTCGTTATGAGTCATAACAGTTGTCCTCCCTTTTATTATTAAAATAAATGTATATTTATTCATATTATTATTTTGTTGTTTTGTTTTTTTTTTTATTTGATAATTGATTTTACAAGTATTCATCATTAGTATGTCAGGGTTATTTCATATTGAAATATGAAATAATAAATTCAAAAGTATTAAAAAAGCTTACACTGTTGCCCTAGGACCTTGCTGTGGTACAGTCCTGTGTTCACCTCAGAAAACTACTGCTCAGCTGTTGTAAAAGTCAACTGTTTTCTAAATGACAGTAATATAAATAAAATGTTAAACAACAGAATCATGCAAGTAAACAAGACTGGGAATAATCTTACTGATATATCTAATCTAAACTTACAAATCTAAAATTAAAAAAATGTAAAACTAGTTTGTGTTGCTTAAAGTATATTTTCTAGCATGCCAGGAGACATTCCTTTGATCTATCCTTCTGTACAAAACTTCAACTGCTCTAAAGAATAAAATTATTAAGGTATCTTCTGATCTGTAACCATGTCAAGAAAAATCTTTCCTGAATGGACAGTCCATATATTCTTGGCAGATCATACAGCTGTTGATGCATGTCATTGCTGGCAATACTATTTAATAAACTATAGGTCAAATAAGGAATAGTGTTACAGATAATTAATCCCACTTTGATTTATTAGTAAGGTTGATGTGAACAGAAAATTATCAAGGACTATCCAGAAAATAGAATGCTCATTGACCATTTTATTTTGTTCAGTTATGGCATTAGTGTGTCACCTGAGAATATGAAGTTAGTAGCCATTGTGACCTGGTGGGACACAAAAAAAAGAATGAAAGTGTTTACTGTGTTTTCTCTAAGAGCCCAAAATCTGAGTAACTAGGAGATTCATTACAGACCCAAACTCATACTGTGCTTGACTCAAATCACATACTTAGATTTCTTAAGTCTTGGGAGAGACCTAAGAAATGAATATACAATATTGTGAAATTATTTTATTTCAGTCTTATGTGCTAACAATATTTCAATTTCCACACAATATTTAAATAAACAGAAGTCTGTTTCAAGAAGTATCAGAGGTATTTTGAAGTTTAGCAAGTAGGTGATTTGGGATATCCTTGGTGAATAGTGATTCCTAACATACTGAATATATTTCCTTCCTCTTATTCTTCCTGAAAGAAAAAATGTTAGTTGTCTTTAGAAATTATATCTGGAATATGACTGTCATTCAAACAATGCATTTTTTCTCTCTAATCCTGGTTGAAAACTCTTGGAAGGGTTCCAACACAACACTTCACATTTGAGCACTGATTATAACTGAAAACTATATAATAGCTAGTTGCCTGTCATTGATATCTATGAATCTTATTCTTAGACACATCAGTCTTGCCTTGAATTTAGTACATAACGTTAGACTGTATCTCAGTTATCCGGCCTAGGGGAGAGGACACCAAAGAGTTAAATGCCTCAGTCTTGAGTCCATCTCATCTTTGTCTGTCATTATATACATTAAGTATTAGGTATTAGAATTGGATGATCATATCTGTTTTTTTGTTTTGTGTTCTACTGCCTCATATGTATCTTCTCAGTTTGTTTTTTTTTCCCTTCACCCCCTCACTTTGAAGAATTCCATTGAAGTTATAGAGTTGAGTCTCCTTTTTTATATTTATATTTTTTTGTCTATGGAAGAAACTGTATGCTGAGGCAAGCCAAAATCCTACTTGTCCAATCTTGGAGAAAATTTGAGCTGTGCAAACATGGCTGTTTCATTCTGTTTCAAATAGCTTGAGGCTCTCAGTCACACACCCTTTTCTCAGGCATTCCATTGACCTGTTCCGTATGCCCTAATGTTCCCTCTTGGCAGTGTTTGCTATATTTGCAGGCATTTTATATCACCCAAATGCATAAAGAAGCTCAAGGGAATTGAACAATCATGTCCTGAGGGGGTACTGTATTTCTGTGTATAAAGAGAGCAGGATTTCTCCTAGGTGAAGAAGATTATTCATCTTCTAGAATGTATTTGAAAAGTAAGTCTACAGAAACTGAATATTAGTATTTTGACTAAAATTCAGTTGAATACTGGTTATGAGCCCACGGTGAAGCCAAAGAGTCTGAGTAACTACAGGCAGAGAATGAAAGAATATCCATAGGACACTTAAGCTTACATACATGCAAACATCATTTGTGACTTAGGATCTATTTAAAGAGATTTTGCATTAATAACAAAAGCATAAGCAGGTATTTTCACCAGCAAAGATTTACCTGCCCTGATTTTGATGAGCCAGCCACACATTTAGGAAACAGTTCTTCATGGGACAGACTTAGGCAGATTTTCTGTAGGACAATGAGCCCTCTGTTCTGAAATTCATAGCACACTAAATGAATGATGAATCCAAAGTCTCCGGTCTCTGGAAATTTTTTGTTTCTGACATCTTTAGTATTTCCTGTGGCTTAATGTTATATCTAAAATGTTATATCTAAAATCACTGTGACTTTGCAGCAGACTCCAAAATATTCCTTTGGCAGCATCCATTGGCCTTGCATATGCTGAACTTGTGAGCATTTTTTCAAGGGCCTTCTTCTCAAATAAGGAGCAAATCCCTCCAGCTGCAGGTCACTCAAAGCTAAAAAAAGATCCCAGAGAAAAGGCAAGCCAGCAGGCTTATCAGCAGTTTAATTCCCCAAGAGGGCACCAGGGGCTATTACACGGCCATTAGCACAGCCAGCACTGGAGTCACAGACAGAACAGAGGCAGCCAAGCAGCCAGCCAAGAAATCAGCCAAGGGCTTTGCAACAGACACAGATGTTGCTGCTAAAAAATTTATTTTAGACCTTGGCATCTGAGTCCTTTATCTGTCAATTCTGTGTCCTGGATGAGGCCCCAGCTGTTAAGTTTGTTGATGAAAGGGGAAGAAGGGAAAAAGCTGAGCTGCATTTAGATGACCAGCAATTTGATTCCATCTAAAGTATTTCTCTTAAGAGTTGATGTCTCTTTTAATAGACATCTTCTAACCTTTTCCTGTAAAATTTTCAAAAAATTCCTGAAAGTTAGTTGTTAAGGTTCTTACTTTGAACCTTAACATCTAACTTGCATTTCTTACTGGGTTCAAAAACAGTCAATGGCAAACTATTCTCTCACTCAGAGGAAGGGTTGGTCCTATAGAGAAGAGAACCCACAGTGGAATGGATATCATGGATGAATGGCCTTTAAATTTGATTGTCTCTCAAACTATACGAGAATACTTTCATCTGCAAGGATAACAGAAGGTTTTTTTTAATTGTTTGCCCTTCAAATATTCCACATTTTGATAAGTGATCTAGTATCCTCAAGGAGATTGCCAGTTTTATGAGTTTTCTCTGCATTTCTTTTAATTTTCAAAGACCTGCTATTTTAGCTACAGACAAGATCTGTTTGATTTGAAAGATCTGGTATGTATTCTTGCCTTAGTTTTCTTTCCCTATAACACTTCAATCAGTGAACTGTTGTTCTCATACCACATGTAATAATCAATATCATATTTGAAAAATACATTATATTGCTAATTTTTACCAGATAATGAAAAAAGAAGCAATAACACATATCCATTCTTTAAATTACTGTTTATTATTATCATATAAGAATACAGGCAAATAGTAACAGGTACAATTGTGTGTTACAATATATTATCATGGGACAACTCAGGTAAGACAAATTGTTTTTAGACAAAACAATCTTTTGTATCCACCTATATTAAAAAAATATCTGTTTAGAAATATTATGAGCAGGCTGTGGGTTTTTTCCTTTCTTCCACCAGCTTTTGTTTTGCAAAAATTAACAAGAATTTCCAGGTTAAATTATTTTTTTTACCTTAACCATGTTAAAATCTGTCTTTTCTGGTTTTTTTTTTTCCTTTCCTAGCTGTTCTGTCAATACAGCTAGAGCAAATTTCTTCACTTTCATTAACAAATAACTTAGTGCACTTTGACTCTTTTTAGGTTGTATCCAGCTGCTCTTTCTTATCTTTTAGAGACAAACCCTGAGGGCTTGAGGCCAACTGCTCCATTCTGCTTAGGTTAATGCTGTTGTCATAAAATCCTGCACTGTTTTGTCATTTAGTCTGCTCTTAATCAAGCTACTTGAGACTGTATTGGGCACCCAGAAAGCATATGACAGACTGCAATACAATAAACCTCTAGGCAGTAATAATGATTTGAAAGTGTAAATTCAAGAGCAGTTTCTCTTTGGTGTATGTGAATAAATCCCTGATTTGGCTGATAAATTAAGATTAAATTACTGTACTGTTCTTCCTTTTAAAACAAGCAAGAGGCTAGTTATTATTACTCATAAAAACCCATAGGAATTTTTTTTTTCAGGTGAATGTCTTTGTCATCAGCCTGATATTTTTAGCAGAATCACTTCCTTCCTTCCTTCCTTCCTTCCTTCCTTCCTTCCTTCCTTCCTTCCTTCCTTCCTTCCTTCCTTCCTTCCTTCCTTCCTTCCTTCCTTCCGCCACTTCCTTCCGCCACTTCCTTCCTTCCGCCACTTCCTTCCTTCCTTCCTTCCTTCCTTCCTTCCTTCCTTCCTTCCTTCCTTCCTTCCTTCCTTCCTTCCTTCCTTCCTTCCTTCCTTCCTTCCTTCCTTCCTTCCTTCCGCCACTTCCTTCCGCCACTTCCTTCCGCCACTTCCTTCCGCCACTTCCTTCCTTCCGCCACTTCCTTCCTTCCTTCCGCCACTTCCTTCCTTCCTTCCGCCACTTCCTTCCTTCCGCCACTTCCTTCCTTCCTTCCTTCCACCACTTCCTTCCTTCCTTCCTTCCTTCCTTCCTTCCTTCCTTCCTTCCTTCCTTCCTTCCTTCCTTCCTTCCTTCCTTCCTTCCTTCCTTCCTTCCTTCCTTCCTTCCTTCCTTCCGCCACTTCCTTCCTTCCGCCACTTCCTTCCTTCCGCCACTTCCTTCCTTCCGCCACTTCCTTCCGCCACTTCCTTCCTTCCTTCCGCCACTTCCTTCCTTCCGCCACTTCCTTCCTTCCGCCACTTCCTTCCGCCACTTCCTTCTGCCACTTCCTTCCTTCCGCCACTTCCTTCCTTCCTTCCTTCCGCCACTTCCGCCACTTCCGCCACTTCCGCCACTTCCGCCACTTCCTTCCTTCCGCCACTTCCTTCCTTCCTTCCGCCACTTCCTTCCTTCCTTCCTTCCTTCCGCTACTTCCTTCCGCCACTTCCTTCCGCCACTTCCTTCCGCCACTTCCTTCCTTCCTTCCGCCACTTCCTTCCTTCCACCACTTCCTTCCGCCACTTCCTTCCTTCCGCCACTTCCGCCACTTCCTTCCTTCCTTCCGCCACTTCCTTCCTTCCTTCCGCCACTTCCTTCCTTCCTTCCTTCCTTCCTTCCTTCCTTCCTTCCTTCCTTCCTTCCTTCCTTCCTTCCTTCCTTCCTTCCTTCCTTCCTTCCTTCCTTCCTTCCTTCCGCCACTTCCTTCCTTCCTTCCGCCACTTCCTTCCTTCCTTCCGCCACTTCCTTCCTTCCTTCCTTCCTTCCTTCCTTCCTTCCTTCCTTCCTTCCTTCCTTCCTTCCTTCCGCCACTTCCTTCCTTCCTTCCTTCCTTCCTTCCTTCCTTCCTTCCTTCCTTCCTTCCTTCCTTCCTTCCTTCCTTCCTTCCTTCCTTCCTTCCGCCACTTCCGCCACTTCCGCCACTTCCGCCACTTCCGCCACTTCCTTCCTTCCGCCACTTCCTCTCTTGTTCTACCCCCCCCCACCAACCTTCATCTCCCATGACCCAAAGACTCAAACTACTTTTTCTCTATAACACAGTGCCAAAAAGGAGAAAAACAAACAAACAAAAAACCACAACCAAACAAGAAAAAAAAACCAAGAAATAATTTAGCTATTGAAACAATCTCCTAGAAAAGGCAATTTTGATTAGCTTAACTCAAAGTAATGCAAGCACTGAATTTATTTAATCCACTTCCCAAACAGTACTTGCAGCTGGTAGGCTATTATATAAAAATGAGAAACAGTATAATTACTGGTTGTGCTTTTTGAAGATAAATTATTTATCAGTTAAAAAAAATGGACATAACTACTCTGGTTAGGATATTTATGACTGAAGTTACCAGGTCACTATTCTGAAACCTTGAGCAAACCACCAAGACCAGAGGACTGTTTTCTTTGAGGTTCTCTTCTTTTCATATTTCTTCTTGTTTTTCTCTAAGTAGCTGCCTGTGCTGACTTCGCTATGCATACAAGTACCAAATGTCTTTCATCCAGTCAAAAAATCCTAAAGCTCCTTATTCACTTTTACAGAAATGGGACTTTAAAATGGCTTACCTGTGTTTCACTCAGACACAACAACACTCCCCTGCCCTCTCCCTGCCTCCCTAATCCTCCTAAAAAATAAACCAAACTAAACCCTAATAGCTGAATGATCTGTTGGAACAACTGCATCATTTATTTCTTGTGTTAGGTTTTGCAGTTGCCATTTTTGATACCAGTTCTGATATTTAGGCACTGATTAACTGTGCTCACACTATATGGTGTCTGCTCTGCTGTGTGCTCAGTCAAACCCTGCTAAGTACAGGTCCTAGCTGTGTCCCAGTTATGGGGCAGATGTACCAATTTCTTGCCTGCAGTACTGGTCTTTAGACATTCAGGGAGGAATTTAATAGAATGACAACTTCTTATAGGCCAGGATTTCTTTTTTACCTTCTCAAAGAATCAGGGTACCTGAAGAGGAACAGGAAAAAAACAGATTCAGACACAGCTCAGTTATGAATTCACCCACACCAAGGGAAGCAAACATGAAAAGCATCTGTCAACACTGTAAACATGAAGGACAAACACAGAAACTTTGTCTGCCTCCAAATTTCTCTGGAGGAAAATCAATCAATTTGAAAACTGGAAGCCTGGATAAATAGGCTAGTGACCAGGAAAACACTAGTGGATGAGAAACTGAATTGTCACTGCACCAGATTTAAATTTAGACCTTTCAGATCCTGAGTAATTTCTCCCCGTGAAAAAGAGGAAATATGACAAAGTGAATTGGCTGTGCTTCTTTAGAAAGCATAGTGTTTGTCTCTTTGGAAAATTCTTCTGGTTTCTTTTACTAATGTTTAATGCCAGAGAGCAATAGTGGGAGAGGCAAAGTGACTCCTCAGCTCTGTGAGCAATACATTTACAGCGAGCATCTCTCCCATGAGAGTTTAACAGAAGAGGAAACAGATTTGATGAGAAGAAGATTCTGAGATCAATTCTACAGTACAACCAACTACAAGGCAATGTGAGTAGGAAACATTTTTTACAATTTCTACTGTCAGAGAAGAAAAATCATTCTGTTCAAGTAGAGAAATGTAGGTAAGACAGACAATTGTTTGCCAGTGTGAGCAGACCATCCACATACAAAAAGGACAGTGATAAATCCATTTAAATATTATTTAGATTTAAAGATTTCAAAGTTTTTAATTTCCTTACCATAAGTAGGGTAAATATTCTGAAGTGAAACCTCAATCTATAAATTCCAGCAAGCAGATCAGGGACAAACCTAACTAGTGTCTGAATAAAGCATTTAAAAAAAGTTCTGAATACTTTAGTAAGTGATGCTGATGAGTCAGCAAATTGTACTGTCCTCCTTAAGACTTTGTACAATACACTTGAGTGAGTTCTCAGTTTTAAGAATGTGTATATTCCTGCTACTACTAAGAAAAGCTTAATGCTTGTCAACATTCCTTATTTAAGTCAATTGCATGCTTGAGTGCTTTACCATAAGTCGAACTTCATATGAATATGTGTATGATAGGCACCAACAAATCCATATACTGATACTGAGCCACTGGAAATAACAAATCTTCAATAAAAACAGGTGTAGCTACAAAAAGTCATTCTGTATTTTGTGTAGGTCTAAGAATATAGCCTGTTATAATATGGAAGCTAATAGCTGCCTACTTAAATTTGGTTTGAATTTCTGCCATGTCTTGTGCTCAAACAATATCTCACTTTCATTTGTGGAAATATAACATTTGAAGGAAACAATTCTGGAATGAAATTTCCTCAGTATTTCCATTTCACAGAAGATTTTAACAAATAAATTCATTTATTATGAAGGGACAATATTTAAGTATACAATGAAAGAAATATCCATGTCCATATAGCTAGATCAAATGTATAAGCTAAATCTGTATTATCATTTCCCAGTCACTAGAAACCAATTCTCTATAATGTTCAATTGCAAGGATAGTCCCTGGCACAGCTTTGCCTGGACTCAGGGTGAGGGATTCAGCCTGGCTGGACACCAGAAATGAACCAAAGCCTACTCAACTCAATAGGGGAGAAAAATTACAAATGTAATTTTTCCACAAATGTCTCCAACATGACTCTTTCCCACAGGCTGCAGTTCTTCTCTAACTCCCATGGGAATGCGGACCTTTAGGAATAGACTATTCCACCATGAGTCTCCATGAGGCCACAAGTCCTGCCAGCAAACCTGCTCCAGCAGGGCTTTTCTCCCTCCAAGGGACCCCAGATCCTGCCTGGAGCATTCCGCATTATGGGCTTCCCATGGGATCACAGACTCCCTTGGGCATCCACCTGCTCCCGCATTGGATCCTTCACAGGCTGCAGGTAGGTCTCTGCACTTGGACCTTCACAGGCCACAGGAGGACAGCCTGTTTCACCGTGAGCTGCAGGGGAATCTGGGCTCCAGCAAGTGGATCACATCCTCCTCCTCCTCCTTCTCAACTAACCTGGGTGCCTGCAGAGCTGTTTCTCTCATGAATTCTCACTCCTCTCTCAGGTTTGTTTGCTCTTTACACATTAACTTTTCCTCCTTCTTAACTCTGATATCCCAAAGGTGTTACCACAGTCACAGCCTTGGCCAGTGGTGGGTCCATCTTGGCACTGGCTGGTATTGGCTCTGTTGAACACGGAGAAATCTTCAGGCAGTTTCTCACAGAAGCCACTCCTGCAGACCCCTGCCCACATCAAAACCTTCCCATATAAACCAAATACACCAAGTAACACTCTTCAGAATTTCTTCCAAGTGTGTTCTGGGAGATACTGTAGAAGAAGGAGAATTCTTAATTAGAATGTGGCCATGCTGTTTGGAGAGTAAGAGAATTTAATAATATGAATGCAAGCTGTTCTATGCCAGCTGGCCTCAACAGCAAACAAGAGTCCTAGACATATTTAATTTACTAGCCTAAATGTAGCTTTTGTGCTCTTCTACAGTATTCATGCAGAATATATTTCATGCAGAGTATATTCGTTAGCAAGGGATATATGTGTGTATATATATATATATATATATATTAATAGGGAAAAAGCCCCAGTGTTTAATGACAACTATATAATTTTGTAGAGAAAAATAAATATCAATATACCTTTCCTCAAGTAAGATGATTCTACAACCATGAAAATGAATAATAAGTACAGATGTCCCAAGTGAAGACTGGGGTTTTCTTGAGATTTCAAGAGGATAATTGCATATTTATTGAAACAGTTATTATTAATTTTTAATGGGAAAATTTGTTCCATCATTTATTCTTAGTCTAATTAAAGCCTTAACAGTCTAATTAAAACACAAGAAAAAACTATTATTGGTCTAATTACAATGAGAGTAATGTTCATCAATCATTGACACAGGGAAGATACGGGTAACCTTTTTTTCTGAGATTAGGCTCCTTACTGGTGCATGTCTGAGTCACAGCACCTTCAGGTTCATTCCTACCAAAGTATAGGGTTAGGTAAAAAGGAGTCATCAGCTTCATTAATTTTTCACCAGAAGGAATATGAAAATTCCACCATGAATAGTGGAAGTTTACCTATTGTGGTTCCTCTTTTTATGGAGCTTTTTATCACAGATCTATTACCCATTCTTTTTATTTTTTTCCCCCTTGGTTTCCATGAAGAATTAGTTTGTTTGCACTACTTAGCTGTTATTTATAGCAGCATAATACTTTGCCAAAATAAAGCGCTCATGTTGGGGTTTTTATTTGTTTTTTGTTTGTTTGGGGGAGGGGGGTTTGTTTGGTTGGTTTGGTTTGAGGTTTTGTTGTTGTTGTTTAGGGGGTTATTTTTGTCATTGTGTAGGATTTTCAAACCTTTACTGTAGAGGAAAATCTCAGAGTTAAACCAAACCAAGCTGGGCATTAGTCACCTTCTCCCAGATAATTGCCATAACAGTTAGAGCTAGCAGCTCAGGCTCAGAGATGCCAGACAAGTTTTGAGGGCCTTCTTTGTCAGGTCAATAACATGACTGCAGCAGGAATAACAACATCATATTTCCTAGCCCCTCAAAATAGGAAAGAAAAAAGCCTTCTGTATACTTTGGGGGCAGGAGTTCAAACCACGATGCTGAAAAGAAAAGTAAGTATTCTGTGGGCTCCAGGGAAAAAGAACAATATAAAAATATTTTTACTTTTATTATTTCTATTTGCTCTTTCCTCAGTGTCCACAATTTAAAATGAGTAGGAAAATTTCACTTTAAAATACAGCTCAAACTCTCTGATCTTAAATGCAGGGAAATCAATAGCTAATTCTTCATTTACCTTGAAGTGTTTTAAATAAAGAGCTGCACTAACAACAAATAAGACTGCAACATTGTTTGTGTGATTAACTCTAAGTCCAAAAACAAGATTGTATTTTGAAACCTCAGAATGATGAGCCTATGTGAATTAATAAGCCATGTGTGAGTATATACTTTCATTCTGTTCAGAATTCGTTTTAAACTTTCTTGCTTCTAAACTCTTTTTCCATTTCCAGGACATCTGGTGCCTAAAAATCACAGCATAACAGCTCCAGACTTTCTCATTTTGTAATTAAAGAAAGCCTGGATTTTTAGGTCTCGCTGTGAAGATCACAGTATGTGTATTTATGAGTCTGGCATATCCCTCTCACTTACTAGCCTGATTGCAATTTTTTTATCTTCTCATAAGCTCAGAGCAGCTGATAATTCACAGAGTGTTTGTGATGCTGTGAAGGGACCTAGTTCCTAAAAAAGCTGACCTTGGAATCACTTTTGAGGGACAGGATCTAAGACAGAGGGAAGACAGATTGTGAATCCCAGCAAGATACAGCACATGGATTATCCAGACAAGCCACTGTAGATCTAAAGCATAGACATCTATGACATCTGAGTCAGATTTCCTTTATGGCAAATAGTGAGAATTACACTTTTTATACCAACTTAAGATACTATAGATACCAGCTTGTATGTATATTAAATTATATCTAAAACAGATTGCAAGAATAATGACTGAAAATTTTGTTTCTCTTTGTTTAATTTTAAGGTCACCTAAAGTTGCTGACTGAGAGGTAAATGTTTCTTCTATGGACCATCAGATTCTTGCCAGACTCTGGTATGGGCAAGGATCCCTGAATCCATATTTTGTGTAAGTATGGCATTGCTAAATTATTTGAGTCACACAAACTGCATTACATGATAGTTTTCCAGATATTTCAGTGAATGTAGTGTGTTTAACCTAATTTCCTATTCCTCGTGCTATTTTCTCTTTTGTAAAACATAAAATTACTTTTTACCTGTAAAACTGGAAGAAAAATTCAAGTTAATTTATATATTTTCATTCCTTGTCAATTACTCAAAAACCTTAAAGTGAATAATGCTTTTCCTTCCACACTCTCTTTTAAAAAGGTTCCTCTTGATTTATTAAAAAAGCTCCAATCAATCATCATATCCCCAATTCCTCCCACTAGAATGTAAGAACTAAGAACACGTAGCAAAAAAAATAGTTTGAATTCAATTTTTTTAAATTTCCATCTTTATGTAATCAAAATCTAAGAAGAACTTTGAAAAGCCAATTTAATTATATTCTCTTTGGGATCATTTTAAGAATTGCTAGTGTTTGCCATTAACATTCAAAGTTATGTTTGATTTAGGAATGTCAAAACAATGGCAACGGTGACAGATTCTTCAATTTATCTTTCACAAAACTTTTAAAGTACCCTCTGGAGATTTACAAATGCATTTAGAAACAAAAGTAAGATAGGATTTACCAAGAACCATTATTGTTAATTTTGTAAGGGAAGCATCTCAGCTACTGTCACTTGCACCACGTAGATAAATGCTCCAGCTTTATAGATGGCAATCGTGCTCATCCTGTAGATACAGGAAAGAAGGTAATATTGTCTGTATGCGATCTGCTGTGCTCTAGTAACAATTTCTAAGATGTTAATTCCTAGGAAACCTCTTTAGCAAAGCTCCATTCATGGTCCTAAAGTACAACGTTCAAAAGTAGGAACAATTCCTCATAGTTCATCCCAAATAGAGTTTCTTCAGCAGAACTGCTTTTACGTCATGACACAACGGCAAGAAAAGGTGCCCTGCTCCCTTCCTATGCTGACAAGAAAATAAATTTCCTGTAGGAAAATAATTTCTTAGCAATAATTTAATATATTTTGAAGGGGGAAAGCATCTGGCATTTTAAGATTTAATATTTTAGGTAGATCAAGCCCAAATAATTCCAAACATATTTAAATCAAATTAAAATCCCCACCAGTTCCTTCTTTTCCTTATAGAAGTAGTTTTTCCTCAGGTTTTCTTTTGGGTTTTTTTTTGTTTGTTTTGGTTTGGTTTTTTGTTGTTGTTTTGTGGGGGTTTTGTTTGTTTGTTTGGGTTTTTGTTTTGTTTTGTTTTGTTTTTAAGTTCTGTTTTATTAAAGTCAACTAATGAATAGCAGTACACCCACCCAAAAGGCACCATAATTTCTGGCTTAACCATTTGTAAGGAATTAAATAGACACATAGAGTTGCCTGTCTCAAACACTGTCAGGTCCACAGAAGGAACTGTGGCAAAATAAGGCACCACAACAGGAAGTTGAGATAAGCACAGAAGGAAGAACTTTGGGACAGGAAGGAGCTAATTCCAGGCCTAGCAGAGATGAGAGCTGGTTAGCACATCCCGGCTAATGCATCCAGACAAAAAATCTCACTGTGGCAAATTCTGGGAAAGGAATGAATTGCTCATACACATACCACCCCAAGTTTTGGGGTCAACATATGGTCCCATTTGCAGCTTAATGCATACAGAGGCATCTCCCACTAACTGGATCACAATGCCATTATCACGGTAATAGCCTTAAACTGTTTCCAAGTGTCAGAAAACAAAACAAAAAAAATTGTAGACCACTTTTTTTTTTTTTTTTTTTTTTTGACACTGAGTATTTTGGAGGGCTGAGGACTACATAAAGTAAGTCATGCCCAGGCTTTTCATACCTTCTTGACAATATGAATGTAAATACCTGAGAGTTTTAGCCATGAAGGGTCTCCTTCTATCATACTGCTAAATAATAATAGAAATGCAATGTATTTTTAGCTGATTTTGATATATGCAGTATTTTTTTCTACCAGCATGATTTACTATCCTCAGCATCACTATTCTGTCTATCTAAATATTTTTTCCTATTCTATAATTATTAAGGTGTAGGAAATAAACATTGTTAAGGGATTTAAAGAAAGTCAGTCCTCTCTGATCCTTTAGAATTTACCAAGAATACAGCTAATTTCAATTCCCAGATTGTTTTTGTGGGGCTTTCAAACTAATGCAGTTACAGAAACTGCTACTTTTTAATTATATTCAAAATGCATATGTGAGACAGGGAATCCAACAGCAACATTGGCACCAAAGTAGTGTAAATTATTTCCTCTGAGTCTTGTGAAAGAACTCCTGTTCAGAATTAGGTATTAAACCTGAGGGGCTTTGTGTGTGAGACATTTCATAAAACAATTTCAGCAATAAAAGGAATATTTTTTTGTAACCAAAGCTAATTTTATTATCCTACACTTCCACTACTATTGCAGCCAAAATTATTTTCATGTATTCTAATCTTCTCATAGGATTTAATCTTTTCCCTTACAGAAACAAATTGCCCTTTGAGTATGGAAGAAGACTAGAAAACAGAATTAAACCAGACATCTAACTTTATGTATTTGAATATAGGTGAAATAAATGGTATTTGAAATGACTTAAGAATATACTGTAGATTTTACGGTAGATGTAGAGATACTGAGAATAATCAGTCATTAATTCTGACATGCCATGATTCAGATTACTGATCACTAGGATATCCCAGGTAGAGATGAAGAAGGGTATACAGTGGCTTATATGTAGGTGGGAAAATGACAAAACCTGTATGTTTTTAAAGGCAAAAACTGAAATATGTGGTTGTATTTTTCAGCAATTCCTCTAAAGTAATTTGTAGAATAATAGAATCATTAAGGTTGGAAAAGACTTTCAAGATCATTGAGTTCAACCTTTTGAGGCTTATTAGCTAGTAGATGTGGCACTAAGGGACCTGGCTTACTGGTGGACTTGGAAAAGTGTCAGGTTTGCGGTAAGACTTAATGATCTCAAAGGTCTTTTCCAACCAAAATAGTTCTATGATTCCAAACCCAAACAAGGTTAATTCCATCATTCATCTTATATCACTCCCAGAAGTGTCCAGGGCTAGGTTGGATGGGGCTCTAAGAAATCTTGTCATGTGAAAGATGTCCCTTCACATAGCAGAGGGGTTGGAATTATAGGGTCTTTAAGACCCATTCTAACCCAAACCAATCTATGATTCTGTGATCATATTAATTCATCAATATTTGCTTTCCCTACCTTGGGAAAGTTATAAGAAATTAAAGGAAGGTAATAGTGTATAGATATTTGTAAGTTACAGGATGCTAAATTTCTGATTGATCTTTTGTTGCTGAGCATTTTTTTTTAATCTCCTCCTCCTTGTGGAAGGAGAATGGACTATAACATAAACATGCAGTAGAAACAGAAGAAACCAGGAGACATTTTACATGTGTAGCTATTAGAAAATGACGAGTTTGAAGGCAGAGCACAGATGAATATTCAAACAATGAGACGAATGACCATAACTGACTACATATGTGTGGCAAATTCTCCTCAACAGTAAAGTGTAATGCAATAATTAAAATCTTGGTTAAGGTTGCTAAGCCTGTACACATATTCTTGTTTCTGACCAGGGAAGGGAGAGAGGAGGGTGAAATTACCTGCCACCTGTCAGAGTCTCCCCCAGGTCAGGGTGACCCCGAAAGGTGGAAAAGTCTCTGCTCCAACCTGCGCCTTCAAAGAAAGACTCAATAGTCTTCAGCCATCGGTCTCAAGGTTGTTTGTTGTGTGTTATCTAAAAGATTTTTTTCCTGAGCTGCTGCGGTCTGCTCAGCAGGTCAGCCAGAGGCACACTCTGCACACTTTGCCCGCCCCCGAGGCTGGTGCTATCTTTTATACTAAAAACTATGTGTACTGCATTTACAACTCTGTTCCAATAGCTATCACCGATGTTAGACAGACAGCTTCTATTCTAAACCAATCTAAAAGTGCCAATATCACCCAAATCATGGAGGCTAGGAAGAAGAAAGAGGAAGGACAAGGCACACCCAAATCCCTCCATCTTAGAACTCCTGACCCCCCTGTACAGAGTCCAAACCCCCCCTGTACAGCACTCAAACCCCCTCGTACAGAGGACAAAATCCCCATGTACAATACCTGAAAATTTTTCTCTTCACCTTGTGATTATCTCTGTTAAACTTTTGTGACTTGTGATTCTTCATACAGAGTTGGTAATTTGCTCCATGGGCTATGATCAAAACCCCATGTGGCCTTGGCTGCATGCCAGGGTCTCAGAGCCCCCTGCCAGTGGCTCAGGCCATCCAGGACACCCAGAGGGGTGTCCTGGATTCCAACAGCCACCCACTACAGTTGCTCTTCTGTTTAAGATAAGCAAGATAATTGTATTAGGTAAATCTTAAGGCCCTTGGCAAGAGAAACTTTAAAAGGAGGGTCAAAATAAAAGTAGTACAAAACAAATAAAAAACGTCTTCACAGCTGAGGTTGCCAAGATGACCATTAGTATCACTATATCTTTGCTTATATATTCTACTTCTCTGTTCCAGGAAACTTTTAGAGACAGTAAATATATACAGGTTATTTTAGTGTTATTGTTTCCAAATATGATCCAGCAATGCTTCTGGGCATTGGAAAAACCATAAAAATAAAAATGCATGAGTTTGTGGGAAGACAAAGCACCATGGAACATGTTTCTGAAATTATTCTAAAGAAATGATAATTTTAAATTTTATTGCTCCTTGACTGACCTAACCGTGGAAAGTTCAAACAAAATGGAACAGTAACCTCCAATTGAAGTAGAAGGGGAATGTCAGTTATCAATCAAAAAAACAATCAAAAAGAACAACAGAAGTCTAGGGAATAGGTGTGCCAATAGTTCAGACAGTAATATTTGATTTAATAAGTGCAGGAAGATATCTTACAGCATATAGCAAACAGAGATGATATATGGTGCACCCAAAGCCTTGGAAAGTCAACATAGAGTATATGACTGTCATTTTCTCTATTCATACAAAAGAGACAAACAAAACTACTATCTGTCTACTTATCTATACACATTGGTGTAATTTAAAGGGATGGTTTTAATTTTTCTTCTAATTCTTTGTAAGTGGGGTTTTCTTTGATTTTTTTTTTATGTGTATCTTATATCCTGAAAGATGACAAAAATGCAACAGAAGATATTTATTGCTGACTTCTGGGTCATTTTTACCTGAAAACTAATGCTACCACTAAAAAAAAAAAAAAAGCAAATGCAGTGCTACATCTCTATTCCCTCAGCTTTCCCCTTCCAAGTCTTCTTTAAAAACAACATATAAAGGTTTCTATACACAGAACTGCTTTCAATATATCTAAATTCTGTAAATTTTATTGAATCTTCAAATCTGAAAGAACCATGCTGTATATATCTGTAAGGCTGAGTTACAATTTTCAACTGCACTCTTACCTTTCATTTTTACTTTAATCTTAAAACAGCTGATTATTTCTCATTATGCTGAATGTATTCTCCTGCTACCAGAGAGGCCTGTGATTGCAAGGTATATATCACCATATAGGAATCTTGACAGTTTGCTTTAGTCTGCCAAATGCCTCACTTCAAGACATTACCTAATTTGAAACACTACCTAATTTGAGATATTTCAGTAATAAAAAGACACTTTGCCTGCAGTCTTTTGCATTATTTGTTTTTTATTCTTTCAGTAATGAATTCCATGAATCCTGGGTTTTGAGGAGGCTTTTTGGGGGTTGTTTATTTGGTGTTTTTTCTCTTTTTTTTGTTTTGTTTGGTTTTCTTTTCTGAAGCTTGTTAATTTATTCAATTCTTTAAAATTAAATGTCATTTTTAGCCTTTTTTTTGGTAATTATATTCTGATATCTGTTTTTGAACGTGACAAAAATTTCAGAAGATTGTCTTCACCAAAGTTTATGTCAAAGAAATTGCCCTAAAATCTAATAGTTTTTTTTTTCTAACTGAAGATGAATAGATTATTAAAGTTAGCATAAGAAAACAAAAAATCTTTCTTTTTTCTTTTTTTTTTCTTTGAAAACATTTATATATGATTTGGTGGCCAAGTCATTATTTTTTTTCCATTTTATATGTACACTCAAATCTTTAGACTAGTCTTGATGTTCTGTGGGTGAATTGAGTATTATCAGAATTAAGACCTGTCAAACAATCTGATGGAGAGCAGGTGAGACAGTTATTTTGACAGTTTGACTATTTATGTGCTTGCTGCACTTGTTACCTTCTGCCTCTGCCAGCCGAAGAGGAGGGGACGTGTCCATCTGGGCCTGTGTCTAGTGTGAGTCCAAATGTGGGGGCTGCTGTGGGCAGAGCCTTATCTGAGGTTGTCTGTGTGACCCATTCTTTGTGTGTGTGTGTGTGTGTGTGTGTGTGTATGTCTGCATGCTGACACATATACATGTGTGCCTGTATGTGTGTGCCAGGCTGGGTTCCAGCAGCATGCCAGAACAGATTCCAGGATGCAGCAACAAGAGAAGGTGGCTGCTCTTGGCATCCCTTAACTGTCTCCTCAAATTCATTTCTGAATTTTCTAACTGAAAGCTCTAGAAAAAGAGGAAAGCTATTTGATGTATTGAAAATTCAAAGAGAATCAGGAATATTTCAAATATAAAGGAAAATAGTGATTTCAGAGAAAGATCTGACATACTTCATCACCTAGCTTAAGCTTGAAATTGAAGTTTGGTAAAATGGATCAAGAATATGCCAAGATTTAACACACTTGTTTTTAGCTGTTGAAAAGTACCGTGCTGCAGTCTCATCATTGACATCCCTTCTCGAAGTCTGCAAGAAGCATTAGATTTTAAAAATAGAAATAAGTTAAGTCTTCAGTTGTCTGCACACAACTAATCAACCACAATTCTTTCTGCAGTCAATACACCACCAGTGAACAATTTACCCTATTTTAAGGTAGGCGTCTAATTTAGGCAGAATGAAGGGCCCCCTGAGGTGCCTATTTCTCTCCAGACAATACAGAAAATGAGAAAAAAACAGCATAAGTTAGCTATCCAAGCAGACACCTAAGCTGTAATGCAATCTAGTTGCATAAGGCAAATTGGCCCCTACCTTCAAGTTTTATTCCTTTTAGATTTCTGTAAGTAGAAGAAACACAAAGAATATTAATATATCCCAAAGCCTCATCCAGTCACAATACTTTTGCTAGTTTCTAACCCAGCATTTAACTTGCAGCTAGTTCTAGCAGAACTGTGAGGCTGTGAGAATATCACAGCCTGAATGGGAAATCGCCATGCATTTTGAAGACATTGATTATTCTTAAACTATCACCTACTTTGGTATCCTCTTTTGCTACAGTTGCTCTTTAGTTTTCTAACAGTAATTAATTCCATTTTAATTACACAAACAAGGAAACAAACAAATAAATCATTTTGGCATGAAAAAGGTAAAAAAACCCAATCAACAAGCAAACACCCTCTCCCCCTGCTATGACTCAGGAATGTAAGCTAAAAAATAAATATTAAAATTCTCATTAAAAGAATAAAACAACATATTATGAATATTTAATTATTAATTATTTCCATCAGGGAATTGGGAAAAGCTGTCACCAGAATGAAATATTGTCACTTGTTCACAGTTTCCTGTTCTTCTCCAAATGGTGTATCATATATTCAGTTCTCAAGAAGAAAACATGGAGTGTATGGCAATGTTCTATCAAATTGCTCTTTTTCTTCATTGCACAAAATGCTTTATAAATGTACTTATTTCCTTCAAGTCCTAATATTCATTCTGTACAAGTTGCTCATCACTACAGCTTAATATGAGATTTACATGCTTTTTATAAAAATAAGTATATTGTATGCCAGACTACTTAATCGTGAAAAATAAAGATTTCTTATCACTGACTTAATTACTGCTTGCTTTTGCTATAGTTGTCTCATTATAAGGACTACTTATTGTGTAGTGGCAAATATAAGGAAGAGTTCAAAGCAGTTACTACCAAATGTTCTAATTTCTCTTTTTTCTACCATGTTCTGGCAATCACACACTGAGTAATCCCATAGTGTCCTAGGCAAACATATAAAATTTATGGATTTCATTTTTTTTTCTCAAAAACAAGACATACATAGTCTTTTTGGATAGTTGAAGAACACTTCCCTGCTAAAAGAATGTTTCTGAAAAAAAATTTGGCAAGCTTTACTTAACATTTCAGAAAATGGCCTTTATTCCTGAAAATAATAAAATATTACAGCCAAAAAGAGATTTGCACAATAAAGAAACATAATAATATAAAGAAGCTACCTACAAACCAGGCTGGATTATGTCTTGTGTCACTGTCCTAGCAAAGCTTTGTGTGACAATCAGAATAGGTACCATCCATGAGTCCTGATCTGAGTAAGACTTAATATATTATTAGTTCTTTGACAAGTCAGTAATAGAAGAGACAGAAACAAAGATCTATGTTTTTCTACCAGCTAGCCCTTCTCCCTTTCTATGAAGGTTAGTATTGATTATAGAATGATGGAATCATTTAGGTTGCAAAAATCCTTTAAGATCATTGAGTCTGACCACAAACCTATCACTGCCAAGTTCATAGCTAAACCTTGCTGGTAAGTACAATTCAGCTACACATCTTTTAATGCCTCCAGAAAGATGATGACTTGACTGCTTCCTTGGGCAGCCTATTCCAATCTTGACAAGTCTTTTGAGAAAGAAAAAATTCCTAAGCCTCTTTCACTCCAGACTAAAATAGAACAGTTCCCTCAGCTGCTCCTCAGTAGACCTGTATGCTAGATAGACCCTTCACCAGTTCTGTTGTCCTCTCTGGACACACTTCAGCACCTCAATGTCTTCCTTGCAGTGAGTAGGCTCAAAATGGAGCACAAGATTTGAGGTGTGGCCTCACCAGTGCAGCAGGACCTGGCATTGAATCTCACACCATTGGGCTCAGCATATCAATCCAGCCTGTCCACCTTTCCTTACTGCCAGAGTGACTGAGCATTGGCACAAGATGCCCATGGATGATGTAGAGTTTCCCTCCTTAGATGTATTCAGAAGCCATCCGGGCACAGTTCTGGGCAGCTGGCTCCAGGTGACCCTACCTGAGTATGGTTTTGCATCAGACAATCTCCAGAGGTTCCTTCAAACCTCTGTTCTGAGATAGTGATGTGTAGATCTATACGCACAAATATTAAACTGTTTTTATGATAGGTGATGCCTGAAGTCATATGATGTGAATCCATCTCTACTAAATATGCTGTTTTTTCATAAAATTGCATTCTGTGTTATACTATGGTAGAGATTCAGGTGAATATTTAGATAAGATCAAATTCTGTGTCATTGTTACTACCACCTCAATTAAAATAATATATTTAACAATTACATACTTCTTACATATTTACATTGTATATTTCATGATTCTATGGCAATGTCAGAATAAGGCACAGTACATAGTTATTTCAGAGATAATGAAGTAGCAGCATTTTTTTCTCTATAACACAGTAATATTCTGATTTTTTTCCAGAAAAGAAGATATTACATTATTACCCTGACAAATTAGTGAGTGAGCTGAAGCGGTTTCACACATCAAATGAATGAATTTACAAGGAAACATTAAACATTACAGCAGATTGCTAAATAATAGATAATTGATTAAACCACTGATTGGTGTGTTGACTATCCATTTTGGCAGTAAAGAAAAACAAATACTACAATGCACAGACAGAATGCCAAGCCTGTCAAAGTTCAAAGAGCATCTGGACAATGCTCTTAGTCATAGAATTTAGTTTTAGGTAGTTCTTCAAGGAGCAGGGAGTTGGACTCAATATTTATGGTTCCCTTCTTACTTGATATATTCCAGCATTTTATGATTCTAATTTTATTAAATAAATAATCTTTAATCTCACCATCAGCGATATTTGATTTCTCTGGTCATATTTTTTAAAGTAGGCAAGAAAGTTATTTACACGGTGGATTTAAACAACTATGCAGTTACTGTTGTCTCTCTCTAGAAAATGGGAGAAACCAGGAATCTGAAACTATGAATAAAATAAAGTGATAGTTGGATACATTTTTATACATAAAAATGTTTTTAATGTCTGAGTTATTAACTTCAGACCTTTATATGCAAATTGTTATACTGTTAGTTTTGAAAGACATTTCAATCGTTTTAATTTTTAAAAATTCAAACTTTTATTATTTAAGAGTCTAATACTTCACAATACAGTAAGTGTCCTAACATAGAATATGGAAAAATGATAGTTATCTTAAAGCTGTATCTGGGAAAAGCTAACTTTTCTGTTTCTTCTATTGCAGCCAAAAATGATCCACATATTTAGTTTGAAACTCTCAGGAGTTTGCCTAGCCCAAGGCTCAGTAGATGCAAGGTTGCTTTGACTCTGTTTTTACAGGGGTCACCAAAAACCAGGCAGAGCATGTGTGCCTGGTAGATGTGTCCACACTCATAGGCACAGTGCACATACACATCTGGCCACAGACAGGCAGAAGACATTACCTTACAAGCACTCACAAAATTACCAACAGCACTCACACGAATGTGAGTGGCACTGATGGCTCTGTCCTGTTCCTTGTCTCTCGCTGATCAGGAGTGAAGTCTGCTAGTGGAACTTATGCAAGCATGTACAAGCAAAATATGAATTGCACCAGTAACTGGCCAGTAGCTAGCCTCAGACCTCCAGCCTCTCCAGCCACTGGCACCTGGATGTATTCTTCAGCTTAAGGTATTCACATCTCTTCTCATTTCCTGCAGAACCACAGAATGGAATATCTACCAGCTGGTCCCGAACTACAGTGCCCCAAGCAGCCAATTCTCAGATCCCAATCTCTACAGTACTTGGTTTAGACCTATGGTCCCTACAGTAGCTGACTATCAGAGCCCTGTTTCTTTAGTGTCTAGACCCAAAACAGTGGTATCACCATTGTTAGCTTCCAGATGATGCTACCTAACTTGTGACTCTGGCTTACAGTTTGCAAATGATACGCAGAGTAAGTGCATCTTCATTTAGGAAACATTATCAGATGCTGACAGATATCTATGTGCCTCTCCTTAAGGGCATGGCTTCTTGCAGCTTCTCTGTCACATGTGCCAGACTTATCATATAAATGTCTTAAACACGTTAAAATATTGCAATGTGTAGGCAATTGAATCCCACAAAAACTCTCAAATGACTATTAGGGGTGTGGGGTCTCATTATAGTTACTGAAGTCACAACATGCAGTGTTGACTAGAAAGATTAATTTTGAGCTTAATTGTCTCCATTCATTGAGTTGATTTGTTATTCAACTCCATTTTCTAAGATGATTAGGAGCTTTATTTAATAACAGGTGAATCGGCGACTGTAGACTGTGAAGGCTACCCTAAATCTGTACAACTACTACTTCATGTGTTCATTAGAGTTTAGCCTTACATCCTTATTGTCAATTATGGGATATGTACTTCACATATAGATACCTACATTTTTTTTTCCTTTTCTTTTTCTGTTTACATTTCAGAACAGAATTCTAGGAACAAGGCCAATCAGCATCATGCCTCCATCTTTCCCAAAATCCATTCAGTATTGTGTGCATACTTGTCAATCAGTAAATCAGCAGATCACACCCTTTTTAAATGTCCTCTTGCTAATGGCATTTTGAGTTAGAAGAAAATTGTCCACTTAAGTAATCCTATGTATACATCTTGCAGTAACACATGATACATGAGAATTTGTACCCAGACAACAGGTAAAAATTGTTATCGAGGCACCTCATAACTCTGTGTTCTGCCAAGTAGTTCCAACTTGATCCTCATCATTTACTTAGAATCACATCTGACCTAGCAGAAATAGTGGCAGATAATGCGTTACACTTATTTTCAGTATATATAAACATACCTTAAAAGTAGAGTTCACAGGCAGAGGTTAGATCTCTGCCTCAAAAAACATTGTAAAAACAGCAGATTTTGTCTCCTGAAAGTGTCATCCTGATAACACAGCCTAAACTGTAGACCTAAATATTCCACTTGCTCTATCTAGCCATTTCCTTTCTTCTTCTTTAAAAACTACTCTGCTTTGTGCATTTCTATACTTCAGGGTGCCCTGTAAAACTCCACATTCTTCTTCATTATTCTGAAGTGACAGTGTCTCCCACCTTCTTGTCTGCAGTAAATATTCAGTAAATGTTCTCCTAATTTTTGGAGTTGTATTAGTCATTAAATAATGCTTCCCAAGAACAGGCTATTGTTGCTCTCCTGCCTGATCCTTCATCTCTTAATACTTCATTTCCTTACCATGTTAAAAAATCTTTTTATCTTCTTTGTCATATGCATCCAATAAGTGATTCTGACACACTGAGTCAAGCTTGTAGCGGTTTTGACTAAGTCCTAAATTCCTCACTAAAATGGAAACTCTTTTCATCTGATGTGTCTTTTTCTCTGCAGATGTAATTTCTGGACCACAGTTAATTTCTTTCAATTTCCTCTTCTTTTGTCTTCCTTACCTATTGTAGGTTTCATTTAGTTTACTAAGGAACAAAATTTATTACTTATAGCATGTTTGTTTTTTTCTTCTAGAGGCAGAGAAACCATAATAGAATGAAATACAGTGGCTCAAATTATTCTAATTAAGATTTTCTGTATTTCAGCAGAACTAATATCTATTATTTTACCTGCAAAACCTACAACTTGTGTAAGTAAGTCCTACACACAATGGTGTCTACAGTTTGTACTATGAAGTGTGCATACACAAGGGATTTTTTCTTTGTTTTTCCTCTATCTATGCAGGGGTTTGTGGTTTTGTTTTGTTGTTTTTTTTCTTTATTTTGTTCTAGTTGTTGTTCATTTGATTTTGTTTTTTTTTAAGGAAAAGAATTTATGTCCTAAATGGTTGCTAACAGATCTCTTCTTCTTTAGTTTATGCTTCCATATAATGATTTTCAGTAGTTTATAGGATCCAGGAAAATGGAGAACAAATGCATTTGAGTAACTTCAAATGACAGAAAAACCAAAAAATATTAAGATGCCCCAAAATCCATCAACATGATCTCCCTCCTGGATGTACTCTGCCTTAATATTTCTTTTATTTGTTATATTTAGACAAGATTGGTCATTTATTTTCCATTTAATCTCCTGACAGAATTGATAGCATACAGACACGCAGAACTTTTGAAAGTGAAGCTGTTCTGGCTTTTCAATCCCTGATCCAAAAGCTATTGTTACCAACGGTAAGATTTCCAATAATTTCAAAAGACTTCCAACTATTTCAACATACTTTAGATCAAACACTCTTTTTGGGTTTAGGAAACTAAATTTAGGCATCATTTATCCTCAGATAAAATGCCTTATTAACACTGGAAAAAAGACATTAGTCCGTTTTGTGCCTGTTGACCTTCAGGCAGTTAAAAAAAAAAACAACAAAAAACCCCTCAAACCCTTCAGAAGTGAAACTGTAAAATCCAAGTATCATGAGCCAATTTTTTCCCACTTAAAAAAGGGTTGAAAGTTTGGAAACAGCTTACAAGATCCTTATTCAGACCACATACCCAGTATAGATATAATAGTGATTAAACTAGGAAGTTTTTGAGGGGAGTGGGTGGTAACACAGATATACATCATAGCTTTGACATTCATTCAAGGTCAAAATAATAAAAAAGAGAAATATAATTATAACCCCTGCATGTAGGTGGACAGAGAAATATCTGCCTATTTATTTGTACACAAACAGTAAACGGGTTTTCAGAATATCAATCTTTGTGCATGTTTATATGGTTTAATAAATTATGAGGATAACACAACAGAAGCAAATATCAATACATTATTTTTTCTGATATACATCAATACCAGAAGATATAATTATTTTCAAAAGTGTCTGCATAAAAAGAAATTGTTCAGTCCTGCAGAATCTCACTATGGACTTGATAAATTGTTCCAGTTATAAATCACAGTCTTCATCAATGTCACAAAGAAAGAAAGCTGAGACATACCAGTGTTTTCTGTCTTGCACAGGGTGTTTGATTTTCTGTTTAAGTTTGATGTATTCAGATCTACCTGGTTTATCCTAAATATCCAGTTCTAGGAGAGTCATTGTACTCAGTAAGTTATTTATAGCCCTACTAAATAAACCAAGACAAAAAATTCCAGAGTACATTACTTTGTTATTCAATAATTTTTTCATATTTAGGTGAATTTGCCTGTTAATGTAGGTAGATTTTTAACACTTACTCTATGGGTAAATGAGAGTGCCTACTTCCTATTTAGAGGCTTTAATTGTATATTGCTAAAGTTGAGAGAAGTAAACTACACCTTGAGTTTTACTATTCTGTTATCTAGATGAAGACTAATCTCTTATAGTTCTTTTCCACTCTTGGAATTTACACTGCATACCAACCAAGGCCTACCAATCAGATTATGTGTATTTTCACTTTGTTACCCAGTTGCCGAGCTTTTCAACCAAAGGTGGTGAGCAGAGGAATCTCTATTCTGCCCCAGGCTCATCAGAACACCCAAACTGCATGCAGAGCAACATTCTATGACAATGGTCAAGCAGTTCTTGAACCTACTAAAATAGCAACCACAGGAAATTTTAAATAATTTAATATTGCCTATGCTGCAAGAACTTACCCTTTTTAAAGTTCTAGACACAGAAGGTTAAGGGGAGATCTTGCAACTATCCAGAGCTACTTTTATGGAGAAGACAAGAAGAATAGTGAAGACTTAGCCAAATTCTTTTCAAAGGTGCACCATGGGAACAGCAATAGACAAAAGGCAGAACACAGAAATTCCTCAGTTGAGGCTTTCTTTTTCTTTTTTTTTTTTCAACTTATAATCATTGTTTTTGTTATTTTTAATTCTTTTAATGCTTTTTTAAATGAAATGAAAGCATGTGATATAGTCGAACAGGTTGCTCAGAGAGTTTGTGGATTCTTCATTCCTGCAGCTTTTCTGAATTTAGCTGGTCAAGTTGCCAAGCAACTTCATACAACTGGATATTTTACAACCCAAATTATTCTATAAATAAATATACAAATACAGAAATATACACACACATACAATCATATTATTCACAGATATATATATATAATATATATTTTATATATATATTTATATGTATATATTTGTATATATGAGAGATTTTATAAGGATGGCTGAGTCATCTGAACTGCTCCTTCCACTTTCATCACTCTCCTAGGACTCTGAGGAACAATGGATTACATATTTCTTTGATTTAGTCAGAGGTTTTATCATATCCACTATGAACAAAGTTTTGCAATTGCAACTATTTGTTTCAGACAATCTTTGCATCTCATTTATATAATCAATGAAATAGAATAGTTGAAAATAAAATATAATGCTGGTTTTACCTTTCTGTTATGATTTACAGCTATCCAACCAAGTTATTATGAGGCTGTTTGTAGTTTGCTATACCTAGCAGAGCTCTCTTCATCTTCTAAATAAAATGCATGTTGCTAATGCTCACTGAAACTTGTTTAATGGATCAAAAAAATTAAGCAGTCACCATTTAAGGCTAATTTCAGCTGTCCAAACATAGGATATGTAGTGCCATTTAGGATACCTCAGGGTATTTAAGATACTCACATAGACTTATCTGCTATGACACAGGATTTATGGACGATCTGGATTTTTTGCAACAGCAGCTGGGGGTCAAGGGAGAGATACTATGTCATTTAAAAAGGTATTAACATCTGTGTCTGGGTAATTGAACTGAGCCTTTTAAGGAGAAATTAATCTCACCTGAGTTTAAAATGTCTTCATTTATAACTAGTCACCTTACACGCCTTTAATAAACAGAGAAAAATCAGAAACTTTTATACTGAGTTTAATCTGCCTAAAAACAGGTAACCACTCATAATGAGATGAATTCTGTCCTGGAAGATCGTAACATAGTCAGGTTTTCATGACTAGGTGCAACATAGCTGTATACATCTGTATGTGATCTGACAGATGTATTTGGAGACTATTTGTAAGCCATTTCTAGTCTCTGAGATTTAAATACATTAATTTATAGAATCAGATGAACATGAAGCAGTTTGCTAAAGACTTTTCTTAGTTCTGTAACTGTTTTCTGAATTTTTCCAATTTTCTGGTCTTTTTGCATATGGACAAAGTTTTCCTGAGCAGACTGAAATTGCTCACAGCAGAGAGACAGGGATAAGATGGAGTGTTCTGGGGACTCAGGAGATTTCCTCCTTCCAGTTAGGGAAAACATAAGTAAGACCAAACATAACTTGTCTCACATTGTCAAGCAATCTGTAAAGCCCATGTCAAAGGAAAAAAATATATATGTATGTGTATATATATATATATTTAGGAAAGCTTTTGAGGTTGAGACCAGATTATCACTGTCATGCATGCCATTACTTAACCATTGGGAATTTTAGTATTAGCCTTGGTGTTGCTAAATATATCCATCTACTCTAATTTGAGATCACAATTACAGTCAGTAGAGAATTTTTTTCAAAATATTGCAATTCACTGAAATTTTGTCACTCTCCTATTGATTTTAACAGCGTCAAACTATTGTATATAACATTTGTTTAAATTTTCCTTTCAAATTTACCAGCTGAGGAATTCCTTGAAGTTGGAGCAGTTAAATACTTCTTGCTAGCATAACTAAGATCCTTGTCAGGAATATGATTACTACAATGTAAGATCTAAAATGTGTTATACGATGTAAAACAATGCAGAAGAATAACATTTCATTTTCATATATCTTACCTTTCTTTCTTTGAAATCAGATCCAAAGCCATATGATGAAGACTACGCCATGGTATATATGATCTTCAGATGAAAGTAATACCCTGGAAACCAGATCTTATGTGTCTAGGAGTATGTTAAAATAACAGTTCAACGCAGCTTTGGAGAAGTGCATATTCTATATGTTTCTTTTCTAGAAAACTGATATTACCTAGTCTGTTAGGGAACTCAGGGCTGAATTCTAAGAAATAAAGCTGCTTCACAGTGGGGCCACACAACCCAAATAGAAACTAATCCTGTGTTTCATTTTGACAGTATAATCCCAGGGAAAAAAACTTTCCATTTCAAGATATTTTTGGTAGACGTTTCTTGCAGTTACATAAAAGTAGAAGGCTTTTGTCTGTATTTATTGAAAACAGTGCTAACACAATTAAATCAAATTCACAAATACTCATCTTGAGTTATTGAAATTTAATTAGAAGTGACAGCTGTGTCTGGTCTTTGGACAAAAATAGGCATGGAGTTTTGAGTAAGAATTAGAAAGGAGGAGGTGAGAGAAAACTGCATGACTGTGCTTCAAGAAAGGGATTTTGGGAACAATTGTGGTTTTTTAACTCAACAACCTCTTCTAGACTTCCCTGCCCCAATTTCTATGTTCCTATCTTCGGAATAAAACCTTAAGTAATAAGGTTATCACATACATACTAGTGTACTCCATGTTATACAGTATCAAGTCACCATATCTAATTTTCATAAGATATAGAATCAATATATGTAAAAACTCCTTTATGGTTAGTTTAGATAAATACAATGGATACCATGAGGAACTTTTGCTATTTTTCTGGATTTTTTGCTACTTTTTTACAAAGAAATTAAATTTTATATCCTATACCTTAAACAATTAAGATGGGTTATATTCTTGTCAGGTTGATATTATGTCATACTTCTCTTTCTGGAAATATAGAATGTGAATACTTTTAATAATATTTCAGTCATAGAATGATAAATTCATTGTGACAAAAGGCACATGCTAGCCTGTGGAGGAAAAGCTAATGTCATTCATTGTATGAACGGATGGTATGCAAGAAATCTAGAGGTTTTATTTTATTTGGAAATTTATTAAAATGACTGTCAGTGTTAAAAATAATAAGCAGTCAACTTCTCTAGATTTCCTTTGAGTTGTAGAGCAAATTGTTAAACAATAAGATCCTAGTCACAAAATTATCTTTCCTAAGAAAATATCTAAACATCAGAGTATGCAAAGCCTAATTCTATCTTCTAGTTAATTTATTCATTATTTATACACTGGTATTTTAAGATTATGATGGGGCAGCCATTTTCATATATCCTGTCTATCATGTAGACATTTTTGTCTTGAAGTCAGTCAGACACACAAGCCATTCAGCAGCTTTGAGACTTTGAGAAAGCTGAGACTATCATTACTGGGAAAGTGCCACTTGAGACTTTATCACACTCAGGATCAGCACATTTGTCCAAATTCCTGATATCCTCCCACACACTTTCTCTGGTCTATATTCTCCTTTGTCTTGTGCATACAGAGCAGATTGTCCTTATTTAATTGGATGACCTGCCCAATCACTTAATGGATTTTTCCAGTTGTTTTGTTTTTGGTCTTTTTTTCTGGTGGTGTGTATTTTCACACGGTGTTTCTTGCTTGCTTTTTTTCTCCCGTTCACTACTGAAGAGGTGATTCCAATGTCTTGCTGCTTCTGGTGGAAGCCTACAGAAAGGACAATGTGGGAAGGATAATCTTTCAAGCTTTCAACACTATAATTCTCTCTGAAGTAAATTTTTCATTACCTCTGCCTCACTCTCTAGACACAATGGGAACAGAATCATTGTATCATAGAATGGTTTGAGTTAAAATGGACCTTCAAAGATCATCTAGTCCAAATCCTCCTGCAATGGGCAGAGACATCTTTTACTTGAGCAAGTTGTTCAAAGCCCCTGTCCAACCTTACTTTGAACACTTCCAGGAATGGGGCATCTACGACTTCTCTGGGTACCCTGCTTCAATGTCTCACCACAGTTTCAGCTGCATCTGGCATTCTCTCACTGAAATTATCAGTGTGTAAAAACTGGCATGCTGGGAGAGGCAAGAGCTAAAATCAAAATCATAATCCCTTTAAAGTGGCAGTTAAATGTATCTTTTCTCTTGCCCATGTGATGTCTTGCTTGAGACTCCATGTAGTTCTAATATCAGAGTTGGAGCACTAGGTGGAAAGGACTTTTTAAAGCTTTCTGTGCCTTCACTATTGAGTATTAGGAGAAAATATGCACTGGTCTGAGGCACAGTGGGAGTCGTAAGCCTGAGGGCCAGCTTCTAAGATGAAGTTGCAGAGTACTTAAGATCATCCTCAAACAGCTCCTGTGCTGTTTGTAGGTACCATTGAAAAGTGCTGTGGTTCACTGGTTTTTAAACCTGCTTGCAGCTGATGGAAGGTCAATCACAGGTGGTACCACAGCAATGGTCAGCAATCCACCTGTAAGGCTGTGGAATTTAATGGAGCTGGTGTAGACCAGTGCAGAAACGGCCAATTTTCTGTGAGTGCTGAGTAGCATACTGGTGTTCTACGAATTCTTTTTTGGCGGTTTTGGTTAATTTTTTTAGCTCCTGTGGATTTAGCTATATTAAAGATTACTAAGTTTGCTAGCTCTGTTCTTTATATCTTATGCTGACACATTGTTTCAGAAGATGTGAGTCGGTTAACTATAAAAGAAGAATATTTTACAAACTCACATAGGGATAACTTTTAAGCTTTTTAAACCTTGTAGCAGAAATCTAATGTTTTCTGTCAAAAGATACGGGGTAAGTCTGCAAACTGGCTGAAATACTTTTCTCTTTTTGAGAAAGGTTTGCATTGTACTTCTAACCTTATAAAGTATTCAGTATTTTAAAAAATATATCTAAACCATTTTATTCACTTTTTCTACCTAAGTTGCCTTGAAACAGTTTTGGTTTTTTTTTTGTATATTAAAATTTTCAGAAAAAAAGAAACAATTAGCTAAAAAAACCCAGTATCATCAAGATGAAATTGAGAACCACTTTTTCTCAAGATTTCTCTGGCTTGAAACATACTAAGAACAGTGCACTTCAGAGAGTGACTGGCTTATTTATAGCTCAAAAACCACAAAATATCTGTAAAGAAAGAAATTTTGGTATAGTTTAATGCTTTCAGCTAATAAGCTTATTAAATAGAGTTACATTTAATATTTATTATTGAATAATGAGACTCCTGTGCTTATTTAAAAGTTTGATTGAACATGGTTTTTACTCTTGTTACAAATAATGGTACTAAAATTCACATTTAAATAATCTTAACCTCATTTGCTTATTTTTTAATGTGATAGTGAAACTCTGATTTGAACCAAAAAGTATGTGGTTAGACTGAACATAAGATCAGAACTCATTACTGACTTCAGTAATCATTGCAGAATCTGGGCAAGACTAGCAGTTTTGTGAAATATATTAAATCTGATCCTAACTCAGTAAAGACAAAGTTCTAGTGACTTCAATGACATTTGGATCAAGCTTTTGGGAAATGTTTTGTTTTGATCTGGTAATAGTGCCGTGTGTTAGAGAGGAGACCTAAGGAGGATTCTGTTAAATAGGTTGATACAAATATAAAAGGTAAATTTTATGTGTATTCTAGTGGTTAGCAAAATGTTAGATATCAATATTTTCATTCATGTTACATGGTAGCTTACAGCTCACACAACTCTTAGAATACCAGAGTAGCATAAATGCACCTGCTTTAGCATCTAAGGTAAGCCAGAATGTTGACTTTCAAGGGAATTTTCCAACAACACACTGATTGAAATGATTAATGAAGGACTCATCTATAACTTACTAGTTAACCTTGCAAACTAAAAGAACCTGCTAGGCTGGGTACCCTCTGAATACCCTGAATATTACTTAAAGGATCCACAGTCTTTTTCTTGAAAGAAAAAGAAGACACCCCCATCCCCCAAACCACACTCACACATGCACAAACACCCAGAAAAAGGGAGAGAAGCAGAATTTCCTACCTTCTGAACAGCATTTTTGTGGCTCAAGACCTGAAAAAAAAACCAAACAACTAACTGGTTTGACTTTGCCCTTCAGATAGGAAAGGACTCAGACATTTTGTCTTACATTTCAATCTGCTCTGCACTACTGTCATTCAGTAGCTTAAATTTTTAAATTGACTGCTGGAAATAGTAGATATGGATTTATTGTCACTCTTCAATCTTCCCCTTTTCAATAGCAGATAGGTGTGATAATTATTAAATAATGGGTGATATGTGCTGGTTTTTAGAGGATGTTTGTAAAGGGATTTGGGGATTTTGGGGGCTGGGTTTGTTTGGGTTATTTTTTTCCAGTTTTATTTCCCAATAAACTATTTAGTTGTTTATCAGATAAATCAGGTAATTCTCTTCAGTGTTATCAGTTGCAGTATAATACATATTTTTATAATCAAGCTAGTCTTTACAAAATAATGACCCATATGCTCAAATGTACCACAGCTAAAACTTGCTTGGTCTGACTTCCCTATATTTGGGGCAGTGGTGTCTAGAGGCAATATAGTTCACAATCATTTCAGAAACAATGTCAGTGTTAAAAAAAGACCCATAATAGATGCTCTTTCTGGGTTATCCTTTTTGTGTTTCTGCAGCACAATAATTTGTTTAACCAAGCTGGTGGCATTTTACAACTGAAAGCTTTGCTAAATATTTTAAGCAAATACTGAACTACAGCTTTTGTTTCTTGAAAAGCATTCTTAATTACTATGACTTGTAATCAGTCATAGTAAAACATTTTTTAAGCTATACAAAAAAAAAGAGTAAATGTCTTAATGTGCTGTGTATTACAAAGCTATTAGAGTAACTATTGAAACATTAGGGTAAAATCAGAAGTTCAGACTGTATATATCTATAATGTATCATATTGTATTAATAGAGTGTACATTTTGATTATAAATTTACATAAATTCAAGATAGCACAATCTCTTTAATCAAAAGTGATATTTTTCCTGAAGGTTTCTCCTTTTATGTGGCTTCTCTCAGGGCAGATATACATGCAGAACAAATGCGCTTTATTTCCAGCTGACATTTAAGACACACTTTTGCCTTCTCTATTTTTCTGCTTGAATAAAACAGTTACCCAATAAAATAACAGAAATTTTTCAATCTCAGTCTTGCTGTGTTTCTTTAGAACTATAACTGAAACTGTCAGAAAAATGAAAGTAAGAAAAATAGCAGACTACCTATTGCAGAATAATTGGTGTTGGGAAAAAAATAGAGAATGAAATATTTTAAAATACCTAGCTTTTTAAAAAATATATATATACCTGAAGTACTAGTCTGTATCTTTCTTATAAAAATGTGATAGAAAAAAAAAGTTAAATATCAAAACTACTGAGAACTTTGTGAGTTATACCATAGCTCTATTTTTAAAAACCCATGGCCTTATCATGCTGTGAAGTTAATTGCAAAATTCTTTTGACATTCATGAGAACAGATCTAGTCCTTGCTACATTCTGAATGACATAGTATACTGTAATCAGCAACTGCTGATTTTGACCATCCCTTTTCTATATTTATCAAGAAGAGAAATTTAATTTTGAGATGTGCTCAGGATAAGCCAAGTGCTATTTGTCCTTCCTACTTTAACTTAAACACTTTTCTGAAAGTCCATGCTTTAACTGATTAACAGTATTTATATCACTATATGAAGTTATTTACATCAACATAAGACATTATCTGCAAACACTTAAGTAATTCATCTGTTTCTTCAATGTCATCTCTTTCCTAGAAGACAAATTTTTAAGAAGTTCAGTGTTTAGTCCTCTCCTCTCCTCTCCTCTCCTCTCCTCTCCTAATTCCTGTTCATGGCTTCTGAAATCTTTCCAACAGTACATTAAGTCAAATGATTCCCATCTGTGCACTTGTTTCTTTCACTCTTCTGTCTTTTTAATACCCACTGTGTTGTGAAAGTTAACAGATCGTATTGGTGATATGAATGTTGGAGTCTATGGTACTACCTTCTGCACAAAGTCTGTTTTTGAACTGATTCAAATTTAAGCTTCTTCTTAGCTTAAGAAAAATGCACATTTGTTATCCTATTTTCATTAAATTTTCATATCTCTTGATGAATCCTTAGCTGTCACTCTGAAAAATTTATACTAGCATTTACACACACCATTTAAGTATCTCCTAATTCAGAAATACAAACGTGTAAGCATTTTTCTGGTTTATTTTTGTCCCCTCCTCCCTGAGTGCATTATTTATAACATACAATTATGACTAGTACAACTTAATTAGAAATTATTTTATTGCTCTCTCAGTAATACCTCTGTTCTTCATTAGTGATTTATCAATTAAATGTAGCAATAAAGCCTGTATTACTGACTGGTGCTGTGAAGAGCAAATGAAGAACCTGCAGCATGATTTCTGAAAATCATACTTGTGTCTGTTGGGGAGCAAACATCTGTAAACCTGCAAATGTAAAAATCTGAAAGTGTACAGTACTAAGTATCAATTACTGATACAATATTATTCCTCAAATATTGAGATGACTATATGGCATTTCTATTTTCAATTAATTGTTTAAATAAAATAATTTATGACATTAAAATAATAAAGGGTAAGAGAATTAAGAATAATTAAGGTAGATTTCCTAGTATAGGGTAAAGCTTTCTGTTACTCGTACAAACAATGACATTTTATTGAAACTGAGAATAATAGCAATGACAGATACACTGCTTTTTTCATACAACTCAGTCTCTGTTTATTCCCCAATAATACAGGAAATATCAGAAACAAGCTACTACATTCAAAGAGTGAAAAGTTTAAAAGTTTTCTTTTGATTGGTTGTTTTTGTTTATTTGTTTTTGTTATTTTTAAATATCTAAAATATTATAATGATGGGTTAAAATACAAAATGGTGATAACTTATTGTTTATCTAATTTCCTTTAACAGTATTTAAAAAAATACTATTGGAGCTAGCCCTCCTAATGAAAGAGTTACTTATGGTTTTAGAACGTCTTAATCTGTAAAACAGAGGAAATGTGGACAACTTACATTTTCAAATAGATGGTCTTTACATCAAAGTTATTCCAATAATTAAATGGCCATATGAAAGATGAATCTTTTATTTGATAAGACAACAGAGAAGGAACAGGGAATATATTTACTATTTTTCATCAACGAGAAAATTAAAAAAAACATTTTGCCATCACAAGGATAGAGGTTTAACACAGTTATCTGCAGTCTCCAAAGAGGAAACCAATATTGAATGTGGCATTTATATATTCAACTTCTTTAAACGAGGGTGGAGAGAGCAAAAGTATAGACATACTAAGATAAACCAGAAGGTAACTTGGTATAAAAGGAATTTCTATGCTGACAGATGCTAAGAAATTTGTGGCAGCAATATCAGGCTTACTATGTACAGGATAATAACCAGAAAAGAAATTTGCATTGATGTGAAGAAAGAAATTCATCTTACAGATCTAAAACCATGAAATATTTGTAACAGACGTGTTGGGAATTGGACCACTAGTAATAGGGAATAGGATATAGTCAAACAATGTAAGGTATACTATTTATAAAATAGTGCTATGTTGATTCATAAAAGTTCATTTATTTAACTAAGAACAAGATTATGAAGAGGCAAGGTAATGAAATTACATAATCTTGTTCTTGTGCCAGAGAGAAAAAAAATGTCAAGAACCCCTATACAGACTTTTATTTATGTATGTACAAATCACCTTCAAAGAAATGAGAAAGTGTCATACTTCAAAACTCTCAATTTTTTTTCTTTGTTTTTTGGGGTTTTTTTTTGTTTGTTTGGGTTTTTTTGGTTTTTTTTTTTTGCTGTTGTTTATTTGGGTTTTTTTGTTACTATCTTACAGAGTGCCTAGAGTGCAGCATGAACCATAGAGGTTGCTCAAAGATAAAATTTGATCAATCACGGGATAAGAAGGTTATCTTGAGATACATTTTTTTATTGGAAGTGATCAACAAAAAACAAAACATAACTCTCTTTCAGGGTTTAAGACTTAAGACACTAAGCAATCAGGTTTTTTGTTTGTTTGTTTTTAAAATTTTCCTTAATGTCTTCGTTGGATTTTTCCAAATCACAGTGGAAATAATTTGATACTGAACACTGATCACTTCAGTGTATTATCAGGAGTACAATTAAGATCTAATATGGCATCAACATATGTACTTGGAAGTAATTACCTGAAGAAAAGGTAAAGCATGCACCATGATTATGACCATTCTCTTGTTTCTTATTTCCTTGGCAGAGCAAAATTTCTTGTAATTGGATGGTATAAATGGTGAAAAATCTGGTTGGTTGTTGGTTGTTTTTGGTGGGATTTTTTTTGACCTATCAGATATCACAGCTTACTCTCTTGTTTTCATTACAAGAAATGCTTGATCCGAAGTTAGATTTCTAAATTCAATTGTAAAAGATATCTTTTTGGGAATACTTACCATCACTCAGCTGCTATTAATTCTTGCCTGACAAACAAATCTGGAAAATGCACTTCTGTGATAAATCATGTAAATTAATATTCACAATTTAATAGAGCTCTTTAAATCTTCTTTACTGTGTTTCAGTATGACAAAAATAATAGCAAGAATACCAAAGGTGACATTTTTTATCAATTCTGATGTCAGTTGTTGGTTTTTGATTTGTGTCTGTTTGCCAATAACTAATTCATTTTTTGTAGAGACTACATCTCAATGATAAACTGGATTTTTAAAAGATTTTTTTTCTGAGTATTTCTATGTTAAGTAAACTTGTGACACTGTACTTTTTGCATTTCTGATAAAACCACAGTTTAATAACAAATTATTTGTTGGTATGGTCTTGATTAAACTTTTCGTAGAATATTGTATTAGGCTCTGACCTTTCATATTTTGTGTACAATATCAGTTTGCTTTTACACCACAATTACTCCCTTAAAATTAGATATTCACAGAAGCAATTTTGAGGTCAGTCCTTGCACATATCAATATCAGACATTACAGGAGATCATTTTTTTTTGGTTTTGTCAACTCTAAAATTCAGGTATTGTCAAGTAAACTTGACAAACTACTGCAGCTCTGTGATGAAAATTCAGAATGTGTTTTTGAAATAAAATTCTAAATATTGAATGTGACATCTATCTATTTTAATCAGATCTCTTCCTTCCCTTAATGTGTTTTCCTTCAGTTCATGTCAGATCCTATGCAATGGCAATCAGTTTATCTGTGGAAAGTAAGAACAGCAAAACTGACCAAACAAATTCATATTAATTTACTAATACACATAGTTAAAGAAAGCTTTGTATCAAATGCATTAAAGTGGAACATTAAATAATATGTAAATTAGAATATTAAATGACAAGTGATTTCTCAGCTTATATACTTGACAATTTAAAGAATAGCACTAAACACTGTTAGGTGTAAAGGAAGATTTTAAAATGAGAAATATGCTAGAATTTAACAAAATATAAAGATTGAAATATGGAATAATATAGTGTGACAGTAAGATTTCAGACCTTCAATATGTGTCCATTTTTCAACCAAGCAGACCAACTGAATTCATTGTTTCTGCTCATGATAGTAAATAATTTCTTCTCTCAGTAAAAATTTATATGCTTATATCACATATTGAAATTAGGTAAACAGAAATAATGAGTATTATGTAAATCTTTATATAATAAATTTTATTTCTAGATTTCATTTTTATATTGTACATGTGAGTTTTGAGCAATACATGCTGTAACTTTATTTTGTGTATGATATAAGGTCTATGAATAGTACTGATTAGATATTACGATGTCAGAAACTGTTGCAGAAATGCTCTTTGAGATTACATTTAAACAAAGCTACAGAATAACTCAAAGTTGCTTATTACTGCATAGTTGTTTTTTTTTTTTTTTTTTTTTTTTTTTTTTTTTTGTAATTCAAGTCTAAATAGACCAAATTAGAAAAGGTTTTGAGTAAAACTCTTTTTTTTTTTTATGCTACAACTTTCTCCCCTTCAATGAATTCAATGATGGATGTATTTGTGAACACCTTTAGAATTTTGTGAGACAAAAGGATAATATTTTTTTAAACCCCTACTTAACACTTAGTTTATGAGGTGAAATCCATCTCACCTAACAGTTCAATGTCCTCACCTACTAATGGTGAAGGATCCAGTTTCAATGGTTTATCTGAATTAAAAACTGTTAAGATAGCTGCCTGTATGAATTATTTCTGTATTGGACAGAGGAACTTTGATGACTGCATGATATAAAAAAAACTAAACCAAAAAGAAACCTAACCTCATCCTTCACAATAAACAAAGAATAGCCTTTTTTTCTACTACTAAATTCCTGTCAAGTTATAAAGAAATTATATTCTAAGACTCATAAAAAAGAATCATTAATTATTTCAGTTGATGTTTTGAGGCCAAGATTTATGTCCTGCATAAGATTATCAATACACTTTCCCTAAGAAGGAAAGAATTGAAACTAGCCTGGACAAACTAAGATTTTTTTATTGGAAATATAGCATAAGAATATAAAACTATAGACTATAGAAAGCTAAGAAAATAACCATCAGCTTTCTGTCCTGAAAGCTGTTTTTGCATTCTTCATGTTAAATGATAGTTATTCACATGACTTTCAGCTCTTGTAGAATCTTTAGAATGTTGAGTTTTTCTTTCTCTAGATTATTTCTGGTTTAGTGATGGTGATTAGAATCTCTCCCAATTCTATATAGTTGTATTCACGACCTTCCACAAATCATATTTGTCCATTCCTAGTTCTGAGAGGGTGAAAAGCATAAATACAATGTGCCTGATTTTGCTGAAATTCAGAAGCTGTTTCTGTGTAAAAGGGTACATTTATATAATAAATAGAAAAGGTCTATGATAAAGATTTTTTTACATAAACATAACTAAACATGTGAAGTTTTATTTAAGCCCACAATGTTAATAGACATAGTTTTCCATATTTTATGTTACTTAAATATTATGGGTATCTTTCAAAATTACTGACATATGGAATGGTTCATATGGATGATGATAACATCAGTTTACTTTCTTGTATTTTATTCAGAGTACCAAAATAATTTCCCATTGTTGAAGTTTATGATAGCTCTCTGCCCAGTTCTCCAGCCCGTCAAGATTGAGATCATGTTAAATTATTAAATGGACTATTTATTACATATAGTAATTGCTCTAGTGATAGATGTGCTTGACTTTCAGGATCTGAAAGGGCTGCATATGGGCCTAATTTGTACTTTGACCTGTGATCATTCCTTATCATTATTTATTTGAAAATCTAAAAATATGCAGAGCACAGAATGGGAAGAAATGCATGATTGATCAAGGAAGATGTGTAGATATACTTGTAATTGATCATACTGTACTTCACTCAGATTGGCTAGCAGTCGTAAATTGGGCTATTTTTCTGAAGTTTCTGCCTCCACAAACCATTTGCTTGACAACTTTTGAATTTTTTTCTTATTTTCTCTGTATCGATTTTCCAATAGAATTGTCAGTCAAACTGATTAATCTGTGTAGGTATATGGAGCAAAGATGTTCTTTTTTTTTTTTTTTTTTAGTTAAATCTCATACAGTCTTGCTCCTTGCCTGAAACAATGAACAAGCAAGCTGAAAATTACTCTGAAAGGAAGGCACAAGTTACCAAAAAAAATATGAGTATATGAGTAAAAAAAGGTTTAAGAGTAATGAATATGGAAGGATGCAGGCAAGTAAGTTTCACCTTGCTGCAGCATAGATATTTGGGTATTAGGTTACAGTATCTTCTGCTGTTAACACTTATATAAGTTACTGAATTTTCTGGGGTCATAAAAATCTATTTGTTCTGAGTTTATGTGTCTGTTTGAAAGTATCATATTTTGATCTGTTATTACTGTCTGTTCTTGTCTCCTAAAGACAATGATGAATTTTATATCAATGTCAATTAACTACAATGAGGTCTAAAGAATGTATGAAACTGCAGCCAGATCAATCACATGGAAATTTTTTCCTCCCTGAAGTATGATTTGAGTTGGAAACAACCTATAAGGATCATTGAGTCCGGCTCCCTACTCCTTGCACAACTACCTAAAATGCATTGTGATTTCAGATTGGAAATGAGGTGGAACTCAAGTGAAAGATTACATTTTTCCTGTTCAAACACTACTGCTATGTCTTCTTAGCTGCTTTGCTCCATAATGCGCAAAGTAGAGAACACCCACAGGGAAAGGATATGTGGGAGATTCTCTGCAACCATAGAAGTAAGATCAGGAAACTAGAGACTCCCAGTCCACAGCCTAAGGCTTAGGGATAGACAGTGAGCATTTTAATAATCTCATTAGATTCCTATTCTTTTATGTCATCTGCAAAGCAGTTTTCAAGATAATCTTTGGTCTACAAAACTGAAAACTTTGGTTAAATCCTCACTTTGTTCACAAATTAACATATTTACAGAGATGTATTATGTGGTAATAGAAGGTTTGTGCTCAGGCTATGCAAAGAGATATTGCTCGGGATCCACCCACAGCAAAAGCTTTGAAAGCGGAAAATAAATTTTAATTCTAAATAACTTTCAAACCACTATATACCAACATCTATCTAAGAATAAAGATCCTTGTGTCTGGTAAACCTCATATTTCTGTTAAGAGGGTTGGTCTCACTTGAATAATTCTTTTGCATAATAATCGGTTTATGAATTTTCCTTCTTAAACCACTTGTTCTTTAGCATAATAAACAAATAAGTATTCAAAAAACATTATAGAGTATTCATCATTCCCTCTACTTACTTTTACAAATACATGCACAAGCATACACATATGCACAAACATATACATTTTCTTTGTGAGGACATTCTGTTTTGGTTTAGATTATTTATAATTTTTCTACTTCTTGGTTTGGTTCATCTTTAGTGTATTTCTGGTACTGAATAAAATGTTACAAATCTATGAAGTCATAAATTAGACCTCTTTCAAAGTGAGGCGTAACATATTAAACCCTACACACTTCTTTCAGGATGTGTTAGTGGAAATGTATTAACTTGCATTTGAAACACACTTCTGTTTTCAAAGTGTATAAGAAAACTATGCCTTTCTTTGCTGATTTCTTTTATTGTGCCAGCTTTTTTTACCTTGGCACCTCTATTTCTCATTACCTGCTACTCTTTAAATCTAAATTAAGGCTCTACTAAATGTCAGCGTAAAATTTGCTACAAGGAACACTGAAAAAGAACATAAGAATATTTTTAGCCTATTTCCACTTTCTATTTCTGATCTAATAGTTACTTGATCTCCATGTAAACTAGGACATCTACAGAGAGGTTCATAGGTTTTTCAATATAACCATATTCTAATAGCAAACATTACTTTATGGTCCGTGTACTGACTATCTTGGTTTGCATATATTTTGCATACCTTTTGCCTTTGAAAATAATGTTTATGCCCAACTTTTGCATATTAAAAGACCTAAAATGTGTTTTCTCATACACAAAGTCCAATATATGGTAGGAAATCAGTGTAGACTTACATTTTTGCTAGATCAAATTTTAAATAAAATTACTTAGGCAGATGGCAAATATATCTACTGTCTCATTCAACTCTTCATTTCATTCATTTGTGCTTCAAGTAATATATTCAAGCCACATAATATTCCTCTTCAGTGTCTTCTTCAGAAACCTAGTTTTGAAATCCTGCCTTTGATTAGATAGTCTAGACCTGAAGCTCAGATATCACTTGCAAGATGAAAATTTATCTGCTCTTTTTCTGCTCAAGTACAAATTTCCTCCAGCCACTTTGCTTAGTTACTTCAGATGGTCAGCAGGAAACGTTACCACTTGTTGTCTCAGTGGGAGGGCACGGTTTCAGAACAAGCCAGAATAAAACTGTTTTCTGTTTATTTTTCTCATGTCTGAAACTAATTAAGTTGACAATAACTATAAATGCACATTACCATTAAGCATTAGAAACGTCATGTAAAAATGTGTCCTGCCATGTTGAGACATAATATTCCAAAGAAAGGCAAAAATAAGACACCTTTTTTTCACGTTATCACCTTCTCACATGAGCAATCTAATTTTTGTTAATAGGACTGCTCAAAACCCCCTGCAATGTGAGTACAGAAAGACCAATTATGCTCCAAAATCACAAGGGGTAAACAGCAATAGAAGCAGAAGAGTTGGCTACACATTTCACAAGGAAAGACAATTTACCAATCAAGACATTATTGTCAAGAGACTCTATCTGAGTGTATGAATAAAGCAAATGAGGCTGCTTCTGATGGCTTCCTCTGTAACAGACTCCTCTCCTGTAGGTGGTTCTGAGTTTGCTCTCAGTCAGCTGCTGTTAGGACATTAAGTTTAACTCAATAGGAAAACAAACTTGACTGAAATTCCCTGGGTAGAGAAACAGGGAAAAAGGGAAAGGTAGGTGGAGAGAAAGAAATGGAATCCACAGGCAAGATATTTCCCTGACAAAAATGCACATAAGGATTTTTCAAATAAATTAGTTGACATTACATATATGACAGTGGCATGAAAGACAGCTAGAATAGTAATGAGCAAAACTGCTAAAATATGTGGTAAACTGTCTCGTTAAAGAGTAGGTTACCACAGTAAATTATTTCTTTCCTTATGAGTCAGCCCAACAAGGACAGGGATACCCATGTTCCTGTGTCTGTTATGACTCAGGCTGTTTTCATTGAAAATTAAGTACTGGCTGAATACAAAGTAAGGGAGCTACTTGTCTTCATGCTGGTATACCTTTTTTCCCACTTTATATAATTCTACAGGTGCTGTCAATTTGTAGATGTGGTTTGTTTTGTGGTTTGATTTTTTTCCCCCCAGATTTGCATATTGTCAAAATATGGTCTTGCTAATATGTTGGCACTGTATGAGAGAAAAGATATCTCTGGTGCTTTAAGGAAGGGGAGGGACAACAGCCATTCTTCTTCCAATCAAAATATTCATTGTTACATGCAAAAACAAAGACCATGTTTGTATGATTAAGTAGCATACTGAATTTCAAATGGTGACAAAAACTGTTTTGTTATCAGTTCAATAATATTGATAATTAAATTAGAAAAATATTAGGTACGAATTATAACAACCATTGGCATTTTTTGCCAATATTAAAAATTTTCAAGTATAGATTATGCTGTAAACACTACAATTTTAAGATGTTCATCTTATTGAAAAGTAATTAAAATAATTTGTTATAATTATTATAGGTAGTAATAATGTATGTTATATCTATTAATATTATAATAATTTCAGGTATGTTTTATTTAAAGGAATTATGTAAAACCCTTTAAAATCTCCACATTCCTAACCTTATGTATCATGTCATGTTGTGTCACATCAGCCTGATTGCATTTATTTCCAAATACATGATGTGACACACTGCAACATGATTCACATTTCAGAGGATTTGAGGGCCCTTGCTGTAATTGTGGAAATCATAAAGTGAGAAAAAGATTGTCCATGCTTTAGAAGTTTAGAAATCACACAGTAATTGCATATGCATTTTTGAGGAAAAAAGTACTCTAAGTGAAGAATATGGCTAGTGAGGCATGGACTGCCTTAACTTTATAACTAATGGATTTCCTAGATCTTTTGGTAACTATTGATACTGAATTTTGACACTAAAATAATATGGTAGTTTTGTTTGCCTCTTTTAAATCCCAGCTACGAGTTAAGCTACATGAAGCCAAATTTTGTAATTTATAAATGTCAATTACATCAGCAAGATGGCCTGATATGAAATATATAACCTGTTTTCTTTAGATTGGATATGTATCAATACTAGATTTCTACAACTTCTAACGTATTTTCAGGTAGTAAAAGGTTCAAATAACTGTGAAATAAATTTACTTGTTGTGGATGTCTTGGATGCATCACATTAATTAAACACAATGTTACTGGATATTATAGTAGTTGCCCATTTTATAAAATCACAAAACTGCTGCTCTGTATTTAGTAATAAGTTGAAGTAATACACAAATTAATGGATGTTCGAGATACTTTGAAGGGCAAGCAGACATTTTGAAACATGAATCATATGATTCATCAAACTCTTTAAGGACCCTATTTTCATGCAACTTGAGGAACTAACATTCTCAAACAAATGTTAATATTTTGAATTTAGTTTTTGCTACCTAGTGTATTTTTTGATCTGATGAAAACTGCTTTATGATATGTTTCAGCAGAGAAAACAATAGTAAGTTTAAAAGCTTTACTTTATCACTATAAATGAAAAATCTATGCTTACACTAGATTTTTATTGATGTAACAAGTGTTATTTCAATGAAATAGTCAATGTCTCTTTCCTAACTATGTTAGTAAGTGTGAGATAAGGATAAAGCACAGAGCAACTTGGGACCCTTTGAGTTGAAATATGTCATGTGAATGCATTTATATCCATCATTTGTATTTGTAGCAAAATGTTGTAGATTGAAAAACATATATAATTTGTCATTTGAATGGGGAAACTAGCTGAGATAATGCTGGAAACTTCCAATGTCCTTAAATTTTATCACAGAGTGAGAATAAGAAAATCTTACAATGAGCCATAGAGGAAAATAATTTATAACAAAAATAATCTTTATCTGCTGTAAAATAATTTCATGGACAGCTAAAGAAAGAAGGCTAAATTCTACTCACCAATTAATTTCAATTGGTAAAGTCAATGCAATGATGACATCTCATGCATCAACCCCGTAAAATCGTCACACCTAAGATCATATGAGCTATAGGATCTCTTGTTTCTGCTTATCCATCATCGCAGAACATCTTAATAAATTCCTATTAGCTACATCTGAGCAAGGCAATGTAAGGGACTGTGACTATCTCTAGTATCCCAGGAAGAGGGATTGCAGGATGAGGTGTACCTGAGATGCAATTGGGAAGGAGGTGGAATAATTAAAAGAAAAAATAAACAACCAACCAAAAAACCACCAACCAACCAACCAACCAACCAACTAACTAATCAAAAAATTGTCTAGTTTTCCAGAACTACCAGTTTGAAAATAAAACTTTCATTTGTAAATCCAGCACAAGAATTTACCACAGACATGAGAAAGAGAAAAAAAAAAAGTATTTCTGCACTGTTTTCAGAGAAGGACTGCATTTTCAAATTACTAAGTCCCACTATCAAGCTTCTTAACACACTGAGCCTTCCTGTAATATACCAGACAAATCCATTATATCTTTGCCTTCTGGTGGTGTTCCTTCAGTTACAAACTGGGGCTCACAAATTCAAGCACCCAATTACACTATTATGTGTAATATTTGAAAACACATTTCAGGACATGACACACATGGAAGCAAAATACACTGCAAGAATTTGAAGATAGGTGAGTGAACATAGTCTGAGGCAGAGTGAGCTTGCAAAAATATGACAGGTATAGCACGTTACTATGAAAATTGCAGAAAACCTTGCTTTCTTGCTGCTGCCTTTTAGTATATGCTCTTCAGTGTAGATGAATAATGAAGACATGTAATTTAAATAAAATTCTGACTCTTTCCAATGTCAGAGTGGAACATGTCTCATTGTGTTAAAATCAATGAGGAAAAGCCATTAGCTCTTCACAGGACAGGTCTTAAAATATCCCTAACATTTCAGTCTGAGTTTTACATAAATCTCTCTGAATGTGTGGGTGTGTGTATTGTGAAGAAAGTTTTCTTTTTATTTTCTTAAAAAACTATCTCAAAAGTTATTGCATGCATTTACCAACTTCATATTTTGTTTCCTCTGAAAACTATAGACAATTTTTGTGTCATTATGTATTTTGTAAGTGTATTTAGGAAAAAAAAATATTCTGTAGAGAAAGATACTTGAAAAGTTAGCAGAAAGAAAACATGTGGCTAATCTGCTTATATATTTCATATTTCTTTTATAATGTACTGCACTGACCATCCTAGGAAAATAAACTTTCTAAGCTGATTTGCTGCCATTAGTCACTGAATTACAGTGACAGACAGAGAATTACTGTGGCAGGCAGAGACTGGAAAAATATGGACATTAATTTGCTAACTTTCTCCTACAGTGATATTCTTGGGCCCATAATAATAATTTTGACAAACTCTTTTTTTTTTTTTTTTTCTCTATGCGTGCTGTGGTAATCATCTAAAATCTACACTCAAATTTCACCTTAAATACCAGGCCAAATCAAGACCTAAAGCAGTGTCTAGAAACATGACAGTTCCTAGAAATTATGATACCAGGTGCAGAATTTAAACCAGGACTGAAACATGTGAGTCTTTTCTCTACATTGATGTCTACTCATTGTGCACATGATTAACATACCAGGATGCACCATAAAGAGGAAAGACTTCATTCAAATTCCCAGTCATAGATGCCTAATGACACCTGAGATGTCACAGTGACTTTAAACTGCCTATTCAGAAAGAGATGTGTGTCCCACATATCCTGTGCCATAACTTCTAGGTGCAGATGCATAGCTTAGAAACCCATTTGGTTTTATAGTTAAAGAATTTAATTTCAATGTTGGGCAGTAGAGAACATTTTCATCATTTATTTCCACTGCTCTGGACGTTCACGTCCTCTCCCTCATGTGAATACAGGGTTACCTATAGCCAATACGATTGAATGATTAAAGAGCAATCTGAAATATAAAGGAATTGTGGCTGTTTGCTACTAGAAAGAGTCAATCTATCAATATCTTCACATTGTTTTTTCTGCTCATTATCCTTATTGAATCCAGGTTAGTCTTAGTTTTTGACTATGTCTAGCTTTTTAGAGGTCTAGTTGTATTTCATAGTATATGGCACATTTTTTTTACAGAACTGAATTCTCCTTCAAAAATTCCACATTTTTGCCACATATTTTATAATAAGTCCAGCATCTTACCCGATGTTGCATGCCGCTATATGATTAGAACATATAAAAGAGAATACATTACTTTATCTTTGCTTTTTTTTTTTAATTTATTGTATGTAGTTTTAAGCCTACACTTGAGGAAAAAGAGCAAGCATACATCACATTTTCTTTGCAGAATTCAAAAGCAAGACATTAATAATTGGATGTTTTGACAAAAAGGCAACAAAGCATGAATATTTCATCTTTTCTCTATTTTATAATGTATTTCACTTTTTTGAGCAGACAATCAAAATGCTATTTTTTTGAGTTTTTGCGAAGTATAAAGACATTGTGCCTTTGTTATTTTAAAGATTATCTTTTTTCTTAAAAAAAAAATCAGGCTACCACTCAGAAATGTAGAGTGTCTTCTTTGTATCTGTTTTGATCTTATGCTTGTGTACAAACCAGATTAAAAAAAAAAAACAAAGAAAAACAACCTCCTGCTTGAAAAATTATTTTAAAATTAATTACAGCTAATTTTATAAAATATAGGATATATGATATACTCAGGTGTAAGTGCCTATGTACTGGGTCAAGCAATTTACTTATATACAGATTACTTCTGCCTTTTTATGTAAGATCAGAATCTCAAGCATTAATATATTTATTACTTTAAAAGTTAAATACCCTTAACTTACAAATTCTGAAGACTCTGATTGTTCATTACCATATTTTTAATGACAATAAAGGGCAATGAAATCTTCACAATTTAAAACTGTCTTTAGAAAACTATAATAACACAAGTGCAATTTGCTGTTTCATTTAAATTATGGCCAAGTGATAGTTAATATTTTACACTAGGTATTACTTTTCTGAGGGATGATCTGAAACAGAAAAAGGAAAGAAAATGGAGGCAGAGGGACAGAAACAAAAGCAGTGTTTAGTCATTCAGGGACCAGGAGATAAGGCTGTCACCTCAGGTTTGACTGAAGGTAGCAGTTTAAAGGCTGGAGCACAGGAGATGTACTTCTTATGCCACCAAATGGATATTCTGATTTTAATGGTAATTTGTTTTCAAGTGTTTTTTCAGCCAACGTCAGTGTCCCTTGCCTTAGGTAGATTCATCGGTCTTGCTCCAGACAGCAAGATATATCAGACCCCTTCCTCCATAAACTACTGAAACTTCCATTATTCTTTCTGCTGTTTCAACTAATTCTTTCATCTGATCTTGTTTCCCCATTTAAATCAAACCTGATATTCTGTTTCTCTGTTATGCTTTTAGCTACAATTGTCTTTCAAGTCCAGTCCAGTTTCACTTTGCTTCCCTCTTTTCCACATCCACACAGTCTGGTTTCCTCATGCTGATGAATATTTGGTGCCCATCCAGACTGATTTACTTCCCTTTCTTCTCTGCCTTGTGTACTTGAGACAACCTTTATTATTTTTTTTTATTTTTCCCTTTTTGTTCAATCTCAGTTTATTTGGAAATTAGGGGTTGTCAGGAAGTGAGAGTACTTCAAAAACAGAGTTGGTTGCTATCACTTCATTGGCTTAATCCCCCACTCTCTTTTGAATAATTCAATTTAGCTCTTGCTAGGGCAGTTTCTGGGTATTTTTCTGGTATTTACTCCTGAAGCTACTTCCAAAAAAAAAAAAAAACCTGTATAGATGCACCAGATTCAGTTTCCTCCATTTTATACTGTCTTACAGAACTATCCCTGAGGACTCCTAAACTTCAAAAAACTACATTTTTCCATACTATGTCCCAGGATATTTAACTCACACCTACAGTTTCATGAATAAAAACTCCATCTTGTTCCAAAAATGCTACTAAGGCAAAAAAGTTATTAATGAAAGAGTAATAAAACCACCTAAAGATGTCTCACATAATTCATAAGAAAATTAGCTGTATCACCTTTCGTATTTATCTCTTTAAATCAAAACAAATATAAAATTAGTGTACAGTATTTGAAAAGGGAAGTTACTAGCCCTGCTATTGGATGGGTTGGAGTATTGCTTTTCTTCCCATAAAAACCTCTCAGTCAGAATTGTGGCGCATTCCAAGCTGAGCAAACCTTAATTGTTTTGATGCGAGGATTGTTGTAAATATTTAGTGGGAAACACTGTTTTATCTGTGACCTATGTAGATTTCAAAGAGTAATGCTGGAGTGCAAGGCAAGAGCACAATTCATAATACCACTTCCAAGTTCCCCTTTTTCCCAGCTTAGTAGTAACCGATATAAGGTATAATTATTAATCTCAAATAATTGAGTGTGGTTTCATTTAAAATCTTGCTTTCTTCTCATCATATCCCAGGCATGCATTTATTGTCATGTTTCCCAGAATTAATTTGACAGTTGTATGTATAAAAGTAGGTACTGGTTAATACTCTACTTACTATATTTCACCTTTGTTGATCTAGCTGTTGAATTTTATAAAGGTATTTTAGAATATTTCAGTATTTTAGAAATGCTGATGAAGTTCCATGTTACACATCAAAGTTCAGAACTTTAAAAGTTTAAGAAGTTTTGCTGCCAGTTTTGAATGTATCTCTTCTAGATGTCTGATGTTTAGAATTTGGATTTATTTAGCACGTGTACTTAGTATATCAGAGATACTTTTGTCTACTCCTTTGGGCTAAGGTTATTAAAAAAAATTACCATGTCTTTAAGTTAGAAGAGCTGGCTGCAGTCATACCTGTAGATGCATAGTGCACAAAAATGAGTAGAAAAAAAGCACAGATGAAGCGTACTACACCTTAGGTAATCCTGTTTGGTGTCTGACCCATTAGGAATTATAGTAGTTCATGTGAGATAAGAGAGTTTCCAATCTTTAACCTGTTCTGGGGATCATTGCCCTAAGAAATCAGGTCCCCACAACTGATTTCAGGACAGTACCTCCCACTCCTTTATTTGAGGGAAACTTGGGATAATGGGAGAGAGGAATTTTTTTGCTATAACTCTGTCCATGGCAGTTTAACCTCCAGCTCTTTCCTTTAAGCTGAATGCTTTTTTGTCTTGTTATGCATATATAGCTAGTGTATATGTATTTACATTTTTTCATCTTTGTATAGGGCCTTAAATAAGCACCCTGACTACACGAGATGGCAGAGGAAAATATATTTCTGACCTGTCATCTCTGTGCACCATCTCCTCAATGCTGAAGTAATGGGTAATCTGGGTTCCATTATTGAATTCTAGCAATTGCTTCTCTACTTTCCACATGTGTTCCAGAATGATAAATAAAAGGTGAAAACTAGCTGTTTCCTGACCTCTACTGTGCTCTGAATGGTTTATTTGCATTTGTAGACATGGTTTACAAAGGTGGTGAGTGTTGCACAGGTAACCTGCTTAGGATCTGAGCAACAGAGCAAAACAAATTTGTATTATTTAAGCAGCAGTTCCTCATGCTGATCAAAGAGTAGCTTTAGTAGGCTCTGAAGGGGCTTATCCTTTAATTCTTGCCCACCAGAGGCACTGTGGCTGTGTCTGAGGTTTTAGGAGCTTTATAGTGCAGTGTAGCAGTTCTGAATGGTGGTCCATTAGACTAGTATGTTGTCCCAGTGGGAGGCTTCAAAAATAAATGGTAGTCCAGTTGAGTAAATGAGAAACTTACCAAAAGAAAATATTTCCATAATCTCAGTGACAATACTCCTGTATTCTGTGAAGTATTATGACTCTTTTAATGATGTTGTTAGACTGGAGAAACAAGAGGATTTAAGTCATAGCCTAAATTGCAAGTAACAAATCCCAAAGTGCTACAGGACATCCCTTACTCCACAGAGACTGATACATAAGATAGACTAGGGAGTGAAAAATCTTTATCCTCCAAAATTCAAGCAACCTTTTTCTCTGATAATTCAGCTGTTAATCAGGTATTATTTATCATATTCACCATCCTTTCATGAATCCAAGAAATTACAATAGAGGACTTCAAGAAGTAGCTCCTACTGTTGACAATGCATCTATTACCCAGCATGTTAGCAACTTATAAAATATTGTCAAATAGTTTATTCAAAAGGCAATAGTACTTAGCAGTTTAAAAACAACCTGTTTAACTGTGGGGTTTGTGTTGGTTTTTTTCATGTCAATATATACCTCTGTTTTCCTTCTCATTCCATGTATTTGTGCTGTCATATTTTCTTTTCTATTCCAAATTATTTTCTACCAAGCACCAAAATTTCAATCTGCCTATGAAAAATCCTACATAGCAAACTTAAATTTAAATTTACATCTACTTACAGGTAAATTTCTTTTTCAGCTGTGCTGGATACCTTAAACATTGACACTGTTTTATTTACTTCTTATCTGACATAAACATCTTTATCTCAGCAACTAATTCTATGTCTTGTATTTGAATGCTTCTTAATACCAGATCCAAAGAGTAATTTTATCTTGACATACCTGTTTTACAAAAATGCAGTAAATTTGATAGAAAATAGGCTTTTAACTTGTGTCTTGTTTTCTAGACATACTGGTTATCAAAACAGAAATGCTGTAAGAATGCATGTTTTCATACTGATCCAGCTGATTTATTGAAAACACAATTAAAATCCCATTGGGATAGAGCATTTATTGTCATTATATGCGTGGTTGATAAAGCAATATGAAATACGGAATATTTTCAAGGGAATAGAACAAATATTTAAAAAAAGGTATTTGGATATTGCAAAAAATATGATCGATGTCAAGAACATAAAATATGTTCTTGTGAAAAAGAAAATCAGTAAAGTTAAAAAGACAGAAATATTTCTCTATGACAGTCAAAGTACAAGGATATGAACAATATGCTCTACAAATTTTAATATTTACTTTTATATATAACTCTCAAAATTATAAATCTATGTTAATATTTACCTGATATCTCAGAGATAAAATTGGCACTTGACTATTTTGTCCATTTTGGAAAAAGTTGTTCCTAAAGAAGTCTGCCAGTATACAACCAACAGTCAATTCTGCTTTTTTTCTATCTTTTTGTCTAGGAGATTTTTTCTCAGCCTTATAGTTTCATTCACCCAGAATTCTTTCAAAATTAACAATGTATAAAAATGGTTTTATTTTAATTGACAAACTTTATGTGTCTTAACTTACGTTTGCATCTCATTTCTGTATTATATGTAGAAATATTACATGTACTTTCTGAAGACATTAAATATAATTCAATCTTCTTTCCTGGCAATTAAGACAAAGTGGTCCAGAATCTCTTACTATCTATATTATTTCTTTGCATCAGCCATGGTTTACACATATTCATGGTATGTTTTCTATGAGAGTCTCAGGAAGTAATGTGTTTGTGGAGTTATCCAATTAAATACTGTTATTTTTCCTGTTTGATGGCAAATTATGTTTTATACTTGCATATATATGCACGTGACTTAGGAGCAACTGTATCTATTACTGAAATAAACCAGCCTTATTACAAAAAAGATGGCTTTTAGCTCCTAGAAAAAACAAAATTATGGAAATCCTGAGAAAATACAAATCAATCTAAAACTGAATAGACATGATGGAGAAGAGCAAGGACTGTTTTTATCATTCTCTGCAGACATTCAAATGAAATCAACTTCCAGCTGGTTAAGAGCCCATAACTAACTGTCCCTCTGCTCATTTGACAGGCATTTCACTCAGAGAGAAAAAACAGTGGGAGAATATTAATATATTCAGGTACCTGACCACAGAAAATGATGTTTGCATGGGGGAGTGGAAAGCACTATTTATTGGGTTTTTTTTGTTGCGGTGGTGGTTTTTATGCTTTTTTCTGTTTATGGACAAAACTTGTGGATGACATAGTAGGTGATTTATTGTTTTATTATCTGTGTCTCTGCAAAATTAGAAAAAAAAATACTGAATAAGCTCATAATCATCTATAACATCAAGATCAGCCTAGAAATAAGTATTTATTGCTCTAAGCTTCCATCATGCTTATTCATAAAAAAATTCTTTAAAACTATCATTCCAGTCTAAATGTGCACAAATTATTATTCTAGGGATAGCAAAAACAGTTGCAAACCCATTTGAATGCCAATACTGCCAAAGATGTGTGTGAACAGTAAAAAATTATTTGCAAATAAATTCAAAGTAATGTCTTTTAATAAATATATAATAAAAACCCCTTGGGGGCAATCAGTTCAAAGAAACTAGGTGAGAAAATTGTTGTTTTGTTTGGTTTTTGCAAGTAAACAATACCACATTCTCTAGAGGTTCACAGTATTATTCAGGGCAGGTAACTGAAATCAGCAGATTTCAACTATGCCCAGATAACCAAACAGCACTAGGTCTGTGATGTGACTGCACTTCAAAATGCAAACCAAAAAAATATTCTGCTGTGGCTATATTGGCTATATTAAAAACAAAACAAACAAACAAACAAAAACAAAACAAACAAAAAATCTGTGGACTTGTTTTCTGGGATTTCATCTCATAACAGGATGTAAATATGGTATGTAAGGTAATGCTTTAAGCTTCTCCAACTCTAGTTAAAGATATCTAATCAGGAAATTAACCTAAAGAAAGAGGATATTTGAGTAGTAATTTTTTCTGAGTATACAGTTACTAATAACTGTAGAGTGTTGCCTTGCTAAGACCAGATATTACCCAGTAAATTTTAATATGCGAAAATAAGGGAAAATTCTGTAGTATAAGAAAATCTGTATTAGTTCATGTGCACACTGTAGACTAAATTACATTAATGTTCTCTGCATACATTGTAAAAATAATTGAGCAGAAAACCATTACTTATTCTTTAGGTGTATATGAAGTTAATGTGGTAGAATTCTAACATACATTAGAAAGAATCAAAATAAAAATGATAGAACAAGAAAATATAATTTAAACACAAATAGATTCCAAATTCATTAAAATAAGGACATGGAAGACTGAAAATGATTACATTATGATAGAAATGGGATCATTGAGACAATGGTTATAGTCTTGTCGCAGCAGCTGAGCATTGCAAGTTAAGAGCCACTACCCAGCTAAATTTTCAGTCAAGCTACTGAGTGACATAAGTCTCAGTTTTTAAATTCCTTGGCTTTTAAATTTTTTACTGGCACAACAAAGAGCATACTTCATAAGCTTAAACATTTTTTACTCATTGAAAAAGCAAATCCAACCAAACAAGTTGTAAAATTTTATTGTATTGTATTTACTTTATTGAGCTGTAAAGTGACCATCAAACAAATAGATAAAATCTTTAGCAGAAATAAAAAATATCAATTGTTGCACAGATTTTTCACTTAGAAAAAGAGTGGGAAAGAAAATTCAGTAAAATTTTTATGTACTGACAATTTCTCTTTTTTTTTTTCTGTAGCTGAAGAGAATCCTGTAACAATTATAAACTGAGAATGCAATAATCAGCATACAATATTGCAAATTGAACCCAAATGCTGAAATAGTGTAACTTGCCATAGTATATAAATACTTTGTAATACTATGATGGCATAACCAGACAGAAATTATTTCAAATAAATGTTTGAGCAAAGTGACAGTTCAAGGGGTAAAGAAAGACTGGGTTTCCTGCACCATGAGGCATCCAAGTGATAGAAGAAAAAATGACAAGAGAAGTAGAACTTCAAACAGGCAGCACATCCTCCGGCATACACAAGAGACATAACTGGAAACAATAAAAATAAGTTGGATCAGTAGCAGATGAGACACCTCACTTATCAGAGAGGGACATGAAAAACCTGTTAGGCAAAGTGAAGCAAATAGGCAAAGAAAGAAGTCAAACTCTCTTCAATGATGTCTTTTATTTTGCCAAGAGTTCTTACATGCAACCACTCTGATATCGGTTACATAGAGCCACCAAGGACCACAGCCATCAGTGATAACTGCATGATCTGAGCTCCCTAGCACTGTAAATTCACAACTACTGTAAGGCGTAGGTAATAAGGGGGAGCAGCCTTAAATATGTGGTGATATGAGTAACAATGTGAAAAAAAAAAACATTTAAAACCAAAACTTTTGTTAACAACTGAATTAAAGTGTTTATTATAATTGGTTTAGATTTTAGTTTAAAACTGCCTTAAATTGTCATTTTTCTAAATGCTCCTACCACAACAATTTTTAACTCTCTAACTAATAAATATCAGGAGACCAGTAAGTTTGTCTGAAACACTGCTACAGCCAGCATTACAGAAGCTATGGCAAAGTTGATGCATGGGCAAAAGGAAAAGGTATGAAGAGTGTGCTGGGACTTTCCCTTTCAACAAAAGTGCACAAATTACTTTAAGACAGCTGTGAAATCATACTTTTTTTTTTTTTGTTCCCTCAATGTATCTATTCATGTAAAGACAATCAATATTTTTATATTTGTCATCTATTGTCAATTTAATTACTTTTTAATCTTAGTATATGTATTTACTTCTTGGGTACATCTCCACATCAGACAAAAGAATTCATTAGTTCATGGTTTTTTAATTTTCAGTATTATCTGATAACAGGATATTTCAAATATAAGAAAAGTGTGAATTGAGTATATAGAGAGGATTTACCTATATATGTATATAAAGTATTATGCATAACAGTATTGTTATATATGTGCTACGAGTAACCAATTTCTTATTAAAATTTGGTACAATATTTACTCTTGCACTATTCAATTCTTTAAATATTTTACTCTCTTCTTTTCCATGTATGAATTCAATTATGCCTTTCAAGAATTCACAAGAGCTTGTCTTCTTCTCTTCTTTACTGTAAAACTAGGAGTACAACTAAATGGTTTAGATTTTTTGTATGCAATTTGTCTTTTGAGCATATTTATTTAAAGAATATTTGATTTCTTCTAAGAAGCTACAACATGTAAAAAAAGCAAAAGACAAAAAATAATCCTTTGCTTACCTTTTTTTTTCTTTATACAAATAGAAAGACAGTATAAATGGAGTATTATTTATCAACTTTACTGTTTAAGATTTGCTTTGACTTATAAGAAAGTTGACTTCATCTTTGAAGTCAGAAAGATAAAAAAGAACCATTTCCCTTTCCTTCTGCTTTTATTTCTTCTGAAATTCTTGTTTAAGAAATTGATATTAAATGTGGATCAGGCTTTTATGAAACCAGATTCTAGGAGAAAAACAAACAAGGGAATAATTCTTTGTCAAAATCTAGATATATTCCATCTTTGAGAATTTCCTTAATAAATTCTAACATTGGATTAGTTCCTTAAAATTTGTGCTTATATTAGTAACGAAAGAATGAGAGCATTCAAAGACAGTTGGAGAACTGACTGATAATGACACAAACCCAACAAAACCATCCATCTTTCATCATCTTTGAAAGACTGAGACAGTCATGCAAGGTTTCAAGTGACTCAAAAAAAAAAAAAAAAGTAAAGGTCACACTCACCTTCTAGATGGGCAAGAAAGAGAGATTCAGGGAGGTGCAGACCGTACTCAGCTGAAGATTGGAAACCACACTCAGGCACACATAGGACAAGAGACAACAGAGAACAGCCATTTACTGAGGGTGGACTGATACCTCACCAAAATTATTTCCTTCTCTAACAGGAAGATCAGCTTGGTGGGTTAGGGAAGAGAAGTGACTGCCCTAATGTTACCAAGATCATCGACATGGTGTCCCATAGCACAACTTCTTGTAGCTGTATTGGAAAAAAAATGGTCTGGATACACAGAATGACAAGCTGGGTGAAAAATTGACTAAATTGCTGTGCTGAAAGAATAATTGTCAGCACTTCAAAACCCAGCTTTAGCCAGATATTATACGTCAGCCTGAGTTACTCCTCAGAGTTGATACTAAGGTCAATAGTGTTCAACATCCTCATTAATGGTGTGCATGATGAGGGAAAATACACTTTCAGCATGTCCCTGGATGGAGGACAGCTTTTACATTGAAGGACTGTCTGCCATTGAAAAGGTTTTCAACTGACTAGAGAAATGAGTGGACAAAAATAACTTCGATTTCAATAGCCCTGTACATTGGACAAAATAACATCATTCAACAGTACAGGCTGGAAGCTGACTGCCAAGACAGAAAAGAGACAAATCATTTTTTTGAGACAACAAGTTAAACAGAAGTCAGAAATGTGCTTCTGCAACAATGAAAGCTAAGAGCCTGCTGGGCTGTATTAAGAAGACACTGGGAAAGTGTTAGGAAGAACTATCATACATTTGCTCTGATTCGAGCATTCCTTAGGTATCTGTTTAGGGCCATTTTAGGAGAAAAAAACTGATCTGATACAGTGTGCTCACTCTCATGTTCTAAAAATGATGAATGGATAAATTCCCTATATAAGTTAGAGAAAATACAGTTACCTGTAGAATAGTTTTTCAACAGCTAACTTCAAGGAATGCAGTGTAATGAATGGCTGGGACAGTCTTTGAATGTATCTAATACTAAGAGGAAGAATCATAGAATTTCCTGAGGTGGAAGGGACCCACAAGGATCATGGAGGCTGACTCCTGGCACTGTACAGGATCACCCCAAAAATCTGTCTGAGCACATTCTCTAACATCTTCATGAACTCTGCCAGGCTTTGTGCAGTGACCACTTCCCTGGGGAGCCTGTTCCATTGCCCAACCACCCTCTGGTTGAATAACTTTTTTTCCTAATATTCAGACTAAATCTCCCCTGACACAACTTCAGACCATTCCCTCAGGTCCTGTCACTGGTCAGCACAGAGAAGAGATCAGTGTCTGCCCCTCTGCTTCACCTCGTGAGGAAGATGTAGATGAGGTCTCCCCTTGATCTCTCATTTTATCTAAGCTGTACAAGCCAAGTGATTTCAGCTACTCCTTTTATGGCTTCCCTTCTAGAACCTTCCCCATCTTTCTCTCCTTTGGACACATCCTCGTAGCTTTATATCATTCTTATAATTTGATGCCCAAAACTCTACACAGGATTCAAAGTGAGGCTGCACCAGTGCAGAGCAGAGCAGGACAATCACCTCCATCTATGGCTGCAAACGCTGTGCCTGATGTCCCCCAGGACACAGCTGGCCCTTTTACCTTCCAGGGCGCTGCTGACTCATATTGAACTTGCCATTGACCCTGGCCCCCAGTGGTACTCTCTGTGGTACTGCTCTTCAGTCTCTCATTCCCCAGTCTGTAGGTATATCCAGGACTGACCCATCCCAGATTCAGAATCCAGTACTTGCCCTTGTTAAACTTTACATGGTTAATGATTTTCCAGACCTCTAATCATAAAGAATAAATGTCTAAGTTGTTTTCCTCTTAGGGATGCAAGAGCTACTCGTTTCGTTAGCCAGAAGTAGCTCTTGGTAGATTAACTGAAGTAACTTGTTCCTTCAGATAGGAGTAAGGTTAAATCACTAAGAGAACTACTTGGGAAAAGAGCCACATTAGCAGATGGGAATTTCAGTGCTCCTTGGATTTACCATTTAAAAAAAAGTCTGTGTCTTGGAGCAGAAGGAATTCAGGAGGTTGTCAAGGTCACAGCACAGCAGAATGTGAAGCCAGCAACACAAAGGAGTGCCATACTATCGTCATTATAACTACATTTGGAGTTTTTTTCAGTCTTTTTTCTCCTATACATAGATATAGTAGGTATAGTTTTGGCCCAAATCTAGAAGATTAAATTCACAAATGTAGATATGTAGCAAGATACTGTGAGTACTTTACATCTGCAATCCTTGCAAGTTCTGTTTTTATGCTTTAGAATTTGCTTTTTTTCAGATTAGACATTTATACAAACATTGAATTTGCCACTGAGATATGGCAGAGCAAATATATGACATCAGTCATGCAGAAATTAACTGATTGCTTTTAATTATACTGTAATAAGATGCCACTGCTTCAAGGGTTCAATACGGGGTGAATTTTTATTAAAATAATCTGTAAAAAAATTAATGGAACAGCAAAAAACCTTAGCTGATGTCTCAACTACAGTGCATCATCTCCTCTTTATGAGTGTTCATTTATGGTTCTATTGTAAAGAAAAAAAAATTTCATGCTTGATGAATTGCTCAGTGACAAAAAGTAAGTTGTACTAAGTCTTGTTCAAGCATACACATCTTCCCAATAATGCCCTTTGACTGGCTTTATGTTTGATTGTTTACATTCCACAAAGCCTCCTCTCGCTTACCAATTTTGCAGCTCAGATGCAGTCCTTCTCATTGAACAGAAACCCTGGATATAACAGTGATTATGCCCTCAGGTATTCTTGTCATGCCACGCTTGCTGCACATTCGATAGTACAATTGCAGCAAAGAGAATGGGACACAATAATGGCTTTATGAGTGCAGAAATATACATACGCTTGCAAAATCTTCCCTCCCTGCCCATCCTCTTGAAACAGAGACCAACTTGCCTGAATACTGTCTGCTTTACTTCCACATGATATTTCAATATTTTAAAATATTTTAGTCTTAGAAGATTTATATTTAAAAACTAAATACTGTCAAGGAAATCAATTTTAAAAACCCACAAAAAAGAAAAAAAAAACCTGGTAGCCTATAGAGTTTTTATACTTTTCTCTTTTGGACTAAAATTTTATCTAGACTTTTTGAACAGTGGAGATACCATTGTTTTCATCTCTTTAAAGAGGAAATAATGTTTGTCAACAACAGCAAATACCATTTCTGATTTGGGACTACATCACATCTTTTATATTTTTAAATGCAGTTGTGAATGGGACTCTACAATTTTTGATTTTAACAACTCTTTAAAATGGTCTTTTGTACCAAATATGACATTTATAAATAATAGGATCCTGAGTTTACATAAGTCTTTATGCTTGTGGAACCTGGGACGCAGTACTTCTAATGTATGTTTAATATCACATTATATAACCTTGAAGACTGTAACCATGCAGCTCAAATCAAGACAGAAATGTATTCAGCGCTTATGGCACACCACTGAATATGTTGACAGCTGAAATGGCTTTGGGAAAAGAAAACAACCCTAAAACACTAACTGTTAAGAGCTTAAAAGAAAGAAAAAAAAGATAATATCTTAAAGAAGGAAAAAAAAAAGAAAGTAGAAATTTAGCATATGAAAGTGGATCACTAAGTTAGCCGCCTGATCTTGGCTTGCAAAATTAAACCTTCATTCTGCTTCTGGAAGTTATCAATATTTAACTGCCCCTAACAAGACAAAGGCACACAGTATGAACCAAGAATTATTACTGTGAATACAGAAATCTTTACCTGAAGTGTTTTTATATCAATAATTGATTTTCAGTATGTAATGATACAAAGTCTGGATCTCATTAACAAATTGGGACATAATTATCAAATATTCTTTGATATAATAACTAGCCTAGCAGGTTACATTGAAACAGTGAAAAAATTATGCATTATTTTAAAAAGTTTTGGAAGTGTCTAAGATGACACTCTTAAAATTAAAGCAGAGAACTATAACAAGATTAAATTTTCAGGGGTAGATAAAAAACTGATTGAAAATATCACTGAATGAATAGATGCCAACTCTTTGATTGGTTAGTATGTGAGGTTTCTGGTCTGGTCACAGTTTTGTTCAATACTTTTATTGAATTAACCAGTAGAATACAAAGCATATTCTAAAATTTGCTGACAACATCAACAAATCTGACTAAATTAAATTAAAATGGTTTCAGAAAGATTAGATGACTGGATTTTAAAGTCTGCAAAATAAAGATGCTTTGAAATCAGCAAGAATAACAGTGCATAGCAATAGTACAGAGTTACAGTTCAGTTTTGTAAAATTCACTAAAAAAATACAGACTACAGTTAAGTGACATTACTGCTTAAAAGATGGAGGTTCACAGAAGTCCATAAGTTAACTATTGGTGATGGGGAAAAAATGATTCTCTGTATGAAAAAGGAAAATGTCATCTAGGAAGCAATATGATTTTTCTGTCCTAAGTTTCAGTCTTATCTTGACCCACTCAGAAAGAAAAGTATAGTCAAAGTAGAAGATAGCAAGCAAAAATAGCTTGAAAAGTTGAAAACACAGCTAAGGAGGAAAGGTCAGACACAATGGTTTTGTTTTATTTAACAGACAAAAAAGACTGCCATGAAAAGAATAAAAAACAGATGTCCTCATTCGGTTTGCAAAAGAAGAGGTTTATGTTAAATGAAAAGAGAATTTTTCCTTATAGTAAAAGTAGTGAACTGTGATTATAGACTGTATATTGAAAAACTGAATAGATATTTATCTGTGACTATATTTAAAATCAAGTGATGTTTCATCCTTCTTCACTAAGGGAGAACTAAGTGATCTTTTACAATAACAGGCAGCCTACTACTCACATTACTTTTTTATTACATATTAATAAAGATTTGGAAAAAAATTCAAATATATTGAGCTATGAAATATGCCAATTTTAGTGATACACACCTTAATTACATTATAGGATATAAATATATAAATAGTGCATGCTTTCATAATTTACCTAGATAACAAGAAGAAAAGGAAGGAAAATTTTCACTCCTTTACTTCTGTTGCAAATATTCATGGATCAATATTTCAATATCTTTGATGAGATATGGACATCTAATGTATATCAGTCACCAAATATTGTCATGGGCAATACAGAGCTATTACAGCTATTAACTAAATATATTGCTAACAAGAACAGAGCAGGATAATGAGAAGTAAAATAAGACCTTAAAAATATCTGCCCCAAATCCCTCCCTCCTTTCCATCTCTGCCTCCTCCCTGCAGTGGTGCAGGGAAACGGGGAATGGGAGTTATTATCACTTCATCACAATTTGTTTCTGCTGCTTCTTGGGGAGAAAAATTCTTCCCCTACACCATTATGGGGTCCCTGCCATGAGAGACAGTTTTCTATTAACTTCTCCAATCTGAGTCTGTCCCATGAGCAATAGTCCTTCCCAAAAAGCTGCAATGTGGGTCACTCTTCCACAGGGTGCAGTCCCTCAAGGACAGGCTGCTCCAGAGTGCGTGCCCCATGGTCCTGGCAGAAAACTTCTTCCAGCATGGGCTCTTCTCTCCACAGGTTTGCAGGTCCCTGCTAGCAGTTTGCTCCAGCACAGGGAGCTCCCATGGGTTCACAGCCTCCTCTCAGGCATCTACCTGAGCCAGCATGGGTCTCCTCCATGGGGTGTGAGTGGCTCTCTGCATCCCTCCCATGGGCTGCAGGGGCACAGCTGCCTCATCATGGTCTTTACCATGAGATACAGGGGAATCTCATCTCCAGTGCCTGGAGTGTCTCCTCCCCGTCTTTCTCCACTGACTTTGGTGTCTGCAGAATTGCTCTTCTCATGTTCTCCCCCTGCTTTTCTCTGTCTGTAATTACAACTACACAATAACATTTTTTATTATTAATTATATTACCACAGAGGCATTACCATCATTCCTGGTAGGTCAGCAGCATGTGCATTTTGGAGCGAGCTGGCACTGTCTCTGCTGGACATGGTGGAAGCTTCTACTAGCCTCTCACAGAAGCCTCCTCTGAAGCCCCCTGCTACCAAAACCTGGCCATAAAACCCAATACAACCTTTGGCAAAAAAATTAAATTCATGGAGATAGAACAGGGAAATCATAGCTAATGCTGATTTATAAAAATTTCTGATGAGTGAGAAAGAGTTTGAGTGCTGACACAGCAGAGCTACACTGAGAATAATACAGTTTAACTGATGTTCAGCAAAAAATATAATTGTGTTTGTTTTAAAAGCATACTTATAAGTATATATAAACCCATAACTAGTCTATAACTTTATATTACATATTTTCCTCTTAAAACATATTTCCTATATGATACTGCTGACATGAAAATATTTTTAATTTTTTTCTGAATATTTATATACCAAAAAAAAACCAATAGCAGAGATAACTGAATCCTTTAAAGTGAAAACTAATTTTTTACCAAATTTGTGTAGCCAGTTCAATACATAACTTGTTTTGGGACTATTTTATGTATATTTTATTGATCACAGTGTTTAAAAATGTATAATTTATTTAAAACAACCTCTAAATGCTAAAAGATAAAGAAGTGGGAAATACACTACAGAAATGAGCAGAATTTCGATTGGCATCTATACTGAATAGATATATTGGATATCCATGGAGTGGCTTCCATGGATTGTCTATATTTTCTGAACATTTGCAAAAACATAGAGATGCATTCCTAGCCTAGATAGAAAATCCATCTTGTTGTTTTTCAAACATGTTAAATACATCTCAGTAAACAAGCAACATAAAAAAAAAATATATAGCTTCATAGAGAACAATAGTGTTTTGGACCTGCAAGCAACTTTTTCCCCTGTCTGATGTCGCTACTATTTAGCCATCTGAGGTTAGCATTTATTGATTCTGCTTTTACTTTGATTGGATCTTACCTACTTCAGTGCTTCAGTAAATTGAAACTTTCTCCAGTTCATGGAAGAAATCTGAGAGCAGGGCAGTGAGAAAATGTACACTGACCTCAATTTGTTTCAGATGGTATTGGTAAAAAACATTGTCATCAGGTTGCAGAAATGACCTCAGCTAGCAAGAGATAAAAATAAAACCTCATATTCTCAACAGCCTTTAACAGAAGGAGATTTAGTTATTCCCAAAGTACAAATCACAGCACTATTCTTCTATATTCTATAAATATGAGAATCTCTATTATCTGAATGATTTTAAAGGTCAGCATCCAAATGCATTCCCTGCTGAATAAATCAGCCTTATATGGTGTAAGATTTGTTTCATATCTACACTGTTATTATCAATATTATATATTTCACTGTTTATATGTACTTATGTAAGTATTACAGAGATATTATAATATTATTTGCACGATATAACGTAACATAACATACCATAACATATTATCTATAGTGTAATATAATACTTATAAGAGCCAAATCCTCATGCCATGAATCTGTGAATAGAATACGAACAAAGAAAAAGTTGTGAAACTAATCTTCTCAATTCAAAAGTTAGAGGGTGTCTTTCGTCAGTGATTTTTTTTTTACTTTTTCCAGATGTAAATCCCCATTACACTTCATATGGTTTTATACAAGTGTTTAAATGTAATCACTTTTTGCCTTCAATTAATGCTTGTCCTTGCAAGTGTGCAACTACCACAATGTGATCCTCTTGCCCCCCTCTCTTCTCAATTTCTCAAGCACAAAACCTCTGCCACTGAAAAGGAGTTACCATTTACCTCTACTTCTTCATACATCACATGTAAACAAAAAGATGTTTGTTTTGTTTGCTAAGGCTAACTCAATCTGTGTTGAGTTAGCCTTAGCAAACAGCCAAACCCACAACTAGCTGCTCACTCACTTTCCCTCCCTAGTGGGATGGGGAAGAAAGTGGGGTGAGTAAGCTCCTGGTTCAAGATAAAAATGGGGAGATGGCTTACCAGTTACCATTGCAGGCAACAGAGACTGAACTTGTAAAAAAAAGAAACTTCATTTATTTGCAATAAGAATAAAATTTAATTACTGACTTGGGTAATGAAAAAACACAGGCAAACTTTACAACAGCTTTCCTTCCCATGCTTTCCTTGATCAGATTCACTCCCTGTAAATAGCACAGGTTGAGGATGTGGAGTTATGGTCAGTAATTATGGCGGGAGTCTTTGCTGATCCTTCCTTCTCACACTTCCCCTGTGCTCTGGCATGGGGTTCCCAAGGAGTGCAGTTCTCTCAGGAATATCCATCTGCTCTGATAAGGATCCTTCACATGTTGCAGTTATTGCCTGCTCCTACATCATAGAGCACCAGATAATTATTTTAGGCCTGGACTCAATTCTGATTTCTAAATTTCTATACCTCTATTGCAAGTAAACATATAAAAGAAAAGGTAGCTCAATGAGGTTAAATTCAAGGAAACTAAAGAGTCCAGGGTTCTTAGAAGTACATTGTGAAGTTTCAGCAGCCACTACAGAATCGTCTGATAAAGAACTTCTTGGAACCAAATCAGTAAAGTTTATTCAGCATGAATTTGTAACACAGAATATTCCAGAAACTTTTTATGATAAAAATTTTAGCTCAACACATGTCACCTTTGGAAAGGAAGTTGTATATATTGCTATACAGATGGAGAATAGTGAATGTAAATTCATTCACAGAAAATCATTCACACAAATTCAAGTGAATCCACATACATATGAAGCAAAATCTGCTATAACCCAGTTTGTTGTTTGCTTGTTTGTTTTGTTTTTTTCCAGAAATCAGATATCAACTGGATAAATAAATAAATGCCCACCCTTATCAGTGCTCCAGAAGAAGCAGGAGCTTTTTTTGTTTGGCTAGGGTTTATTTGTAGAAATCAAAATTTTTGTCCTTTAGTCCACCTTTTAAAAAACACATATATCTAATGACAGAGAATATCTTTGAATTCTTAAGGGTTTGTACTGTACACTTCAGTACTCTAATTACCCAGCTTTCACAAACAAAAGGTCAAACACCTCCTCATTGTCCATTTCAGATTGTTCTATCAGTCTTTACAAATGAATTATCAACCCAAAGAGTCTTAAGGTTCCATCTCTGTGCTGAGTTGCACTGCTGGTTGAATTCATAATATTCAATTCAGAAACTCTGATTTGGCCACTATAATACAAGTAGTAGTTAAAATGCAAGTATTTTAAATCTAAGAACATTACTTGTCTTTAAAAATTACTTCAGTTTTTCTAAAATATTTTAATACAGTACAAAGTTTGTGTTCGTTTGTTATTGTTTCCAATTTGACCTTCAATGTCACATGGTGGTATGTCAAATGAAGCAATTCTGATCATGTGAAATTGGATCATGTCTCACATACATCAACAGAATTGATTAAACCTGGCAAGATATATCAAAATGTGACACATATGCCTCAAAAACAGACATAATGTTGTCTCCTGAAAACAATAGTGTTTCTTAATAATTTCTGAAAGATATATTTTCCTTTGGGGATAAAAACCCCCACATATCAACAAGGCAAACATTTTCACTGGAACTTGAACAGCATAATTAAAGATGCCAGAGAGGAAGAGATGCTTTTGCTCCCATTCAGGAAATTCATTGGTAAGTAATCAATATTACTTTCCAACCTAATTCCCATTTAAGATAAGATTTTTAAACAATGTTTTGTTATAAAAAAAATAAAAAGGAAATTAATTAGAAGCAGAAGTAGTCATGAGACAGGAAACACTCTATTTGAGTACTGTCCTAGACATTAATCTTTTATCGCTGTACCACCTAGCAACATGCTAATTGACTTCTGATGGTCCAGCTGCAGTCCAGTAGACTCATGGTAATTCACAAAATTTACAAAAATGTTCCTACTGGAGATGAGGAAGCAAATTTCTGCTTAACAAAGAAGAAAAGGTATTACATTCAAATTTAATCTAAAAAAATCAGAAGGATTTTCTTATATTGTAAGTTTTTACAGAAATTTCTATGAGCTCATTTTATCATATTCATTTCAACTGAGTTCTGAGTTAGCCATAAAAATCCAAGAGAAAACTTAGGAAATAATGTATTTCAATAAAATAGAATCTGGATTGAAAATACTTCAATACTTCATTCTCCTTTAGGATTTATTTACACTCTCCCTTTCTCTTCCTCACCCCAACTTTTTCTTCTGCCTGAGTGGTCCTCTGTAATTCAGAATGACAGGAACTCACAGTAAAATTTGAAATAAGGAAGATTCTTGTTTACAAACAATGCAAAAACAATGAACATTGTTTCCCTGAACCCAAAAGACATAAATCAGCTGATGATCTCGATGCTCATTCTTCACTTAACCCAGACAATCTTTCAGCAAAGACTTTTCTAGTGGTCATTTTTATGACTTGTATGTGTGGCCCAGGAGCTTTTTCTGTCTCTTTCCACTGTGCACCTTGTATTTTTCATGCATACACTTAAGCACATGAATAGCTGTTCATTTATATGTTTGGGTTGCAAACCCTTGCTATTTTGCAGTGTGATATCACACATGCATCATGGGGCTCTTTCATTCCTCTTACGTGAAGGCAATGGTTAAACCTCCAGCTTCAGTGACACAAAAACAGACTGGCAACACAGAGCAGTCTCTGGTAAAACACAAAGAACTAAGTGACTTTATAGTGTTCTCATTATGTATTGCTGTCAAGTCCCTTATTTCTGTGGAAGTCTGAAAAGACATCAATATAAACTCAATTCACATTAAAGCTTTTAATGGTAATCTATCAAGAATAAAGATTCATATGGTTTGCTGTATGAATATTTTTATTTATACAGTCAGAGATTTAGGACTTCAAAAGAGATACAGACCTGAAGTCCTGGTCTATTTTCATGTGCTATCTTTCCTTGATGCAGCAATTATCAGATATGTAGATGATTTAAAAATGGGTTGTCTGCTGACAGAAATTACAATCCAAAGAGGCAGCAGTTAGATTTGGCCGAAGTGTTATCTTTGACACTGGGTAAAGAGAAAAAAGAGGAAGAGAAAAAAATGTTATTGAAAGCTGAGGAAAACAGAGCTTTTCTGTCAAGTGTTTTTTCATCTCTATGTACCCTAGAGCATTTTACTCTTCCTCTACTTCATTATTTCAGTTGCTTATGTTTCACTGTACAGATTTAACTCATCCAAAACTAACAGCCAAACAGTTATTTTAAACATTTTTCCCAGTGTTGTTTGCTATTTTTGTACGTATTTGAGACATATCAGCACAAATGAAGTCTGACCTTAGTGCTGACCTTAGTTCTTCCACTGTGCAGCTAAAGAGACAACTGAGGAAGTGGGCAAGTAGAAAAACATAAAGCAATTTTGCATGCAGGTGCCCATTTGTTGGCAGTGGGCTTTTTTAGGACAGCCACTGTTACATAGCCAGTCTCAACTGGCTCCAGCCAAGTCATCTTTCCAATCTTCGTGTAGATACAGATATTAAACATGGGGTATTTTACCTTCCAGCAGGAGTTCAAAACCACTACTTGAGGACTTTAGGGTGAAAAACAAGTGATACCCTAAGACAAGAATACCTGTACAGAAACTGATACCTCAGAGAGCAAAAAGCAGCCAAAATGGGGACGGAATTAATGTAGTCAAAGGATTAGAGAAAATCAGATGAGATACAACAGATAAGAGCATAGTAAAAAGATAAGTCCAATTAATAAAGGAAAGGGTGATATGAATGAAGGTTTTAAATTGCTGAATTATTTTAAATCAACTTGTCAGTAAGATACAAAATAGTCAACAGCAGTTTTGGCAATTGGAAAGTAATAAAGATCTTGTAAAGTCAGCTATTAAAAAAAAAAAAACCAGAAAAGGAGAACCCAAATAATTGAAATGCATGCAAAGGAACTAGTCAGATAAAGATTTTTTTCAGTAATAATACCATGTACCTACTTGTAAGCAAGTGAATGCTTTCATGGACGACAACAGCATAACAATACTTGTGTGCTTAAACTAAGCAGTCATCTAATTACCTGCTGAATTACAGCTTATATAAGGTCATAACAAGATTTCCTGGCCTTCAAAGCACCTATATGATCTTCTGGAAATATATTTATTGATTTTACCTCTCATCTAGTTCAAACTGAGTTGGACACCACATGTACAGGATCCACAGATCAGAACAGGCAGCTACAGCATGGATGACTGACTCTATATATTTGGATTCAGGTCCCTGCGTCTGAGACATAGTTTCTTGCTCTGAGTATCTTATAACACGAAGTTGTTGATTAAAAACATCAAGGATTGTGCTGATGATTCCATCCTTCTTAGGTGGAAGATGTCTGTATGTCTGATTGCAGCTCTATCAAATCTCTTTCTGGCATCTAACAGACTTATTCTGAGTTTGCAGTGTTTCTACTGTGGCTCAAAATTCTGGTCAGGGACAAAATGTGTATTAGTGTCAGAAGGTGACTAATTAGTGAACATTTGTAGGATCATGAAATTGGTATTTCAAATCAAATTAGAATGAGGGAAGTCCCATGAATTTGTTTACTTCTTGGTAGAGTATCCTAACCGCTGAAGTATTATATAATAAGCAAGGCTGACGCTGCATCACAGAATTCAATTGAATTAGTCAGGTTTACATCATACCTGATAAATCAATGTTTTTAGGATGATTAAATGTCCAAAAGTGTGTTTCATGCATTGCAAATGTCCTTAGGTAAAAATAGGTGCTTATTTGCCAGTTATGAGCATTCATAATACCAAAAAATATAAAGTTTTCCAAACACTTCTGCTCAAATGTTGGTATTTCAGACCTGACATTACATCAAAATTCTAATCTTGGACAACTTTTATCTTTGTAAGATTTTTTTTTCTCTCTTTCCCTGATGCTTAAAAGTCATTTGAATGCTATAGAGAGAAGTTTAACAATTAATCCCAGTTGCTGCATTTGGACATACATTGTAATTAACTAATTAGAATGCAGATGTAGCACGACTTTTGGAGATAGATCTGAATTACGCATTTTACATAACATTATTAACTGCTAATACATACAGATGATTTTTTTCCTTAAAAGCACTTTATACTTTGATGCTCAAATAGTTTAGAACATGAAAAAAAATACAGTTTTATGTATAACTAACCTTTTTAACCATCCTCATGCTAATTTCATAGACTTGCTATCTATATGTTTTCTGCAAACAAGACTACATATGGGACTACAGATATTTATCATCATGCCAAATCATATTCTTGGAAGAGAAACAAACAGGCTTTCAAGAGATGAATACCCTTTAAGTATCATCCATGTCATCTTATTTGGCAGGACAAGACTCAATAGAGAATTGTTGTTTTTCTTTACTCTTAAATCTTTTCCTAGTTGTAGTCTTTGTTTCACCTTGAGGGGAAATTGCTTGTTCCTGCTAGAATAATTTTCTTTACACTTGAGGACCAGATATCTTTATAGGGGATTAATCCTCAAACCCCTGTGGGCTAAGTACATGCAAATGCATTGCTCTATTAGTCATACTTGGCAAATCTGAAGAAAAAAAAGTAATCCTTGTAAGGGTTTTATGGAAGCACTAGGTTATAACTTGTACAGCAGCAAGGGAATCAGCAGGAAACACCAAATACTCAATAGTTCCCTCTTCCCTAGGGTGTCTTCCCCAGAAAAGTAGCAGAGTTAATCCCCTTCTGACTTTTTCTCAAAGAACTGATTCTTTTGGAACAGAACAGGAAAAGAGGGATCTCCAGATGCTATCTATGAAATTATACCTAAGGCCTAGAATTGCCCTTAACTTCCATGGCACTATTTTACATTTTTTTGTTGGCAGCATCTCAGACTTGACATAATTTATTTTCCCCAAACTATGCTAAATATTCATAAAACTTGGTACTCTATCCTTCCCTATAACATACTTCTAATAAATATAATTGAAAACAGAACCCATATAAGTGTCATCAATGATACTTTATGTCATTTTTTGTTCATGTCTGCAGTGGTTAGAAGACTTTGTTGTCATCACTCTGTGAGTAAGCAGCAATAATTTTTCAATAAGACAAAGAGAAATGATTAGATGTTAGCTGAAAAAGGGCAGTAAACATTATTAGGCAATGTTCATGAAAATAAAGGGAAAAGTAAGTAGACAAGTGATAATTACATCTCAGAATTTGACTTTATTTTCTCACTTTTTTTTTTTTTTTTTGTATGTATGGTTACCATTGAAATATTTCTGAGATTTGCCTATCTTTCCCACTCCCAGACTTAAAAAGGTGAGAGGGGACAGATTATTTGCTCATTAATTTATTTGTTATCACAAATAGTGCTTGTCAGCTACTACATAGTAAAGTCTTCATTTATGTTCTGTTCAAACACAAATTTATAAGAAAACTCTTGAATCTTCTGATGAAAAAAAGACAAACTTTGAACTTCTTAACCTTTGTGCACCATAAATGTTTCTTATGGTCTTTGTTCTTACACTAGTGTTGTGATGCACTAGATTGTTATTTGGATGCTGCACTGGGTGTTGTGTTATACAAATGTTTCCCCCCTTTCCTCAGATGGTGTAACCCTCAGATACACCTGAGGTCTTGTACCTGTGGTCTTGTCCCTTGAAGCCCCTCCCTTCGCCCCTCCCCACTGGTGTGGCCTTCCGTCCCCACCTCCCATTCCGCGGGTATAAATGTCCCTTGAGTTGGGCGTTCGCTCTCTTCTTCACCTGGAAACCCTACGATGCAGATGTCCCCTTCCAGCTAATAAACAGGACATCAGAACTAAGTGGAGAGAGAGCGCTTCTCGTCCTTTACTTCGTCCATGTAGGATCCGTGCGGGCTTAAATCCCAAGCTAGCCGGGGGGATTTACAGCCCGAAACCCACGGGTTCCTTCCCACTAGTAGGTCTAATATTTCCAAGTTATCTCTCCAGGAACTGGTAAATTAAGACAAATTACTGGCAATTGTAAAATTATTATTTTCCTATATGATTCATCCCTCCTGAAATGCGTAAGCATTTCAAATGTGCTCTATATTTCATGTTTTCTGACAAATGGGGATGAATACTTTAGACTTGTGCACCAGAATAGTACCTTCTGGTTGCCAACAGCTAGTGTTTGTATCAAAATGAGGGGAATTCTTCTGCTGTAGTTTTTCAGACCAGGAAAAGACCTTAGGTGTGTGCCAAATCTGTCTTTCCGTGACATTTCAATCAGTTGTGAAACCATCTTCATTTGGATTCACTGATCACTACTTAGCATTAAATGTAGCTGTTTTTAAAGAACCATAACTAACACAATTCCTGCGGCAGTTATTTTATCTAACTGTTAACTGAAAAGTTAACTGCTTATATCTATGGAAAAGATTGTGCACAAAGTGCACTTGGCCCACTGAATTGTCTTTAGCAAAGCCTTTGATATATTCTCCTTAAAGCCAAAGTGACAGGAGATGGACTGGATAAGTACATGAAAAGGTGAGTATGAAATTAGCTTGACTGTCAAGCTGAATTAGTAGTGACCAGTAGCACAAAATCCTGCTGGCACCCAGTTAGTAATGGCATCCCTCAAGGATCCATACTGAGGCAAATAGAGTTTATAAATTCATTAATTATCTGAGTGATGCAATAGAGTTGGTAGAGTACATTCTCCATTAATCTTAGAGAAGATAAAAAAATTGAGAGAAGAAATTGGCATACTGAACAATAGAGCTGCTGTGTGAAGGGACATCAATAAGCTGGAAAACTGAGCTGAAAAAACTTCATGAACTCCAGCAAAGGTAAATACAAATTTCTCTTCCGAAAAAAAACCTTGTTATCCTGTTGGGCAAATAACTGCAACCAGCTATGGGTTGCAGCACAAGAAGGACATGGACATGTTGTACAGAGTGAGTACAGAAGAGGGACACCAAGAGATTAGAAGGATGGAGCACCTCTACCATGAGGAAAGATTTTGAGAAATGGGTTTGTTCAGCCTGGAAGAGAGAAAGGTTTAAGATGACCTAATTGCAGCCTTCTGTAGAGGATCAGACTTAAGCATGTTTTGTGTCAAACATTCTTGTTGTTATGACAGGAAGTACATGGTCAGAGGAGAGGGTCTCACAGAGGTGGGCCTGTGCTGTTCCAAGCCAACTTCCTGCTCCATCTTGAGACTCATGCTCAGGCCTCAGTCTCTGTGCCCCCCCATATCACTTCCTGGGGAAGAACTGGCTGTTTACATGACTGTGTTATGTGAATTATAAAAGAGGGTGGAATGGGCCCCCTCCCTCTCCTTTCTCTGCCTCTCTTTCTCTTCTATTTCTTCTCTCTTTGTCTTCTGCTTTCTTTGTCTTGAAACCCCAGCTCCAAACCATCCACATGACAAGACCAATGCAGGATCTAAGGACTGGTGATATTTGCTTTCTGCCCTTGTTTTGCCTGAGTAAAGCACAGGTATCTCAGTGTGACCGACCAAAAGGATTTCTGGTTCCAAACATTTCGGAGGCAAGGGGTATGTGGTAGAAGGGACAGGTCAGGCCTTGCTCTGGTGAGGTGATGCCCTGCTCTGCACAACCCACTCCCCCTGGGCCTGTATTCCACCCTGCAGTGGCTGCCAGTCTCTGGGACAACAAGGGCAATGCTCTACACCTGCCTCTGGAGCCCTTAACCCAGCTCCTGAGCAGCGACAAGACAGCAAGTCTCACCTAGGGGAAGGGCTCAGGAAAGCCAAAGAGTCTTTAAACTGAAGCATGAGGCAAACATATATCATGACCCTATCTTTCCTTGGATGTTATATCAGCTGAGCCACTGCTGGAACCCGAGAGTGGCAGCTAAATTTATCCTTTTCTGTATCTGTTCTGTCTCACTCTCTCTTATACTAATCACCTCTTCTTGAAGTTTTGAGTAACTTAAAATCAGATGGATTTGGAGTTTCCTGAGTGGAATGGTCTAAATTAATGGTTTGTGAAGTGTTTTATGTAGGTTGAATGCTGCTTCAAACTTTTGCCAAAGTTCTCTGATTTTCTGAAGTTGCCAGTAAAATTTGGGACTGCACTTGGAATACTGCATCAGGTTTTGGGCTCCTGTATACCAGAGAGACTGGATATACTGAAGCAAGTCCATCAAGGGACACACAGAAAGCTGGAAGGAAGATGGAACATGACTTATCAGGAGAAGAAGAATGAGCCAAGGAGACACTGCTGTCTATAATGGCAGAGTAAAAGACAAAGCCAGGAGCTTTGTAAACTGTGAGCAGGGGTAAATGATTAGTTTTAATATCAATTGCAATGTGCAACTTTTCAACTCAGCATAAGGAAATAAAATTTTGTCATGAGGATGGTCAAACACTGGAACAGGTTGCCTGTGTAGTCTCCATCATTGTAGAGATTCAAAGTACCCTGGTCTAAGAGAAGCCTAGACCTATTACCTCTGGACGTCCCTTCCAAGCTACATTGTTCTGTGTGAATAAACTGTTCTACATGAATAATTGACAGAAAAAACTGCCAGTGAAATGCAGCAGACTTCTGTTCAGAAAAGACCAAGCAAGGCCCGATAATTTGAATGTGTATTTTTCACGCATAGCATTAGTTCCTAGGCCATACACAAAGTAACGGTAAAGAAGAAGTGAGTCTGGAAGGTTACCTTTTCCAACAAAGGCTTGTTTACCTTTTGAGTATATATACCATTATTAGGTGAGGAACAGGGGAACAGGGATAACAACTAAAAACCCAACCAACCCTCATTACTATTTCCAGCTGTATCATTGGATGAGTTACCCGTATACCTAAAGGGATGATACAAAAAAATTCAGTGACATTTTTAACATCTAAGCAAATGGCTCGACACTAGCAGTGTTGACAATAGAGGTGAGTACTGTTTTGTCTGGGTAGTATACATGGAGTCCTTCCTAGCTTTAACCTTGGAGTTACTGCCATTCTTTTTCCATAACCACTAAATTTTGCTTATTCTGAATCAAACATTGCATCTGTTACTCATCAGTGGCTCAGAATCACTTTCTCCATCCAATGTTAGTATATAATCCTCCATCCATCTACAACATTTTTGGCTTAATCAAAGAATTTTCCAATATCGAGGAAATCTTCCATTCTCTGATTTGACATTAAATAAACTATGAGAGAAAGGCTGCTGCCAAGAAAAGGGGATAGAAAACTCAAACCAGGCAAATGTTTTCTGTCTTTTCCAGACCCATTTGAACAAAAGAGTACTTTTTTCAATATAGCAGCCAATCTAACACAAAATGACAAGTCTGAGTTGCAAACATTTTTGATTTGAAGATAAGTTTATCTCAATGCCCTCCAATCTGTAACTAAAAAAACCTTAAGATTTTTGAGGCCTTTTTAGTGAATGAGCAACTATAGAACTGTGAATATAACTTGGCTAAACAAGAGCAGTAGATTGGCAGCTGATAAGCCTGTCAATTTAACCTTGCTATATTCAGTGAATATTGCAGTGTGCTCAAAATGGTAAGAGAAAGAATTATCTGTTAACTTATGTTATCTTTTCCCCATATAGCAATGTAACTTTCCCATCAGCATTGCAATTCTTTTTCCTAATCAAATGAACTTTCCCTAATGTAAGTTGTGGATGCTCCACCCCTGGAAGTGTTTAAGGCTAGGCTGGATGGGCCTTTGAGCAATCTGGTTTAGTGGAAAATGTCCCTGCCCAGAGCAGTGGGGCTGGAATTAGCTGATCTTTAAAATCCCTTTCAACACAAGCCAATCCATGATTCTAGTACAATCTGTCACTTCTCCAAGTGGAGATATGTTATGCTGGACCTTGTTCTCACGAGCAAGGAAGAGTTGGTGAGGAAGGCAAAGCTCAAGGGAAAGCTTGTCTGCAGTGACCATGAAATAATGGAGTTTGATATATTCAGGGCTATGAGGATGGTCTACAGGAAGCTCAGTACCTGAGACTTTGGGAAAGCAGATTTTGGGCTCTTTAGTGGCCTGCTTGGTAGAGTATTGTGGAATAAAGCCCTGGCGGGAGGAGAGGGCAAAGAAAGCTGGTTGATTATCAACTATCACTTTCTCCAAGATCAGAAGCAGTAAAGAGTAAATTGGGAAAAATGTTCCGGGAGGCCTGCATGGATGAACTAGGATCACCTGGACAAGACAAACACACAAAGGAAGCCTACAGGGGTAGAAGCAAGGACAGGTAGCCTGCAAGGGACACAGAGAGGTTAGCCCTGTAAACATTATGTTTGGTAAGAGGTCTAGCAAGAATATGCAGTCATTGAGTAATAGACACCAGCCTTTTATGTAATACAGGTTTGTGTTTGGATTAGGAGAAATGGTTTTATAACTGTAATTAATACATACAACAGTTTTTTTTTAGACCAGTTACAGTAATGTTAACACTCAAATTAATAAAGAAAGAAAAGATGAAAAATACCCTCATTAATATTATTACAAAAATTAAATAATTTTTCTTTGGTGTTCTATTCACCCTTCCAACCTGTATGTCTCTGGGACCCCAGATAAGTAGTAACAGCTTTTCTCAGATGAGATGGTAGGTTAGCAATCAGCATCCCAAGGTCTGTGCCAGGATGATTGCAAAAGTAGTGGTATATGTGGTTTGTGGATAGCTGAACTGCCAGAATTTTTTTTTCCTCTCTCTTATATTTTTTTTTCCATCCTGACTACCCAGGGATACTCTTCAGGGCAAAGAAATCAGAACCCCAATAGCTCAGTAAAACCTCCCTATCTTCTGCTTGAGGAAGAAAGTAGTTATGAGCCTTAAAAGGAGGCATAAAAGAGTGAATATAATGGCAAAGAAAAGGAATGCATACCAAAATTTTTAGTACAGCAGTCTTATCTCTGTTAACCATGCTTTTCTGCAATAATTAGATAATTTACACTTTTATAACTCCACTAATAACAATAATTGTTTTGTTTGAATTAGGTAATTACTGTTCAAATTAGATTTATATTAAGCTCTTGCATTTTGTATGTCCTTGCACCCATAGTAAGATATTTGGTGTAAGATTTACTGGATGTTTTTAAACACGGGATGTTTCTCAAGGCATATGAAGGCCAGTTTCTCATCTCTATTCCTTGTATGGAAATGGCACTAGCATGCCCATATGCACTTTAGGCTAGACTTTGAGACAAGTATATCCAGTTCATCCAAACTAATACTGTAATGTGATATGTTCAAGTTTGAATGCAATATTCTAAATGTGTTTGTCCACTCTCAACAGGATAGTCTGCCTTATTTTCTCTCACAGGGAAATTAATTTATTCCCAGATTTTGTAAAATTTTGAGCTAAAATAGTCACAAGGGTAATAAAACTCAAGCATTCACTAAAAATACGGATCAGAAAACCATAAGGGTGGGGTGGTTTCATGTAGTGATTAGATTCCTCTCTTCTGAATCTCTAACTAATTCCAGAAGGTATCTAAAATCAATAGTGCATGGTTTAAAATACAGATATCTCTAGATGCCTAGTTTGAACTACTCTAGTCTCAAGAAACAGATGTACATTTTACAGCCAGACTGCCATTAGATATAAAGAGAAGATACCCAGGGAACAGTGATAGGAACTACAACTTTCTCTTCTCTCACATAAGCAACTTAAAAATGATTCTAGGAGGAAAACTCTAGATTGGGTCCCATCAACTAATCCACTGTTCATCACCCTCCACAGTAGGTGGGAACTAATGCTGTGAGGAAAGTGTGTGGAACAGAAACATTATAGGACGATCTCAATGGTACAATCTCAAAGCTGCTGTTAATTACTAGTCAAGAAGCTTCCAGAAGCTTATGCTGCACCTTAATGATCGTGAGAGTTTCCTTACACACTTCCTTTCTTGCCTGTGTAAGAGGCTAATTTCAAAAGAACGTACGGAGTTCCCTCATCGGAGATACCCTTTATTTTTGTGAAGAATTCTATTATGTGAGAGAGATATCTACCTATTATTCATTGGGTAAGGGTGGATTAACCAATCCTTTGGTAATTTTGACAAAGAATAAGTTCTTGCCTAATCTTTAAAAATAGCCTTCTGTTTTGAACACTTATTGGGTGGGTGCACCACCAGTGAAACATGAGGGAAAATCCCATTCCAACACACAGCTCACTCACAAAAGGTACTCAAATAACAATATTATGATTCAGCTGAAGTGGTTTTAAAGATCATTTTTTGAAGGCAGGTTACTATTTAAGGTTCCCTGTGTCATTCTCTGAATGTTACTAAAAATACTTGGCTCTCTTCTGAGTACTATTGAAACAATCTTAGTCACTAATAGAAGAGTAAGTATTAAATTTTAAAGAGAAATTTTTCACATCTGTGTATCAGACTGATATAAATGCCTATGAATATTTACAAAGAAGAATGCTTTGTGTTAGAAAATATTTAAATACAGAAATAATGTCTTCAGAAACCTGTCTCCTGACAATTGGTCTGGTCTAAATTCTTACAAATGAAGATCTCCTTTTAAGAAGTTGCCATATATTAAACTGTTAATAATACTATTTTAGCTTTAAGATTTTCAGGAAATTTTCAGGAAATGTAAACATTTTGAATACTTTAAAGTTAAATTGTCTGATCAAAAAAATAAAGGAGCAAAAATAAATAATTAAAAATTTAAAAGTAACACAATCTACAAACATAATGAAAAGCAGCTGTAAGATGAAACAGTTGTACATAGCACAACACTATGAGGTCAATGAGACTTCACATATTTCAGAAATTAAATGATGCTATAGATATTTCTAGGCTTTAGAACTTATTCATTCAGCTTTGATGATCTTAGGAGCAGTTGATTTTGATTATCTGGGTTCCCCACTTTGTCATTGTTTCTCTAGTCACCACGTGGTCATTGGTTTTTTGTTTGCTTGTTTGAATTTTCACTAGCTAGACACACTAATAGTAACCTTTAAAGTTAGATGTTGGGTAAATCCTGACAATAAAATGTAAAACAAACATCCAGACTAAATATTTTGCCCTGTCTGTCATAAAGCCCAATTGCAGGGCTGATATTTATAATGTTTTTTGCTATACAGGTCTGAATACTCTTGATAATATAAAGGCAGAGGTGAATACCCAGTAACTTCAATAAAACTAATAGGTAGATCAAGCCACAAAGGATAGAAATTTTCTTTACTTCATCCCTAAATATTATAGGTAGAGAGACACAATGAACAAAAATGATAATTTTTGGATTAATAATCCTTTTATTAAAACACTGGAGAATAATAAAATCTCTTGAGTATGAATTATCAGGATCACTTCCTTTCTGTAACTACTTTCAAGTTTTGTCTTCCTTGTTTGGAAAGTGTATTGTTAATTTGAATGGTCTGTGAACACAAACCAGACTGTAGTTAAACAGATAGGATATCTGCTTCAAATTACCATGTTCTAGCAGAACTAACTGACTTACGCTTCTAATTGTACTTTAGTGACATAACAAAATTTTTTAATCATATCTGCATTTCTAAATAAAAAGTCAAACTCAATCCCATTAAACACTTTTTACAATGTAGATGGATTTTCTCATAATCATGACATTTTCCCCCCAATTTTCACTTAATCTTATTCTGCATTATTTTTTTTTCATTCCGTAGTTTAAATTTTTCTGACATACAGAAGCTACAAATGAAAAAACCCACATTTCTGTCTCTCTTTGGTATAAGACTCCAACGTTGTTCTTGAGAATAGATTCCCTTTGTTTCTGAAATTCCATGGAATCACCTTTCCCTGTGAGAAACAATTCTCCGCCTTTGGCTAACCAAATATGATGACTGTGATGGTGGGAGAAAAAAATACTGTGTGCCAGCTGGAAAACCCTAAATAACAACCTGAATTATTAGCACAGCTCTGTTTCAGTGATGTTTGTATCAATTTTTTTTTTACTTGCAGTATCAACTTACCCATTAGTGTTCTGTTGTTCTGTTCCCCCACTTCAGTGAACAGTCTCACTCTACAGAATTGCTTAATATTGAATAATCCAAGCACATAACGTTCTGGATTTATTTATGCAATTACTTTTTTTAAAAAATAATCACAAATCTACTTTATCTCTCAAGAAGACTTCACAGTAATTGCATTTTTTTGTTACAGGATTACTTTCTTTTGTTACTTCTGTACTTTAGCCTACTTAAATACTTCCCATTACTTCATATTGAAATATGTAGTATCACATTGTGGGATTTGTTAGTCACTAGACACTAATCATCATTTGATATTATTGATCAGTAGAGTTTAAAAACAGTGAGAAAAAAATAGAAAAGGACACTTCAAGGCCGTTGTTTCTGATGGCTACGGAGAAGTTAACTTCTCAGTTTCACAATAATGAACAGGACATGCTTGTGCATTCAGGATCACACCTCCTCTGCTCAATGATGCTCTCTGCACAAAGCCTATTTGCAGTGGTAATTTACAGGTCTGCTGGTTGTAAAGACCAAATCATGCAAACTCTTTATGAGGATATTTTCAGTACCTTCCTCAAACAGTGAAACAACCATTAACCTTTGACAGCATAAGAACGTTGGTGAACTAGGCCTGGGGAACAGTGCAAAGCTTTGTATTGATATTTTTTCCAAGACAGTAAAATGGTACTAATCACACAATAAACTTAAAAGTCAATTTAGAATGCAATATTTTTTCTTTTATCTTTCTTTTATATCTTTGAAGAAGAAAGAGGCCAGATCTAGGTATCTTAATCAGGTGAACAGTTTCTACTCAAAGGTTGATTAATAGATGTAACCAGAATGACATAAGGTTTACCCTCTGAAACAATTTTTTTCATCCTGTTAAGTGGTTTAAAGAGCTTTCAGTGTCCTGTAATTTTAAAAAGAAAATGTGATTTGAAAATTTGTTCTCTATCAGACCATTAGCATGCTCTTGTACATTGTTTTAAAGATGGAAAAAAGGAGACAATGGACTCAAGACAATTATATTTCTATAAATACAGGAAGAATAAACTTGAATATTGAATGAAGTTGTTGAATAGAAACACAGAAATAAAAATTCAAATCTGAAATTTTCAAATCACTGTAATGTTCCAAACTTTTATTTACTTTCTATTTGATGTATTTCTTCAGCTGTTTCTTCTTCTGTAACCTCAGCTATGTTTTGCAAAACATTGTAAACATCCTCATCTTCAACTGAATGCAGTCAGAATTCTTATGAAGCTTTGAAAAACAGATTTCTTTCACAAGTGTTCCATGAAACCCTAAAATTGCATAAAATTAGGGGTATGTTTCATAAATTATAGGTTGTAAATGACCTTAATCTCTCCTTATTTCTGTGTGCTGGATATTGATTCTGTAGCCTGTGATCACTTTATTCTGTGTGTTAAGGTATGCATGGTTCTGCAAGCCTTGATGGATTAAAAGTATGAGGAAGTAAATGGTAAATATTATGTGATCTTTGTGATCCATTGCACATATGTCTGTTATACATGACTGTGTTGCATATCAATGTAAAGTGTGGATCCATTCTGTCAATTATGGGACAGTAAAATCTAGAAACTATATATATTTTAACTTGTTATTAGTAGCTGTTTCTCTTTGATTTACTTGTTTTCCTTCCCAGTAAAAAACTAGCTCACATTTTGACTTTTTAACATCTAATTCAAGTATTGGAAATCTTCTGAACTCCATTTGTTCATGGGTGATGAAGGTACAGCAAGGAGGTACAAGAAAGACAAATACCTGGAATCTCAGAATAGCAGCTGAATAAAAAATATGCTGTGTACAGTGAGCCAAGACAAGGCTCTAACATGATAATCAGACTGAATAAGGCCAGCTTAAAACCAGTAACAGAGTAAATGGTGTGTTAGGATAATAGGGTGCTGACAGGATGGATGCCCTGCAGCTGAATCTCTCTCTTCTTCCTGGAAGATTTTGTAATGGAGAATTAAGCATTGTCTACCTCAGGCTTACTCAGTCAGAATGTATTTCTGCAGATGAAGCTGCTGATATGACAAGTAAAGGCGCAGGGATAAGTCTTATAAAGCCTTAGTGCTTGCAGGCATGAGTCCCGGCACGTTGCGCAGGCAGGGTCAGTGTTGTATCCTCTAGACAGTAACAAATAGAAAAGACTGTGTAGGTATAGAACAATAGTTGATAGAAAAATAAATCAAGCATTATACTGTAGAGTCTGGTGTTACTGTGGAGAAATGAGTCCCTTAAGGGTCTGCAAGGAAGAGCTTTGATATGCAAATCAGCTAAGTCTTTGGAAAACATAATGCACTGAAAAAATGTACACACAAAAAAGGTCTGGTGGGTTCATTACTATACAAGAGCTCACTCACTAATAACAGGGTTAATAATAAGCAGAACACGAGTAAATGGCAAATAGGAAAAAAACTGCAAAGGTGACACAGTTACACATCTTCCAAAATTTCCTCTATGTTTCACACAGACAAGCCAAAAACTGCCCTCTCAAAACAAAATGTATTTTAAAGTTTTAATTTAACAGAAGAATATGCCTTTATAAACACACTTCTATTGCAAAACAGGTAGAATTCTGTGATTCATCCAACCTTAAAAATGAACTTTTTCTGTGTGCCAGTTGACTAACTGGAAAATTAAAAGCGTTCAATAAAAAAAGATAGTGAAATAGACAATAAGGACATTATTTTACAGTAATGCAACTTTATTTCTTGCTAGAATTAAGCTTACACTTTTTAACCAAGCAGTTCCATGAATTTCTGGAATTAATGATGTATGAATTTATGGATTAGCAATTAGCTGGTGATTAGCTTTGTGTCTGAGAAGGTGAAAATTACAATCAAGAGACAATAACTTTTTCTTAATATTAGGATAATTTTAAAGGGTCTCTCTGTTGGTTCTTTGTTGTCCAGTAATACTTCTGCTTACACAGTTTTCTTTAGCATACTCAGAGCATACTGGCAGTATCTTTACTTGGTCTATACTGTTCAGACAATATATGCAAAATTACAATTACAATGAAGAATACAACTTTTTATGTGATTTCATGAAATTGATGGTAGTTTGGAAGTTAAATGTTATCTCCCTTTCTCGCATGCAGAACATAAACTTCAGCTAGAGGACTTTTATTTTCCTGAGACAAATGATTTGTGCATGGCCTTCCCTTACTTTAAAGGGCCTTCATAGACTTTCCCCATGCCATATAAACCAGCTAATGACATATCTGGAGAATTTTATAGATTCTTTTTTTGATTAAAAAAAAATTGCATGCTAGCAATTGCTCTTTATGATTCTCTAATGCCTTTCTGTGGAGTTTTGTTTTTCTAAAATATTAGGAAGGATAGTGAGGTGTTCAGCCATCTCCAAGAAAGCAGGGACTCATCATGCATAATGATAACTTGAGAAGAAAAATAGCATCACTCCAAGTGACTTTTCTTCCTCTTTCCTCCCCCAGCTTCTATTTCTGGGCACCACATCGTATGCCATGGGACATCATCCCTTTGGTCAGTTGAGGTCAGCTGTCCTGGCTGCATCCTTTTCAGCCTCTTGTGTATCCCCCACAGTCCTTGCTGGTGTGGCAGTGTGGGGAAGCATGAAAAGCCTTGCCACTCTGAGTACTGTCAGAAATAACTAAAACATTCCCATATTTTTATCGCTGTTTTGATCACAGATCCAAAACACCAAAGGAACTACTTTGAATAAAATTAACTCTATCACAACTGAAACCAGAAGAATTCAAGCCTTTGTTAATATTATTGTAATTTGATACAAGATTTCTTTTATGGTGTGTTTTGTTTAAGGATTTAGATTTTAAGTCTTTCTTTTTGTTTATGGATAAAACATTTCTGTATTAGACTGAGATGTCTTTTGTTTATTAGTCTATTTATACCCATGTTATGATGTGAGTATAAACCCAGCCACTTCATGTGGTCTCTTCATTGTATCCTATTTTGCTCTTACCAGAATTTGAAGTAATAGCATGGAAAAAAACCTCATTTGATTTAATTATTTGCCAGAATCTCCTCAGTAAGCTATTCTCCTGAAACATCTGGGAGAACTTTATGTCATCTCTGATCAGATGCTGGGGGTGGAACTACTTTAATTTGTTCTGAATTCTACAAAAAATGTCTCATATGTTATCCAGAAAGATCAAACTCAGCATATATTTTTAATTTCTTTTTCTGGATTCTTTTAATAGATTCTTGGTTTTACTGCAGAGTCAACATTATTTTTTGTTATAACAAATGTTAAGTACTATTGTTACTTTTCTATATGGAAGATCAAAACTGTTTCAAATGTGCCAGAATTTTGTGTAAGCCAGAACTTTCATGGGGACCCACCCAGATCTTTTCTTGTCAGTGAATGAATCTCAATGAAGGCATAAGCTTTTTTTGTTGTAGTATATATATGATCCAAATAAATTTAAAAGTGTTTAGATATGTCTTTGTGAACATTAAAATATGATCCTTAATAACTTTTCTATCTGGATATATCAACTTTCTTTCTTTACACAAACTGGAGACTCTGCATTTCTTTTCTCTCCTTTTCCTTCTTATAGATAATTTTCCTTTAAAATTGCAATAATGTGCTATTTAAATATATCTATATGTATGTAATTTGAATAAAGTCTAGTATTTTTTGACACTGTGACTGCATCAAAAAAATTGAACTTGCTTACTATGGTATTCTTCACTTTGTCTATCTCTTTTTTACAGTTCTTTCTACATCAGAATTATGCTAAAAATATGAAAAATATATGCAATCTAATAACAGCTTCCATGCTAAATTGTCATTGCCTCCAATTATGTTACCTTCAGAATGTGTAAGGCTTGGTAGGGCTGTCCTCCACAGTTGTACACAAAGCTCATTTAATGAGATGTGACATGGACAAAAGTGTTGGTTGTGATTACTTTGCACTCTTTTTTGTCTGAAACAGGTATGTGTCAGGCATGTTTCTGAGCATATTTTATTTTACATTTTCCCCTTAACAATATAAAAAAAAAATGTTTACTTTCTAGAAACAATGATCTTTATGTGTGGAAAAAAAGTTTTTAATCAGAGAGTAGCATCTCCCCAAAACTGAGTTGAATAAAGAATAAAGGTCATAACATAGATTTTAATGTGGGTTTGTTTTGTTTTGTTTTGTTTTTTTCTTGTGTTAAAGATTTTTCACCATAACTTTTTTATTTACCAGAGACAGAGGGGACAAGATAGTATTTCTTAAATTCCAAAAACTTCACTTTAATTCTTAGTATTGAAGATGAAAAAATCAGTTCTAAAAAGATTTTTTTTTAAATATTGAGAAAAAAATAAACACATTTTTTATACTTTCTATATATCATTTTTAAGAGATTGTGTTAAATTAATTCCAGCATTTTTATTCTATTAATGTGTGTCCGTAAATGAGCCCTATATATTGGGCTTCTTGCTGTTCATGTAGTTTAATAAAGTTGGTAAAAGAAGTTAGATTTTTTCAACACTGCAATACAAACTCCTAACAAAACAAAGATGTGATATTCACGTTGCAGTAAAAAAAAAATACATACACTAACATCATGCCTAATTCAAAATTTTCTGCTCTATGAATAATCAGGATATCAAAAAAGTTCTGATTGCTCTTCTGTTGGAGTAGGAGAAAACAATATTTTTGGCTGACACTTTGATAAGAGGGTCAATGTCTAAGATAAAAAGTAAAACTGAAATATAAGTGTATTTTGAGAAATTTAGGCAGAAGTCTATGTACTTATACTGGTCCTCATACAATCATATTCTCCTTTGATTTCTCACAAATTCTAGAGAAATAATTGTTACTGAAGACCATAATCATTTCTAATGGTGCATTCAAACATTTTTCTGAAGTATCAGGAATGGTGTGACCAAGGATATTCTGAGATAAAAATGAAACTTTAAAGTGCACATAAGAGACAGAAGTATAAGAAATTGCAGACAATTTTCACTTGCATTAATCTAAGATGACATCTCCTATTACTGCTGCAGCTCTGCTGTTGGCTGATAAGAGGCTTGCTGTGACTTTCGGATCTAAAGTACGCAAGTCAAAGTGGAGAAACTATATTGAATATTTTTCAAGTAGTGGTTACCAAAACTTATATACAGAGAAATCTTATTAGTGTTAGAGAATCTATCAACAACTTTGTAGTAAAAATGATCTCTGATGGTCAGTGATGTTTCATTTCAGTCCTTTTAGGTACTTTGCACCTTGCTTTAAGTTGTGGGATTTTTTGTTGCATGTGGGTGATGGGGGTTTTTTTGCTTTTGTGTTTGATTTTTTGGTTTGGGTTTGTTTTGTTTTTGGTTTTTTTTTTTTTTTGGTTGTTTGTTGGTTTTGTTTTATTGTTATTGCTGTTAGGTTCAGGGTTTCTTTTATCTGAAAAACAATTTCCTATTATGAGCCTTGTTCTTCTAGTATGAATATGAAATTACTTACGTTTTTCCCCTTTAGAGTGTAATTGCCATAGATAAACATTGAGTTAGCCATCTATTTAAATTCTTATTTTCAGAATTTCTCAGGTGCTCCTCTCATGATTCTTTCTAGAGATAGTGCCTATTTCTGTCTTAGAAAAGAGAGGAACTGCTTTCAACCAGCTGAGAAGCTAGTTCTTTGTATGTGGGTTTTTTTCTTTATTTCCTTAAGATGATATATTTATCTATATCTATGTCTATATCTAATTTATAGTCTCTATTTTATAGTCTCTATGAATGGCTATATTTATATCTGTTTGTGACCACATATCTATGTCTGCACAGATGCATGCAAGAAAAGACACAAAGCAAAATTGTGTTTTTATGAAAATACAAGGTTTAAACCTGAAATTGTATTTTCATGATACTGTTGTGTATGTAAATATATTATATCAATCTTTGTGCATTCATTATTTTCTTTCCATTCATAAATAACCTCAAAATGTCTGGGTAAACTTCCAACCCTTGTTATGGATGAGTGTCAAAATTCATATTTGATTTAGGTAAATAGCAAATGTAAGGTAGTATAAAACATATTAGAAGTAGTTTTAGATATTAAAGGATTGAGATTGATGTGGGGATCGCGTCTGAACATGTTTCAGAAAAAACAGGGAAAACGGTCGGCAGGATTGAGAAACCAGCACACACACAAATACCTCACCAATAGGCTACATTTACATGTGAAGCACAGCAGTAACTCAGAGTTTCGAGGTTTTATTTAAGCAAAGAATTAAGCCATCGACCGGAGGGAAGGAGCTAACACTATTCAGACTTATAATCTGTTTCTGGGAAATCTCTTAGTTTGTAAAAGGGACTTCCAGTAAGAGATAAATATCTAGTATTTAGAATGTTAACAAGGATATCTCTCTCGGTATGGAACGGTGTGGATTGTCAGCATGATTGTTTGAGTCCTGTCTAGCACAAGACCAGAAGTCGATGAATTATTCCTGAAGACATCAAGGACTGGACCATCTTCCATCAGAGAGCATTCTACTAGACCAGAGAAACCTTTGGGACTTGCTTGATTAAGAAAAGGACAAAGGACTTCCTAGCCCGCGGCAAGAAAAAAAGGATAAAACCTAGGTTCAAGAAGGCCATGGTGTGCCACTACCACTCTGATGCATGCAGGGGCTCAGAGCTGATTAAGTGCGTCACCCAGGGTCTAGTCCAGGGCTAGACTCTGTCCGAACCGTGGCTAAATGAAATTTTGTCATTTGAACGTGAAATAAATTTTGTACTTTGTTATTATATCGTAATTTGGCTCTCGCAAATTATTGATAAAATTAGATTGGCGATTTCATTCATAACACCCTTGTCTCTGAATAAGGAGCAAAATCCATGCAATTTTTACGAGAAATGATCAAAAAAAGATCAAAATCTGGTCACCTGATCATAACCATTTCTTCAGTGAGAAAATTTCCATTTTTCTGCATTACTTGTTCCTCAAATGGTGAGCAAAAATATCTAAGCAGCTAGTGTGCATGTTGATTTAGATTATACTTGATTGCTTTTGAGGCATCTTTTTACTTTCCACTGGTCAAGTCCCCTCTGAAACTGGGCCACAGTGTGCAATAATGCGGTTTGTTACAACATGCCTGATTCCCACTAGTAACTCTGGATGGTCTAATTACAGACTTGAGGAATGAAAGGGATATTGATACCACACAGATGTCACATATGGGCTGGATGACATGCTGCTTAGGTAGATGTATTTTTTTGAACTTATCTGGCTATGCTAGAAGTGCAAATATAACATGGAGGAAGTTGACTGTACAAGCTGTCCTCTGCCTTCAGACAAGGTGAACTACAGAAGGAAAGTGCCTTAGTGATAGCTGTTCCTATAGAAGCCCCAGGTTCTCCTGGAGACAAGGACTGCAATGAATCATTACAGAATTGCTTTTCATTCCTTGCAAAACATTTGCATATTTGTTGTTCCTCTAGTATTATTTTTTTTAATTTGTAAATCTTTTTTAAAAATGTCTTTATTTCTCACCAGTCATCCATGGGTAAAAGCATGTGCAGAGCTGGAATGCTGATGTCAGAAGAAAGGTTTAAAAAGATACTTTTAAGCACATAAAACCTTTTTACTGTCAGTCTTAAACCTTGAAAATATTAATTGCACATGAATGGCTATCTAGAGAATCAGAAACAGATTCACTTCTCAAAAACTCCCAGCTTTTCATGAAACCGACAGAAGCTTTTTGCAAGACAAATCACCTAGTTCTTTAAATTATTGCACTGAAAAAAAATTCTATTCTCAATTAATTGAGGTGGCATACCAGTAATTTTAGAAACTGAAGCACTTTTTAATGTGAGGAAAAAATTAGCTGATGTTTTTAAACAGGATCAAGTATCTGAAGATGGTATTGGACTTTAGGGCATTCCAGAAATCCTCTGCTAAGACAGCATACAGCTGACTGTATGAAAATAATGAAAAAAAAATGCAAAAAAGTTAGTAGGGAAAAGAAAAAGTTTATGGTTAGGCTGGCATAAAACTGGGCATTTTGACATCACCAACACAGGAGAGGTACAGGAAATATTTAAATTATTTGCAGGTTTAAAAGGAATTCCATTACATTCTCCTTTATCTATATCTCATGGTTTCCTAAAGTTTGCCAGTTCATTCTACAACATTTCTGTTATCCCCCTGATTTAGTTCTCAAGCAAGGGATTCAAGGATGTGATCTTTAAGTAAAAACATTCAATGAATAATTGAAAATCTCCAACTCCTTGGAAAACTTCCTTTTCTTTCAGGGTCATATCAGGAGGAACTCCCCACCTGCCCCTGAACCGAGAATTAGTCCTAAAAAGTAAGTCAAGCTGTAAAGCACATCCTGGAATAGAAAATCATTTCAGCCTCTTCCCCTTCAAATAAATTAAAAAGGATTTTGTCTGCAGCTGAAAATGTCATTATCATCAAAGTCTTATTCTGACACAGCAGAACAAGATCAATTTCTCAGAGACACTGCAGTAGGCTGGCTGCCGTATGTGATTCTCCTTTCCCCCAAAGCTGCAAGCAACCCTTGACAAATTCACTTTGCTTGCTTGCAAAGGGAGGGGGAATGGTATTGCAGAGCAATATTTAAATGTATTGCTAAAATAGACCCTCAATAAAAAAAAAAGGAGCCCTTCTCTAGTAATCACTGGGAATGAAGAAAAGGAACCTAACTCCCAAAGACATAAGGAAAGAAAAAAAAGCAGAAAGCAGTAAGAGAGGAGAAAGGAAAGCAACTCCATTTCTTTACAAATATGAGTGTATGTCTGAGTGCATGCACACAAATTCAGATTTCTGTTTGGAGAGTTGGGGGGTGAAATGAGAAAAAAAACCCACCACTTTATTTAATATCTCAATATTTTCAAATATTTCATCAGCTTTAAAATATTTGTCTCATATTCTGGACACTAACTTTTTTGCAAGAGATCTCAAAGATTTCTGAAGGGAACTATTTTCACCGAATCATTATGCTTTATTGCATTCCATTAAAAGATTTCATGTGAAAGATTTTATTTTTGTATTTAAAATATGTTTCACGTTTTAGTCTACATTGTTTGTATGTTTAAACTTAGTTTTTCAGTAGGACCTGGTGCCTAAAGTACTTAGTTCTTCCTGAAATCTGACTTTCAGTTTAAAATTCTCAGTGTGTCCAGAGAAAAGGTGGCCATCCTTGCTAAAGTCACGTCTGGTAAACAAAAATATAAGATGGGAAGTTTATTTGGAAATGTTTATATCTCAAAAGCTGAGGCTGGGAATATTTCTGGAAGTAACTCAGAGGTAGAGAAGTGGTTCCCTAGAATCTGTGTAAGTCTGTGGTGACACAGGGCACGTCTCTGTTTTCCGGAACAACCTGAATATATCAGTCTCAGCAGTCCTTCCTGTTTAGCTTTCTCTTACACTAAGAGCACAAGCCATAATGAGTCATGCAGTACAATGTTTAACATCCTTGGTCTAATGGTCTGTGAATATAAATCTCTTTTTTTGGCAAACGCTGTGTCAATTAAGAGCCAATTAAGTCAACTGGTAGACTATGGGATGCTGTAATTATATGTTCATAGTTGAAGGCTGGAAAATTGCCCAAAACTTGTTCTAGTTCTTCAGATTTTACATTGACACGTTTGTAGAAAGCTTTGTTGAAATTAAATATATCAAATTTGAGGTGATGAGCTTGGATTATATAATATGTACTTATTTTTAAATAAAGATTTTATTTTTTTTCCTGTCAAAGTTGCCTAAGGTAAATAAAACACTTTGTGTGGCATTGTAGCATGACTTTCCCTTTTTTATTTTTGTAGATGTAAGCAGTACTGATAGCTCACTAGCTAGTGTTGTATGATATTAGTCTATTCTATGACATGATTTATCCAATGTGGAACTCCTTAGCAAAACAAATGATATTGAAGTAGTTCATTGGTTTATAAACATGCAATGAATCGTTAATCAATGAACTACATGATCAGGATACATATCAGCAATTTATAAGCTGAACCAAATATTAATAAAAACGGAAAAAATTCCTGTGCACATTTTTATGAATAGTTAAAAAATGTTACTATTTTCTCCCACCAACACACCCACACCACAACCACAACCACACCCAATTTATGTGCCTAACCCCTTTCTCAAAGGCCATGTACGTTACCAGCAACCTCCTTTCCAGGGATTACACACGGCTTCTGGTGAAGATGTGGGTGTTTGACTTTGTCTGTACCTGTACTGCTCCCTACGGCCTACAAGAGCACATCAAGTGTCCTGTGAAGCAAGACATACATCTGAGGAGCTGGTCCCCGTGTGTTGCATCCTGAAATATCACCCAACTTGATGGAGTGCAGTAGCCGAAGGCAGCCTTTGGGGAGTCTGCTGTGCCCAGATGGGCAGTAGGTGTGATGTCTTCTGTGTCAAACAAGGTCTGACTGCTGCTGCTTCCACTACAAGGGGTTTCTCCCTTGCCCTCTGTGGAGCAGTTGCATGTTTTCACTAGGCTTCTCTTCCAGCTGTTTCCTTTTTTGCTTCAAAAGTCTCTTTGTCTCTCATTGGTTACTGTTTAATCCCAATGAAGGCTGGCTTCTTCTTTAATACGACCTGTTTGGGGTAAACATTCTTTCATATATTCAATTCAAATACTCTCAGTTTATACTCTCTTAAGTGGTGCTATCCAAGCTCTTTGCCAAGGGTGGGATGTGCAATCTTAAGACTTAATAGAATAAGGGTGAACTTCACCCTTATGAGTGATACATACCAGAGATTTCATCATGATTAGCTTGACATTTCTGTTTAATTGTCTGGGCTTTCTTCTACAAATGTAGTTCTTTGAGATGTATTAATATATTTAAAAAATAGGCAAACAATGTTTGCACAAAAAATGGTGAGTCATTCCTATGCTTCAGAATAATTAAAAAGAATTTTGTTACACAGAGAGAAGGTGTTAATCCTAAGAATACAAATACTTAGAAATACATTGGTCGTTTTCAGAAAACTAATTTCATCATTTGGCAGGATACTTGATTTACCCCACCTACAAATTCTTATGCGTTGACTGTAATTTCTTATATCCAATCTGTTTTGAATTATTAAGATAGTATTACACTCTTGGTAGTGACAGTTACACTTTATTATCTCCTGGGCTTTTGACTGTTTGATATTGTAATATGTAATTAAGTCTGAAGAATGCATATTTGTTTAGTGACATTTATAGCTCTTAAATCAAACTTCCACATAATTTTCTCACTGATAAAACCTACTTAGTAAAGAATTTAAGAAAGAATTTCACTAATTCTTTAATGAGTTTGTATCTGAATGAAGATTGTATTTTTTACTTATCAAAAACTAGAGCAATTATTAACAATCATGGATTTTTTTTGTCTTTTTTTCCTGTCTGAAACTGCATTAGTCTCCATAGTCTTTTACTCTCAGCAGGACTTATTAACTCAAGCACAGAACAATGCTTCTTCACATAGCTTCAAGTGGACAGCTGGACAGCTGTAAACAGACATCCTGCCTGGACAGAATAACTGAGGGAGAACTTATTTGCATCAGACTGAATAACAATGAAACAAGAAACTAGTCTTTGATCAGCAGTGACCCTGAACATGTTACTATTCCTGAAACTGGAAGACCACAGTTTTTCATTACTTAGTAATATTTTTATGTTTTTATCAAGTCTTTTTTGTTTCATGCTTGATTACAAGAATAAAGTGATTATGCAATGTCATGTTGAGAGAGTTGACATTTTAAAACATTTTTTTCTGAGAAAGTGAATGTAGACCAAAAATGTTATTTGTAGCTCACAAAAACTGATTTTGTGACCTTCCAATGTTGAAAGTGCATTCAATGTTGGCAAATGCATAAGCTACATGTTGATTAATTTTTAACTGATGCATGGGAGTTATTTTTCTTGAAACTACACTGAAAAGAAACAGGGTACTGGGTGTACCGAGGCTTCAGTGGTATATGCTAGAAATGTCAGAGCTGAGAAAAGACTGTAATTCATAAATGACTGGAATAAACAGCCTATTATTGCCCGGTAAAGTTATAACTATGGAGTGTACTTCCATGGACACTGAAATTATTTCAATAAATATTTATATATTGGAAATATTTATACCTCCTGTTAAGTTTAGCATTACCAAACTGTTGCAAGTCAGTTTCATATTTCTGCATTAGGAGGTTTTTGCCGTATATATGCATATATACATTCACCTATACACACACACACATGAAAATATTTTATTTTAAAAATTTTCAAATGCTTTGGAAAGGGGAATATATTTTCAGTAAATTTCTTTGTGTTCCAGTCCAGTTCTTGATTTCACAGTTCTACTGTGATGCAGAGGCATGATGCAGTCTCCAAGTTACTATATTGACTTACTCATAAAACAGTGACAATCCTTTTAGCTCTAGACAGCTCCCAAATCTATGTATTGATAACATAAGGGATGATGCAGAATAAAGTGAGTTTTAGCAAATAGACAGGAGATAGTTTGTAGTTTTCACATCTAAACCACAAGACACTTTGACTGCTGAATGCAATGCATTACCTGAAAATTATTTTAAAATACTAAATTATCAACGGTTCTATGCCACCTGTTAAACTACTGTTTTGAAATTTTTATACAAAGGCTTCTGTTTAGTGAAAACGGTTGATTTTTAAAACCGCTGTTTTTGCCGAGGAGAGAAATTACAGTTATAGTTATTTTGTACTATCAGTGACTGTTTTGTACTATGAACTAATTTAGTGATTAAAATTAGTTTGTTTAAATGTTTGAAGTCCAATTTCAGACAAATATTTTTCTTTCTGCTGCACAGTCTAAATATGAATCCTGACAAAGAACTTGAAATCTATAAATAGGCATAATAATACTGTCTACTGTTGGTATGTCTGTAATTCCTGTTCTAGAAGAGATACAGATTTGTCATTACAGGTTGTGGGGGACAGTATTGTTAGATGCTTTCTGAGGCCGTATTTCTCACCATCAGCAGATGGACAAAGTCTCAGGTGTCCACTAATCAGGGGTTAGCTATGCACCTTGTGGGTATACAATAATGTTGTGGATATGAAGTTAGGGGGTCAGATGACTAGGTTCCCCTGCTGCTTAGAATTATCCCTTCTTACTTTTCAATATTTAATTTTGTTCAAACATCTAATTTATGAAAGCTCTTATTCTTCTTGAAAATATTCTTCTATTTTCACAATATCTTTTCAGTAATAATTAGAAGAAAGACAGTAATAATATTTAATAATCTACCCAGAAATGCATGTTTATATATTATATTTTGCTGTATTTTTTTCCTCCTTACATTAAATGTTTCTTCATGCAGGAAATATCTCACAGTGCCTTCACTATGGATGCATGGAAATTTTATTTTGCAATTCAAACTTAGTTATCTCTTTTGTGAATAAGAGGCTTAAATTAATTTAAATAAAATTCTTATTAATAGTACTGGTAATTATTTATTTATTTAATTGCAATGTAGGAAACTATTTCACAAAAAAAGTGATTTAAAGGATTTAAATTGGTTTTGTAGCTATATGAGATTACGGAGAGGTTGTAAAGATATATTGTTGCAGGGGTAAATTCCTTGTTTCTGTTAAAAAGTTCTACAAATACCATGAAGGGAGGAAGGGAGATCAGATTTCTTTGCAACAAAGTTGGACAGCAACCTTGCAACACTGTGTGTGAATATACTGCAATGAGTTTCTGTAGTAAAGCTGTCTTCCTGGCTCCAGCCATGCAGATTTGCCTTTTAGAATTCTTTCATTTTTTTATAAAATTCATACAGAATTCTAGGTTGAGAAATGAAATTTTTAATAATTAACATATTTCTCCCTCTTCATAAATTATTGCTCAACACCAGTGAAAGAATTTCTCATCTTTCTTGTGTTTCTATGTGCCATATATATAGATTTGCATATATATATATTTAATCAGAGATGCTGGTTTTTTGTTTTGTTTTGGTATTTTTGGTGGAATAATGCAGAAGTAGAACCATGTGAACCTATGATCAGATCAGATATCAAGATCAGTTTAGACACAGACACTGTGTAGCTTATTTACATCATATGCAAGAATGCCAATGCTGACTTCAATCACATTTAAGTTTAACTGTGGCAGTACTGGTTATATGGCGCTTGCCTCTGCTGCTCTTGATGATTGACATTTATTGGTGGACTGACAGTAAATAGTAACTCCCCAAGTTGCTTTTTGAAGTTGATGATGTAAGAAATAAACTTGCAAGTTAGGGCTCTCTTGGTGGGGCCTCAACTCAGCTGACGGATGCAGTAGCATCCAACCACCATTAAGGAATGTAATAAATTGTGTTAAGTATTAACAGTGAAAAACATGAATAATAATTAGCAGTTAGCATTTGCAGCAGATATTACATCCATGTGACACTTCAGAGACTTTAAAAGTCAATCTGCATTTCACACTAGATGCATTATATTTTTATTTCAAGCAATGACATTATTATGCCTGCAGGCAGTCATCAATCATCTTCTGACCTAAAAGTCATGGATCACTGCTATTAAGATTTTATTAAATTGGTAAAGAGAAACTTTGAACTTTGAAGGAGATGACATTTTACATGGAGAAAGATAATACAATAAAAAATCATTGTTGTCATCAACAATAAATGAACAATAAATATATATTTGAAACAAAAATGAGACAAAACTGATGTAAATAATATAGACTACTGGCTGTTCTTCTAATTTATTTTAATTTAATTTGTCCTAGCTAACACAAAGCTTTCAAGGATTTAAACATCCTTTAACAGGATGTTTAAACCATCTCTTCTTTTTTTATCTTTTATTACAGCTGAACTGGCAGTATCTCTTCAGACAATTAAAAGCAATAGAAGCTCAACAATTTTTTTTACTTTTTGCAAAAAGTGTTTACCTTTTTTAATAGCTAACTAAATGCTTATAAACTAAATTACAAATGTCATAGTCTTTAATAATTTTCTGCTCAAAAAAGTGTTTTGATAAAACGTGCATCTGAGAAATTTAGTTCTAGGGTTCTATTGCATGTTTTGTATTTAAAAGAAATTATTAGTATTCTCCTTTTGTATAACCCAGAACTAATTAATTTGTATGAGAAAATAAACTTGAAATGTATTCCTTCTCTTTCTTTACAACATAACTTTTCAATAAGAAAAAAAAAAAAGATATTTTAAAGAGATGCTTTGGATGGGTTGGAATAAGCCATCAAAACAAGATCAGTGAGATGCAGTGAGGGAAAGCAGGGAAATTAACACATTTTCTACTCTTTTGATTCAAGAAGTCTATCACTGATTTCAATGAGGTCAAAACCAAAGGAAGGATGACATTAAAAAAGCCAGTGGTTCAATGCAAAGTTATTTTTTCCTGCAATCTACATTAAATTTTAACTATTTAATTAAACTCATTACTTTTTTTTTTTTCTTAACTAGTCTTTCCTCTGAAATTCTATTTTTATTCTATTCCCCTCTTGTACCAAGAGTACAATGAGTAAATTCATTACTTTTACACATTACTTTTTTTTTTCTAGACTAAAAACTAGACTTTCCTCTGGAATTCTATATTTATTCTCTTCTTCTCTTTGTACCAAGAGTGATAGAGTTCTTTGAACTCTTGGCTGTGACATAATAAATTTTTCTTAATCTCTCCTTTTTCAAAGTGTCCGAGTAGGTGGAATGTATTCATGAGAAGTAAATGAAAACATGAAGGAAAGAAGAAGAAAAAAAAGGACCTGGAGACCACTATTTTGAACACTAGTACAATGTATTAATGAAAAGAGTCAAATGCATTTTGCTAATGGTAGCACAGGCTTCTTCTATAGCCTTCCCACAAAAAAAATATATTTTTTTATGGAAAATTCTGTTTTATGGTATTAAGACAGCCATATGGTTTCAACTATAAAATAACTTTGCATTTAGAAGTTTAAATAACTTCAGTTTTAAATACTGATTCACTCCAGTGATCTTTAAATCTTCTTCTATTTCCTAAAATGTATCACTTCAGCTGTATAGTCAATTATGAAGCCTGTGCATCAGTAAATGCTCAACAGCCACAAAATATTTAACAGCAGAAGTGTTTTTACAACAGAAGTTCTTAATGGGATTCCGCTGATGTAAGAATAGATGTCTACCATATGAACACCTTCATGTGAACCAGTCACTCTCAGCTTCCCCTGTAAATGCCAGAGAGAAAGAAAAAAATTTTTGGACTTGACCCCAAAGACATCTGAAGTAAGTCAGAGAATCTATGTCCTTATATCCTTTTTCCTATATATTGACATTTCAGGGTCCATTATATACAATGGACTCTAAAATAACTAATTTAAATATTTATATCCATGCTTATTTGGATGAATCCCACATTGACCTTATTCTTTTCTGGTTGTTTTTTTGCTTTTCTTCTGTGATAGTGCCAGTAATAGACAGTCTTCAGATGGAAAATGCCATTTATTTTATTAGCCTAGAACAGTTAAAAGAAGTAGCCACTTCTGCGCTATGAAAACTTGAATTCTAAAAAAGTGATTTCTTTTTAAAAAGTTACATCCATTGATGACTGTCTTGAGGGTACACACCACTTTTTCTAAGAATGTGGGAAAATGAAGTTGGATTGGAGATTGACAGAATGTTTAGTTGCAAAAAAAAAGTCAAGAGAGTCTCTCAGAATTCTATTTTAATTCTTTTGTTATCATTTGAGAAAAAAAAAAAGGTAAAATTTCCACAGAATAAAGGGTTCTTCTATAAATCCAGAATATGTTTTCAAGCAAAAGATATAGCTGCAATTTTCCTGTATAGAATTTGGCATAAATGTGGTCAGAGGAAGAAAGATGCTTTAAAAAGGAAAACACCAGTGTGTAAAAAACCCTGCTAAACAAAGCAATGCAAAATAAGCCACCTCTTCCTCTACTGCCATGATGGTAAGAATTCCAAAATAACTATACTAAGGATTCATCATCAGTTTTCAGTGATAGCTGGAAATCTGCAGAAAATGAATCACTGGAAACTAGTAGTGCTTGATTCATAGACAATTAGCCTTGGATATTAAATGATCAGGAGCATCTCTGTGTTTCAGAATGCTGAGATCATCCCTGGCTGTTGCACAAGTATGTGTTTGAACACTGAATTGTCCATAATGAGGTTTAATTTTGGTATATTTAGAAAACATTATTTGGGTATTCTTAAGAAATTGGTTTGATCTGAGTAGGCATAGGTGGAAATGGTAAATACTGAAAATTAAACACTACAGGATTTCACTGACTGAATGAAGAACGCAGTTTGGAATTCTTATGTCTTTTTCAGGTTAATAATGTTGACATTCCATATTTTAATAATGTAAACGTGTTTTATAAGATTTTGTGCAACACAGAGGATTTAAAAAATGAAAAAGAAAAGAAAATAAATATTTATTTTCACATTTGTATCATCACCTGAGCGCATACTCCTTTTTTTCCTTTCTCTAAGTTAAAACTTTGTTACTGTTCTGCATAGTTTATGTGATCATATATTTCAAAGAGGTATACAGCTATAACAATGCTAATACAAGTGGAGAGAATTGTAGTAAGAACAAAAAAAGAAAAAAAATCAAAACATGTATTATGCTCTACATATAATTATCCATACTGAGTATCATTAATTTGATAATGCAATGTATAATATTTCAATTACATAGGAGATATCAACTGGAGTTTGGAATCAGGCTATATTTTTAATATAAAAGCATATTTCATGAAGTAGTAGTAGTTGTTGAAAGTGACCTATTAATGAAATTATTTGCAAACATTTGGGGTTTGGCTAATTTTGAGGAAAATGCTTTGAATTTGTATGTTTTGGTTTTAAAACGCTACAAACTACAAAAAAAGGTTGTGAAAAGTTTGTGAGCTTTTGTTTTCTCTTTTTTTTTTTTTAGAATTTAGGCAGCAGAGAAATATTTTAGATGAGCCTTTTGTTTACATCGTAAAAGTGATCAAAATGATGATACCCAAAAGAGAGATAATTTCAGCATGCTTCATGCCTCTTTGTGAAATAATGTCCCTCTTGTAAAATTAAGGTGAATTTAGTTCTAATATATATCATAAAAAGGAGATTCTAGGGAGTCTCAATCAAACCACATCTTGTTTTAGCACTCTGTTCAAGATGATTAAATTTCCCATTTTCTGTTCTTGATGGGAGTTGAAAAGGGGAGTTATTTTTATTCCTAGTTCTATCCTCTGCTCATAAAATTATAGATTGCAGATTTTCAAAGAAAGTAAGAAGTCAACTCCCAGATGCATGCACTTCTCAGGAAAGAAAAAAAAAATGTTATTAAAAATGTCAGTGCTGTCTTCTTTCGATTGTAATGATCTAGAGGAAAGAAAAAGAAGTGGTCTAAGATCAGCAAAAATTCTGCTAAGACCATTCTTATAATATGTTACAGGGAAAAATCTATTGATACACAGCAAAAACCAATGCAAAAAAATTCTGTGAAAAGAATAACATTAGGCAGCTTTTCTAGGCTAAAACTGACAGGACACTGACAAATCCTTCACAGTTAATATAAAGATATATTTCATATAACTGACATCTGTAGCAGGCTATAATAATTAAAAAAGCTTAGATAACAGTCAGCATTTACTTCCCATTATAGAAATTTAGGGAAAGAAGAAACTTCTGGCCTTTTCTTGACAGTCATGTTGACAACCAGTCAAAACAAGCTAAATAATATAAGTCTGACACATGAGTTTGTTTATCTGAGGGAAGGAGGATGAGAAGACTGGTCATGGCTTTATTTCTGAGTAGCCTTACCACTAGAAAATCTGTCCATTTTAAGTTTTAACTATCTTTAAATGGCAAAGCAGCCATTTCTTCTTTTCTTATTGTACTTCACTATATATTCATGAAGGTATGAGGCATTTTATAACTCACCATGATGATTTTTTCTGTCTGCATTTTTTTAAACTTTATTTAAGATGATCATACAAGTAATTATACACATTCAGTACAAATTAAGAACAAGAAAAAGAAAACAAAAAAAAACCATTTACTTCAATGTTTTATTTTTAGAAATGTAGTGTCTAGAAAGTTGATACACAATACAAAATCAGATAGCTAAAACTTTTGGGTCAAACTTGAATGAAGTTCAGAATTATCTGAACAAGGTATGGGATACAAAAATGGGAAGATATTTTATAATCAGTAATGAATGGTAGTATTTGCCTATGCAAAACATAATATTTTAAAAGGATTGAAATAAAGAAGAAAGTATACTTACAGGAAACATAGTTGGAAATACTGGGTTTAGGGTGATTTGTATTTAGAGTTTTTCCCCAAAATAAACAAACAAACAAACAAAACCACACCAACAAACAAGTCAACAAAAAGATATCTCAGGAAGATTAAAACCATCTTAATTTCAAAAGCAATATGCAATAACATATTCCAATGACTGCAATTCAACAAATGCTTTACTAATTGTGCACTTTCATTTTTTGCCAGTCGCACATGCAGTTAAACAAACTGTGACTTCAGACTATTATTACAACACTGGATAGTAGCAATTCAATTCCAGTGCAGCCATTTTTGGTATATTTTTTGGTTTTTGCTGCTTGTCTGAAATTAGGAGTATTGAATAATTTCCAAGTTTTAAAATAACTGTTTACTGTTTCATTCTCACATAATTATGTTGACTTAAGTTTTGATTACCAAACTTCATTGAATAAATAATTATATGTCTAACTAGATCGAGACAGAATTTAATATTAAACTAAGCACTAAAGTCTTCATAGAAAACCAATTCAACATTCTAAATTAATTTTGATATTAAATACTGGGCTTTTTCACACCCTGGGCTATATTCTCAATCACATTTAACATTCACAATAACCCAGTAAAATATATGAATGTCAGAGAGAAGGACAGTTGTCTCCTTGGGAATATGTAGTGGAGTTTGGTGGACTGGAATTGGATGGCAGTGCTTATAATTTGTTTCCAGGAACTTCTGAATGGCTTATAGCTCTCTCTCTTTTCTTTTATTTGCTTTTTGTTTTGTTTTGTTTTGTTTTTTTTCTTTTTTTTGGGGGGGTGGGTTTGTGGTTAGTTGCTTATGGTGGCTGTTTGGGTTTTTTCCATTCTTCATTCTGATGAAATTTTAATTTATTGTACTTATTAAACAAAATTATTTCTCATTTTAGTTTGGCTATCTGAAATGTACTTTTTTACAGAAAAAAAACCCCTAATTATTTCAATGATCTGCATTTATACATGAGAAGAATTAGGCATTTATGGGTTGTGACTCAGTCCATTCTAAAATAAACCTCTAAGACAGATGGATTGACTTGCATTTTAGGGTATTTATCTCTCTGCACCAAAAGCAGGCAGGAAATAGCTGTTTCCAGAAGACAGCTTGCCATTTAATGTCACTGTAACAGAAATCATGCTGTTTTCCTTTATCTTCCATAACAAAATCAAAAGTGCCCCAAATATTTTTGCTGGTGTAGAAGATGCTTATATATTATGGGAAAAAGAGCATGAAATATTCTAGAATATGATTACACTGATGTTTAAAGCCCAAGAAAACTACTTAATCTGAGCACTGTTAATATATGTGGAATTACTGAGTCTAAACATTCCTTGCTGTTCCAGGTAAGCCATCAGAAATCTGGCTTATATTTGATTTCTTGTTGCTAATAGCTTTCAGTGCCATTTTCTCAATTTATCCAATAGGAATTATTTTAGTCTTTGAAACTAGAAAATTAATAGGAAATATCAGTCTGTTTTGTGACTAGAAATACCATGTAATATGAAAAAATCTGATAAATATGAGATTTATCAGATGTATCTTATTGTACATGAAAAAGGTTAGATAAATCTATGTGAACAGAATAGGGATGGAACTGCAAACAAGAGGCTAAAACCCACAACTTAATATCCTTCTCTGTCAATGGCAAAAATTATCTTACTTCTTTATCCCCAAGTTTAGAAACAGCAGCCATCTAAGGGAGCTTTTAACATACAGCTTCAGGTCCCACAGTTGATCACTGGATCACTTAAGTGTTTAGCTATTTTTTCCCTCTCCGATTTGCTCTTTCTATTGTTTTAAATTCAAATTATTTCTCTTTCTCATGGCCAGACTAACGTCTCTGGCCTGTAAAACATTAATTTAAACCAATGGTCTTCTTTCTTTTTGAAGGGTACATTATCTTTTTGATTCACACAGATTAGCTTCATTAACTATAGCATATATTATGGGCAAGAGTATATGGTATATGATACTTATAAAATAACAGTGCTGTCAAAATTAAACTAAGCTTGACTTTCCTAATAAGTCATGAGGAAAGATGCAGTTTATCTCTGAACAAGTTTCAGGAGAAGTTATATGCATTTTATAGGGTGAGCACACAAAAAGCTTTTGCAGTTTATATCTATATCTATCTATCTATCTATCTATCTATCTATCTATCTATCTATCTCTCTCTCTCTCTCTCTCTCTCTATATATATATATATATATATATATTCTAATTTGATATGTGATTCTAATTTGATATGTGTTTGCAGTCATGCACCAGTCAAATACTTTCAGAGGTGATTGATTTTGATCAGCAGAGGACTCAGTGTTTGCAGACTTATAAATTATTGTAGAAGAAAATTGGAAAATAAATTTGCTTTTTAACATTAAAATCACATAACCTTTCTAAGAGTGAAATCACATTTTAGGACCCCCCCAAAGAGTAAAGCAGAAGACTTCTCTGTACACTGTCTGAGCTGTATCACAGAAAATGCAAATGTGTTTTCATTTTATCTTGGTAGGTTGGTTGTTAGTGGCTGGAAATGTATTTATATATGGTGACTGGATACTTACTTGAAAAAAATTTAGAGAAAATTTAGTGAACTTGTAAAATTCTGTCACTAATAGAATCCATTTACTTTGTTTTTAAACTGATAAAATGCCTTGATCCCAATAATTTGAATGATGATAAAATGGTTAGCAACATTAGCACTTGTGATAGACACTGTCACCTTTATTGTGGAAGAACCTAGATAAGAGTTGAGCTAAAAAACTAAAGCGCTGTGTATTGTTTACACTTATAATCCCATACTAAGGCATTCATCTGGGAATAGCTTCCTGTGTTCATAGACTATTTAGGTGACCACTGAATAAAATTAGATGGAATGCAAAGAAGCAAGAATCAGAACCAAGGGCACCCACACTTACAGCATTAAGACCTTAATTCTTTCCAGTATCCACAAATCCTAAATGCTTTACTGCAGTCTTGGCTCCACAGGTTCACAGTTTGTTTTAGAAATGTTATTCCACATCTAAGAAGGTTATAACTATTGAGCTTTTAACTTACTACAAAATTCAAGGTCATAGCTTCAGGAGACTGGATGCGTAGTGCTGAGACAGATGCTAAAAGCTGTGCAGGAGATGGAGCTCTGGTCAGTACATTGGTTGTCACAGATCCCAAAGTTTACCTCTATTGGCAGAATTTACAGAATGTTTTGGGCTGAAAAAGACCTCCAAGATAATCAAGTCCAATCTTTGACCAACCTCTACCTTGTCAACTAGACCATAGCAGTAGTGCCGCACCCAGATGTCCAATCGTTTCTTGAACACCTTGAGGGATACTGACTCCAACATCTCCAAGGCTTGACAACCTTGTATGTCTTTCCCTTATTTCAGGAAATGCATTGTGTGAAATTAGGAACATACGTTGATCTTGGAAATCCCTCTTCAAGAGCTTCACTCCTAAATTTTGGGTTCAAAACTGCCACCTACTCTTTCTTTGATGTTTCTAACATTTTTAAATTCAAGCGCATCAAAGGCAAAAAATACCTTAAGACTGACAGTAAATAATTAGCTGATAAGCACTTTCCAAAATACATGTGGGGAAAAAAAAGAACAAGTGTTCTCAATCCTGTTTGAGTGAGTACAAGATTACCTCAGCAGACTAGGTAGATATAGATGTTATGCATATTGAAAAAGATATTAACATGGATATTGATGTTCTTATAGATACAGATATAGATAGAAATAGAGAAAAAAACTTAGCTTTATATGCCAAACTTAAATTTTAATTCAGTCTAAACAAAAAGGTACATGACTGGATAAAATTTAAATAATGAGCTGGCTGTCTGTAAAAATTTTAAACCCTTTGCAAGTCTTTCTGCACTCAGTAATAAGTGTTGATGAATTACAGCTTCAACTATAAATAGTTTCAGGCAATCAGACATTAGGAATGCACCTGACATTGCTAAATATTGCAAGATATCAACATTTTATTACTACGAAAGAATATCAGGACTCAACTGAGAGATTGGTGGTATTCTGATGATATTGTGAAGAAAAGGACAAAAAACAGTTTGAGTAAAATATTTCTAAAGCTCACTTCATTAATATATTAAATCATTTCACATTGAACATCTAAACAGTACAGTTTCTATGAAATTTAGTTGTGATTTGTAATTATAGTGGTTGGTTTTCTTTTTTTCAGAACTATTTTTTGAAGACTAATGGCTTCACTAAATCTATCTGCAGTATAGCTGTTCTAATTCTTCTGTATCGCAATAAGGCCTAAGCTTTGATAGTTTTCTTCTTATTTTTTTAACATTTCCAGTACTTTTTTATTAGCTTATCTATTATTACTATTCATGCTACTGTCTCTATTTTCATATTACTTCTGTTTACAGAGGTGAAATGCAAACTATACCAATGTAAAATCTGAACTGCTTTCTTTGTTTTCACAGGGCTGTAAGCAACTGCAGTTTTTTAGAGACCTAGAACACCTAATTAAAGAATCTAACTTCTGCTTTATGTTGGAATTTTAGAGACTTAATCTTCATAAAGTTTATCCACCACCTGAAGAGGGAAGGTGCCTTCCAATGTCTCCAGGGAAAAAAAAAACCTCCAAAAAAAACCCCAAAAAAAACCCACCACCAAACCACCAAAACAACCAACCAACCAACTAAACCATGTTTTTTTTTAATGTAGCATTTGATATGTTTGCTTAAATTTAGCAGATTAAGTCCTTCAGTGGAGGGAGGGGGAGAATAAAATTTTGATACTTATATTTAAACTGTGTTGACAGTAAGATGTTAACTGTGTTGTGTGTTGAAATGTATGGTACCTGTAGAAATCTTGCTAATTTATACAATTATTACAAGGTAAGTGAAATATTCAAAGGACTAAGGCTTTGAAGATCGCCCTAAAATGCGAGAGAATCTTAGAATAAATTTCATTGTGTTGTGGATCAGACTTCTATTGTGTTTAATTTTGTGTTAGACCTGGCTGAACAAATGCGAGGAAGTATTTGAATTTTCACTAGTCAAAATTAGATGCACTCAAACCTGGAGGAAAGGTGAAAAACATCACAAAAAATGAGCCACTTAAAATCATTTGAAGCAATCAAAAATTAATAATGTGATTCAAACACACCTTTTGAGCTTTGAACCTGATTCTGATCTGATCAGCTGCTATGTAAAGAATAGGTGTATGTTTGTGTTAACTCATACCAATTGTTCTGCACTTTACTTTTGTTTAGTTACATTGATTGTGGCATTATATCATCAGATTCCAATATCTCACAGGTTGCAGACAGCTATGTTTCTTGATTGCAAGCCAAAGGATAAAGTCATTTACTAAGGTTGACAAAAAAGCTGTCAAAGCTGTAAATCCTCTATGACTTTACTGCTTGTTTGTTTGCCTGCTTGTTTTAATCCTGTGCCTGTAGACAACTGACATTCAAGGACTTTTGTATTTGTTCTCCAGCACTGATCATGTAATCCCAATTATTTGGGTTTTCATGTTAGGAAATGAATGTATAAATTGGTATAATTTTCTTCTGGCCTTGTTTATCCTGGGATAGAGTTAATTTTCTTCTTCGTAGCCAGTACAGTGCTGGTTTGGATTCAGTATGTGAATAATGTTGATAACACAGAGATGTTTTGGTTGTTGCTAAGTCCTGCTTACCCTGTCATGGAATTTTTTCAGATTCCCATGTTCCGTCAGTGAGCAGGGCCGGAAAAGTAGCTGTGGTGGGGAGCATGGCCATGAAAGCTTTCTTGGACTGGCCAAAGGGGTATTCCATACCGAATGTCATGTTCAGTCTATAAACTGTGGAGAGTTGGCTGGGGTCTACCAATTGCTGCTTGGAGACTGGCTGGGTACTGGTGGTGAGCAATTCTATTCTGTATCTATTCTGTATCTGTATCTATTCTGTATGGTTTTCTCAGGTTTTAGTCCTCTCTGACTCTCATTATTATTGCAGTCATTGTTTTTATTTGTAGTAGTAGTAAAAATAATAAATAATAATGATAAATATTGTTGTTATTGATGTTGTTGTATTCATTTAATTTATTTAAATTATTAAAGTGTCCTTATCTCAATCCATGAGTCTCACCTGTTTTGCAATTCTCCTTCCCCATCCCCCCAGGGGAAGAGGAGTGACAGAGCAGCTGAGTAGTAGTTAGGTACCAGCTGGGTTTAAGCCATGACAGTCCTGGTTGTCCCTCTCCTCCATCTCACTAGAGTCAGGGCCCCTCTAGTACTTGTTATAGGATTTTTTTACAATAAATTTTCAAGCCCTCCTTCTTGTCTTTATTTTTCCAATTTTTTTTGCTCCCACTTCTAATTATCTTGATATTTATGGTTATAATTGGTAAAAAAAAGACACTACAGCATAAGACTATGTTTTATAAAATATTACAGCAAAAAAATCCCCTTGTGGTGGGATGATTTATAAAAGCATTCTCTGTTCTCTATTTCTGTGAATCTTCTGTGAATGTTGCTGTGAAATATTTTCTTTTGAAAGCAATAAGAATATTGTGCAATTCAAATTTAAAATCATGCTAACTCAACCTTTTTAATTTTTAATTTAGTTATAAGCCACAACTAGTGTAGTTTCCTTGGAAACTAATGGATCCAGCAAAAAAAAAAAACTGTACAATACTTTATACACAAAAGACTGTTTTGTTGCTTACTGGTTAATTCTGTGAGCCACAGAAAATGTTCTCAAGGAATTTTATCCTCAAGAAATACTTAGGAGAAAAAAATTCTCAGACTTCAATCTTAATACAAAGATGTGAAAGTCTTTATGGAACCTTTTTAATCTAACGATATAACTGCTGATGTAAGTATAAAAGTTACACAAATGCCTTAACCCTAATCACACAGAAGTGAAAAAACATGTACTAAAACAAGTAAACAAAAAATCAGATGGTAGAAAGTAACACTTTTTTTTTACTGTGGTGCAAATATTCAGAGTTATGTATATATATGGAGATACTTTCAAGTACTGCAATTTCTATCTTTTGAGATATTTTGCCAGTATGTGGGAATCGTCTGATGCTAATTTTTTCTGTTTGAAGTAGCTTTGGATAATTTGCTTGTAGATTTTAAAAAGTATTTCAAAATTATACAGTAAGTGAAATTTTTCACATAGTGTCTCATATCAAAATCTATTTTCAGCTTCCACAGCCCTCAATGCGATTTGCCTGAAGTCTTCAATGTCTGTTCCTCTCACCACACACACAGTGAGAAGGGAACAGACGTGAATATTGAGGAGGCAAGCACTGCATCTGCATGGGCAGGTGTAGCTTGACACATACTCACAGTGCCCAGGATGCAGTCTGGCAGGGCATATGCCGGCCATACCCCAGCAGCCACGTGGCTGCATGAGCCCTGAGCCTCCTGAGACGTGGGGTTCAGTCACTGGGACAAACCAGAGTGTGATAATAGAGCTGTGAATTTTCTGGATTGGTACTGGCATATACACAGCCACTTCGTGTGGCAAGAAAAAGAGGTGTTGTTTGCCTACACTGTTTAACAGTGTCTTCTCTCTTGCTCAGTGGTGAAATTTTACATCTCTTCATGTTTGTGTATTGACTGAATTTCTGTATTTTGTGATTGTCAGGACTCTTGCTGTCTCAATGAGGTTGTATTGCAAATAAACATATGGAAAATCCAGACCAGAGGTGGTGTTGAGGGCTATCAGTGAGCTGAAGTGGTCATCACAGTTTCTTTTGGAACACATTTTTGTTCTATGTGCTTATAATATACACTCATCCAGCCCACAGACAATATGTGGTTTAAAAGTTGTAAAGCTTTTCCAGTGAATAAAAAAGGCCAAGTTAACAAACTCACAGATGCCCTTCATTCATGTTTCCTGATTTTGCTGCTGCATGTATAACAGTGCATTTTCAATACAAATGTCTGTGCTTTAATTGCATGTAGATGGATCCTTATCATCTCATCAGGATGATCTCTCAATTTCTTCTGAAATTTGTGCTTGTCATCTAGTTTCTGAGGACCCCTAGAAAAAGACTTTCTGGTTTTTTACCAAGTGACTCAAAATTTCATTAGTAAAGAAAGTTAGAAGATTTAGCAGCTAGTAGCTCTTCTAATCCTCAGATTAATAATGTTTTTTCTCAGTTTCTATTGTAACATGGAGTCTGTAACCTGTATGCCAAGCAGGATGAATATTTGGGACACAATTCTCTGAGCAGACATATCTGCAGATAATTCTTTGACTGACCTTCATGTCCTCAGATACCAACATTTTTACAACCCTCCCCTCATTATCTCCTTCTGGCTTGCTGTATGGGATCTAAAATTGCTCCAAAAAGAAATTTTGTGTAATTCCAAGAGATACTGTGACTATCTAATAATTACTACCCCTGGCCTTTTTGGATACATTTGGACCACTAATACTAAATAATTGCATTTTCTTGTTCTTTCTTCATGTATGCAATGGTCTAAAGACTTGCTTACAATTTATGGACTCAAAATAAAATGAAAAAAAATAAAATATACACTTGTACAAGGATTATATTCTCTCTATAAGAATATAAAATTGTATTGGTTACTTTTGTATGTTTTATATGCTAATTTTTATGTTATTAGCTTTTTACCAGGTTCATTGCTAGTATCTTGTGGTTTTTTATGCAGTATTGGAAAGGCACTTGTCCAGCATGCAGAGATTCCAATTCAAACTCAATTTTATGCATATTTTATTTGATAAATATAAAAAAATAACTTGCTCTGTTGAATGAGCAAAATATTTTCTGTGGTCTTATTTTCCACAAGATTTAATTAGCAATTTTATTTTTTTAATGTGTGCTAAAAGCTTTGTACAGAAAAGAGTATCTGGTTGGTTTTGCTACTCCTTTTAGCTTTTTTACCAGATTCACAGTAACTGGACATTGAATGTGCTTCCATATAAGTAAGTTTTTCCATCTGCTTTCACAGCCTTTATTAACTCTTCCTTTATAAATGATTTAGTTTTCTGTAAACAAACTTATCTACCTGCCCAATGACTGTTAAGGATCCTCTTTTTTTGTGTACATTAATAAATCACCATGTGATGTTTTTTCCAATAAAGAACAGAATGGTATAAATTTACACATTATTTATTTAACACTGATAGATTTAATAAAAAATAATTATAAATAATGAGGTAATGTTTTCCCATTTAAGTAGTTGTTTTAATTTTTTTTTAATTATTTTTATAGACATAGATCTGTATGACATACATCTGTATGTATAGACATAGATCTGTACTTAGGTAATTAAATTTATTTCATCATTGATTTAATTTACCTCCAAATTATACTTTGAAAGTAAAGCTGTCTTTTTTTTTTTTTTTCCTCTTTTTTTTCCAGAACATATTAAGGAATTTACTACTCAGACGTAGGTGTATGTATTCATTTATATGAATACTGCTAATATAACAGTTCTGAACTAGCCAGATCTACTGCACAACAGTGAAAAGATGTCTGGTAAAATGTAATAATAAAATGGAAATTGAAACCAGCAAAGACAGAGATCTGTATTTAGTTAAAAAAAAAAAAAGCAAATAAGGAGAAAAAAGTATCAACTCCTTTTATGATACAACCAATTTTTCTGTATAAGTAAGAGACCCTATAAGTAGAAAGATGAGATTAAAAAGAATTTTAAAGAGAAAAATAAGAAGTCTAAAATTAAGCATTATGAGGATTATGATACTATCCAAACTTAATTTCTCGAGTCTTGGGGAGAGTATCACAACGTACTCAAATGGAGAGCCTGGTTAATTTGTTAAGGTAGTTTCGTGTAAGTGCGGAAGTAAACTGTGTTGTCTTTTCAATCAAAATTAAAGGAGAATGCCTTGCTTCGCCCTAAAAAAAAAAAAAAAAAAAAAAAAAAAAAAAAAAAAAAAAAAAAAAAAAAGGCAGAGAAGGACCGCTTCATATTTGTGAAGTGTTATTTCCTTCAGGGCATTAGATTTTATTACTGATGAGATGAAGCCAGATGAATGATCATAACCAATAACATGGACAGACGGTTGTTCTGAAATTTTTCTCAACAGAGTATTTAAGAAACTAAAATATATAATTTTTTAAAGTTTTTCAAAGACATAAAGTGCTGAAGAACTTTTATATCTATCAATGTTCTGCTGTGCATATAATATACAATTTATGGGGTTTCTGTTATTTAACTATCCTTTCACTTCTAAAATTATATATTCTTAGATATATACATTTATTTCACCATTGACAAATATTATTAAAATAATTACCACTTTTTTAATGGAGCCCCATCTTGAAATTTATTGTAGTGATACTTCAGACATCATGTCAAAATGTACTTAATTTTCTTTAACAATATTTCCTGTTTATCTCTGCAATGCAAATACATCCCATTAAAAAGAATTTCTTGTAGACATTTGAAGCAATTAAATGGTAACAAGTATTCACACATCAGTTAAGGATAACGTTTTAACCTCAGCTCTCATAATCCTAAATTAGGTAAAATATCATTCTCCAACTTTCTATAGATTTTTTTTCTTTATATTGCTTCAAGGATGATTTTCTCAGTTTCTTTAATTTCAAATTAAAATTAACATAATATTAGTAGCACAACTATATCACGTACGTTAGAGAGAGATTTGGATGAAAAAAAAGAAAAACTTACGAAGTTGCTGGGCCATAATTTGTAGGTTTCTTTGTGGTTGTCATAGACACTTTTTCTTGAAATAAATCATCAAATTGGTACCTATGCTTAGTGCCCCTTAATCATTATTTGACACCTTTCCTTGTCCTCCTTATTGCCCTGGAGTTTTTGAGGGATGATATGAATGTGCATGCTGCCCAAAAGAAAATTTGATGGCCATTCTCTTTTTTTTTTCCTCCAGTACTGCTGCTAACAAGCTCTCCAAAAATTTAAGCACCTACATTCAGACATGTTGAAGAGAAACCCATGGAGGAAACTGTCATCTGTAAGAAGAAAGGAAGGGAAGGGAAGGGAAGGGAAGGGAAGGGAAGGGAAGGGAAGGGAAGGGAAGGGAAGGGAAGGGAAGGGAAGGGAAGGGAAGGGAAGGGAAGGGAAGGGATAGAATGTAACTACATAGAAGCAATCACCGGTGTGCATTTACAGGGGCCACATTTGGCATTGGAATTACCTTCATGTTAGAAGTGAAAGACGCCTTGTTACAGGGTCAAAGGGCATTGGGTTTACACAAGTTTTATGACACATGAATGGTAATATGTGAAAACAATTATATATTTACTTTAAATTAATACAGCTATTTTAGATTATCTCTGCATACATATATTGTTTGACATTCATGAATCAAATCCAGAAAAAATATTCAAGTTCCCATAAATTTTAACTTCCCTTACTATATGTATATACATTTGTGAATTAGAGTTATAATTTTAGTCATGAGTAGTATAATATTAATTTCTTTCTATCATCAGTAGCACAGTTTTGGTTCTATGCTTTTAATGTTTTGGGTTTCTTTAACCTGTAAGATACATTAAAAATATGTCATGAATTACAGTTCCTGAAGTTACAAGAAATACACAGATGAGGAAAACTCCCCTTTTTATTGTAAAAATAAAGCTCAAATCCACTAAAAAGTAAAAGACTGTTTTCTTGAAAATGGTTTAGAATTCTTGCAAAAAATGAAAGAATTTAGATACTTGTAAATCAACTTTCTGTTCCCCCATGAAAGGGGACTCAGCTCAAGTAACAACAGCCAAACACATTGTATTTTTTGATGCAGCTTCATATATGCATTTTCATATTCATCATATTCCTTCCACTCTCTTTGTCCTTTTCTGGTTGTCATTGTTGAATTAGTGCTGACATTCTGACTGCCACATGCAAAACATACATTTTTTCAAGTGTACAAGTGGAAACCAGATCCATGGAGTGGCCATGCTGACTGCCTTACCTGCAGCTGTGACTTACAAGATCACAATTCAAACCAATTAGAAGAGATTGGTAGCTCCTCCACCCACAGTGCAGGACCAAGTAAATTCTTAAGCTCCTTAATATTGCTTATTGGTACAGAAATTAAGCACATAATTATTCTCCAAAAGTCAATCCTTCTGATAAACTTGAGCTCTAGAAAATTCTTCATTTATATAATACATGGAATATGCTATTCTTCTTCTCAGACTACTCTTGCTTACAAGGGCTCACAACTGAAAAATTATAGCTTGGTTAGAAACAATGTATGGATGGAGCAGAAAACAAAATATGAAGCATGAAATGGAAATGTCAGCTGGAAACTGCCAACCATCTCTAACATTGCTTGCATTTAAATAGAAAAAATATTTAGCAATTAGCATGTCACAGTCTGTCATGTTATTTCCAGCTCCATAACCGTACTTTCTCTCTTCAGAGTAGAAGTTGTTCATTTTCTTTTATTTTATATGTCTCTGTTTATGTCAGATACAGTTTGTTATTTTATCAAAGTATTGGAATGCAAATTGGTGAGAAATTATGTGTGATCATTTCAAATTGATTATAATACATATCACACTAGTTTCACTTTAAAAAATGACTGAAGTAGGAGTTTGAATCCATGCTAATCACTTTTATCCAAATGGTTGTCAGTTTTTGTATATTAAAGGCATCTTCAAAACACTCTCATCACATAAAGAATTTTCCAGAAAGAACTTCTAAAAAGTTGTAGCTGTATTTTTTCAGTTACTTACAACATTTTGTTTTCATCACTGAAGTTTTAATAAGATCTGTAATGCTATGAATCACATACTTTTCCAATAAGAAAATAAACAGCAACCATTACCAGTAATTTTCACGAGTATAAAAGCAGTACCTGAACCTATACTTCATCTGACTTAAGAGACAAGAGGGGAAGAAGAAAAGGAGAAAAACTGAGCCAAGGCAATGCAAGGCATGGAAGAAAGATGAAGTCCTATATTTCTGAACAGAAGGATCTAATACAAATCTTGATGAAAAGTGTGCACTCAGAATCAGTTAGTTTATCATGTCTTGCTTCAAGTGAAAGCAGCAGTCATTTCTGTCCCAAACATCATACTAGAAAATACTGTCTTACTATTCTTGGAATCATTCCTATTGCTTTTAATTTATGCACTTTTGAAGAGCAAAGATTAATAAGATATTCTGAGTTTGAATAAATTAGGATTCTAATTCTTTTTCATTCAATCACTTTCCATGACACCAGGAATTTGTTTCAGAGACAGTTTCAAAACTTGACTACAACATCAGATATCTAGAATCAAATTGTAAAACTTTATCTAGTGACCAATATTGAGGGTACTTGGCTTTTAGTAATAGCAGGTACCTGGACTGAGTGCTAAGAATCTAGAGACATCTCTCCTTGGAAGGAAGTTTGACCATTTAAAAATAAATTCCTTCTGTAGTTATCAGAGGCCAAGTGAACAGAAGAATTCACATTGTAAAGGTGTCTGTTTTGATATATATTTGAGGGTGCTATTTCTATTAATTTTGAACTTTATATATATATATATTTGACACTGAGAATTAAGAGAACTGAGGTAATGTTGAAAGCAGGATACATCCCACTTCTTTTGCTCAGAATTCCCCCCAGCACACACACACGAAGATTGACAATGTATTGAAAACAAAGTGCAGGTTGAAAAAAACCCAAACAAAACAACTTTCCCATTTTTCAGTAGGTATCCTATAGATTATTTAACAGATTTACTGAGAAATCTTTTTACTCCTTGAATGCTTTTTAATCTTTTTTTTTCATCCCTAGAACAGCTCATTTATCATTACCTTTCACTGCTGTGGGGTTTTCAGGGTGAGCAACAAAGACATTCAGCTGAAAGAAATCAGAGCATCATAGAAACTTGGGTTTGGGTTGTAAGGGACTTTAAATATCATCTAGTTCCAATCCTCCTGCCATGGGCAGGAAAACCTTCCACTAGACCTGGATACTCAAAGCCCCATGCAGCCTGGCCTTGAAAACTTCTGAGGATGATGCATATACAACCTCTGGACAGCCTCTTCCAACACCACAAGCCTCACAGTAAAAAAAATCCTTCATAATATTGAATCCAAATAATTAAACATTTTTAATGTTTCTTACAACCTTTAGTCAGCTAATTATTATTTGTGTTTACATATTATGAGATTGTGGAAATCCTGTATTTGTTTAGGAAAATTATAGCAAATGTAATCTGTCTTTCCTCATTCATTTGAAAATTCAAATTTTCCAAAATCTAAGAACAATTCACCACAAGAGTGGTTTTTATAATTCTATTTTACCAGGCCAGTAAAAGATCTCTTAATGCATTCTCTTTCTCTTTTTTATCACCTGGACATTATTTTATGAGCGCCCACAATGAATCCTGAATGTCAACATTGTTGTATCTTCAATATCCACTACCAGAATCTTTCTACGCTGTCAAAAATTTCCTACATTACTTCTTTTTGTCATATGTGGCTTAAAGAAAATGGAAGAGACGCAACAGAAACTGGAGGACAGTACAGTGATGAGCACCTGATCTACCCTAAATGAATGGTGTCCTCTCTGTCTTTTCCACATTTGCAAACATTACTTGAACAGAAGCCTGGTTGTAGGTTGGTGTATCTCAGCATGGGAACAAGAGAAACTCACAAGCATGCGCATGTACTTCTCTTCTCAGAACTCCATTCAACTTTTAGGTGTATGGACTGCCTTTGCTTTTCTTCAGTTGTTTTTAATTTGTTTTGTGAAGTTATAAAATTTTATTCTTTAAATTTTTATTATTCATTTTTTCCTTTCTAATGGATCATCACAAGTACAAGCTGCAGCCTTAAGTCAAATATGATATTTATTGTCCACTTATGAGTACAAAGAAATGCTACAAGTGGGGTCTAGCTAATGGCTAAGGATTAAAAAAAAAATCTAACTAGAAGGCATTTGAAAGTGTGCTTAAAAGTGCTAGATATTAAATTCTCATAATAATATGATATAATAGCTCAGTAAAAAATTGAATATGAACAGCAGAAAGGATTCTTTTTCTTCAAAATACAGGTCAGTAGTGATATTCTGTGGCATAGGGATAAAACACTTACATAACAAGAAATTCATGCATATAAATATATCATTATTGCAATTAAGCTTAGCATTGTAGAATAACAATAAAATTGTTGGATCACTGAATGAATCCATCCACAAAGATGTATCAGTAAGCAATGCTTTGGAGACAAATTATTATTACTGGATGCAGTGTCTCTTGAATGAAGAATTTAGCCACAAATGGTCATTGCCATCCATTTTGAACGATACATACCACTTCAAATACCAAACAGATAAACTGGTTAAATATGACATTTTAAAAACCCCACTACTTTATCTAAATTTAGCATTGATTTTTTTCCCCATAGGAAATGAGTAAAATATATTTTTGACAGACAAAACTGTCCTCCCTCTGATTTAGAAAGCCAATGAAGACTACATAAATATGAATAGGTTCCAGCCAAGAAGGAAAAAAACCCCACTATTTCATAGAATTGCAAATATTTCTGCCTTTACAAGCAACTTGTGCATATACCAGCAAGCAATATCCTCTGGTAATTTTTTTCAAAAAGATCCAAAAAAATGTATTGGGTTTGCTAACATTTTTCCAGATCAAATGAATTAGTACTGTGCACACCTGATTACAGTATGTATACATACATAGAAAAACTTAATGAAAATTGATTTTCCCAATTTTATTCTTTGGATTATTAACATCTGGCTAAACAAGAGGTGGTGTCTGATTTTTCATAAGATTTAAACCTAATAAATTAGTTTTATCCTCCCATTAAAATAAGGAGATGACCTGACCTTAAGAGTGGGTTGTCACACATAATGTTAAGATAAATAGATAAGGTACAGCTAAACATTGACTTTTCAAGTTGTCTATTAAGAATTACTTTCTGAAGTGTGAAGATTTCCTGTAAAACAGAAATATTGTAACTCTCTTGTAGGCCTGAGAAATTAGAGTGAGTTAGTCTCCTCCTTTGGTGCTAAATATGAATTTGACAAGAGCAAGCTTTTACATCCAGGTGGAAATCTTCTTAGCTGATGGGTTTTTTGCTGTTTATTTAATTCTTTGAAATAATTTATTTTATGCTTCCTTTAATTTCTTTGAGTTTTTTTGTCTAAAAAATAGCATCATCTATTCAGGGTACAGACAATACATTACTACAAGCAAATGATTATAAATAAATTTATAAATTTATAACTTTAATTTTTTTTCATTCAAAGTCAGATTATTTCAAGTTAAAAGCCACTTCTGATGTCAGGGAATCATGTAACTTCACCTATATTTGTTGGCTATTAAAACGTAAGCCTCTCAAGAATTATTTCAAATTAAAAACAATATTTTATCACAATATTACAGAAACAAAATAATCAGTATGTAAAATCTAGTATGGCTATAATAATATTTAATTATAATAGCTTCATGCAAAATTTATTGCAGTTATGACAAAGAAGTTTCTTAGTGTCAACTGCATTCTGTTAATATTTCAAGGGGATGCACATGTACCACTTTTAGAGCCATTAAACTTCCTAAAATTTTAATAAACTCCACATAAGCAGAAGCCAAGTTTTTATTTTGAAAACAGAATAGAATACACTCAATCATCATAGATAAAGTATAGTTACTTGATTCAAGAACTACTCACATGGTTGTTCTGTTTGGGTTTTTTTTCTTTTAAAAGGTGGAAGAATGTATTGTCAATTATGACATGAAATCAATTATGTTATGGAAATAAAAATGAGAGTAAAAAACCCAATTTTTTCTCTACCATTTAGCTTAGAGAACTTGTACATGATCAAGAAGATCAAAAGGTAATTTCCAGCTCACAGGAAGGCTCCCTAACCTCCAGACAGCAGGGAGGACGGGAGAAAGAAGCAGCAGCAGTACATTTCACCTGATGGTTACACAGATGATCAAAAAATGGGGACTTAATAACATTCACTGAAACAAAAAAATATTTGAAAAGGAGGTCATTTTCTCTTTTAATGGAGATCAACTTACAGAGAAGAATTTCATACTAATATGACTTCTTGTTTATTTTAATTTTGGCAGAGAGCAACCAAATCAAATCCTTAAATTTTGCCATTGGAGACTGTAATTATGATTTTTTTTTATTTCCCTACCCCCACATCCCCTGCTCTCTTACCCCTCAACCCCCCTACCCCAGCCCCCAGCCAGCCTTAAGTAGCAGAAACGTTACTATAAAGCTCTCTATAATAGGATGAAACTTGCAGGGGCAAGAACAGCGCTGCAACAAAAGGAACTATTTTGTAACACTAGGTCAGATACAGAAATTTTAAAACTGAGAGGCAAATTCTCTGAAATCATGGCAATTTGGATTTGTGCAGGACATTACTTCAGCTGACTTCATGGGTCATCCTAAACCTTGAAAAATCAATGGTTTTTCAGCTGAGTTCAAAGACATTAGGATGTCTTCTTGGAACTTCAAAGACGATGAAGTGTGATAGCCCCAAGCAAAGAAATATTACTAGGAAATATTAATAGTGTGATTATATATATAAAATACTGTGTCATGTTAGCACACTTAAAACATAGTGGATAAAGTACTGCTGCTACTTCACCCATATTGTAAGTTTACTAACAAAGAACCAGAGCACTTTGTCTGTATCAGGAAAATCACCAGAAAACTGACTAGATCAGCACAGGCTTTGGAATATTACCCACTCCTGCTGTTTTATATTGGTACCAAATACATACCAAATACAAGAGGAAGTCCAAGGTCACTCAAGTGAAATTTTAGGACCCTGGGAAGAATTTTTTTTTTAAATAAATAATTGTGAGTTGTTAATGACGTGAGAAAAATGCTGACAAGTGTAGCACCTGCAAGTAGCTAAACATCTGGATAGTTAGGATTTTATAATTAAACAGGTTTTTTTATTTACCTTCCCTTTCTTCTTCATGGCATAGAACATGAAAATTAAAACAGTCATATTTTATAGAATAACATATCTTTTATAATATTTCATAGCTTTAATTTCTTGATTTCTGCTTGATTCTTTGAAATGGACACATTCTGTCTCTCAAATTCTTTTTTCAGTTGAAATAATTTTAATTTTGTTGTGGATATCAGATACCTGCATTATTAATTAAGAAAATAATTAATAATTTAGCTTGTTAGTTGCAGGGGAAAAAAAAATCTCAATTCACTCAGCTTGAAAGAAATCAGGATAGAAGTAGTCTATTGATTTATTTACAATATGCAATTAACCAGCAGTCATTGAACTACACGTTCAGAATCAATTTCCAAAAAACCTTTCCGCAACTCACTGTGGAATTTCTCATCCCCAATCCAGAATGACACAACAAACCCACCTCTCCCTGGGGTAGATGTGACTGCTGTTTTTTTGTGCATCCCTGATGATCTCTATCCCCCTGCTAATGTACCCGTCATTGTGGCAGAAAACCATGGTGCCAGACACAAACACCCAAAACGTGGGACCCCATGTAACACCCCACTAGCTCAAGTGCAGCTGCTCACTGCAGCTTTCAGGAAGGCTGCTGTGCCCAACCTGGGCAGGAGTTGAAGTGTTCCAGGGTGATTTCTGGCAGCATCAAAACAGGTTTGACTGCTGCTCAGACACTCTCTTCTCTGAGGGTCTCCTGTGTGCTTCAGAAATAGAGCTTGAAAATATGTGGAAAATACTGGGATCTTTAAGTGACTCCAGTAACCTCTGTTTTGGCAGCTATTTTGTCCCTCAAGTCCTTATTTCTCCTCATTGATTGTTAGAGAATTCTGGTTGATTAGCATTACTTTTGATCAAACAAATCCTACTAGCATAAATTTTCCTAAAGTGTTATGTTTTTGTGCTGTAGAAGGACAAGACTTTGAAGTTTCAGATCTCTTCTTAATACCCAGCCAGAGTGGGAATAGAAACAATACCTCATGGAGCACTGCATGTTGCGCTGTAAATAGAGGAGAGAGATTTATAAATATGTTGTTTTTGTTGTGATGAAAAAATCTTGTCACTTTGCAAATATAATAAAATGTTTATATTTGCAAAATTTTTCTCCTTCATCTGACTATTCAGAATTTTCATTTTAAGATGTAAAGTTCTTTGTTAATAAGGCCAAATTTACACCCTAATTCTGAAAGACATGTTTTATCATTGACTTTTATCACTTTTTCTTCCCTGGAAAAACAAAGGCATGATCTAAAGTCTGAGCAATCAATACTGGCTACATTTGTTCCTGTGAGAGTGATTCCTTTTCCCCAGGTGAAACGGTGCAGAGGGGCTACATTCTATAGAGTGTAGATCCTATGAACTGTGAAATCAACCTATCTCTATGACATAGAAATTAAAGTGAGTTCTCTGGTATCCTAAAAAACAAATCTTTATTTTATGTGAGACTATGCATTTTGACTTTTCATGTGCTGTTAGAGCATGTGTATTTAATAGTGCTGGGACAGTTCTGGACTGACCATATAGGGTGCATAAGGAACTGATCCCTACAGAGCCCTGCCTATACACTGACTTGAATCCTGACAGGGATCTTACACATACCTTGGACCCTGTACACACTGGCCAGACAACCTGCTTCTAGCTGCTGACTGAACCTGCTTACTAGCACCAGACCTACTCCGTTCTAGCTGTTTAAGAAGATCTGCAGATCTTCTGTCTGTCACTGAGGGCATTGCCCTGTCCTTGGCCACCAACTCTCCATCCCCTCAGGAGCAGCCCACTATTTCTGCTCCCTGACTAGCTGCCACAAAAGGATTTGCAAGTGTGAAGTTTCCACTGTGAACACAGATCACAGCCAGTGTTTACTAGAACATCTCATAATAATTAAGCTGTTACTCTTATTGAGCTGTTGTTGTTTATGGAAATAACTTTACAGAGTAACTCTGACTGCTTCACAGCTCAGACCCCTCTCACTCATAGAAATGTGTCTGAATCATCATCTGAGAACCACAATAGTTTAGTCAGGTGTCAAGGGTCACAAAGATGTGCCACTAGTTTCTTACTAAATGGTTGGAAAATACCTCTATGAGCCCTATGTTTTACCAGACACATCCATATGGGAACCTGTAATCTCTCTTTGCAGAGGAAATGTGTAGAGCTATTGCCTCTTGGATGTGGTGAGAACTATAGAATATTGTACTGAAGTAGATGTCAGTGGCCTTGAACACATTCAGGTGCTTCTGGCACTCTGACTTTGTCAGTTCTTGCAGCTTCAAAAAGACTGACAGTTCTGGAAGCTATTCAGTTTCTGGGAGATGTTCAGAAATTATCCCTCAGCATTTTTTTTATTTTTCAGTCTGCTCTTTTTTGGTAACTGTTTCTCTGTATGCATACAGAAGCACACGGCTTTTCATCTAATGGACCTAGCTAATAAAAGTTTTCTTTGGTATGCGAACCCATGATATCAGTGCCTGTGCAACAGTTATCCAATATGATGAAAAAAAAAAAAAAGAAATGGAAAGAAAAACTAAAGATCTTGGACATGTCTGATGATCAAAGAAAACATCTTTGTATCTAGCACACTGCTGCTTTTTTTTTTTTCCAGGCACTTGAATTAAAAGAGAATATTACTCTTATAAAGCTTGAAAGGTCAGAGACAGACAGACTTGATGCTTCAATGCTTCTCTGACAAATATGACCTCCTCAGGGCAGGGTTTAACTTTTGGAAAATACTTGCATTCTTTTATTAGTAAAAATCATCATTCTTTTTGCAGTGTGTTTATGGTCCACCCCTTCCATCTAACTGTTGGTTATTTCTTTTCCTAAGCTGCTCTGATATTCCCCATTTCCTACCCAGCCAGGAGAAAAATAGATTAGACAAGCTTTCAGTGTAGGACCTTGAATATTTTTTTATTCCCAACTTTGTTGTCATGCCTAGCTGAGCTACTGTTTCAGCATCATTAAGACTGAATGCAAATAGATGTATGATACAGTAATGGACAAATGAAATGTTTCTTCCTGGAGATGTTAAACTTTATCATATAATATATTTTGGAAGAATCTGCGTTACTTAAGATATGCTCTTCCATTATGCATTTGTAGAAGTAGAATTTATTGAAAACAGAATATCTACAGGTCTAAATCAAAATTAAATAAACCCCTTTAAAAATTAATTACCAGATTAGGCAAATGTCCCTCCACCCCCTGAAAAGAGGGAGGTTTTTGTTGTTGTTGTTTTAACTTTTAGTGCTTTTAGTGCTTTTTAACTTTTATTGTCTTTCTGTTTTCTTGTATGTATCATGAGAACGAGGACCATATGAATAAGGTAAGAGAAATGTTGGAAATATTATTTTTTTCCTGTAGACCATATAGTAAGCATACAGAAAATAGAGCTACTGTTAAAAATCCTATTCCATTAAATAATGGAATTAATTTTTAATTTTTTTTCCCACTTTATTCTTTCCACAGCTGAGAGTCAGACCCGTCTATTACTTTGCAATGCCCAGAAATAATACTTTTATTAGTGCAACAATTTTCCTGATAGACAGTTAAACACTTTCTATACTGTTTATCATCCTAGATAATTTGATCACTGTAGGGCATGTTGTGCATAATTTTATGAGAATGAAACACAGAAATTTACTTGACAGAAAATAATATTGACTGAAAAAACTATTAACAAGAAATAAGACACGGTAAAAAACATTCCCTGATTGTTTATCAAAGGACAGTGAAGCAAACTGAAAAGGAGCAATTTATGTACTTTGGTGCATATTCCTTCCTCGGATACTTTTGGTCACACTGAGGTGAGACCGAATCAGTGCCCACAGCTTTCTCAGTTTTGTGCGGCAGGTAGAACATAGCAGGGGGTGAAATGAATTCATCTTTCTGTCTTCAAGTGAACTAAAAGCAATTTTATTCTTCCCATGTGGTCACTTGAGGTGCTTGTCATGTTCAAGCTAATGATATCAGGCACCCTCAGGTTGTTTAAGTATTCATGAAGTAATTAAATTCTCATTAACATATAAATAAAAGAAAACTGAAAACAAGTTTAGGAGGCACCTAACATCTGTTCTAATGCTTTTAAGTACTAAAATGTGCCACATACAGAAGGAAAAGTGCATTCTGTCCAGGCAAGTATTTTGCATAGATTATTTATAGAAACTGTAATTAAACTGATTTGGCATATTAAGTTAAATTACCAGCAAAGCATTATTTAGGTAGCTCAGTGTCTCTGACACTTAAATAAGAGATTTAAAGTAAGGAAAAAAGAAATAAAATTAATTTTTATTTGTTCTGAGGTCCAGATAAAATTACAAGAACAAATGAAAATTTATTCCTTTAGAATTAGAGACACATAAAATCTCACACTGCAGCCATACTTCCAGCTGTTCTTTCAAAATGCATAGATTTTTAATAATAAAATGCTACTGGCCTTTAAAAAAAATAATTCTACAAAAGTACTTATAAGTTTACTATTATGTTCCTTTAAATTGAATTTAATGCACAATTTTCTCATACAACTTGAGACTTCAGTTCAGACACAACCTTATCCTCTAAAATGATTTTTTCCTTCTTACATTAGGCAGTTTACCTCTTTAGATAATTTTTCCCAAGAAACTAATAAAGAAAATTTGTTTTACCTATTAATGAAATGTGTGCCTTGTGTTCTATACCATACCACTGCAGTTTTCTGTATGATAGAAATAGCTAATAAAATTTAATAATCTTTAACCATAGTTTGAGACTGCTGGCTTGAAAAATAGCAAAAGAGATAGAAAAATCTAGTAGAAGGATCTTCAGAATGTGTTAAAACAATCATTCCATCAAACAGAGACAGCTCTGGAAGAATGCATTTCTGAGAAGTAAATCTTTCAAATATATCTTTCAATGGAAATATACTGAATTGATTGTGTTCTTTTTTGTTTGCAATAACCTCTGTCCAATTTTTTATCATAATCTATATTAAAAATATATTCTGTATGAGTCTAATTTCATTGTGGTCTCGTTGACTTAGCACAAAGTACATAATATGCACACTTATATTGTCCTGACTTTTAACAGAGTGAAATGTATAACCAGAGAAATTTAACCTTTTTTTTAATCATTTATGTTATATTGTCCATTTCAAAAGCAGTATTTCGTGCCTTATCCCTTTCCTTATTTCATGCCTTTCTCCTTGCTGTGATGCCTACAGAGGGAAATGTATGCCAGTTATGCAATGTGTTTGGTAATGCTGAAAAGGATATATTGCAAAAAAGGGCACATAGACCTTCCTGAAATAAAAAGATAAACCTACTTTTTCCTGGTTTTAACCGTGGCAGACAAAATCCAAGTAATTTAAAAATAGCTGCTGTGAGTTATCATTATAGGCAAAACCAGCTATTATTTTTTTTTATAAAGAGTGCTATTCATTACCATTTACAACAATTACAACCAACACATGAAAATACTCTCCTATTTGTTTGGTTCAAAACCAGTTATGAACTCATATCAGTACCCGTCAGCTGTTATGATTAGCAGAAGAAAAATATTTTCTCAAGCATTATAGCAGTGAAAGGAAACTATGTACTATTACAACTTAGAAAAAAAAAAAAAGAAAAAGAAAATTGGTCCAAAAGCCATACAGCAATGAAGACACTAGCTGAAGCCTGGATAATTGCAATCTTATACTGGTAAAAGCTCATGAAAATTTAATCGGTAACTCATGAAACAGGAACTGAGATTTGGTTCTTACATGCCTACAGGACAAGGAAATTAAACATTACAAGGCTTGCTTGAGAGAATGTCTGCCCCAGAGCAATTATCTGTGCTTACCTTGGAATCCCAACTGATCTTAGATTATCTCACAAAACACATGAGAGAAATATGCCAAAACAAACTCTAATCTTTTTATGAACCTGAAATAGGGAGCAAAGTCTTGAAGTCTGTGTGAATATAAAGCATCAATATTTGTATAATCTCTTTAATGTGGAGATAGTGAGCATGCACTCTCATGCAGTACTGGTTCTAAATAAGAGCTCATCTTTTTTTCTATTAGTCAAAACTCTATTTTAGAAAACTTCATGAATAGACTTTAATTCAAGACTGAGCAGGTCTGCAGCCAGGGTTGAGTTGTGATGGAGAAAAGATGGTAGAATCAATAGTTGTTGACCATGCTGGGTACATTTCATAAAAATGCTACCAGTATCCGTAAGTAAGACGTATTGGTATATATAAAACATGGTTTAGCCATACTGCTGTCTGGAAACAAAACCGAGCCTAGAGAATTTACAGCTCTCTCTGGAAAAGGATGTTCTCAGTTGTTTCCTGTGAAACACTCATCTGTCTCTTTAGTGCATCTTCTGCCGTCTGACACAGTAACGTTGAACATTACATTGACCAAAAGTGTAGTCATCAGTAGATCAAACTGATGTTTCTATTTTACATGTACTTTGCTAAATTAGAAAAGACAGACCTCAAGGCCCCACTTGATCATCTACACAGTACTTGTACGGTCACACACTGGCTGTGTTCCTGACGACTGCAAATTTCTCTGAGCTACATAATTTCCAGTGAAATAGCATGTGAATGAAACTACTCCACTCCACTTCTTTAAAGTCATGACTTAATATTTTTTATTGCTGAAATTATGCAATTGGTTTATTCCAAAATGGAGCAAGGTGTAAGAAAACCTTCAAATTTTTTCTGCAAGAGAGAACTTTGGACAAATTTTAAGGATATTATGTTCACATAAACAGTAGTCTTCATTTTTTTCAAGCAGAAATCATGCAGATATCAAATGCTGAAATAACTTTGAGTATAGGAATTTAACTCAATGAGTTTAGATGTCACAAACCAAGGCAGGGTTAGAGCTCAGCATTCGGGATTGCTGCTATGATCCTGGTGAAATTAAGCTTTTGTGTCTCCATTTGATTGTAATTGAAGAACCTTTTTTCCGGTGCACCTCGTTAATTCCTTATCAGTGAGATGACTGCTTTGCCCATCTGGTTTCATTTTTGACTCTCATCTTGCCTCCCTTCATGGAACAGGCTGCCCTTGCTGCTCCCTCATGAGACCACTCTTCTCATTGTGTGCAGCTCAAAACAAGCTTTGCCCAATTTGTGGTAGGGAACACACATTTCCTTTTCACTACACCAGAGAATCTTCTTCTTTTTACTTTCTTATCACGGCTTTAGTAGTCCCTTGTAATTCACAGTAGAGTGCCCAAACCAAGTCCCTGATGCTGGGATCAAATGGATGAAAACTTATACATCGAGAAAATATAATATATTCATTACTTAGATTTTTTTGGATATACCATATTTTTCAAACAAAACAAACCTGTAAGCAAGATTATTCTTCCTGAAAGAAGTCACTTTTCACTTATAGATTATATAAGTTAATCAATCAAAGCAAAAACATGTAGGTCATGTTGTTGTCCACATTAGTGATATTAAAAAATTAACACTCAAAATAAATGTGAGATGGTAGAAATCAGTGAGGCAGAATCACAAAAAATTATTTTATCTCAGGTAACAAATGAATTTTTCACCACTTGCCAAAGGGAAGTCCAGTATTGAAATCTTCATGTCAAGACTGGGTGCATTCTTGAAAGGGATTTTTAGCTCAAATACTAAGTGTGAAGATAAATATTAGAGTGATTCTATGACCTACACTATATAGGCAGTGAGAATAAATGATTTAATATTCCCTTTTGGCCTTAGAAGTGGTTCATTTGTCACAATCTGCAAAAAACAGTCCCCTCATAAATTATTTCTGAATTTTAAGAAAGTACTAGATAATTAAATAAGTGCACAGGATAATTAAAGAGTATCAGGTAATCTGATCAAGTCTTCTCTCCATTCTGCTTACAAAGATCTAGAATATTAAACTGCCTTACAATTTCAAATATACTGTTGGTATTTCTCTGATCATGAAAGAAAGGAAAAAGATCCAACATTCAATATTTTTTCAAGTGATTAATGGATTTCACTACTGGAACACTTCTCATAAATGTTCTTCTTCATTAACCTAATAAGTCACTGCAGAAAAAAAGAAGCCAATTAAAAAAAAATTGTTCATACTTAAAGATGCTTGCTTAATTTCTCCACTTTCTTTAAGGCTCTAGAAAATATTACAGTATGTAATCAATTAGACAGCTATTGTATATTAAGGCATCCTATAAGATTTATAACCAAAATAGCCCAAAAATATAGCGTAAATTCAAAGAAATTTAACAATAAAATTAGCAAACCTTAGAGGAACTGTACTTTGGATTTTTTTTTAGGTTTTTACTTTTATCAGAAGAGTAGAAGAAATAAAAAACAGAATCTGTAAGAACAAAAATATCTTTATCTATATTTTTTATATTTCTTTGATACATTCTGTGAAAAGATTTATTAATGTTTATTCCCAAGTCTTTCGCATAACACATACTAGTCCTAAAGAGTGAGGTACACAAAAGTAAGGTAAGCATGAGAAGAGCATCTTTATGATGTATATAATCATCAAAGAAACCAACTAAAAATAAAAGGCAAGAGTGGTAAAGAATTGGACAGAAATTCTTACATCCTGTTCACTCTTACTAATGGAATTGGTAGGAAATCTACTCTACTCCTCAAGCACATAAATGAAGGAGAAAAGAATTACATGAAAAATTTTGCCTAGTTAAGGTCACAGAAGCAAAATAATCTTTAAAAATGTGCTTCTTCTTGTTCATTACTTCCAATATGGCAAAAGACTAGCAAATAACTTTTCTACCAAGAATTTGGCAAATTCTTCTTTTATTATCTTTAGTCATTTTTTGTGATCTTTATTATTCCTTTTTCTTATGTAGTTGAATGATGTTCATTTTCAATTTTGTTTTTTAGTTATTTATTTGTAAAAACTTAATTTGGGATAGTCTAGAAATATGATTTTAAAAATTTAGATGAAGGATTTCTTGTTACATTGTGCCTAAGTATCCAAAAAAATGAATGTAAGTTTTAGGATATTTTAAAGGAAAAAAAGTCCTTTAACTTCTGAGTACAAATTATATTTGTTAAAGACCAAACATCTGTGTCCTCACTTTTCTTAGAATAAAAAGGATGGTCATCCTTGTTTAACTGAAAACCCTTATTACAAAAGTCCCCACTTTCCATGGAGAACACAGTCAGTCAAAGTACAGGGACAACACATACTGTCATTGCAGTTTGCTCAGTTTAGGGCTTAAAAAAGGCACTAAGAGTCTGCTAAAAGCAAACAAAACCATTCTAGGACTATTCACTGCTTTGTGGCTTCTAGGTGGTTCAGGGAGCTAGTATGGGTTTTATGACTATTAACAGATTTTTTGTATAGATGACATTGATCGATATTCCCTAATATGGATTTTAGAGACACTTGAATAGACCTTCTTTATTAAGGATGACTCTGACATACCTATATTGTGCTGTTTTATTTACATTTTGTATTATTATTTTCATATGAATACTTTGGCTATATTGTATTTGTGCTAGAAGTATATACATTGTCATCTAACAATCTACTGGAACACATCATTGAGTCTTGTAAAGGGATTTTTAGCTCCCAAACGTGACAACAGTGATTTCACTGCTTACCTGGTTTTAGGCCAGACCACTAATTAGAGTTAGAAATCCCACATTTCGTTAGTACAAATAGTTCCTTTTCTATAGAGACTTACTTTCTAAAACTTGTTGCCAAAATTAATTCTTGAGAATTACAAATTACTGAAGGTATGGATACATAGATTTAACTTTCTATTAAAAAAAAAAGGAAGATTTCTTGAAAACACTCACAGAAATAGCTGCTGAGTGCTCTGACAGTAACAGAAGAGGAGGTATAAAATTAATTTTCCCGTTCTGTTGGAGGATATTTTTAGTTACACTAACGAGCACCTTTATTGTCAGCCTCATCTACAGAGTTAGAACAAAATGTTAGTCTGCATTTATCAATCACAGATTTGAGGCACTTCTAGTGGACCACAGTAAAGATGAAAAGGAGACTGAAGGATAGTTTTTACCCAGAAGGAAAGAATCAGGTCATTTTCCCAATAAGGTACCCTGAAATAAAGGTTTCAGAAAATGTGTGCCAACATAAAATTCACTGCAGTCATAACTGGTATGTTTATTTTAGAAATTGTGAATGGTAAAGACCACAATATCTGTTCACTCAAATAAAAATTAATATATATATATATATATATAAAAACCACCTTTTAACTTCTATTTGTACCATTCTCAAGACTTCATTCTACCAGTACCTCAGAAGCAGTCAACTGTCTCTAGACTTTATTACTTCAATATACCACATGCATTTTGGATGCTTGATTCTTTTCCTCTTCTTATTTCTGTATGGATAAAATTGTAATCAAATGCTGCAGTTATTTATTCCTAATAGGATTTAGCTATTTATAGTTTGAGCCTTCAGTTTCACTTCACCTGCTGTATACCATCAAATAAAGCAAGCATTACAGAACTTAGAAAACTCAACTAACAGATATTTTTTTAATGATGTACTACACTGCCTTAATGAACTATAAACTTTTCAGCACAGAGATATTTAAGTTTCTCTTGTTGCAATTAGAAACTTCTGTAATCTTATCAAAGCACTGATCACATGCGTGCTAACTTGTCACAGCACTGAAAAAGCAGAGATGATGTATAATCTAGTATTTAAATAATTTTTTAGGCAGATAAATGATGTGAGTTTAAATTCTCTCGGAGTAAAGAGTTTGGAATGAAGGAGTGCTGCAACCTGGGTGTATATACTACATCTGGCAAATATTCAGTAGCACAGAAGGGTCATTTATAAAATTAACACTAATGGTAGTAGGTAAATTCTTTGAAAAACAAAGTTTTTGTTTTTCTTTAGGAAAAAAAATATGGATTATATGCAAAAAGAAAAAAGGATATTTGTCTCTTATTCTGATAACAATACATTCTTCTTCACCAATAGTTTATGCCACTAATCTTAGATCTTTTATGTTTTGCACAGAACACCGCATGTATTTACTGAAATAAATGAAGCTGTATTTTCACTGCATGACTCTTCCCTGGCATTCTGGAGAGGAAAAAGTCAACGATATACAATAAAATTAATGATTTACCAAAGAGAGTTTTAAATTAATAGAGCATATATAATTATTTCTATAGCTAATAAAATGTTGGTTTTTAAATGTGTTCAATTTTGCAAAAGGGTGTAACACTCCCCATGTTGACCTTGCTTCATATGCAGTCTTTAAAAGGGCTTCTATGTCTCTCTCCTTCTCTTTTTCCGAGGAAATTTAAAGTGTCTTATGTTTGCAGAAGGTTAGGAGTATTATATAAGATTAAACCCCTCAGGCTGTAAGAATATTTTATTTTCCCTGTGAAAGATCATTCTTATTTTGCTGAAATATAAAACATGAAGAAAACTTGAGACACTAACCATATGATAATCCTGTTTAATTGCACTAGTAAAATATGAAAAAGATTTGAACTGATTGTCACTTAAGCTCCTCAAGAAAACAAATATCAGATACAGTGGCAGGAAAGTCAGCTTCTAGAGCAGGTTGCTCAGAGCCCCACCCAACCTGGCCTTGAACACCTCCGGCCTTGGGGCATCCACAACTTCTTTGAGAAATCTGCTTCCTTCTTCTTGATTTAAAATTGTTCCCTCTTGCCCTATCACTCTCTGCCCATACAAAAAGTCACTTTTATCTTTTTTCTATAAGCTCTTTTTAGGTATTGGAAGGCTGCTGTAAGGTCTCTCCCAAGCCATATATTGTCCAGGCTCAATAACCCCAGCTTTCTCAGCCTATCTTCACAGGAGAGGTGCTTCAGCTTTCTGCTCATCTTCATGGCTTTTCTCTGGACCCAGTCCAGCAGGTCCATGTCCTTTTGATGCTAGGGGTCCCAGAGCTGGATGCAGAACTCCAACTGGTGTCTCACAAGGGCAGAGCAGAGGGGCAGAATCACCTCCCTTAACTGCTGTCCATCCCTCTTGTGACACTACTCAGGACACGATTGGCAGGTTTGTTTCTTTCTTTGTTTCCTTCTTTCCCGTTAAAACTTCCAAAGAAGAATGGAGAGAAGAGAAAGCAAAAGGGATGTAGGAAAGGAGGAAAAGAGGCAGGAAGGGAGGGAAACTGACAAGAAGTCAGAGAGAGGAGAGCATAGTATAATCAGAATTTCCTGATGGATTGGACAAATTCTGTATTTATCTCAGTGTCCTACTACATGTACTTATCAGTAGGATTTTCTGAACATTATGCTTGCAGAGTGAAATCTTCTGTTCCTACACTTAGTTAAACACAATAATTTTTTCCTTGTTTTGGTTTTGTTTGTTTTTTGGGGTTTTTTTTTTTTTTGGTGAAAGGTTCAGAGGGAGAATATATATTTTTAAAAAAGAGGAGGAAAGTTAATACAAGTTATTTGTGGAGCCTTCTCTTGCCACACGAACATGAGCCTTCCAGGCATTTGCATTTAAAATACATGGGAAACCAGTGTCTGATTAGCTTTGCATATGTTGTAAGCATTTCACATTATCTCCCTTTCTGACTTTTCAGAAATGAACACCTGGAGAGAAATATTGAACTATAAATCAGTAATTTCAGCAGAATCCTAATCAGATCTCCATTTTGTAAGTTCTAAAATTTTTCCTTTTATATTTAATAAAAAATTTGGCTTTTTACATTTTTTTTCCATTTTCACATAAGACAGTAGAACATTATTCATTGTATAGAAATGAAAGCTGCAACAAAATAGCAAGCCAAGTGCACAGAAGCCAAAGAGTCATTTCCCTAGCAAGGGAGATCATTCAAGAGCATTTGGAATAGCTCCTTTTCCCTGCTCATGACTCTTTTTTTTTCTTGTTTAATGGTTTTCTAGTCAAAGAACAGAATGATAAGTAGCTGGCTTGAATTTTTTTAAGAACTCTATGACAGCAACAGTGAAAGCTTTATTGCTGTGTGGCCAGAATCACAAAAAATACTTCTGTGTTTTGACTGTAATAGAAATAGTTATTGCTACAAGATATTTTAAAACCAGCATTATTAAGTATGCGGAAATTTTAGAAATTTTACTGGAAAAAATACCAGAGGATTGGACTCAGAGTTTGTAATTCTGGCATTGAAACAAATTGGCAGGGGCTGTGCTGTTCTACTTTCATATTGCTTTCACCAAAGCTGTCTGAGCATTTTGCATGTCCCTGTAATTTACAAAGATATAAATAGCCAAATCCAGTTAGGGATTTAAACTTTTTTTTTTCCTAAGTACAATGTTGTGGTCTTAATTCCCCATGTCACTCACTACTGAATACTAGGGGTACTTACATTCCTTTTTATTACCCATGATGGAATTAAACATTTTCACATGTCCACAGTAGGGTTTAGTCTTGATAGACATCAAACTGCTTAAGATCTTTCATGAAGCTGACCCAATGAGGACCTAAATTATCAAAAGGGTCCATTTCACAAAAAATGCTATAGAATATAGAATGGTTTTGGCTGGAAAGGACCTTCAAAGATCATCTTGTTGCCCCCCTTTGCCATAGGAAGGGACATTTTTCACTATATTATGTACCTCAAACACCCAATGTGGCCTGAAATACTTGCATGGTGGTGGAATTGACAGCTTCTCTGGGTAATCTGCCCTAGTGTCTCCCCATGCTTATTGTAATTCATTTCTTTTTGGGTGCAAACCAAATCTACCCTCTTTCATTTTTAAACCCTTGCCTCTTGTTCTGTCACTATAGGCCCTGGTAAAACGTCCCCATACAATTTTCCTACAGGCCCCTTTAGGAACTGGAAAGCTGATGTAAGATCTCCCTAGAGACTTTTCTTCTCCAGACTAAACAACCCCACCACCCATCTTGTTTTCAAATGAGAGGTGCTTCCTTCCTTTGATCATTTTTGTGGCCCTTCTCTGGAGGGAGAAAATCACCTCCCTCAACCTTCCATCCATGCTTCTTCTGATGCAGCCCAGAACACAGATGGCTTTCTGGGCTGCAAGCACACATGTATGATTCCTCATCCACCAGTGTGGCCGCATTTCTCTTCACAGAGAAAAAGCAAGGCACAACTTCCCAAGGATATTTCTGGGAGTCACAGTGAGGAACCTCAGAGAAAGAAAAAACAGGTCTTATCTCAACTGCTGCACCTCTTGTTGTGCACAAGTGGAATGCATTGTGGAAGATTGTTTACCTGAAGGGAATTGGTAATTGGATTCTGGTGTGAGTGTTTTGATTCATTGACCAATTGAATGTGTGTGTGTGTGCGTGCGTGTGCGCATGTGCGCGTGTGTGTATGTGCGTGTGTGTGTGTGTGTGTGTTGGGAGATTCTGGTCAGTTGAGTGGAGTTGAGTGCTTGTGCAGATTCAGTTTAGATGTAGTGTAATATAGTATAGAATAATATAGTACAATAAAGTAATTAATTAGCCTTCTGATATCATGGAGTCAGACGTATCATTTCTCCCCTCGTCGGGGTTGCTCTGCTTTTCCGATATATCAGAAACTGCAAGTGCCTCTCCTCAGGGTTGTTTTCAATCCATTCATGTCTCAGTCTGGATTGATACTGAGGATTTCACTGCAGAACTTTTCATTTGGCCTTTTTGAGCTCCATGAGGGTGCACAGGCCCACTTCTCAAGCCAGTCAATGTCCCTCTAGATGGCATCACTTGCCTCCAGCTGACTGCAACACAACTTGGTGTTGTCAGCACACTTGCTGAGGAGCAAGACACTCTGTATCGCTGATGAATATGTTAAATAATACTTGTGCTGCTGCAGACTCTTATAGGAAATCTCTCATTGCTGGACATTGAGCCATTGACTGTAACTCCTTGGATGAAAAAATCCAGCCAATTCCATATTAATGTATTACTTTATCCATCAAATCCATATGCCTCTGATTTAGAGGGGGGAGGCCATATCAAAGGGTCTTTATCAATCCTGGTAAATCACATCTGTAGCTATTTCCACTGATGCAGTCACTCTATTTATTGTAGAAGGCCACTACACTTATTAGGTAAAATTTGCTCCTGAAGAAGCCATGTTGACTGTTTCTGATCACTTCCCCGTCTTTGACACACTCCATCATCTTACTGGGCTCTGAGGTGAGTCTGACTGGGTGGTACTTCCCATGGAGCCTCTTTATTACCCTTTTTAAAGATAAATATTAGTAGTCCCTTTTTTCCAGTCACTGGGGACTTCTATGTGAAAATCTCATTCACACTGGAATGCATAACCACCAAAAGTTAGCTCAAATAATGGACTTAGGATTTGCTTATATTGATGGGTGAATCTAAATATAATTCATGTCCAAGCTGAGCACTTGGACTTTTTGACTTAGAGGCTTCTTTCACAAGCTTATCCTGAGCAGGACAAGAGAAGAAGGGTTCTGTGTCTACCATATACATTTTATATTTGAATCCTCAGGAACTGAAGAATCTGCCTATTACTGAATAATCTGCCTAAGGATATTGCTTGCCTTCTGAGTCCTTTACCTTGCTGTTTTAGGTCTTGTTCTGCTCTACTGTAATTTAGAGTCAAAAAACTTAACTTAAATCACAGGTGTTATATGATAGTGTAGATAAACAACTTTGATACAGATAGTCTAGATTTCAGCATAAGTGTACATAAAAAAAAGTGTCTTGATAACTCAGTACTCTTCAGAAAACCTTGTACAGTCAGTACTTCTGGGAGCATTAAGGTGTTTCACAAAGAAAATCTAAAATGGTAATAAAGATCTAGAGTCATTCAAAATAAAATGTTAAGGACAGATCTTCATTTTAATCTTCAACACTTTGTTGCTCAAATTTCAGATTCAGCATGTCATCTCTTTGAACTGAAAACTAGTTTTTGAAACAGAAATGCTAACACTTTGAAAGAAGATAAAAGATAGAAAAGATAGACTGTTTCTCTTTTAGAAACAGTCTTTCCAAGGAAAATTTTCAGGAAAATGTTTTTGGCAAAACACCGTGTGAGTGCAATTTTTATCTTATCTTGACAAAAGTTTTCTCCCATTTCTGTTTTTTCAAGAACATCGCATCTGCCCTTCCCTACAGTACTTTAGCTTAGGATGGATCAGAGACACTCAAAAATCATGTCTGCTAATGGTGTGTATGTACAAGAAAGAACAATTCAGGTTTTATTTTTCCAGGAAGAAAAAAATCTTAATTACAGACTCTCCATCATAGGACAAACAAATATTCAGTTCCAGCCTTGAAACCTGAAGTGTGTTTGTATTTTATTCAGTGACTGTGTAATGCAGAATACATGGACTTAGATTGAAGTCTCTGCCCTTCAGATGAGCAGCTTCTTTACCTTTGTCTTTTTCCAATCCTGAATGAACCTTGTTTCATTTTATTTGTCCCCATGTCAAGGCTTCAAGAAGACAGATAAAGAACAGCCATAAATGGTTACCAATGTAACCTGAAATGTAGTTGTTAAGACATGTTATTGTGAGGTTGAAAATGGAATTTTAATCTTTTCAGATAGCAACCTTATATCTGGGGTGAATGAACTAAACACTACAACCCATCATTCTTATCTTAAAAGGAGCATGAAGACTGTATTTAGGATAGCACTTGAAGATGTTAAGGCCAGTTGACTGGAGTTACAGCCTCAAGATGAGTCAATGTAGAAAGTGACACTTCTTGCTTGACAGTTGTGGGTGAGTTCCTGTTCACCATATGACTTGCTGAAATCTCAGAATGCTGATCTGTTGTGTTTACTTCTTGCCAGATGTAATATGAGAAACCCATACACCTGCCACGGAGCTCTGTGATCCATTTGGAGGGGTAAGCATTAAAAAGTTACATGCTTGCAATCTCAGCATGTGGGGCCTCTCATCTTCTAGTAGGCCTAGTCCAAAGTCATTTACTTCCTCTGAGCAAGAAGGCTTTTGCTTATACTGTTGTGCTTTTGTCTTTTGTCTGTCTAATCACAGGCAAATTTTTCTTTGATCCAGGAACCTCACATTCAGTATGGTAAGAATAATTATCCTGCAATTATTTCAGGTAGGCAGAGACTAACAATTCTAATTATAATTGTAGAACCAGTTGGCAGAAATAGAGGATGAGGCCATTCAAGAGAGAGAAGAAAAATATCTTACTGGGGCAAGCTGTTAAATGTGCTGTACAGTCTATGGTGTGCAGACATCTTGAATGTTTATTTTCCTGTTGTTTTCTTCTTGGAATTTATATCATGTATGCTTGGAGTAAAGCCCTTAATTAGAAGTATAGAATATATATTTCTGAAAAGACAAGAACCAGAAGAATGAAGAACTGCCCCCCTTTAGGTGCAGCCTAGGTTGGTGAATATCTAAGGAAACTCAAGGTGCACAATTAATAAAGAGACCTGGTCACTGGCAATGGGTAACATACTTGAATAAAGCATAGGAATTTGCTGGCAGGTCTTGCTTAAGTTGTTGGTGTGTTCTGAACAAGTCAGTCAGACAGCCCTCTGATCCAGCAAGGCTGAGAAGTGAAGTGTCCCCAGCCTGGCTGGGCACAAGGGTCTTTTCTTTCCTGGGGTAAGAACAGACAAACCAAACAGTAAGGATTGAGTAAATTTCCTCTCTTTCATGTACAGATGGACCTCTCAGTGGAGAAAAATTGTCACACTCAAAGATTTATGATCAATGGCCTGATGCCCAAATGGAGAGCAGTGAGGCATTTTTCAGGGGTTTTATTGGAACCACTTGTGTTTTATACTATTCCCAGTGATATGAACAGTGGGATCAAGGGCACCCTCAGCAAGTTTGTTGGCAATACCAAGGTGTATGCTGCAGCTGATGTGCTGGAGGGAAGGGATTCCATCTAAGGGGACCTTGACAGGCTTGAGAAGTGAGCCCTTGGGAGCCTCATGAAGTTCAGCAATGCCAAGTGCAATGTCCTACACCTGCATCAGTGGAATCCCCCATATCAATAAAAATTGAGAGGTGAATGAACTGTGAGCAGCCCTGGGGAGAAGCGCTTGGGGATACTGGTGGATGGGGAGTTGGACATGAGACAGGAATGAGTGCCTGCAGCCCAGAAAGCCAACTGTGTCCTGGGCTGCATTAAGATAAAGGTGGCATTTAGGTCAAGGAAGGTGATTCGTCCCCTGTATTCTGCTCAGGGAGACACCAGATGCAGTCCTGCATCCTGTGTTGGATCTTCCAACATGAAGGACATGGACCCCTTGTATTACATCCAGAGGAGGGCCATGAAAATAAACAGAGGGCTGCAACACCCCTCTTGTGAAGGCAGGCTGAGAGAGCTTGGGTTGTTCAGCCTGGAGAAAAGAAGGCTTAAGTGAGACCTTATAGAAGCTTTCCAGTTCCAAAATGGACCTAGAGGAAAACTGGAGAGGGACTTTTTTATCAGGGCATTTTTACCAGGACAAGGGGGACAGGCTTTAACCTAAACAAGAGTAGGTTTATATCAGATGTAAGGAAGAAGTTCTTTACTGTGAGGGTGCTTAAACACTGGACCAGATTGCCAGAGAAGTTGTCGATGTCCCATCCCTGGAGAAGTGTTCAATGCCATGTTGGATGGGGTTTTGACCAACTTGGTCTAATGGAAGTTGTCCCTGCCCATGGCAGGAGCAGGGAAAGTAGGTGATCTTAAATGTGCCTTCCAAACAAAACGTTCTATATAATTATCTATTAAGTTTCCTAAAGAAAGAAAAAAACAAAACAAAACAAAACAAACCCAAAAAACCCCAAAACAAAACAAAAAACAACAAAAAAAAACAACAAAAAAACCCCACAACCAAACATTTTTTTCACTAACTGGATCCACTGTTCTGTAAAGTGCAAGCAGGAATTATACATCAGAGAAATTATTTCAATTTTTTTAAACTCCTTACAGTTTTTAAAATTTTATAACAATGATATTATTTTCATGAATGCACAGGTAGTATGTACTAAGCTTCTTTATTTTTCCGTACTCTGGCAATATTGGACCTCATAGACTCCCATGAACTTTCCCTCCTTGGTCAATCCCCAAGCCCTCAGCCCTGGAAACATTAACTACTTACCATAGGGTTAGCTCTCCCAAAGGGAAAAACAGTCTCCCCCATGGACTTCGTGTAGCAACTTCCTCTGGTTTTTCCTTCCCTGTCACTGGCTTGGTACTCCCAGTGACCACCCCCCTACCCCTGGAGGCCAGGCCCCTCTGCCCAGCCCTTAGCTCTGCCCCCCACCCCTTCCCCTTTATAAGCTGCTTTCTCCACGTGGTTCATCCTCTTTCCCTGGGATTTGACCTGCGGCAACTGTGTTACTCTGCTGGAATAAAACCTTGCAAAAGAGCTTTTCTTGCTGCTACTGCTGAACCACTTGCAGTGAGTGTTGAGTGCAGGTTTGACTGTATTGCCTGAATGTTCACTCAGCCTGCCTTTTGACAGGAGAGGCTTGCTGGGGTCAGGGGAAAGGCAGCAGTATCTACCACTTTAACACCTGCATTTTTTTAATCGACGTGTTTATCAGTACTGTTGAGAAAGAGCCTGTATCATATTATCATTCTTTAATCCTATTCATTTGGGTGAATGCAATTGTCTTTTAAGCTAGACTCCAAATTTATTTTTATGTAACCCTGGAATGAAATATGTCTGCCATTTAAGAAATATGTATATTGAGTGTATAATTACATAAAATAAAATATAAAATAATGATACAATACTGATATGATATTAAGCACATAGTCTCTTACTTGCTTATTTCCAACCTGTTTTTATCAAACTTAATTACCAAGTCAATGTTACTACTCCACCGGAGTTGGTGTCACACACAGACTTTTGAAAGCGCACACATCTCATCAGGTAGAAAATAGTAAGGATTTGGATATGTTTAAAGTTCCACATGTCCAGAACCAGAGCCTCTAAATTTATAGAAAATATGTATATTCAAGCCTCATGTTCTGCTTCTTCTGATGTTGTTTGCTTCTTTTTTTTTTTTTAAGAAACAGAAAGTAGTTGAAATTTATTTTAAAGTGGTGGTGGAGGTGATGCTCCATTTCTGTATCCAGGTAAGGCTCACATCCAACACTTGTAGCATATTATCACTTATGCATTCTGGTCTAGAGTTATGCCTGACTAGGAATTGGGATGAAGGTACTATTAACATATCCTGTTTAAGCTCTCCCATCAGACAGAACACAGAATTATTATTTTTGAGATGTATTTGAAGGACATATTAGCCAATTTTTGCCTAGAGAATAGACAGTAGAAAATTTGAATCTGTATCTTAAGTACTGAACGTAAACTCTTCCAAGTGTTCTGATCAGTAGACTACTTTCAGGGCAGTTGTAATAAATAGAAGATATATAAACTCAGGAGCAACTACCTTCATATTCTCAAACAATAATAAAAGGACAGGTGCTATAGCTGAATTCATGAGGGTTTGATTCAATATTCTGTTCGTGAACATTGAAGATGTTTTGCATCTAATAAACTTTATACCTCAGAGACAGTTAGTGCTACATCATATAATTTCTGGACCTCAGCAGAGCTTGAGCACATAATTCTGGGCAGCTGAGTTTAAGGAAAAAAATAAAATTAAAAAAAAGTTTTCTTGAATATGTGGAAAAGAAACATGGTTTTGTTCAGTCCAAAGAATGTTAGCATTTTCTGTATCAGTAAACTGAAAAGTTTCTTGGTTTCAATTCTATTGTTTTTATATTACAGTTCTAAGGAAAAAAAAAACAAAACAAACAACAAAAAACATGAAACATGACACCAGCAGGGAAGGGGATCTAGCACCAGAGGGCGAAGTATGGACCAGATAAGTGGACAATGAGGTGGACTTCAAACTGGTTGAACTTCCAGACTTGCTAGAATTATAATGAGCACCATGAAGTTCAGCTGGAGGCCAGTCACCAGCAGCATGCCTTAGGGGTCAATACTGGCTCCAAATAAATGGATGAAGCACCAAGCTTCATGAATGACCTCAGTGACTGATAAGGGCACAGCCTCAGAAAGTTTGCAGACAATAGGACACTAGCAGGAGTTAATGACTAATCAGGTGATTTTTCTGCTGTTTAGGAGGACACTGACACACACATTCTGAAGAAATGGCCAGACAATAATGTCATCTAGTTCAACAAATGGAAATTACTGGAGGTTGTCAAGATGCCATTAGACAGACAGGTAGATAATGTCATCAAGACTGTCCTTCCCAAGAAAGATTGGACCAGACGATCTTTCAAGATCCTGGGACATTTTATGATTTGATGACACGCAACATCATGTACCTGACAGAAATGCTGACATGCACATACTCTTTGTTAGTCACTGAATTATCCATGAGCCACCTGTTTGCTCTTGTATCGGAGAAGACAAACAGCTGCATCAGCAGAAACTTTGCTAGCACCTTAAGGGAGGTGATCCCTTCTCTGCTCAGCACTGATGAGACACATCTGGATGAGTGCAGTTGAATGCAGTTCTGGGCTTCCCAGTGCAAAAGAGACATGGACTTACAGAATAAGTTAATGACAAGCCACAAATGTGATTAAGGTTTTGGAGTGTGTGACATACAAGGAAAGGGTGAGATTCAGCCTTGGGAAGATGTGGTTTAGGGTTATCTTATCAAATTTTATAAATAGCTGATGATTAGGAATAAAGATGAGGAAATCAAACTCGTTTGAGTAATACTTCTTGAGAAGACAAAGGCAATATGTACAAATGGAAATACAGGAAATTCCATTTCTATGAAAAAAATATTTCTGCAAAGTTGATAACATACTGGAACAGCTTGCTCAGAGAAATTCTGGAGTCTACATTCCTGGAGATGTGGACACTACAACAGGACACAGATGTAAACCATCTATTATAGCTGATCCTGCTTCAAGGAAAGGTGTTGGACTAAGTGATCTCCAGAGGTGTCTTCCAACCTTAAAGATTCTGTGAATCATCAGATTTTACCTTAGTTATGCATTAAACAACCTCCCTATCTAGTTCCAGTAGTTCTGCTCAACTCTATTTACAAGTGGACAGCTATGTACAAGGAACAGGATGACCTTCTAATATTTATTTTCCACAAAATTAAATTTTGTGGATGGTTTGCTTCTCCATACTATTTTTTCCAACAGTGAAATCTAACTCAGAGTACCTGCCTCAATTACCTCATTCCTCATGAAGCTCACTAATTCTTTATGGAGTGCAACACCATCACCCCTTGATCGTATTGTAGTAAGTGAAGTTTAACAAATGAACAGGAAAACTCAGAGTGTAAAAATTTTTTTGTGTTAAAAAAAAAAGGCTGCATGTCTCACCCACCAAAACTATGCTTTTAATACATTTTTTCAAGTTTTGTGCCATAACCTAAATGGTTACATAAAGTATTACATTCATAGAATATTGTAAAAATATTGTTTAGAGAAAATAATGGAATATAGTGTATAAAAAAATCCCACATATAACCTGTGTGCATTCTAATGGCCTGTTCTTGGGAAGTGTACAGCAGAAGTTGTTAGTATATGTAATAGATTAGTACTTTCAGTTTTCTGCACATAATAAAAACTTGTTTAATGTAGCATGACAGCTGAGCTTTCTTGCAAGTATATTTTGAAGAATAAGATATACTCTATGCTCCTTTGCCCCTCATTTTGAATTGCTCCCAAATTCAACTTCTCTTCAGGAATAAGAACTAATTACTTTACCGGTATTTTTTCAGATTTCTGAGCATCTGTCTGGTTCTCTTAAAATATCCCAAAGGTATTTACCACTACCAGACTTTGCATCATTTCCTCAATTCCTGGCAGGACTTTCTTTAAGATTCAGCCCCTAAACACCACTTGGTAAGGTTTCATGAGTTCTTCATTCACTCTTTGGCATGTGAAGACCTTAATTATATCCCTATGAACTTCTGGCATACATCCAGATGCTGAGAAAAGAAACAGCAAGATCACCTAAACAACACCTCTAATTGAGAAACGGCAGTATGAAAAGAGGCAACTGGCTTTTGTCTATTAACTGTCTCTTAGGAAACTGTAGTGAAGTGAATTCTGCTTACAGTTATGACATTGCTACCCTAGTAAGAAATGAGTTTTATCTAAAAATATTTGGATCAGAAAGACTGTGTTTACAGTCTCATAAGCTGGTGCAAAATATGACACAGTAATAGTTTGGTAAATATGATGACCATAAAACATTGTGCAGGAGTCTGATAATTCATACATTTTTCTCATCTATCTAAAAAAATGAATTTTACCTGGCTACTGTGGGAATGTACTGGAAAAAGGAAATGAGCTTGAGATACCAGGGTTTATAACTAAAACTATGTTAGTTGTGCACATGCGGTCTCATTCAGCCTTAATTTATATCACCATAAGCAAAAATGGAAGACAAAGAAGATGTAAAAACATGGCTCAGTGGACAGGTGTTCACTTTGAAGGGAGAAAATCTGAAAATTTTAAAGTGGCATGGGCTACAATAATTTTGTTCGTGTGACTTTATGAGGGTCCACCTGCTGTGTATCTCCTTTGGCCACAGACAGACAAATTGTGTCTCTGAGGTCTTCATCATAGGCTGTAAGGGAATCTAAGCTCCAGTGCCTGGAGCATCTCCTCTTCCTGATTTTCACTCACCTGGGTGTCTGCAGAGTTGTTTCTCTCTTGTTTTCTCACTTTTCTGCAGCAACTTCTGTGCAGAGTTTTTTTATCCTTTCTTAGATGAGTTTTCACAGACATGCCACCAATGTCATTGATGGGCTCAGCCTTGTCAGTGGTGGGTCCTTAAAGCTGCCTGGAACTCCTCTGTCCACCATGGGGGGCAGCTCCTGGTATCTTCTTCTAGAAACAACTTCTGCAGCCCACCCACTACCAAAAACTTGTCAAGCCAGTCCCATATAGGATATTTGAAATTTCTCTCAGAAACAGGGAGACTTTAGTGATAAGAGCTACAATCTGAATTGTCCATGATAATAAACTGATGCAAGAATAAGTTTCCATATCATTATTTTTCATCTGCAGGTCTACCTTTAGCTCAATAGGAAGCACTAGAAATACAGAAGTAGGTATCACAACACTATACTGAGACTTCTCACTTCTCATAAACATTATTCTGGGAAAAGTCAAGTTTCAGGTTATTATAAAAAAAAATTACAATTTTTACTGCAACATCCAAACACCATCACAACAGTTTTGCTGCCAAGCTGCCATAGAGAAAGCTACAGCTGTTATCTCTAACAGTAATTATATGAATATTACATATTATGCATTTCCATATAATTTCATGAAAATTGACATAGATAAAAATCACATAGGATTTGGTGTAAAGCTATTCTAAGCATCTTTACAGACTAAATAAAACTATTTTTGAAAGCGAACATTAAGCCCAGCCCCACATCTATCCACAAATTGATAATTTATACAATTTTATTCATGAAATACTGCATATTGGTAAAAATTTATTTCTTATAAAAAAAAATAAAATCTCCACTGGCAATGAATATACTGTTTCTTCTTGGGAAATTCCTACACACATTTAGATGATCTCAAAGCAGTGAACAAATTAGGAAAAAAGTGAGGCTCTCCACTGTTGAAGGCAGCATTCAGTATGACTTCCTACATCTCTTTCATGATAGTGACAGCTGTGTGAATACCATGCAAAACAAAAACTAAAAAATTCCTACAGTTGAATATTATTATTAACCTGCTATCACACATAAATACAGAAAATAAAACCAACTCTGTTAACTTTTAGTACTAATATTAGACTGAAAATGTTACTGATAATCACCTAAACATTTTTGTTTATTAAACATATTCTAAAATACTATTATTTTCTAAGCATTTAATTCTGTCAGTCTATCAGCAGTTGGATTGGACTGTTGATGCTTTGATATACGTAAAAGATATTCTACCTGAGATATTGTCTTAAATTTCATCATAATCAATGAGTAGGAAAAAAACATTGTCTTTTAGGGCATATATGACTTATTTGGAACCTCTACCTTAGAATAAACTTTTATTTAAATTCCAGATTTTTAAAATTATGTCAGAAAAGTGGTATGTAATCTATAACAATAATTCTTTGCACTCACAACTGCAAACATATGCTTGAGTTTAAGTTTAAATAAAATCCAAAAAACCAATAAAATTATATTAAACAGTCATGCTTCCATAAACATGTATAATTTCATCAATTAAAGACGGAGAGTGATATTTTAAAGTGGGCTAGAACCATATATCTGGGACATGGAATACCTATTTCAACAGATTCTTCTAGGGCATTAATCAGTCATTAACTTAGTAAGCAAAAGAACTAAGTGTTTCTTGGATGTGGAAAGATCTTTATCCCAAAGACAGTTCATGTTAATAATCTTCTGTCTTGTTCCCATTAGAATTCATGAACTCAAGTGGAGTTGGAGAGATTTGGCTATCTGAGGTCAGCATAAAATTGAGGCAGAAAACTCCAGAAAGTATCCTAGCTTTTAGAAATCTATAGGAAAAGCTGTAGATGTTTTTAAAATAGAAATTAAAATTAGGAGACTAAGACTTTGTGAAAAGGTACCTATCTATACTCTGATTAATACTCTGCAGTCTCATCAGGTTAGACTCTTCACTCTGATACGCCATTGACTGCCACATATTTTAGCTGAAAGTACAGTGGTTTACATGCTGATGTAGGCAAAGCAAAGGAAGTCTCTGAAAGCCCATTAGTGACCTAAGGGTTCTGAACAGATATCACAAAAGCTGGTATTAGCTTCTACAGAAGAACTGTTGAAGTCCTGACACACATTTATCTCAGAAGATACAAGTAGAGAAACAAAATATGGCTCCATTAATCAGATGTTTAGGGCACAAATATGTATATAGATGAACTTCATCTGCAACCTGATTCTACTATCAATATATTAAAGCCATATTTCCTCCACAATAAGAAATTCACTAGTCAAAAAAGATAAGGTCAGCTTTGGAGAAGCTTTGAAGGATGTGAAGATGTGTATACTTTCTATTTTTCTGAAATGGCTTTGTATTATTATTATATTCTTCTGAGCAAAATTGGACTTCTTATCTATGAATGCACAACCAAACAATTAGGGTGGAATCATTCTTATGCTTTTCCTCTCTCCATTACGCTTCTTTGCCTAGTCAAAACTTAATTATTCATGCAAATAGAAAGAATGAATATTTTCCAACACATAATTATAGCTGTTTTCACTGCAAAAATTTCTGAGATCATTTTTGATGTGCATTGCAAAAAAAGAAACAAAACAGTCCGGATTTATGCTAAGTGCACTTCTTTAAATATTCAGATGAACATTCATAGAGATTGCTTTGCAAGGGATTCTCTAGAGAAGCTGATTTCAAAGCACATTGAGCTGAATAGAAAAAAAAAAAAGCAGCTATTTGGATCAGGCCCTACATTCCCTATTTTTTTCATAATGCATTGTTCTGCTTACCACAAAAAAAAGTCACAGGGCAGAACAAGCTAGGAACCCTGCAGTCTGTTCACTGACAGGATTTATATTAACAGATGCTACCAGCAAGGGGAAGCAACAAGAGGAATTAGGACAGGTTAACATCTAATGCTCTGGAACAATATAACAAGCTAAGGAAGATTTTATTTTATCCTACTCTTCTTCTATTTTACTGAAATATGCAAGTGAAGTGTCAAAGGAGTCCTAAAAAAGATTATGTTTAATTGCATGAATATGCACCCCTACTTGGAAAAGTGTCACTCTTTTTCCTCAGCTGTACATTTTAAAAGCACATGACAGCATGCTCTTAAAGTCTCAGGTTGAGCAGTGTTTGAGCTATGAGCTCTGACTATTAGCTGAAATCTTCTGGTTTAGACATTCAAAGCATGAATTAAAGAGTCCTTCAAAAAAAAAAAAATTAAAATCTGAGGATGTCTGGCATTCACAAAAGATTTCCCTGTTTCTCTGTCCCATCCTGAATTGTTAAGGTGAAGACTAAATTGTAAAGCCGTTTTTCTTAGCCTCTCTGGGATTTAGCCAAAGTGCACATATTGATTTTTCTTTGTACTCCCACCCAAAATACTTGTTTATAAAGATTTTTCTTTGTTTGGTTTTTTTTTTTTTTACAAAGAACACCTATATATGTTATGTTCACAATATCATGTTTGCTTTCATGAACATCAAAAAAAATCTTTTTTCTACCAAATTTATGCTAAAACTATTTTTGAAAAAGTCAGTATGCATTGCAGTAAAGACATGCAAATGTTAATGCACCATTCTTTCCAGAAGATGTGCTATTCCTGTGATACCTCTGGGAAGATTTATCCCAGTCTTGGGAAAAAAAAAAAGTGAGTTTACTTCCTTGTGCCTATTAGTTAAGTTTTATGTGGTCACTTCAATATATGTCTCTAGCTACTTCTTTCTTTTCTCTTGGTAACTTCACTGCAAGTTAAAGGGGAGGTGATTGAGAGAAGGGTCTGAAAGAAAAGTTACAAATGAATCTGTGCTTTCTTGTGACTGAAAAAGGACCCCAAATCCTCCACATCTGGAGAAGACAATAGGTTTCTCATTTCATTCTTGAATTATTTCTCATTTCATTCTTGGACTCTTGGACAGGATGTTTAGCCTCATATTTTAAGCTGTCAAAAGCTTTTTTAAAAATCATCATTGAAACGTGCTCTTAATTTGTTCTTGTCTACTACTCTCTCAGAAGCTTATATTGGACAGCTTACAGTGTCTGTTTATTTTTCCATAAAAGGATCTTACTAATAGGCTTGTTGAAAGACTGGAGACAAAGGACTGAGATCAGCCTCACAATTGAAATCAGCTGGCAGCAAAGACAATCTTCAGTGGATGAACTATGACCAGGTAGCTTCCATCTGTGGTGCCTAATAAAGTTAGAGGGCAATCAAGAGTCATCCTTGTGGTGTTCCACTTATTATTTAGACAAAAGATAAAAAATAATATGGATTCAGGTAAAGAAACACGAAATATGTTGATATTGCTAATCATGTCTTTATCTTATGTCCTTTTAAATTTAGTGTGGTGGTAAAGAGTATTCTATTAGTAGAACTGATGATGAACAATGTTTCTTTGGTTTAATTTCTTAGAAATTCTTTCCTAATTTCTTTCTAAATTAATTTCTTAATTTAGATTAATTTCTTTAGTCAAATTAATAAGCCTATAAATCTATAAAATTTCTTTGGATTTGGGTTACATAATACCCACAGAAATATACAATGATATCTCTGGAGCTTTTTATAAGGAATTTAAAATATTTATAATGTACTCAAAAATTCTCGATCTACATAGCAGTCTAATTCCACTGGAAAAATGCTCCTTACAACCCAAAACCTTTTCCAGATTTTAATATTATAAACTTGTAGTCATTACAAACCTCATGTATTGCCTATCTGTTAACAAGCTCCGTGATACAGCAGTTTAGCACAAACAAATGTGATTTTTCAATTGTTTTTCATTTAAAAACAAATATGCAGGAATATTAATACATGTGTATTAATGTATGGGGAGAGCAACAAATATTTCATATAGTAGGGCTGAATGAAAAAAGCTTCTCCAGTTTACTTCTGACAAGAAATTAGCCTAATATTTTCTACAAAACTGTATGTTGTCTTTTTATGGCACTCATTTGTGATTTCTATTTAATAAAGCACAGGATTAACTTTCCCATGAGCAGAATCTCCTGGCAAAACATGCCTCATGGCCTACACTAAGTACAGTAAAAACCTTTCCACAATAATTTTTATGGTTCTAGTTGTTTTGTCATACTTATGATTTGTATAATTTTATATTTTTTAATACTTCTTTCACTAATAGAGGTACACATAGCACCATCTAGAGATATAAAAGCAAATTTTTTAGATCATTCACTATCAGAGAAGCAGCATACAAGATGACTTCACAATTTAGAACTACTACTCATACTATATTTTCAGATGAGAAGCTGAAAGAAAATCACACCTTCCTAAAAAATTGCAAACACTTCTCTAATGTGGGTTCCCTGCATGACTTCTCCAGAAATGCACTGACTGAGCAGCTTCTGACTATAATTTGTGTTCTATGGCAAATTACTAAAATAATGAGTAGATTATGCAGTATTTAATGACATTCTTAAAAGCCCCTCATGCTGAGTAGAAATATTAAATATCTCTTAAATAATATGTAGGATAAACACAGAAAATCAGACTGGCAATAATTACTATGAAGTGTTGTTCCACTTAAGAAAGCAATCACTTAAACTCTGCTCTAAGGTCTATGAATATGCAGCCAGGCACAGAGAAAAAAGACAGTGTGGCTGAAGGCTAGCCAACTTGCACTACAAGCAACACTCAGCAATCTAATTTTGTTCAGTGAAGGAATTAATCACCTGCACCTTTATAAAATATAAATCTAAATCTACTATACAATAACAGTAATTTTGGCTCTTGAAGAAGACTATTTGCTTTATCTTTTACTAAGGTTAGTGGATTGAAGCAAATGCTAAAGGTGAGAAAAGAGTTTTTTCAAGACATTATGTCTGTGAAAGAATGAGGACAAACAAACAGACAGTCACTTTCTTTTCATCCCTTTAACTGCTAATTTTCTTATGTGAAGAGTTAGTTCAGCCAGGATATTTCAGAATAACCCTTCAAATGAAAGAAAATGAAAGCCTCTTATAAAAAAAAAACCAAAACCCCCACAATGTTACTTATATATATATATATATATAATTATCAAATTTTACCTTTAGGCTAAGGTGATATTTTAAATCCTACTGCTGTGACAAGATGTTTCAAGCTGTGTTAAATCAAAAAGCAAATGTAGAATGAATTTATTTTTGGTATCGTATTACAATAGCCTCCAAGTCCTTTTATACTGGTATACAAACAAAAGTAAATGTAATTAAATTACTGACATTATATGACTGCAAAATGAGCACACTGGAAGCAGCATTAGACTCTAGAGTATTTACAGGGAGAAAACCTATGTTGAAATTTCAATTATAATAAAATTAATAAAATTATTCAATTTATTGTAAGAATCCTGATAAGAGTTAATGACAGTATTTCTCTAAGACTACAGCTATCTCCTGTAAGCAAGTGATAATAAAAGAAATTTGCCAGAAGAGCTGGAAAACGATAGTTGAACTGTATATGAAGGTCAGATACAGATTACCAATGTCTTAAAATTTATTACTTCAAGGCTCTCCTTTTTGTGAAATATGATGGTCTTAGTAATATGTTATTGACACAGAATCACACAGCACAGCACTGGCAATTGGTGAGGAGCAGTGCTTTGCAAGGAAAGTTGTTATCATCCTTACTTCATTACTTGCAATGTTTTTTCAGGCTATGTACCTGAAAGTAATTTTCTTTCCAATATTTTAACCTTTGACCTTAACTTCATGAGATTACTTGGAGTCTCATGGATAGCTTTCAGTCATTAGCAGGATTATGGATCTGATTTAGAAAAGATTGGGAATCAGTAAAGGCAAAATTTTATTTATCTAGGACTAGATATTCTGATTTTGGTTCAAGTAGTTTGAGACATATCTCTGAGGGGAAAAAAATTACTAAAATTGATGTAAAAACCAGCAACATAATCTAGTTTAGGATATTGGTTACTCACATAGGCTTTTATTCTAGGAGAAAAACAACTCCAAAGACCAATTCAGGTATTCTTTTAAACTGGGTAGGATAAATAATCTTCTAGAAGAGTCAGTTCCTCTGTAACATTTCCACTGCTCTCCTCTCTCTATCAAGGAGTGCAGATCAACTGTTTATATTGCACACCTTGACTGCGGTCAAGCCAATTGCACTTATTATCAGACTCGTGATTTTTCATCATCTTGTTTTTCATGAAGGCACTAAAACATGAAGTTGTACTAAGTTAGCCACCACTAGATTTAATGAACATTATCTGTTGTTTTCATTAAGAAAAAATACAGAATGTTTTTCTCTTTTAAATTTGTAAGCTAAAAGCACTAAGTTATTAGTTTTCCTAAATGAAAAATGCAAGCACAGCAAAAACATCTCTAGGGTTTTTTTTTGTTTTTTTTAAAATAAATTCTAAATAGAAGGAAAAAAACCCATTTTGAAATGGTATTATTACTTTTTATAAAAAATGCAAGTTAAAGAACACTGAATTATGGACTGTATCATTTTTGAGCTCTATAGGTTGATCACATGTAGTAAATACTAGCAAATCTAATTAAAAGGTGCAAAAAGTGTTTTTTCTAATAATCTGTCTTGTGATTTTCAACAATCAAGTACAACAAAGAATATAAATAAAAGTTACTCTTTGACCTCCCTTTGGAGCGCGGAAGTGTTGTGTACAAAACATATCAGTATGCAGCTACAGCAGGCCTCATTAGTTTGCCATCTGCCATGGTGGATAGATGCTAAAATGTTGTTATTGCAAGGTTCATTGAGCAGTAAAATTATAATATTTTTAAAAATGTATTTTAAGTAAAAATCCCTTGAAAGAAAACAGCTGCTGAATGATGACTGAGGCTATGATCCCATTAAAATAAAGGACATCAAACCAATAGAAGAAATTTTAAAACAGTTATATCAGCCTTAGTTCCTTCCTGTCAGAATAAATGACAGAATTTTTTAAATATGGTCATATGTATTCCAAAAAGCAATATTTAAATGGCACATGACATACTATGTTTTATGCTAGTTATTTCATTTCCAGCATGTCTTCAGTGGCTCTTCCCATTTCAGAGTAATACATAGTTCCCTGGAGATTTTTGTCAAAATAAAATGTAATCATGCTTAAAAAAGAATTTAAAATATCTGAATGTTATAGAGTTTACATAGTTGCTTTTAATAGTTTTTTCATATATTGTATTTTTTAGTAAACTGCTCTTGCCAAATTATAAAGATCAATGATATTATGTAATAAACTTTAAGTAAAAATATACTTTCTTGTCTGTCTCCTTCTGTATCTTTACAGAAAAGTAAAAAGATTATTTTTTCCCAAAAAAAAAAAAAATAGAAATAATATTCAAATCTCTGCTGGACTCCTTTCTTCTTCTTGCAGTTAATATGCAGTGTTCCCTGCTATGTTATCATAGAATCATGGGGTCACAGAATATGTCCCCTGAGTTGGAAGGGACCTCCAAGGATTAAGTCCAGCTCCTGGCCCTGCACGGAATACCTCAAGAATCACACCATGTATTGGAGAGTATTGTCCAAATGCTTGAACTCCCTCCGTCAGGCTTGGTGCGGTGAACACGGCAGGGAACAAGTAATAATTTCTGCAATGAAAACAAATTATAGTCTTACATTGTCAAGCAATGGCTAGGTCAGCCACACCATTCCCCTCCTGCGCTAAAACGTCATTCAGAGTCTGGGAATGGCAGGTCTTTCTCCATAAAAAAGCTGAATGGAAGCTGCTGCTCGTCTTGGGGGGCAAGTTGCTTCTCCATTGCTAGACATTGCTGCTAGCCACATTTCACTGCTCTGACAACTATTCCTCACTCCTTTCTGAGCCACAAACTCCTGATAACATTCTCCACAGTGACACAATTGCTTTGCTAGGCATTTCTCACATGTTGCTGTTACTAGGAGCTTTACTAGGCTGTCATGCTCTACTGCCTCTTCTGACCGACATCTCCAATATCATTGAGATATCTCCTCTTAGTCTGTGGAATGGGCATCATTTGCAATATTAGGATTTCTTGAACCAACACAGATTAATTGATTTGTAATGGATCCAACAGCTTCAGAAATTAGTCTGAAAAGTGAAATGGAAACTGTAGAATATACCAGTATTCTATTATGACTTCTAATGTCGAGAATATAATTATAGGCAAGTTTTACAAAAATATAGTACCATTTATTCACCTTCATAGAACAAGATGCATCTAATTGTTGTAAAGAGAAGAGGGTCTTATAAAAATGGAGAAAGAAGAATATTGTTATTGACTTCAGTTAGACTAGTCCTTATCACCAGTCTTACATATTAGCTAAAAAGACTAATGCATTTCTATAGACATTCATCACTGAACAAGATGAGCTTAGGGGTTCTAACAGAACTCAGTACTCATAAGTATGATGTGACCTGTGAATGGATCTATTAATGATTTTCCAGATACTTTATTTCATTTTTATCATCTGGAAATGGATGAAATGGTAGGTTTTTATGGTGACTTATATGGAAACTACTAACTATAGTTTTGTGTGACATAATTGTAATTTATTAGCTAGGTAATTTACAAGTCAATACAATCTTAGTAGCTTAGATCTCATGAGTTACTGTGACAATGTGTCATTAATTACACCAGAAGTAGTGACTTGATGTACTTACACACACTGTAACTGTTTATGGATAAGAGCATAAAATCTTTTAAAAGTATAATAAATAACAAGAACTGTCAAAGTGTAACTCATACTTTTAATGCAGCAGAACCTTAGAAATTTAACTATTTATGTTAAAAGGTGTGTGGAACATAAAACTGAAATGAAATACATAGCAAGTTAAAATATGCAATAACTTCATTAAAATAATAATATCCAAAAGTGCAATCATGATCACAATTATAGAGTCACTATAATGCTACCATAGCATTCAAAGAAAAATAAAGTTCTATCCTAAACATTATAATGTGATACAGACTAAGAACAGAAAATGTTTTAACAATTCTTTAATGTACAATTTTGGTACTTTCCAAAAAAACGTACAACACTGTTGTTTAAGACACTTAAAAAATCTTAACAAGTGCAGAATGAATTGTGGTAACTGTCTTAAAAAGCTTAATTTGTAATTTAAAATTAATATTTAGGAAGCATGTTCAAGAGATGAAGGACTGAGAAGGAAAAATGATAGAGCCAAAGCAAAACAACTGCATGATTGACTGTCTTTAGTGCCATTAATTTCCATTAAGTTTGCAATAGAAGTAAACTATGATAAAAGTATGGTAACTGCCAAGTCTATCTTTACCTTTTTCATTATCATCTATTCTCAGATATTTTTCAAGGTAAAGTTCTTTTGTCATCATGCTGAAGTTTTGTTGCCAGTAGAATCTGTCCACAGTGGGCTGGTGTTGCTCGGGGGAAGTAGGACTAAACAAGGTTAAAGCAGTATTTAGCAAATCTGATCCATCTTGTAAGTAGCCGGAATCCAAGAAAAGCAATTACTGCAGCTTTGCAAACAATGTATGTTCCTGAGGGCAGCGTGGATCTACATCATTACTTCCTATATTGGTGCTGATCACTTGCCACGGTCAGAAGTTCGCAGAGGAGCAGCCTCGATTTTCACAGTGGTGTAAAAGAATTCAGCCCTACTCCTAAGAGACAAGATGTAAACATATGTGTGCATGAAAAGCACATCCTCAAACTGCTACTCAAGGCTATTGGCTTTTAAATAAAGTTGTGTGTCCATCCTCTTTGCAATCCATAATATTTGCACTAATACTGATTGAAGCTAGACAAAATATTGCTCTTGACTACAGCAAAAGCAAGCTATAGTATGAACTCTCAATAGTCACAAAAGCAGAAGAAAATGCAGAAGAAAAAATATATATAGCCACATTTGAACAAACCTATATTCTCCATAAAGATGTTTTGTCACTAGTGATGAAAAAGTAACAAGACAGGTAACACCTATAGAAAAACATTTTCTTACAACATGTGTATTTGCTTAGTTTAGTTTCTCCATAAATGTCCACAAGTGTTTTAATATTAGATTTTCCTATTCCCTTTTTGAACCTTTATATCTGCTTGGACATCTTTCTGCTTACCTGGAAGAAGAGTTTCAGATGGATCTAGTTGCTCCACATTTTCAAGCCTGCTAGAATTTTTTCTGTAAATTATGTTACTTACTGTAAATTACCCTGTAAATTACCTTACTTATTGTAAGGTAAATATCCTTTTATTGGGTGCCAGGCAAGGGCAGGAGGAAAGGGAGAAGGAAAGAGTTGGAAACTTCTTAATTGCAAACTGCCAAAAAATATTTTATCTTTGAATGAATGGAAAATATGTAATAGTAATGAGGCAAAGTTTGAAAGGAAAGGTCACATCTTTCATTAGTCTATGCAACATAGTTTCCAACAGCTAGGCTTCCCAGTCTGCTAGCTCTTCCAAGTCCGATAAGAAGGCCAGTCTTTAAACTAAATACTGGGGGAAAAAAGCCAACCTGTATATTATTATTGTCTTTCTGATTCATGAAGCTATACAAAATTTTCCTTTTATGCCTCAGCAGTTTTTAATTTTGCTCTTTCAATTTCCTAAATGGTATTTAATATCACTATGCTCCGTGTTGTTTACTGTGCATATTTCCCCTGTTAACTATTCAGGTTTTTAATTTGTTGTTATTTTTTATATTTGGCTTATGGTAACCTTGGAAAAGTCATGGCACTTACTGAGATTCTGTTACTGTCAGTAAAGGGTTATTTTTGTCGTTAACACTTCTGAAATTTATAAGTGACATTGGAATGCCTGGTGTTGTGTTTCTCTTGCATATTTTAATGGAGGTATGTTACATATCTGTATCATCTATATCGTGTCCCCATTATATTCTTTACTAAAATCTAATTTATGAGAAGTATATCCCAAGGATAACACTAGGTAAGTATAGTAATGTAAATCTAGAATTAGAGATTTCTGTCACAGCCAATACAATTCATGAACTGAGTCTGTTGTAAAATGCTATGGCCATATTCCTAAACTTTTAGATTCCAGAAATCAGTTTTGTTCTGAATGTGTCTAATGTTCCCATTTTACATCTCTGTTATTTTTCTTACCTTTTTTTTTTTTTCCACACAATTTGGGGAGGGGGTATGTTTAGCAAAGAAAATACAGTTTTTGTAAAAGACAAAAAAAAAATAGTCTGATAGCTATGTTTTCCATTAAACAATACCTGTGCTACAGGAGATTAATACAAAGAGTTTCCAGAATTAAATTCAGATTTTGATCTAAATATAAAGAAGAGGAATAGATGAGGAAATCTTTGTTTCTGACATAATTTATCAAAGTAACTCTTTGAATCCTGGTGGACTAAGATGAAATTTTTTTGTCTATATTGATCCCTAAAAAGTAGAATTTACAGGCAAGTAACACAACCTGAATTAACCAACGCGAGCTATAAAGTGCACAAAAAAAAATTCCAAAAATAACATCTCAGACACCTCTGCCCACTTGTTTTAATGGTGGCCACTGTAGAGTCATAAATGGTTGAATCACAGCTAACAAGTTAGCTTACAGAATCCTATTGAAGCAGAAAATAAATACATCTGTATGCTTTCTAACTAAAACATATAAAAAAAAAAAAAAAAAGATACTCAAACTGAAAAAAATGCCACCAAGCAAATTATTTCAGTCTAATCAGACGTAGTATACTACCTCTAATTAGGAAGTATAGGAAGTATACTATAACAGTCAACTACCAGTGGTACATACGTATTTTGTAATACTCTGAATGGTATAGGCAAACACAATATAAACATATTTTATAGAGGAAGTGAGATGTAAAAAAGCATGTGCAGCTGTACATAGCAGGTATCCAAGTGACAGAAAAGCAGTAAGTTGCCAGACAAAAGACAAGATAAATTCAGGGCAATGTGAGTAGGCAGAACTTGCACTCACTTATACCTAAAGTAAAGGGTATCAGGACCAGAGAGAAACACTTCTTTTTGGGAGAGGGACAAGATCATTAAAAACCCAAGCACCACCCAAAAAGAGAATTGGACAAGAAATAAGGCAAGCTTGTTTTAATTCCCTTTTCTTGTGTCATAGAGCTTTCAAGCCTCATCACCTGGATCTGTGCAACTAAGAATCACCACAGACCAGAGCCATTACAGCTTACTATACAGCCACAGAGAAGTGAGATGTTAGTGAATAAATTTAGTGATTCTTTTGTACTCTGCAGTGTTATGCTTTTGCATATGTAACCTAGTAAAATAGTTATGTTCTTGAGTTATCATAAGAGGCAGAAATAAAAATGCTTGCTAACTTATGAATCTAGTGAATCAGAGAATTGGAAACAACAGATATTCATTTTACAAAGACTCAGGATCCCTTTTTTCTATGACATACAAAGAAAGATTCAATCCACAAACAGAAGGTCATATTTACCAGTACTGCTTATTAGAAAGAGGCCCATAAAGTGACTTTTTAAAAATGTTTTGCTCATTGGCGCTTTACTCTTCTTGTGTCAAATACGGGAAGTTAAGATGGGTAACTGTTTAAAGTTATAGCTATTCATTATCAAAGCATGCACTATTTTGAAGAAGAGCTGAAAAGCCTACTTAGTGATGTAGTTCAACACTTGCATGTATGCTGAATAGAAAAGTGAGTATCTGACCTTTCAAAAGCTAAATAAATATTTAAATCAGCTAAATATTCAGAAAAAGGTAACTTCTTCAGTCATTGTTTTAATCAAATATCACATTCAAATAAGTACACCTCCCTCTTTTTTACTTTCCATGTGAGCTGATGCATTTCACCTGTTAATACTTCTTTTTCAGTTTTAACCTCTATTCTTGTTCTTGTTTTTGTTAGCTTGGAAAGTCCAGAGACTGTTGTTATATACACTCAGACATTTTAAAATGTGAAGCGTTGTCATTTTTACCTTGTTTTACTGCTGCTTGGCTATATTGAATTGGGTCAAAGGCATCCCCTTTATGACATAACCATGAGGTTTTTTGCCTCTCCTAAAACTTTGTGGTTTGCAGCAGACTGAATAATTTATTGATCCTAGAGTCTTCACATCTTCCTATTCAGAATTTTTGTCATAATTGTTCCAAATTCATGCCAAAGTCAGTACCTATGTTACCTTCATTCCACTGCCTTTTTCCGCCAACTTAATTAAATTCCCTGAAACAATACTTAGCTATTAGTAGCAAGTAGCTTAAGGACATTCAGAATTTTCTTCTATAACACTTCAAATTGGTCTATATGTCACTTGGTTCACATGAATATTCCACAAATTAAACAAATGAAAAATAAAAAATTAATCTGTCTGGAGGTAGAAGTTCTACAACATGCAGAGATGGGAATTTTTTGCAACTGCAACATTGTATTACAAGGGCAAGCAAAGTCAGGATAAGAAGTCATAAAAAAATAATGTGGGTAAGCAAGCTTCAGCAGTAATATACTTTGTGATAGATAAAGAAACAAAAATAATTATTTAGATACTTTGGAGAAAAAAGGAAGATAAAAGGAAAGGTAAAGGCTCTAATTATCAGAAAGGAAATACACTGGAGGGGATAAAAACTAGAATTTGTAAGTACTTGCTTTGCTTCAGTTCACTCCAAAGGACTCTGGTGTAAAATGATTAATTATGCTGGGAGTAGATGAACAACATAAGAGAACAGACATCAACACTGTTAAAAAGCAAATGAGAAAATACCTGGACCAAATTAATGTTTTGAATCTGTAGGGTCAGATTAAATCCATCAGAGAGCGCTAAAGGAATTAGTCAATGAACTTTCATAGCCAATGGCAAGTGCTTTTAGAAAACTCCAAGGAGATCCTAGAACTGCAGATTAGTAACTTCACATCAATTACAGGAAAAAAATATCAGCTAAACAGAGATGCAATGTGAATAAAAGTAATTCCTACAAGTGCTGGAATGATGTTTAAGGTGCAGAGCAAAACAAATCTTAGAGTTTTAAATGAGCTTATAAAATAGGCAGAAGAAAATTTGTTAGTATGATTTCTCCTGCCTAATACACTTATTTTCTAGAAACGTATGCACAATTTAGGTTGATTTTCCCTGCCTTTTTTCTGACTCAGCTCTTTGTAGATTAGCACTTTACTCTCATCAGTTTTTGCCTAATCTGTGTTGATCATTATTATAAAATCCATCATAAAGTAATAGAAGCAATGCAAATAAAAAAAAACCAAAAACCAAAGACTTACATGGGTTTGTGGATGACAGATGAAAAGCATGTTCCATTTTTTTCTCAATGGTATTAGAAGTTTTAGAAGACATGAGCATTGAAGCAGTATGGTGTAGTTGAATTACTGAATCACTGAGAACAAAAGCTGTAGAGAGTTTTCAGCTTTTAGCAGCATGTATTGTGAAAGCTAAATTTTAGTTTTCTCTGGCAAACAAGGTCCAAACTCTCTAATATCTGAAAATGAAAACTTTCGTTTTGTCACTGCTTATGCTTCTTACATAAGTCAATCACAAAGCGGCTTCTAGACTAAATATTATTGATTAGAATTTGAAGATTTTGCAGGGACTTTATATTTTAAACAGTTTATTTATTGGTATATTGATTTTAAAACACACATGAAACTCTTGCTTGGACGGCATCTATGAAGGGCATAGACAGAGACTGTATTCTCTGTCAGAGAATAAAGTATGTCATAGAAAAAGAATGAAAGAGCAGGTAGCAGTATTTTGATGCAAATAAGAAGGTTTGAAGATTACCTATCAAAAAAAGTGTTGCACTGGGTGTTTAGGACTGATAGTAGAGAGCAGATGGATTTTGAAAAAGGAGCAGACGGATTTTTCGTTGACATGAGAGGAGAGCTGTCAAAGTACCAGCTGTGGTTGAGAAGGAAGGACAACCAATTAATTGTCTGTGCCCTTTTCTGGTACATGTCAAGTTCTGCTATCCTTTATTTACAGAGGCTCAATTCCTTGACAATCCACAGAGGTAGGCAGTCTAAAAAAGTTAGGGTATTCTACATCTGATACAACAATAAAGCGGTTTTCTTACCCACATAGGTGGAGACAAATAGAGAGTGAATGGTGAGCTGGACTATATGAACCTTTGCTGAGTATTTCCCACAGGACATCAGATAATTAAGCTGAAGTTTAATTAAGCTACATTCTTCATATCTTGCTTTTCTTTCTGAATTTGCAGGGTTTGCATGTTTTCTAGTAGACCATGAAACAGAATACTAGCCTGCACTTTTCTAACAAACCACACACACTGTGTCATTATTGTCTGGAAACTACTACATAAATTGCCAATATGTTAGAATGATCATCATTAAGGCTGCAAATTATTTCAGTGTGATGACTCTCTACACAATGTAGTTCAGGACAATAGACACTGGTTTTCTTGGAAAGGTGGAGCTTGTGACTGGAAAAGTTGAATGGAATACCAAGGAATGTGAAGTGGAATAGAATTATATCACATTTTCACCTTTCTAGAGCCAATTATATAGTTCAGTGAAGCAAAAATTAAATAACTAAGAATCTATTGAGGAAAATAGTAGTGCAGAAAGGTGGTAACTGAAGTTCCATGTAAAGGCCAAACACTACTATGAGTATGAGCCAAAGTCCTTTCAAAATTCCTTGTTCCTTCTATGCAGATCTACTATAAAAATAAGATACAGTGCTACAATTGTAAAAGTACTTCTAAGACCATTTTGAGCAGGACATGGAGCACATACCTGAATAGTGTTTTAGTTCAGCTAAGGAGTGTATTTTTTGAGCAAATCTGACAGAAGGCCGCCTGTATGAAATACCTGTATTAGCAAATAGTGTGGGACACCCAGGAATCAGTATGCAAAGCAGAGCAGTTGTAGCTGGGAATCTAATGCGAATACTAGAAATATTTTGGAAGTTTTAACTTGAAGGTCGCTGAAGGTCATGGATATTTTTAAATGAGATCTAATCTTGCCCTGTGAAGTGAAAGTTTGTTAGCAGTGCACTTTCAATATGAAGGCAGCAGACTGTCATTTCTGATGACGAAAACTGTTGCTATGATGAAAATCAAAGCTCAGTAAATGGACAACTGTTTCAAAAGTGCATTATTGGTTCAAATTAAAAACATTACGGTCATGTACTTTTAGTGCACTTCAGTCTGCAAAAATGGGCAGTGTCAGAGCACAAGACATGAATTTGTTTTCAATTAAACTGAATTGAAGGTGTGGTACAGCAGCCTACTGCATGCAATCCAGCTGCAAATACATAATCAATCCATGGGACAAAAATAGAGCAATACCCAAAGTAAAAAACAAATCAAAACAGAGAAAAGCCTAGACTTATGACTATATATTGGATATTACACCTAGCCCCTAATGTCTCACTTTGCTGAGATCCTGTATAATTATTCCTTAGAACTTAACTGGAATAAGGATGTTTTCTCAACATATAAACAGCATGTTGTATAACATACAAAGATATTTCAAAATAATATCCTACCATAAGAACCAGATTAGAGCAATCCTCAAACCATGTAATAAAAACATTTTTTCTAATTACAGCATGTTTTCAGTGTGACAGGGAATAGGATGATTTAAGGTTCAGGAAAACAGCACACACTATTTTGCCTTTATTGATAAACAAAGGTGCACTAGGGATATCTCCCTGGCCTCAGAAGCAGGTGACACTGGCTTGTGCAGAAACCACTTACAGCAAGGCTCCTTTCTGACATGTTGCCTTCTCCACAAGTGTTTGGAGTCAAGATATAATACAAGCCACATGACACTTCAGAAGAATTGATGACTGTGATCACTGCATAGTTTTACTTTAAGGAAAAGATGCTAGGAATTAATTCCAAGATCTAAATTCTCAGCTTCAGCCTCTTTTGATTGTAGCCTAACAATAGTGATTTTTTTTTTTCCGTTATTAGGAAAAGGCCATGAGCTTTGTAGTAACATAAAGGTGCAAATTCTTCTCTGGACTTGGTTGTCTTTTGTTGATTTTAGTTTGTTTTAATAATTCCTTAGGCATGAAGTCACTGCTGTCTATTTGTTTTACATTAAAATCTGCAAATGCCATCTATATTGAAGGCCTGACAAACTGAAATAGGCCTTTAACAGCAAACAACAACCCTTTCTGTCAACTAAGTTTGGGAAACACTGTTGTACTGGTTTCAATTTTTATCTGTGAGAACATGAGAAGAAAAATGTGTGTGATATGAAAACATCTCCCTGAAAAAGAGAAGGTGTTATTCTTGTTAATGAAAAAGGAGGAAGAAGTGTTAGAATACCACAGGGCAGATGAAACTACTTCTCAAATTCTTTTGTGATTCTGGATTGGAAACGGTTCTTACTTACTTATAACTTACTAACTCTTATCCTGTTGAATAGAAAGGTCTGACCACTCTAAAAAAAAGTACATGTAGAAATTATAATAAGCAATGAATGACTAGGGATTTAACCTTTTATGAGTAGAAAAAAAATACCATTTCTGTCAAAAAAGGGAAGGCATATGTTGTTACGTGCTTTAAAGGAAAGTACATTTATGAGTAAATTTTAAAGCAATATATGTTAAATGCACTTAGTTGTGATTTTTAAATTAATATAAAAACATAGATATTTTTCTGTTATGTGACCCAACAGGAACTTTAGGTATGGAAACTCATACGATGTTATCTCTAGAAACAGCTGTATAAAATAAAACTAATTAAAATAAAGTAATTGAAATAAAAGCTCCATATCTTTTGAGACCTGCAGTTCTAAAAAGACTAGGTTAATGTTGCCTTATGCTTACAATGCATGTAAGTATGTAATTTAAAACAGGAAGAGAATCTTTATTCATATATAACTTTAACCCAAATTTTTTCTCAAAACTTCTCAGCAGAATAGGGGAATGGGTAAGAAGCACAGGTAGAGATTTGGTCCAAATACTGGTGAATGGTTTTATCGTTATCTTAGAGAAATCTCTGATCATTACATGCTGTTATTAATTCTGTCCTGAGTCCTATAGTTACCCTCATTCATTGCACCAATGAAAATTTTAATACTGAATGTAAAGTTCCACTTAGGAGGAACAAATTCAGTAACTACAGCATCTGGAATGCAGCTAAGCACCAGGATGCAAGACTAGATTAAATCAGCAGGTATTCTAAACAGTTTAAAAACCCCACTGACAGGTGAATGTAGAAATTGAAAAGGGAATTTATCAAGCTAGGGATGAAACTGGAATATTTCTTTTCTTTGATGCTGAACTAATGAAGTAGTTTGTACAGTTCATATTTTAAAGTTCACAGTTTAAGGTAATTCCTTTGGCTTTTTTTTCTTTAATTTCTTGAGAAATTAAATACTGTTTTTACATCTCTGACTTAGATAAAATGATTTTTTTAACATCTTTGAGCCATATGGCTAGATCTAACAAATTGACCAAAGCAAATATATGATATATCTGATTCATTACATAAGACTTGCTATATTTTTACCTGCTGCTTCATAGCATAGTATAGTGTTCAATGACTGTCACTGAACTCCCTTAAAATGAAATTAATTTTGTCACAGACATATTTTGTTGCATCACAAAATAAGTCTGAGAATGTGAAATTAATTTTCTACCAAGATTCACACCATCAAAATATTTTCTTAAATGAGAATAAAATTAGATAGTGTGGATACAGTCAAACAGAATTAATATGTGATTAAACTATGTGACAGCATATTTTTCTCTCTACTCACTCAGATACGATTGCTATAATACTTACTGGTAAAATCATATTTAATTTTAATTTCATGTTTTAAAGACCATTGTTCTGATTGTATATGACTTCTGAGTGAGCCCAGCAGTAAGACTCATATTTAAAGCAATTTTTTTTTGTTATGTTCTTAGGAACATAAAATGCTATCAGTTCTACCACAGTTAAATTTTCTACCTGAGCAAATCTACTGAGGGAGTGGATTGGTTTTAATGAAGCTATTCCACAGTAGCTGAAGCCCGCTCCAGAACTAAAACTGGCTCCTTCACTAGAATTAATGTGGTGTGCGTTTTCACTGAATAATATTTAGAATTTCTATTCCAATTTATTTCTTTGTTTAAAATATCTCTTTGGACTCTTAATGTTAAACATAAAGAGCACAACACACCATAAAACACTAATAAAATACAAAGAAAAAATTGCTTACTCCACAGCCCCCCCAACCTAAACAAACAAACACAGCAAGCAAGCAAGCAAACAAACAAACAAACACAAACAACGAGACCCCCTAGGCCCTATTTTGCACATTCCAACACCAGGATTGGCTGCTAGGGTCATAACAAAAATACCAATTGGATTTCTTTAGTCATTTACATCACGTTATCTAAATTAGTGAGAGATACCACCTTTTGTCCAAAGTAAAAAGAACTTCCACAATATTCATATTATTGTGAGGAAAACAAAGGAATATTTATTCTTTTCATTTACTTGACATTCCCAGAGAGCAGCAGGAGTGAATTGCTCTGGAAAAGCTCAGCACCAGGAGCCAAGAGTGACAGCAAGGCAAGCTGGGCTGTGACCTCAGATACAGCAACACAGACCCACAGCACTGAACAACAGCCAAGCGGGTCTGGTGGTGTCAGTCGGGTTCAACCACCAGCGCTCTGATTGCCGTTCAAGACATCACCAATGAGGCACAAGGTCAACACAGGTAGTCATGTCAACATATCAGGATCACCATTCAAGCTCAAGTGCAACTCCAGAGCATAGGGAGGAGGGGGACCAGATCCACACACGGCTTCTCACAGCTCATTCTCACTCCTTTAGCATAAATCTGATCCATGGTTACATAGGAGTGTCATATTATAGCTAAACTTGACCACCAGCAGCTAAATCCCTGTGGGAGAGGAGATTGCAAATCAGGCTGTTGGTGCACTCAAGGCCATGGTGGACATTTTGAAAAGAAAATAAGATTAAACAGAATATCAACATCCAGCCAGAAGCTGTCATAAAAGAAAATGCTACTTCAAAGAAACCTAGGAACTCATCGCTTCTGCTCTCCCTAATTCTGGGGATCATTTAATGATGTGATGCAGCAATGTTCTAAAAGCTGTTGCTTAGAGGAAATGTCTTGCAGGTTGTGCTAAAAATACTAAAATATTTCATTTGCATTGGGAACAAATCAAAGGGCCTCTAGATATCCCTTGGATAGCTGTAATGAGAGTTGCCCTCACCAGGAGTTTCAACCAAAGTAGTGTTGCTTATTTCCCTAGATCCACTGGGAAAACCTTGCCTTCACATCAGCGTGACATAAAAGAAAGACTTCTGGGAAGGCGAGAAAGATTGATGCTGTTAAGAGTTCATGTAGAACGATTAATATTGCATTTTTATTATTAACTTCCTTTGTAAGAAATTTTTAAATGAAACTTAATCTGTTCTTTTGGTATTTTCACACTAAAACCACTGCATTTGAGTCCAGCTAATCTAAAGAATATGTATCTTCGGAGTCATATTTTTTAGTAGGCAAAAGATTCCTTCATCATCTGGTTCAGATTTAGGGAAGTGAGGAGCTGAGGTGTCAGGAAGCCTTGTGCTCCCGAAGTAGTGCATTGCTTGGGAATTATTTAATATGTAGCATCTTTTCTCAAGAAAAAAATTCTCATTAGGTGCCGTGGGAGAAGGAAGCAAAGAGGCAACTCATGTCTCTAGACAATCCCCAAATTTTTTTCAGACATTATTTATGATGTGTAAGAAACAGAAAATTCACCACTCGTTTGCTTAAACCAACCATTCAAAAATGTATGCTGAGACCAATAATACATTTATCACATATTTGAAAAGGAAAAGAAACAGACTGAAAATAAAAGCTATTTATGAAATCTTTATTTGCTTGCTTAAGCACAATTTAACTTATATTCTGCTTTATTTAATCTAATGCATCATTATTGTTATTTATTAGGAGGAAGATATTATGAATGAAAATTTGCCTGCAGATAAACAAATGCCTAGTTATGGCGATGTCCAATTGAATCAGTTCTAACTGGCTTGCATTTATTATGTCTTATAATTTTTAATAGAAATAAATTGTTTTTTTAAGTTTTAAGCTCTAAAAAGAATAAAATGTTTATGCAAAGATTGTCTCAGTATTTAAGGACATCCAGCACAAGCTTCAACAACCTGACAAAACTAGAACTAGAAGAGCTCTGAAGGTATAATTATGGTCTTGATTCATATATCTTGCTATATAAACAAAAACCTGCCTTTTTAATCAATTGCTGCATGTTTCTCAAATAAATACTTGCATAAATTAATAAACTTTATAAACACTTTGAAGCAATAACCAATCATTTTAAATACAATTCTACCACAATTCTGTTATTATCATATTAATCTATTAAAAAACTCCACACTTGATTTTATGGTATGAATTATAAATCTAACCAGAAATGTAAATACTATGAAAAAACAGGCTGTCTTTTAGCTATGTTCTTCATAGCAATTCAAACAGGAATTAGGCAAATCCACCAAAAGACAAATATGTCTTCATAAAAATGCAGAGTTAAAATAATGAATTAGATTCTTATTGTTTCCTGTCATAAGATGAAACATGAGAAATTTATGCGTATACTGCTACCACTACTACTAATAATGTCAACTCCCCAATAATTATTCTAATAATACAGGTTAAATACCGATTGTTTCCAAGAAATAAGGAAATAAAGAAAAACATCACAAAACTTCCTATGTCAAGACATATGATTGCAAAAGCAATTAATAGCTGTATTAAGAGGTCTGCATATGTTTTAATTTGATGGATTTTTTTCTTTCTTTATTTTCCCAATCGCTTTGTTTGCAATAGTAATTGAATGAAATATTTGAAGCAAATATCTAGTCATTTTGCCTTATATTAATCTCTTTTTTAACCATTATATTTTAATTGGTTTTGTTATTCTATGTATAACATCCTCTGAATAACTTCTTATTATACAAATCAAATGTTTTTGCATATAAAAACTCATTAACATGAAAGTGTCTTTCTGTGGAAGAGTTTGTTATGAACATTAAGAGTGTAATGGTATATCCTAAGAAACTCATGATAGGTAATGAAGGAAGGATGTAGTCGAGAAATAAGTAATTTTCTCATGTTGATTTTATACATGCCTTTAAATAAAATGGTAAATTATGAGAGAGGAGCAAACAGTTTAGTTCTCAGGACTCAAATACTATTTCTACTATACCATTACATGAAGCTGCATGAAAGTTTTAAAAATTAATTACATTCAACCATTTAATTTAGATAAAGTGTTTATTGCACACTTAATACATAAGCTTTTAAATCAATTTAATAAAGTTTAAAAGTAATACTAACCTAATCTATTTTCCTCATAAATAACCCAACCATGTCAGCAACAAACGTGTGCCTTTGCTCTGTAATTGATAAATTAAACTTTTAAAGACTTTTAGGGTTTAACTGCTGTTTAACAAAATAACTGTAGTGGGTTGATTTGGTATCAATAATTGCCAAAAAATAATTAACTTGTTAATTGGCATTTATTTTAGTATAGTGGTAGTTATCTAGTCAATTGCTAATTAAAATACTTTAACCATTCCTTTCAATTTATATGAATGAGATTATACTTTTATTACCTACTTCTTTTTTAGATAATGATAGGGCAAGTAAATTTAGGTCCCTTATTTATTGAACCTTGGTAATAACAACTGCTATTTTATTAGAAGTGAGACATCTTTTTATCAAGAGCACATTAATGACGTGTGGCAACGTGTACTTTAAAAGTGAGGTCTGCCTTTGTACATGATGGTGGTAACTGATTTGTCTTGCCTCCTCTTTGTCCTTCTCTTCTCTTCTCTTCTCTTCTCTTCTCTTCTCTTCTCTTCTCTTCTCTTCTCTTCTCTTCTCTTCTCTTCTCTTCTCTTCTCTTCTCTTCTCTTCTCTTCTCTTCTCTTCTCTTCTCTTCTCTTCCTTCCATAAAATGTGTGCATTCTTGAAAAGACATAGCATGCATGCTGCAGCAGGCTGCCACAGCCTGTGCATACATCATCCCCACAGATATATGCTGTGGGAGAAGGCAGTGGCAGCAACTTGACCTCCCCAGGCCCTGGGATTGCTGTCAGCTCCCCCAGACCTGCCCCTGCCATTACAGACAGTATCTTTTTACTGGACTGACTGGAAGCTGGACAGAAAAAAGAACAGCCAAGCTTCTGGGCATCCAAGCCCTTCTTCATGTCTGAAATAGAAGCAGTAAGTTTAAGGCAACAGCTCAGAGTCTGAATAGATATGCATCAGTTAGGCAATTTTTGAAAGAAAAGACTATTCATGTTGAAAAGAGATGAGAGGACATGAGAAGAAGGAAGTAGAGCAAGGGCAATAATTGCTCTTGTTATACAAGAGGACAGTTTGAAAGAGAGGTTGTTTGAAACACTGACAGATTATGGAGAAAAGTTAATAAATAATCAATTGTAAAACAAACCACTAGCAGCTTTATGTATTTTGTGCTCAAAAATATGACTCTCTGAGGAGGAGGGAATTTTTTTTCTTTTCTCTTCTAAAACTGAGTGTTCAGAGGTGGCTTGATGGTTTCTTTGAGATGTATGTCTTGACAACAGACTTTCATAAACAGCAAAAATAATTTAAAGTACTGAAACTGCTGTTGAAGTCGTCTAGGTTACTTTGAATTGTGCATGCAGAGGTCATTTATGACATGGTCATACTTTACAATGTATGGCATTAGAAGCTAGAAGTTAGAAGACACTGCCAGGACTTTTAATCAATGTAAATAGGATCCAGACTTAAACTTTGATTATATTGACAAAAATATCCATCATAACAGCTGAAAATTTCATTCTGAATGAGTGCATAGAAAAAGTCACATAAATGGGGAAGGGGTTTGGGTGGTTAAAGTGTTAATTTCATTATTTTTTCTATTGTGCAGATTGCTAATCATGGATGAAAAAACTCTAAAAATAGTGTAATATATTAGCAGAGGGCATCTTTGTATAAAACCACATAATAATATGGAACTTAAAAGGAAGGAATTATGTTATCCTGAATAACAAGGACAAATTGGTGATCTGGAGACCTGCTGATCAATAGGCTAATTATTTGAATAAAGATAGCATTAGCTTCTCAGATCTCATATCTGGTTTTATAAACATACCTTTGTCTTGACAGACAAGCTGTAATATTTATCTTGGGGGAAGTAGAAGTTGTAGGGTTTTTTGTTTGTTTGGGGTGTGTTTTTTTGAAAGAAAGGTCATCTCAGAAGTTCCAACTGAAGACAACAAGAACAAAAATGTAACAAGAGAAGAGGTGGGAGGAAAAATCAATTCACTTAGGAAAAAGAAAAGCCTTTTTCCTTGGGGATATTTTAGGATTTCTTTGAGCGGACCAAGATTAATAATTTAAGATTATGGCTAGGTGAAAAATATAAAACTATTTTCCACTAGTCTTATGTATATTGGTATCACTTGTAGGAGGCACGCATATATACATATATCAGTTCATCTTACCAGTTGAAGAAATTGAAAAGAGATATAAAAATATCATATAATTTTTGCTTCATGTATAAAGGTAATAAAATTAATAACTAAGAAAAACATTTTCATAAAACTGTGTCTGTCATAGAAAATGAAAAAAAAAAAGTTGGATTCTGTTCTTTTTACTTATAAGATAGTATAAGGAATTTTCCATGAGGTTTTTTTGTGTTGAGTCTTGATAACATTAGAGTAACGATTACAAGATTTAGCAGAAAGGATATGCATTGAAGAATATTGGGGCTTAATTTTCATCATGCATAAGCAAATATATGTTGTGAACAAGAAACTGTTATTTGTCATGGTGTATGTTGTACACATGTTGAAAATTTATATGAATTGTTAAATAGAACATTCAAAGCAGATCATGGGAAAACTATTTAGCAACCTGTGGCTGAATGTTGTATAAATAATATTGTTATAATCTTTTATGTCCTCTCATGTATTTGAAGTGGATGCACAGTCTTTGTTTATATGCTTGTTTACGAGATGCATCATCTTGGGAAGAAAGATTTTCACTTCTTAGTCAAGTACCATTGTCAGCCAAGGGCTAAAGGCAAATAGCATAGAGGTTTGTGGATTACTCAGGTTCTCTTTTACTAAGTGTCAGTAATTGAACAGCTGTTTCCTATGCATACTAAAGTTCAGCCAAAAGGATTTGTCAAGCAAATCAGCCAACAGAATTTTTCTGTAGCTGAATTCTCAAGGCAAGAAAAACGCAAGTGAACTGTGCTGGATGCTAAATGTTGGGAAAAATATTGAAATAATCTAATCATTATTACATAAATTGGAGGGTGGGAAAAAAATCCCTGGTGCTGTAATAGCCAAATCATGAATGAAGCTGAAATGGCTTCTTTTTTCTGTCAAGCTTTTTTTATCATGGATTTAATGGCTTTCAAGAAAAAAAAATGCAATGTACAGTAAAAAATACTTTTAAGCTGTTGAAGAGCCAGTAATACCAATTCACAAAAATCTTTATTTACCCAGCAATAGATAACGTTGTTCATAGTTTTACATCCAGTAAATAAGGCCCACTTTCTGTAGCACCAGAATCAATGTATGTAACTGAATTTACAGAGCAATAACTTTTTTTAATATCTAAGACTATTTCAAAATATGAAAGATATGTCTCGATTAAGTATAGTTATCAACCAACCAAATGGAGCATAATCAATTTAAAATATGTTCAATTTAAAATATGTTAGAAATTAAAGGTCTAATCCCAAATTACTTACAGAATGAAAAATCAAGGTGGACTGTGGATAGAGGGAATTTAGCAATGGTAAAACCAGCGGAGTCAGTAGTTCAATAAAATGAATATAAAAGCGAAGACACAGATTCATCCCAGTCTTCCAAATTGTGCGTTAAGTCTGTGGAGTAGTAAAATAAAATTGCAAATTTTATTGGTATGCTCATACTAAGAGGCTTGGCTATGAATCTGAGAAAATTAACTTCAAGTGAAATACCTGTCAAGCTATGTTGCAAAGGAAAATAGAGATGAATTTTTTTCGAGAAGGTGTGTGTAATTATTATTTATGTGACATCACAGAAATGCAGTAGTTACAAAAGATGCCAGACCAGAGCAAATAAGGAAGCTAATTTGTAATCCAAGATTTACCTCCAGTAATAATACTTGCAGGAAAAAAAAAAAAATCTGTTTTACCAGAAGGTCAAGCGAGTAATAAACTGAGGTAACTTTATTGTCCATGGGTAGTTTTGGGATATTTTTGTTCTTTGTTTTTTGTTTGTTTTGGTTTTGGCACTGTTTTGTCTTCGGATTCCTATTTGCTTTATTCTGAGGGAGGTTTTTTTGGTTGGCTGGGGTTCTTTAATATTTTTATTCATGTTTGCCAAGACATATTCACTTGAACAGAACTATCACTTCCATGCCCTAAATTTTTATATTTTACTGCATAATTGGGGTGATAGCTGCATCTTTATTTTTCAAAATAAAGGCACTCAATGCATTAAACAACACCTCCTGTATAAAATATTCCTCACAATAAATTACTATTTTCTTGTATATTTTAAATACTCAGAAGTTCATCTGATTAAGCATATCTGCTTTGTTGTTTTGGTTTTTTGGTTGTTTTTTTTTTTTATTTGAATACTTGAGTTCAAATAAATGCATAACAAACTTGACTGGAATAAGGAGAATGAAAAGGTCATAGTGAGGGATAAGGATATGAAGTTGTTTGCAAATATCTGCAGTACACGCATTTAGAAAACAATCTCAAAGTAGATCCTAGAGGCATAATTAAGAAAATTGGATAAAAACAAACTGTGATAAAAAGTGAATATTAAGGTAAAGCCTCCAAGAAAACTGTGTTCTAGTACTCTGTTGAACAACAGAATAAGTTTTCTTATTCCTCCACTAAGAAGTGGAGGAATTTTGCAGCACTTGAGTCAGGTAAAGTGAGACTGGACAAAATACTTGTGTGATAATTTGGTGAAGAAACTTACTAGGTGACCTAATAAATCTTTCCCCTTTTCTAATATTTGTTTTTCTATGGAAGGATAATTATTATGAACGCCTATGTATCATTTTTATGATATTGCTCTAAATTAATGTGACTGTATTATTGACGTCATGCATATTTTCTTTGTAATAATTATAAATAGTACTGATTTAGCTCTAAGCATGAAGTATTTTTTTTAATATTGTGAGCAATATTCTGTTGCATCTGCATTTATGTTCTATTTGATTATGCAAGATGGAGAGACTCCTTGACCCAAGGAAGTTAAGAAGGTAATAACAAAGGCATATGCATCAATCAACTCTGAATGGGAATTAAATATTCTGCTAGTCAATAAGATAAATGCTACAAAGTATTTTAGGATTAAACAACTATAATTTTTCTGCTCAGCTTCATTTTTTTACATAATTATATATATATATATATAATTCAGTTTTTCACATTATTATAATGTGGAAAACAGATAAAACTGTGCAAATTAATACATCTAGAACAATATTTTATAATTATGTCTAACAGATATACATATATATTATTTTTTTGCAAAACTGGTGTATATGTATGTGTGCCCAGTATCAGTTTGGAATATACAGGTAATTGTTTCTATAGTCTCTTTTCAGTACTAATGAGATTGCTAGTTTCTGTCTCATCAGAATTAATTTTTAAGGCCTTTAAAAAACTGCTGTGAAACACAATGCCATGAAGCTAAACAAGTTATTCTTTTACATGTGAAGTAGCTGTGAAGTACATAGTACAACATGTGGTACCTCACACTCAAGACACTCAAGAGATTTACCCTCTTTTCCATCACAATGCCTTTTTATAGATAGAATTTTTTTAAGACAAAAACACTAAAAGTATGAGTTTATTTCCTTTCTTTATTTCTTTTTTCCTTTAAGCCTGACATTTCTGTATAGTTATGATCTGGAAAATAGTCTGAAATATCATAGCACATGGTTTTGATCAATCAGGTTGTTTATCTTAGCTATTTTTAATGACTGGACTGCAAACTGGGTTTTGCTGCAATTCATTGTTATTGGCTCGAGTATTTCTGTAAGAGTGTAGAGGGTCTCTTGAGATCAAGAACTGTATAGAACTGGGAGTAAAGGATAGCCTGTATTTATATTAGTCTTTGTGGGTGTTGCAGCTTAATGATCCAGCTCTTTACCAACAACTTGTATTAATGAAGTCAAGAGCAAGGTTCTCACTGCCCTTATAAGTCAGAGTATTTATTAGGCCCTGAACATTTAGAGCATAATAACTTTCTAAGCACAGAGCTTACTTCAGACTGTGTAGTTTGTGGTAAACAGCCATATGCTACCTTTCGGCTTTCAAAACTCTCCTAAGTAGTGAATAGACTATTGGATACCCTGCTCAAGTAGGGTCATCTAGAGTCAGTTGCCCAGGACCATGTCCATATGAGTTTTGAATATTTCCACCGATGGAGTTCTCACAGCTTCTCTGGGCAGCTTGTGCCAACATTCAGTCATCCTCAAAGTAAAAAAACATGTTTAATGATGTTTGGATGAAACCGCCTATGCTTCAGCTTGTGCCCATTGCCTCTGATCATGTCTCTTGGGACCACAGAAAAGAGCCTGGACACATCTTCTCTGCATCCTTCCTTCAGGCATTTATACACATTCCTAAGATTCCCCATCAGCATTCATTTCTCTAGGCTGAACAGTCCAAACTCTTTCAGAGAGCTCATATGTGAGGTACTTCAGTCCCTTAATCATCCTTGTCATCCTATGTTGGACTGTTTCCAGTATGTGCATGTCTCTTTTGTGCTGAAGAGCCCAGAAGAGCTGGGCTCACACAATACTCCAGGTGTGGCCTCACCAATGCTGAATAAAAAAAAATAAGGAACACAACCTCCAACAGAAGGCAGTACTTTTCTAAAGTAGCCAAGAGTACTATTAGCCTTCATCCTGGTGAGGGCATAGTGCTGGCTCTGGTGGAACCTTGTGCCCACCAGGATCACCATATCCCTTTGGATGGCCCCTTTTGGAACACACTTATTCCCTCTGGTTATTCTCGTTTCTTCTTTCTCATATTTTCTCTTTTTCTGATGTTACAAGTCAAGCACAAGGGCAAAAGATAAAAACAAGTAAACAGTAGCAGGAAATTACAGTTTAAGCTGTATCAGAAGGAACCTATATAATGAGTAGCGTAAGTGAATCCAGATGTATGCAAAGACAAAGCACGATGGTATTAAAAACACTTAGTGAGGTGTGAAAATGGAAAGAACCAGTGAAAGTTGTACTGAAATTCTGTGGAAGAGATGAAGGAAATAAATAACTGGGTACTCTTCTGTTGGAGAAGAAGACAGTGTGCTCTGAATGCTCAGTAAATGACAGCTTTCTCCATCTTCCTTTGTCAGTAGTACTAGTTGTTTTTCTTCCACCAGAATGACATATGCAGAAATGGAAGAATATTTCAGTAAAAGTGTCTTTTTCTCACTCTATTGTTGCCTTGGAAAATAACAAAGAAAAAATGTAGGAAACAGGATTACACTGGCCTAAATGCTAATATACAGATATGAACATCTGTATAAAAAAGCCAGCATATACAAATACTTTCACCATGTTTGAGGCACATGGTTATAGACTGAGACTATTTTTTATTTCAATCTTTGTGGCCTATCTCATAATTCGAGTTATTAGTTTCAAATGCAAAGGTTAATCTCTTAAATCTTAATATGATCCAAAGAATTAAGCATATAAGGTATGTTGCTAAAATGTGAACCACTGCTTTTTTAATCTCTCAGATTATTTTGATAGAAAGAGGTTTCAGATGGCTTTTCTCATTCTCTGTTGCAGGTACAGTTATATTTTAGCTCATGTTAAGTCTTCTAGGAATTCTTTTGTTGAAATGTTAACAAGATAGAGAAGACACACAAAATAGATTGCAAATTGGACTAAGTGGAAAAATTTAAATAACTTATTTCTGATTTTTACATAATTTCCTTTTATTTCAAACTGCTTTTTATAAAATTAGGCATTTTAAGTGGTAATGGATTTTATAGTACCAGAATAACTTATAGTCCATAGACAAGCTCCTGAATAGGAAGAAATATGAAATTTCAGGAACTGTTCAGTTAATCCACTTCTAAAATTACCTAGACAGGCCAGCATTTTCTCAGAAAATAACTCAGTGTACAAGAGACAGTTGTGCTAAAATATATAAGATTTATGTAGTGTACCACTATTATCAAGGCCTGTTTCCAAAAAGAAAACAGCTGAGACAAACAAGCTACTTTTATTTATAGGCTAAGCCATAATTTTTCATTATAGTAGCAGTATCTTTCAATTTATCAGAATATTAGTCTCACATTTATTATTTTAATAATTCCATATATTTACCAGAATTATTGATGTACACAGGCTGCATTTATCAAAGGTCCAAGGAGTTGTAAAATTGGTTTACAATTCAGCTTGGTCAGCTCTTCAAGGAAAAAGAAAAAAAAAGAAACAGAGAGAGAGAAGGAAGGAAGTGGCGGAAGGAAGGAAGTAGCGGAAGGAAGGAAGTGGCGGAAGGAAGTGGCGGAAGGAAGGAAGGAAAGGAAGGAAGGAAGTGGTGGAAGGAAAGGAAGTGGCGGAAGGAAGTGGCAGAAGGAAGTGGCGGAAGGAAGGAAGTGGCGGAAGGAAGGAAGGAAGTGGCGGAAGGAAGGAAGGAAGTGGCAGAAGGAAGGAAAGGAAGGAAGTGGCGGAAGGAAGTGGCGGAAGGAAGGAAGTGGCGGAAGGAAGGAAGTGGCGGAAGGAAGGAAAGGAAGTGGCGGAAGGAAGGAAGTGGCAGAAGGAAGGAAGTGGCGGAAGGAAGTGGCGGAAGGAAGTGGCGGAAGTGGCGGAAGTGGCGGAAGTGGCGGAAGGAAGGAAGGAAGGAAGGAAGGAAGGAAGGAAGGAAGGAAGTGGCGGAAGGAAGGAAGGAAGGAAGGAAGGAAGGAAGGAAGGAAGGAAGGAAGGAAGGAAGGAAGGAAGGAAGGAAGGAAGGAAGGAAGGAAGGAAGGAAGGAAGGAAGGAAGTGGCGGAAGGAAGTGGCGGAAGGAAGTGGCGGAAGGAAGGAAGGAAGGAAGGAAGGAAGGAAGGAAGGAAGGAAGGAAGGAAGGAAGGAAGGAAGGAAGGAAGGAAGGAAGGAAGGAAGTGGCGGAAGGAAGGAAGTGGCGGAAGGAAGGAAGGAAGTGGCGGAAGGAAGGAAGGAAGGAAGGAAGGAAGGAAGGAAGGAAGGAAGGAAGGAAGGAAGGAAGGAAGGAAGGAAGGAAGGAAGGAAGGAAGTGGCGGAAGGAAGGAAGGAAGGAAGGAAGGAAGAAAGGAAGGAAGGAAGGAAGGAAGGAAGGAAGGAAGGAAGGAAGGAAGGAAGGAAGGAAGGAAGGAAGGAAGGAAGGAAGTGGCGGAAGGAAGTGGCGGAAGGAAGGAAGGAAGGAAGGAAGTGGCGGAAGGAAGTGGCGGAAGGAAGTGGCGGAAGGAAGGAAGGAAGGAAGGAAGTGGCGGAAGGAAGGAAGGAAGTGGCGGAAGGAAGGAAGTGGCGGAAGGAAGGAAGGAAGTGGCGGAAGGAAGGAAGTGGCGGAAGGAAGGAAGTGGCGGAAGGAAGGAAGTGGCGGAAGGAAGGAAGTGGCGGAAGGAAGGAAGGAAGGAAGGAAGGAAGGAAGGAAGGAAGGAAGGAAGGAAGGAAGGAAGGAAGGAAGGAAGGAAGGAAGGAAGGAAGGAAGGAAGGAAGGAAGGAAGGAAGGAAGGAAGGAAGGAAGGAAGGAAGGAAGGAAGGAAGGAAGGAAGGAAGGAAGGAAGTGGCGGAAGGAAGGAAGGAAGTGGCGGAAGGAAGGAAGGAAGGAAGTGGCGGAAGGAAGGAAGGAAGTGGCGGAAGTGGCGGAAGTGGCGGAAGTGGCGGAAGGAAGGAAGGAAGGAAGGAAGGAAGGAAGGAAGGAAGGAAGGAAGGAAGGAAGGAAGGAAGGAAGGAAGGAAGGAAGGAAGGAAGGAAGGAAGGAAGGAAGGAAGGAAGGAAGGAAGGAAGGAAGGAAGGAAGGAAGGAAGGAAGTGGCGGAAGGAAGGAAGTGGCGGAAGGAAGGAAGGAAGGAAGTGGCGGAAGGAAGGAAGGAAGTGGCGGAAGGAAGGAAGGAAGGAAGGAAGGAAGGAAGGAAGGAAGGAAGGAAGGAAGGAAGGAAGGAAGGAAGGAAGCCATCCTGAGCTGTATGCAAATAAAGACATCAACTCTTTCTTTTTTCCTCAGCAGATTTTTTTGCTTTCACTTTTCAATTCTCAATATATCAGAAAAAATAGTTTCTTCTTTTATACTCCTAATTATCAGGAGGTAATTAGGACCAGAGCAAAATAAAAGGGCAAAACAAAAAATACAATAAATAAAAATGTGATGATAGAGCTATTAATTATGTTTAAATATATGGCATGAAAGGAGGAAAATTATAATAGGTAAGACAAGTATGAGCTTTGTATAAGCTCTACATTATAAAACGTGTGAAACCTAGAATGCTAAGTGTTTTAGCTATAATTCACCTATAACATTACATCTCAGTGAACATGAATGAGCAACACACAGATGTAGAAAAGTGAACTTATGTTCTCTGAAATCTTTCACTTGAAATCTCATTGTTTTTTCTAAAACATAGCCTCAAACTAAAATGAAAAATTGGGAAATTGTGAACCTATAAAAAGAAATCTGATGTGAAAATTCATGGCAATGCAATTTACTTTCAGGAATTTAGAATTCTTTTTGCATGGAAATCAAACATGTCAAACTGCTTGCATGAATGAAAAAATAACAGAACTAGGGGATTTTCTTTTTTTCCCCAATAGGGAGACAATGGGACCAATGCAGTAGTCTTCACAGGGATTTTTACACAAGTAAAAAAAACTCAGAATATCTAACAGTCAAGGATATAATTCAATAATAATTCTTACTATTGTCTACACTTGAATTACATGTCATGCTGAAAACTGCTCTGACTAAATGTCTGAAAGGCAGCTGAGAAGGATTTTGAGAGTTGAAGTTTTGAAATGAAGTATGACAATTCAATCTGTGATGTGTGATTCAGATTTTGCTGGAATTTGAGCTGGAATGTTACAGCTCAAATCTATATTCAAAATAATGCAAATTGATGTGACTGAAGCATTATAATTTCCTGAAGAATTTCTGGCATCCTTTCTTGCATAGAACACAGCACATCCTACCTTACCTGTTATTCAGATTTTTTTTTTTTAAAACTACACTCCTTTTCACTAAAAATTTAAGTACCAGTTTGAAGGAATTTTAAAGATGTTGCTTTATTTTTCTTCACTTGTGTGACACAAGGTTATAAGCAACATGAAAACAGATATTATAAAAAATAGAATTCATAATATATTTTTGTAATAATGAAGAGGTTACAAAACTTTTTTGAAATATCAAACCACAAGAAGAAACAGCATGCAAGACAAGATGCAATTTAGAAGATTTTAATGTATTTCTTAGACTGGTTTTTTTTGAGAAAAGATATCAAAGTATTTTTAGAACACAGTTGATAGGAAATTATCATAGCAAGAAAAGTATTTTATAAAATTCATAATTATTTAGTTTAATAACTATTTCAATATGTTTATGACCCTATTTAATAATTATATCATTGGTTTGCTTGTTTTTAAAGTGTCTTGCATTTAATTCACTTTCTCTTCTTTCAGGGGCCTTATCTTCTCAAGGCACTGTCATAGAGGTCTGGGCATTTCAAGTTCTTTAATCAGCAGTCACTGATTGGAGTCAAGTTTACCCAGCTTTCTGGGCTCAGCTTTGAATAGTCCCTTGGAGAATGCATTCCCAAACCTTTCTCTTCATAAATCTATAGCTCCAAAATGGGTGCATATAGTTTTTTAGGTGGAGAAGACAATACACTATGCATATAGTTGTGACTGTATACATGCTTGTGATGTGTTGACCTTGTGTCTTAGGTTGCAATGCAAGATGTGGTTGGGGGTGCGTATTCTATTGCCATTTGTTAAAACCAGGTGGGGCAGTTATCTTCTGTTAATGGGTCAGCCATTAAAACCAGGTGGGGCAGTTTCATTTATCTCTTCCATGACCCATCGTCCCTCTGGGGAGACACCTTCTGTTAATGGGCCATTGAGTCTCACTGCATGACTGATAAAATTACAGCATCCCATTGTGAGATGCTCTGCCCAGGAGGAGGAGCCAAGTATTCCTACCTGGATATAGTTTGAGATTTGGAATGCCACAGTCAGCCTTCTGCCACTGAATTCCCAGAGGAAGACCAGGTCCATCTACACCACCACTGGACCTTCAGAGGAAACCTACACCCTTCTGCAGGATCTGCTTTAACAGAACCACGCCTGTCACTGCAGGAGGACTGCAGCCACCCTTTAATGGGTCTGCTACCAACACCCTGACCCTCAGAGTGTCAGGTCACATTCTGACTCTGTCAGCGTTGTTCTGTATTACTGCATTTTTATTTTTATTTTCCTAATAAAGAACTGTTATTCTTACTCTCATATCTTTGCCTGACAGCTCCTTAATTTCAAAATTATAATAATTCAGAGGGAGGGGGTTTAAATTTTCCATTTCAAGAGAAGCTCCTGCCTTCCTTAGCAGATAGCTGTCTTTTCAAACAAAGACACCTTGGCAGCCTCCAGATGCCCACCCAGTCAGTCTCTCATTCCTGCCTCTCAATGGGACAAGGGAAGAAAATGAGATGGAAAAGCTTTTGGATAGAGACAAAGACAAGGAGATCACTTGTCAATCACTGTCACAGGCAGTACAGACTCAACTTGGCAAAGGTTAATTTAATTTATTACCAATTAAAATAGATTTGAATACTGAGAAACAAAGCCAAACCTAAACCACCATACTCCTATCCCTGTGTTTTCCCAAGCTCAACTTTATTGCTTCATTTACACTTGTCTACTTCCACCTGACCCTTGCGTATACAAGGAGAATGACTAATGATGCTGTCAGACCATAGCAGTTCCTCTCTGCTTCCTTTTTCTCATGCTTTTCTCCTCTTCAAGTGTAGATTTTCCTCATGGGCTGCAGCCCTTCAGGAATAAACTGCTCCTGGGTGGGGTCCTGGACAGTTCCTTTGGGGCATATTCACTTGCACTGACATGGTCCTTTCCACAAGCTGCACTGTAGCTATCTGCTCCAGTGTGGTTCTCTCCACAGGCTGCAGGGAAATAGCTGCTCCACTATGGTCTCCTGAAGGGGGCTCCAGGGGAATCCTAGATCTTGCATTGAAATCACCTCCTCCTGCTCCTTCTTCTCTCAGCTTGGTTCCTCTTACCACTTTTTAATCCCTTCTCAGTGCCTTTTCATCACTTTGCCCTTTCTCCCAATGTGGTCCCCAAGATGCCATCATCTCAGATGACATGGCTGCATCTTCTTCCAGCTTCTTCTCAGACACTTGCTAGCAGAGCAGTGTGAGAAGCAAAGAAGACCTTGACTCTGTAAGCACTGTTCAGCCCCAAACAAAATATCCTCGTCTTATCAACACTCTTTTTCAAGACAAATCCAGAACTTAGCACCATGCAAGTTACTATAAAGACAATTAACTATATGCCCTAACCAAACCAGTATATTTGGCTTATCGTGTGTGGAAGCACATCATTTCCACTTCATACCACCTGCATTTTTCCATCCTTATAGTTGGTGTTATTGGATACCCTGGCAGGACAGGTAGTCTGACAGAGCAATGCCTTGTCATCCCTTTAGCTTCTGAATTGACAAGATTCAATATGCAGCTAAAAGTAGTATTTAAAAAGGGTTGTAATTTTGAGTTGGTGTAGAGAGAAGTTGAGACTGCATCCCATGAAGGATTGCATTCCCTTCCCTCATTGCCAAAAGTTCTTCTAGGCCCAGTATTATCATGTACACAGAGCTAAAAATTCAAAAGATTTGTTGGTAAATATGGGGCCCAAAGACATAGCATATAAGGCAGCCTGTCGGGCTTGTACAAAAGTTGATTTTTCTTTTTCCCACAATTTTAGTTAAGCCCTTTCCCTGCATATATGATACAACTGCCATAAGATCTTTGTGACATGGGGAGAAATTGTGTCGCATAATTATTTATTTATTTAATTATTTAATTCAGGCATAAATAAGATAGTTTGTTTGGCCACTTCAGGCAACATGTCAGTGTTTCTGACATAATTTCTGTAGCGGGCCCTTGTATTATCTTTTGAGATAATATCTAATAATCTTTTGAGATTGATCATCCATCTATGTTTTTCCTGGTGTCTGAAATACTGTTCTGAATTTCTCTGACTTCCTGCTCAGTGAGCCTAGTAATGACAGTAAGATCCATGTAATGGAAAAATTTACAATCTGGAGGGATGTTTTTAATCTCCAGATGTTGTGCCACTAGCCCTTGGCAGACAGGTAGGGCTATGCAAAAGCCCCTGAGTCAGGACAGTGAAAGTATATTGTAGTCCTTCCCAAGAAAAGTCAAATTGCTCCTGGGATTCCACAGTACTGGATATGATAAAGAGAGCATAAGCTGTATGCCATGTACAAGCATGCCAAGTTTCTGCTTCTCTCTCAATGCATACTAACAATTTTAATACATTTGGGACAAGTGCAGCCAGGGGAGAGGCTGCTTTATTTTTCAGGTGGTAATCTACCATCATGCATCAACAACTACCTGGTTTTTTTTATGGGTCAAATAGGACTGCTACGGGGAGAGTGATGTGGCAGGTAATACCCATCTCCAACAATACTTTAACCAAGTGCTTCTCCCTGGGTAACTGATACTGTTTCAAGGCTACTGGGTTTGGAGGTGGCAGTAAAACCGCTGGTGCACTAAAGCATGTAACCCACCAAAATAGCCTGAATTTCTAAGCAGTATTTTCCACCTAAGGTAAAGAAGGTTTTACACATCAAAATTTTATCCTCCATGATTTAATTGGGAACTTGAGACATACTTACTCAGGCAACAAAAGTTTTCTTAGATGTAGAATTAGGTGTATTTCATGGGATAGCTCTTCAGAGCCACCAAATTAATGTTTGTAAAATGTGACTGTGTGGGTAATGAAAAGGATTTCTGTGAACCTCAGTTGCTTCAGCACAGTAGGTAAGAGAGATATTGCCAGAGTTTTTTTTCCCATTTTAGTAGATAGCTAGCGGGATTTGTGCTTGATGATCCTCCTGTCCCACTCCATCCCTCGGCACACCATGTGATTTTACCACACCTGAGCAATTCAGATGTTGGTTTGGATATTGTTTTTAAAGGACAATGGAAATTAAATCCTGAGTCAATTTGACTTGAACGATTCTTTCTCCTCCTCCCCCTGACTAGCAAATGAAGCCAAGGGTGTTAGTACATAAATAGTCTTCTGATTTTTTTTTTCTTTTCCCAGGAAAGTCCCCAGTTATACAAAATCATGTCCTTAGTATAAGGAGGATGTCTGTAAATAAATGGGACTACATGAGAGAGTGAATAATTTGGTATCTGGTCTCACAAACCTGTGGGAAAAAAAATCCCTGCTTCACAGCCAATTCCCAAAGGTATACCCAGCCTCCTCCACATGCTTCCACAAAACTGATTTACCATCCCAGTCAAAAAGGTATGGTTACTGTGCCTGGACAGTTTTATTACAGAACATTTAGGTTAGAAAATATGCTTATGATCATTAAGTCAAGTCATTAACCTAACACTGCCAACACTCACCCCTAAACCACATCCACGTGTCATATCCACACATCTTTTAAATTCTTTCAGAAATGGTGCTCCATCACTTCTCTGGGCAGCTTGTGTCAATGCCTAACCACCCTTTCAGCGGAAGAAAGTTTTCCTAATATCCAATCTAATCATTCCTTGGTGCAACTTGAGGCTCTTTCCTCTTGTTCTGTTACTTGGGAGAAGAGACCTAACCCCATCTCATTACTACTTCTTTATGAGACTGATAAGGTCTGCCCTGAACTTCCTTTTGTCCAGGCTGAACAACCATCTGGTACAAGGTGAAAAAAAGTCAAAATTTTCCATTATGGTTCAAAACATAGATTTAGGAGGCAGGTGGGTGGTGTTTCAGCAACTTCTGTGTTAACTCAGAATGGTCATACTAACCTTCAGTTGCAGCCATAAAGAAAAGTATCATTCATATTTTAAATGTTTCTTATATTGTTAAGTATTCTGCTGCAAAAAGTGTAAGGTATTGACGTTTTTTCCCACTCCTTTTATGTGCCTTATCAAAAAGATGTAATTATAATATGAACAGAGGCATTACCAGCTCTTAGTGTCCATTCTTGATGTCTATGTTGATTGTAGGGAAAAAATGTATTTCTGAAACAGAGAATTCATTAAAGAAAGGGGAATTATATTTTAAGTTGTTGCAAAAATTTTTGATGTATATTCGTAGCCAAAAATATTACTGTAAAAGCTTATGCACCAGAACAGCTGGCAACAATAGAGAGACATTTTTTCAGGAACACTTAGTATGGATCCTTTGCTCCGCGAGTCTCCTTGCAGAAAATTCATTTTTTATTTTGTGCTAGTCTACTGATTCCCATTGATTTGTCACCACTCTTTCAACTGCAGTTATAGATGACTGGTTTTTAAACAGTCTTCTCTTTATAAGAAGGTGATAATGTTACTGAAGACATAAAAATAGTATAAGCCATTAATTTAATGGTAAATTACAGATTTAGCAATGCAAAGAAGCCTCGGTTTTTTTCTTTTGCATTTAAATTATTAGATGTGGATACCTCTAAGACCCTGCTCACAGAAGTACTTCAATGAAATTCTAGAGTCAAAAGAGGAGCCTTTGAACAGATCCATTTACCTTCCAATAAAGTAGCAGACTTTTCAAACTAAACTTCCAAATTTCTTGTCAATTGACTTGAAAGAGGAGCTTCTGAGGTAAGTCAGGGTTTTGCCCTACAACTTCTTTAGATTCTGAGCCTATCAACCAGGGCACAAGAAGAAATCAAATGTGGCTTTTAATTCAACTTCTAGGGGGAAAAAAAAAAAAAAAAGTAATCAAAATTTCAATTTTTTAAATTACTTTCAAGTAATAACATAATTTCATGGAAGTTATTGAAGGACCATCAGGAACAATTTTTTACTTAATACCAAGCTATGTTAGGGCTGAGATCAAATAAAGTATGTGTAAAGTTAAAAACTTTAATGTATTTTTTTTTTTTCAGAAGACAATGCAAAAGAAACCAAGTTCCAAATATGTATGGGGTTTAAAAAAAATGAGAAATCTGGAACTCAGGAAAAGAAAAGCACAGATATGTGGAAACCCAGGGCACCAAGAATATTTCTCTCTCTGCTCAGGGGTGCCCTGATTCCCAGGGGAGCACTGACTTTGACCCTCATTCATGGAGAAAGTTTCCTAGACTTCAAGATAGACTAGAATCCACAAAAGTGTGAAACAGATTATAGAGAGTAGTGTAGGTGTATCACTTGGTGAGAAATGTAGGTTTTGAGATTTTTAGTATGCTGTGGATAGAAGCAAGATGGAGGGCACACAGATACCTAATTATTTTCCCAGCTTTGCAGAAAATACATTGTCATTCAAGTAAAAGACACAGGAAATAACTATAGTTTCATTCACAGAAAAGTAAAACACAGTCTGGACACATTAAATGGAAAGTACCAGTGTCTTTTTGCTGAGGAATTGGACTCTGGATCACTGGGTAATGTGGGAAGCTCAGAGAATATTTGATTCTTTCACAAAGCTGCACAGGAAGAGGAGGAAACATAATGTACCAAAAGATGTACCAGAAATGGCCTTAATCCTTCCAAACACATGTATGAACAACAAAAGCAAGCTTTAAACATTTTTTTTAATCTATCTATTAATTTTAAATTTTATTCTACTTTGAAAACAACATTAAATTAAACAAATTTGTTTGTGGGTGGACTAAGCTAATAATCAGTTTTTAATGCTGATATAAAATTTTTTTCTGAAATCTGATTTTAAAAATAATAATTTTGAAAGCATTATACGCAGTTGTCAACTGTTCTCTCACTATCATGATAGTGATAGTAAAATAGTGTTTACTAAATGAATACCAGAGTTGTCTTCCCTCCCTGGGCTATCTTTCAAGGTGCTGTCCATTGCCTCTAATCCACATGGACTGAAAAAAAAATCTCTGAGTATAATATTATTATTGTATATTTTTTTCTCCTGTAAAATTTTATTCCTACTGAAAACTATCATATATCTTGCCTTTTCATAAATATTAATCTTTAAATTAATGTCTTTTAAAAATGCATAACAGGAACTTGGATATCTATAATGCAATCAGAAGGAACTCTCTTGGTAGGCATGTTCTCTTCAATCTTTCTTCTGAAATAAACTCAACATATTGAACAGTGCACAACAATTTACGATCTGGAATGGGCAAAATTGTGGCTGACCTCTGGGGATTTGCAATACAATACAAACTGTCTCCTGACTGGCAAACTCCATTTAATTTCTCTCCTCTTCCTTAGGAATAAATGTTCCAATACTTCTAACTTGTGACCTTAGGGAGTAACTTACCAGAAAGTCAAAGTTAAAGGAGGTAGTAATTTAAGAGAGCTTAGTTACTGCAGCAGATTTGTAGCCCAATGTGATGGGCAAGGAAATGAATTCAGGTGTAATTAGGAAGATGAGATATAAAATCCACTAGCAGAAGAAAACTGAAAATCACACATAGAAAAAGATAGATATAGCAATTTAAAAGTTATTGGAAATCATATTCTCTATTAGCTATTTTGAGCTAGCGCACATTTCTCAATTTCCCTTGGCAAAAATGTTCTTTCTTGTATAAATAATAAATGTTCATTGGAGCACCAACTTGAAACCATTTCATTAAACTCATGTTCAACATCTGCTTCTTCAACTCGTGTTTAACTATCTCCTTAATTTCTGTGCTAGGTTGCACATATGTTTAAAATTGGAAAAAAACAAAGTATTCATGCCTTTCGCTGTTATTAAGTGTGGTTGGAAACTGTAATAAACAAAATCATCTGTTCCTTATAGATAAACTCAAATGATTGGTAATTAATATTAGAAAATCAATCCCAACAAAAATACAAACCCTTACACCAAAGCCACAAAAACTAGGAGTTATTTTATTTCTGTGCTTTTAAAATGCCTAAGAAAAAAAACCACTCAAGGATCAGCCTATACTAACACGTACCCAAACAGAAAAGACAGTTCCTAAAAGAATATTACATTTGATTATTTAATCATTTTCTATATTAATTTTTAGTAACTTCTTATTTTCTTACTTTCTTCAAATTTTGTTGGTAAATTTCCTGCATTTCTATCATGGATAGTGAAGAATTCACATTACCAAAAAAATTGCACATATCAGGAAAGAAAGAAATTAAGTAATCCACCAACTATTAAGGACAATTTCACAAGAAATGACGGGCAAACTGATATGCCAGGTGCTCTACTCTTGGTAGCAGATGATTGCAAGAACCATTAAGCTAGTTGGCATCCTCATTAGCTTGGGTTATTGCCTTGCTTGGAGAACAGACACTTCTATCCTGTTATGTACTACTACTTATTTACTATGGTTTCTTTAAATATCGTGTAGTCCTTTGTAAAATTGGAATCAAAAGTTCGCTTCTTCAAGACTGTATTCTGCATGGTGTTAGCCAATTCAAGGTGTGGTTCAGATGACATCAGTATTTCTGATGTCCATCAAAGAAAAAATGTGAGAAAAAAATGTACCCTACAAGTACTCCAATGACTGCATCACAGCTACAGCAGGGAAATCCTGCTCCTGTGTCCATGCCTCAACATGACCTGGGGGAGGGCACCCAGGTTTTTTCAGGTCATTGATGAGAACTGGTCAAAATCACAATATGTTGTGTCCCTGTTTCACTGAAAAGGGCAAGACTGTTGTCTTCTCTGCCTTGATTCTTCTCTGCTTCTGCAAGTTGGTAGGGTGTTTTACTGGTTATTCTGACATCAATGCACATTTCCCCCAAAGTTTGCTTTATTTCATTGCTTTTATACAACCACTCTCTTGCCTGGGTATTGCTTCGGCCAGCCTATTGAATGTCCCTTATTTGGCCCTTGATTATTTAATCAATCATCATCTCTTTCATCTGCCATTGGTGGTCACTTCTTCACGTTATTTTTGGATACTACTTTGCAGGCAAAATTGTTTAATTCTTCAAGGTGCTTTCAAGTTGCTAAAGTCACTAACCTTCAGACAAATGTTGTTTACATACATTCACAAGCATGTTTGAGGCCAGTTTTAGCAAGTCCATTCCAGACCAGAGTGTCTATCAGTGGAAAATTCACTAAGTGAAAAGGGCTTGACCCTTCTCATGACTTGTAGAGGAAATTTTAAAGAAAATAAAAATAAAATAAAAATTATGCTTCCAGCTTAAAGACCACTGGGTATCCAAAGGTAAATGAGGTGAATCCATGTCCTTATGAATACAGACAGAAAAATCTTGAGATTCTAGGTTAAGCAAAGCAATGCACAAATTCAAATGTGTTGTCAAGTCACTCTTCAGAGAATTTCAGGCTCCTGTTTTATCTGTGAATTATTTTTCATAATCAGCTGATTTGGAGAATCTCATCTTTTTTCTGTATCTGTATTAAACAATCAGAAAACTTCTTGGTTCCTAGAGTATGTTATACACACCAGCGATATCCTCGTTCCCTACCAGAACAAGGCTCAGGAAACTAAGAGTTCCTTTTTTCCTAGTTACTGATTTCCACTGAAAGTATACTCAGACTGTCTGATTGAAAGAGCACCATACTACATTTTCCTTTTTTTAAATTTTGAATATCAATGCCCATCTTTTCCACCCTATCTTTTCTTTTAGAAAGTTACCAATAGGAATTTCAGTGTGTTTTATATTTTTTAGAAGTGAATGTATGTTTTCTGTCTTTAAATACATAGACAGTGTTCTGATTATTTTCTTTCTTATGCAGTCCGAAAAGGATAAAAACTTAGTTTCACACCCTTCTTTGCAGAACATAATTACTTTTAAATTCTATTGTGGATGTATTCTGCAAACATTTATTACACCAACAGGTGAATGAAATATACAAACCAGACCATTTAAAAATGTAAATCATACTGGTATGGAGCTATATACTAGGAAGAACATTAAAATTATATTTCAGTACCAGCTGAAAATAAATCGTACATACAATTTTCTGCGTTCATTGAAATAATTATAATCAGGAACAGTAGATATCTGAGGAAAAAAAAAGCAAACAAAACAGTTTCCCCTTTCTCTAGTAGGTTGTTGAACTGAGAGAATAAATATACAATGTTGTTTTTTTTTCTTCAGCAGTAAATTAGAACAAATACTTAGAAACTACTGAATGTTAAATCTTAAAAATTATTATACTTTATTAAAACCACATATAAACTGTTTAAATGGGGTCTGAGATGAGAGATAGGCTATGCTGTGTTTCTTTTTATAATGTCTTGCTAGTCATTGTTTGTTAATCAATATGTTGTTGCCAAGAAAATGAAAAGCAAACAAACAATAGCCATAATTTATGTATGGATCTATTGCATTTGGGCCCAATTGCTGTTGAGCTGTATAGTTTATGTTTTCTATGCTGGCAAGTTTTCCTAAAAAGCTTGTTTTGGAGCTGTGTTCATAGCATATAATTGCATCATTGATGAGACTGGCAAAGAATAAGGGAATATTGTATTGGCTTATGCCCCAATGACTGAGAAGAATTAAAAAAAAAGATAGAAGAAACAAAAATCATTGTTATTCACGAGTAAAAAACAAGATGCTCTCTAAATGAGAAGCTAGTCTTCAGGTTCCAAAACTTTATTGTAAAAAAAAGGAACAGAAGAAAATGAATACTCTTGGGAAGAAAAAACAAGCCACCCAAAACCCTGAACCAAAACCAATACTTAAAAACCCTAAATTAAACCAGAAACACCCACAAAACCACAACAAAACCAGACAAACCCACAAAAGAAACAAAAAACTGGTTAATGTTTAAACATAAAAATCCTATTTTTTATATTGCAAACAATTTCACTTTTTTTTCCCCTTACAACTTTTAATTTCTCCTTCAATCCTTCTTCCCTTTGTTTCTCATTCCTATCCACAATAATAGAGCTATAAATCTGCACTGAGACTTATTTAAAAAACTCACCCTCTATCTCTTTTTATCTCCCTTGGATCACACATAATTTACCTCCATTCCTTTTAGTCTCCTTTCTTCATCCCATCCCATCCCATCCCATCCCATCCCATCCCATCCCATCCCATCCCATCCCATCCCATCCCATCCCATCCCATCCCATCCCATCCCATCCCATCCCATCTTTCTACTGGTAATCATTTTTTGACCTCAAATACTATTTTCACATTTGCTTTGGCTTCTCAAACTTAAATAATAGTCTTAATCATCTAACTTCTCCACTACTTAATTTCTCCTTGGTCTCATATTTTTCTCTGCTTTAATATTGCTCTAATTGACTTTAGTAAAGATAACTCCTTAGGGTAAATTTAATTGTGAGTTTTCACCTTTCATTGGTTTTGACCTATCTTTTTAAGATTAAGACACACTCTTTCTTCTGGAAGATACTAATGCTTTCAATTTTCCTTTTACCTGTTCAGATATATAAAATAGTTCCTTTCTGAAAATATCTTTTTGTAGTCCTCCAAAAAACTGCTAAAAAAACAGGCTGCTTCAATACATCACAAAGTATATTGGGTTTTTTTTTTCTAGTGCTTTGTTAAGTAGAATGTAATTGATTAATTTTTTGCCAGTGAATTTTGATCACCTATAAAATCCTATATGAGTATTAAAAAAAAACCTGTCTAGAAAGGATTTTTTTTTTTATTTCTCAATTTTAACACAATGGCAACATAGTTGTGGAAATATTTTCAAGTAAGCAACATCAAGTCATACTAAGCTTTGGTAATAGCACATGTGCAACCTGTTAATTTTTGAATTAAATATGGATTATATTGTCACAAACTATAAACCAATAAAACCCATATAGAGAGATTCAAAGATATAGTTATTGCCTGCTCTGAAAATTGGAAAAAAAACCCCAAAAAATAACTAAGAAACAAGAAGGGAATAGTGTGTTTATTCTCTTTTTGAAAGCCATTCCCAGTGGCAGAGAATAATATTCTCTGAACTGTTACTCCAGAGTCAATTGTTTATCCTTTTAACAGTCTTTAATGGAAGCATATTTTTAATATGCATGATTGTATAATATGTAATATAGGTTTTTATATCTATACCACCTGCCCTTGTTTCCACCTCCTGAAAGCTACTTTTTTCACTCTGAGTTGTCTCAGCAGGTCCTTATCCATCCATGGTGACCTCCTGGAATTTTTACCTAATTTTGTTCTTGATGGAGGACAAGGACCTCCATCTGTGTCTGCCTACATTTAGTCTAGAGGAAGGGTTGGTTTCAGTGAAAAATAAATTCTATGTAAATGTGAACTTCATTTAATATCCATTTGAGTGTGAAAGGAGAGTGACAATATTGTGACTGAGGTCATGTGCAGGAGCAATATGTGCAGCTCAGGGTGGACACAAGGTCACCCACCAATATGCACCCAGACACTGGCATTGATTTGTTCAGCAGTAGTAACACATTGTGCATGTACACTGCTAGCAGAAGAGTGCCTCATAGCAGACTGAACCACAGCCCTTCCCTTTTTGTCACAGCAGTACTAATGTAGATTTATTTATTGTCTTTAATCTAGAATAACTTGTGCCCTTAAAGATCTGGAAGCTCAGCCTTCTCAGATTTAATGCTTTTGAGCAATGGGGTATTTTACTCATGAGCAGCTGGTGCTAAAATAGACATCTATAATCTCTGATGCTATTTATAATAGCTAATGCATGATAGCTCACCCTAGTACGTGAATTGCTTTGACAAACCCTCTCTGAATGTACGTGGTGGACTTAGCTTTGCAGAAGACAACAAAAAAATTGCTGTTAATGCTTGTCTCTGATGGTAAAGCATTTGTGGAGAGACCAGAATTTATATCCAGTTAACAAAATTAAATGGTCTCATCAGTTTTAAAGAGAATGTACCTTCTAGTTGATTGTCACGAATATCACAAATGTGGGTTTTATCTTCCTGGTTCTCTGTTTCTCTTTTTTTTTTTTTTACTGTTTTTTTAGTCCTCTAATAAATCTTTTTTATTTGCATGAACTAATTAACAACTATTTGAAAAAAAAGAGAATATGCAGCAGTGAAGCATGCCTTTCCAATAGAGAGAAACAAAAATTTATCAGAGGTAGCAGTTCAAAACTAAAGTTTATCCCTGAGTAGCAAAGAAAAAACCTTCTGAAATTTTTTTCTACAACTGGATCATGGGACCTGTTTGGTTTTTGTTTTTTTTCCATGAATCTAATACAACTTGTTCTTAAGTCTTGTACTACTGGGACAAAGCTCATTTTCTCATGTAAAATTTACTAGTATTATGGGCCAGTGGTTATGAGTCATTAAGGATCTGATGGTTTTGATACAATGAAAAAAGAACTGAAAAAACTGTGCTACAGAAATGGAAATGTAAAAATCATGCTATACGAAAAATAAGATTAATAAACCAAAGAAGATAAAAAGAAGCCCACTCTTTTCATCCTCCCTATGATTACCAAAATATGAATTCAAAATGTATTTGACAAATGTGAAATATTTTGGCAAATACCCATAGCAGCATCACTAAATTAACAAATAATGTTATCTCATTGTGCCTATGCTTCCAAAAATTAGGAAACCCTCAATTTTCTTCTGACTGTCAAATTGGTGACCATGAATGAAGAAAAAAGATGGACTCTGACTGAGGTGTGGTCTCTTAAAAGTATTTTTCTTTTAATATTTGTCCTTTTATTTTTATCCTCTAAGAAAAGAGGGGGAAAGAAGTTCCATCAGTCTGTTGAGATCTATTAGTTCTAGAAGGAAACATTCTTCCAAATATTGCACTTGCAATACATATCTGCAGCAAAGAAAAAAAAATCCCATGTTAGCTATCATGCTGTAATTATCAATTATATTGTTAATATACTGGTAAGGGAAAGGTTTTTAATTAAATATTAAAAAAATAAAAATTGGGAAAAATAGCAGACCGGCAAAAACTCTGCTAACAAAAGAATTCATATGTCAAAATTCAAACTGTTATCGATTGCCTTTCTGCATTCTTCAGCTTGAGTATTTTTACCCCTGGATGATGATCTTGCTTTTTGCTAACATAAATTTGATTGAGAATGTAAATAGGTTTGAACATGATTGCAGGGATTCTTGTTCTTCCTGGTTACTTGTGATTACTAGCTGCATAGTATGTGGACTACATTTGTACTATTTTCATTTAATTTTTCTCCATAAGAGCCAGGTCTTCCAGAAGCTTTTCATATCTCTCAGGAATATTTTGATTACATAAATAAAACAGAAGCTCATGACCCCTCGTGATAAAGGAATACTTTATTATGGCTGAAGAACTCAGTGATTTTGGCTGCAGATGCACAAGCACTCTAATGACTTATCAGTTGTATATTGACCTCATATGACAGTGGAATCTGAATTATTTGGACGAGCTTTAGGCACAGAAAAACAGTTCTTGTAGGAAACATCAAGGCAGTAGACCAGTTGAGTTGTAATAAAGAACAATAAATACTGTGAGTTGTGTTTTTATGCTAGAATGACAATATTTTTGGACAGTTTTAATAAAAGGAATAAATTTCCATGGAATCTTATATTTGTACTTATATGCATTATTGTCACAAAGCAAAAATAATAATTTATTAAAATGGGCAGGTTTTTCCCTTATTTATCCTGTAAAAGCAAAGTGGACCTATAATAAAGTCAGAAGTTTAGCTACTTTTCTGTAGCTAAATATGTTGACTTGACAATGTGTTGTCCATATCATATGTTGATACAGGATGAGGTAAGTGCTTTCTTTACTTGTGACTTCTTCAGTTTCAATATCATAGCGGTATAAAATCCCGAAAATGTAGTGCTGTAACTTAAATACTATGATGAGTAGAAGGTAGAGTGTGCTCAAGAACTGCTTTTTTACCAAATAATTTTCAGCCCTGATTTTAAATAGCAGCGTTTAGTTCCTTTTTTTCTTTCAAATATTGCCAACAGTTACATAATGATCTTATTTTACCATCAAATAATTTGCACACTTAACAAACTTTTTCTAACATAATTTTCTTAACTAATTATAAAGCTTTGATCAATCTTAAGCATAGTTCTGGGATGAGTAAACAGTACTGAATAACCTTCTTTTGACTCTTCTCTCTTGATCATATTGCAAAAAAAAATTGCAGCTGCAAGAATTGTCCCCTTTTTTAGTCTATTTGTCTTATGACACACAAAAACAGAGCATTTTCATTTCTGTTTCATTAATCTGTATGTTCTGACATAAATGCTAAGGTTAAGAAATAATAAGTCACTGTATTAAGTATTCTATAGGTAGTTAAGTAATGTGAAAGACTGTATTAACAGGTTTGACAGTATGCTAGTCATTTTATGAAAAATCTAATCATTTAAATACTTCATTTTGTGACAAAATTAAATAAATAAAGTCAAATAAGGAATTTCAGTTTCTAAAGGTTCCTGAAGCTTTTGTGAGTTTACAAATTGAGTGATTTGAACTGGCAATTTTTGTGAAACAATTATTTTCACTGTGTGACAATAATGTAAGTAGTTACAAGCTTAAGGTTCTGTGGAAGCCTTTTTTCTTTTACTAAAAGTACACAGAAATATTGCCATCATAGCGCAAATCTAACAAAAATAACCAAATCAAACAAAGAAAAAAAACCCTACAAATATTGCTATGCTAAATCAAAAATTAAACTACCCCCCTCTGGTATAGTATAAGCATAGCAGAGTCCTTTAAGTACTTCCTCCCTAGGAGTCTCAAATTTCTGTCTGTCAAAACCTATGAGTTTTCCCTTCATTATAAACCAACTTAGTACATGGGTCTCATACGGCACACAGCAGGTTACCTTGGATGTTAGACAAGACAGCTTTTCATCCATGCATTAAGAGTACAGCAATAATCATCCCGCGGGGATGGACACAAAGGAGACTCAACCAAGACAGTATGTATGCATTTGGCTCTTTGACGTTCCACTCAATTCAATCTGACAAGAAAAATATTTAAGAATGGAAGAAAGACTCTCTTTCTGCAGAGAAATGGTGTTAATAAAGGAATAAATAACAGAAAAATTCTTATAAAGTTGTGCTGTCATCCATTTATAATGCTAACATAATACATCTTCATTGCAAAGCTGGGCAAAAAATGAATCACACACAAAATTTGGGTTAGCATGTGACCCTTGCATTGCATCTGCATTGAGAGTTAAATGCATGCATTTAAATTAAAGCGAGTTAAATTGATGCATTGCATCTGCATCTGCAGAGCTAAATAATGAAATCATGATTGCTGAATTTTTCTCCATAACATAAGATCTAAGATAAAACCATAATAAGAGAAGCACAAGGAGAGATTGACTGAGATGATCTTGAGAGGCCTTTTCCAACCTTAATCACATAAAATCCTTGTCTAAATTTTAAGGGGTATTGCCAGAAAGAACATAAGTTCCTCAAAAGATATAATATTATCAATAAAATGAGAGATATTAAAATTATCTCTCTTCTCATAATTTCTAATTTCAGCAGTTGTAGAAGTGTGACAAGTCACAATCCTAATAACATATGGATAAAACTAATTTAGAACAGAATGCAAGTGTCAGAGTGAATGTAAGTGCCTGTGATACATAAAAGTGATAAATAAAAGTATAACTCATCTTATGGGTAGAGAAGGGTCTAGTTTAGTGTTCCAGGCTGTTTCATCACACAGCAAGAAACGCACTTGTATAAATTCAGTTTGAGGAAACACAGATGGAAATTAGACCACATACTGAAATGTATGTTAGGAAGAATTTGAAGAAGTCTAAAAATGATAAAATCAAAAAGAACAACAACAACCAAAAAAAAAAAAAAAAAGCAAACCAAAAAAAAAAAACCCACACACAATTTTTATTATGTATGTTTATATATTTATGCATATTGCCTTGCTTTACAATGGACTAGGCGATTATCCCATAGATCTCTTATAGCTATTAGGTCTCCTTATGTTTAGAGGGGATGGAATACCTTAAAAATTGTTCCTGTGAGCCAGAACAACAATCATTCAAATTGTTTTATACTTTAAAGCATTATTTTATGCCTATAGAGGAATTTTTACTTGCAAATGTGCTTGCACTGGGATCCTCAAAGATCATGACATTGTTTTGAACATTTCAGGAAGAAAAAGTTTGACACATTTGCTCCTAATCTAAGGCAGTAATAAACAGTTTGCTCTACCATGCTGTAGAGTATTTATGCTTCTCACTTTGCTATTTCTTTTGCTGTCTTCCTTTCCAAGATATCTTCTTTCAACCCATAGCCTGAAAAATAAATCAGATCTTCACTAAGATCCCATTTCTACTTAGAACAGTAGAAATGGGATTTTTACAGTAGATCCAATTGACTTTTCAAGTAAAAAATGGTCTAGAAAACAGTTTTTCAGCTATAGGGTCTAGAACTGACAGCTTTAATAGCTCTTTTAAAGTTGACATGTAGAGCCAGCTGTTTGTATAACACTATTACCATTTTGAATTTTTAAAACCTATGTATTACCATATTGAGTTACCAATTCTAAGAACTCCTGCTTAATATTTTTGTTATACAGAAATACACACTATTTCAATTTCATATACAGTAGATTGTACCCTAAGAAAGTTCCTGCAGACAGTTCTAAGGAAGATTGTTCAAAAATCTGCCAAAAAAATCAAAATGAAGTTAGGTATAGAAAACAAACTATATGAAGCTATATGTAATATTTGAGGGAATTGGGGGATTTCTTTTGTCATTTTTTTCTCCAAAAAAACCCAACAAACAACTAAAACACTACTTGAAAATATTATATTAATTTGTAAGTTTGCATTCAAATGAGAGAAGGATTGTTTAGTGAGAAATCCAAGCGTCATGGAAGATAGTCTGTGTCATGGTTTGACGCTGGCCCAATGCCAGTGCCCCCATGAAAACCTATTCTCCCTGGTGTCTGCTGTGAGATGCGATCAGAGACAGAGCAAAGCAGGCCTCCACTTGTAAACAAAGAGAAAAAAACCAACTTTATTATCATATAACTACAATAAAATTAACACACAGAGCAGAATGGAAACCTTTTAAACATTTCTCCTCCCCCCAGTCAATTTCTCACAGAATGACACAAAACTTTAGATCTTTATCCAGTCCATCACCCTTCAAATAATTTACTCAGTCCATCTTCACCCTTCCGACAATCACCTCTCATTTCATTAAGGAGAGAAGAGTCCCCTTGCACCACCACAGGCAAATTCCCCTGGAAACACGGCTGAGTCCAGCTGTGTTTCCCCGTCACTCAGCAATCACCTTCGTGACTTCTTCCTTCTATGTTCAGTGCTCTCACCACTGCACATGGACCAGAGCTGCTTTTAGGGTTTCCCTTTTCAAGGATGCTTCGCCCAGTTCCAGGAGAAAACGACAGTCTCTCGCCTCTTTTCGGGACACTAGTCCCCCCCAATATTTCACCCCCTGGGGCCGAGGGGTCTCACCATCACTTCATCACCTGTCGTCTCCGCTCACATCACTCCTTTGGCACCACCTCCCCCTAAAATGCAGTCTCTGTATTACAGGAAAGGTTCTATCCATGGCTATACAAGAAAAGTCCAGCCAAAAGCCACTCCATCATCTCCTCCACCTAGGATTTTCTCAACTTCTCCCAGTCCTTCTTCACTTGCACAACTCTGCATCACACTTGCGCATTTCTTCTTATCTGTCTCTCTCCTCCTTCGACTCCCGGAGGATCAGCATTTGCAAGGTTTCCATCATCCCACAGAAGGGTTAAAATCACCGTCTCTGCTCATCTCGAACTCCTACACTGGCTCCACGACGGGCACTCTTCCCTTGCCCCCCTTCTCTTCCTCGGCCAGGCCAGTGCTATCAAGTTTCAAGATAGCACTGGCACCTCTCTCTTTCTCTCTCTCTCCTGAGGAAGGGGGGGGCTGCCCGCTGCCTCTCCGAGTTCTTCCACCCTTCCATCTCTGTGGGGAACTCACTCTTATCTAAGCCATCGCCTCCCGTCGCTGCCCAAGGCTCCGGCCTACCTCCCTCCGGCCGCGTGGCTTTCTCCTCCCCCGCCCAGCCCGCAGCTGGGCAGGGGAGGTCTGAACTCTTCCATCCACCGGAACCAAGAGAGCGTTCCCCTGGGAGCTCCTCGCTTTTAACCCCTGTGTTCTCAGAGGCGTATCCATATCCTCAATGGTCAAACCAGGTGCCAATATCCACATCTGGGCACCTATTGGTTTGACCACCACCACCTCCCAAAAACTCACTTCCTCTCAAACCACGACAGTCTGGAATAAGATATTATCCAGTTACGCAGAAAATTGTGAAAATAAAAATCAGCATTAATTAGGGACAGTAACAGAATTTCTAAATGGAAATCTATGCATTTCATGATATCTCTTCCCATCTGAAAATCACTTTACATTTTACTATAAATCTCAGCATTTTATAATCTCTCCCCTGTGTGTATTGATAGAATTGCATGTGAAATAACTGCTAAAAGGTTTTTCTTGTTCCACTTGTCCAGACTGGAGTGGTTTATACGGTTTAAAAAGGAAAGAAAAAGTCAATTTTTAAAAATTATTATACCACCCTTACAAATTATCTCTACAGGTTCTCTCTATAATCAGGCTTAAAAAAATTCTTATACAACTGCCACTAGAAAGTATTACCTTCCAAAGCTTTTTTCCTTCTGAAGAATGATTTCATTATGTTGATAAAAGTATGCAAACACATTACGTATATATATATATATAAACATACATATATATAAGCCTCTCATACTATCAGATACTGCATTTAAATGAATCACATATACTTATTAGTATGAGTATTACATTCATGAAATTAAAGTGATAGCTGTATAATCATAGTGCATTTATTTAGTTTTTAAAATAAACATTTTATGATTAAATAAATTAGTATCCATTATTGAACTGTGCAAGATAAACATTTGCTACAAAATTAGCAGACAATTATGTATTATAAAATGCTATGTGACTAATAAGATGTTATACTTAAGCATCATTAAACCCCAAACCAAATAATAAATACAGAAAGGAAAGGTTGGAGTGAACAAGATGAAATGCTTCAATTGTGTACATTTGTCTAACTCATTTTATATAAGTGTTCCTGATCACTTCAGGCCTTTCTTTATGACTCAAAATTCATAAAAAATCATTGCAAATAAGGAAATCACAAAATTGACTATCCATGTGGTTGTAACTGAAACCCAGAACTGTATTTTGAAAATTATGATATTTATAAACCTGGTTTCAGTCTGGAATAGAATTAAAACCTTTCACAAAAAAATAATAATAGATAAACTGTAAAATTAGTTATTAAAGAATTTTCACTTACATATAAATTTTGATACAACAAAAAATGGTTTATATTCTTAATTTCACAAATGAAGATTGACTTAAAGTTTCAGCCTTTTATTAATTCATCCATTAGGTGAGTTGAAAGCTATCTATGTCCTTAATGGAGGTGATCCTTATATAATAATCTTACTCCTGCACCTTTATTTGAAGTCCATATCCTTACAGGTTACTCTAACATTCAATGTTCTGGAGTAATGAATCATCAGATTACTGAAAAATCTTTGTGGAAATGGCTTCCACTATATCCAGGTCTGTGGTGATTTAGACTGGCTTTTTTAAGGAGAAGACAGTCTGTCCACAGTCTTCAGGAGATTACATATCCTAGAGATTTTTTTTATTTTCTTAGGGAATTTTTAAGGGTTTGGTGGTTCTTTCAGAAAAAAAAAAAAACAAAAAAAAAACCCCAAAAAAACAAAAAAAAAACCCCAAAAAAACCTAAAAAAAACCCCAACAAAACCAACTACTTCTGTCTTTGTCTTTATGTACTCTCCTTACCCTGGATGGAAATTCATTATGTCCTATTCTCAGTGACTATACACAGTTGTCTTCTCTTATCAAGCCTCCGTTCTTACTTACTTGGAGCTTCTTGATATGCTCAGGAGATTGCAAGTAGCCTTACAAAAGACAATCACCTTAAATATGTGATCTGTAGTCAGAAGAAGCTATTCAGGGGATTTTACAGATATCTCTAGCTTCCTAAAGTAAGTCCAACTCCTAATAGCACATGCTAAACATAAAAAATGTTTTACTTCACTATCTATGTGTAAAGAAGGGAAAAATGAGAATTCAATGAAAATCTTCCTGAGTTCACACTAAATAATATGTTAGAAAACAGAAAGATTTTTTTTTCTTCAGGCACTGCACAAGGTATTAGTTCTAGCAACTTTTAATCATCCCCTCAATGTTATCTCTAAAAAAAACCAAACACAACCTCTCTTTGCAGCAAGTAGAGCTTGTTACATTGTTTATTGAAAAACTATTGAAAATAGTTCTGGACCTGAAAATGCTGAGAAATAAGAAAAAAAAATAAAGCCCTATTTTTTTTTCCTCAACCCCTGTTTCTGCTTTTCTGTCTTGGGTTTCCCTAGGATCCAGTTGTCAAAAGTTTCAGTGGGAATGAATGGAATCACTCAGGGACACTTTTTTGGAAAAGAATAAATACTTCCATCCTTGGGCAGGAATAATTCAGGGCAAGGAATGCTCAATCACCTGAAGTTATTTACCAAAAAGAAGAGTACAAGTGGTACCACACCCAAAGGACATTCAGCTCCTTAATGGAACAGCATGATCAACAGGCCAAACACTCCTGGATATTTTTTAATCCATCCATTTTTTAATCAGCCTATTAATTTATGAGATAGAAAACCTACCTTTTCAATTGTACTATAAATCAGGTAAGAAGAATGATGAAAAACAGTTCTCTCACAGCTTTAGTGAATACCTCTATATTTGTTGATCGTGACATGGACTTTTTTTTTTTTTTTTTTTGATATTATGGAAACCCAGAGCACTGAAAATATTTCTCTGTCTGCTCTGGGGTGCCCAGGGGAGCACTGACTTTGGCCTCATTCATGGAGAAAGTTTCCTAGACTTCAAGATAGACTAGAATCCACAAAAGTATGAAATAGATTAGAGAGAGTAGTGTAGGTGTATCACTTGGTGAGAAATGTAGGTTTTGGGATTTTTAGTATGCTGTGGATAGAAGCAAGATGGAAGGCACAGGGATGGAAGACCCAGGAGTCCTGGGTTTCTTCTTCATGCTTCTTCTTCTTTCTTCTTCATGGGTCTGGGTGGCATTTTGTAATTGGGCAGGAAAGTCCACATTGCGGGCTCTTTGGGATCAGTTATTTGGTTAAAAGGGAAAATAATCTAGGTGTCAGTTCTTAATTGGATAGTTTAGTCTTAAAAGACCTTGTAACAAGAGATTGTTAGCCATTTTGTCTCTTCTAATGAAAAGCTGCCTAACTCATGGTTGTGAGACTGTTTCACTGATAAGAAATAATAAACACCTGAGTCCGAACATGAACCACCATATCAAGTGCCTTCAATCCAGACCCAGAGAAACCGGTAGGGTACCTAATCCTTTGCTTTGGGAAAGCAGATTTTTTTTTCCAAGTTCCCTTTTTTCACATTTCTCAAAAGCAGTTAAAATATTCCAAATAGAAGGAAAGCATTTTGGGTATATTTAAAAGTGGCTTACTTCAGTTCTGAAAGAATTTTGCACTTTTATAAATGAAAGAAAAAGTTAGATTTTACCCCAGATACATGTTTTTATCAGAGTTTAATTTAGGGGTTTTTGTTTAGTTATTGTTATTTCCTAATGAATATGTTAAAATGTAGTGAATTTACATGTTAATTTATGATCTTTGAAAATTCTGAGAAGGCAAATTTTTCATTCATTTGTATCAGTGGCAGAAATTCAAACCCTGTGTTAGCAGATATGAAATATGTCAGCTGTGAGAAAGAATCAATATATTTTTTACTCTTTCTCATCATCTAGTTTCTCTTCTCTTCTCTTCTCTTCTCTTCTCTTCTCTTCTCTTCTCTTCTCTTCTCTTCTCTTCTCTTCTCTTCTCTTCTCTTCTCTCTTCTCTCTTTTTTGGACAAGTTGTATGCACACTGAGAACAAAATTATCTGAAGAGGAATTCTCCTTCCATATCTTCCTTTGAATTTGTTGGATGCCACTCTAAAGAGTCAAGAGTTCAAGATTTAATGTTCTAATAAAAGTATGCATACTGAAGTGAGACCTTTGAAATGATACTGCATCATCAGTAAAGTGAATCCACCAGACATCCTATACATTACAGTGAACAATTTCAAATATCATCTTCCTATAGCACTCAAAGTGAAATGAAGCTGAATAGAACAAATCCTGATTTTTCACATTTGCTGTTATTAAAGAATGGAACAAAGTAGTGCCAAGGGGTATAAGAGAATAAAGCTATGGCTATTCAGTTGTGAAGAAAGTAAATTAATAATACTAACCTCATTTCTTTTGTACATGATTTCAATTGATGCCCTGGAGGACAATTCCTTTATAGGAAAAAAGGGTGGGGAATGGACAATGGAAGTTATTGCTGTATCTTGCCTCAGTGCTATTGACAAATTGTATGTCAGCATCAGATGATAGGACATCGTATTTTTTATTTGAGCTACACTTTCATGTATCTTCAGCTAAGTCCTCCTGATATTTGTTTTCCTCATAACTTTTCCATAATATTTGATGGAAACTTTTGAGGTTTGTATTGTGAAACTAGGCTTAAACACTGGAAATGAGGCAATGTTCATGATGTAACAAAAACCATGTAAGGCAGACCACTTTTTAAAACTAATGTTCATACTACATTATGATTTAGATTCATGTGAAATATGAAGTATTTCCTCATTTTTCCTGGGCATATGCTAACACAACTATACTTCAAAAAACCCTCATGTATTTTGATAAACTGAACTCTCTGAGGATGGTCTTCCACAAATTTCCTTCCTCATTTAAGTTACCAAATGATACCTGGACAAAATATTATGCATTTGGCCTTCCTGGTGTATTTAGACTGAATTTTAATTTTTATGGGGTAGGTCTTTACTAGAATTTTAGAACTTGATAAAGGCATTCCTGGAATTGATTGGAATTGATTAAGATCTGAGTTAGCTTAGCAGCCTTTCTTGAAAAAAAAGAAAAAAAAGAAAATCAAAAACCACATCCTCAACAGTGAAAATACCACAATGATAGTGAAATGATAGTGAATTGAAGGGTTAATTTCAACCATCTTAAAGAGAGAAAAGTAAGCAAACTTTATATGCATGTGAATAAAATGGTTCTGTCTAATTTTTTTAATACAGATATGTAGAATATAAACAGAAGAAAGGCAAGCAAATAACCCCTTCCTGAGTTTTGGCAAAGTGGGAGGCTAAAAACTGAGCATTACTGAGGATCCATCTTCATATAGGGCAAGGATATAAACAAAAAGTACACCGCTTGAGAGAATATCTTAAGTCCATATTATCTAGCCTGATTTTCAGCCAAGGCCTCAAGCCTGAATCACAAGCAGATGCAACAGAAAAGGAAGAATGCTTTACCCTTTTCCACTGATATAGAAGAACCATAATATTCAAAGGCCATTACTATACTGAAAAAAATACAGACTTTACATAATAATGGTAGATAATGGTACTCTTTTCTTTTTTTTTTTTTTTTTTTTTTTTTTTTTTTTTTTTTTTTGTCTACAGAAAAGGTATATTTTTTCTAACAGAAAACCTTTATCTATTGCAGTGGACAATATCATAAGTATTTTCTATAACTCTTCAGGGCCAGGAGGTCTAAAAGTGCTGTTCAATATATTTACCTCTATTTTGTTATTTTGTCTGTAAAATTGTTCTTTCTACCTTTTGCTTTGAAAATTACTAAGAATAACGTAATGCAATTAGACAATTTTGTACTCTTATTTTTTTTCCCTCAGTAAGCTGTAGATTCACTTTTGATGTTTGTGTTTCCTCGGCTCAACAAATATTCTTCCTTGTAAAACACGAACAATGATCCAGTGTGATCCAGAGAGAAAGCAAATTCATTTGAGACACTTCTATAATTTATCTTCGGAATTTTCCACTATAACCTGAATTTCAAACAGTCATCTTTCAATTACTAAGAACCTGTTATGATACAAAAATATTTTCTCCTGGATTTGACCTCAGCCCCACTGGTTAACTTACTTCAGCCTTACCTTAGTTGTCTGTCATTAGCTAAGTGGATGCATGTCAGAAATTAATGTTTGGGAAAAAAAAACTGAAAAAACAAGGTAAGAGGAAAAACATTGAATTAATTAAGTGGATAACTTTATATACATTGCTAACTGCTATGTATTGGGAAGGAAACTAATTGGGAAGCTATTGGGAGATATTTAAAAGACAAAAATTTGAAGATGTGATGCAATAATAATTCATATTACTAAGTAAAGTAGCATAAAAGATGTTCCAAACTGTATTACTTAAATAAAAAAGGTAAAAGCCTCATCTCTGTGGCACACTGGATTAAAATTATGAAATTACCATGAAATAGAGTAGAAGCACATGCAGAACTAAACAGATTGCTTGGAAATCATTCAGCTACAAAACTGCTCTTTTTTTTTCAGGCCTCCTGAAATCTCAGCTGATTTCAAGGTAACCAGTTTCAATTATTTGCTCTGCTGTTTAAGCAAACCATGTCAAAGTCCACAATGGTGTATATCGTCAAGAGTGACTGTTGACTGGTGAAACGTGATATCAACATTTCTCAGGGGAAAAAGGAAAGAAGTAGAATCTAGACTAATGGAAGAAAAATCCTAAAAAAAAGAAAATAAACTTAGAAAAGGTTCACTGACAGTGTAGAAATAGTACAGTCAAATGGGCATAGCCTTCACATAAATTAATACCATCAAAATTTTCTTAATATATTTTAAGCCTGTCCTTTTTTAGACAGGTTATATGGAGTCTGTTTTTACTTTTATCTCTGTCCAAAGTAAAACCATAACAGGGGACCCTAACCATAACAAGAGCTATCTCAGACATTCTTTCTCCTGAATCATAAGTATACATGTAAATTTAGCTTAATCACACAATATTTATAGGGCGTTCACTTTGGAAGTGGGGGAGTCATGATTCCTGGAAGTGTTGAAGAAATGACTCAACATGTCACACGGCTATGGTTTAGATGGCATGGTGGTGTTCAGTTAAATGTTAGATTTGATGATCTTGGAGGCCTTTTCTAACCACAATGATACAATGAGTCTGTGATCCTCCTGGTTAGGTTTTATGACCTACATTTACTTTTGTAAAGCAGGTAATGACATGAAAGAGCAAAAATTTTCTGTAGTCAACATGCACTTCAGATTCACAATATATGAGACATACACATAATGTAATTGAACCACTATATATGCTGAAGCATAATGTTTATTACTAAAATGTAAGCGATTTTCCAGCTTCAATATTTATTGCACATCCTTAACATCTCATCTTGACAACTCAGATCACATGGAAAAGGTCAAACAAAAATGAGCTGTGTATGTAAATATCTTTTTATCCTCTGTACTGCTTTGTCACTATTTCTTCAGCCTTTGATGAGGCATGAGCCTCACTTCTTTCAGGATTCTGCATTTCAGCAAAGAATGCCAGCTGAACCCACTCTGATAATATCAAGAAGTACTTTGGAATCTGTATTTGGGACTTTCTTCTGCATTTATTGTTATCTGTGAGCTGCAGGAGTTCCATTTGGATAAGATATGTACAGTACTACTGAAAAGGTTATAAAAGATATGCTAATACAACTCACTATTCAAATGGAAAACCAGTGGTGGGGGAGGGAGCACTGGGGTAAGAAGAAATGCTTTTAGAAAATCAGTATAAAGCAGTGAGGGAACTGAACAGATCAAAGGACTATTTTCTGGTAGTGGGAGGCCTAGGTGAATAGAAGTGGAAGCCTTACAGGCTTTTCATAAAGCAATTAAGTTTGATATTTTCATAGGGGAAAGGATCACCTTTTATATGGTTTTTACACCCAAATATCTGCTGGAGGCTCTGTGGGAAACATTAGAGAGAGAGAAAGAACAGGAAGTTGAAGTCTTTGAAAATAACCTTTTGGCAGAATACACTGAATATTCTAACTGTTCTATACTCCTTGGGTGAAATTCTGGCTTTATTGTTACAGTGAAAGAAGGGATCATTGACTATTGTAAAGCTGAGATTTTTCTGCCAGAAAAAAATCTTAGGAAAACTCTGAATTTTTCCCTGCAGATAAATACAACACTCTTACTTTGAACTTTATTCCTCCATGCAAATTATTTCTCTAGCAATACTGAAAACCTTATCCATTAATACTGTCACTTTTGTCAGCAACCATAAGTCTCACAGTTCTCAGGGATGTCCCAGGAGAAATTTCTCTATTTTTTTCAGATAGAAAAATTTCAGGAGGGAAGGTTAGAAAAGATCTTATTCAACATCATAACAGGAGTCTTCAGCGGGTGTCTTCACTCTGTTCTTCCCTAAATAAGCCATATTAGTTTCTTCAAATTTTCTGCCTATACTTAAAATAACATTAAAAAGGGGCAAAACCTGGATTACAGCTCCAAACACCCCAGTTTTTCAAGTTGAAACATTGAGTTAAGTAGACAATTTATCTATAAATGCTTTTCTATTTTTTCCTCTATTTTTTCTTCCATTGCTAACTGTTCTAATTACAGTTGTAATGTTATCAGTTATCTCCTAGTTTATTAGAATGTTTATTTTTACTTTTTTCCTGGCATGTAATTCTTCAAGACATTGTTGCAACAGATGCTGAGCACCTCCTGAGGACAATCAATTAATTCCCTCTTGAAGGGAATAGGAAGTCAACATCCTGTGAACTTCCTATGAACTTTATTCCTAATAAAGATAAACATGCAGAAGGCAGTCAGCACAGGGATGGATTGAGCCACTGCTTATGTGCTTTGAATTTCTTGCCCCATGATTTTGGTGAGGCAACTTGTACTTGCCTGATAACATACTCCAAAGGCAATCTATTATAAACAGCTCTGATATTGGCTTTGGATAGGAAGGTCTTTGTTTGTATTAAGCTCAAAGAACACAGATCTGAGGGTTGCAGTGTGAGAAAACAAAGAGCAGGATGCATCTTCTCAGCTTCCGCCTGTCAGACACACATTTTTGAAATATTTATGGGCTTCATTGTTCCGTCGAGTATAAGGCATTCTTGTTAACATTGGGACATAATTTAGGGCATATTTCATAAGTGCAACTGTTAAATATTTATAACTAACACTCATTACTTAAAAAGCACTTCACATATACATACTTCTTTAATTATTGATAAAGAAAGTTTGGACAGGCCTTGTTTTTATTGCCCTGCACTTCTGGAAATTAACTTTTCATGTATTTCTGTATTAATGTCCTAAGGGTCTTTTTTTTAATACATGAACATTGAAATGCCTCTGTTCTTTTAAACCATCGTTTGCAAGACTACCTTCATAGACTATGTAAGTAGATAAAACCTGATTTAGCTGAAGATGTTCCTGCTCATTACAGTGAACCTGATGACCTTTAAAGGCCCCTTTCAACCTGAACTATTCTATGATTCTATGAAATTTAGAGATCTGAGAGGATCTCCATATTTACACTCTTGCTGCCAGAATAAGCAACTACCCTATTTCCACTTCTGTGCTTCAGAGATGCAACGTTACAGACATTTACATATAGATATTTATAGTCCCTTTCATTTTGAGAGGCAACTAATTTTCTAATAAGTCTCATGTAAAGTTCATTACAATTATCAAATGAATAAAATTTGAGTCTCTCTACTGTATATTTCCTATTTTGAATCATGTGTTGGAAAGTTACATGGGTTGAGGTATTGCTTCAAATCTCTAATATTAGCAGAAAAAATTATGCTTACTGAATTCATCATTTAATCTTGCTGGAAATATATATCTATATTTAGCTGACTGTTAAACATTTTCAAATAATATCTCTGTTTAGTTAAATTTCATTTGAAAATTATAATTTAATCTATTATCTCCAAGTGAGGTAGAAAAATCAACAGAAAAATTACTTCAACTTCAGGTATGAAGCATTATTTCAAGATGGTATCAAACATTTTAGGCAAGCTAATACAAAGAGTCATCTGAATTCTTTGGTGAAAAAAACCTTAGATTTCTCATCTTAAATTGTCTGACTTTACAGAGAAACCTCTATGTCAAGCTATGTTATTTTTTTTCCAAAGTACAAAAGCAGAAAATATCCTGGTGTGAACAGCTTTTTATTATTTTTATTTTCTTCTCTTTTGCACCTTTTTCGTAATCCCTTCTACTTTTCTGATGTGAGATACTTCCCAGTGCTTTTTACAATTAGATACATTAATATTACAGCATATATTTTGCAAGGGTGAATATCTTTAATTACATTAGCATTATACTGACAAGCCAGGAAATAGAAGCCACTGATTAATGCACTGGCATACAAAAATCTAACAGAAGGTAACGGAAGCATTACAATTTTTTAAATGGAGATTAAATTTAAAAAAAAACAAAAAACAAAAGGGGTGAACATTCAGATGTTGCTTATCTGAAAGCTTGAAATAAAGAAAATAAAGCCCTGACTTTGCACTACTTCTTGCTAACATCATCTTCAGATCTTTAGTAACTTTTTTAGCTGAGCTGTTATCTGCTCGAAAGAGGCAGAGATGTACAGAGATACAGAGGATAACCCATAAATAAAGTAGTTTAGGTATCAAAAGCATCTTACCTGCAGCAGCAGCAACCGTAATGTTAACTAATTTGCCATACTTTTCAGTGCATTATCAAACTAGATTGTTACAGAAACACAAGATAGTTTTGTTTGCATCTAACACTCATCTGTTTACCCTGCCTTGTTACATAGGTACAGCGAAATAAACACACATTCTTAACAACTTAAGCTGTGTTCTGAATTTTCATTTGTATTTTGTGAGGGTTCAATTAGCCCATAAGTATTTTATAACCAATAAATACCAAAATATGGGCTAGTAGCAAACATCAACATCAAGATCTCTCAGTATTTCCAACTCTAAAATATCTTTCTAAAATTCTTGCTTGTCTTAAAGGCTTCAAAATGGAACAGTCCAATGTTGTATAGACTTATACGGTGTATCTCTAAAGAGTTCTCCACTGTGAAGTAATGGAGGCTTCTAAAAGGAAAGATATCTTGAAGAACAATCTGCAGTAGTCTAGGTGAAGGTAGTGGTGTAATTCCTGGTGCTTTAGTGAACTTGTCTGTCATTGCCTCAGATGGCTGTATAGTGCTGCACATGTTTGACAGACCACATAGACAGACATATGTATGCAGAAGAAAACTGGTGAACAGAATTGTTTTTCAATAAAAAAGTGTCAAAATTTCTGGACGGAAAAAAAAAAAAAAAGTATTTTCCTCATCGTGTTAGAAATAGCAATTTCTCAAAAATTCCAGCTCTGGATTTCTTTGGAATCACAGAGTTCTGTCTTGCTTTATGAAGACAATAATTTTGATTAGTGCCTTTGAACAGTGGTCTTTTGAAAGATGGACATTCAGATGACAAAATGAACTCATTTTCAGGCTTAGTCAGGAAGCCAGGTTAAGTAATGAAAATTTGGGCCATTCAGCCTTTCTGTTTTCTCTCATACATTTTCCTGTCATTCAGTTTTATTCTTGACTGTTTGCCTTGTTACTATGACTTGCCTATTTCCATAGATGATTTTATTTGGAAAAGGTGGTTTTAATTGAAAATATCTACAGCTTTTATACCACTCTGAAAGTATGTTCTGTATGACAAAATCATTCTTGCAGAAAATTCCTTGCCAGTTCTAGCAACTAATAAGAAGTACAGGCAAACACACTGAAACTATGTCGTGACTGGAAGGTTCTGCAACATCTTTTACCTGGCATCTCACTTGGCTCCCCTCTTTGCCAGGCCTACAGAGAAAAGAGAAGACAAAAGGTTATAGAACTTGCATTATGGCATCATTTCTCACAATGTATTTATGGGGCAGAAGAATAGAAAACAGCACAATATTTGCAAATGGCTCTCCCACTTTTCTGTATCAGATTTTTTTGACAGTCATTGTGAAATAGTAAAAAAAAAAAATTAGGAATATTTTCTTCCTTTGATATTTCATTCATCATAAGTATATACTCCTAAGAATTCCATTAACCTGTTTTCTTTTAAATTAACTATGAATCAATAACTTCAAGCTGATTTTCCCGTTTTTTAAAAGCAAAATGCCTCTGTTTACAACTCAGGGATTCACTATATAAATTATGGTACCATAAGGTCAAAAATAACATATCCTGTCTCTAACTTTGTTGAAGGCTACTGACAAAGAGACTGAAATAAAGGAAAAAAATAAAATGCAAGGAATATCCAAACTAGGTGCAATTACATTTTGTCTGTACCTCAGTCAATTAAAAATATAAACTGAAATGTCCCAAACTGTTTGCTATTTCATTATTAAAAAAAATAAGTACCTAACTGTATTTTTATGGGTAGATTTTAAAAACCACAGCTGAAATTTCCATCCTGATTATTGAATGAGATTCTTAGGTACATTTTTTTCTTGATTTCAACATAATTCCATTTATTGTTGCACACAGAAAATTCAGCTGCAGCCATTGGTCTAAACTCTACCAGTAAACTTTGGTTTTGAAGATTGATGTTGTTATTCTGCTCTCACTAGGGAACAACAAGGCTGATGACTGCAATGAACGCTAGCTGATCTACACTGAGTAGCAGTTAAATCAATTACCGTTTGAATTTGTGAAGGAAAAAAAAAAAAAAAAGAAGGAAAAAAAAGGATAATGGACCCACGTTACCAGCACTCAACAGACAGTTCTACTGACCTTTACTTGCAACTCAAAAATATCTATACTGTTGATACTTCATATTCTACATGAATCTGAACACAGGTGTCTAAAAGGCTAAGAACGGTTACTATGTGAACTCTTAAATTGTAATTTGATTTTAGACACACAACAGGACTTCAGTCCTCCTGTTAATCTGCAGTACCAGAGACAAGTAACACAAATAAAAGCAAAGAAATGAAAAATGACACAAACTCACATGTTTCTTGTTCAGCATTCTGCAGGATATAAGCACTTGCTTTTAATCATAATAAACTCTCATTGAAGAATAGATGTTAGGATAACTTCTGTTATCCTCCAAAACCCTAAGAAATAGCATAGCAGTAAAACCACTGAAAAAAAATGTAATTCTGTTTATCTGACTTGAAGTTAAACAAAAAATACTCCCATGCATTGATTAAGAAATTGGCTATGTACTTAATCCTGACAGCCAACACATGTTGGCTCAAATCTTCAGGTGTTACCTTCTCATTTTTTACCTTTGTGTCAGTGCACTTGTGTGCAAATGTTAAACAATTATGAGTTAATCCTCTAATTGGGTCTTAGGCAGGTTAATCTGCTATGATTTAGCATAATTTTCCTGCCCTATTAAACCTTGTGTTCCATACACAAGTGTCTCTAACAACATGGATGTGAGAATGCTGCCTTCTGGGTACATGTTGAAGTTGTATTTTCTCTCTGGTCAGTATCAATCTGTTTGCCTTCTCCATCAATTGATATTTTGATATTTATCTCCATCAAGATATACTTTTGTTCATATGATTCCAAAACTGAAATGTATCTTCTTGTCTGCTTTTTGTCATTCTGACCAATCTCTTCATGACCTCTGTGCACAACAAATAGCGTGGAGGATGAACAGCAGAGTTTCTGATTTGCACCAAGGTTTTCAGACCTTTGAAACATACCTCATAAAATTAATCTGAGTGAGATATCTAGTCTATAATAATAGCTTGAAAACCTTTCAGAGATAATGCATCATCAATTTTCCTGCTGCTTCTTAAATGCTATCTATGTATTTATACTCTCTCAGAAACCTGTCCTACAAGCAATGCTGTCAGTTCAAAAAGTATTCTGGCTGTGAGTAGCAAGACCTTCTCAAATTCTTCAGAGTCCATATTGCCCTGGTTCCTTTCTTCCGTGCCTTCTGATCCAGAAAAGAAAGATCAGACTATTGTGTTTTGGATCTGAGACTAATGATTTGCAGTGGTTGCAATTTTTTCTCCCTCTTTTGGGTTCTGCTGGGTTTTCCAGTTGATCTTTGATAATGAATGCCATTCCCAATCCAGAATGGAGGCATATGGTCTTGTTAATGCTTTCAAAATCTGCAGTTGCATTCTTTGCATAGGAAATGAAAATCATGATCGTACTAAAAAACCTCCTGTCTTCCCACTAAAGATTTCTCATTTCCATGAACTTTACAATATATGAATAAAACATTTTTAATTCAAAGTGAGAATTATAATTAACATTGAACTGAATAAATTTTCAAAGTACTCTGGAAAGAACTCATAATCATTTTAAAAGTGTAGAAATTTGATAACATGCTTTTAATGTTTCAACTGTGTAAAAGCATCATTCTCTGAAGGAAAACATCCCTAAAAGTATGCACCGACACTTGAAAAGAAAAAAAAAACCACCCACATTTGAATACTTAGTAGCAGTTTCTCACATGTAAAAGCTCAAAATTTGAATGCAGGTTAAAAACTATTCTTCAATAACTTCTATCAAATTACTTTTTTTATTATAAGCAATTTACAAATTCTTTTTCTTGATAAAGTGGGCTAAAAGGCATAAAAAAGACAAAAGAGGCTAGAAGTAGCACAATCAAATGTGGCTGTTAAAAGAAAGATTTGTTACTCATTCTGCTAATTCCTTTATTTATGGTAATATACAAGCATCATGTACGAAACAGGTTATTTTCATTAAAGACAGATGACATAGGTAAGTATAAAACATTGGCCAATACACATTTTATAGACTTTGAAATGGGAGTTCATAAATGTAATAACTTTGTAAACTCTAAAATATGTTTCTTTAACAACATACTGACGCAGAAATAACATTACAATGTAACAAAAATACTTTGAATGCTATTATGTAACTACTGAGATTTGTGCCCTATGAGTTCAAATAGTTGGCTTGAAGCCGTTGCAGAGCAGGTAACATCTATTTTGAACCAAATATGAACATGTGCCAGTGATGGTGAAATACACAAGCCACTGGCATATATAATACTTTCTTGTAACTCACATATCATAGCCTCTTAAAACTTCACTTTTAGCAACACAGTTTTCCACCATGATCACTTTTTAATAAAGGAATAAACAAAACTCAGGCTCATCACAGTAGAAATAATTGCTACAAGCTAAAATTTCTGGGCATTGCATTAACATTCAAAAAAGGCCTTCTCATGAGATCTAAACATAGCATTCAAAACATGGTACCTTCCAATAGCTTGCAGGTGCAGGGACCATCTGCACAGAAAAAATTGCTGGCTGTGGGCCATTACAATGTTACCATACAGTATCTGTCACTAAATTACAATGTCATGTTGGTAATATATTTTCCCCGCATTTGTGAACTTTAATTGTCTGTTTGATTTCATATGGTAATATTTTACAAGGAAACACAATCATGAGAGCATGTACTGTAGATGCATAAGTAATTTAAACAGTCAAGCTGGATTATTTTTAATGTTCAGTATTTAAATTTGGGTTGTTTGCAACTTTACAGATAAAACCTAGGATGCATAAAGCTCTAAGGGTTAGAACATAATGTATTCAGTGTTCATTCATTCTAAGAATAATTGTCATAAGCAGATAAACAAACAGCAGCTCAAATAAACAAATAGACAATAAAAGACACACTGTTCTGACTTCCGAAGTTGCCTGGTGTGCAGAACAGGGGTTTTTTGTCTTTTCTTTTTCCTCATGTCTAAAAAACCCAAAATACAAAAGAACTCATATTGCTACAAGAAACACTTCAATAGCACAAATTCAACTTTCAGGTAACTGTTCAGAAGATGATACAGTTCTGCTAGGATAAATGCAATCATTGAGTTCAGCACTGACTCATTATTTCAGCTTATCATGTGTAAATCATAATAGGTATGCACATCTCGTTCAATAAATAGCACCAAATAAGATGCCTTCTCATTCATTATTTTCTACAATACAGATTCCTTTCTCTGAAACAGTGAAAACCAGCTTCACTCATGATTCACTGGTGAGGAGTTTATTACGTAGTTAAAATCCAGACATTTCAAAATTTCAAAATGGATCAATGCTTATGGCTTCAATTTCCTCTCTTCTCAAAAATCAGTATTTATCTCAGCTTCAAAGCAATAGATAGACACTGGTTAAAGTTTTGACAGTGTGCCAAGACACATGGGCAGCTTTGTAGACATCTCTTCCCATACAGGTGTAAATTTTAGCAATAGGTTGCCATTTTGCCTCTACCTTTAGGTCCAGTTGAACTTGTCACTATGAGAAACTATACATAAACAACGAAAGAAACAACAAAAAGGTCCCACAAACACACAACAACAACAACAAAAAAAAGAAAACCCCAAAAGAAAGGAAAGATTAAATATTTCTTTTTCACTATGTAGCACCCTGGTATGGACTGAAAAATTCTATGTCCTACTCATAGTCTGGCAGGAGCTCAACTCATGTTCATAGATCCTCATCACAGCTGGTGTACGTAGCATCAGTAATTACAAGGTCATAGTCACAACACTATAATCAACATTCTGCCATCACTTCCAATATAGGCTGATATTTTTAAGGTTTATAATCTTTATGAAATTAAAAGTTTATTTAGAATTATGGTGAAGTAAATGTCTCCCGCATAAAAGTTTGTGCTTTTTTATTTCGGGATTAAAAAAAAAAGTCTTCCATTCTGTTTCTGTATGAGAGCAGGAATTCTTTTTAACTTTCGGTAATTATTTCTCCTCACACTCCTGTCTTTCCTCACCTTGAAGATTTTATAATAATGAAATGTGGCAAGTACTTAATCACCATTAGGCACTTAAGATTTTGAAAGATAATGTTAAAAAAAAAAAAGCAAAAAAAACAAAAAACAAGCAAAAAAACCCCAACTAAACAAAACCCAACTGAAAACTAAAATCCTGAAAATATGTTCCCACTGCTGTCAGTTTCTGAGAATTGATTAAATCGACTGATTAAATAATTGGTTAATAATAATCAATATTAGGGTATTACAGAAGTAATTTATTTTGTCTTTCTAAAATATGCAGCCTCATGGGGAGACAAGGTACAGATCCTGAAAGATGCCCAGATATATTTTGCCATAGAACATACAGGATATAGATAACAAAAGCTAGAAAAACACTTTAAAGTCCCAGGATAATCTGCTGTTATTTTGCTATGACTTGCGGTCTATTTTCGAACTAACTGAAAATTCTAAGAAAGGAATTCTTGCAGGTGTTCCTAGAAGCAAATTCAGTAAAATACATAAATGAAAAAAAAAAAAAAGTTTACAATAAGATTCCCTGAATTCCTGAAGAGAGGCATATGGTATTTTTTTTTCTTCTAAGCAATATCATAAACTAACTTCCTACTCCTGTGCTTATTCTTCTGAGGGAAATAAACTGATCCATCTTTGTATTTTATTAATATTTTTGTGCTGACCTACATTGGGTAGACAGTAACACAAATACATTTCTTCATGCACTTTATAATGTCCTTATTTTCACATCTGAAAAAATTCCAACCTGCTACAGGTCTATTATAGATTGAGTCAAAATAGTAAAAAAAAAAAAAAATTTAATTATTTTGGGATACATACTTCATCTCAAGAAAGACAGATATCTTATTTTTCCCCTTCATTCAACAGGTAAGTCGTGCAATTTCTGTAGGACCAAGTGGAAGGCTGTAAAAGCAATGACCGAGAAGTCTGGAGGGTCTATGTACCTTAGCTATGCCAGATGCAAGAGGGCTCAGGATTTTTTTTTTTTTAATTGATTTAATGACAGTGAAAATGTGACAGAAGTTTAGGGACTATCCAAGAGAAAATATTTATCTTTCCTCATTAATTTTTTTCATATACTTTTTCTAAGCACTGAATACTGGCTCGGTTGCAGATTGGATTTTGGCTTAAATGGATCTTGACTCTGACATAACATTGGAGTTACCATGTTTTAATGTATATATAGAATATATAAACACATAGTAAGCGATGCTCAGCATGATTTCATTACTCATGAAATAAACATTTAAACTCAAGTATTAATAAGAGCATACTGCTAGGTCTATATATTTCATTCAATTATACGCTTAGTTATACTCACTTGCTCATATGATTCTCTTTATTTTTCAAAAAATTTTATCAGTTTAAATCTGTTTTTCTCAAAGGCTGCTCTAAGAACCCCAGATCATACTAGAAAATATACACAATAGATTTAACTTTAAAAAAGCAATGTATTATCTTTAAATAATAATATTTAATATTTCTAAGAATAATATCTTAATTGATAGAATTATATGTGTGGGAAATGGATTTGTAGAGAGTTCTCAGGGCTTGACAGAAGGCTCACACAGTATGCATCTGTATGCAAACTTTGAGATGAGGTGTTTTTAAAACACCTCTTAGTTACCCCATCTCTAAATCAAAAAAAAAAAAGTACTGTTCGACAAATATGTAGTAGAGGGGAAAGAGAAACAAATATTTTAAGGCATGGAATGCATCTCAGGGACCTTCATCAAAAATTACATACTATCTGAATCATGCAACCATATCGACCAATGTATTGGTAAAATAAAGCAGCTCCTTGTGGAGGCTGGCTTTGGAAATAAAAAGCCTCCAAACCAAGTTTTCAGTGCTGTTCCTTATTACATTTCTTGTCTTATATTAATTATAATTTAAAAGAAAATAGAGAGGATGTCTCAAATTCTATCACAACCCACAGCTAAACCCAGAATGTATACTAATTCACAAATATCTATAAAATCAAAGTGGTTTTAGTGTGGTATAAATAGCTGCAGCTGAGTACATGTTTATTATTTCAGAAAAAAAATTGCTTTTTCCAATAAGAAATACTTGTTATTAATCAAATTAATGGAACATACCTTCACTTTTTTCATATTAATTTTAAATATTCTTCTGAGAAGGTGAAATACAAATGGAATTGTATTTTGAAAGTGAGAAAAAACATTGTAGAAATATGTAGATCCCAGGTCAAAGAAGAATGTCATAAATCCTTTCTTTAATGTACATGTTGATATATAATTTTTTTTATTATTTTGTACCAATAAACGCTCTGACCTGCAAAAAAGGAGAGCTCTGCCTCACAACTCACACTTTTATCTGAGCTATATTCAGGGCAATTAATGAACTCAACGTTAATTTCTTGTTGTGTTTGTAATAAAAAGAGCTTAATTTTTGGAAGAAAAAAATATTACAATACTATTCAATCTTTATTATATCTTAATGTTTCTATATACTATGATGAAAACGGAAAATATAAGAGTTCTTCCCCTTACTAACCTTTTGCCTTTTAAATAAAATAAGCTAACATATAATAACCACTATATAATAATATCTGCATGCCATAATTAGGCAATACATTCGACTCTCAGCTACATCCTATTACAACCACCTATTCAGCAACTGAACAAATTTATTCTACAAATTTTTTTTTTTTTTTTTGCTATGGCAGGAACCTTAATTGAGCAAGAAATATTTATCTCTTCTGGGATTTAAAGAGTGAGAAGCATACAAAGTTTCTGATTTTTCTCTGCAGCACTCTGAAATATCACATTTATAGGCATTCCATGTTCAAATTTGATGTTGCTCTTACAAGTTACTCTATACTTATTTCCTCAAATATACATGTTAGATTTTTAAGCCGAATCTCTGAATTAGCAATATTAACAAACAATTTTTATATATTTGCAAATTATTTCAGGGACAGAATTGTATTAATGCAATAACTGTCAAATTGTAATACCTGTGGTTCTACAGCTTCAAGTCAAAACTAGTTTTCTGAGTCTAAAAAACCCCAATATTTGAAAAATTATGTGTATATTCAAATAAAAAGAAACTTCATAATTTTCTGGACCAAATTCTTACATTACCTCTCACTTCTCTGAAATATTCTCTGAGAAAGAATATAATGTCAATATAAATATATCCTGAATGAAAATACAAAAACAGTTTAGAAAAATCCAGCATGTATCAAAAAAGGAACATCATGTATTTTAGTTTTATTTGAATCAGAACAATATTATTTTCTTTTGTTTCAGAGTGCTTTGCTTGTCTCATTTTTTTTTAGATAGGAAGAATATTTCACTTCTCCCTGAAATTATACATTTCACTAATTTGCAAGGAAGAGATTGAGTTTGTTACATTGCTTGATCTCTATCCAAGTACTTTGATGTTCGCTTTCAGAAAAAAGAGGATTTGGGAAAATATTCTGGAGTCAATACATTACTATTCTATTTCCATATATCCATGGAATCATAGAATGAAAGAGGTTGGGGGGAGCTTGTGGGGACTGCTTAGTCCTGATCCCTCTTCTCATAGTGGGAAGAAGGAATAGGGGGATCAGGGCTCTATCTGCTCCGTTTCGAATTCCTCAAGAATGGAGACTGAACAGCCTCTTCAGGTGATCTTTTCAAGCATTTGGCAGCTCTAACAACAAACAAAAAAATATTTTGAAGCTTAAACAAAATTTTCTGCACTTGAATTTGTTTCCAATGCCCTCTTCTTTAGGCTGAGAGGGGTCCAGATCCATCTTCTTTACACTTTTCCTTGTTTACTTGTATGTGCTGGTTCACATATCATCCCAAGGATATCTCAGACATAATATTGACATTATCTGCCTCCAAGGTACAACCACCTCTTGATGAGTAAGATGTATGTCTAAAGTCACTGAAGCTACACCTAAAAGTAAAGAAATACTACAAAAGTAAGTTAAGAATGGGGAGAAGTCAGGGAAGACTCCATAATATCTGGCATCAGCTGATGGGCTGAACCTGTTTTCTCTCCCATGGGGTCACCTCTTGGGTAAGAGCCATACTCCATGGGTAAATGATTGCCTCAAGCTAACAGTTGTTAGTGATTAGAGATCGTTGGTATATCCCTTTGGATATGTTTTTGCAGTCAGATCTATCACCAGGAATCCTCAAAGCATAAGCTGTTACAATTTTATTAAGAAAGAGTGTTACTCCATAAACTGTTAGTGTTGGTCCTTCAAGGGTGCTAGCAGTGAAGGATAGAGGGTGGAATGCTCAAATAAGTGTGTGTGGAGACCCATGAGGAGGTCTCTCTTTTTGTGTGTATCCCTTAATAAGTTAGTCAAATTGCCCTTCAATCCTGCAGACTGCTCAGTAGAGCTCCCTTAATGGGATGCCTACAGACTGGATGGGCACAAGGATCTCAGCTTTCCTGGGACACCAACAGAGTTATCAAACACAAAGGGTCTGAGGACATTTACCCTATTTACATGACACCAGCACGAAGAAGTATTTGACTGAAGACACATACAGGCACAAATACAACCTGCTGTCATTCATTTTCATTTCCAGAAAACAGGTGGGTCTGTTGAGAATTTCATTTCTACAGTTCCATAATTTAAAAACGCCCAAAGTGGTTTGCTTTCCAGCTTAAGTGCAAACTTCCCCTGGGACAGAAATTAAAATGCCAAGCCAAATTTCATCAAACAAAGTGGTTATAAATGCTGACAGGCCCTAAGCTATAGTGTCTGTGGGTTTAGTTGGGTTTCTTTTTCTTGGTTGGTTGGTTTTGTTTCATGGTATTCTGTTTCGTGTGGAGCACTTTAATCCTACAGGAACATAACAGCAACTTTACAGTAAACATAATCATAATTTTCATTTGCACTTAAAAACAAGCAAGGAAAAGACATTAGAAAACAATAATTTTTTCTAAACATTTGAATGAAAACCAGTATTAGCTTAGATAACAAATGGTAATCAATATGTAAATTATGTATTCAGAAGTCAACAAATGCTTAATTGCAATTTTAGTAATATTTTTAAGAACATAGTACATCAGAAATATACTTTGATTTCAAAATTGCTTGTTAACCTAACTTTACAGGTTTTGATTCCTATCTTATTTATCCTCTATCATTATTTCTAGTATCTGTATTAGCCCCCCAAAAAGTTCTCCAAACATGTTTTTGTTTGTTTGTTTTCTTTAAAAATATACAGATTTTAATTCTTAACATTTTGATTCATCTCAAAAATTTCCAGTTGAAGCTTTGCATATCAAGACATCTTTGTGTGCCCAAAAGCATTCATTACACTGAAATGTATTCAAATAAATGTACAAGCCCTACCTTGGAGACCCTTGCAAAATTTCAAAAATATCAATGAGATCAATGGAGTTTCAGTAAAATCTGTGCTTTAAAACTGTACATGGATTCCCATGATTGTTTACCTCTAATAGTAAATATTTATTAGATCCATGCTTTAAATTACCTGTACGTTATAGTATTTGTATTGCAGAACGTAGGCATTGGTCTTACCATGTCATAGCAAGATTAATGAGAATTCACTGTGTAAAAAGTGAATATGTTTAGAATTTATTCAAATGTAGGAATAATTAGGGTTAAATAATAAAAATATCTTTCTGGATTGCAGTGTTTAGTTCTTTCATTTTAAGGCATTGACTACTGAATGTATCTACATTCTACATTCCTGAAGAAAGAATGTTCCTTCCAAATCTGGCGAGACAGCTCTTGTGAACGCCTTCTGACTTCTCTTGTAAATGAGCAGTTTATGTCTGCATGTTATAGTCACTGCATTACATGGGCTAAAGGACTCTCCCTTCTTTTCTCTCCATCTTGCTGCTGGCAAGAAACAATGCAGTCATTTGCCATTAGCCTGAATGGAGACATGAGGCTGTTGTAAATGACTAATCAGCATCCAACAGCAATCAGAATGAGCTATGTTGGCATACATAAATGCTGACAAAGCAGCACTCAAGTTTAGAAAGTTAAATTAGCATTTATGTTGAGATAACAATAAGAATGAAAAAAATTAATAAATGTTGCTCAGAGAGAATTAATTTTCAACACAGAGGATGATTTTCTGTGTCTTAAGATATGTAAGGTCAACTGTTTTGAAGAGGTATAAGCTCTGGTTTCTAAAGGATTCCCACAGGCTAGTTTAGACTAAATGCCAAATTTCTGGATACCTTGTGAAGAGAAATCCCTCCTACTTTGACAATAAAACCAATCAAAATTACATGAAAAATGTATTGCATACTATTATAAAGTAAATTAATTGCAGGGGAACAGAAAAAAAAGTAATATAAAAAGCTTTGAAACAAAAATAGTTAACAACAATTTTGGTAGCTGGAAAATTTAGTTCCTGTTTCAAATTTATTTACTTGGCTTGTTGCACTTCATTTTCTGGCTTATTCCTTTCCAGTAGAATTTTTCCCTTGTCATAGGAATATTCCTGAATTCCCTTCTGATTTTATCATTGCTGCCACTTCTCAAATAATTATCCTTGATTTGGCTTAGTGTGTTGTTTTCTTTTCTAAGAATGTACATTGGAGGCACAATTATTATTTCTATTAGTTATTTGTGAAGCTTTGATGATGGCATCAAAATAATAGAAAATCTTAATACATAGTTTTTATCATTAGGGAATCACCCATTTTCTAAGAAGGGAAATCCAGGCTCAAAATGTTCCAGATGATACAGAGTGTATGTTACAGTATTTCTTTAGTTCTTGTTCTGAATTTAAAATGGATTTTAGGCAGGTCATAGTCATGGCACAGGAACTTAATTTTATCCATCATAATAAGCGAATGTATAGCATGTAAAACCACAGCATCAGGCTTCCTCACAGCCTTTCTTCCTACAACATGAAAGGGGTAAAACCAATGCTAATAATTCTTTCAGAAGATAAGCTTTTTGAATGAATGGCAAAACTATGAAAACTGGAATTTCATGGTTTTCAGAGTACTATAGAGTTTTAAATGGATTTCTGTAAATCACTTTAAAAAAGTATAAAAGATTTTTTCACACTTTTTTCCCCCCAAAAGGAAACCCACTGTGAAGTTAGATTGTAGCTGTTGATGTAACTTGCCTTGATAATGTGAAAGCATATTCCTCAAACAGATATACTTGTCAATTATTTTGAAAATTAAGGCTATGATTTTTCATCTTAAATCATATTCTAATTTTAAAGAATTGACTGTACTAAAAAATAATTTTAAAAATATTTGTAATTAACAATAATAGGTAATTATATTTCAGTTAGAATAATTGCAGATGGGCTTTAGTTCTTTTACCACAGCACTGTGTGCTTGAACTTGATGGCAACAATTTTTCTTTTTTGACTTCCATTTCATATACTGAAGTGAAAATGTATGTCAGATACTATTTATTTAGGCTCTGTCTTTTCAGTCATATACTATACTTTGAGTGACTAAACAGATGTAAGTCACCAAAAAATAATGGAAGTTGCATTTGGTTTCAAAGCAAAAGATAATACCTGATGGCAAAAAATGTTTAGAGGCCATATGCCCATAATAAACTGGCAAATGGAGGAAAAGGAAAACTGCAAGGATCTGTTACAAAGTAATCAGTCCAAATAAACCTGTTTGGTGCTATTGATATGCCATGGAGTATCTAACCTCTGTCCATTGATCAGAAGCCTTTTAATAAATCTTGTCACACCTGAAGAAGCATTTCAGTTGTTTTAGCTATTCTGGAGACTCAAACACAAAGAGATGCCATGTTAATAAATTAATAAATTGAGCCCTGAAAGAGTGCTAAGAGAAGGAAGACAGACTACTTATGTGGAAAATGGATAGGAAGACTTTTTAAGAATTAAGAGAGCTATACAGAGTTTTCTTCCAAAGTTTAATTAGTAACTTATGTCAAACCTGAGAAACAAGAGCTGTCCAGCAAAGATCAAATGTACAATTCTCTAATATGTACACTTATTTATTTCTTCTTGTTTATCTTGAAGTTTTCTATGCTCCTAACACAAGTTGTATCCATACATAGACTAAGAGAACATCATATTTGAATTTTAAACATCTTTGATAATCTTTGAGGCACTCACTAAATGAAAAAAAAAAAAACAAACATATTTGAGGATTTTTATTGTTGCATTTTAAAGTACTTGACACTGCACATGTTTAGCACTTGTCTAGAATTAACATGCACTGTTTCAAAATTCTCACAATTCCCTGATGTTTAAGCAACTGTTGCTTGACCTGTTATAGTTGAAGCCCAGATGATCTCTTTTACGAAGTCTGAAACCCCAAGGTGATTTCTACACATCAAACTGCAGCCCTTTGAAAAACTTAAAGATGGAATAAACTGTTGAACCATTTCAAATTTATTTGGGACCCAATTAAACAGAAGCATGTTGTCATAAGAAAATATATGAAAGCAACCCCAGGAAAAAATTAAATTGGTCAGATTATTTCTCCATCTTCCTCTCAGTCAACATAACCATGATTCTGTGTAATCTATACAGAGAAAGCTGGATCCCACTGATCTGACAAAACAGGGAAGGAGCTCCAAAGAAAGCTCAAAAAATGTATGCAAAATTACAAATTATTTTGATTCAGAAATAAACATAGGAAAGAGAGTTTGCAGAACCATTTTCCTGAAAAGTTCTAAGAATAGACTTGACATTCCATTATGGAAACTCCTTATATTGGAGTTCCTTTATAAAATGGGATATTGTTTTAAGGTATTGTTAAATGTAGAAAAATTACTTGTGACATTTGCTACAGGATCAGACTCTTGGATTTCATATCCATGGAGTTTTTTTCAATTACTCTGCAAAAGTGAGATAATCTGATATTTTACGATCTGTACAGTTATCTCCAATGACAGACATAGAGGACTAGCTCAGAGACGCTGTTTTGTCAACCTAATTTTTCAAAATAAAAGCAGAAAATACTACAAAAATTGGAAGCATTCTGTAATGTCTTGACAAGGATAAATTTTTTTTTTTAAACATGCTGTGGTAATATTGCAATGCGCAAAGAAATTTAAAACAGAAAGATCTCATGATAAAGAGTTTTAAATGATGGTAAAAAAGCACCTGAATTATATCCTGTGAAATGCACAGTACTGTAATTTAATTCCTTTGTTGATTTTTTTCTCCTCCTCCCACCTTTCAAAACAGGAATGGATGTGAGCCTATCTCAGCAAAAAACTGAAATGAGATAGGAAGAAAGGCTCAAAACTTGGCACAAGTGTGGAACTTTGAACTTCTAAAGTCAGATTGATACTGGCCATAAGTAAGCTTTCTGACACTAAAATGATACTGGATGCTGTAGATACAGCAGGAACCAGATCAGGAGTGTCCCAGATCTTTGCGTTTTCATGACCCTCCTTACTGAGGTTTGTTTTATCTTGCTCTGCCTTGACTCCTCTGCCAAAAGACATCCCCAGACTTTGCTTTCACATACTCAAACTTTGCACGACTCAAACAGAAAAAGAAGCTGCTTTTTTTTCTCATAGATATTCTTGTCTTCAGCTGTGAAGGCTAATGCATAATCAGGTCCTAGATTTCAAAAGAAATTAACATATTCAAAGGAAAAAACAATTATTCATGGAGTAAAATGGTTTTATTACTTTAGAAGTGATAGTGTCAAAAGTACATTTTGACAATTTTCTTCATTAATGAAAATCAACAATGATGACACTTGAATCACACCTGTCACGACAGTAAAATAGGTTGCATAAAATCTATTATTTCTCGCATGTTGTCATCAATGAATGCACTGCATTGGTTTACTGTGTGTTTCTTCTTTATGCCTGAAAAAAACTCTCTTTTGTCCACTTAACTTGTACAGCTGTCAAACAAGCTGTTCGTCTATATTTAATAAAGTAACCATTTGCTTAAACGTATTAACTGTGAAGAAAATGCCGAAACTACTTAACTAGTCTACCTTAGAATGGAAAACCAGCCCAAATATCTCTGATACGATGACACTACAAATAGATAATTTAGAGTTTAAGGAAATTTCAAACTTCAAGAGACTTGAGAAAATGATTTTGTCAGTTCATGGGTGTCATGGGTAACCCAAAGTGTTATTTGTTCCATGTCTACGTCTACCACCACAAAAAGTTGTTACTGCCTTTTTAAGACCCTGTGCATTGGCCAGAACCAGAATCTGAAGATGAGGGGCATTGCCAGAGTCCCTTTTAAGTTGGAGCCTGGAAGATCAGGGAGTTCTCTCTGTCCTGGTAGTTTTTGGAAGGCCAAGGTTCTGCTTGCATTTAATTTCTCCATATTGGTTGACAGGGATTGCATTAAAAAAAAAAAAAAAAAAAAAAAAAAAAAAAAAAAAAAAAAAAAGGAGAACTTATTTTAGAGTGTTGCCCTTTAATCTATTTTATATATATTATATTATGTTGTCTTATACCAAGACAATGGGAAACTGCAGATTGCAGCTGGTATTTTTCACTGCAAAGGTAGAAGTCACAGTTCCACAGTCAACTGTCTCTTCCAGCATGCCACTTTGGAAATATGCCTACCTTTAATTCAGCTGAACCTATACAAAGAATGGTATATTAAATACATTCTGAAAGGGGAAAAAAGAAAGAACATGGTTTTACTATGGTTTCTGCTTTTAAAAATAACATTAATAATTCATTTTTAAATAAAAAATAGTCTTACTCTATCTGCTCCTTTACCACAGAAAAAAATTCCCTATTCCTATTTCCCCCCCTAAACTGTTTGATTTTCCTAAGTCTTAAAAAGAATTTCTCAACCAAATCGAGTGGAATAGCAACAAAACAAACTAAAATTGTTAACAGCCTGCACATTACTTAAGACGCCATCGTTATGATGGATGATACAATGATGACAGATGAGTCCTCACTCTATTCTAAATTCTATCAACCACATAAATTAGTAATGTCATTAATATGATTACTAGCTGCTCACTCACCTTCTGCAGCAGCTGTTGCTTTTTTCCTGGCTTTGGTCCTTTGATTACTCCATCTAGTAATATTAGAAGTCAGTACAGAATTTGCTTGCAGCAAGTAAAAACCTACAGTTTTTTGAAGGAGAGAAATCTATTAAGGAATCATTGATTACACTTTAGCATCTGAGTGCTCTTTAATTGGAAAATATGTTGGGTTCATTCTAATAGTGTTTAAAATTTTGGTTAATTTTTTTTAATTTTGGCTGGTCAGCTGTTGGGTTTTGCAGTTTTTTGTTTGTTTTTGGGGGGAATGGGGGAGAGTCCTTTGGTTTGGATTAGTTTAGTCTAGTTCAGTTTTTCTGGTATTTCCCATACAGCGAACTTCATGTGGAGGTCTGTGACAGGTCCTTGAGATAAATGCACATTAACTTAAGTCAGCCATTTGGTAGTGCTAAGCAAACTAATTTAAACAGCAATTGCTAAAATATCGCTGATGAATATTTTCTTCCGTTAGTTTCATTTGACCAGCTGAGGCATACAGCATTCAGATCAGCATTTAGCTCTGTCAAACTAGCATATCAAAAAGCTTGTGACACAGGCTGCATCTCTTTGATCTGATCTATGATCCCATTGATAGTCCCACAATAAACAGCATTTACATCCCTAAGGATTTCATTAAATGTATTGAAGATATTGTATTAATTAATTCTAAAAAATTCAAGAAGAGTTGAGGCCATTTTTTATTATTCTTGCCATGTACCAATCCCATGGAGAGCATCAGAAAATAAATTCAAGCTTCATTGCATTTAATCACTGGAAATATTTTGTGGGATCATGATCTAGGTTATTAAAGTAAGTGCATTCATGTTTATGAAGATTTTTGAAGTCTTCAGTGGTACATATATTTATTGTATCATTCCTGATATTCTGATCCATAAACCACATTTCCAATAATAGAAAAGTTCTGGACATTTTTAATTGCTCAGAAAAAATACTAAATATTTCATTGTAATCTATTATTGTTAAGACCTAATTACAGTATATTTATGCAATGTATTAGACAACATTTAATAGCAAGTGAAGGATTGTCATTAATAGCTAAAATTGAATGGCAGCAATTTTATAGATAAAAGCATGTCATTATGAAGTATTACTATTTTTTATTATTATTCTTTGTTAGACTTCACCTTACTTTGTAGGTTCAAAACTTGACATGGGCCTGGAAACCTTCTCTGAATTACTAAGGTATTATTCTTCAAAAATATTAACTCCTGATATTCAGCATAGAAGATGTGTAGCAGAAGCACTTCACAGGCTGAATATTTATCTCTGATACATCAAATCCATACACATTCTACAGAACAGAAATAGGCACAAGGATATTTCTTCTCATGATAATTCTATAAGATTCTTCTATTCTGTGAGTGGAAGTTTCAAAACACGTTTTCTCAAATTGTTTAACACTTCTAATCACTATTCATTTCAATATCAGAGACACTGAATGCTACGAAAATTAAAAATGAAATAACAATTCATAGTATGAAGAATAAGAAAAATCCCCCTTCAACCCCTTTTTAGGCTGCTCCCACTTTCATTGGGTATTTCTATTAACACAATGGTCATTTAACAAGATTTTTTTTTTCAGTCTGGCAGTTCTAAATGCAATGAAAAGCAAAGGTGAACAAAATCAACTTATTCCACATATTTCTTGCCAGTATATCTTCACTCTTATGGGAATACATGACACTAAGGTGAAAGAAGAGAAGAGAAGAGAAGAGAAGAGAAGAGAAGAGAAGAGAAGAGAAGAGAAGAGAAAAGAAAAGAAAAGAAAAGAAAAGAAAAGAAAAGAAAAGAAAAGAAAAGAAAAGAGAACACAAATTCCCTCAAAACAAAATTTTATTTATATGTTGTGCTCAGTCAAGGAAGGGTTTTTATTGTGCCATTTGACATTGATTTGTCATTATTCTGAATTTTATAAATTAAGACAGACATTTTATAACACACTAGCAATAGTCTTGGGAAGTGATATAAACATATACATTTTTTAAAAAGTCTGAATGACTTGTACCCTCTCTCATACTGACTGTGGAATTTCAGGAAACTGAAAGATCTTCATTTCTCTATAGATAATCAGATTCCGGTTGTTGGAGGATTTTTTTAAAAATAAAACTGGTTCACAGAATCCTCTTTATGCTTAAAAAGACATCATTACAAATAAAAATCTGAATGAGAGAATTTATACTTGGTGGAGAAAATCCTGTAAGTGCAAATGTATTTACATACAACCCAAAAGCTAGTCAGAATCTAAAGTTCCAGGTTTTTCTACTGTGGTTAGCACGATGTAGACGTGTGGAATAGTTAGAGAAAACCTTTATTCTTGTGAGCATATGTGTGAATTTGAAGTAATTTTGCTAGCACCACAAGAACTTTCATTACTTCTTGCTTCATAATGATGAAATACCCTCTCTATATCCATCTGTCTGTCCTCAAAAGCTGCTTCTACTTAAAATTCCTAATGGCAGACACATCATGCTGGGAAGCAGTGAGGCCACTCACATCAAAGCACTTTAACCTAATATGTTATGACTAACTGCACTGTATGTTTTTCATTGAGGAACAATGTGTCAGCAACCCAGCTAGGATACTTAAACACCCTTGCATCGGGTAGTCACTCAAATTAAATCATTTAAAATGGTGAAGATTGTAGAATAAAGAAGACCCTCAAAATATTACAATTTATTCACACTTATGGGAAATATTGATGTCTATATAAACTTGCGATAGATGTCAGATTGTGCTAATTTCTTGTTTAGATCTTTGAGGTGCTTGTGTAGAAAAATCTTATCTCTGCATGCTTTTGAAACTGACTGGCCAGCGTGTTTAATGACAGTCTCTCACTTATAAAACAGTGCAACCAACAAAATTTTGAATTACAACCTATCCCTGTGGGGTTGTTGCATTGTATTTTATCTGAGTTTTTTAAATAATATTGAAAGAGGCAGTATAAGTCTTGCTAAAGTTTTCAGGTTTGCATTCTACAAATTAATTTTGAGATTGTATGATTTTTCTGTCTTGAGACCTATAAGACTATAAAATTTTGTCTTCTGTGTCTTGGAAAAGAAACCCCAAGTGCATGGATTCAAATTTCCAGTTGTGTAAGTCTACCATCCCAACTTATTTGTAAATCAATCAATTCCATGAGTGTTAGAAATTTAAAACCCTTTTGCAACACGAATATTTAACAATCCATTAGTGAAAGGAGGTTGTAGTCAGCTGGGGGTCAGTCTCTTCTCCCGGGTAACCACTGACAGGATAAGAGGGTGTAGCCTCAAGATGCACCAGGGGACATTCAAGATAGATATGAGGAGGAATTTCTTTGCAGAAAGGGTTGTTAAACATTGGAATGGACTGCCCAGGGAGGTGGTGGGGTCACCATCCCATGAGTAGTTCAAGGAAGAGCTGAACGTGGAACTTAGAGCTGTGGAGTTGTTGACAAGCTAATGATCAGTCAAAGGTTGGACTCAGTTATCTCAGAGGTCTTTTCCAGCCTCAGAGTCCATGATTCTCTGAATATGCTAGCCCACAGAATATTGTCTTTTTCTCAGGTAGCAAAAATCTTACATTCATAGCTAATGAATGGACACTCCTCGGCACAAACTGGGATCTGTCACCACTGGACACAAGACGGCAAATATGTTTCATGTCCTTGCACTTTCTCAAATGTGTAGAGCAACATTCGTAAACCATTTTAACCTTCAGATTAAAACAATAAATATCAATGAAATGCTTCCACTTTTCTTCAGAGGATCAGCTACACAACCCATATACATATGCATATACACGTACACACATTAATTAATTAGTTAATTAATTTCTATTGTTTTCTCCTAAGTAATTTTTATGCTTTATGAACAGAACAAAACAGTCTATCTGTGAATGTCTAAGTAACAGATATACATGCAACACCAACATTATTAATATAATGTGAATGATTACTCTATATTCTTATGAATAAACTACTTCATCCCTTGTGACAACTTTCTGCTGGAAAACATCACCAGATCATTGTAAATAGGGGTTACCAGAATGTAAATCAGAGTCTGAAATGAGCAAACAGATTTCACAACAGAAAAAATTTTCAAGATTACATTTTCCTTCTCTTAGATGGAGTTCAGTGGAGATGTTGTGGATCTATGCTTTGTTAAAAGTTAAATTTGTGGGACGAGGAAATTACCGCCTTAAACTAAATCAGAAACAAAGCCATTTGAAAATGAGGCTAGGACAGCGCCTCTGGAACTTGGTCAGGAACTCTCTCTAAATATATTAGAATATTTAAGAATACAATTCAGAGAGAAAAGACACATAAACAGGTGAAATTATCTGCAGTACAAAACAAAGAAGATCAGATTCTTGTGGGTTGGTCTCCAGAAGCCAAACATTTGCTTGGGAACGGAAAACCAATATATGCTCCTTAAAAGTCAATTCCTGTTTCATAGAAAACACTCTGCATAAGCAAACAATAGTGTACAAGGACAAGACTGGTATTTAACAATACCTAATCTATCTGAGACAGGCAAAACTATCACAATTTAAATCTGCAGTTAAGATAAAAATGTAAAAGCAATGTTCTACTATACTTTTGTAACACAGAAATTTGTTTTATTCACGGCATAGCTAGGTTTGCAGATGAATCACAATTCCTTCCACATCCAAGCAAAGCTGAAACACTGAGCCTTGTGACAAGAAAAATGAGTTAACAGCAAAAACAACTGTGTCTTGTGACACGTGCGAATAAACAGAACAATAACTCTTGCTTTTATTTTTTCTTTTCCCTCTCAAAAAACAATGGACACAATGTATGTGAGGACCTAGAAACTGAAGTGCAAACATCAATCAGACTGGCATTTCATAGTGCAAGGCCTCCTAGCAGAGTCTTTGGTTATATCATGGTAGTACAGATTCTCAGTGAGAGCATAGCTCCAATTCACATCTTACATTTGCACATGCTTTGACTTCGCTCATATCCTGCTCAATTCAGAATCTTTATCCCTTTCTGAAAGCAAAAGAACTATAGAGAAACTTAGCTATTTTTGTCTATTTTCAAAATATGGATGAACAAAATATTTATTTCCCACTGAGAATTAACTTGGCATTTTGCATTCCCTCTGGCAGGAGGAAGAAAATTATTTTAGTAGTGTAAATACTCCTAAAAAATAGAAGAAACAAGAGCATCAGCTTTTTGGAAATAACCATAGCATATGTCTTTGGATATACACATTTTGTTGCTTCAGTAGTAATCTAAGTATCTGGAAGGTATTGAGACAGTATAATACCTTTAATCTCAAAAGCATGAGCTGGAACTGGGTATTCCATATGTGACACAGATCAGAAATATCTCCAAGCTAAAATAATCTACTTCCCAGCTGAGTATTTGGAGCTACTTCCACAGTAACGATCTTTTTTCCTCTATTTTTTGCCTCATATCAATGCATCAAACCCGCTGTACCAAAAAACTGTCAGCTTTCCCAGAGCATTTCCAAATTCTTTAAAGTCCATACTATTTACCCAGTTGGAAGTCTTTAAGACCTATATAATTTCCTTTGAATTCTCTTATAGTCATTGCTGATAGAAGCTATAGCTGTCATTCACATGAAAATATTTAAATTTATAAGGTACTGTACAAGAAAGAAAGGAAAAACTGTTTTGCTCAAGTCCACCTTCTCACCTGCAAAAAATATTTTTTCCCAAAAAATTAAAGTGCAACACTTAGCATGCATTTATAATAACAGCTGCGAGCCTTGATTTGAGAAGATAATTTTGGACAGAATGGAGTTGCACTTTAGGTGTTATCCTTCACTTTCCACATTGAAATAAAGTGAACTAACACTCAGTGTTCCAAATATTATATTTCGTAAGAATGTTCTTTTACAATTTTTTCCAAGAAACGTATTTATGTTTTTTATCTACTACAGGTTTCCTTGGTGATAAGCTGCTGTAAGAACAAGAAATAATGATAACGGTGCCTGAGGTAATTTTCCTGGAAAACCTGTATTTCCCAGAGTATTTTAATATTCAAAAATGTGATGCTAGTTTTATAGATGTCTATGAATGCAAAACTACTACTATCTTTTGAACACAAAAAACAAGGCAAGACCTTAAAAATATACTGAGAAGATGATAACTTAGAACCATAGTTTGCCTTGAAACTTCAGTTTTGTTAAAGCTATGAAACTATGCATGAGGGAGACTGAAAGGGTTCCTGCCTCAAAACATTTCAGCTCTGTGTGTGTGGCAGAAGGGACAGGTCAGGTCTTCTTCTGGTGAGGCAATGCCCTGCTCCACATGCTCCACCTCCCAGCCTGTATCCCACCCTGCAGTGGTTGCCAATCCATGGCAAATCCAAGGCAATGCTTCACACCTGCTTAACCCAGCTCCTGAGTGGCCAGCACACAGGAAGTCCCACCTGGGGGAAGAGCCCAGGAAAGCCAAGGGATACTTAAGCCGGAGTATCAGGCAAGTACATGCCTTCATCCTACCTTTTCTTTGGGGTTTATATCAGCTGAGACACAGCTGGAACCAAGAGCGGCAGCTATGTTCTTTTTCTGCTCTTGCTCTTTCTTCTCAAAGTCTGATTGACTTAAAATTGGATGGGTTGGAGTTTGCTGTGTTAATGCTTTGTGAAATGCTTTATGCTTATTAAATGTTACTCTAAACTTTGGCCAAAGTTCCCTGATTTTCTGAAATTTGCCAGTTTTGTTTTTGTTGTTGTTGTTGTTTTGACCTCTTAAGGAGTATATTGTCAATATTTTCTCTTGTGTGTCTGAGTCAAGGTACATTAAAGAATTTTAAGCCCTTATAAGAGACTCATCAAGCAAGCTCTGGGACTTTACAATGCAAAGCTGGATATATTTTTTTAAACAGTGGAAAAAACTTCACAAAAACTCTACCTTTGCAAATTCTTCTAAGAGAGACATTGGCTGGAAGAAGCTCTGTTCCAGACATGACATATTTGACTTTTGAAATTATCTATTGTTCACTATACCAGTTGGAGATAAAATTTTAAGCATTCACAATGTAATGATATATAGGAATGTCAATTTCTGAGTTAAATTAAACCAAAATGCTTTCTTACCAAAAAAGATCAACAAGAGACTAAAAGATAGCCATTGACATCTTCTGACACAAATAATGAAAACTGCTTTGACTCTAAAAAGTTTCTGGCTTTGATTAAAGAAATCATTTGCTAGAGTTTTACATTTTATTCAAATCCTTTACAATTCTTAAGATTCAAGATTTACTTTCTTATTGGTTTAATTTTCCTTTCTGCTGGGATCACTTGCATGAACTCAGGAAATGATCCAATAAAAACCTTTCTCTGAGCTGTACACACTGGATTAATGGCAATCAAATAGAGAATATAGGCCAATAAAAATAATAATTTAGTTTAGATTTTGAAAGTCCACAGCGCAATATTTAAGCTAAAAGAATAATAAATTTCCTGCTTAATAAAAGAGATACTATGGATTTATGATATAATATCTAATAAACAACAACAAACCCCCTAATTATTGAAACAAATGCGTAACACTGACAGGCCATAACTGAAATGAAACTATAGATATGGACTCTTCCTAATTAATTTTTTTTGTATAACAAGAAGAATTATACACATTTTTCTCAAATTTGAGACAAGGTAAGACTTTTTTTAGTTGCTATTTATTTTTTACGAAAAATAATTGTCAGTGGCAAGGGAGCTCCGATGGATATTGTTTGACTTTGCATTTGTGAAGTTTTCCATATTACTTCCTATCAGGACCAGAATTGCTATGTGCATATAATGAACTAGGCTGAATTATGCACTGCATTTTGTTTTAATTTAGGTGTATAGAATATGCAAATTGTTTCATCTCATCTAATGCAAGATATCTTAAGGCTAGACTTCGGAGCAATTTAGTGGCTGTTTCCATAAGCAATGAAGGGAGAAGCACCTCCAGAAATTCATCCACTTCATCCTAGGAGAATTAAAAAATGTTATAAAGGAGCTATTTTCAGAGACTTTAATTCCTATCATGGTCAGTGACAGTGATCATTGTTTTTTTTACCACTGTTTTACCTGCAGTGATCTGTACATATAAGTTAATTTTTTTTTTTTTTTAATACTATACAACTTTACAGAAAATTTTCTTTTCATCATGGGCATGTTAAAAGGGACCTTCCGCTATTGTAAGATTAGAATTTAAGTTATCATAATTGTTCTATCAGTCAATGAGAAACAGTAATCTGTTTCAGCATGTTAAACATATTTCTTATCTACTGGGATTTAAGTGCAATGCCTTATGTCATTTCATTTTCTAAGCTCTTGCTTTGAAAGTGTCAGAAAAAAGAATACTTTACTTGGCACTTGTTGACAGCCTCTGCATAGCATAGTCCTTGGACATTTGAATCATCTCTCTTTCAGTTGAATGTGGATTGTCTGGAAGATTTCCTGAATTTTAAAGCTGAGTAGCACACATCTGTAATGATCGAACAAGGTCAGGCTCTTTCTCTCTCTCTCTCTTTTTTTTTTTTTTTTTTTTTTTTTAAGGGCATTCTTGGATGTAACCTTTTATTTTTTTTCTTCCTTTTCAAAATATTTTGAGTGTTATATTGTCTTTTTTTCACATATGCCATAGAATAATTTTCAAAAAGTTAATTTTTTTTCACATTGTCTTTGAATTGCTGTGATTACAAAAAACCAATCTTGCTACTTAACATTCAAGCAAAATAAATGAATTCACAAAAAGGCATAAGGAAAGCTAGACTTCTCTGAAATGTTAAGGATTCAGTAAAGCAACTTCATGTAGTCCTGTAACTGGGATTACTTAACTAGAAGACCCCTAAGTATAAATATTTACAAACATATTTCCAAAATGATGGGCATGTTCAGAATTAATGATAATGGAAAGAAAATTATAAATGTAAAATGCATATAGAACTTTGTAGTTAGATTTTAAATTCTATGCAACCACAGATTCTTAAATATTTTTAGACATCAAAACACAGGAGAGATCTAAATTAAACTAATCCTTCAGATACTCTTGACATAAGAATTAAGAACATAAAATTATATTTTTTCCTATATATTGAATGTATTTTATCATAACAAAAGTGTTTCCTCAGACTGATGCTAAAGGTTATCTGCAAAGTAACTCACAGCACTCAGATGACATTGAAGAATATAAACTAGCAAAATCTCCTGCATGTGATAGCAGGAAACAGACATCTGTTGGAAATTTTTAAAGTGGTTTTCTGTGATGGTGTAAAAGCTGTCTTTTGACATAGGCTTACACTTTTTGAGCTATAGGACTCAGATATGTTCCAATAAGGCAGTTTTATAAATAATGTGGAAGTGTAGCAAAGCATTTAGTTCTGCAAATTAGATAAATGTTGTGGAAAGTGCATCTTCTACCACCCTGTGGCAGTTTAGAAACACTGCATATTAGCATACCTCATTAAATATATTCAGCTTAATTCATACTTCCTAAATGAACTTACTCATCAAGCAACACAAAAAGAACTCAAATTAAAAGATCCCTGCCCAATTAAACATGTGCATATGCAAATAAAAAATTGCATTAAAAATATATACTGTTGGAAGCATTGCCTTTTTAGCAAGCAGTGCCATTTTCAGGAAAATAAAAATACATTATTATATAGATGTGTCATTATTTAATTTCTAGTAATCATGATATTGTTATAAAAGTCACAAATTCTGTTCTATTACCACCTAAAAATAATTATGTTAGTATAACTGTCTTGCAGTTATCCAGCTCTGACGTGTTGAAGCAGTCAATCTTCCATGATGAATTGACTTTGCTTGTTTTCATTCTCCTGTATAAAGATGTTATTTTCAGATGGCTTTTAATGGCATACGTTTTGGTTTTCAAACTATGTGTCAAGGTCATACAGGAAAAGTATTACCTAGTATAATGTTTATTTTACTCTTGTAAGATAGCATGCTTACAAAACATAATAATACTCATATAGTAAAATTAACATGATATTAATTTCTATTTTCAGCAAATATTCAAAATTTTTGTCATTTAATCAAGTTTACAGGCTTTATTTACCAGAGATTACTAATAACACAATAATATAATCTCAACAAAACATTAGACAATCTACTTTTCTCCTGTTTTTATCAGGAATCTCAGTCAAATTAGCAATTTCAGAATTATGCTAATAAGTCCTTCACTTATGGGAGTGTACCTTCTTTTTTGCCATGAATATCTTTCATTGTCAGAAAATGCTAAGAAGATGACAGTAAATAAATCAAATACTGTTCTCGAAAGCATGCTCCTTTTTCTAGAAATTAAGCGTAGAATGTGCATGAGGCCAGGTCTGGAAAGAAATTAAATCAGCAGTTGAGAGTATGAAGATATTTAACCTGCATTTTATCACACTGGAAACATTGAACCAAAATGTTCTTATTTTTTCTTTAGTTACAAGCTTGCTGTTTGAATATTTTTTAGCAAATTCTGAATATTTTGAAGAGGTTAAGTCATCTGTGATATGCAACACTATGTTTATAAGCTTAAAGAAGGGGATGAAGTGTGAATTTGATATGATTACAAGACTATACTTACAAAAAGATAAGGATATTAGTAGTTAAGCCATGTATAAAGCTTAAGATTATCCTGTTCAAAGCAAGAAGCTTCAGAGGTGTTAGATGTGATCTTTTACTTGAACAGACCTCAGAGTTAAACATTGATAAGGATCTAATTTTATTGTTCTAAGAATAATAGAGATCATTATTATTTCATTCATATAGTACTATGTTTATATTTATTACAGACAGGATGAATGAGCTTCTAAACTTGTAGGTGATGGATGTATTTTCTTCTCAAGTAAATTTGTAGTATCACCCTCCCTTTCAAGTGTTTTTATCTATCTTTTTTTATTCGAGATTAATTTAAATATTTTTTGTTTATTAAGCAAAATAAGGTTGGTATGGAGATTCATATTTATGTGGAGAGACTTCACTGATGGCTAGGCTGGTGCAAGCTGGTGGTTTGTATGTGTCTGCATTTGTACTGCATATGGTGTGAAACTACTCATGTGTTAAACTGCTGAACAATGTGACAAATTACATTTACCATGCACCTGTGGCTACCTCACCTGCTTTGTAACCACTGAACCCTGTCCACCAGGATTTATTCTAACATTCTGATTCCCTAAGCAGCTTCACAGAGCATATAAAATATCTAAAAACCCTGACTGAGAATTGCTACCACGTAGTGCTTCCCCTCTGATTTATGTTGATGTGAACTTCAGAAATGGCAAGGAATTGTGCCTTTTAACTAATATGAAGTATAATAGGATGTCTATCACAGAAAGATGAATTTCAGCTTTTCAGTTCCTCAGTGGGCTGTAGGAGCATAGTTTGAAATTAGTGTTGCAAAATGGATGTCTTGAGGCAAATTTGTCTTTACCATTTATTTTTAAGGTGTTATATCCTTATCTTGTTCTGTTTTCTGAGGCTTCCTTTGCATTGTATTAAGTAATAAGACACTGTTATTTTGATTTCTGGATAAAGGCCTCCTGTCCTTATCCTTTGCTCCCTTATCTTCACAGATACATACATAAATTTGAGACAAGATGGAAATGAAGGAAAAGCTGAAAGAAGAAAGGAAGTTTATTTCTGGGGTTCAGAAGGAGGAAGAGAATGGTCTTTCAGTCTTTTTTTTTTTTTTTTTAATGTCCACAGAAGCCATGATGCCTGTGAAAACTGAAACATCACTTTTTCTTCTTTTGTGTTTCTTTTTTTTCCCCCTACTCTTTTTAGTTGCTTTTCCATTAGTAAAGACCAATTTACTAGAGCAGTGCCCATTCTGTTTGATCTACAGCGATTCTCCAAAGAGTTAGAAAAGGAGGATTTACATATTGATTTATTCTTGGTTTTGATATATGTGAGAAACAAGAAGTGTTTTTTAAGGTAGGAGCTCACACATCCAAACAAACAGCTCTACCTTTCCGGCTTGCAGATATGCGATCTTCCCGGTTTTGTATACTTGAGAGGCCTTTGAAACAGATACTCTTTTACAAATTCTATAGAGGTGATGCTTCTTTCTCATCTGCCTAAATATATGGCACTGAGGAAATCAGTCTGAAGTTCCTCCCCTAGTCTTGCTCCCTTTGCAAGCTGCTTTAGGCCTGCAACTTAACCTGTGGTTTATGTAGTGCTAAAGATGCTATTCTTTAGTTGCATTAACTCCATGCTAGCATGCACTGGTTTTGACTGATAAACAGTTAATATTTTTTGTAATAGTTAGTATTGGACTGTCTTTTGGGTTTGGGAGCAAAACCAGCTTTAATTAACACAGGTATGGCTGTGGCTCAGCAGTGCTTAGACAACCTCGAGAATCTTTTCTGCCTGTCACGCCACCCCACCAGTGAGGCTGGGAGTGCAGAAGGAGTTGAAATGGGGCACAGCCTGGACAGCTGATCCCAACTGACCACAGGGATATTCAATGCCACATGGCATCATGTTCAGCATGGAAAGCTGGAAGATGGAGGAGCAAGCAGAGGGTGCTCTGAGTGACAGTGTTTGGTCTCCCCAAGTGATCATTACACATGATGGAGCCCTGGTTTCCTGGAGATGCCTGAACACCTGCCTGCCCATGGAAAGTGATAACTAATTCCTTGTTTTTCTTGGCACACAGCTTTTGGTCTACCTATTAAACTATTTTGATTGCAAACCATGTGTTTTCTCACTTTTACACTTTCACATTTCTCCCCCATCCCACAGAGAGAGGAAGGGAAGGGAAGTACAAAAATGGCTAAAGTGTGGGGCTGCTGACCAAGGTTAGACCACTGGAGTCATAATATTTTGAGATTAAACAAGTACAGAACTGAATTGTTCATTCATATATATATATATATATACATATATATATATATATATGTTTGCATATATCTATATAAATATATATATGTATATAAATTTGTGTGTATATATATATATATAAATATATACCTGAAGTCCATGTGATTAGCATTGTTATGATTTAATAACTACAACATATTTCTGAGATATTTAAAAATAAATTATAATAAAAAACTAGTCAATTATTATGTATACTTGTTCTCAATTTCTACGGTGCTTTATACCAGAATTCACTTTAAAAGCTAATCTGAAACCTCCTTGAGTGAGAAGTTCAAGAGAAGTTTTAAGAAGTCAGTACCAACTTATGATACTTCATTTTAGTTAAGGGGAAAATCACACCCATCTTTCTACACCAGAGTTATGTAAAGGAGACAGAGACATAGGTGAGTCATAAGCAGTGCTCTAATCCATATAAATATATAATCATGTTTTAGTGATGCATTGTCCTGTATTCCACTCTGATATGTGCATAGTGAGATGTCTCCTGTTATTTCACCATTATTCCTTTACAAGATTAATAAAGTTCCATCCCTTATCAGGAGCATTTTCTTCTGTATATAGAAGTTAAGGCTGGGGAAAAAAAAAAAAAAAAAAGAAAAGCATGCATCTGGGCTAAGTATGTGTATAATAGCATAGTAACTATTATTGTCTGAGGTTGTACAAATAGAAAAAATATTGTAGCTTCTCTGAACGCTATTAATACAAACAGGGATAAATCATGTTCATAGATCCTAAAATATCACTCTTTACCAGTTCAGAAAACTGCTTGTTTACCATATGTCCTTAATTTCTTTGTTAACACTCTGAATAGCTGTTATTAATATTTAAATCCTTTTGAAGGCATTAAATAGAGAATAGGGAATTTCAGTTAACATGTGTTTGCCCAGCTTGTAAATAAACTTTGCTTCTGGCTTAATGTATAGCCCAACAAAATATTTCATTGAGGTGTCAGGTGGTTAGAACAACAGTTTTATACCTTGAAAGATGGAAAAATGTTTTCATGCAAAACATTTTTACAAGAGGATTATGTTGTCCTGATTTGAAGTAATTTATTTCGTGTAACTTGACTGATCTATATTTTTCTGTTGAACTTATTGGTCAACATATGCAAAATTCTTTTATCAAATAGGACATTACAAAGTATTAATGATCAATGTATTACTTAAAAGTCAAAAATGAAATGCAGTATCAAATACAGTTTTTCAGTATTTCTTCAGATTTTCTAATTATATAATAATGTTAATTAAAAAACCAAATATTGATATCAAATATGAAAATGTATACTTCAACTGAATGTAAAAGAAAATTGTAATGGAAGCTGTAGTTCATTGAAAAAATTATTACTATTTGGGCGAGGCTTTAAAAAATTGGTTTCCTTTACACAGCCAAAATGAACTAAAGAAGCCTGAGCATAAATGAAAGTCAGCTTCTTACCATCTACTTTTTCAGGTAAGTCAGGGCCCAAAACAAGTCTATGATATAGGTCTGAGGTCCATCCAGCAAGCAGCACCAGTAATGTTGGGGACTGGCAGTTGCTGCACAGATCCCCTGGTGTAAGGACTGATGCCTTGGGCTGGGCAGTTTGGCATTCTGAACCATGGGCAGGATGGAGGGAGGTCCCCAGAGGAGCTTGGGCAGGGACAATGAAGTCGTGAGTGTCCTTAAGGCCCAGACAAATAGAGAAGTCTTTCAGGTTATAGACGTGTAAGACCAAGACTCCGTCTGGAGACAAAGTTGAAATCTAGTTCTCTAATTGACTTTATAAGTCATCTCACTGCAAAAGTTTTTATGCAAAATCTGGTCTCCTCTAATTCTTCTGTCTTCAAAACAATGAAGCTTATATACTCCCAGAGGGTTACAACACATTTTAGATCCTAAATAGCCCCCTGAAACTAGGATGAGGAGTAGCAAAAATTCAGATATGCTGGGATTTTCTTTTGTGTGCTTTACGCAGGTGCCTATATTTCTATAGATTTTCTATTTTGGTTTGTAAAAGCGTTTATCTCTCCCTATCAATTCTGTGAGGAGTGTAAACACTTTACATAGTTGATTTGGATCATTCTACTGATGCTCAGGCTTTTAGTTGGAAATCTAAAATAAGCAATTCAGGTTTTCCTGTACTGCAGATGTTACAAATTTTGTGGGCTGCCATGAAGTTTACTGAATCACAAAGAATCACATAATATTCTGAAGAAGATGAACATAAGACAAAGAAGACACACATAATCTCTTGCTTGGAATCCTACTTCATAATGGATGTTTTGAATGAGTAATGATAGATGGTTTGAAAGCTCAGATAACATTCCACTACTATTGCAAAATTAATTGTCTGTATCTAATTGCTGTAGACTAAAAATGTCATTATTGGCAAGGCAATATTCTAAGAAAACAGTCATATTCACACCATGACCTCTTCTACATATTTTGCTGTTAGGAGTCATACATTTCTTTACATTATTATTCCCTCACACTTCTGTAGTCAATGTTTTGAAGGATTTTGTATTCTATTTTCTTTTAATCTCCCACTTGTGTGCTATGTAAACCACTATTCTTGCTACTGGCAAGGACGCTTTTATGCAATACAGCTGCTGCTTCTTCTATTGCTACAATTTGCAGTGTAACCAAGGTCTGGTTTTGAGTTTGCATCAGGATCATTTGCTTTGTTTCCTTCAATGCAGCATTGTTTCTTATGTTTGCAAGCTTGTCTTTTGATCATTAGGATATAATCGCTATTTGTGGCAGCTCAGTGGATGTACTTGTCACTTACGTCCCTATTTTGTTTCTGTCATGCTATCCATATTTGTTTTTCACAATACTTGCATTTACTCCTCACAGTTACAGTTGTCAAAGACTCTTAGGCTTGCTGTTCATCAACTTTCTATATTTATTTATAGAATTTCTTAAAATTGTTGCAGCATCTAATTTTACAGAGGGCCTGACTAGGAGGAGAAGGGGAGAGAACAATTTTTTTTTTTGTAATATCTCAGGTCCAGACAATTTTGCTTCCCATTCTGATATCTCAGTAATTTTTGTCTTTTTTTCACTTCTAATTTTTAAGGCTTTTTATGTCATGTGGGACAGAAGGCCTCTCCAGATTTAGAAAAAGAGTAGATAAAATAATGCTGTAAACAATTTTAACTGAGAATTCCTAAACTATATAGTGTTTGACAAGCATGAAAACTAAATATTATTTACTAAAAACTTACCAGTGGTCCTGAAGAAAGCAGAACTTGAAAGCAGTATATAGATATAAAATTGGAAAAAAATATTAATAGTAGAGAGAAAAAAACAAGAACTAAAAAAAGATGGACCACAAGCTATGAGGATGTTGCAAAGCTTCACACTGTGTGCGTTGTTTCAGAAGTGATTATTTTTTTCCAACTATAAACTCATGGATAAATTGTACATGGTATATATAACACCTTTTGGGACCTGAAAAGGTTAATCAAGTCCACATGGCTTGGTCTCTCTTTCTGTGAACTGTACTAAGAATTCTAACAGCTGATGCTATAAGCCTGCTTCAGCTAAAAGTCAGCATCTTCTCCCAATATCCTTAAAAAAATAAGAGAATTCAATATATCAACCTACCTGAGCTCCACACTGTGTAACCCAAGGATACTTGCTTGAGAAAAGGAAATGCATGGATTTGTGGCTCAGGAGATTAGGCTTAGTTTCCAGGGATACACTCTAACCATTGTGCCCACAGTTTTCTCTCCCTTCTCTTGAACCTGAGCTAAATAATCTAAGTGCACGCAAATTCATATATGATAAATATACTTTTAATTTGTCCATAAGTGACTAAAAAAGAGTGATAATAATCAGTAAGGATCAGCAATGAAACTTGAAAAAAGTAAAATAAAGTGGTTTGAACTGATCTCTGAAGGATCTCCTGCTCCTGCCACACAAAGTATAACTATGTCCTGGACTTGATCATGTCAGCTTTAGCTTTTGATTAGCAAGATCTTGAATTTCTCCAAGGAAGGAGATCCCATCACTTTTTTCATCTCATATTCTTTTTAATGCAGTATTTTGCTGATGATTTTTTTTCCCAATGTCCAGTCTTATTTCCCAAGACACAATTGGCCTTTGCCCTTTTTCACACATTCCGCTGCTTAGAAGAGTCAGGTTGTATTGTGGAGCATCGGTCACATACCTTTAGAGAGCTTTTAATTTGCTGCTGTTCTTGTCAGATTAAAGAAGTGTTTTAGCTATATAAAAGTGAAGTTGTATGCATCACATTTATTTTCCTGCTATTCAAGATTTTAATTTATTGAAGTTATAGAAAATCATTAAATTTAAAATTAAGGGACAATACCCATTACTAACAAATATATTATCTAAATTTTGGTTAATAAACTCACATTATGAGATAATAATACCAAATATTTTCCTTCAGGTATTAATGTACTTTGAGGAGACCTTTTGAGAGGCTTTTTAAATTTATTGATCAAATAAAAAGTAATATAAAAATAATTAAGTAGTCATGAATATTGCATTTGTACAGAAGTAAAAAAATGTGGCTAGCATATGCATTATTGGAGACTACCTTGGTAAAAGCTTGTCATTGACTATCTTTTTCTCTTTAAATTCACCTCATTTTCATGCTAATGTCTTTAAAAATGTCAGTTCAGTACTTCTGCTGTTACAAACTTTTCAACAAGTAGCTATAAATAATGAATTAGTGGCAATATTGTTTTAATAACTTATTTAGTGCAAAATTAATCTACAGCTTTAGGCATATTTAAATAAGGGTCTGCTTTTAAGTTTGTAGCTTTCAACAGAGCTTGTCTTAGGCTGGTAAACACAATCTGGGTGAAAAAAGGCCCAAAAAAAAGGCAAGACAAGGAAAAATCCCACAGTTCTCATGGCCTTACTTTGAAAAACCTAATCTATAGGAGACATATGCTGCAAAATAAATTACCTGCAATATCTGAGCCCACACAGCAAATTCCTTCACCCCCTCTTTAATTTGCTATCAACTTTATAATAGCCATCTCTGGGTTCTTCGTTGCTATTCCCCAATTCCTGCTTTTCATGCAGAGGAGTTAATAGGGTTATAATTTCATAATTAAAGCAGATAATTTTAATTTCTCTGATGACTCTTTATTATGATAATCTTGTTAAGATTATGGTGTTCATTTGTTGCTGTGAATGATCATTTGGCTTTGGTAGAAGCTGTCTGTGCTACCGAGCCACTAAATAATTAAGCAAGCAGAACATTCAAACCAGCAAAGTCTTGCTGTTAATGGAAGACCAAAGTCAGAGTTAACTCTCTGAAACCTATTAAGGGATTCAGACAGAGAACATACCAGATTTACTGTCAGTCATCAAATAAGAGATAAAGCTTCATTAACTGAGTGTCTAATTTCACATTTAATGAAGAGCTGCCCTCCTAGATTGGATGACAGCGCAGGCTTACATAGGACAACAAACATAAAATGAAATGCTTCTAAACTAATTAGTTAATCCAACAGGAGGTCCAAGAAGTGAGGTCCTGGAGAGGAATATCTAGCAGAGGGATAGTCCTGACTAAAATGTTGCCTCAGTTGCTTTAATTGCCTTCTGCAGTACAGGATCATGTGTGTTTTAAAGTGAAATAAGTGAATTATTATTTAATTTTCTTGTTTGCTGAGTTTGTGTGCACATGGGTCTCCTTAACGTTAAATTTTGTAGTCAAAGATGACTGAAATAATAAATCTGGTACATCATAGTGTGACAATACTTGCCTGTGCAGTGTACATGGAGAGTGCCTTTGCAAACATTGTATATATTGTGTTAGCATAAATATTTCTATTTGTTTAAAAACTTTTTCAAACAAAAAACTTTGGTGATTTTTATGAAGCTGCTTTTATGTTTATAGAGGCATAAACCACAGAAAATTCAAGATTTCAAGATTAACTTTCTGTTGTCTATTGTGGAATGTTTAGGTGGGTCAAGTGTTTTTTATTTGAAAATAATTTGAAACTAAATTAGGTCTTGGGCATGTGGGAATGATGGGAACAGGACATCACAGATGGCATGGAGGGAAAGAGACATAGATCAAGACAATTCCATGCAATAATAAACATTTTTGCTTTGGAAAGCTGGCCATAAATATTTTCAGACCTTGTGGGAAGCAGAAACGACAAAAAAAAAAAAAAAAGAATATTACATTTCTGCATTTATAACAAAATTGCTGTAATAAATGAAAATATTTCTTGAGATTGTATATATTCACCAAGATTTTAAATAAAATTTTACCTACATGACATTCTTAATAACCTCATACTAAAAGGAAAGATATTTCTACTTAGATATAAATGAGGTAAACATGTTAAAAGCAAATTTAGCATTTGATATATTATGATTAAAGTATACATTTTGAATCAGCATTACAGTTGCTGTCATAATTTCAATGCATCAATAGCAACAAAGTTGCTTATGAAAAATCCATACTTTAATCACATATTAAATTGATGCAGTTTTAACTTTTTGCCAACCTCCACTTGTAACTACATTCCAAAGGAATTACTGTAAGGAGTTTATAAAGGAAAAATAAACACATATCTAACATTAAAAAAAAAAAATATACATTTTTTCTGAAAATATGTATTTTTCAACAGAAAATAGTTGATAGGTAGTAAAGCAACATAAAACCCTAAAACTGGAGATCATGGCTTTTATTTAGCAAATGTCTTGCATGTCATTATAACAGATCATTTTGTTGTGATGTGTGTTTCAGATCATTTTATTGTTTCTTATGGAGTTTCAGCCTTTTTCATGTTCCTAACAAGGGTATCAAGTGTTAATGTTTACTGCTGTCTTGAGGACATTATATCTCTTTTCCTGTGTAAATTTAGCTGCTATGCTTTAGCCATAAAATAAATCTACTAGTGAACCCACACATCAAGAACCTGAAAACAAGAAGAGAAATTCTTTTATTTTTTTTTTTTCATTTTATGAAAAGTTACTGGGACAGTAACTCTGTTACTGGGACAGGCATTCTGAGACAGGAAATCTCCAGTCTATGAAATAACTGATACTGATATCAATATCACAGATAATGAAGACTAAATACATTTCGAATGACAGTTGATAAATCACATTTGGCCCATTATAAATAATGTTTCCCCATGTGGATTCTAAATTAAAATAGAAAATACCTTCTGAAAACAAAAGGATGGCTGTCTCCCATATTTTACATGTTGCAGTCAAATTGGCACTGGTAAATCTCATGAGTAATTGTTTATTTGAACTAGCACTATTAGAAGATCCATAAAGCAAACTGCACCTACAAATGTTGCTTCCTTGAATTATATGCAGAAAGAAACTGCTGATAAGTGAAGACAAAACAACCCTCTCTTAATTGTGGAACTTTCATTCTGGAGGCTGTTTAGACATCTCAGTGTGCAATCTTGTTTTGTTATCCCTGGAATGGCTTTCCAAATGCCTGAGTATAAACTGGAAACCTAATAACCCCAATGGGTTTTCCTTGAAACCTCTGTGGAGGTAAACACATAAAAAAGAAAGGCACAAAATATACATAGAGAAGACTGAGCTTTATCCATCAGATTATTTTCACCTATACTAAATAATGCATGTGTAAAATATTATCACATTTCTGACAGCTTTTATCCTTCTTCGATAGGACATGTTTCAAATGACACATCTGATCACAATGTCTGCCTGTCAGGTATTAAATTCGTTGCTGTTAATAGAGATCATCACACCCTTATTCATAGGAGTTAGAATTGAAATGAGGAAGAATTCTCAAGGTGCAGAGACTATTCAGCATGCATAAGGGAAACAGACTACAGGTTGTGGGTGATGCATTTTCTTGTGCATGAATGAACATGAAGGATAATTCATTGAAAACATTCACCATTAGTTTAAAAATAGTTTTTAAAGCCATACAGATGACTAACCACTAAATTTTACTTAACATGTGATGGTAGGAAATACTGTCCTTTCAGGAACAAAATATCCAAAATTATCACTGGTTTTTGTATTCTTTAAAGGTCCCCAGATTCTTACTTTTCAGAGGTCTACCTGCCTCTTTGGGTAATGATTTCTATTGATGACTTCAAGCAAATAAATTAGTATACTTTCTTTTTGCAAATACAGACATTAAGGAAATACTTTGAAACTAAGTTAGTGGGTATAGCTCTTATCTGTAAAACCAAATATAAGATGTGAGTACTGAGGTAGTAATTAAACAGAAAAGAGAAAGATATCTAGAAGGTTAACAAGGCTGTATACAGCAACCCAGACTGTGACCCCTGCTGCAAGCCTGCCCCATAGAGGTTTTTTGGATCCAGGACCCACCTGAGACATGGCACAGCTTTATAAGCTTAGCTCAGAGTACTAAGAAAGGCCCATCAAAAAGCCTGCTGACAGATACGAAATCCAGATTGCAATCTGAGGGACACATGATGGTTATGTTAGAAGAAGGTACTGAGGCAAATCTGACAATCCAAGAAATGTGAGGGTGCTGCAGCCCTGTGCCACAAGGTCCAACAAGTTGTCATGAGTGAGAAGCTCTTCCCTCAGCCTCCCAGCTCCCTTTGGTTACTTATAATAAAATCTGTGCTCCTGACACTTCACCAGCTCTGTCACCCTTCTCTGTACACGGTCCAGCACCCCAATGTCCTTCTTGTACTGACGAGCCCAGAGCTGGACACAGTATTCAAGGTATGACCTCAACAGTGCCGAGTAAAGGGGAACAGTCACTGCCCTGGTGCTGCTGGCCACACTATTCCTGATACAGACCAGGATGCCGTTGGCCTTCTTGACCATCTAGGCACACAGTGAATCATGTTCAACCTGCTGTTCACCTGCATCTCCAGGTCCTTCTCCACCAGGCATCTTTCCAACCACTCTTCCTCAAGCTGTAATGTTGCATGAGGTTGTTGTGACCCTAGGGCAGATTGTAGCACTTGGCCTTGTTGAACCTCATTCAACTGGCGTAGGAACACTGGTTCAGATACCTCTACAGAGCCTTCTTACCCTCAAGACATGTCATACTGGGTTCTTAGAAGATATTTCCTGAAGAGTTCAAAATGTGATCTCTTGAAATGCAGTGATATTTTTTATTTAAATGCAGCCTTATTTTTTATTTTTTCTCCCTCTTCTCAGGGGATTACATTGTTGCAGCAGCCAGAGCTGCCCTCAGCCTTTGCACTTTCAACTGTTGTTTTTTTGTTTGTAAGTTTGAGGACCAGCATCTTGTCTTCATTTATCAGTTCCTCAACCACATATGACAGAAAGATGTTGCCCACATACTCCTGAATTGCTTTTGTCTTTCCAGGCTATCCTTCCAGAAGGATTCAGGATGGTTATGCCACACATGAGGATCAAAGCTTGTGACTGTGAAATATCTATTTCTTCCTGATTAAGCAGTCTGCAGCAGATAACTGCAATATCACATCACCCCTGCTGCTCTGCTTGCCGGCCCTGACTCATATGGTCTCAGCTGGCTCATCATCTTTCTGTACACAAACCTCCATGCATTCCTGCTTCTCTTGCACATAAAGAGCAATTCCCCTTTTTCACCTACTCAGTATAATTATACCAACCAAAACCTTGTTTCTGACCCCTGCTGCACAAACAGCTATTAGCCCTTTCTCTCCTCACTTGCGAGACTGATGAGAAAAACCTCCAGGCTTCCATGTTTCAGAGGTTTCAGGGATCCTTTTCTGCAATCAAGTCACAGACCTTATTCTGCAGTTAGGACTCTGCAGATGGAGCAGATGCTGTGAACTTCCAGGCTCTACTGTCGCTGTTTCTGTTCCTGAAGCTTCAACTTTGAAAAAAGTAAAGTACTCCTGAGTTGATAGCAGGAGGATTAGACTATATCATGCCACTGTAAATGAGTAATTGGATAACAGCTATGAGAAAGAATGAGCGGTCAAAATATTTTGAAACTATTTTTGCATGGGAATGTTGTATACTGGAGAGTATACTACAGAGGTCCTAAGCCGTTTCAAGATTCATTGATTTGATGGAGTATGGTTTATAGAAATGATACCTTTCATAAAGGTATATTCACTGCACAAGAGAGAGCAAATGATTTTTGAAGCTGTTCAGAAGAGGAAGCTTCTAGGGACTTTAGTTACTGAGATTAAGCTTGTCATGAAGCTTAGGATCTTTCACTAGACCTAACTGAAGCACACAATTAAAATTTGTTCATTTTTATGAGGCTTAGTTAGACTTTCATTTTCCCTAAACCAGCAGGATTTATTTTGTTAGTTTTCTAAAAGGAATATTTATTTAATCCATCCACATGACAAATAAAATCTTACCACTTACTAAATTTAGAAGTTAATGGATAGAAATGAAAGTTTGAAGCCAGTTCCTTCATAGGGAAATGCCAAATTTGGTGAAATAAAAGGGAATATCATCTATCTTGAATAATTAAAAGTGAATTAGAGTAAATACTAAATGAAATCATAACTTCTTGTCTCCTTCCTGAATAGATATACATTTTTGAATCTCACTCTGTAGAGGTATTGTCTGGAGTCAGTCACTGTACAAAACCAAACACATTTTCTGCAGCTAAGACACAAATCTTCAGTTTTGCAAAATTTTTTGATAGTGGAAAATACTTGTAAAGTTAATTTAAATAAAATATTTGGCATTTTTAGTGTCAATAGATTTGCTGACAAACATTATTCATTTGACCTATATGCTATTAAAATCAATGGGATCATGTAATATTTTAGCAACATTAAAGGGAAGACATAGCTGCAGTCAGAGAGGACTGCAAAGAAATACATTGCAGTTACAGACAATAAAAACAAAACAAAAACCTCCAAACTAAACCAACCAACCAATGAACCAACCAACCAAAAAGCCCCCAAAAAACTCCAATAAAAAACCAAAAAAACAAACATTCAAAAAGAAGCACAGTGTTTGGATAACAAACGTATTGGTATTTTAGACCTTGATATTATAAAATAATTTTTTATCAGTGGCAATGTTGTCCAATCATGAGGTCATACTTAAAGGATAAAAACTACTGGTACCAACTGTGGGACATATATAGGGTTGTTAATTTTTAAATATGGAACAGTGGATTTTGAAGATGTCCTTTCCTGCTGTGTCCACCATCTTGCTAATACAGCCCAGAGTGCCTTTTTTCCTCCATGGGCAACTTCTGGCTCATGTTCATGTTTGGTTCTCAGATCCTTCATTGAAAAGATGTTTTCTTCCCGATTGATTCCAGCTTCTATTGATATATTGGGTTATTCTTCTCCCAGCACAGGACTTTACAATTCCCTTTGTAGTTTACATTCCTGAGAGCCCACTTCTCCACCTTGCTGAGATCTCTATGAATACCACTCCTGTCTTTTACTTCTTTCTTTACATGCCTCCCTATCCTTAAAATAGGAAAATGAAATAATTGTTCCTTTTTAAAGATCTTAAATGCAAAATACTCTTGTAAGTAATGAATACAAGTTTCAGGCTGAGGAGTAAAAAAAAAAAAATTACCCTGTGGCATACTTCCCATTGACTGATTCTGGCATTTTTGCAGTACAGTACTGGAAGCTTTGAATAGCATTAGTAAACTAGAAGCTTTGTCTATTTCCTATCTATGAAACAAAGATGCTTGTCTTTTGAATTCTACTCCAGGAGACAAGCAATTTATTTTGAAATTTTATAAGTCTTAAAATTTTAAAGATAAGTGCCTTTTGGCTCTTTATCACAGTACTGGTTTAAACTTCATCTGGCTTTTATTCTGCAAAATATTTTCAGCTCATAATATGGATTGGGAAAAAGACTTGAATCCGAAAGCTCCTTCCCCTGGTTCCAACCCATGCGTCTTTAGATTTATTTTAGTTCTTGACCTGGAAAAAGGATAAATTACCTGAATGTATTTAGATAAACAGGTGGTTAGTGTTTATTTCCACTTATATTAAATTGTTTCATGTGTTATTTACATTAACATGCATAAAATGCCATTAATTTGATGCACAGTAAATTCAGATGCAAGATGGACTTGTAGAACAATGAAGAAAAAACAAGGTGTGTTAGCAACATGCAAAAATTGCTACAGTCTGATTCTGGAGCAAGAAATTAGAAACCATGATTATCATCATATCTCTCCTAGGAAATTATTTGAGATGCTGACCACTCACTGTAGACTCAGCCCCCTCTCATTCTTTTCCCCATTGAAATGATTGTTCTTAAAACCTGCTATGCACTGAAAGTATGAAGGAGGGTTTTACCACAGCTATAAATTATTTGAAATGTGGATGTAACTGGAAAAATCATTGGAACTGAACAGTGATTGAAATATTTTCTAGGTAGCTGTAGAGGAGTCTTTAGAAAACTGTAATTTTTTATTAATATATTGTCAGTTTATAGTATTGACACTTATCTGTCTTATTGCTGATATTGATCCTGGATGTATAGTTCACTGACTACTGATTAATTGCATTGACAAATCATGTTTGTAAATCCACATATTACAAATCCTAATCTGTTTTAAACCATGTTACTTGTTATATGTAGAAAGATACTTAAAAATCACAGAGATTTATTTTTCTTTTGCCATAATTTTGACTTTAGTTTCTCAAGGAACCAAATGCCTGTGTAGACTCAGGCATCCCTCTGAACTTTTCTTACAATACATTAGGAGATCTTCGTACCATTCTGCATCTTGGATACCAGAAGGGGATGTACACAGATGGGGAAGCACAGATCTAGTCTAATAATTTTAGTGATAATTTGATGGTAAATTGTTTCACCTTTCTCCAGAATCACTAGTACTTTCTCAGCCTCTCATTTGGAGAGAAAGCAAGCAGCCTTTCTTGACTACTGGTTTGTAGTCTCTGCCCAGAAGAGAACTGTAAAAAGGTAATTCTTTAATGAGGCTTTTCTCTTCCTGCTTAGTTTTTAGCCATGATCCAATCAATAAAAAGATCAAAAGAAGTTTTATGCAAAATTTTATTTAAGTACTGATGAAGGCATACATGTAAAGAAAGCAATCAAAACTACTTCTATTTAAAATTATGTATTTTTGCTTTGATGGGCAGAATACTGTTTTTATTTATTTTCTCCATCATTTCATCAAAATAGTTGATATTCAGCAATGGTTTAATAAATGTATATTCTGTTTGTCTTTTTTATTTGATGAGTAATGAGAGCTATGCCATAAGCATAGGCAAAATTTAAGGTAAAACTGCTGGAAAAAAGGGTGGTTAGGGAATATTTACGATAAGGCATAAGTATTATAACAACACTTATCTGTGAACTTAACTGTAAAGTGACTTTCACAGCCTGAGGTTATGGTTGAGAACTCAATGTTTTGTTTACTGCATGAGCTAACTAATCAACAAAACCAATTTTGCTGCACATGCTACAGGACATCTCTGGTTCTGCTTGCTGAGAGAGAATTTGTCTTTGTGGAAGTATCACACATCATAAACAGTGTGATAGCTGCAGTTGATATTCTAGTGATTTTACATAAATTCAGAGGAATGCATCTGAAGCCATTTGCTAGCTTTTTTTGTGCTGTAGTTAATGAACCACAGAAAGATATTGTTGGAGTTAAGAGATCTGGGTATTGGGTATATTTTAACATGCTTTAATGTATAAAGACAAAAATTACATTTCTCGCTAAGCTGACAATAAGAAATGCTCTATGCTGTGATGAAGCTATAGACTCTCTTGTTGAGACTAGAGTAATAGAATTTAGAAGCTTTGCATTCTTCTTAGCTAAATATTAGTATTATGAACTTCACATGCCCTCTACCCCCAATAAAGGAGAATAATGTTAGGCTACAGAGATAGGCAAGTGAGTGAGCCACTGACTATGACCTGGCCTGATATTAAGCTGACTGAACAGGATATGAGGAACTACTGGTTGTGACATGAAAAATTTTTGGATGTAATAGATAACAGTGCAACAGCTGGCAAATGTTAATTATTGCACTATGAAGGACCATCACATTTCACAGTTGCTAAGGGGGAAGTTATGTGAGAACTGACTAAATATCACAGACTGCTGGCAGGGGGTACTGGGAACCTTTATAAAGGTAGAATTTTCTGATGTCAACAGCACCTTAATAACTAGATTTGTAATACCATAAAGGTCAGAGATTACCTTGGTAATGGTATAAGAAATAGAAAATTTGGGTATATATATAACAAAACTGAGATTATTGGGAAAAGTAATTAAATGAGAGTTACATACTTGAGAGGAAACCAGGAAGGGAAAAGGAAACTATGAGGACAGCTAGAAGGAGAGTCAAGAAATGGGAAAGAGATAGCAAGTTATTTGACTGGTTCTATTTGGGGATACCCATTGGGCAGCCCTGCTTATGATCTCTGCAGTCTAAGTCTGGGTAATAAACCAGAATTTTCTGGCTGTACATATTTCCACAAGTAGAAATGCCAGAGATCAAAGCGCTGACACACAGAGACATCTCAGTTACAGGGTGTTGGTGCCAATTTCAGGTTTGGTAACACTGGTATTTATCTACCACTCCCTAAAGGAATTTGACTGCAGATATAAGACAACTAGCTTTGGAAAAGATAAAAGAAGAAATTTCAAACAGAACTTCTCAGTTCACAAGAACTGTACAGCATTTTTAATAGATGGGGGGAGAGGGGTATACGCTCCACATCCTCCATTAATGGAAATCTGTAAAACATAAATAAACATCTTGTAAGAATAGGAAAAATAAAGTTGACATTGCGTTACAGGTATGGAGTAGATAATGGCTTCAAATTTCTTTCAATCTTATTTTTTCACAACTATGAATGTTCTTTGTTTTTTAGACAAAATTCACTAAAAAGTTATAAGAAAATGTATTATTCAGCTACTCTGGACACCTTTATCTGATGATGTGTATGGATGTATTTCATGCCTGTCCACTCATTTCCTTATAAATGCTGGTTCAATATTCATCCAACACGTGCGTTTCTATAGTATGACCTAAAACTTAATTGCAATATTTCAGTGTATATTGACTTGCTGAAGCAGAAGTTCATTGATTTATCAGCAGGATTATATAAAAGATAAAATGACTCACCTGGGAGTATCAATAGACTGTCAGTGAAAAATACATTCGTTTTCTGCCTGTAATATCTCAGTCTTGAAATAACACATATAAATAAGATCCAAACACAAAAAGTACAGCTTTTTCTTTTTTCCCTGTCACCCATGTCAGCTTTTATTTTTTTTACCTTCTTATCTTTCAAACAACTTGTTATGCAATAAACTTTCTCACTATCTTCACAGAGTGTTCCTGAACTTAGGATTTCTTTTTGTTGTACATTATTGTACTTTTGGAGCTATTTCATTCCAGCTTTTTTTCTTCATGCACACTTCAAGAAAAGGCTGTTAGAGAACAGCCCTTGGTCACGTTAGAAGAAGTTTTTTGTCTAGAGAGTGAGATAATCACAGTTAGCATCAATGCAAACAAGAAAGAATATTTTCAGAAAGGTCCATTAATTTCCTTTTGAGATAAAAAGCTTGTCAGAAGAATTTTAGAGTGGAATTGAAATCCGTATGATTCTAAAAACTTTGTAAAGTAATTTTTAACCAGTTGGTGAAGATCAATAGCAAAAGCACCAGTATACTAACTGTACCATAAGTTTTCAATCAGTGAAAGCAAAGCTGAAAGCTGCATAAATTATTATATTTTTTTTTCTTACTTCTTTTACACTGAGCTCTTTTGAAACAAATGATCTTTTGAAATGTTTCCCTATGGTTTTCTGAACAACTCAGTCTCCCACTGGCTCTGCTCTGATCACCTAAAAACCATAATCATAGCCTTTACCCCTTAAGGGCTATAAAGAGCTGCTGTGTGCAAGATTCCCAACTACATGAATGGTTCTGGTTTTAAATTTCTCATCTTGGTGGCTGGTGGTAAATTGTTTTCAGATTCCTTTAGAAGTTTTAATTTTAATTTCCTTTTGTAAGCGTATTGGTTTCTTACTTCTTCTATAAAATACAGGTGCCCAGGCCTGCCTCTGTCAGGCCTAGGCAAGGGTGAGGAGGATCTGGGACTGCCCTGTGCTGGACACATGGGAAAGTTCCATTTGTCTCCAACACATCAACCACAGGGCATGGGCTGAGCCCCACAGCCAAGGGGGTGACATCTTAGGAAAGGTGTATTTAAGGAGTGAGAAGTGAGAAAAAACATTGAACAATCCTGCAGACACCAAGATCAGTGCAGAAGAGGGGGAGTAGGTACTCCAAACACCTGAGTAGCCTGTGATGAAGTGCATGATAAGATAGGCTATCCTTCTGCAGCCCATGGGGGATCATATTAGAGCAGATGTCCATACTGCAGCTTGTGGAGGACACCATGCCATAGCACCTGGATACCTGAAGGAAGCTGCAGACCATGGATAGCCCACAGAGGAGCAGGCTCCTGTCAGAAGCTGAAGCCCAAGGAGAGGGGCCCACGCTGGAGCAGTCTTGCTGGCAAGACTGGTGATGCGCGGGGGACCCAGTTGAGCAGTCCATTCCTGTAGGACTCCACTCCATGGAAAGGACCCAGTCTGAAGCAGTTCTTGTAGGATTGGAATCTTTAGAAAAGAACCCATGATGGACAAGTCCTTGAAGGACTGGATCCCTTGAAAGGAAACTCATGCTGCAGAAGAGTAACAGTATACCATCGTTAACCTCATCCAGAAACAAAAAACTACACAGCTATTCACCCATCCCATCCCATCCCATCCCATCCCATCCCATCCCATCCCATCCCATCCCATCCCATCCCATCCCAGTCATCCCCGTCCCTGCCCAATGAGACTGGGGAAAGAATCAGAACATTAAAATCATGCATAAAGAATGGTTTTGTGACATCATCACAAATATCCTGCCCCCACCTTCCCTCTTCTTCTATCAGCCTAAAATGCTGAGCATGATGCCGTATGGTATGAAATTATGCCTCTGGTCATTCAGGGTCAGCTGTCCCATCTGTGTCCCCTCCTTACTCCTTGTGCACCCTGAGTCTCCTCACTGTAGGAGTAATGGGGAAAGCAGAAGAGGTCTTGACTTTGTGCAATAACTAAAACATTGCATTACCAACACTTTTCAGCACATATCCAAAGCATATCACCACTCTATTTACAATTAGCAATAGCCTAAGTTATTTTTCCCCAAATCAAATCTTTTTTGCCTGTGGCAGTAACTGGCAAGCTATTGCCATGTGCTTTTTTGAACCCATAGGCTTTTTAATCTTATTCTCTTCCCGTGTTCCACTGAAGACAATGAGTAAACTAGCCAAGTCTAACCCTGCATGCACTGTATATATGCAGAATTTTTTTCCTAAATAAATAAAAAAAAAAAAAAAAAAAAAAGAAGATACTCTTGGCTTCCTCATTGAATGTGGTATCTTTCTTTTTGGAATTCAGGTTAAATAGGAATTCACAGAGGAATCAAATCCAGAAACAGGTAGATATAATGTAGAAATGTGAATACTCTCTTCTCTAGTTTACCATGTCCCTGCTAGTTATACATCAATATCCTGACAAGAAGCTATATGCATAGATTAAATAATTTGTATAGGTTAATTTAAAGACAGCTCTTTTAAGTTCTATAATACCTTAAGCTAATAAATATCTATTTAGAATCTCTCTTTGCTTTTTCTTCAGTTGTTGTTCTAGAAATAATAACAAATCCCTGTGACTTAGTCATGATATAACTAGTATTTTTTTAAGGATTTTTATAATGTTGTTCTACCTACTCTGGGAAAATGACCTGGAGATATATAAAATAGCCAATAACCATCCCTTCCTGGTATCTTAAATGAATCTTAGTTTTATAAAGCATTTAAACAGAGGTAGTGAAAAGACAACTCAAAACCAGTAAACAATATGCATATCTTGTTTTTCTGTAAAGCTAGACAGCTATATCTCGAAAGGATAATTTCTTTCAAAATCTCCTAAATCCTTTTTCTCTTTCCTGCTATGCATTTTACCCTTTACACAGTGGTGATAAGTGAATGCATTGTCTTTGATTCTTCTGCCTCTCAGAATGGCTTTTAAACTTAATAGTTTTCTTTCAATTTCTTCCCTTTTACTCTAACTGAACAAATTTTGTAGGTCATTGGAAATAGTACAAAACAGAAAAGGTCTCTCACAAAACCCCTCAAATATATTTCTAAATATAAAATTTTGTCCTGAGTATTTTTAAAAATAAATGATGCGTCATGGATGATAAATCAGGAAGCTTCATTCAAGTGTGACACTGAGAGTCTCATGCTGTTGTACATCCCCTTTGACACGTGTCTCCACATACAAAGTATTCAAATTGCTAAGTTGCAATGAATTCATTGAAGGAGAAATACCATACATTTCTATATTTCAAACTGAAAATTTTCTCTAAATTTCTTCTCAGAAAACTAATTCTATAAACATTGCATGTGATCTGCTATTAACTTATTCTTCAAAATGAGAAAAAAGGCTCAGACTCCTTGCCTCTTAATTTATTTTTTTTTTAATACTAGCTGAAAGAGAATAGTCCCTGTGGGTGACAGCAAAATTAACAAACCCTGATGCGTACATGTGGAACAAATTCCTTGTGTGTCCTTGGAGCCATCATTATACAGGTTCTCAGAAGAATGCTTTCTTTTAATCTTCTTGCAATCTAACAATGAGATACATATCCTTTATTCTGTCCTAAGGCATAAAAGCCTTTGCTGAATGTGAAAGCTACAGCAGTTTTGGCTGGGTTGTGGTTTTGGTTTTTTTGGGGGTTTTTTGGAGTTTTTTTGGTTTTTTTTGTTTTTTTTTTTTTTTGTTTTTTGTTTTTTGGTTTGTTTTGTTTTGTTTTGTTCTGTTGTTGTTGTTGTTTTCTGGTGCATAGTTTGTTTTTGGTTTTTTCCTCTTCCCATAAGGGTTTTGTGACCTATGCAGGAAATACAGACTTCAGGCCAGGACTTCCAGGTGAAAAACACTAACAGAGTGTTAGCCTTTTTCAAGTTAAAATTTGCATTCCTGAGTAAGCTACCCAGAGAACCTAATCTCCTAGACTGTTTGTACCTGTATGAATTTTTTTTTATGATACAGTTAACTATAACAAACATACTTGCAATAATATTTCCCGCCTCTCTTCACTGTCATGTGTAGGTCTAAACATTTGTGATGAAAGAATCACATCAAGAAGACTGAGTATTTAGTTTCTTAACTAATTTATTTATCCTCAAAGTCTCGTTTTGCCTACATTTGAAAGAGCCTTTCAATATTTCAGAATGTAAACATTCTCTCTTCTCTGGTGCAGGAAACTGAGCTGCAGAGAGAACCAGGAGTAATCTAATCTGTATTAAGGGATTGCACAGAATGAATAATATACCTTAATTCACCATTTTTTGAGCCAGTAGGTACTCTCCATTTGGAGTCCACCTGCTTGATAAAGACTCATATAATAGCATAAATAAAGAAATAGCCACATACTGGTCACAATTGTCTACAAAAGTCTTCTTTGTATACAACACCTGTCATATGCTTTTTTTATTACACCATCTGTAAATACTTTGAAAATAAAAATTCAATCTATAGTTCAGAAAGTAAAAGAAATGAAATATGAAACCAATACTTAAGAAACATGTCAATCTGAAGTAAGTAAAGGCAACTACTGTTAGAGCCAATGCAAATTCAGAAATGCCTCAGTCATAAACTGGCAGTCCTGTGTCAGAACTTGGAATAGTGATCTATTCAAGAACACTTAAACCTTGGTTTCTGTGCTGGCATAATTAATTAATGATAGTTTTGATGTTGAGTTTTATGATTTGTGCTGGGAAATGGACTGAGACTACCAATTCATTCCTCATTAATCATTCACAGATAATTATTTTCAGGGGCTACCATGTGGACTGGATTTGAATGAATATCTTTAGGGATACAAAGGAGTCTGGTCCTTAAACAAATTCCAGAACCAAAATTCTTGCTCATTATTTTTATCAGATTTGGTTTTATCATGCATAAGGAACCCAAGTTATATAATAACAATACGTTTTGAAATACAGAGATAAAGAGATTGAAGATTAAGATGCAAAACAGGGGTCATGACAAGAACACTTTGTTTAAACTATTTTTTTAAACTCTACCGTTTCCTTCATTTTAAGTGCAGACAGATAGATAGCTGCTATGTAAGCAGATGGTTAAGATTTTTTACACCATCACAGTCAAGAATGCATTTAATAAATTACTGTGTCATTTTTTTCCCCAAAAATTAATTTCAATAAATTATACAGTCAATATTTCAATCACTTCACTGAAATTAGTGCAACACTTGGCAACAAAAACAGCAAGCCAGGGTTGCTAATGTGCAAAGGAAGCTATGACAGCAAGATTGTCTTGTACTGGTAATCAGAAGTCCTGGAAAATAAAGAAGTCAAATAGATCATGATACATTTTAAAATAAACAGTTAGTTCTACTTGAAAAATTATATCCTCATGCAATTGATTTTGAACAAAGTTTATAAAAACAGCATGAAAAAAAATCAATTATATTTGCCTAACAGTGACAGACATTTTGTTTCATTGATGCTGAATCAAATAAAATGAAGATATAATTTAAATAACTACTAGAAAGTAGTAGAAAACCCTGTGCAGGCAAAGTTATCAAATTCTGTGGCAATAGCAATTACATTCCTGAAAATGTTGCACTTGAGGAGAGATGTAGAGCTCTCAAACTCAGACATCATCAACATTGAAATGACCTTCTTTGTCTAACAGAAATTCCACTTACAGTGGTATTTCCACACATACACTGCCCCAGGCTGCTGCAGAGAATTGAAGATAGTATTTGTATAAAGAAATGCAGTGCCACCGTAAGCCCAGCAGGCTTAAAGCTGTTGAAAACTTGGCCTGTGGTATTCATTAGAGTAAAACCTGTTTTAGACCATCCTGAATAAAATGCAGCAGTAATAAAACAGCTCTAGTCTCAAGGTACAGAAGCGCAATTTTCTCTTTGTTGTGAGCTATAATTGGTGAATATATTAGTATTTGCAACTTGCAAGGAGGAGATATATTGCCTGCTATTGTCTTCACAAATATTTGTAACTGCTTTGCATCCTTTGCTTTCATGAAGGGTATGACATTCCAGTGCCATGAACTGGAAGGCAAGAAGTGTGATATTGTTCTTAGACAGAAAACTGAATGTTCCCCTAGCTAGAGGACTGCAGCCAGGAATCTTTCCCAAGGAAAAAATTATAGATGCATATTCATTTATCTATGAGAGGATTTTCTATAAAGTGTATCTCTTCTCTATAGGTGACACAGAATGCAATTAATTAATTCTTAGCCTTAAAATGAAGCAGCATTTATCCAAGAGATTAATAAATGGCATGCAGCCTTGATACATTGCCAAAGCTTGCTTCAGTTTATTTTTGAATGATATACTGCCTTTTCATAAATACACATTCATTAGTAAAAAGCATTAAACAAATGTTGTACAGAAGTGAAAACAAATCTGTTTTCCAAATTGGTTATGCTTGAGGCAAACATGAGGGTTGGATTTTTGTTTGTCTTTATTTTTGATTTTTGAAATAAAGCAGGAATAGTACTCCTTCTCATTTCATTTTCATTTGAGCATTTTTATGGTTGCTTTCTGCAATATGCTTTACAAGTAATAATAAAAAAATTCTCTACCTTTAATAATTGCTTTCCTGATTTATGCAACAGGTATTACATTTAAGTAATTTTAAAATATGCTTTAAAATATCTTTTCCTTCTGCATTTTCCTTTCAAAATTGACAATAATTTAAGATACCTTTATAACATATTCTCTAGACAATTAGCAAAGGTGTAGAAATCTGGTTTTGTCCAATAGTCAGCTGGCAACAGATTTTATGATTATGTGACAAGCCCAAATCACAAAAAAAATCTAGCCCGAAAGGAACAGAGAAAAATCTTACTCTTCAAAATGGTAAGTTAAGCACACATCTTTTCTGTTCATTATATTCATGACATTAAGGTGGTCAGAATATTTTAAATAAAATTTTAAAAAATTAAATAAAATATAGCAACTTTTATCTACGGTATATCCAGGTATGCCCCCGTGTTCACTTTCTACTAAGCTACAAATTTTAGAACCTATTCAACAGCAATAAAATAAGCATGATATGCAATTTAGTTGGTTAGAGTAATCTTTCTGCTGAAATGTAAACAATCACATGCCGGCAGTCTTGCCACATTGCCTTCTTAGCTCCTGATGGAAAGAAAATATTGAAGTGAATGACAAGTACATATGAAATTGAAAAATTCAGGGGTTTAATCCAAAGAAAATATTTCATTAGGAATAGATGATAATGATGATTATTTATTTTATATTCCTTTTTTTATCAGCTGAAAAAAAAATAAGCTAGATCTGAAAGAGTAGTTTATTGATTATAATGTTACATTTGGATTAATTTTGGGAAAATGAACTAGGAGTTTAAAAGGAGAAAGAGGAAAACCAACACACAATATTTTATGAAGTATGAAATTTCAGTGACACAGCATTAAATATTTTGGTTTTTGTAGAAGCTCTCATATAATGAATAGAGTCCAGGATGTATAACAGGGCCTTGATGTAAGCTGTACTAATCTTCAAAGTTATTGAACAGATAAAAAATAAGACTGTTGAAAAAGTGTACTTGGGAAGCCCATACTTGCATCTTCCATGAGGATGACCTGTCATGATATTCATAAATATGGGTATGTGGCCAGGACAAGGCTGTCTATGTGTCTCAGGGAATGAAAAGATGTTAAGTGTTTTGTACACTAAGCCAGGGGAGAAATGATGCTGACAGAAGATGCCATAGCTCCATATCAGACTCCCATATGGGAATGCTCTGGTCACCTCTTGGCAGGCACTTGCCATTCTATAGCTAAATATGGCCTTGTGGATACACCTTTCCCACTGTTTTCACTTGATCATCTTCCTTGCCAGGTGATCTACTCTGGAACTGAGAGCATAGCTCTCTGCAGAAAGAGTGGTGGGTGGAGAACCAGGCCCAGAGACAGCACGCATCCAGCAGCAAAGGAGATGCAGAAATAAATCAACCCAGCCAACCAACCAACCTCTCATGAAGGATAAAAGGTTTAAGAACCACCACCATAGACAACATGGGCTATTGGTATGTATGTTAGGGAAGCAAAATAGTACTACATCTATAGCAGGTTGTTGTTTCAGACAAAAGTAAATCCTCACTACAGGATTTTGGATAACCTAATTGCAGTGTGAAATCACCATAGTGGAGTAACTCAGCTAAACAGCCAAATCTTGTGACAAGATTGGTTTAAATGGATTTTATAAACTTATTACTCACAGAACCTAGAATACAGATTTTTTGGTCTTTGGAATAATAGGTGTTTTGAAGAGGGACATCTGTTTTGGGACGGAACACCTGCTCTGTAGAGCTGTATATCTGGCTTAATTGTTCAGATGATCCTCTGTAAATCTTCTCTCACATTAGGTGAAGATAGGAGGAAAACAAACAAACAAACAAACAATGGAATAAAAATTATAAACCCACCAATCCTATTTTTATTGCAAGAAGAGCAATATGTTTTAAAATACCGGGTCAAAACTAACCCTAATTCTTAGTTTCAAATTCTCTAAATTTTTATTTACTGTTCTGATAAACTGCTTCTGTTTGTCCAAGTGTTTCCATTTCTTTATTTGTCTTCTGAGAAAAATGTCAGTGGAGGTACTCCACAAGGCGCACCAGACCTGTGTGTCCTCTATTAATCTGCTCTTTGCCAGATGAAGAACAAAATTTTATTTCATTAACTAACTTTGATTCTCTCTATCATAAAGCAAAACACTTTTTTCCAACCAAAAATAGTGTTGGAGACTCTAAGACATTTTCCGAAATAGCAGTCACGTCCCATAAGATGTTGCTATCAAATTGCATTCAAAGAAGCAACACTGCAGATGAAGACATTTGTTAAAGTATTCCAGCTAACATACTGAAAGACTATGATGACAGGCTGCTTTTTAAAGTATTGATTTCTTCATTCTCTTGTAGGACATGCATGATGGGACTGTAATTCAAAAGGTGCTTGCTTTGCATATGTACAAGCTGTAAATTCTTTAGTAGGCATGTGCAATTTGTTTGGCAATAAATTAAAATGATTTGAATAAAAGGTATTTCATGCATTTTTATACAGGAGAATAATAACATGGGCATGGGATTTCTGTATATATTTTTTCACTCTACAAAATGAGGGTGTATATTTGTCCTTTTACATATCTCTTCTCATGAAAATCTCGAAACTATCTAATTTTTGTTTCTGGCATTATTTTGAAAGTTTTTCTATCTGATAGTTCTCATTAAATCTCTCTTAACCCATAGGAATACATGAGCAGGAAAAAATGGTGTAATTTTAGTAAGTTTTATTGCATTGCAAACAGTTGAGTCTGTCTTTCATGCAATCATTAAGACCTAATTAAAAACTCAGAACATCTTTTACTTATCATTATATTTTATTGAGCATTTAAAATTAAATTGTGACTAAGTGGATTAAAAAAAAAAAACAAACTCAAAAGTTTAAAAGCTTCCTAATTCTCAAGATTCTACTGTTCATAAATATGCCATACACTTAACCATATTGTTTACTGCTGTTTGTTCAATGAGGAGGAATTATGGACATGACATAAAGCTCTACAGATCTTTTACACTTCTTACTGTTTAGCAATCAAAATGACCATCTGCTTACTAACTAATGTTTTCCTAGTCAACAGGAATATTTTAGTTTACAAAACAAACCAATAGAAAAACAAACAAACTTTTCCAAATGCATCCTCCCTATCCATCAACAGCAGGGGTAGGTTACATATAGATTTTTATGCTTTGGGAGTTTTTGTACTCCCTGTAATTAAGTATTGAAGTGTTCATTCAAATGATTTGAGATGCCTTCTGTTTTGGAAGTTTGAGAATATTTAGAAAATTGTTTTATAATTGAGATATAAATCTGTCAAAATAATAATAACTAGAATGAAATTTTCAATTGTCCTTCCTTTAAACTAAAGAAAAATAAGTGAAACTATATTTATAATATAACCAGTTGATCAAATTATTCATGGTATGTACAGGAATTTACAAACATCACAGATCCTTAAAATACATTGTCTGTTTATTTCTATGACTATTCCTAGTTGGGAAATGCAAACAAAAACCATGTCTATGCACGACTAAAACTAAAATTTAACAAAAACATATCTAAACATAGAAATTAGAAAATGGACAGAACTCCAGGGACTAATATTTCTTAACCCTATAAGTACAGTCCTGGGAGCTACCTCACACTGCAAGAAAAAGACAGTGCCATAAAATAACAATTCTTTTTTTGCTGTCATATAAATTACAATAACTAAGGAATGTCATTTCTCATGCCTCCAATTCACTGTGATTACATAGCTGCACTTCTGAGGAATTATTAGATTGTAAAAAAAAATCCAAACATGAAATAGGACCAAAAGTTAAGATAGCACAAAATAATTTAATGATGAACAGAAGTAATGAGTCAAACTGAAATGTGTATGCAACCTTTCTACATAGTAGAACACTATTAGCTTTTGCCCATTTTTGGTACAATATGTCGACATTTCTCACTCCTTTCTAAGCATCATTTCTCTAGTTAACTCTCCTAAAAAGGAAAGTCTGTGTCTAATCATGCTGCAGACACAGATTTCCTCAACTCTTACTTTGCCTAGACTAACCGAAAGATACCTGTTTTCATTGTGTTGATTTCTTGTGTAGAAAACAAGGCCATCCTAGAGACAAGCACATGGGCCTCCTGCTGTAGAAGTTATTGTGTGCAAATAAGACCTTTTAAATAATCAGAAAGTGCAGGAATGGTCATCTAGAACAGCCTTCTTCTATATATTGTCAAGTTAGGTAGGATAGGTTTAGTACATGGTTTAAGATACTGAAAACAGCCTTGAAGGGATCACATAGATCTATTTGGAAGCTGGATTGCATAAGCTCACCAGGAAAACATTGCAAGGAAGTGCAATTTGATCCAGATGAAGATGTCATTGCAATAAAACTCTTGTCACCATTCAGACAGTAATCTTTTCACAGTGGTGGAAGGTAAATTAGCTTCCCTTTTAAATTTTTTTTTTAATAGGACTGTCTCTTCATCAATATCTCTGCAACAGAAGAGATAGCTGGAGTTTAGCCATCATCTATTAGATTTTTGTATATTTTTGTTTATGGCTTCTTCCTTTTCCTCTTATCACTTGTTCCAGTGAAAACACCTTCACCAGATACAATTAAAGAAGGAACAGATGCTCCTTTCACTAACCTTTGCAAAAATCTTTTGGAGAATGGAACAGAATCTCAGCAGCAATAACATGTTTCTCTAGAAGCACAGTTAAACTACATTGATTTAAATACATTTGCAATTTTATTAGTTGAATTGAATTTGTTCACTGAATTTACCTGCATCAATGAAAAAATTAACACATTTGCATTAAGAATTTTTTCATAAATATGGCAAAATGTTACCAAGATTTCTCCTGAATTTTAGGCCTTTTCTAGTCTTACACTTTTTGTAGTTCAGTTATGAATCCATCTTGCTTATGTTTGAAGAAAATATCAGAGTGATTTGCAATGTTGTGTAAGCACTTCTTTCAAATACTTGGTCCTTCATATTTTGTATCACCTTGTTACTTCAAAACTATACTCCACAATGTCCCTTACTTATTTCTTAAACTTCAACATTAATTGCATAAATTAGTGTCCAGCAACATTAAAACAAAAAGTTTTGATAATGACTTCCACAGTCATATTCAAAGTAGCACTAATCACTCTAAAGGTATAGAATAATAACCACTGTGACAGATGTGTATGTCCTTAATTTCCTTCCTTCCCTTACTTCTCTCCCTTCTTTCAGCCAATTTTCATGAGATTGGCTTATCCTAATTTAAGTTTCTAAGTCAGAAACCTAAACCAGGGTTTATAATTTTAAACTGCTTTCTTCTTTTGCAGACATTAGAAATAAACAGTTTAAATAACTGATTAGCCTCAATGCAAAATAAAAAAATCTGTTGTGAAACACCTCCAGAAGGCTTTTATTTCTCTCTAATAAATAAAGAAGAAGCCCAAAATTTTAATCTCAAACTAGGGATGATATCTTTCAATACATGATTTAAGGCTCTTGAGTATTTGCTATCAACATCAGCATAGTGGGCTCAGTGTAGATAGTCAAAAACAGGTTCCCATGTGTGAAGTACAGCCAAGTCTCAGCCTATAGAATATACACAACTGAAAATAAAAAAATAAACTAATTAAACCAAAATAATGTAAATCATGTTGGATTTTAACTTACACAAGTGTGTTTACTAGCAGCACCTCTTGTATAAAATTGTTGTGCAAAAAATACTATAATTAATTCTCAAATTGCTATTCTTTCATGCTGATATTATCTACATATCATTCAGTATTTGTGATTTATTATGAGGCTGATGGTTTGTGTCACTCAGAATTCTTTTAGCTTTTTTTATTTCCAGATAAGAATTGTGCATGTCAAGTTTTTGCAATGACGGATGATTAACACAATGAAGAAGTTCACAAGATCTTGAAAAAAGGAAAAATATTCATAAAGGCTTCCTTTCCTGAAGCAAGCATTAACCAAAACCCTCCAGAAAAAACACAAGTTAGCACAAAAATTATTTACAATATGGATCTTTAAATAAAAAAGTGTAATATTTTATAGTTTCTGCCTTTAGTTTCAATAACTGTCAAAAGGAATTTCTTTCTGTGTGTAAATGAGTTGGAAATGTGTTTCAGTGTTTCAAAGAGAGCTGTTTCATCTGGCTCTGTAAGCAAAATATATATAAATTCTTTATTTATTTAAAAAAAAGAAAAAAAAAAGATTAATTATAAATGCATTAGTGTGGATTTCAATATATGTCCAGGAATCTAAAGATCTGCATAAAGCTCTGCTTTATATTGCTCTAAACATCACAGTAATCACGATCAATTGTGTTCTTTTTAATTCTGTAACCTTTTAACATACTGTCTGTGTTTTCAACATATTCTTTGGGTGCTGTCTGCATACAATCATTCTCATAAGCTGCCATCAGTGGTTCCATTGCAAAACAAGCAAACAAGTATTGGTTTTACTAGCTGTATATAATGTTCTTCATACTTCCTTGCCATTCCTTCCCCTTCTGGCTTGCATGGAAGAGGGAATGAAACCAGTAACTTCTTCAGGTTTGTACCCCACTTACTCCCACTGGTTTGTAAGCTGTGAAGAATGTGCAAACCCCATAATGGTATATCAGGGAAGTGCCTTTGATAAGATCTTCTTTTAAGAACTAATTATATAGGCTACTACTATAGAAATGTAGTTCATGTTGCAAATAATAGTAATGAGAAGCAGAATTTTTAACTTGACCTAATTTATCTAACTCAGCTTTTGAAAAATGCAAGCGCAGTAGATTTGCAAGTTTTGTGGTCATTTTTACTTCCTGATTATCACTCTGTCAACTTATCCTTTTTTAATTTTGTACCCACATATTTGTCAATTTTGCAAAACATCATGACATCTCTTGTTTTGACATCTACTATAATATCATTAAAACCAGCCTTTTTTTAAGGAAAAATACTGCTAGTTGGAAGAATAGTTTTGGCCTATTGCAAAGCAGTTTTGAAGTTCTACACTATGAGATTCATGAGGAGTTTTACACTATGGGATTCAATTTAAATCCAAATTCAATTTTCCAAATGTCTTATCTTCACCAAATAAATTTTTCCTTGCTAACAAATCCTATTAAGTTGTAGATAGAACATGAAAAGCAAATGGTTTTGTTCGTCAAAAATTTAATCCTATTGTTCCCTTTGTCCAGTAACTGACTTAGACCTGATTAATTAACCATAATGCAAAGATGAACAATATAAAACCAAATCCCATGGGGTTTATGAAGGATAAGCTGTAATTAGCCGTGATGGAAGTAATCATAAATACTTATCTCTCTTGAAATTTTTTTTTTTGCCAGGATGCTTTTTTTTTTTTTTCAGTTCAGAGAGGAAACATCATTTAGTGTTAGTTAACTGACATTAACCCATTAACCTTCTCTTGTGGCATGCAATCTATTTCACTATCCTTAAAAATGTGAATGTCAGTTGATCATCTGCTTATCTGCATTTCTCCAAACTTTTATCTCAAAGCAATAAAAAAACCTGTTCTCTGTTTTTTTCAAGGTCAATGATAATCTTTAATCTCCTAAATACATGTTTACACAATATTTTAAGAGTTACTAGAATCTGAGGCACATATACATTCAGTTTCATGAGACCATTTTTAATTTTCAAGCATTTTAAATTTGTATTCAAGTCATAATGTCATAGTATAAAGTTTCTCACTATGACAGGTGATTTTCCAGTGCTAATAAAATCTTATATTTCTGATGACAAACTTAGTATTACATGAGCCTCAGCCTATTATCATTGGCTTCAGTAACATATAGAGGGAAAAAAGGTGCATTTGGCTGGAAATCAACATCAGGTTTACTAATTCTATAAGCTATTACTTGAAAAATTTTCAGAATGAAATTTCCTTATATATGCTGTTCCTTGTTATGCCAACCCCATACTTATCTTTTTATATAAATGTAATAAGAAGCGTGCAACTTTTTGGGTTTGAAGTGCCAAAGAATCCATCCATTATAAGACACAGGAGCAAATAAACTTTGTTTGCATTGTAATGCAGGAAATCCAAATATCATGAAAGCAGCTCTGATGCAAAACAAGAAGTTTAATGTATTCATAAGAGTGAGGAAAAAAGCAAATTTGGTTAACAAGTTTTATAGCACTTTGTTTATTTGAAAAAATTATGGTTCTGATTTTCTTTTTTTCTTTAGCACTGTTTTTATATGTAGATGGGAATGATAAGAAATTGTACCTCTGTACTATAGTTCCATTGTTTCCAAAAGGCCAAAACTCCTGTTTGGAATTCAAGTCTTCAATGGTTTTCAGTGCATGTGTGTGCAGGCATAAAAAGAGTAGCTTTATAACTGCAAGTACGAAAAAGGTTAGGCTTGATTGTGAGACCTACAAGATCCATTTTTACATTGTTTGTAGACTCTATTCAATTCCCAAATAGGCACTGGATGGTTCCATTTCATTTAACTATCTCTAAATCCAGAGCCGACATGATAGCTGTCTTGAGGAATCTCTTCCAAAGGCCAGTACAGTTGAAAATATATTGCACATGGTTTGTTTATTGTATCAGAGCTCTTGAATGCACAAGCACAGGATGATAAACATCCAGGAGGGTATAGCCTTCTTGAGTCCTGAGTGCAGCTTTGGGCAGTATAGGAAGGACATCAAACTGTTAGTGTGACCAGAGGAACGTGACCAAGATAGTGAAAGGCCTCAAGGGCAAGAATTTCTAGGAGCAAACCTTGTTTGTTCAGCTTGTAGAAGAGAGGTCTGAGGAGAGGTCTCATTGCAATCTACAATTTCCTCAGGGGAGATCATGGAGGGAGAGGTCGTCTTTCTGCTGACCAGCAATAGGACATGAGGAAACAGAATTAATCTGTGTCCGGCGAAGTTCAGGTTAGATATTAGGAAAAAGTTCTTCGCTGAAAGGGTGATTGGTCACTGGAACTGGGTTCCCAATTCCAGTGGGGCACCTCTGGTGCACCAAGCCCATTAAAATTCAAGAAGTGTTTGAATAATGCTCTTAGTTTTATGGGCTACTTCTAAGCTGTCCTGTGAGAAGCAGGGATTTGGACTTGATGATCCTTATGGGTCCCTTCCAACTTCTATGATTCCATGAACTGTACATAGTCAGTTACTGATCACTAAAGAAATGCAGCCTTGAGAGTTCGATATGACTGTTCTTAGGGCTTAAGAAAAGAAAAAAAAAAAAGAAAGGAAAAAAAAAGGTAATTCTATATTTCTGCAGATATGTATATTGCCTCACATTTGGGAAAAAAAAAATAACCTGGCAACAAGAAGATAGAAACACACAGATGTAACCTCAACACAAATTAAAGAGAAAAAGGAGTTCTCTGAGTAGTGTCTTCCCCTAGCCAAGGACACTGTGCATTATCAACACTGCTGCTTACACATCAGTAGGTTTCCCTCCACCTCAGTAGAAAGTTAGCATTGCTTTAAGATTTTACACACATAACTGTGGAAATGAGTCTGCTTGTGGGTTTCTTTGGTGTATTGGTTTTGCATAGCCAAGCTTTGGTAGTAGGGGGATACAGGGGTGGTTTCTGTGAGATGCTGCCAGAAGTTTCCTCCACATCCAGCAGAACCAATCCATGGTTACTCCAAAGATGGATGTGCCACAAAGTCAAGGCTGGGTAATTAGAAATTATGGTAATGCCTCTCTGATACCATATCTAAGAAAAAGAAAAATAAAAGTTATTCTGCCGATGTAATTGCTGCCAGAGAAGAGCAAAGAGAAAATACATGAGAGAAACAACTCTGCAGACACAAAGGTCAGTGCAGAAGGACGGGGAGGAGATGCATCACGCACTGAAGCTAAACTTCACCTGCAGCCTGTGGTGCAGACCACGGTGAAGCAGCTGTGACCCTGCAGCCTATGGAAATCCATGGAGATACAGACATCCACCTGCAGCCTGTGGAAGAGACCCATGCTGGATCAGGTGGATGCCTGAGAGGAGGCTGTGAGCTTGTGGGAGGCCCCTGGAGACAGGAGCCCACACTGGGGAGCCCGTCCTTGAAGGACTGCATGCCATGGAAGAGCACCCCATGCTGCAGCAGTCTGGGGTGGGCCATTGCCCATGGGTTGGACTCACATTGCAGCAGTTTGCAGAGAGCTGCTGCTCGTGAAATGGACTCACTCTGGAGAAGTTCATGGAGAACTGTCTCCTGTGGGAGGGACCCCATGTTGCAGGAGGGAAGGACTCTTCTCTCTGAGCAATGGGAGAAAGATCGGGTGATGAGCTGACCATAACCCCCGATCCCTGTCTCCCTGTACTTCTGGGGTAGGAGGTAGGGCTAGGAAGGACAGAAGGATTAGGGAAAGTTTTTGAGGTTTTATTTTACTTCTCATTATCCTGCTCTGATTCCACTCATAATAAGTTTACTTAATATCTTTCATTCTAGCTTGTTTTGCCCATGACAGCATTTGGTGAGAGATTTCTCCTGGTCCTTATCTCAATTCATGAACCCTTCTTTATGTTTTTTGTCTCACCTGTTCAGCTGTTGAGGGGAGTGATGGAGAGACTTTGGTGGATGCCTGGCATTTGGCTAGAGTTAACCCACTACATAAAGTTATTTTGGTTAGTATTTCCTTTACTTGACTATGCTTTCTTGATAAAGAACCAAAACATATGGCCCTGTCCACCCCCTCTACCCTCAAAAAAGACAAAACTGCAATGCTTAAAAAACTCTAAGAATTTAAAACCTTCACACTTTTACTTAACTCTGAAAGATAATATTCAAAATATTTTTCCTAGACTTGTTTCAATAACAATCTTGTAATCAAATAACAAATGTCTGGTTAGTAATCCCTTGTTTTGTATATCAAGTGAGCATAAAAATAAATGAAAACACATTTAAAGGAAACAAAATATCAACAAGAAATAACTCCAAACAATAATATGTTTAATAAAGCTATAGAAATATACCTTAGTGACATTTATAGTAGAGATTCATTTTTAAAATAAATTTATTTCTAAGGCTGGAAAATAATTTTTAAAAAATCATAGTACTAAAAATAAAAAAAAAAATAAAAATTATGCAAGGTATTGTAAAAAACCCAAAAGCTAAGAACGATACAGATACATTTATAATATTGGATCAGGATATTTTCAGCATTTTGTATTGTCTCCAGGAGAATACTGCACTTTGAATTATTAAGTTTTTTAAAGCATCAGATCTGTCTTTTGGTAATTTGTACAGCATCTGGTTTAATAAGTCTGATCGTGAGTAAGACCAATAAATGTCACAAGGATAAATTACGGGTGGAATTTTCACTTCAGCACTGGTCCTGTAATATATCGTCTATGAGCTGATAATGAAGATTAAAATCCTTTTATTCTGCTTGAATGTGAAAAACCTGGAACATGATTCAAAGCCATATTCTGAACAATATTGAACACCTTAAATTCTCACTGATCACAGAATGTCTTCTGATAAAAATCAGAGTCAAATCTCTATTCAGCTCAGGTTAATGAAAATTTGGTCACTGAGTGCTGTGTTATCAGAATTTGTCTCATAATATATGTTGAGACAATAGTTCAGTTTAAGAAAAAATACTTCTAAATTGTATGGGAAATTGAGACTCATGTAATAGAGCTCCACATAACATGGAGCTGTACTGTTTCACTTTATTCAGCCTAATGATTTCCATTACCTCTTTAGTTGATAGAATCCATTTCAAAAACCAATAATCTCTTGAAATCCACTGAGCCACAAATTAGTCATTAGAGAAAATTTTCAAAGATCATTACCTTTTCCATAGATTTTAGCTTTTCATTTCCTAAAAACCCATGGCTAGTGTTGTTCATAAGAAGAAGAAGGTAAATTACTCAGTTCCAAAAGAATTATTCTAGTATTATTTATACAGTTCACTTGTTTATTATTTGCACTGATGCAGTTTTATTAAAGGTCAACTCTGTATCACTCTTAACCTTGAATTTATAACCTCGTATACTATTAGGTTCTAATGAAAAAAACAAATTACATCAACGCTTCATTGTGTGCCACTTTAATGACCTACTATTTTCTTAGGAGGAATTTATTGTTTTTCTAAACTAGTGAAATACTCTCTGTCACACACACACCCCCAAACATACACAGACACAAATAGAGGCATAATTTCCAAGACAGAAGGGAAAGTAAGAAATGTGGTTCATGGTTCCATTTTTTTCATCATCCTGGTTTGGGTTGCTTATTGCTTTTTCTAAGTTACACCTAAAGAGTCCAGGCGTTTTGACTGGAAGGTTGGGCTGAGAGCATTTGAGTTCTGGTTTGTCTAAGAAAATGTTCAGCCCACAGTAAGAAATTATAAGATTACAGAAACCTGAAATATTTCAGAGAAACCCTTTTCAAATAACTTTTAAAACAGGGAAATACAACAGAATTAAAAAACATATTATGGGAATCCAGTCTTCTTATAATAAGCAATATTTAGCAAAACTCTTCTGCATAGATCTGAATACACCAAAATTACTTATCAAATTATAAGACTCATAATTCACCAGGTTTTCCATACTTGCATAAATAAATATTTCTTCCTTCACTGTAAAGTATGAAAAAGTTTTGTTAAATGAGTTACCAAAGTAGAATCTTCCTAGAAACTAAAAAGTAATACCAGCGACAGCTGTGCAATCACTTGGGATGATTTATGTGCCGTGACTACATCGCTGTGCTGTTTACTCTGTGCTTATACTGCCTAAATTGGCAATTAGTTTCTGAAAAAATGTATAGAGCAACAGAGAGTTGAATACTTGCAAGGCTGACGCTGCAAACTCTGTAAGGGCAACACAAAGCATTCTGGTTTAAAACCTTAGTGTGGTCCTCAACTGAACATTAAAGGCTTTGGCCAGGATACATACAGTCCTTAATATGTGATAAGGTTGTGACAATGCTTCACAGTCTTTTGAAGAGAAGTCAGATGCTTAAGGAGAAGAACTCTATTGCTTGTGGGGGAATTTGCCTAGCATTCGTGGCTGTAATGAGGACATCACCCAAGAAATGTTAAATTATATATATATACACATACACGCACACATGTATATGTATATATACATGTATATACACATATATACACATGTACCCATATATATACACAGAGATTATTTTTCTCCTTTGATCATTCTGTCTTTGCTCTCTTAATATTTGGCTTTAAGGAAACAACTGTGTTCCTGCCTTTTCAAGGGAAAGACATAAATATTTTGAATTAATTGTATCTTGTGTGAAAATGGATTGTAAATTGGACATGTGCCCTATAACTTATTGTATGACCACAGGTATTGTTTATGTCTCTCTGTCAGCATCATGCAGTGCTAACTCAGGTCATGGCTGAAATGGATTAATTTAGAAAACTCAAGAAGAAAATCAGAAGTACAGTCAATTCTGTCAGCCTTATGGCAGTTTTAAATAGTTATGCAATATCTCAAGACTTTGTCAGATATACAATGTTAATTTTTAAGCTATGGAGTCTAAAATTTGAAACATGAGATTTAATTTTGAGAAATATTCTGAATCTACATTTTGATTTGAACAATTATTCAGAGATTTCAACTCCATATCTCAGGATAGACATTCAAATCAAGAGGTATTGTGTGAGAAATTTGGACAGAAGGATTGTTAAAAGAATTCTCACTTTTCCCTACTTGTAGCAGACTGAAATCATTGAAGCAAGGGAGTACTACTACTACTACTACTACTACTACTACTACTACTACTACTACTACTACTAATATTATCCAGATATCCAGAGGGTAATTGCTATCCATATTTTCAGAGTGCTTAATTTCTCATCTACCATAGCTATGATTAACAACCTTCTGAATAAAAGAGAAATACCCCGAGTATCTATTTATTTCATTTAAACAGAAGCTCAGTTTATTTGTATGCTTCCATATCTGTTTTAAATTGGTAAATAGAACAAAGTTTCATAAATTTCTCACCTCACCTACTGAGATCCTTTTTCACTGAGATTATAACTGTGTCTCTCTGTTATCTGTGGAAATTTGCATGAATCACATTTGCATGTTAAGCTGTGTTCTGCTGATAAGTCAACAGCCCTCCAGATTTTTCAAATCTTATCTAAGATGTCTCAGACCCTCAATCTACAATTTTTTAAAAAAAGAAAAGCAGAGGAGGAGGGAGAGAAGAGACGACTTACTGACATTGTGCACCTGGTGCTATATATCATTGAAACTATGTCTAACACATCTTGTTTTATTTAACAGTACCTCTCCTTCCTCTTTTCTTCTCTAGCAGCATTATCCTGATATATCCCTTAATTTCACAGGTAAAAAGTAATACATGCTGACTTCTTGTTAGTGACCAGAAGTGGAAAAGTTTCAAACTTTACAAATATGTTTCATTTTAATTAAAAACACCAACCTGACACAAAAACTTGTAGCAGTCATTTGACTCTCATCTTGCCTCAGAATTACTGTTTTTTCTTGAGCCTTTTCAGCACTTATCAGGTAAAAATGCAGTGAAGTTTCAAGTCACTACCTTGGGACACTCATCTCTTGCCCTGTTTTCTTTAAAATGGACAGAGATATGCAAATCTGTATACATGCCTGTGCCATGAAACATAGGAACAAATGCAGCACTCTATGAGGTGATGAAATGTTAGCAGTTCCATCCTTCCCAGCCCCTGGCAAACCTGTCCTTCTTCAGCCCGGCTCTTGGTGCCTATAGGAAGGAAATCCTAGTTCATACAAGCTGCCATGTCCCTAGTCAATATCTGTATTCTGTTCTCATAGTGATATACACAAAAGGGGAACAGCTGAGGGAGTGTTGGATACATGTGGCTTATTCATGTGACAGCTGTGACTATATTCAATATCAACAAACGTTAGCTGACTAAGCATTCACCAGCAGTGAACAACAAGACTTCCCAGGTAGGTAGGGGGTGAATCTCCTGATATGAAGGGACAAAGATAGCTCTCAAAGACAGGTAAATAAACCTTATTTTATAAATACCTAATTATTTCCATTGGTCACAGCTGGGTGTTAGATTACGTAACCATCTCAAATCCACTTAAGAGTCAAAAGTATTCCCACCAGAGTGTGAAGAGTCATTGTTGATGTTGGATGGCAGATATCTAGACAATACTTCAGGAAAAGTGAAGCATAAGTGAAAAGCTGTGAAATTTGAATTAGCATTATCTGTGTTGCTCTGGAAATTAATATTCCTCATATAACCAGTTTCTTGCTGCTGCCCCCTTCATTTTGAAAATAGGCTGTGAATTGTTAATATATTTTAATCTTTTTGTGTCCTTTAAGAAAGTTATTTAGAAAATAAATATTTGATGTGAATTTATGAGAGGTGTTTGTTCTGACAACTCATTTTTTGGAGGGACTCTAAAATTCATTAGGTGCAAGGGATTCTGGATCATCTTCTGTATGGACAAACGTATGAAAAACATGGTACCATGAAATGTTAGTAGTGTTAATTTACACTACTAACATTAACTACTGACATGTTAATTTAACTACTGGAGCAACTCAAAAGCAACATACTTGCTGTAGCTGGCTCATCAGAAAGGTGTGTATATAATGAAACTGAGGATTTGCTTTGTATTCCCTATGTTGCAACAGCATAAGGGAATGCTCTACACTTCAAAGCCTACAGAAATTGTATTAAAATATTATGCAGGTACAGGAAACCCAGCATGAGACAACCTCTTCTCTACTATCTATTGGGGTCACACACTGAATATGCAACAGCTTAGAATAAAATGTCATGTTTCAGTTTGAAAGGCACTAGCCTATAAAAGAAAGGCCAGGAATAAACTGACATTTATGTTATGTTTATACAACTAAAAACTGGGAATGAACTAGAGAAGTAAGTTGTTTGATATATATCAGTTTTTCTTCTAATATTAAGGTGTAAAATGGTTTATGCCCTGGATGAGATTTTCAGAATTACTTGACCTGTAAATTAAATTCTCCTAGCCACGCACCATCCTTGTGTTGCATAAATAATAAAATATTACATAATTTTTGTGTGTTTTATGAATACATCTCAATTAGCTAATGAAACTATTTTTTCTCCTTTCACATATAAGCAAAAAAAATGCTGCTCACCATGCAGATAACAAATTCAGGCTGGTGAGGTAGAAAATAGAGTGACACAATGGCAATATTTGTTACTAAGTGATGAAGGTTTAAAGACAGATCTCTTCATCTATTTGTAAATATTATAAATATTTTTAGCTATCAGAGTATTGTATTTACTGGTAGCTTACAAACAGAGCTGTTGCAGTAAGGCCATGTGAATCAATGTGATTTTAATTGATATTTAACTTATTTGTGAGTCAATCAATGCCTGTGTGTTTTATGCTTTATATACTGCTGGTCAAGGTTTTTACAGGCAGAAGAATAAAAAAGAAATAAATAGCTCTTTGTCCTGGATTCAGCCAGGACAGAGTTAATTTTTTTGCAGCAGCTGGGAGGCAGAATGACTAAGGCATTATTCTATACCAACTCATTGACAGGTGCAGGGAGAGAAGGGACTCTCTTCCAGGGCTCCTTCTGGTGGAGAAACCTGTCAGTTTTTTGTAAATCATTCCTTTGTCTTACACCTTTCGTAATTAATATTGTCGCTGTCACCATTGTTTTCCTTATCTCATTGCTGTTTCCAGTAAATTGTTCTTATCTCAACCAGTAACCTTTGCCTTTTGTGTTTCCACACAGGGGGATAAACCACGGCACTCCTGTAATATAGCAGCCAAGTGAATCCAAAAATAATGTGAATGCCAGGAAAACTATTAATACAGGAGACCTTCTAGAAATTCTTTGCAAGTAGAAATACAAGACAGAATTAAAACAAACAAACAAATTAAAAACATCCATGAAAATCTGTGAAAATCCATTACCTAAAGACTGGGTAGCATTTTTAAATTTGTGTAGTTCCTTAATTATTCATTTGGTGTTGAAATATTTTTCTATGCTTATGAAGAAGGAGGGTAGTAGGACAGTTTGTAGATATGCCATAATTATATATTGTTTTACCTTTGATCATACTTTTCATCATAAAACGATTAAATTGCATGTACATATTTCCTCTTCCTAATGACTAGGAAATATAATGCAATATATTTTTATCTGCAAATTCATAGAAATTTATTTTATACCAATTAAAGGCACAAATTACTTTGAAAAGAAGCAGTATGAGAGAATGCCGGAGAAAGTGAGAAAGTATGAAAGGACATGAAAGACCAATTACCACCTCCAAAGGAGGGGTGGAGAAAGAACATTTTACTTGTAGCCAGAGGACCCAGAGTTGTCTTTCATCATTTATATATCTGATACTCGCTATGTGAACCCTCCATTTACTATGACGGTGACTCTCCTTTATTACCTATTGGCACAGTTTCCTAATCTACATTTTTTGCCACTCTTTTAATTCTTCATTTTCTTCTTCTGCAGCTCCAGAAATAGTGGATTTTCAGACATCTACCTCCTCAGACTAAGGGATTGTTTTTCTTCCCTTCTCTTTGAGATGTCATTACTCAGATTGGAGGCGATACCTGAAAAGATAGAAAATTTGGATATTAGTGAGGAAGCAGAAGATAAGAAATTAACATTGTAGGTTGAATCTGAAGTGTACATGCATTACAGTTTTGTAGGACAGCAATGTAGTGTGCTGATGACATTTCAAATAAAACTTTTTTAAGGTTATTCTCATTATGTCATCTATAACAGTATTGTTTCCCTTAGGAGCTAACTTTTTCTTTTACTTAAGTCACACAATTGAAAAAAAAAACAAACAAAACAACCTGGAAGTCAGAACTAGAATAAAAATACTGCCTTTATTCCAATATATTAAGGGAAAAAATTGTGATTTTGTTGTGTTTTTAATGTAGATTGACATCTTAAAAATTATCTTTACAATACAGCAAAAGATAAATTTTCACAAAAGAATGAAAGACAACAGGGTAAACAGAATTGTGTTTTGTATCCTTCAGTTGGCAATACTGGTTTCACAGTAACCAACTGTGTTTGGATTCAGACGTTGAAGGATGATTATGGCTGGTAAATCTACTGCTTCTTTCAATAACAGAAATTATGAGGGTATGCTTTACTATGTGAAGTGCTTGTAAAGAGAAGAATTTCAGAAGATTGTCTCTGATGAAATAAGAAAACATCATCCCCTCACAAAAGTGGTCTGAACTGCCGAATAAAGATTTATACAAGTCCTTAAGCATTATCCTATTATAAAGCACTTGTAACAAGGAGAAGTTTGTTAATTCAGCATCACAAGATCACAGTGCTTTATTAGTCTATGCAATTTTGGGGAAAAATAAGGAAAAATATGAATATTATTAATAAGCAATCAAAGAAAACTCAGCTGAATTAAAAATCTAGACAAAGATACTGGGCTTTGAAATAAGCTACTAAAGCTTTTATAGGATGATATGTCTTGGTTTTCTGCAAGATGCTAAGAATAAATCTACAGATATCTGTTGTTATGCTGCTAAATTAAAACTGTCTCTGCTGGCACTACAGTGAAATAAATTAATTAATATTCTAAAGTATATTCCATATATAAATTTATGGCATGGAAGTTTATATTTAGTTTATAGGGAATGCAAAAGCTGTGACTAAAGAAACCAGTAAGTTTTTAACAGTATTATCTTTAAAGACATTTATTGAAATAAAAACTAAGTGTAAAATGTCAATGTGATATCACTTTCCTCTAATACTTTTTGCAGCTGAGCTTATTGAAATATACAGTCTTAGGTAAGTCTAAATTTTTGCATTTGACTTTATGAATAATATGTGGTTTTAACACCCTTTTCCTTTTTAATTCAAGTTATATTCAGATTTATTTTTGAAGTAGTGTTTTCCTTCACAGTTGCATTAGGTCCTTAATCTTAATTTCATTTGAGCGACAGTAAAAACTCAGTCCCTTGAGACTACTTTGCTTGTTATCAGCTTCTATTCACAGTATGACAGACACATGATAATGAAATCAGTGACATTCTCTTTTTATTTTTGCATTGTACAGGAAAGATGATAGTTTTTGTTTGGTTCAAAATTAATAAAGACCATAGCCATTGCCTGAAACTTTTATGTTTTATAGATTTAAAGTGATTTATTTAACACTACTGTGTTCAAGTTTGGATAAAAATATGAAATGCAACCCTTTTTTCAGCCATGGTACTGGACTGACACATAAATACGAAGTTATATTTAATTCAGAACTTAAAAGTCATGGGGTTGATATCTATCAACAACTTAATGTTTTGACTCAATTTTAGTTTTGCATATTCATGTGATCTTGTAAAGAAAATTTGGAGAAGACAGAGCTGATAAGTCTTAAGAAAGTTTTAGTGTTTTCTTTCCTATATTATTTGAAGGCAGGTAACCCATTAAAAGTATTTAACTGGACTACATGTTACTGTTTGCTCAGTTTTTGATTATACAGGTCAAACAGCAAGTAAACCAATGAAGGATTCTTAACCGAACCAGTGAAGTCCAAGGTGCATTCTTTATTGTCCTTAACAAGGTTTTAAGAGCAGCAATTATTCATGATTATTCATGATTATTTCTTTATGATCCAGTACACCGTAGACCTGTTGCACTGTACCTTTCAAAGGACTTCATGGCATGAAAAGTTGAGTTGCATCCAAAAAATGTAGACAATCAGAGGGTCATTGTACCCAGGATTCTATCAAGTCCTTGGTAAATAGCAGTTATCCTCTTCTTGCAATCTGCTTCTGGAGCGTACATAACAAAAATCTAACAAGATATGTAAGTCTCTTATCCTGTCTCTTTCCAAAGAAAGTGCCCAAATTGTAACTGGCCATGCACAAAGCTAATGGATAGCAAGAGGCCAGAGGGGGCCCTACTGTTCTAAGCCTGCCAGTGGGGGCCACTGTACTGTCAGATATGATCAGTTACGTGCCTGTCCCTGGAGCAGTCATGGAGACAGATATATAAGGCACAAAGCAGAGAACAGGTTTTTGCAGGTGCTTCAGAAAATAATCTTTTGCAGTGAGTTGAAAACATAGCCATTGAGATTTGGAACAGGCTGCTACTGTGGAGAAAAAAAAGCTCTCAGAAAACCCATCTTCCAGACAGAAGAAACATTAATAAAATTCTGCCATAAAATGCAACCAGTTTCTGGGAGTATGTTGCTCACCTTAGGAATGGAATTGAATATCTGCATTGCAATTTTCTGAGTATGGCCAAGTTGACCTTGGAAAGCAGTGAGTTGTCTAATGGAGGGAGGATGCCAAAGCTGAGTTAAAACTGAATGACATGGGTGTTTTGCAGTTGTTTTAGTCAAAAACTAATGATCATAATCTAGTAATTCAACAAGAAACCTTCCAGGTAAAATCCCATCTGTCCCCAGAAATGGTTTTGTTTACAGATTTGCTTCATGGGTTATGTTGTTCTGAATAATTGTCTCTGCAGTGCCTAACATAAGTCCTGCATCAGCAAAACAAGCCCTTATTTGCAGAGTTTGTAATGTCTAGCTCTTACTATAGTACACTGCAATGGTTCCTATATGTTAGAAGGGTGTTATTTTATGTCTCAGAGCATTAATAAACCAAAGCAACCAATGGTAACCATAGTAACAAAGCCCCAGAAACAGTAGATTGAAATACTATTCCCAGACACTCTAAACTCCTTCTGAAGCTGGGTCGTTGTTTCAGCCCTACCTCTTCTGTATTATAAAAAAAGGCCAGCATTCTCTAAATTAGGAATCTACTTTCAGATTAAAATTTCCACTTAAGCAATCACATTGCAGCACACTGTTAATAATAAAAGCATACATAAATTCACAAAATATCTGGCTTCACTGTCCTATTTATCTTCATGTAATAGTTAGGTAATGAATCAATGTCCACTTCTCTCAAGTGAATCTAAGAATGTGGTGCTCTGAAGGTGAAATTAGATTAAATTTTTACTCAAAGGTTAGAGAGAAACTTTTTTGTATTGTTAAAGCAAATTACTCATATTATATTTTAAATTATACTTTGATTTATTTTTAAATTTAATCATATGTTGATTCCCTGAAATCCATGATGTATGGAGAAAATGTCTAGAAGAAATTTGTCTCACTGAATTCCAGTTATTTGTTAAAAAGAAGTATTTGAGATTTTTTTTTTTTTGGCTTGTTAACAAAGTAAAACCAGCTAGTTTTCAGGCATTAGCCTGATGTAGTAATTTGAGAATAATGTAAGAAATTAATACTATCAAACATATGATAGTTATATTGATATAGTTATAATAACTATCTTTTACTGCAGAATATATCTGATATTACATGAATAAAAAAATCAAACTTTTTTTTTTGAGAAAAACAATGTAAAATGCTACTTCTGCTTCTTCTCTGCAAGGCTATAAGGGAAAACTTTTAGTATATAATCCTGGATTTCAATTTGTTAATTTGGAAGACAAAATTTTATTCATTTACTTATAGTAAGGAGCTCTTTATTTCCTGCTCAGCAGATGGAAGAAGACCTGAAACATTCAGTGTTCAGTGCAAAGTTAATGTTGGTGGGTGTTATGATAGAAGAATGCTTTGGAAAAGCCAAATACTTTATTCGAACCCTTAAGAAATGTACAACCTTCCCTGTTGTTTGCAACAATCTTAGTCACTATTTATGAAGTGTTCTTTTTTAATAGAACAGTATGTATAAAAAAATAAACAAAACCCCAAACTGATTTACCCATATAGCTTTGCATTAATAGCTTCTGTTCCACTTTTGCCCATGCAGCAGAATTATGGCTTTTCTCCAGGAATTTTAATTTTGTGTTGACTACTCTACAAATTTTTTACAGTTTTCTCCATACAGTCTTTGGATTAGGAAGGTTAATTAGGTGAGGATGATGTGTATCTCAGCCTTGTACTGACAACACTCAAGATGTAAACAGTATGTGAATAAAAGTTCCAAGGCTCTTCAATTCCATGTTCACCTGCAAAGAGTAGCCTGATTTGCTCATTTATCTTTACAAACTTGTCCTTGAATAGGAAATGGGAGAGTAACTTTAAGGTTGTGTTATTAACATATACAAACAGAGATTTAACATGTAGCAATGTGTGTTCCCATTTCCTACTTGCTGATTTTTTCCCATGAAGCTGTGTAAAGAGATGTGTCTTTACCTTACTTTGAGGAAAAGGTGTGAGGATGAAAGAAACAATGGGATAAGATATCTTGACTAGTAGCACAGTTTCAAGCATAGACCCCAATTTGGAAATACCCAGAAAATATATCAAAGCTAAAGTATGAGATACATCTTTTTTTCAAAGAAGAATTGGAATCAGATTCTGAAAAATGGAGGATAATTTTAATGTGTCTATCCTATTAATTTTGATCTCATTTTGAATTTGCAGCTGTTCTGTATTCACTATATTTGGAGTTTAGGTAATGAATTTATTTCTACAATATATTTGAAAATACTTTTGTGTGTGAGAAGGTTTCCTAAATAAATACTTGCATAACACTTTTTGAAAAGTGATTTAAAGGTTTATAACCTCTAAATTAATTAGAGTGTCAAGGGAGAAAATCTGCAAAGGGCCTTAAATAGAATTTGGGATTTTTAGCCCCTTGAACATCCATAAAAACATAAGTTGTTCAACTCCTTCAAGTTTTCACTGGGAAATTTCTTAAATCTTCTAGGCAGGGCTCATTCCTCAAATGCTGTGTTCTGAAGGACCTGAAGAATATAAATATACCATGTAAAAAGAATATTTGTTTTGCCATCAAAATCCAGACAGACTTACTGGGTTTGTTAGTGTTTTTTAAAAATTAACTACTCTGATTATTATTATTATTATTATTATTATTATTATTATTATTATTATTATTATTATTATTATTATTATTTGGTTGTTGTTGTTGATTTTATTGAGTATTTGTGATTTAATACCTAGATTTAGCTATTATTCTTCTTACCACTGAAAATTCATAGAACAGCACTAGTTCCCTCTAGGAGTGTGGTTTTGGTGTGTTTTCTTGTATTTGAGCAAAGATTACTCTATTGTTAAGACACCTGAAATCTTTAGGATCTAATAAAATAATTATTAGCAGTGCAGATCTAATATTACAATCACCTAAATTATTTTCAAAAGCCAAACCAAAGCAAATCTGAAACTCTTATAGCCCATCCATCATCAGAATTTACTTAGTAATTTCTTATAAACACAGAACAAAAAAGGTCACAGTGAAGAGTTCCTAAATACTCCACAACTTCAGACCTAAATACTGGGCTTATTACTACTAGTTCTGAATTGCCTGGGTAAGTCACATATGTGAATGAGATAACTCTGTATAGAAAAGAATCTTCAACTGGTTTAATATTATGACTTTAAAAGTGTAGTTTTATTTAGAATGAAAATAATATGCGTGTTTCACAGGAAAATAAAAAAAAGAGAGAGAGAAAAAGAAAAATAAAAGAAAAAAGAAACTTCATTTTATGTGGATAAGTACCTTTTGCTTTCACATCCTCTTAGTTTTTCATATTGAGTGGAACATTTTTTTCCTCATTTTTTTAAGTGAATAACAGAGTTAAAGTGTTTTCATAGTGAATTATCAAAATAATATGTTCCTAAACTCTGTACCAAGTACACCTCAACTTTATGGGAGTTTTCTTTGGATTGTTTCCAAATGAAATTCCACAGCAAGTGACCCAATTATGTGAAGCATTATTTTGCCATGGAAGCCACACACACTCTGCTGTAGACAAACTAAACTTTCAGATATACGTTTTCTGTTAATCTTCCATGGCTTTTATCTACATCTAAAAAAATTACTTTTAAATTAATTTTGTAACTTTTGCAAGTTGTCTTGTCCCCTTCAGGATTTAGGGCATATTATTTATTCATTCAATAGCTCTCTTGTATTCACAACTGAAAGAGATCATGACTAATTTCCTAAGTTTCTCTTAACCCCATGCCTTCTACTTTCTTCAGCTTTAAAAGTGAATAAGGCTGTCATACGGCTGCATATGCAGCAAACTGTTCTTGGGTAAAGTAATTTATTGCATCCATGGAAGAGTTGCCAATTTTGCTATTAGGTGGGATTAATTTCGTCTAGGGATTTGAGAGTTTTGCCTTGAATTTGCATTTTACCATCTCCTCTTCTATCAGTAGTTTTGTGTTACTTTCTAAAGAAAATTACCCTCTTATATGAAAAATTCAGTACTGAAGCTCCTGCGGTTGTGATGTGTTCATCAAGAAAAGAATTTTTATTTGACATGATTTTCAAGGATAACTAGGCATAGCAGAAGTAAGACTGTAAACCTGATTTTTAGGCATTGAGTTTAGGTTTAAGAAATGGAAAACAGGAACATTTTGATTTATAAAATGAGCAAATTTGATGTTTGAGACACTTAGAGAAAATCTGAGATGGAACCTCAAAGTATTATTCTTTGCATAGTCATTTGTCTAACTATAGTCTTACTTCAGATTCATACCAGTTTACATCAAGATGATTAAAATCTCCCATCAAAACTATTTTTCCTTTATCACAAGGTCTTTTGCTTTCACAGGCCATTTTACAGTACTTTGTATCTGGTGGGCTACAACAAATTCTCAACGTGAATTTGAATCTATTTCAATAGCATTTTTCTTCCAGAGAAGACTTCTGACTAGCCTCCAGTTACGTACACTTCTCCCAGGTTACTTCTTTTCTGTCCTTCCTCTATATATAGACCATTGATTTCCCAAGCCTTTTTGTTTCTCCATAAAAATCTAAATTAATGCTAGCATGTCTGTCATACCATTCGATATATTACTTGATATAGGAGAATGACCTTTACTGTTTCCTTCTCAGCTTAGTGAAAATATTTCCACTTACTTTAATTAGAAGTCGTTTGAGCTCTAAATTCTCACTAGGAATGACTGTAAAATTTCAATTATCCTTCAGATATTGACAATTCACTCAAGAAATTTCATAGCAAAATGAGGCTTCATTACCTAAAGAATTTTGTGAAGAAAAAGTAGACATTTAATATGGTTTTTTTTTGCAGGTAGTGGAACTTATACTTTAATTTTTTTTAATGTAGGTTTCCTATCTTCCTGTCATTTATTTTTGAGAAAATACAGGCCCATTTTTCTAACTTTCCTGAGATCATTGCAGATAATGATGACAGATAATTGTTTGTCACTTTAAATGATATTATCTTGCCAGCTGTCTCAGTGGCAAGAAAGACTGTGAAAGAAAAATAAGATAGATAGAGATTTTTGTTCACAACAGAGCCATTTTTATTTTTATCCTACTTAGTAACTCCTGCTTAAAAACTTTCTGTTAAGAAGTATGGACTATCTGAGCTATCGATTTTGTATGCTTGGGCCTCAAAAATCACATTACAAGATAACCAGAAGTTGGTATAATTTTAACCATAAATAGTATTGGACATCACTGGTGCTGTGTTCCAACAACAACAAAAAAAGTAGATAAGAAATTTGATCTCTGATAGAGATCCTATTAAAATTTGAGTCAGGAAAAAAAACCCTACTCTTGGTCCCTATTTACAAGTAAAACCAACATAATTGGCTTCCACACATTAAAGCACTGTCCACAGTTAAGTCCAAAGATGAATCTAAGAGCAGTGTCTGTTTTTGTTGGGATTTTACAAATATCCTCGTCCACTTGTAGGTCTAGTTAAAAAAAGATATTTCAGATAACTGGAAAAAACATTGAAAAAAGGTGGGATGGCAGGATCTGTTGAGCTAGGATAAGGAGTAATGGGTTTAAATTGAAGAAGGGTAGATTTAGATTAGCTATAAGAAAGATGTTTTATACAATGAGGGTGATAAAACACTGGAACATGTTGGCCAGAGGCTGAGATGCCCCATCCATGGAAATGTTCAAGATCAGACTGGACGTGGCTCTTAGCAACCTGACATAATTGAAGATGTCTCTGCTCATTATAGGGGTGTTGGACTTGATGACCTTTAAAAGGTCCTTTTCAAAATATTTTATGATTCTATTACACAGCAAAAATACCTATTTCTCTGTTTATTGTATGGTAGACAATGTACTGGTGCTCAAAGAAATGCTCAGCTGAAACATTCATGTGTTTATGAAGCTTTGATGACTATTATAAGGCTTTTACTTCTGCTTCAAGATTTTGTTCAGATGTAGAGTGAGAACTGAACATATCTCTAAGGAGAAAGAATGATGTGCCCTGAAAGGAAAGTAACGAACAGAAGTATAACATTAGGGAATGACAAAGAGTTTTCACGATGAGATTTTTTCTCCTAACATAACTTACAAGGCAAGAACAAGACTGCAACAAAATCTAAAGTTTTGATATTTAAATTAATACCTTTATACCTTATTTTATTTCTTGCTGCACTTTATACTTCTATACTGTGCCTTACATTTTCGTCAAACATGACATTGAAATGTTCTCAAATGCACTCATAGGTATAAACCGCAAAGCCGTTCAGCAAAATCAAAACAAAACACAATGACAAAATTAAGACTATTGTGTGTCCACAGTTTTACAAGAATTTAATGTTGACTCCAAGACTCTAGATTTGGATTTTCAGTGTTCTAATGTAATCTTTAACTGTTTCTCAACTCATCCAAGCAATATACATGCAAAAGAAGAGAAACCCACATTTATGAATATAAAGGAAGAAATCAGAACATTACTGATTTCTTAAAAGCATAAAAGCTTGAACACTGACCATTTCTGTGAAAAAAGTTCTGTCAAGACAACTGACAGCTCTACTGCTGAGAATTTTTGTTGATCATAGAACAAGCAAGGTAACTATTAATACTGTGAAGCTGATTCTGAGTGCCTTTTGGTGATTAAAACATTAAATCATAATATTAATAACAATAAATAATAAATAATTACAATAAATCATTAAAAATCATAAGCCTTGGCTTCTCTTTGTGATTGAAGGTTGAACTTACTCAGTTATCTAGCTCTCCCATCAGTGGAATAACTTTCTTCTAAGATGACTTAAATTGCTAGCCTATTTGAAGCTATTCTATACTTTTTTATAAGAAGAGTAATTTCCATCCATAATGACTAAGCTAGGTAAAGTGTTTCAGGGTGAATGTAACTATTTTTCTTTTTTTTTTTTAGTTTCCTGTATCTTCTCATTATAGAAATACTGTCAAAGGAAAAGACTAAGAGAAGCTCAAGCTGCATACTTTTTCCATTGCAAAATGTGGGAAGATGAGAGGATGATACTAGGTACTTAGCAAATACTGAGAATGTATAATGTGCGGTAGTCTGACATGGGTTACTATTGACTTTTTGCCTTCTCCATTAATGAGGGTACAAAAATATGCAACTTGTGTGAATGACTAACATTTCTGACAATGTTTATTGAACAGCACTTTTGTGTTTCTGTAGAGCTCAATAATCGTAAGATTTGAATGGACTTTGTGATGGTCTCTAGGTCACCTGTTTTGTGATGTCTGATAGGCAGTCATTCTTCTAAGCTTTTCATCCTCCCTTTGACAATGTTTCATCTGTATCTCTAAGTACTCTTCTAATTGGCTTGATTTGGGGAGGGGAGAGGAGGGGAGAGGAGAGGAGATGGTAGTAAACTAATATCCCAAAGATCACAATAATCTGAATATGGAGCCTCTAAGCCTTATATGTGACTGGGGGAACAAATGAATTCTAATTAAATGCTGTATTGTTGCATGTGTTGGGTTGTTGTGACCCAAGTGCAGGACTTAACACTTCGCGTTGTTGAACCTCATACAATTGACCTCAGCTCATCGATCCAGTCTGTCCCGATCCCTCTGCAGAGCCTTCCTGCCCTCCAGCAGATCAAAACTCCTATCCATCTTAGTGTTGCTTGTCAACTGAGAGTGATTCTGAATCCTAATGTCATATAGTTTGACATGCGATTAAACAAATATCATAGGTATTTAGCAACTTGTTTTCAGGCCTTCAAAGATGTAAAGCTTGACCATGAGTATTGCTCACTGCACAAGTGTCAAACTTGGAAGGGCAGGAACAAACATGCATGTACATGCAAATATTCACTTCTACTTTGGCTGAATTTATCAGCTTAAAGGTCTTCTATCATGGTCTCTATATTTACTTTTTTTATTTTTGTTTCCTTTTTTTTTATGTTGCATTTCCTATACATTATGAGTTAGTTTACTGTTTGAATAAAACTGAGTGGTATGGTAACAGGAGCTAATGTAAACATCCGTATATGTGTAATAGTTATTTCTGTGGCTGATACTACACCAACTGGTGATATATGAAAATGTTTCAGGATGGCATTAGTGAAATATTTGTACAACTCCCTAATGGTTGCTTTATGTAATTTTATATCAGAAGACTCTTTATTTCCCTGTACCAAACTGTTTAAAATTCTAGATGCTGATGTGTCTTAAGCAATTAGTGCTTGATGTTATGTTTCACAGAGTATCTAATATGTATGTCTGAAACTCTATTTTGTTCCTATAGTCAGAAATGCAAAATACCAACACCAAAATAGGAATAGTAAACCAAAATTTAACTCTGGTAAAGTTTGGAGAGGCATAGTGTCTTATTTCTTATTCATTAAATTCTGTATCCTTTATTAAACGCCAGAAACATAAATTTGCCACAGGAGTATGCTTATCATTCTCTTCATCCTCAATTCAAATTCCTTCACCTATAGCACCATTGGTCTTTTATTTTTTTTATCTTATTTCTTTTGAAGCAAAGGTAAAAAATTTCAACATCCTCAATGTAGAATTAGCAACGCACAATCTCACTAAGGAAAGAAAACAGTTTTAATTTATTTCTGTTGCTGATAAGAATTTTCTTGCCTAGAACCTTGCCTTCTCTTTTACAATTCTTTTATCTGTAAATTAACTCATTTAAACACAAATGGTACAAAAGCCCGTCATTTACATAACAAGGAAAAGCAGGTAAATTTCAGCAGTGCCCCACCTACAGTAAAGTATTAATAATATGCTTCAGCAGTCTTAATTACTTTGGTGACCTTCCTAATTTAACAGATTTGACTTTTCCCATTTTTAATTTTGCAGCAATAATTGGATAACTAGGCAATGCATGTACCTAAACAAATTAGGGCTTTTTAAATAAAACTTGATTATTCACAGTTCATTAGACAAAAAGCTGCATTTTAATATTAATTACAGTCACTCCTGTAGAATGTCATTCAGAATTCAGTATCATGTTCTTTTTTTTTGCCCAAAGAATCTTAGAATGGTTTGGGTTTGAAGGGACCCTACAGGTCATCTAGTTCCGTCCCCCTGGCATGGGCAGGGTGGCATCCACTAGATTTGTTTTCTCAGAGCTCAAAACAACCTGTCCTTGAACACTTCCAGGAATGGGGTATTCACAACTTTTCTGGTCAGCTTGTTGCAGTGCCTCACCACAATGATAATGAAGAATATCATTCTTATAGCCAATATAAACCTACTGTCCTTCAGCTTAAAGCCATTAACCCTTGTTCCGTTGCTACACGTCGGTGTGAAAAAACCCTCTTCACATTTCTTGTAGACTCCCTTCAGGTTAAAGTTATTCAGAACAGTGAAAAGCTGTACATAAATTAATGCATCTGAAATATATTAAAACTGTTCATATAAATGTATCTATATTTATGACCTACAATTTTCTTTTTGACCTCACTGAGAAAGGCCAATTCAACATTATGGAATAATTCAGTTTACTATTCATTTTCTTTTTAGTTATCTACATTTCTGCAATTGGAATTGCATCACTGAAAATCACAATATCAAACAATATGATATCCTTAACTCTGAATATCAAGGTCCAAAATATTACAATCAATTTATTAATGTACCAATGTTTCAGTCATTTCTTATGAGGCTGGAATTTTAAAACTGATTTCAAATAACATATACCTATTCTCCCTGACATAAATAAAAAATAAAAATTGGAAAAAAAGAAACTATCACTTCAATATTAGGATTATGAAAATTCTTTTCCTCTGTATTGATTCTAAGAATGTATTTTCCATCAATTTTTTTTATTAATTTACAGCTATTTTACAGGGCCAGTCTTAATGTTGGTTTTAGGCTTGTTCCAAAGATTAGAACTTGAGTGAGATGATACAAAACGTATGTTGCGTCAAAACCTATAGTGTGAAAGTAAAAAGGAAAAATGTGAAGAAACACTTCTGACAGAAATACTCTTTTTCATCACAAATCTCACAGTCTTCACAGTAGCACAGTAGGTAGTTTTCAGAAAAGTTTTGGTCATTTTCTGAATGTATTTTTATGTTGAAAATTAACTACATTATTTTATTAATATTTTGAGCATTTTTTACTCTTAAATAAATAAATTGTGAATAAAAGAAATCCCATGCATCCTAAAGCAGGCATTATGATTGGAGAAGATATAAATAAATAAATGAGCATAGCCTGCCAACTTACTCTAGAGAAATTACCGCTGTTTTTTTCCCCAGCTTAACTTTTCTGTGAGCATTCATATTCATGAAGGCAAAGGGTCAGTTGCATGTATGACTTAACCACAGGACATTTTTATCCTAGATACAGATCTAATTGAGGCAGCTGAAATGTGAGCATATTTTGCTTATCCCTGACCTACAATTTCTGTCTGTTCTAAAAGTGAGAATTAGTTTGGTCACCCTGCTGTCAGCCCAGGGCATCTTCTGACAAGAGATTTCTAACACACTGAACAGCACTTTACATTAAGTGGTACTAATTACTGGGGCTGGGTAATCAGTTTGACCAGAAGTTGGAAGCATAACTGCAGACTATTTGAGAATTCCAGCAGGAACTACTGACATAGTTATTACTGTTTACTTTCTTATTTATTAATTCAATAAGAATAAAAATTCTTAAAGCCCAAATATTCTCCCATGTGTTTCTGTGTATTTAGTTATGATAAAGAGTGCCTTTTAGATTATATTTGCTAAAAGAAAGTCAGAATTTATAACCATTTAATAAATAAGGACTGGAAAATTTTGGGTAAAAAAGCCTCATGGAAGTTACTGCTTTCCAATTCTCTGTCCTTCCTGAAACATTGCATCACTGTTTGGAAGCAACAGATAGCCTTGTAGGAGTCTCAGGAAGGGAAGTTCAAATATTTTTCTAACCTCTATTCTGAAGTACCATTTGGCAGTTATATATATTTGTCTAGTGATTGCTTCTCCATTGACATAACAGGGATGGTAATATCTATGTCAAATTTTAAAGCATCCTGACTGAGATTAAAGGAATTATTTTTCACTAATCTTATTAGTATTGGTACATTAATCTTGTTCTCCTTGGGGGCAGAAAAATAAAGTAGGAAAAAGAAAGTTTTCATCTACATTTATTGCCCCCTAATGTTAGAGCAGTTTCTCACAGAGTATTTTGAAGTTTCCTATTGCTTTTATCCCATTCACATTCCAGCTTTAATTTCCAGGTACCAAGGTACTGCAAACGAGGTTTCTCAAGGGTTTCCCTGAAGGAAAAGAGGCTATTGATTTTGGGAGGCTCTGTAGAAGGTTTTTTTTCTTTTTTAAATTATTGATTGGAAGGCATGTTAGAGTATGTGTTACTATCTGTATGGATTCGAATTGTCCTGGGTATTTTTTTTACAGAAGTTGTGAAAGAAAAAAAAAACAGTCTGTGAAAGCAAGTCCCTTGGAGCTGTTTTAACATAAGTGCATAATTATTCAAAAGAACTTTTATGGTACTTTGGCTTTCTCAACACACTTGGATACTGTGCCGATAAGGGCCAGTCCGCATAATGTAACTTTCTCCTCATTTTAGGGATGTGAGCTTTCTGTATTTTATTTGTCTACTATGCTATCTTCTTACTGTTAATTTTTCTGTGGTGATTTTAACCATTTTTTATTTCTTTTTTTTGGTTTTATTTTTTTTAGCTCTCTGCTAAATTCTACCATTGCTTTCTGTTAAAGTAACCTATTTCAATGAAAATTAATAGCAGATTTGAATTCAGAAAGCTACTTTGTATGGGATTAATCTGATAAAAGCAAATTATTCCAGTGTCTCCATCTGACCTACCCAAGGGTGTCTTTATGGCTAATAGACAGAAATAAAGCACATCTAAAGCATTATTAATTTTATACATTTAAAGGAGGTGGTTGTCCTGCTTTACTCTGCACTGGTCCGGCCTCGCCTCAAGTTATGTATGCAGTTTTGGGTGCCACAATTTAAGAAAGACAGAAAGCTTTTAGGAAGCATTCAAAGGAGGGCTGCTGAAACAGTGACAAGTTTAGGAGGAAGCTGTGTGAGGAGCAGCTAAGGCCACTTGGTCTGTTCAACCTGGAGGAGACTGAGGGGAGGCCTCATTGCAGTCTGCAGCACCTTCACAAGGGGCGGAGGAGGGGCAGACACTGATCTCTTCTCCGTGATGGGATCTGAGGGATACCCTGAAGCTGTGTCAGGGGAGGTTTATGCTGGATATAAGAAGAAGGTTCTTCACCCAGAGGGTGGTTGGACACTGGAGCAGGCTCCCCAGGGAAGCAGTCACAGCAACAAGAATGATAGGGTTCAAAAGGCGTTTGGACAAAACTCTTAATCACATGGTATGATTCTGTGCAGGGCTAGGAGCTGGATTCCAACAATCCTTGCAGGTCCCTTCCATTTAACATATTCTGTGACTCTGAGATTCTGTCCTGAGGAAACCATTTATAATGAATTCACGTGGCTTCAACCCTAAAAGAAACAATTTCCAGCTTGGGAAAGAGGAAAAGTGAGGCGCTGATCATATAGCTGAGCTATGCCTATACTGCAAAAGAGAAAAACAAAGGGTTTCTGCAGTGAAAATGAAGGATACACTCTGCCTTTGACCATCTAGCACTTCTATGTTCCCACCTATGCCGTATATATGAATGTGAAATTGTGTTGAGTATCGGAACAGGAGGTGTTGGGTTTTTTAGGAGAATATAATATTTTTAAGAGAATATAATGTTCTCTGAGTTCACTATGCTCACTTCTAAAACAAATAACTTTGCTGTCCCATTTACTTTTATTTGCTTTTGTAAAGATTGCTCAATGTTTTACAATATAAGTGAAGACTGTTCAGGTTTTTTTACATACACACTGTTTGAGATATTTCAAGATCAATTCAGTTTCCTAAACATGGTATTTGGATATTATTTGAGGTGCCCTACCTTAGTATACTACTTAGCTTCCACCTGCTCTTGAAGTGGTGCTGTATTTTAGCAATTCTGTCAAAACAGACAGAGTCAGGTTTAGAAGAGAGACATTGTTTATTCTGCGCAGGGTGCAAGGTGAATGTTTTCCGCAAATAAAGTATGCAAAGCAGTAGAAAGTGAGAGAATTTATATATGGAATTCTGCACAAACCCACCTATCTAATATATTTTTACCTCCCATCTCCCAATGCAAAATTATTTAGCTAGCACAGTCTTACATAATACTTTTCACTGTGCCTGTGTGGGCCTTTTTGGAGGTCTCTGCTGATCATCTGGGGAGATGCACCCTCCTCAGTTTTGAGCAAAGCTCAGAATATGCAGAACCCAAGGCTGAGTTCCAAAGAGGATGTGATGGTGCCACATCTCAATCAATTGCTAATTAGGACATAAAATACAAAAGCTTTCCATAAGCATTAAGCAAGACCTGCCTAACACACCTAATAACATATAGCTGCAGTCAAAAATGGGTTAAAGGTGAGAATGATACCATCAGCTTCCATCTGCAACAGAGATCAAAAGAAGGGACAAGGACAGAGAATTCTGCTTAAAGATATCAGAAAGAAAAGGTTGATTCTTCTCATCCTCTAACTTGTTATTTTGAATAAAATTCAGCTTATCCAAGGGCAGATATCTAAACCAGCCTAGATAATTCCATATGCAGTAGAGCCACATTTAGACAGGTGACAGGATTAAACCCTTCCTCTAGAAGCAAAAAAAAAAAAAAAAAAAAAAAAAAAGTCTAATGTGTCTAAATTGGATAATGGAGAAAAATTAGAAATAAGAAATTATAAAAGATTTCTCATTTAACTAATTTTTCAGTACAGTTTTTTGAAATTTTTTAATTATTCAAATTTCTCTCTGGAAGTTTCACTAGCATCTAAAAATACTCCTTATATATACAGAGGTCTCTTGCCATAATTAATCGGGTAAACTTGTATCCACCCAGGTTCATAAAATATTATTTCCCTTAGGAATTTAGTACAGAAATTTTAAAAAACATTCCTAAGATCCAAATACTCCATAAAATACAGACACATAAAATTTGAATTTATTTTTTTAATAGTGCCATATGTGAAATTGTCCCCGCTTCAGGTTTTAATGGAATTATTATAGCATATCTCGCCTGTGGAAAGGAACAGTAACCTGGTGGACATTAGATTAAAAGCTAAGGTAGGGAGAGTGAGTTTGTATGATTTGTGTGCACAAAGTCACATTTTTCTGTGAATAGATGGTGTTCGGACGCTACAATAATGCAAGACATGCACAGAGCTGATATTTTTAAATCTAATGCAGACACACATAAAAACAATAGTAGAGGATGGTCTATTAGAACTTGAAAGCTAATCTGTTCCACCTTCTTTTTCTCTTGTAAAATAAGTACTTCTAGACCCCTGTAGTGGGTTGATCCTGACTGGATGCTCAACACCCATCAAGGCATCTCTCACTCCCTTCCACAGCTGGACATGGAAGAAAAAAAATATAGCAAAGAGGAATGAGTTGAGAAAAGGACTGGGAGAAATCACTCACCAAATACAATCACGGGCAAAACAGACTTGAATTAAAGATATTAATTAAATTATTGCTAACAAAATCATGGCAGGAGAATAAGATGTGAAAATAGAACTTCAGCCCCCTTCTCCCTCCTCCTCAGCTCCAGGGCCACCTCCCTAGTGATGCAGGGAGACAGGAATGGGGGCTAGAGTCAGTTCATCACACATGATTTCTCCTGCTGCTCAGGGAGAGGAGTCCTTCCCTCCTTCAACATGGGTCCCTTGCAGGGGAGATAGTTCTTCAAGAAATGCTGCAACATGGGTCACTCTTCCAAAGCCTGTAGTCCTTCAAGAACAGACTATTCCGGAGCGGGTCCCCCACAGGGTCACAGATTCTACCATGAAACTCTCCAGCATGGTCTGCCCTCCACAGGCCTAGTGCAGCAAGGGGCTCCTACAAGGTCACAGCCGCCCCTTAGGCATCCACCTGCTCTGGTGTGTGGTTCCTCCACAGGCTGCAGGTGGATCTCTCCATGCCCATGGTTCTCCATGGGTTGCAAAGGCGCAGCTTCTTCACCATGGTCTGCACACCATGGGCTCTAAGAGAATCAACTGCAGTGTGTGGAGCAGCTCCTTCCACTCCTTCTCCACTGACTGGAGTGTCTGCAAGGGTGTACCTGTCTTATATTTTGATCTTTTCTGTCCACAATGATCTCTCTGCAATAACTTTTTTTCTTCTTAAATATGTTATCACAGAGGCATTACCACCATTACTTACTTGCCCAGCCCTGGCCAGCATCATGTCCATGTTTGGAGGATTGGCTCTGCCAGGCATGGAGGAAGCTGCTGGCAGCATCTCACAGAAGCCACCCCTGTAGCTCCCCTTTTATCAAAGCTTGGCCATGCAAACCCAGTACCATCTCTCTGACTCATTTTTCTGTTGTTTGTGTTGTATGCTGTTACCATACATAACACCATGTAATACAGGGAGAAGCAGGGAATTTTTTTGACAAGATTAAGTAATTTTCTTCTTAAACATGACCAATGAGAAAATAAACCTGAATAATCTGGTTTTATTATCTTTTAGTGAGCCAGTGTACGGGTGCTTGTGTCAAGATTTTGACTGGAGGGACAGGGGCTGCAAGGATGGTCGCTGTGAGAAGAGGCTGGACCTGGTTCCAACAAGCACAATCTTCATGCCAGAGTCTATGTGGTACTGTGTAGATGAGGTTGAACATAGAAACAGCCACCAAAATAGGGATGTAATTTAATAGAGTGGGTCACTAGTACATTTGACGTGCTCTTTACTATCCAGGACCCCTGTGCATATCTGTCTGAAATTATGTCAGACTTTCAGGATTGCCATGTGCTACTGAAGGGGCTACTGAAACCTGTGTGGGAAACCACAGGGCTTAAAATATATCATCCAGCTGTGTCACAGGACATAGGGATGACAGTTTATGATGTTATTTATACTTCTGATTCTCTGACTGCGTATAAAATCATAGAATCATAGTTTCATAGAATCATAGAATGGCTTAGGTTAGAAGGGATTTTAAAGATCATTCATTTCCAGCCCTCACGACATGGGTAAGGACATCTTCCACTACAGCAGATTGCTCAGAGATCCATCTAAGCTGTCCTTGAACACTTATAGGGATGGCACATCCACAAATTCTCTGGGCAACCTGGTTCCCAGGGTCTCACTACCCTCACAGTAGAGACTTTTTTCCTAACATATAATCAAAACCTGCTCTTCAGTTTGAATCCATATCCCCTTGCCCTGTGACTATGTGTGCTTGTAAGATGTCTCTCTTCTTTCTTGTAGGCTGCCTTCAGGTACTGGAAGGCTGCAATTAGGTCATTCTGAAGCCTTCTCTTTTTCAGACAGAACAGTCCCAATTCTCTCAGCCTTTCTTTGTCGGAGAGGTGCTCCATCCCTCTAACATTTTTCTTATAGATAACTGAAGTCCAGTGTGCAGAAATATACATATGTAGATAACATATGCACATTAGTTTTACAGCTATACAAAAAAAATAAATCTTTTGTACAATCTGAGTATCAACCTAAAATATAAAGCTAGATAACACACACTGAATTGCTTTTAAATCTTTACTAAAACACACAAATCCCATTTTCTTATGTCTTGTAAGATATCATGGGAAATATTTTAGCAGAATTTTAAATTTTGTAGCAACTTGAAGCCTTAAAAGCACAATTAGAAGGATTGTAGATTTTTTTTTAATTTAATAGATTTCATTCCTCAAAGAATGAAATAAACTTTATATTCTAAGATATAAAGATAAGTTACACGATATTCATCTGCACACCTTGTTATATTTCTTATGCTTTCTTTTGTTTCAGAGGTCACTTATGGAGAGTTGAACTCTTTGGTTCTACAACTAATGTAAATAATGCAGACTGTTTAATTTAATAATCTTTCACTTTCATATCACTAGATAATGAGTAAAGAACTATGACTTGGAGTTACACTATAGTTTTCCTAACACTTCTGATAATTAAAGGAGCCATTAATTTAGTGAAGTTACAAATACATTATAACAAGAAAATACACTCCACTGCTTTTCATAGTTGTATACGTCATGTATGAAATTAATAAATTAATACTCCACCAACTTTTTCCTGTGGAAGTGTAAGTGACTTGAGCATAAACTTTCATTTAAATTAACCATATGGAAAAGGTAGTAGTACACAATGATTTTTCTATGCAGAGTGAAAACAGAGGGGAAATATGAATTAGGGTCCTCAAACCAGTTTTTTAAAATGACCATCATTCAACACATTCTACACAGCAGTAGTCCCAACAGAAATACTTAATAATAGACAGCTTCAGAACCTTAATATTCTGATTTTGATTATGTTTTCTAGCCTAAAGAGATGCTTGAAAGCGCTTTAACAGGAAAACAAGCTGATGTTATTTCTTAACATTACTTAAAAAGGTATAATTGTTCATAACTGACTACTTTTAGCAGTCAGATTTCACTGCATTTCTTTATATATTTAATGCAGGTATTGACTACCTAAATTACAAGTAAAAATATTCTTAAATGTTGAGTGGAATCTATAGAAATAAGTAAAACTTGTTTCTCTTCCCTCTGAATTCAGGAGTGTAGAACAGAAATTCTCACTGAAATTCCAATAACCTAGATAACAAATTAATGGGAACGAATCTCCCGCATTCCTGCATCTGCTTTAAGTGCACCTTCTGGTCGTAAGAAGTGAACAGTAAACAAATATATACCACAGAGTGTCCTCTAACTGAAATTTACAGGCCTGCTCTACTATGTTATTAAAAAAAAAAACCCACAAACTTTTCCTTGTTACAACATCTCTAGCATTTTTGCTAGACTTGTTAATATTATACAATGTAATACCATATCTACTGCAATTTGACAGCATTACTTCTTTGAGTGTTGAGCACAAGAAAGCTATGTGAGTTTTACAGCTCATAGTACACTATAATTTAATTTTAGTGGAAAGCATAGGCAGATTTTATAAGTGCTTTTTTAACTGCAGGAAAAGATACCATTTACTTTGAAGCATTTTAAAATGAGCATCAGGCAGTGTTTAAAATCTAGCTTACAGGGCTGTAAGCAATGATCCACATAAGTGTCACAGAGAATTAAAATATCTATTTCTGTACCAAGCTGTAGGGTAACTAGTATCAGTAATATGTTATCCTTGCTAAATGATCAGTTTTAGTAGTTTTATATCAAAAAAAATTACCAAAGCATATGGTTTACATTTCTTTATTTTCATATCATTCAAAAAGTGGGTATGATTACAGGAATCATAATGGTCATCTTCACAAGCATGGATGCGAAGATAGCATGGATGCTATCTTTTTGTTAAGTTGTTTTGTTTTTTGTTTTTTTTTTTTTAATTCAGATACTATATCACTAAAAGTAATGAGATACCTGGGATCCTATACTACCAATAAATCAAAATTAATGCAAAAAACTCACATCAAAAGACAGCATTTTCATAAAAGAAAGTTCCATCAGCCAAACCATCCAAAGTCATTTGTATGTCATTCTTTAATTTTTTGCCCTTCTCCAAATGTCCTACTGATATAAATTTTAGTCTTCAATTCCTAGCCATGGCTCTTTTCAAATATTAACTTTTTTTTTAAATTTAATATGAGGAGTTGATTGCACTTCTTTTTAATTATGTGTTTTAACTGCTTGCAGTTTTTCATTCTCCTTATCCACACTTTTCCTATTGATTTATCATTTCCTACCTGGGATCTCCCTCTGCCTCAATCTTGTTGCACATACTTTTATGTGCGGAAATATTTACACTTTTATAAAGATTACCTGCAAGATAACTTGCATATCAACAATCTATAGATTTTGTAATATTTGTGTAATTTCTGCATCTAGATAATTTAATTATTTTCCCTGCTCTCCAGGCCACAACATGGGTTATCTTTAGAGTAATCATTACTTTGTCATAAACAGTGTTTAAAACTATTTGAATTAAAATAATATGTCAATATTTTCTCACAAGCTCTCTTGTGTTCTGCTTTCCAGCTGATGAGCTGTTTGGATTATACTTATTAATTACATATACAGAGTCAGAAAATTGAACAATTACTTTGTTACTAATTCCAACATTTCATCAATTCCTTTTGGAAACACGATGTATGTTATACACAGTTGTATATACCCATGTATATATTTCTATTGTATTTCTACTTTTCCTTCTCTTGTGCTACCCAAAAGTCTTTAGGCTTAGGAAAAAAAAAAAAAAGTATTTACTTTTTTATATTTTATACAGCTGAAATTTTCAGAGAAGTCTTATATCCCTACCTTAAATTCATTCTGTGACCAACTTGTACTAACAGACATAAACTGCTAACAATGAACCATTTTTGAGTGAGTTTGGTTGTCCAGTTAGAGGGTGGAGGACATGGCCTCGAGGGAAGGCCCCTTGTGTAACGGGCATGTACTGGTGACTTTGTCTGTCCCTAGTGAGATACTGATACATGTATAAGATAATAGATACAGAAGAATTCCTCGTCTTGTAATCAGCTGGAAAAAGGAGAATGATTTTATGGTCTAAATGCACTGTTTTCCTTCATGTTACTCTATTTCAGCTCTCACTTTTATGTAAAAATTGTGCCTGGAACTATCTAAATCTTACAGTTCCTGATTTGAATTGAAAATATTCTATCAGCTATTTAAGCTTAAGATGAAAGAAATGTGTGAAACAAGCACCAGACTAAAAAACAGAGATGCTGTCTGGGAGAAGAAAGATATCAAATACAAATAAAGATTACCCTTAAGCAGATCACCTTCTGATGGGCATTAGAGGAAATTACAAGCAGTAAGTTTATATGCATGCACCCAATATTTTCTAAACTCACAGCACTCCTTTGAAGCGTAGGAAGGAAATTAAATAGCTGTCTCTTATCAGTGACATCTGAGCTACCTTCAAATATTGTCTGCACCTTAAGCTGTACAGAAGGTTGGAGAATAATAAAGATTACACAAAGGTAATTGTGTTTAAGAAAAACGGTTATCAGTATATCAGTACAGGATAAAAAAAAATATTATATGAGACCTAAAGGGGTAATGAGCACTGAAATACTGCAAATGAGAGGGCATAAAGGCAGTCTATCAAGGGAGTATAAACTAAAGAGAAAAGAATAAAGGTTTGCAGTGTCAGAAGGTGGGTCATCCTGCCCTCTTGGAGCACATATGTAAATACATAACTATTAAATTAAAACATCTGCACCTACATGAGAAGCAGGAGGTGAAAACTAGACTTCTGAAAAGAGCAATGGCTTTCTGAGTGGCTTTATTTTCATGCTATTTTCAATAAAAATAAAATGTTGCATCTTGTATGAAAAAAAAAAAAAGCAAATCCTAAATTTACAGAGATGACTTCCTTGGATCCCTTCAGGATATAAAGTCTGTTTACCAAAGGGACAGATGTGAGCATCGCACAAAAGGAAGGTGTAAAAAGCTTTAATATAATATTTTACGTATTTGAAAGGAAAAAAATCCATAAAAAGACAGACATGGGTAACAACGAAAAAATAAAATCACTAAGTAAATGATGTCTTAATCTTTCTATCGACTTCTGTATGCATGAAATAAAACACAAGACTGATGTAAATACAGCCTACACAAAGTGTGAAAATCTCATTTCAACTTCTTGAGCAAGGAAGATCCTCTAATGTCTATTTATCTCATGCCTGGTAGACTGAGATTTATCGGAAAATGGAGAAACTATGAACACAGTCTGTATGACCGAAAATCATAAAATGGATAAAGTCCAGGCTTGGAATTCAGAAAAAATATTGAAACAGCTCCCACTATCTTTTCAGAGAATGGCTTAAGTAAAACGAGAATCTAGATCCAAATGACCTGTGAAGGCACTTTGGAAAGCATTTCAATATAGAAACCTTTGTAGAATCAAAGCTGAGAAATAGACTGGGTTATAAAACTTTTATAAAAGATTCATTTGAAATACTGCAGGAGCAATTGCTAGCTCTAGGGAAGCAACTTTAAAAGAAAGTTGAAAGTACTAATCTATTTCTTCTTATAAAAAACAATGCATTACTGAAGTTATCCCATGTGGAATAGAGAGCAATCTCTAATAGAAAAGTTAGACTAAGGTTTTATAATCCAGTAAAAACTCTAAACTCCCCACCCACTCTTCTCTATGGAAGTGGGAAACAATGAATTTTCATCTACTTTTTCAAGATCTAAAACTCAGGAGCAATATTGACCCCACAGTTTATTGAATGTCCACATTACAGGGAAACTTTTTTTTTTTTACACGCTGCTGGACACATGAAATGTTGATTTAACTTGGTAGCAGTTCTATAGCAGTCAAAATCTTCTTTAGGGAAGACTGTGGATCTCACCTCTCTTCTTGTTGTGTAAGTTTTGTGATAATACTTGAAATATCCAGCTCAAGCAAAAGCTTGTTTATATGACTCTCACCTCTGAATCCTCTTTTTAAACTGGACTTGTCTAGGCAGCATGACTACCTTAGGAATACAAGTCTTGAATGGACTAAAAGGCCTAAAAGAGAAACTAGATAAAATCTGTTAGGGACTGTGAGCCCTTGAAAGGTGTTTCTGGACAAATAGCTATTTTAGACAAATGATCATAACTGCACAATGATTAGGGAGGCTGGGCAGCAGACTTTGAGGACACACCTTGAGTGCTATGTCCAGTTCTGGGCCCCTCGGTTTAGGAAGGACATTGAGATACTTGAATGCATCTAGAGGAGGGCAAAAAGGCTGATGAGGGGCTTGGAACCCAAGTTCTATCAGGATTCACTGAGGGAGCTGGGGTTGTTTAGCCTGGAAAAAAGGAGGCTGAGGGGTAACCTTATCAGTCTCTACAAATCCCTGAAAGGAGGTTATAACCAGGTGGAGGTCTGTCGCTTCTCCCAGGGTACGACTGATAAGAACGAGAGGTCTTAAACTGTGCCAGAGGAAATTTAGGTTAGATGTTAGAAAAAAAAAAAGTCTTTACTGGAAGAGTGATTAGGCTCTGGAATCATCTGCACCAGGTGGTAGTGGAGTCACTGTCCCTGGAGGGGTTTAAAAAAGACTGGACATGGCACTCAGTGCCACAGTTTAGTTGATGAGTGGGTGTTAGGTCACAAGTTGGACTAGATGATCCTAAAGGTCTTTTCCAACCTAGTTCATTCTGTGATTCTGTACCACAAGATGGACAGTGAATCAAGAGTACTAGTTCATAAACTCTGCCAGTACGCAGGCAAGTTTTTATAAACTTACTGGCAAACATCAAGTCATGCATACAGCTAAGCTTCCATCTGGCTTTATCCGCAGTAGATTATGTCATTGAGTGTTATAGACTCCATCTGACAAGGGATGTATATACTGTAAAATTTTCCAAACTCCAAGTAAGCAGTAGTCCTGAGCATGTGCTAAAGACACAAATAGACAGGGTAATTTCTCTCTACATCTCTAGGTTCTAGACAGTTGCCCTCATGCCAGTATCCATATTTCTTCATTGTCAGAAGATGGAGGGAGAATAAACAATACTGAAGACTTTCAGTGGTCAACACTGAACTAACCAGTCTGCTTCACTTATGAGTTCATATATCTTCAAAGATTTTCAACCATATTTTTTCTTTCTAAAAGTACAATCAGTTTACTGATTATTTTGAGCAATAATACTCAATTTACTATTTCATTATTGCCTGAAAACACATGTTCAACTCTCCATCATTACCTTCTCAGAGAAGAGCCACAGAGCTACCTAGGGAAGGGAAGAAAGAGACTTCCAGTAGAGAGCTTTTGATGAGGACACCAAAAGTACTTCCCATATAGTTGCTGCATTGACATTATTCCATCACTAAGGAAAACTCAGATGAATAGATCAGTAAGATATGTCAAAGCATATTCATTTCTCAGAGAAAATGTACTGATGGCTTTAACAGCCTTGTTGAAAATACAAAATGTTTTATTTACAGGTAAACTTCTTAATATTATGTATAACCAATTCAATTTACCTGAACATTCACCATCATTTGCTAAAGCAAGGATTTGGGTTACAAAGAATTGGATGACAGCTGTAGAGCTGACAGCTGTAAGAAATATTTCTTCCCTTTTTTGTGTCTTACTAAATATTTAAAAAAAATGGGGCAGAATTAAAACCTTACAGGACAGTTTTAAAAAATTAAAGGTATTATTCATAAGAAAACTTACAGGTGGATTTGTCAGCCAATATGAAGATCTCTTTCTGGGGAGTCAAGGAACGCAAAAAATGGCATACATAAGCTGTTGTGCACCCGTTTCCAGGGGAACATCTTTCTCAGATGTATTCTTTATTTCTTCTCTACTTCCAGAGGATGCTAAACAACTGATATGAAGTGTCAGAAGATTTGTCCCAAAGAATCACAAAGAAAATGGAGGCATGGTAAGCTCCATGGAGACATCATTTGCACAATCATCTGTAGAAAATATGTAATCATAAAGATGCTCTTGCTGACACTATTTAGGACCTGTAAACAGCTAAGAATAAATAGGCTCAGTAATTTTTTTTTTCTACCTGCAAAATTGTAATCAGATCTGGCTATGGTTTCAAATGAATTTCACATAAATGAACACCAAAGAGCAATCATAGTGAAAAACACCATGGAGAGGTGCTCAGTAGTATTTTGCATACTTCAGCATAAATAGGTAGCGATGAAGGACAACGGGACATCTGGTGACTATATAGATATATACATTAATCTTAATATTCTGCATTGCTGTCAAAAAAAATCAAAGCTACAGAGAACTCAGTCTATCCAGACATAACTGTCACTGTCTATTTGAATAAAATATGCAGATTCATATACTTGATCACACAAAAATCAGATACTGAATAAATTATTTTTAATCAGATTCCATGCCTGTATTTCCTGTACAAAACAGCCAGTCACAGCTGCCTTATCCAAAGCAAAAGAAGGACTTAGTTGTGTTAGTGTTTTACCATGGGCTTCAGTACGGACTAGAGCAGCATATTTTCCTCACTAAAATACCTTGAACGTAATTTGTAAAAAACACATTCTTCATCTGTACTGAGAAAAAGACACACCTGAATCATATATTGCATTCAGTTTAATAAGAGTAGCAAGGCAGTTACAGGATATGCTCCTTCCCTTCACTCAAATTCAAGAAGGAAAAAAAAAAAGTAAATGGTTGCTATCTGTTCGCTTCTTTCATATTTTAAGGTCTGCTTTCTTCTGTACCCTAGGTTGCATGTAAGCAGCAGCTGAAAAGTTATTCCTAAAAGCACCACTATTTAATTCATTGATTCTTGTGTCTCCATTCTCTTGAGCACAAAAATATCCTACTGCTTATATAAGGAGTAGCAATTTTTTTTTTTTTTCTTTTTCAGGTAAAACTCAAGCAAGCATCATTTTTCCCAGATAGCTTCAAAATGTAGCATTTCTTTGCAAGCAGTAATTTGCCCAGTTCTGCATTGCAGTGTATCTCCCACTGTAGGAAATATAACATGCTTATAGATTAAAAATCTCTAACCACATATATTGGTGAAAAGCAACACAAAATTAGTTCTTCTCTGTCTTCTCCCTCTTGCAACCCTTCAGCTCATAATGAATAGCAATGAGGAACTACAGCTAAATGGAACAGTCAAGCTGTGATCTCAACTATTAATACTCATAAGCAGTGATTACACAATGCTAAGTATTGTCATTACAACAGGATTTTCTGTTGTTAGGCCACAGAATATGCTGCAAAAAATCTTTTAAAAAGTCAAATCAATAAGACCATAAAAGAGTCTGATTTCTTTATTTGTTTTTAGCTATGTGGCACATCAAAATAGTTTCTAACATAATTAAAATAAAATTTCAGATATTAATTTTAGAGAAAGATAATGAATAAGAGCACTAAACAATAGAAAATAAATAACAAAAATAATTCCACAGTATTTTTACAATATCTATATGAGTGTTGTTAATTAAGTCTCTTGGAAAATAAGCTGTAAATGGCATTCACATGTTTTAATTTATCTCAATTATTAATTAAATACTCCCTCCAGGGTCTGAAAATCCAGTTCACTGTTTTCAAGTTTCCCTTGATCTGAGTAAAACCCAGTTCTGACTTTCCTTAGTCCTCATTATCTTTTCCTCAAAACATTAATCAAGTGCACTTTTTCAGAACTTTCCAAATTGGGTATCTAGCCCATAATTAAACCTCTTTGCTTGCCCCTACCAGACACATGTTCAATACTTCTAAATAACTTATGTCCTTTCACAAGTACCCTGCTATCCCTTTCAAATATCCTCTAGTTTACCAGTCTACTTAAATAGCACAATAAAGTTGAAAAATAAGACAAAGCTTTATGGAAAAATCGTTCTTTATAATGGTCTAAAGAAATATGCATATATATTAAAGAGGAATATACATATATCACCCTCTTCCCAATATTTTGCCAGTGTTCTTATTTTCAGATGTATTGTTTTAAACCCATCAGGGCTTTCATTTTTGCACAGAATGGATTGCTCTAAGCAGTTCTAGTGCTTTTTTTCTGTATTCATTCTCCTTTTGGCTTTTCTTGGTCAGCCACAAAACCTGTCTTAAGTTTGTCTTCTCCTGAGAAGATCCTTTGACCTATCAGCTCTGTTCTCTCCAGGTGGTAACAAGCTCTTTTTCTACAGTTTTTCCTCTTTTTTAATAGGTCACTAGTACTTGACAACCATACATTTTTCAACTTTGAATACTGATGCAGTTTCATGTGCTGTTAGCTGATGATGCTCCTGTAAGGGCAGGTTCCATGATTCCCTGTACTGCCCTTTATTATACCTCTCCTTTGAAGTCTGGCTATGAACAGTGCCCTTCTACAGACTCTACAGATGCTGTCAGCCTACAGTAGTAAGGATTTAGTGAGGAAGTGCAATAAAATAGAACTGTGGGCTTTTTGTTTGTTTGTTTTCTGAATATATGGTCTTAAACACTTGTCAAATTTGAGTTTTTGTTGTGTTTGTCACTCCAGCCAGCAACTAAGTGCCACCCAGCCATTCACTCATTCCCCTCCCCCTTCCCCTGTGAGATGGGAAAGAGAAAAGGGCAAAACCTGCGACTTCACATAAGACTAGTTTAATAATTTAAACACACTAAAATATTACTATGGTGATGGTAAGGATATTATTATTATGATCATTATCATTAATAGTAATAGTAATAATACTAGCTACAACAATAATAACAATGGAGGGAAAAACAAGAAACATGAGTGTTTTGGCAGTATATTATTTCTTAAATATTACTAGGGACAAATAAAGTAATGTCTCCTGTTTGCAATAACAAAAAAGGGTGATCTCCTCAAGATCAAAAATACTTGTCCATCTTTACTTTTCATAGATACTCTTCACAGAGATAATAAATCATAACAGAAACCTTTACTTGGTGGATAAAACCTCTTGAACACTAATCATGTGTAGTATATCAGTAAGATAAAAATGGTTTATCTGGTTGTCAGTAGTAAATATCCTTTAGTAATATTTAGCCTTTCAGAAGTTGTTCAGCTCTTCTATTTTGAGATATATTGGGGAAAATAACTTCTAGCTAGTAATAAGGCTCGACACAGCAGGTTTTAATACTGTATCTTTTAACTTTACGATTGCAACTTATGTGCGCAGTTGTAGAATGAAATTTTGCAGTTGTAGAATGAAATTTTTCAAGCATGCAGAGCTTGTCAGACCATCCTTGCCCCTTTGGAAATGGTGGTATGGGACCTTACTTAGTCTACTGTTTTCCTTCTTGCCATTTTCAAGTTTAACTCTACTCAAGAATTTCTCTTAATCTTTGGCTGTAAAAGGAAATGTTAGTATGCTCCTATAGGAAGCATTTGCTGAAAGTTCATCAGCTTTTCTCTTCTCTGTGAAAAGGACTAGTGGAAATTGGTGGCTTTTAGAGTTGTTTTTACATACTTTTATTGATTTTTGTTGGTTTTTTTAAAGAACAAAGCCTCATGTTGTTTATATATACGCTTCTGTACAAAGCCACTTTCACCTATTAGTAAATGCTCTATTGATATACATTATACCAATGTATTGATATAAGATTTCCTACATGTTGTATTGAAATTAGAAGTGAAAACTATGGGACAGTGTTTAATAAGAAAGAAAGTTATTTAGAAAAGGGAGAAACAAGTAATGTGTTTGATTGTATTAACTTATTTAGGTGACTTTTTATTTTTACATTTAATATAAACTTGTTTTACCCCACTTCCCTTTAGCTCAGCATGCTGCCTGTGTGAGACCACAGTAGAGATTGCATTGAGCCAGGCTTCATATATTGCACAGGCATTAGACTTCCAGAGCAACTTAATGTTAACTACATTCAGCTATTAATCCCCCTGAGAACAGCAATACTTGAGACTATAAATTTATGTCAAGATGTATTGGTTACATTCTCTTGTTTACCTTTATACCACAGTAAGTTAACATGCGTATGTGTTAAAACTCTAGCTGGTGGCCTCCTCTAGTTAATAAAGCTTGACATTTTAATAGGACAAACAAATGTTTTATTTCTACAGTGTGGAGTATTTTACCAATGACCTGATGAGATTTTTTTAGATGCTTGTTCTTTATATACTGGAGGTAAAACTCATGTTTGCTGGATGACCTATTAATCTGCTGATTCATTGAATGCATGTTATAATTTAAAGGTCAGGGCTATCCATTAAATTTATCAACATGATGCAAGATTCTTTAAATCAAAAATGTTCCTGTGTGAACTTCAATAATACTATGGCATGAATGCTAAAACAATAGTAAGAAAAGTTAATTCTCCAAGCTGGTCGATTGGAGCCTCTGGCTCTTACGGCTACAGACCTTCAATAGAGTGGAGTCACATGTAGTTCACATACAAAGTGGGTAAATTTCCCTTGGAACTTCTAATTTATTTCCCATTAAATAATATCATTAGGAAAAATAATCTAAGAGTTGGTTCTAGGAATATGAGGAATAATACCATTATTTTATTGGAACACATAGTATATCAGAGTAGCAGAATTTAGACTGGATTCAGCTTTCAGTTTGGTTTTGTGAGCTGTTTTAACTAAGACAATGAAGTTGAACCAATAAAGAAATTATATACCTGATATTATCAAATGAATAGAAAGTAATGGACTGGTGAATAATTCAAAGACTGTGAATGATTCAAAGATTCTATGTTTTCATTTCTTAGCAAAATTAAAGAACCTCTAAAAAGACATGGCAAATAATTTTCTAGGATATATAGCATTATGTAGCAGCTATATTGTTAGCCATGTAGAAGAGAAGACTGGATATCAGCTTCATTTTTACTGTTATATTAACCTGCTATATAATATTGTAATTTGTTGTGTTTCTACTAAATGTCTAAATCAATGCTTAAAGAAAAGTATGAAAAAGCTGCCTTTTTGGTTTATTTTTGTTGTTGTTGTTGTTTTTTTTGGGGGGTTTTTTTTGGTTGGTTGGTTGGTTTTTGTTTGGTTTTTGTTTTGTTTTGTTTTGTTTTTATTTGTAATGAAGATTTATAGAGTTCCAAGCAACAAAAAAATATATTCCATGCAAGTTCCATGCAAGCAACAAAAAATATATTGACAATTGCAAGTCCACTGGCAACATTTAGTTGTGGGTGACCTTTAAAAAAATATCTTTTTCCTCCAGGCACACATATGCTATTTACACTAATCCTCTTAAGTTTCACTTATGGCTCCAGTATGCTGCTGCTTACCCTAACACTACCTTCTGCCTTTGGACGTAATTTCTCTACTTCAGATTGTTTTTTCAGCTTTTGATAGTAGCTGCTAACAGGGCAAATTTTCCTGTAAAATTTACTAGGACTGTGCAGCCGATTTAAAAAATCAGGATTGGAATTATGGAGTCCACCCTGAGAATCAGAGGAAGGCATTCCAAAGCAGATTTTCAAATTGTTTGGAGGTAGAGTGCAAACCATAAAGAGGTTAGAAAATTCAATCAAAAGTTATTATGATACAGAAAGAACATTTAAGAAAGGATAAAGTTGGGTTCTTTTGGTGTTGTTATATCTGCTGTCTTAGTGTTATCAATAAGTTATTTTCTAATGATAAGAGAAAAACTTATTCAAAGTTGTACATTAAAGATTAAAAATGAAATCATTTTCATTGACACTAATTTCCATGAAGTGTGCTTTTTCACATTTTCTTTGATTGTAAAAGCCTAAATATAATTAGAGTTAGTTGGAAATCTACACGCAGGTAATACTGTTAAAAAAAATATACACCCAGATAATACTGTCAAAAAATACTGTCTTAGAAATGTGTAATGTACACCCACAGTCTACATATCCAGATGTATCCTATTAAAAGCAGTATGGTGAGAAGGCAGAGGGAGGTGACTCTTCTCTCTACTCTGCTCTCTCAAAAAGAAGGACATGGACCTGGTAGAGAAATTTGTTCAAAACATAAATTTTCCTTTCTAGGAGAAAAAAAGTTCCAAATTCAGTTTGCTTTCATTAGTTTTGGTATCTTTATCTGTGAATTATTCAGTTTAGACTGTTTGAGCTAGAGCTAGAAAAAGTTACATATGCCTAAAAGTGAGATGCTTCAATATAGATACTGTCAAGTCTCTGTTAGGAATAGAGAAACTCAATTAATTTGTGTAAGTTATGCAAACTGCAGTGGAAATGCTGAGTATCTCAATACATAAATACCAACTAAAATCACTAGGTGTGCAACAACATAGCCATAAGGAAATTCTAAAGACAGGGTTCAAATTAAATATCAATCCTCTGCCCTTTAAAGAGAAATTTACTTTCTCAAAATACCTTAAAATCATGCTTTAGATCCTTAAAACCTATGATTTTAAAATATAGTGAGAACCAACAGTCAATAATTTATTTTAAAATAGAAACAAAGTGTGAATGAATAAAAATCTAAAATACTGCATTCAAGTACAAAAAAATTCACTTCCTTAGTAGGTCAGGATGCACTCTGTGTCATAGCAATTAGAGTACTGGCTGTAGTGAAGTCTTGTTTATACAGATATATGTCTTTTCAGTGATTAATCAATTTAATTTTAATACAGCAAATCTTCAGTAAATTTGTATTCAATAAAATAAATTGTACAATCTTTTCCCCTAAGAAATAGGACGGCTCAGTGAAGACTGTTGTGTGACAGCTTCAAAGTAATTAAACCTCGGTCCCAGCACTAGCCATCCACTTATTTCTGTGAAACTAGAGTCATGAGAATCTTTCAGATTTCCACCTCTCTGTTAAATCTGTTTTAAATCAGTCAGCGGGTTCAAAAATTTCTCCAGAAGGGAACTCTCAGATAGAAATAGAGATAAATAATTCCCTTTGCCATCACTGAAAACCCAAGTGATACTTATGCACTTTGACTACCACAAAGATTTTTCTCCTACATGGAGCAGGTAAACATCACTAGTGTATTTATTTGAAGCTTTTTCACAGTGGACAAATTTTATCAGCAAAGGGCTAGTCACACTTGTCTCTGTGAAATAGTCTCAACAGAGGAAGATTTAAAGACTGCTTTAGAAATTTGTATATGCTCTGTTTAATTTTTCTTTCTTTCTCTGGGGATAAATGGGTTGGTGCAATGGCCTTCAAATGAGAGTGAGAGCTTATCTATTTAAATATGAGATTTAAGTATGATGATTTACATGTTGTCAGGAGTTAAAGAGTAATGATTTCTAAAATTGAGTGAACAAGGTACCATGTGTCTATCAATGTAAAAGAAGGTCATGATGGAAATTAAGCTTCACAAAATCAACATGGATGATAGTACAGATATTTGAAAACTATCCCTATGGTATAGTGCCTCAGAAAGTAGAGAGTCTGAGTAACAAAAAGGAAAACTTGAAAGAAATACAAGACATGTAACTGAGGGTTTATTTTGCAGAGAGGGAAGAACCAGGAATCAAGGTAGAAAGCATAGCACTTGAACTTAGGAGGTTATAGGCCAGGACATGTGAAAACAAAATGTGTGTCCTCAGAAGTTCAGCCACTGCTAGTTTAAAAATTCTCTCTCCTGAATTCAATCTCCAGCATTTAGCAAAATGATCTTGCACAAGCTTTTTTTCCCAGTTCCAAGGTCTAGCTTTTAAGCCTGTGGAGGTTTCTGAAGCTTGAAAAATTAAACTTAGAACCCTCACATATCTGTCCACAGATATGGAATCCAGTTAAAAAAAAAAAAAATGTTTATGATCAAATAAACTATGTTTCTCTGTCAAAGCAGGCTGAATAAAACCCCAGAAATTCGAGTTTCTGTCTTTGAAGTAGATGTTGCAGCTGTAAAGATATTTAGCAATATTCACTTCTCAGCAGTCTTTCTAACCTCATAAATCTTGAATTCTTTCCTGCATAGTGACATAGCTTCAATAGGAGGAATGAAGAGTAGTCCAAAAGACATGAATAACTTATAGGCTGACAGTTATGGCACTTAAAAGTAAGTGATAGTTTGTAAAGAGTCAGATCCTGTCACTGTGTATTAGTCATGCTCTAAGAACACCTCTCTGGTTGAGACATTGCCTTTGTCAAAGATTGCTAGGTTCAATGCCCTTTCTAGATGAAAAAAAAAAAAAAATCTTTAACTTCCTAGGAATATTTTTATAAGGAAACTACTACTCAGGCTAAATGCAAAGCTGTGGATATTTTGTTACCTAATACTGTCAGACAAGAAGTAATAGGTAAGTAAAAAACATTCCCAAAAAAACATATTAAACCAACCCTCCAAACGAGCAGACAACAAAAAAAAAAAAAAAAAAAAGGACACACAAGAAGGGGACATCATGTGTCTAATTTATGGATTGTGGAAGTCAGTAAAGGGGCGTGGTTTTTATATACCTTAGACTATGGGGAAAAAAGGAGCCCAGATGTTCCACTATCTTTCTAAATGCTCAATATGTGGTTTACACAAAAGGTAGTTGAGAGACGGATGTTTAGTCTAGTTTAGTTTAGAAGAAATCTGAACCCCAGATCAAGAACTGAGAAAAGGGCTTAGAAATGGCTGAGGAAGATATTTGCAATGTGAATAGGTTGTGTCTAGCTGCAATTTTCTCTACTGAATAGCTTCTGACATGTTTTTCTTAGATTCTCCTGGGTATTTAAGAAAACAAGACTAAACTGTCTTTGCCCTATCACATTATTTTCTCTTTTATCCATCAAAAACTTTGCAACTGATCAATTTCATTCAAATGCTGCAGAGGATGAAGGCCTCAAAATGAAAAAAAAAATTATTTTGGATTCTGAGAAAAAAAAAAGTGACAGATTAAGAAAAATTAAATACTCTATTCAGCTGACCTATCAGGACACACAGTCAGGCTATCAGTCACAACAAGCAGATTTCTGAGCTCATTGAAATACAAGTAATCTCTGTCATCAGGAAAGTCAGTGAGTCAGCATTTCTGTGAAAGTGCTGGAAAGAGCAGGGGAAGAGGCTGAAAGTGATAATTCTGAGGTCAAGTTGTCATGGGCAGTATATTATATGGGAATATAAAACATGAGCTAAACTTTGTTGCTTCAGTTACCATGGAAAAGGTTACTTTGCACTTCCATTTTAAGGGCAGACTTACACAGACAGAAATAGATGAACTTTTTAGAATTCATCCTCAGGCCTATCAGAGGCAGTCCAGGAAGCTGATGCACCTTTTCAGAAAACAACTGGCTCAAAATATAAGCAAAATGTGGTGGATTGTCTTGGTTAAGGGACAAATTCCCACTTGGCTGCTCAATCACTCCACATCCTCAAAAGCTCAATAATTCACACTTCATAAAAGCACATAAGTGGTGCTTTTATTCAAATATTTAACTCTTTGCTTTTTTTTTTTCATGAGCATTGTGTTTCGTAGGTATTCAGCGTGACACATTGCCTTGGACAGTTGGTTTACTTTTCTTAAATACTGAGGGGGAAAAATTAGTTTACAGTTAGGGTTATGCTAAAGATTACCTAATTTTGAGTGTTTAAAATGTATGGAAGTTATTCTAACCTTTTATTAATCGGGCAAAAACTGTTGAAAGCACATTTGTGCTTTGCCCAGTGTGTCTGGTAGTCTTTGGAGGGATTTTTCTTCCTGATCTGAGTCTCTCCTTTATTGAGAATTTATTTCTTCACTGCTCTAAGTTTTAAATGTATGTACCTGACTGAATTAACAAAAAAAATTAATTTCTTCACATCTATATTTCTTTTATCATCTTCTAAAGCTTCTATGAAAGAAATATTTTCACCTTTTTGTTCAAAAGAAAATGCCATATTCCTTAGTGATTTCACCTTTCGAAGAATCATTTTAAAGGAAGAGGTGAAATGGGGTTGTGGAACTAAATTTAAAATCCACAGCCACCTGAGATTTATGAATATATTGGTTCTATCTCTTCACTTTCTTATCATTGCCTTGTCTTGATTCATAGTTGCATAACTACGTTAACACTGATTCTTAGGCCCTATGTCTGAGATATTTTTGTACAGAGATAGACGGTAGAGGGACCATAATCAATACCATCTCTCTTACTATTAACTTAATGTAAAATTCTTGTAAGGTTCGTGGTATGACAATGCTTGTAACACATCTTCCTTGGTTCACTGGGGAGCTATGAAGTGATCTGGGAGAAATGATGGTGCAGTGGTGGATGAGAATTGGCAATTTTTCTTTTCAGAAGAATGGAATGGTTTGGAAATCTATCTCTCAGTTCTGAAAAAGAATTTTGATGAAAAAAAAAGATATCAAAACTCGGAGATGTTTTTGACCTTTTCTGCTTTAGAGCAGAAAACTTAACCTTACAGACTTGCAAAATTCAGTGATGCTTAGTGTTCCTGGCATCTTAGATGTGTTTCAGAACTCTGCTATATCTATTTTTTTTTCCCTTCCAATAAGGAGTGAAAAAAAGTCTTAAAATACACTGTGAGATTAATTTCCACTTCTCTAGGCAGATATAAATATTAATCCCTAGCCTATACCCTAAAACCTCTAATGACTGAGATAACACTATTTGCATCAAAATGCAGATATCCTGTAGGCTGTTGAGTAGCATTCAAATTGGTAACAATATTACAGCAATCCTATACTGAAATCAGCAAAATAGAGTTCTTTTAGTGTTTGTTCTATCTGCATAAGCCATTCAAAACCTCAGTTTAGAAAGAGAGTGACAATGTATGCAAAAACCACTAATATTTCTACTTCAGGATTTTTTTAAGGAACCTGACTTCTTTCCTCTTACAGAAATTTCTGAAATTAGTTCTATTTAACAGTGTTATATTCAACACCATTGTTTTAAATCAAATTGGTTCAAGATCTAACAGGTAACTATTAATAAAACATTTATGTATTTTATTTTAATTTTAATACTGAATAAGTTTTATGAAATGATTCAGTATACAAATGAAACATCTGTTTGAAAGTGGAATCAGCCAAATCCATATTCACACATGACAATATAAAGCACAGTCTGAACACTGATGCATATGCTTCTGAAAAAAGCTTACCTTGATCCTTCTTATCAAATGATTGTGAAAGGCACATAATTTTAAGTTTTTCTGGCACTGAAAATTGGATTACATGGAATGAACATGAATTTATAGAAGCTAAGGATTAGCTCATAAAGATCTCCATGAATTTAAAGCCATATTGCATTGATTCTATCCTTTTAGAAGGAAAATGTGTGTTCCTCAGCAAGTGAGAAGGCTCCTGACACCAGGGTGTGTGGGTGTGGGTGTGTGTGTGTGTGTGTGTGTGTGTGTGTGTGTGCAGTAGCATTCTAACTATTGAAGATGTTTGTGGTTCTGTGATGGGCTGACCTTGGCTGGCCAACACGTGCCCACCAAGCCACCCTATCACTCCTTGTCCTCAAAAGAACAGAGAGACAAAATTGAGACAAAATTGAGACAAAAATGAGAAAGGTCATGGCTTGAAATAAGGACAGAGAGTTCACTCACCTGGGCAAATGGGCAAAAGAGATTGGATTCAATTTAGTTAAATTTATTTATAGTTATTAAAAACGAATCTAAAAACACCTACGCTCTCCCAGCTCACTTCTTTCCAGGTTTAACTTACTTCTTGACTTCTCTCTCTCCTCCCTTCACATATCTAAGGGGCCTGGAGAAAGTGGATTGAGTCAGTTCATAAGGCTTCCTATCTGTTGTTTTTTCTTCTTCACACTGGTACCCTGCCACAGTGTTAGGTTCCTCCAGTAGGATACAGTCCTTCTCTAACTATTCCAACTTCTCTTCCTATAGGCTGCAATGCTTCAAGAACTGCCTCATTGTGGGCTTCTTCCATGTGACAGAGTTTAGAGACTTCCAGATACAGACTGCTCCAATGTGGATCTCACAGCATCTTCCAAAAAACCCGCAATAATTTGGGCTTCTCTCCATGGGGCCTCGTCTCCTGTTAAGAACCTGTTCATGTGCGGGGTTTCCATGAGCTGCAGCTTCATTCATGGTTGACATGGTCCACTGTAGGTTCCTGAAGGTGGATATCTGCTTCACTGTGGTCCTCCATGGGCTTCAGGGGGACACCTCAGTCTTCTTCATGAGCTGTGGGGGAATGTTGTTGCAATGCCTGAAGCACCTCCTCCTTCTCCTTATTTGATCTTGGTGCCTCAAACATTGTTTCTCTCATATTTCTCAATCCTCTCTCAAATCTGCTGCACAGCATTTTTTACCATCTCTTTAAAATATGATATCACAGAGGTGCCACTAACATAGATAACGGGCTCAGCTTTGCCAGGTGTGTATCCATCTTTGAGCCAGCTTGAGCTGATTCTTCCTGCCTAGGGGCAGCTCCTAGTAGTCTCTTTTCATAGAAGTCACCCCTGAAGTTTCCCTGCTACCAAACTTTTGGTATGTAAACCCAATACAGATTCTAAAGATTTATATAGTAAAATTATACAACACCTAAAGCTTTCAGATACAGCTGCTTAGAACAGAGTCAATCCACTGCAGAATCTGTCTCATGCCTTCATATAAGTACGACCAACTACTTCATCTCTTATTTGCATAGAACTCAAATATGATGGCCTTCTGTTCTTTTGAATACATGCATGAATTTTCAGCAGTGTCTCGTAAATCTAACAAATACCTTTTCTGTAAGGGGTATCATGGAAGAAATACTGTAATGGGTATCTGTTTTCCAAGAAAAAAAAAAACAAACTGAAAACCACAGTCAACAAGAACATCAATTCACATATTAATTCAGGCACGTTCCCCTTCTGATGATATACTTGATTGACTTGGATTGCATTTGGTTTTCAAGGCCAATCTTCAGGAAAGACAGCTATAGTTAGGGGAAAAATGATAGTATCAAAATAATTTGTTGCAAATTTTTGCTTTCTCAAATTCTCCCGAGGATCACGGGGGAGATAAATATTCAGTTTAAGATCCCATAAACTATTCAGATTGGCTCAGCTCTAGAAAAGAAATGAATTAAAGCATTTCTCATCCAGCTGAGAGCAAAACACACTAAATGAACTTTAAAAGCCTTCTGTTTCCTGGGTATCAAGGACTGTAGGAAGATGCTAGAAACATATATGTTATTTCATACTGAAACTTTTCTTTTAAAACTCCCCTCTGGTAGTCCATGGATCCTGGAAATTCAAGAGTAAGATCTGTACTTCTCACTGTTTACCTCCAAAAATGTTGTATACTAAAGCACTTTGAGATTAAAATATTTAAAAGCTGTGGAATAAAAGCAGGCAAACAAGCAAACAACAAAACCCCAGGTGAAAAAAACAGACAAACAAACAAACAAACAAACAAGCAAAAAGAGTCAAAAGCCTGGATAGCGCTCTCTTCATGTCTTCAAGATAAGAATGTGTGAAAAAAACCAGTGATTTTTCACACTTAAATTTATATTTTGTTTAACTTGAACAAAATAACTATATATAACTCTATAAAGGGTTTGAAATGCTGAATTTTAAAGACAAAAAAGGTTGGAAAATCTTTTTCCTTCCCACTGCATTTCTATAATTTTAAAATGTTACTTCCACCCTTTTGCATACAAATTTCCTTTTTCTCCTCTGGTTTGTTTTTCTGTGGCAGATTCCCCAATTATTGTCTTTTTTTCACCCATCTGTCCCTACCCTCTGGTCCAAAAAGCCCTCATCAAATCATGGTCAATTGTTCTTCCTCATTTCTCAGGATTTAACCCGATAAAATGTGCTGTAGCAAAGACTATACACAACAATAGTCACCTCTGCTGCTCAGTGACAGTCTACATATCACTGTACGTTTGGTCTATACAATACCCAGGAACTGACTGCATACTTATACTATTTGTCATAGATTGTGATTTATGTATTTTGATACGTCTATCTTTTTTTCCTCTTTCACTATTATCAATTGTCAGTTTCAATAGAAATGACAATTTTATTAAGGGTTCTGTTTTGCAGTCTCAAAACAGAAAACATTTGAAATTTTGCAGCATTATCAAAAGAAAATGCTCTATTTCTTACATTCTCCTTTGGAATGCTTTGCTTCAGTAGTATTCCTCAGTAACTCACAGTCTTGTGTGTGATTTTTTTCTGGTTATCGCTGATCACTGAAGATGCTTTCTCTGCTGACCTCTATAACATTGGCTCTCAAATTGATTTATGAAGCTTTAGTAGATGTATAACTTGTTACCCTATGGTCTCCTTGTGGAAATTGGTAGGAGTGTTGGGCTCTGTGTACAAATGCTGCAGTGACCTAGCTATTTGGATTGTGCAATTTTGGTAAGCATACCTTAAGTAGTTTTTTTGAAATTACCTTTAACATAAAAGGTTACAGTAAAATGCAAACAAGGTGTTTATTTACAGCAGGTGATAAAGAGAACACAGTTAGAAATGCTTTGAAAAGGCAAGTGAAGGAAAATCAATTCCTAATTTAAACTAACGTAATATAAAATACCTGCTTGGCTGCTCAGTCCCTTATGTTTTGAGTTGTATTTGTCAAGGAGAATCACATCTTTACAAATCCTTCTGGCTTTAACATATAGTTTTATTCTTAGAGTCCTCTCAGTATCACATTCAGATTCAAATCTTTTCTTCCATCCTTCTCTTTATCCAAGTTCTCCTTTCCAACCTGTAGTCTGTTTGTTATGCTATTTCCATGCAAGGTGACAGCTGTGAAAATTCTTTAGTAGAGAAAAAGAAATTCTGTGGGGGATATTACAGATATGTTATATTAATTTTTAATTTGAAAAAGAAGGTTTTAAAAAGTTATATTGTATCATTTTGTGAAAATGAGAATTAATTGGAGGGTTTTTTTCAAAGGAAGTGAGGAAACATTTATTCCAAAAGTCAATTTCAGCCTAGATTGGCTCCAGGGCTCTCTGTCTACAAAACATTCCTCACAGTCAATATTTATATTGGCTGACTGGCTCGGTATGGCAAATCCTCTTTTCACATATTCTCAGATTTACTAATACAAGAAAGGTTCACTAGTGGACTTAGGAACTTGACTTGGTGACGTAGAAATCAGTTTAAAGGTAAATTGTTTTGTGGGATCATCCTCATGGTAACACAACGTCCAATCCTCAATTATATGGTATAAATGTGGTAAATTAAGACAGTCTCTCCTCCATTGGGTAAATAAGTTGTTTAAACTGGCCTTTTTGAAGGCAAATGGTGAGATGTTTTAGGAATTAGCCAGTGTAAAGATGCTCACAACCAGCTGTGATAACCCCTTCTAGTTATAAGTGTGGCTAAACTATTATTATTTTCCTTTTCTGCAGAATATTTTTGAGGGGATTAAGTTGGTTTTGTTTGTATGTTATTTTGCTCTTTTTTTAAAAAAAAAGACCACAACAAACCAGCCAAAAAAAAAAAAAAAAGAAAAAAAAAAAAAAAAAAAAAAGAAGAAGCAATCAAATAAACCTTTTGATTTAGCCTAGCAAGAAGTTACCACTATATTAACAACAAATAAACAACCCCAAAAAATAAACCTAATGAAACAACACCAAACCAAACAAACAGAGCAAACTCACCCACAGAAATGCGAAAACTAACCATGAGCAGATGCCTGGACAGTATAGGTCATTGTCAATTTCTGACATTACAGAATAAGATTTTTTTGAGCTAAAACCTATATTTTGGTCATAAATGTGCACACAGTCCATAGAATAAGGGATAGTGGTCTTGATGAGAATTATCAGCACTATAACATATAGAACTGAACTTCCAGGAAGAAGAGGGGAATCCAAAAATTAGTTTTCACTTTTCTCATTCTTCAGAGATTACTCAGTGCGCCTCTATTTAGTATCTATGATTATACAAATCTCAAGGATCAGAAGCTTTTATCTTTCTGAGCAGAGTGAGACAGCAAGTATCTTTCTAAAATGCTAATAACTAAAAAATAGGTTGATGATCAAAACCTTTTAAAGGTAATACTTTTGAAAATCAGCCTATAGACTTAGATGTCACAGACTTTTAAAGAGCCTCGTAAGTAAAAAAATCTCATTGTATCAATAACAAAAATTCTGATCTTCTCCAGATAGTAAATGACTACACTGACATTGGTTGTCATATATCTTAACACAGAAATGCATCATCTCTGTAAAAAGGTAGTGAAACTACAACAGATATATTACAAGCACTTTTTCAGATTCATTTCTCAGAAGGACATAGTTATGTTTCATTTTGCTTTTATATTTAAGTGTAACTAGTCATTGACAGAGTTTATAAACCTGGAATATGCTGAAAACCTTGTTCACCAGTTTATATGGTTCTTTTCTTGCAGGAAAAAATGAAAACCTAAAACAAAAAACCAAAAAAAAAAAAAACAAAAAAACCAAAAAACCCAAAAACCCAAACCAGCCAACCAACCAACCAAACAAACAAAAAAAACCCCACTAAAATATACGATGACAAAATATAAATGTGTCTATGATGGATCAGCATAATATCTCCTGGAATTTCTTAATTTCTCATCACATCCTGAAATATGTAATTTTTGCTGGGTTTTAGGTAAATATGTAGAAAATACTAGTTTTAGATGTATGGATATGCCTATCCAGTTTTACATTAAGTTCTGGTATAACACATATTCTTGCAGATGAACTGGATGTCTGGATGCTAATAAGTTTTCCTCTCAAGGCAAAACCTGTACAAGTGGTCCTCATGAGGAAAACTGCTGCCTATGTTAAATTCCGATGGAATAAACTTTCTTGTAGTCAATACTTGTTTACTTTCATATATAGGTGACCCTTTTTGTAAAACCTAAGTGTAAAAATATTCACAGGATAAAAAAGTAATTTCTCTTAGAGTGCCTTTGTTCTTGCCTTTTTTATCTCTGCAAGTTTCACCAGTTTGGGCTGTTACTCAGAAATTAACCTTAAAGGTGAATGAATAATTTTCTTAACATTTCTTATTCTTCCAATCACTTGTGGAATACAAGTAGATATTTATAACAAAATTATGGTCTTTTACTTCTCAAGTTCACTGATTTCTTTAGTGCAGAAAGTAATTCAAACATTACTTTTAAAAACTTGGTTTATTTTGTGTCACTTATTTTTGAGGCAGTCACTGATGTATTTTACCAGTACACAAAAAAGTTTGCAAGTATAATCTTTCCTTTCAAAAGAACATCAAGAGTATGTGACAGAATGATAAAAAGATTCTACTTTGAAATAATCAGACTGTAATGGTCAATACTAAACTGGCCTGCAGGGAATAACAGAACACAGTGTGCACGTGCTTGTTTAGGAATGATACTCCCCAGCATAGCTCTCCCACTGAGACTCCCCAAACCACACTGCTGCTGGCTTGCTCCCCTTCCCTCATCTTCCACTTACTGTCCTCCTAATCCACCCCTCCCTCTCATGGATGGCCAGAGAGGAGATTTGGAGGCACAATTGGCAGAGGTCATGGGTTAAGAGAAGAATGAGATAAGAAAATTAAGAGTAACAGCAACAATATTAATAACAAAAGTGTACAAAAGGGAGGATTATTTACAGCTCAGGAACCCAACCTTGATGTGATACTCCCTCTCCCTCACCAGCAACAAAGTAAAGTGTAATCAAATAACATCTGGGTCCTGGCCGCACCCCCTTCTCCTTGTCCACTCCTGCTATTGCAAAATGTCAACCATGTCCTTGGCTGAAACCAGCATAACACACAAAATTGGATGAATTACAAATAAATGACATATCCATATTGCTAAATAAACCAGGCTAAAAGCACACTGCATCACTGGACTATTGATTCTCCATACAGCTCGTTAAAACATTGTCTGATACAGATTTGATCCAAAGCTGTAGAAGCCAGAAAACGACATAGTTCAGGGGACAGATTGTATCAAAGGATGTCTTCAATAGGTAGTGCAAATGAAATTGGTCTGGTTAGACTTTGCAATCTTCCAAAATTATTCCACTATACTTGCACAGGCATCTCTACATCCTTTCACTCTATCCCAGGCCATGTCTTCTGTGCTGTGCTATGTGTGGAAAAATGACTGGGGGCACAATTAAAGTGGAAAGTTATAGACACAGTTATAACCACATGGAAATTATTGGGAGAAATGTGTTTGATGCTTCCTGGATGGAATGTGGTCAGCATGTCCAGCTTCCCTGACAAAGAATACAATCTAAGGGGGATGAAAAGAGGAATTCCAAGGCAAAGTTGGTGGTACTTTTTAGCTGATAAGCCTTGCAGCAGTTGACAACCAAGAGAGATAAAGGAAGATGGCCTACTTTTGAATCAGCAATTGTGGCAAAATCACTTTCCTTGGACTGATGTGTATCCTATCTCAAGATTATCTCCAATATAATACTGACATTACCCACCTCCAAAGTGCTCACTTAATAAGATGTATGACTAGAATCAGTCACTCTCTACCTAAATGCAAAGAAATACTATAAAAGTAAGTTAAAATGGTGATAATTTAGGAAAGACTCCATGGTAACTTCTTAGAACTGTTGTAAGAATGAATGTGTCTTTTCTTCCACAAGGACACCAATTGAGTAAGAACTATACAGGCCCTGAATTATTATCTTGAGGTAATTTTTATTAGGTATTAGGGCTTGTCTGTGCATTGCTTTGAATGCATTTTTGCAGTCAGATACTATTACTGGCAATTCTCAAACCTTAACCTGTCAGGATATTATTATTAAAGAATATTATTCTGTAAACTCTTAGTGCAAATCCTTCAAGGGTGCTAGCAGTCTCCTGTGGTGAGTAAAAGTGTGGAGACCCATGAGGAGATCTCTCTGTTGGCATCTGTCCCTGAATAAGTCAGTTGAATTGATCTCTGATCTAGCACACTCTTCAGTGGAGTGCCCACAATGGGATGCTGACAAACTGGTCAGGCACAAGGGTCTCAGCTTTCCTGGAGGACAGACTAATCCAACACTTGGGATTTGAGGAAATGTCCCCTTTTCATGTGACTCTGTAAAATATCAGCCTGGCAAACTCCCACACAGATCTTACACAATTCAGATGTTTAAAACCAGAAAATAACATGTGCACATGTCCATACATGCCTGTATGTGTATATAAATGTACCTCCTTGTGTGAATATAGGGACACCACATGTAATCCGGAGGAGACTCAGAACCAGTTCAATGTCATGTGACTATACTCAAACTATTTCTTTTAGCCTCAAAGCTAAAGAACAAATCTTGTCCCTCTTTTATTTTGCAGTATTGACATAATTCATTGTGCTCCACCATTATTTGTCTAAGGAATCTCATTGAAGACAGTGGAACTGTTTGTATACTAACTGCTCATGAGCAGAGACACAGAGAATTAATTCCCTGAACCATTTCTGAATTTAGAACTGGTGAAAGTCAATGTCAGAAATAGATTCATTTCCACCAATACATTTCCCAGCATTTCTTTTTGATTCATTTCACATTTGAAGGATTCAAAATTATTTCACCACATTGATGGAAATTTCTTCTAACAAGAGAAAAAAGTCAACTACTGAACCAAACTCAGAACTTTATTTTATTCTTTTGTTTTGAAAGAAATTTCATGTTACTGAGTTTACAGAGGTTAAAATTATATCAAAGGCATAAGGTAATGCCAAAAATAGTGAGTAAAGAACAGGAAGTCACTTATAAAAAATGAAACAGCATTCCTGTTTTCTGAAGCCTGGAGGGAAACATTCCACTATAAAAATAAAGAAAAAGGCAATGGGGGAAAGCCATTGCTCAGGAGAAGTGTCTCGCTAATATACATTTATTGGTTTCTGTGACCAGACTGAATTCTGACTTTGAAAGGAGACTAGTGGAAAGAGAAAAATGTATTCTTTTAGAAGAGGGATATTGGTTTTTGGAGTATAATGATCTATATTTTCATCCAGATGCTGACCTAAATTTTCTATAGGTAGTGGTATATAGCACATTTATCATGTCCTCACTTATCAAAAAGCAAGGTGTCTCTTCTCTATTTCAAACAGGAAAATAACACCTCTTAGATAATACAGTAAACCTAATTACATATTTTTAGCAAGCTACACATGTACATGTACAAGTCGCAGATGTTTATGTGGAAAAATTAGATCAAATGTGACAAATTAGACCAAAACCATATTGCTCTTCTTTTAATGAGCAGTATTCTGCATTATTTTACTCCTTTTTTATGTGTTATAGAAACTATGCACACCAGCAACTATAACAGAGCTGGACTAGGTTTCTACTGAATAAATAAACCAAAAGATGTATTCCACTATAAAAATACCTTTTACTAATAGCACTTCAGCTCAAGCTGTCTGTGTCTGAAGAAGGACCCTGAGTGAAGAAATCCCCAGGCAGTCATACTCTTACGATCTAAGAATCCCTACCCCTCACACAAAATTTGGGTCAAAAGATGTATTAGGGTCTGGTGTATTCCTGTTCTTCATTGGGTCCCTTCATAGGTGAGCAATTTCTTTCCTTATCTCTGGGCTGCAGGTTCCTCTGGTGATTATACCTTCCTTATCTTCAGTCTTCAACAATCTCTAGTGCCTTCTTTTATTTAACTAGGTAAAAGTTCACCATATCTGGGTGAAAGCTCAGAGCTTGGAACCTAGGGCTTCAGCAAATTGAGCTGCTAAAGCCCAGCAAGTTATGCTAAAAATATTTTTATATAAATTGCATCCCAAATAACACAGAGTATGTCAAAAGGCTTTCTCTTTATTTTATAGAAATATGCATATCAACATAAAGAAATGCACATAATTCCTCGTTTAATTTAGTAGGTGATTAACACTTTGACTAACACCTGACTAAAAATCTTTGGGCTAGTATCAGGGTGTCCAGTCTATTAAAAAAAACTTTGCAGCATTTCCAAGCCATCCCTTAGCTTAGAAAAAATATTTTCTTTACAAAATACAACCCCATTTCTGAATGTATAAAAAATTCAGAAAGCCCTTAAAATTCTGTATGATTTATATTGATTTTTAAAATTTTTCTGATGAAATTCTTTTACTCAGTAAAAAACAATGACATTAAATGAGACATTGCTTGGTCTAAAATAACAATAAAAATATCATAGTTTAGGAAAGCAGCCATTTGTACTAATTAATCCACCAGGGAAAAAACTCATCTCCTACACATAAATAATATGTAATTTAATGAAAGTACAGGACACTGGAGAGAAATAATTGCTTGTTTCTTTGTTTCGAGCATTTAGATTATTTATTGGATCTTGATGTCAAATTTTAAAATAGGTTATCTTATTCCCACACTGTATTTTCCTTTTATTTGCAAAGACATAAAAAAAAACTAAAAAATTTAAACCTGAGGACAATTCCCATTAAAGCCAAGAGAATCAGAAATGTAATGGCAAGGAAGAAAAATGAAAATAAATGCATAAAAATGTAACATATGGTGAAGTGAAAAAGTGAAAATAAAAGAGAGATAGAATGTATTTTCCAATATTTTCCTCACACTTTGCTATGTGCTCTTGACTTCACTGGAGTACTGCAGAGCATATATATATATATATATATATATATTTATTTATTATTATTACTAGTTTAAACATGAGCATAAAGAGATAGTACATTTAAATCAAAGTACTTTAACAGAAGGGATTATAATGGTGTAAATTGACCAGGTAAGAACAGACAAGATTAGAATCTTTCTGGTTTGTACATTGCTTTTGATAGCTTGATTAGACCTTAAGTAAGAAACTGAATGAATTTCACACTAATACTAGATGCACACATTGCAGTCAATTTTTGCTGCTGGAGAGGCTCCTGATATGACCTGCTCCTCTTCCATTGAGTGCTAAGAACTTGCACTGGGACTTAACTAGGTGTAAGAACTCATCAGACCAAAAATATTGTGATCATACTCACCAGATTCATTAATACATTAAAAATTGCAAAATATTATAGCAGCTAGAAACTTTTAAAAACATATTTTTTATTCCTATTGATAAGATGTGTGTCAAAAATACTTCCCTTCCCTTTCCATGTAAAGAGAAAATTCTCTTAGAGAAGAAAAAAAAATACACACGTCCACGTAAACTTTTTTTTTCTGTATCTCTTATAAGTCCACGTAAACTTTTTTTTTCTGTATCTCTTAACATATAACCCTCTAATGTTGCTTGAAGAATGTTTTTTCAGGAATGAGAACATTTTCAGAACTTGTGCTTATAGTCAAACTTTGCAATATTTGCACAATACTGTGCCCAAAGCACAGTATTGACAATTCCATATAATTTACTTTCAAGTTGTAAGACTCAAAACAAACAAATAAATAAAATGTAAACCAATACAGTTTTTGTTTTAAAGACATTCTCTGAAGCAGATAAAAAATTACAATTTTATAGGCAACAATCAAAGAGTAAGCACACATATTTTTACTGAAGTTTGATTTACTCAATAAAGTCTGGAGGATATGCAGAATTTGTAAAGGCTATTTACAACACTGTCAATTTATCTTAGCAGTGGAGTGAACTGATTTATCACAGCTATGTCAGCATTAATCTAGTTCCAGTTTTTCTAACACAGCCAGGACAGACATACGGGCTAAGTGGATCTTTGCAGCAAGTCAGAATACATATATTTTGCAGCCCTGTTGATTAATGTTCTCAGATTCAAACTCACAGCACCATTCTACATCTGAAAAGTTCAAAATATAGTAAAACAAGTAGGATATTTGGCAGGCTTGCAAACTTGCAAACTAGTAAATATCTAAAGACTTATAGGACTGGCCTTTTAGACCATTTAGTGCATCAGAGAATGTGTCGTTTTCATGTGCACTTTCCTAAATGAAATTTTTCATGCTATTGCCAATATTAGAAAAAGAAACTGAAGAAGGAAAGAAAAAAAAAAAAGTGGAAAACAAACAAACAAAACCCAAACTATTAGATTTCCTTTTTCCAGGCAATATTACTAATTTATTATATCTAACATTGCTTGTAGAACCTAATTTAGCAGCTTTCAAGGAAAGAATAGACCATGATACAAATAATCTCCTCTCAAAATAAGAAATTAAGATAATAAACCAATAATCCATAAGAAAATAAATAAGGCAATAAATTATACCTAGAAATATTATATGATATTTTAAAAATCCACAACAAAATCTAGTTAGCAGATGGTCTAGAATTCATGGCATTCCTGCAGTCTTCATTCTGTCAGAATCCCTTAAATTATGCCGCTAATATCTGGCCGACCCCACTGAACCATTAGGTAGGATAAAATTTTAAAGTAGAATAGTTGCCGCTAACACACATTATTTTCTCTCGTGTAATACATTCTTCATTGAATTTCACTGTCAAAAGAAAAAACTTCTCACAAAGCAGTGACTAAGTGATAGAAACTTCAGACAGGGATAGATGCTCTCCTAAGGAACAGAGAACTCGTAGTCAGCATGCTGTAGCAGGACCTAGCTCTGTGAATCATGGATGCAAACTGGCTGAAGGATCTGAGATTGTTTATCAACTTTTGTTTAGCTTACAGGCACAGCCAGTGGTATGAAGCATATCACCATGCACAAAACTGAAAGTAACTCAGTGATATCACATGCTCTTTAAGACTGGATGTTAAGTACATTTGAGTCTCCCAGAACACCCCTCAACAGACCAGTGACTGCTGATTTTCCTAGTTTTGGCAAGGATGGTGGGAGGTGGAGTATGGAGCTGTGTGGGTAAGTCCTGGTTGTTATTCTACGCCACTCATATCATCGCTGCAGGAGTGCAACTAAGGGATTCTCACTTCCATGAAGAGGGGCCCCCGTCTTCAAGTGTAATAAAAAGGGGATGTGCAAATACTACCATATTTCTTCCTTCTTCCCAGGGAAGTTAATGTTCCCAGGGAAGTTAATGTTGAACAGAATGGTGGGCTTTGTCTGTCTTTTTTTTTTTTGTTGTTGTCTCAGGCTTGGGGAAGGAGCGTGGATGCAAACAATTTGTCCAACATTGTTGGTTTCTTTCCTTGCCTTAGGGTTGTGGGAAAAATGTGGGTGCAGATGGGTTTGTCTGCCTTTTCTTCTTTGTCTTGGGAGCCATGTGGCATTAGCTCACATTGGGTTAGTCAGACTCTGTGAGCATTTTGCATAGAATAAGTGGTTTTTTATACATTTGTTGATACTATTGTTGTTGTTATTGTTCATTTTCTTATTGCATTGCTGTTTCAAATATTTTTTTTTCTTATCTCAGCTTGGTAGGGGAAGGGGAATAGCTGCATAGAGCTTGATTTCCAGCTTGGTTTAAACCACAACACTGATACTGCTCAATCTCTAGATTTTTCCCTAGCGCAATTTTTGTCTTGTTTAGCTGTTAAGCTGCAAGGCAAGACCAGGATTAAAAACAGATGTCAAAGAAAGACTCATCTGAAATGGCAATAGGTTCCTACAATGCATTTGGCACTTTTCACCTCCATAATCCTCAACCATTCATCAATATACTGAAGGTATATAGCACACTTTCACACTCCAGCCTGTCCCAACACATACACCTATTTCAGGTACACAGTGACACTGTTCATTGTGGTACAACATGGTATCCAGTAGGTAGTCAGAAACAAGTGCTTTGCACCAGCATGGATATTAATTTCAAACACAGGCGACCACTCTAAGGTGATGAGCATAGAAGTTTTTATGAAAGAGAAAAGCATAGTTTTAAAGCTCAGTTGCCATTCTTTCTATAAAAAAATAAATATGATATATTTATAATAAATATATTTTAAAATAAATATGATATATTTATTTATATCATATAAATATGATTCAGCAAAATCATATTTATCATTAATTTGAGACATGTATAGATTTGCCAAGCAAACCACTAGCTAGACTACTACCAGATGTAACATTTTCCCTTTTGACGTTTGGGTAAATTTAAACAAACCCAAAGGCATTCTCTTCCACAACTTTAGCATGGAAGAAAATTGCACAACAGATCAATGTGAACCATAAGTACTTAAAAGCTGTTCTTTTCTTTCTGCACTAGTCCATTTTACATATTTTTTGCTAGCTACTAAATGTGTTGTTGCTACTTTTAAAGAGACTGATGATCCATTTGGAATTCAGAGTGTGTGTTATAAGCATAGAGTGATGTATATGGAAAGGTATGAAGGTGACATATTTTGCCCTGAGGCACAAATGCCCAGTGAGATCGCTTAAAAAGGGATGGCCAATCTCAAAAGTTATCTAAGAGTGAACAGAGACCACTTTCCTTTTCTCAGATAAGATCTTTAATAATCTTCGACAATTTTTGAGAAGCAGACTATACAAGGCAACCATGACAAATATAAAAATCATGTGAAGGTGACTTTGCAAACTGCATCAATCTTCCCTGCACCAGTAACTGTACAAAACTTGATTTTGTGTTATTCCCTTTTCAGTTCTCTTTTTATGTCTTTTCTTAAAGGCAGAGAAAGGGATGCTAAGCTGTGCAACTTTGCTAAATAAAGAAAAAGAAAAAGCCCTTCCATATTTACATTTGTTTTGTCATATACTCCATTTAAAGTCTAAAAGTGCAAACCACTCGAATTTTATGCTTCACATCACTGTCAACTTGAATATAGATTTGTCTAAATTGATCTTCAGGACAATCAGGATTCATCTTGAATATGCTGTTCTGACTAGGTTAATAATTGACTTATCTATCAATAACAGCAACATATAATCTGCATACAACATGATGCTTTACCATTTACTGCCTCACTACTGTCTATTTTTAGAATTTCTTGCCATTTCTGTCAAGGTTTCCATTACTATATTAAGTAAGATAGCTGAAAGTCAATCAATCATTTCCTGTTATTTTACTGAGTGCAAAATATAGAAATGGATCTAAAGAAGTAGAAAATATGACAATTATGAAAATTATTACAATTATGAAATTATTAAATTTTGTACTAACACTGAGTATATGTTATGTACAATCTCACCGTTTAATTCCCTCCATCCCAGCCCTATTTCTGTATGAACATGCAATAATTCAATAGAATTAATAACTTCCGTTATAAAATAAAAACTCTATGTGAAACATAGGCATTACTTCCCTTTGCTAAATTCCTCCCTTATCAAACTATAACAATGGCTAACACTGCTACTGTAATTCCCATCAAACCATAGCATATGCATCCTAGTTTCTAATAAGACAACTTGCTGCATTTTTTTCTTTTTACTAAAGGAGTATTATGTTAAATCCTTAGGTAACTAAGGATAAACTGAAGAAATATCAGAAGGGGAATCAGGAGGAAAAAAAAATGCATATTTTTCCCTCCAGGGCTTAATGCTTGAGGGGATATGTAGTTATCTTTTGATGTTTACAAGCTGATGTGCAGACATGGAAAGTATACCCACGTAGCCTTGTGATATGTGAAAATTTACCTGAAGTTGCTGCTGGTTTTGTCATGGTTTAACCCCAGCCAGCAGCCAATACCCAGCCAGTCACTCGCTCATTCCCCCACCAGCAGATCAGGGAGAGAACTGGAAGAGTAAAAGGTAGAAAACTCATGGGTTAAGGCCAGCTTAATAGGGAAGGCAAAAGCTGTGCACACAAGCAAAGCATAACAAGGAATTCTTTCACCACTTCCCATGTGCTGGCAGGTGTTCAGTCATCTCCAGGAGAGCAGGGCTCCATCATCCATAATGGTGATTTAGGAAGATAAACACCCCAACTCCAAATGTCCCTCCTTCCTCCTTCTACATCCAAATTTGTTTGCTGAGCATGATCATATGGTCTGGAATATCCCCTTGGTCAGTTTGGGTCACCTGTCCTGGTTGTGTCCCCTCCCCACCTCCCGTGCACCTCCAACCTCCTTGCCATTGTGGGAGTACAAAAAGCTGGTAAACACTGCTCAGCAACAGCAGAAACATCTCCATATCATCAACCCTTTGTTCAGCATAAATCCAAAATACAGCCCCATACAGCCACTGTGAAGAAAATGCACTCTTTCCCAGCCAAAACCAGCACATATTCTATATACAAAATTAAGGGCTACTAAAAATTTTGCATAAAAATTTTCAAATATCTTTAAACATCACCTTCCACATCACCATCTGTCCTTGATATGCCTGGAAATGTTCTTATATTAGGCAGTGTAAGAAATAATGCTTAAAGAGAATGAAATTAAGCTATTTAATAAAAATTCTTGAAGTATTGTTCAAAATTTTATACTGTAAATACATCATTGGACACTGATGCATGCCTTTAGCACACAAAATTCTACTTGGGAAGAATTCCTTTGAAAAAAACACCATTTGTATGCGTGCAAAAAGCAGTATAAAGATACAAATATTTGTGTGTTTCATGTACATATAGGTCTGCACATGTATGTTCATATGTGTATGTCTGCATTTTTATGTGTGGGTTTAGTCATGTTTTAATAAATTTTAAAAGTTGATTATGCACATCATATGAAATGATAATGTTTCCTTATTATGTAAGTGAAAAAATATGAAAATGAGAAAAAAAAATTTCATATTTCAATTTTTTTTCCTACCTTTCTGTCATTCACTGCTACTTTGAAACAGTAGAGCAACAATGATAAATTTGAGGGACAGAGAAAAAGAATATAAGAAAATCAAGCTGCACAGGCTAAACAAGGGGCAAAGCATGTTTTTTTCTTATGAAGATACACACATAAAACAAAGGACAGAAAAGACAGGAACTTAGACAAAAATGAAGAGCAGAGGGCTAAAGAAGTAGTCAGGAATGGATGAAAAACGATTTTAGAGAAAAACCTCAGGGCAGCTGGATACAAGACAGACATTGCAGATGAAATGGAGTGTTTTGAAAGAGTAGGAAAAAGGTGAGTTTGAACTAGTCTTTTCATTTATGAATGGATTTAGTTGTTCATAATCTACTGCTGAGTTTGAAGGAGAGTATTACTTGGTAAAAAGTATATTTGAATGATGTAATACCATGTAAGTTCATGAGATCAGTATTGGCTATCTCTGATCCTTGTAAGTAAAGATGAATAATAGCAAACATCAGGAAGCTATTCTACTTCCCTGTTCTGCAACTAGAAGCTGGAAGGCATTATTTCAATACTTATCAGATTCTCAGTAGGCATTTTAGTTTTCCTTTGATGTAAAGATACTTTTATGATTATGAACAGCACCTTCCCCTTCACTCCCCTACTCCGTCTTTCCAGAAATACAAAGTGCCAAATAATGTGTTGTCCTGTGCTGCTGTGGGGCCAGACATTCATCACAGTATTCTATAAATAAAGTCTGTTATTTCACTAGCAGAAGTTTGACTTCTGGCAGATAAGGTTTTGCTTCTGTCTTCACTGTATGCTTCATAAAGTATCCAAAAGTAATGTATATAATCACCCTCCTTGAATAAAGGGCTATTTCTACTTATTGCATACATGTCTCAAAGGAAATAGCAAAGTTACTGATGAAAGTCAGTGAGTTAAAATGTTACAAGGAAGAAAATCAATCTAAAAAACTACTCTTATGTTTTGCTTTGAGCACAAAAAAAAAGTTTTTTGAAATAATTTTCTCTTCAAGTACATGCTTACAAAAGTTATTGAGTGAGTAAGTGTATCCTCATTTTTTTATACTCTTCAGTCTTTTTGGCTTAATATTGATATCCATTTTTGCTTGTAATTTTCTTCTTTCATCTAATAAGAAAGGCTTGATATGACATTGAGCAACCTGAGGAAGACTATTACCCCTTAATAACTCACCAGATTTATTTGTAAGCAATGTTTTGTCATTGCTTTCTTTTTTTCTTGTTAAAACTAGAGATAAGACTAAGAGTATTTTTTATTTTCTTTCTCCTTTGTCTTCTTCTAGTCAGGGTAACTATGGTGCAATCTATATAAGAAAAGCTTTCTCTCACCCACTGCTCTTGTTGTGAGATGCACATGAGCTCTTTAGGCTGAATTCAATTGCCTAAGGCTGTAAAATGCCTTTTAAAATCCTCCCTAATATCAGAATCACAGAAGACATAAGGGTGAAAGGGACCTCTGTAAGTCATCTAGTCCAACCCCATCTTGTCAAGTAGTGTCCTCTGGTGCACATTACTCAGGGTTGTGTCCAGCTAGCTTTTGAATGTCTCCAGAGAAGCAGATTCCATCTCTCTGGGCAGTTGGTTCCAGTTCTCTGACATCCTCACAGTAAAGAGGTTCTTCCTCATATGGAACTTCCTGTGTTCCAGTTTCTTCCCATTACCTCTTGTCTATAGCTCAGCACTCTCAAGAAGAGCCTGGCTCCATCCTCTTGGATCCTTCCTTCAGATACTTGCATACATTGAAAAGACCTTTGTTCAGTCTTGTCATCTCAAGTCTGGACAGGCCCTGCTCTCTAAAGGAGAGATGGTCAAACATCCTCATCTCTTGCAGCATACACCAGTCACAGCTGAGATGGCCACGATACAGAGAGTACCCCCACACAATATCAGAAGGCTTCAACCCATACCAAGTGACATGACATCAAAAGGCTTCAGGCATCAGCCCCTCTTGTTCTTTAGCCCAGCCTTTAATACCACTCATTGTTCATGCATTGCACCTGTGTGCCTCCTGTTCCATTTGGTGATTGGTCAGTTCACCTGGGCACTCAGTGTCTCATTCCCTTCCCTACTGTTCTCCTGCTTTTCACAGCTGTAGCACATTGGGGATGAGGCTTGGCAGCTGCCCCACTCCCAATTACCACAAACTGTCTGCCTACACTCATCATATTCATAGCCCTTTGCAGGACCTCCTCCAGGAGCTCCATGTCTCTCTTGTGGTGAGGAGCCCTGAACTGTTCACAGTGCTCCAGATGTGGCCTCACCAGGGCTGAGTAGAGGGGCAGGATCTCCTCCTTTGACCGGCGGGCAATGCTTTTCCTAGTACGCCCCAAGATACAATCAGCCTTCTTGGCCCCCAGGATACACTGCTAGCTCATGGACAACTTGTCCACCAGCACCTCCAGGTCCTTCTCTGCAGAGCTGCTTTCCAGCAGGTCAGCCCCCAGTCTGTACTGGGGCATGAAATAATTCCTCCCCAGGTGCAGGACCCTGCATTTGCCTTTCTTGAATTTCAGAAGGCCTCACTCTGTCCACCTCTCCAGCCTGCCAACGTGCTTCTACAGCGTTACACAGCACTCTGGGGTATTGTCCACTTCTGCTAGCTTTGTGTCTCCCCCAAACATGCTGATGTTACTCTCTGTCCCTTGAAGCATGTCATCAATGAATAAATTAAACAAGACTGTTCCCAATATCACCCTTTGGAGGGTGCCTAATAACTAACCACAACACTGCAAATAGACTCTCTGTAGCTGATCACAGGCCTCTGAGACCTTCCATTCATACTGCTTGCTCTCAATTTACCTCACAGTCTGTTCTTCCAGCCTGTACTTCTTAAGTTCTTCTTAAATTTCAGGTGTTCCTCCATAATGGTTTAGGCATACCATCCTCAAGTCATATCATAGATTCATGGAGTGTTTTGGGTGAGAAGGGGCCTTAAAAATCATCTAGTTCCAACCCCACAGATATGGACAAGAGCACCTGTCATTAGACCATGTTGCTTAGAGCCTAATCCAACTCGGCCTTGAACACTTTGAGGGATGGGGCTTTCACAACATCTCTAGGCAACCTGTTCAAGAGTCTCACCACTCTCACAGTAGAGAATTCCTTCCTAATACCTATTCTAAACCTACCCTCTCTCAGTTTTTCCCCTCCCTGTACAGTTCAGTGTTATTTTGGAAATGTAAAACTATTTAAAAACTAAAGTTCAATTAATCAATTATATTCACTCTACTTTCAGAGGTTAGTGTGCTTTACCCATCATACAGCCCACTTAGCAAGAAAGCAGAGGTTAAATTAATGTGTGTAAATTGTCAAAAAAAAAAAAGAGAAAAGAAAAAAGAAAGCATATTCAAAATTTTCTTTATCTATCAGGCGAATAACAATTTCCACGCTGCCTGATGGAATATAAGAAAATGTAAGAAAGTTTAAAAAATTATTTTACAGGAACCCCAGGAAGTAAATTATTTCATCTGACTCATGGAGGTAAAAAAAACCAAAAAGTAAGGGAAAAACCCTATGCCAGATTCTATAGTTAAAAACCCATACTAACTACACTAATTTTCATCCAAAAAGGCACTGAAATATAGCAATTGTATTATTAAGGAATAAAAATAAACTTCTTCCAAAGTGAATAACCCAATTTTGAGAAACATCATGATTCATTCTTTTCATTCCTTTCATGTATTACATACTTAATAGAGAGAATAAAAGCGACTTCCTATTTAACATTATACTTCGGTATTCTCATAAAAATGACTCCCTACTCCACTCCCTTTTCATCCAGTTAATAATTTGAAGTCTCAATTTAGTTCAAAATTTGTTTATGATGCAGTTTTTCTGATTTTTCCAAGAGAAATTATTAGAAGATGATTCTGCAGCTAGCTAGATAAAAGCTTTAAACCTAATGTTCTTCAAAAATGAGTTTCCTTTTTAGAAGGAGGGGTAAAAAATAGAACCTAATGGGCAAGAACATTGATTTTCTCCAATGTGAATCCTTCCCTTTCTAGAGTCTGCAGTTCTTCATGAGCTGCTCCAGCATGGGACCCTGCAGGGGAGCAGCTGCCTCACTGTTGTCTTCATCACAGGCTGAAGGCTGAATCATCACAGGCTGAGGTGGAATCTCTGCTCTGGTGCATGGACCACCTTCTCCCCGGCTTTCTTTGTGGCTTGGTGTCTGCAGGGGTATTTCTCTCACATATTGATAGAGAAGTCATCTGACTTTCCTATCCCTGAAAACTTTGCCACACAAAACTAATACAAGGTTTAAGTTTTCATCCCTGAAATTCAGGGTTCTGGCCCTGCTTTTTGTACTGCTTCACCCTCTTAATGTCATGACCTCCATCTTCTCATGGTCACTGCAGCCAAGATTGCCCCAGATTCTAATCCAAAGCTCATTCTTCCTCATTTGTAAATTACAGGTTCAGGTGACAACATTTCCTTGTCGGCTTCTTGAACAACTTTTTTGGGAAATTGTCATCAATGCAATCATAGATTGCTTGTGCATTGATATGTAGCCATTTGAGCAAATTTCAAGGCGAAATGTGTAAGCTTTCAAGGTAAAATGTAAGTTTTGTCAAACTGCAAGTTATGGGAGAAAAAAAAGATGACAGTTACTTAAAATTCTATCACATTTGAGGGTTTTTTTTGTTCACTTGGAAGTATCTCACCCTTAACCCCTAAAGGGCTCCATTTCATAATCTCAATGCCCATAAAATGTGGGAAACATAAACCTGATACTTCTGCACCTTTTTGAAGAATCAACAGTATATATTTCTTGTTTCTGTTTTCTCAACACACAGAAGAGGTGAATATTCAAACTTTAGAAATGAAACACACAAGATGTCTACTGTTATGTGTCTTAGATTTCCAATCTATACTGCTGAAAGTATTTTTGTTTTCTACTTGTGGCTATAGACATGCTAGAACCACAATGTAAGATCATATTTCCTGGTAATAATAATAATAATAATAATAATAATAATAATAATAATAATAATAATAATAATAATAACAACAACATAACTTCTCAATCAATAACCAAATATTTCTAATTCTATTGACAGAGGAACATTCAGTCAAATTAATAGAAGACCCAGAGAAAAGATAAAATATACAACATCACTATTTGAAACCTAGAGGGAAAAAATATAATCAGACCTACACTTTACTAAAAATTTTATCTTTCATAAGAACATGATGATATTATATATGATAGTCAAAAAAGAAATGAACTTGACTCATGATAGTTATATTCAGTATACAAATAGATTTCTGTGCAGTCTGTTATGAAACACTGCCATGCAAAATGTCAAGCCTAAGAAAATTTTCTAGTAGATTAGGGAAACAGCAAATACTACTGTTGTCAAATACCATCCTGAAAGTTTTAACTGCTCTGAATTTGAAAATCAAAATCTTATCTGAAGAAATGGAATCTATTTTATTAAAAAAAACCCAAACAAGTTAATAAAGCTACTGCTGAGAGTAGACTTTTCATAATAAAGTAAGATTTATTTTAAACTGCTAAATTAATTCCAAAGACTACAGTTAATTTTCTGAATGTATTGGAATACATACAATATTTGACAAGGAGAATCTAATTAAAATGAAATATCATTTGAATAATATTTTAATCTTACTTATCTCAATTGGGTAAGTATTAACACATCCTTTAATTTACATGTCATCCACTGATTTCATATGCAGTTTCTCACAATGAGTAATGACAAATCTAGAGTAAGACAGTATAGCTTTGCTGTATTCTTGCCTATTGCCATATTCACAATAAGCATAAACTCTTTATAAGTTTTTTTTGGTTTTTTTTGTTTTGTTTTGTTTTGTTTTTTTTTAATAGACTGAGAACAGATTTAGAATATCTGCTGGGCTATATTTCACAATAGTTTCTTCTCAGCAATTAGAAAGCCACTTGTTTTTTTCTTATTGAAATTCAATAATATTTTCTATCATTCCCTCTAATGTTGCAGTGTCCATTGTGGATCAATTACTTCTTAGAATTTTAAGGAGTTATAACTAGTTTTATCAATTTTATGCTGATTCATATTTTTTACTTGATGCAAGGATGGTTAAAAATTATTAGAAAATTCTTTGGGTGACTTCAGTAATAAAAAATGATAAAGTCTGAACTGGTTTAATTTAAATATTTAAATAAATATGCTTTGGAATATGCATGAGTTTTTCATTAGTAATGAAAGTTCATAGGCTGTTTATTTACTTGACAGTACTTTGTGAAAGGATCTGTCTTGTCTGGATCTGATTTTAGCTTCTTTTAGCTATTCACATTCCACCTCAAAGAATTATGATGTGTTCTGTCTCCTTGTTGTCTAAGCCCCATGCAGTTCAACCCAAGTAAGACTAGCATTTGTGAATTTAGGAACCAAAGGAGCATTTCAAGGGTGCCCATAGCACAAGGTGGGGCAAGGAGGGGTTAGATTCTGGGAAGTTTAACTTGAACAATTTTTATAGTATTAGAAGTGGCATTTTCCTTTTAAAATCAGGAAAAACAACAACAACAACAACAAACAAAAAACCAAAACCAACCAGACATGATGGTAAATAACTTTGTAACTGAATCCTCACCAAATGCTTTTTTTCCTGCCCGCACTGGTGTTGATCATAAGGGTTTTAGGGTTTTGTTTGGTTTTTCATATGACTATCAAGTCAGCCATGAGTTCTCAGCCATAGCACATGGTAAAAACCCTGAGCTACATTCAGTGAGTGGAAACTGCTGCACTACTCCATCAAGCTAACCTCACAGATGATAATATAATTTATAATTAATCAGTTAATTATATACTTAATCATAATAATACTTGACACCTCTGTGCTAATGTCATCATATTTTTAAGAATATGAGGAAAAACCTGATAATTCCTGAGGGAGGAAATTTTAACTCTTGTGGAACACTTAAATTTTTCCCTTTTTTGGAGCAGCAGCAGAATAGAGAAATGGTTATTTTTTTATTTTAAAATCTTGTTGAAAACTGACATAGGTCATTGCTAATCTTGAAGTACATTCTACAGATGTAATAAATTCATAAATTGGCTACTAAGGAATAATGATAGGTATAGATATTTTAATATTATTTAAAATTTCAAGCAGGTATTACAGAAAAAAATGTATTTCAGTATTTTATTTTAAAATAAAATATGTATTGAGTAGTCTGTGAAAAGAGAAATACCTTCACGAATCTAATACCCTTTGAAATTTCAGAACATGTGTACAAAATAGACAACTAAAAGGGAACATTAAAAGAAACATAGCAGAAAAAATCTTTATTCCATTTACAATGGAAAACAAGAATGTCCAGTCTGCAGAGAAACAGACTGAGGCAAGAGAATTAGGAGGGGTAAAAAAAGGAAAATATGTAGGTAAAACCTATGAATTATGAGAAAAACACATGCTGGAGGTGGAACTTTAAGGTCTTATCTTCAAGGATTATTTGTGGATTCAGGCATTCAATAATCTCCCTCTGACTCTGTATGAAATTCCCAGAATTTAACTATGCTACTAATTTTTAATATTCCAGTGACAGTTCACCATTCATATTCACCATTCATTCTTTGGTTTGCCAAATTCTCTCTGCAGTCTGTATATTTTAGATATTTGGTAAAGAATTAGAATTCTGTGACTAAAACCAATTCAAAATATACAATACATTTTCTAGCTATAAAATTTCAATGTTACTTACTTTATTAAAAAATTTAGTATGCACTTTATAAAACTTTGTGTGAATTTATTTTTTTGGAAAGGCGTTAATTAATGAACTGTAATGCAAACAGTGAGAACAAATTAGTTTACATTGTACTAGAAATATAAATACTTGCATATTTTAATTCAAATTAAAGGATAAACAGAAATGGTTCTGGGTATTTCTAATGTGATATTTTGAGATGGAATTTTTTTCAGGTTTAGTAAAAAAAAAAAAAACAGCGACAACAAAAGCATGCAATTTAATGCATGTCATTTAATTCTCAGACACAAAGAGAATCCTACCTGCTCCCTTACAATTACAGTTTTATTATTTCCTAACATCCATGTGTCCTTCCATTAGGTTCGCAAAGTAACTTTCCTTAAAATTATATTCACTAAACTAAGGTCTAAGAGAAACATTCTGTTTCATTTGAAAGGTTTTATATTTGGTTTTAAAAAGTTCAGAGAGGTGTGCTGCTTTGTCTGGGATAAAGATAATTTTGTTCAGTATAGTAGTTAGTACAGGAATATGGTTTGGATTTGTGCTGAAAACTGTTGATGACTCTGAGATGCTTTCAGTGTTGCTGAGCAGTGCTTACACAGATAAAAGATCTCCTCTGTCCCAGTCCACTTAACCGGTGAGGAGACTGAGGGTGCACAAGAAGCTGGGACATAACACAGAGGCAACACTTGATCCAAATGGATCAAAGGGATATTCCAGACCATATGGTGTCATGCTCAGGAAGCTGAGAGAAGAAGCAGGGAGGGAGAGCAACAGGCAGCATGAGGGTGTTTGTTTTCCAACGTCACCATTGTGTGTGACGGAGACCTGTTTTCCTGAAGATGGCTGAAAACTCCCTAAAGCTGGGAAATGGTAAAAAAGTTCCTTGTTTTGCTTTGCTGGTCATGCAGCTTTTGCTGGTTTGCTATTAAACTGCCTTCGTCTCAACCCACAGGTTTTCTCACTTTTACCTTGTTGATTCACTCTGCCATCCCACTGGGTGAGAGTGACTGAGCATCTGGGTGAACTTAGTTGATACCTGGGCTTAAAATGTGGCATTGAGTGACACAGACATTTTGCATCACGCAAATGGATTATTTCTTTACTTTTAATATGTATAATGTGGTAGTTACTTAAATGTATCAGAGCACAATTTTCTTATCAAGTTCCCGAAAGGAACTACAGAGATTCTTCTTGTGTCTACGAATAATTCTATGTTTCTCTGACACACTTATTCCAGGTCTGATTTGATCCCATAAGCTCTCTGAGGGCATGATGGTGGTTTTAGTTTTGGTTTTGTTTTTTTTTAATAGTCTTTAGGAATAGGTAATGTATAACAAGAAATTTATTCTTGACTGCAAGTTTTTTCCCAATCTTATTTTACTTTATTCTATTATTACTCACTAGGAAAAAAACCCACTGAAGTAAATACAGTAAATACAATTTTTCTATCCCTAGTTTAGAAAAAAGAAAACATTATAGAATTTTAGAAAGACTGGCATCAGAAAGTATTAAGAAATATAAATCAAACTTTTTTCTTTATTCTTCACTCTTACAGCATGCATATCTTCACTACAATTGGATAAAATGCAGGACTAGAAAAGTTAAATATTGAAAGACACAATTTTCTAATATTATACTCATAGGCACACCAGATAGGTTTCTTAATTAGAAAATTTAATTATAGTATCCATCTTTCATTTTATTCCTTGAAACTTAAGTGACATTACATGAGCTCATCCATCATGTCATTCTTGCTTGTCCTCCTTCTTGGGTTTTGTATGTGAGATGAAATATCACTCTAGGAAAAAAAGGAAATTAAAAAAAAATCTTTGACTAGATATATTTTATGCACAAATGGAAAAAATGTTAGAAAATTATCTGCTGTACAATTTCTAACTAAGACAGGGATAAACATCAGGAAAGAGTATGCGACAAACAAGAAAATGATAATGATTCTCACTATTGGTCTATGGAGTAATTTATGCAAGGTAAAATTTTCTGAAGAATGGTGATGATAACTCAAAAAATTTTAGGTGCAGAAGGTATAGAATTTCCACAAAATATAGTGATATAAATTTGTAAATGTTAATATAACATCACCATATTATTCAAAGGATAGATAGAAACCTTTCTAATAGTTTTTGATCCAAAATACAACTTATAAGTAGTCAAAGAAGTAGATGAAGAACATAAAGAAACTGTTGTGTAGAAGTTAAAATTGAATAAGAGAAATCCTAAAAGCATTAGAATATTTGCTCTAAAATAATTACTCTCTAAGGGCTGAACTTTTTAAAATTCTACTTTGAATCATTTTGATGCCTATGGAAGCTTACATTTGTAGGTGGGACAGTAAATAAATATCCTTCAATTTAGTGGTTTATTGAAGACAGCTAGATTGTGGGAAATTAATTCCTGGAGGTGCTAAAAACAAGATCCTAAGCACCTTGATAAAAATCTCAAAGTTGGTGCTGCTTTGAGTGGAGAATTAGAACCAATGACTTCCTGAGGGCCTTCCACTCTATGTGTCTATGGTAACTGACATAACTATTTGTATAATTTAATAAAAATGCAAAGGATATTATTAAGAGATTTAGGATCTCCAAATACATATATTTCCTTTGGGCTTAAATTCATTCTAGGGGTCTATTCAGAATGTCATTTATGGGAGTGGAAGGACTTTCAGCATTTTTTTACGGCTCTATGTACACCAGTGGTTTCAGTCTGCAGAATTAACAACAAACCTGATGGCATAGTATTGCACAAAGCAGCAATGCTAGCTCACGTCCTGGAAACTTGCTTATGATGTGCTATGTCTGGAAAAATTGATCTGCTTTGCTTTGCTGTATCTCTTCTGTTTCTGGCTGTGGAGTTTGTTTGGGACCCAATCAGTCCAGTGCATGTCGCTGCTTCATAAAATGTAGACATACCTTCTATAGGTCATCTCAGCCTTTTTTGCTCAGGAAACAAGACAACCTTACCCAGCTTTGAATTCTTGATGACTAAAGAAATGCAGAAGAAGTAAAAATTTTGCTATCATTATAATAAAATGGATGATTAAAAGTTTTGCCATTGGCTTTACTAGAATTATACTTCAATAAAAAATAAATTAATAATGAAGAAGGGGGGATGTGAAGGACAAGGGAATTGAACATGTCTACAAAGACGTCTCTAATTTTCTTTTAGCTGTTATAAAATTATATTTTATTTGAATTATGTTTTGGCCCGACATAAACTACACTATCTCCATTCACTTCCTCTTTATGTATGTACAGAACCATATGCAGAACTGGATCCATATCCCAGCTTTGTCCAGGACAGAGTTCACTTCTTACAGGAGCTGGTAAGGAAGCATGGCCAGACCCTTTTATTGTTGTTCAATGATGTTATGACCAGCCCTTGAAGAAAAGAGTAACTAAGATTCATGTTAATGGATCTTTTGGTACGGATTAGAGTGAAACAGCATTGTGTGATGGGTGTTCATAAATATACATCTATATGTGTACGATTTATTTTAGAACAATTTGGTTGCAAAGGAAAACACAAATGTTGCTGCTTTGGCTATTATCTATAGTGATACAGAAATATAAAAGCATAAAAATAACACTTGAGAAAATGACTAAGGAGATGAACAAAAGAGAAAGGATAAGACTAGAATGATTTCATCACCTGTGGATCCAACAAAAAGACTGGATTGTTGCAATTTTGATGTCTGTTGATCAAAGTGATGGTCACAGCCTCAATCCTTTGGGGTTGGGGGAAGCCTGTGAAACACAAAGTTTAGTGGGTTAATGTGCAGTTACACCTCCATGGGAATGCTCAGGTAGCTCCCTGGGGTGGGGGAGTATTACTCTCTCTGATGCAATACTATGGATGTGCTCCAACACTGTGGCTGACACGCATGTCCTCTGGTGGAAGGCCCCAGAAACGAGTCTGAGGCACGTGTAGGGTCTTTGATGGTCTATGACAACTTCTGGGAAATGAGAGATGGAAATGGAAATCTGCCCCTCACATCAGTGAAGCTGAGCCAGATTTTTATCACATCAGAAGGGATAAAAATCCTAGGTCTAAGTGGGAATATTCTTTGTGAATGTGACCTTCCCCAGAGCAGATGAGGCATTGTGTAAGGGAGGATAAAAAAGCACTAGCCTGCCTCTGCAGGGTGTTTGTTCTCTTTTCTGCTTTCTGCCTTATCTGGCTCAAAACTCAGAGCCCCCAGTGGTGGGTCCTCACTCCCTCTGTCTTATGTGGCTCAGAGGTTTCACCATCACACCCACTAAAATACTCATTTCCCCACATCCAGGTGCTGAAAACACATCAAAGCATTCTGCCACCTCTACAAATGGCTGATTGTTTTGTCGTGAGCCATTAAGATTTCAGTGTCTCAAAGATACCCTCTAACATCACCTGTCGGGGCAGGAGTAAGGGAAGCCATTTAGAGAGCAGAAGGGTGATACTCTTCATTGTACCACACAAAAATATGGGAACCAGAGAGCAAGACTGAGAAATTTAAATGCTCCTATAGAAAAGTTAACCCAGAAAAGGGGAAGACAGGGCTAATACCATGGGACTATATCAAATATGGGGTGATGCAAACCATAAATTCTCATGTAATTGTGTTTAATGTTCTTAATGGTTTATAAGATAAACTTTTTCAGATAAACTTATTTTTTTCTTTTATACTAAATAGGATTGCTTTGAAATATTCCAGAAATTCAAACAGCACTTCCTCTAGAATAGTTTCATTTATAAGAAAAAGAGACTAGAACATAACTCTGTAAAATTATGAGTTATATTCGGTCTCATATGAAAGTCAAATACCATTTTCTTTTCAAGTATTAATGCATTGCATTTTAAAAGTTATTTAAGATTATGATTTTTTGATTGAATTGGAACCTCCATACTGATTTTAGTAATTATTATTTAACTATTTACTTAACTTAATAATTATTTAACTATTTTATCTGATGTATTTTAATGCAGGATCTTGACTTTTCATTTTAATTTTATGTTTGTCTAGCTGTACACAAAAAACACATTAAGAAAAAACCTTATCTGAAAATTGATAATGATAACCAAACTTTTAATTCACCATCTCTCATACAAACCAAAGCTGAATCCCCAAACACCTCAGCAGCACAACAGGATTTTTGATATTTTCTAGGTGGTCTCATGTCAGAGATTTCACAGTTTCCCTCTGTTTACCAAATTTTTTTATTGGACTGTATGTGTTAAATTTGCAGTGTGAAAATATAGCACATGCCTTTTCCTGAAAGCTTCTTTAAAACTGTAGAATATGGATACAAAACACCTCAGATAATTAGAATATGCATATGAGTGGGAGTGCCCAGTATAATCCCTATTTTGAAATGCTTAATTTTAATAAACTTTTCATATATAATTTTACAGAGAATTAAAAAAAAAAAAAAGTTAAAAAATGGCAAATGAAATGAGAAGGAATTTAAATTTTTTACTGAATTACCAGAAAATAATCCCTAATACCCATTTACTATTAAGGTTTTTCCTTCTAGTCCAAGAGTAATAACCTGGTTGTTTTTAAAAAATAAGTAATAGGATAAAGGATCTCAATATTTATATTGTTTATCCTTCTTCAGTGTTAACATAAGAAATTTCAAATTTCTTCAAGCAAAAAATTACACTCAAGACTTTTTTTTTTCTTCCAATTTTGTATTGCAAGTATTTAGAATTTCCCTTAGACTCAAAAGGGTAACATAATAAAGTATATTTTCCTAACCCCTATGTTGTAGTATATGGCCCTATATCCAGTAACACATTCACTGTAGCTGTACTCTTCAATATCTCCTTTTTGACAGGGTGCAGAGCTTGTTTGTATCAAGAGTAGTAGACCATATGTATGTTTTTGTTTTACTAAAATAGCAATACAAGTTAATACTCTTCACATTAATCTACATCATATTCATTGTAGAAGTAAGGTGTTTATTACAAAACCTTTATTTGAACATTGTTATATTGTAATATATTGAACAATTATCTTTTTCTTTGTTTATACAATTCTTATGATGCATTTAAAGCAAAATCTCAAAAACTGGAAAAGATACAATACCATCCATAAATCTTACACTGCATTTCTTTTCCTTCAGTAGATGCACAATAGTCTTTCATTATATACTAGGACAGTGTATAAATTGTTATATAGCATAAAATATGTCAAGACAGCACAAGATAAAACTTAAGCATTTGAAGTCATATCACAATGGTTCAGCATAACTCACATACTTTTTCAGAGACCTCTCTCCATAGTACTTTCCATAATCCCTACACCTGAAGCTAAGTAATCCGGAGATACCTTATTCATAGGCTTTATGCCTTGGGTAGATTTTAGAAAGTGATTCATTCCTATATGTATATTCACAACCTGATTTGTTTGGGTCTGCTGTCTGCCAGAGTGTCAATGGGCAAATGGGTGGGAAGTAACTTGTAGCCATTCTATCAAATTTTCTTCTCTCAGACAGTGTCATTGGCATCTGCATTGTCAGCCTGAAGTGGCAGCCTTCAGGCTCTACCTGAATATCCTTTGTTACAAATGCTGACTAGTAGCTGGCCTAACAAATTATATCTTAGGGAAATGTGTTGTAGAAGACTCTTAGTTTCCCATTCTTGGGACATTACTATGCAAAAAAAATTTACAAGTTAATCAGATCTCTTCTCTTTACTTCTTGCTCTGGCACGAACCACCCTTTGGTCCTGTGAGGAAACTCAGTATCTGAGAAACGTCATAATGTACCGCAGAATTCAGATGACTCAGAAAAAAATCTAAAGTTGTGTGGTATTTCCTTAAACTCCTGACACAAGCAGAGAAGCAAATGAACAAAATGATAGCTGTCTTTCCACAATTTCAAAAAATCCAAATCTATCTGAAAACTACAACAGCCACGAAAGATACCATTAGTTACTGAGCTCTTCAAGAAGCTATGGGTTCTTTTCCTGGTACTTTGGTTGGTGCAAAGAAACAATCACCTCTTTCAAAACTTTTCTAAAACACCTGGTGGTGGTTCTGGTACTTGGTTAGAACACTGCTCTAAGTACTTTTCAAAATGACTGGTATGTACATGATCCAGATAGGATTTTGAATAGAAAGAGTAAAAAATGATCTTAAAGACTTTTGATTAAAAGTCCGATGGAGTCAATGGCAGGTAGATCTGTATTCCTAATTAAATAATGTATTGAGCGTTTTATTTCACTTACATAAATTATGGATCACCTTGTGTTATCTTGAATGTTCAGTTTCTATTTGATTTTATGTTTGTGTAATACATTTCTCAAAATATATTACATTTTCCTCAAAACAAAAATAAAGAATGAGACTATAAGCAGTGACAATAAAACCCACATTCTTTCCCAATCTATACTTGTGGAACTGAAAGCATTTTTGAGAATTACATTTCCATTTGTCTCATTTTTTATTAATTCAGAAAACAATATCTTTTGGATTTGTTGTATTCTTTCAGATTTATAGTCTAACTTATTTAGTGCCATCTCCAGTTATGGTTGAGTTACAGAATTAAGGGATAGGGAAACAAAAATATTACTGCTGTCACATGGCAAAACACAAGAATGATGCAAAATATAAAGAAAATGTCATTTAAATGCAAGATTTTGAAAGGCAAAAAGGTGATTGATGACAGTTTTAAACTCTACAAGGCAGGCAAACAGTTGGGAATTTACCAGTAGTTCTGCAATTAATTAGCATACAAATATCAATATTTCCCTGTGTGGAACATGTGGTATATAGAGTGATGCATACATTTTATAAGGCACAAAAAATAACTCAAAATATTATTTACATTTGCTCCTGGGCTGTCAGTGCTTTTAACATAATTCAGCTTTCTAATTAAATGCACGAACTACAAATTTGTGAAATATTAATAGTCCAACATAAATTTGATATAGCTATATTAGAATAATAGTATTTTTATTTTTTATATATTAAAATGGACTGAAGATGATAAAAACCAAATAGTATTAACTCTCTTGTATGTACATGTAATAATGAGGTTATCAATTGTCATGTGTATACATTTAAACTACTCACAATATTGTTTATGATACAGAAATGTTATTTTGAACATCTTTCTTTTTGTGCAGCACTGCTGACTAATGCTAGTGTTTACATCCAGATATGAACTTTCCATTATGACATGTATTCTTGTTAATAATCAGAGATTGTTTGTGAGTTTTAATTATTACTTACTGTTTTGGTTTTTCAAAAGCCCCGGCCCCTCCCAAAATAATCTTACCCACCCCCCCTCAAAAAAGGTGATTGATCTTTTTAAGAAGATCATATCCAAAGTTCTAAGACGTCTCTGCATATTAATTTTTCACGGATTAAGGAGAGGTATAATATTTAATTGTATGAGGTAGAGATCATATATTGGGTCAGACCAAAGCTGGATCTTGTTCAGTGTTTCAAGGGTAGCTGTTTTGTTAAAAAAGCACTTAGAACAATAGACAAAAACAATTCCTGAACATGCATCTCCTGATATCCTTTTTACCTTCAGCTGTATTCAAAACTTCAGGGGCCTGAACCCAAGCAGAACTAATACATTCTTTTCACAGAAACATAGAATCATTGAGTTTGGAAAAGACCTTGTGCAGCTTTACACAGGACAGCCACTTTCTGTGAGCTATCACCTTCTGATTGGGATCTGATTCCTAGTTCCTGCACTAGAAGATAAAGAGAACAGCCCATTCCTTGGTTTTCCATGGCACTTATATAAACACATTTCACACTTACCCAAGGCACCTTTCCTCTGAAATGAAGACTGCTTGCTTATGTAGCCATTCCTTCCACAGAAACAATTTCACTTAGACTTGAGAAAGGAAGCTGATTCCTGACCAGCACCACTTCTTGCTGTCACAGCACCAAGGGACTGACAGCCACGGGGGACTCCCGTGGAGTCCTGGAACATGTGCAATGTGGGGGGAAGTCTCAGGGGGTGGGCAGGGATAGCTGGGCCTGTCAATGCCTTCAGAGCATGGACAATTCTAAAAAGTCTTTTGTTCAGTTGCATTAGTTCTAAAAATCTTGGCAAATATGGAACAGTTTTGGAATCCACAAGAGGACAGAGTAGTCAGAAGGAGAGAATTTTATGAAATGCTGAATGTGTGACAGTCTGAACTCATGACTTGGGATGCTTCTCATATATTGAATTCCACTGAAATACTGATTAGTAAACAGCCATGACTTTAGAGACTATAATCATCAAAGAGTTAATTCAGCCATCATGTCTTCATGCTTTTTTTTTCTGCCATACATTTGTGGAGTTCAACAAAGATAGTGTTTAATAATGATAATTACACTGACTGCAACATTGCCAGAAGCTAAAATAAACAGAATTCCTAAAGATCTAAAAAAATATAATGAGAGATCTTAATTAAATACTCTTACAGTTTTCTCAGATCTACTGTAAATACCTTCTGGGTTTTTAGAAACAGTGATAACTTGTTTTTCTTTCTATTTAACAAGTTTTCATTTGTGCTATGCATCTTTCTCTAATTTGCTCAAGTTAAGGTCAACTGTGTTAACCTTCATGTCTTTTATCTGAGTCTTCTCAAGAAGGATGAATCATTTAATTTGTTATCTTCTGCTTTACAGTATAAATGCCGTATTTTGTTAACCAAGCATAATAAAACACTGTGAGTCTCACAGCAATTCAATATATTTTGTGTTTATTTTTTCTCAACAGTTTATTCTAGGTCAATGATAAACTCCAGAGGAAAGAGGAAATTTCCTTCTTAAATACAACTCATCATCTTCACATTTGTATATGAGCATGTCCATGATTGGAAAGAGATATCTGAAGTGTCAGAGAGAGAAAACTGGAAATTAAAGATATTGCCATGTAGCTTTGAAGATGCTCAAAAGAGCACGAGTCTGTCTACCATCAGACAACAGACCAAAGAAAAACCTCAGATGTAACATAAGAAACTCTCCTGCAAACAAAAAAGGAAATTCTTTGAAGTTTAATCAGCCCAGGAAGCTACTGAAAATTTCTAGATTGGAAGAAGCAATAGAAGAAAAAAAAGACAAAATCACTGCAATGACACAGTGGGAAAAGGAAAGTTTTGCATTTCATTGCTTCAATCAAAGAGTTATCCTTCTTTTCTCATACTTTTAAAATATCACCTGTGTTCTGATAAAATGTTAACTGTAGGATTTGAAACTATTTGTATATTTTTCTGCTTTCAGTTCAAGAAAGAAGGAGATGTGAGTGTGTGTAAGTATATGTGCCTGAGAAAGAGGAGGGAGAGAGGGATGGAGAGATATTCTAGAAAATACTTTTGGATTATAAATAAAATATAATCAGCTCAAATTATTCGTAGTGTGTTACTCTTGTTAGCTGCATAGTCTACAGCTACATTTGAAATCAATGTGGATGAAAAAGAGTTGATGTGTAGAGAAAAAATCTTGTTATGGAGGATATAATCATCACCCTGTACATCACACATCTCAAGGTGTTCATTTCAGATTAAATTCAGTTTGGTCATATGGACTGAATACTTATTTTCAGCTGAAGATCATTCAGTGCATTCCTGCAACTCACTTTCCGCCTCTCTGAAATAAGCCCAGCTCTCGGGTGAAGACAGTGCTCCACAATGAACTGAAATAGTTTTAATAGGGACTGACAATAAGCAGATTGCTTCAAAAGCTTCCTCCGGTCTAGACTAAAACCTGGATTCAGATATGCTCATAGTAGATGATTCCTATTCAGGATTTAGGATATTATTTGCATGATATATAAAGTGCTTTGGGATTGATGCATGAAGGGCATTTATTAAGGTCTAAGTATACTTGCAAGTGACAGTATATTTCTGCAAATATATTATGCAGTGTGTCCCTACTTGTAGTAATCCTGTGATTACTCCTGCTGATTTCCCACTGTAGTCGTGAAAGTTCAAAATTTGTATATATATATATATATAATAATTTCAGCCATATATAATCCATATAGTTGATAATTTACATTCCCCTGGTTTGGCTAGAATGGAGAATCTTTTCATCATAGCAGCCTGTATGGTGCTGTGCTTTAGATTTGTAATTAAATCCATGTTGGTGACAGAATTGTTCTAGCTATTGCTTCTGCAACATTGAGACTTTCTTTGCTTCTCAGCCTACTCTACCCTGAGCAAGTAGAATAGGGATAGGCAAAAAATGTGGAGGGGACACTGACAGGAGAACTGACCCCAATGGATCAAAGGGATATCCCATACTGTATGACACCATGACCAGCAATAAGTTTGGGGTATAATTTTTTGGAAGGGATTGTAGCACAAAGACTGAGCATTGGTCTGTTTGTAGGAGGTGGTGAGTCGTTGCCTTTGCATCACTTGCTTGTTCATATCATGGCATGTGGTGGGCAATTCTTTTTGTTTGTCTTTTATTTGCTTGCTTGGTTGGTTGGTGGGTTGGTTGGTTTGGTTTGTTATTTTCTCTTCAATCATTAAACTCAGTTTATCTTGACTCACAAGTTTTTCGTATGCTTGCTCTTCTGAATCTTTCCTCCATCTCATTGTGGAGGAAGAGCAAGAAACTGATAGATGCTCAGTTGCTGGCTGGGGTCAGTCTACTACACCCCAAAATTCCCAGTTTAAAAAGTTCTAGCACAGCTGGCACAGAAGGAAATAAATTAATGAAATGTTATTGAGATTAAAGAAACAAGCCTATTAGCCAGTTCTTGGGAAAGAAATAATATTTTGCAGAACTGACAACAGAAGTGTACTGAGGGACAGAGTTCTTACAATTTTTTCATATTAGTAACAAAGGAATATGGCTGGAATATTGACTTACAAAGTATTAATTACATTAATATGAAATGGCTTATCATTATACACCCAAAAAGACATTGAATTGGCAAAGCTGATATTTATTTTGAACTGCAAGCCCTGAGTTTTGTCCATCACCATAAAGTGCAGAAACCATTAGAGGCTGATCCAAGAGTTTGTTGATGAGAAAGTTGTGCAGGACTGAGAAAGCACTGAAGCTCACAGTAGTTCTCAGCCTTCAGTCCCTAACGGGACAAGGGAAACTTTTACCAAGATCTAGAACACTCCTTAGTATAGAAACAGAAGTTTTAGAGCACAAAAAAAATGGTGCATGTGTATTTTTGAGTGTAGATAATAGGGTAAATAATCAGGATTTTCCCCTCGAGTTCAAGTTTTAGAAATTTCAATTAATTAATTTGTTAATTTGTACCTAAAATATAGTGAACTAATTGTTTTTTTTCTTCACTGAAAAAAATTATGCATAAAGTTCTCTCAAATGGAAAGAGACACCATTATTCTCTACTACTGCAAACTTTCAGATCGATTTTTTTCCCCCTAAATTAAAAGGGAATATAACAAAACTTTAAATTATCAACCTTTATCAGGGTTATTTGATCTGTCAAAGATCCTCCTCTCTGCAGAACAGCTTCACAAAAGTTTTTCAATGAATGTGCACAAAATTCAACTTGAGTTCTAAGAGGCTTGGTTTCTATGCAATCACTGTTAGGGTAGAATAGAGATTACAGATAGAATTTCACTGATTTAGAATTTCAGTAAACATTAGTTACAGCATCATTTTCTATTCATTCTTATTGCTGAGATTCAATTTATTTTTTACTACATCATCCTATTTGTAAATATTTGTAAATGTTTATTTTATTAGAAATGTAGATTTCAGCACATCATGTGTCTAATTTTGAAAATTAATAGAACTGCTCTATAAGCTAATGATATGGTAATTCCAGGTTTATAGAATCTGAGAAAGTTGTTTTGAAACAATGTAATAGGTAATTAAAAGAAAATAAAAATTAACTATGTGTTCCTTGTGCATTCCTGGATTGGATGAGATTTCATCGAATCAATTCCTAGTATGGGAAACAAAGAATAAGTGATAATACATATGTTTATACAAAGCTTAAACAACAGATGGTATTTTCAGAGAAATACTGAAAAATTTAACTGAGTGCTTTCTCACAGGTGATGTGTCTTGATCTGCAGGACCCAAATGAAAAATTCTCTTTACAGAGTTTAAAACAGAATTAGAGATAGTATTAACTTTTCATTTTAGCATGAACAAACATTAAAAAAACTCAAGATATTTTAATTTCTACTTATTGTAAAATAAACCTTACGTTGTCAAATGTTGCATATACTTTTGAAATAAACTGCTATAAAGAACTAATTTTTCAGGCACACTCTCCATTTTTATTTGTTTTATTTGTTTGCTTTTTTCCCCCATAAATTAATACTCAATAGAGCAAAAAAACCCTGCAAAATCTGAATTAGTTTTTCTTCATTCTGAAGTTTAATAGTGACAGGTGAAACCCCTACTCCTGGGACAAAATAAAGCAAATGAGCCAAAGATCCAGTGCAGACTAGGATCTGTGTGGCTGAGCAGAAGTCATGCCGAAAGGGACTCGGAGGTCCTGGTGGAAAATAAGCTGAACACAAGGTAACATTGCACTGCTGCAGCAAAAAAAAAAAAAAAAAAAAAAAAGGCAAATCAGACCCTGGGCTGCATCTGTAGAAGCATTTCTAGTGTAGATAGAGGACTGGAACAAGCGGGCTGGAACTAGATGATCTTGAAGGTGTCTTTCAACTCAAGCCATTCTATGATTATCATCCTACTCTTTTCAGTGCTGGTCAGGCCACACCTGGGGAACTGGTGTTCAGCTCTGGTCCTACAAAAGAAGTATGACATGTACAGACAGTAGAGGCCCAGGAAGATAATCAAAGTACTGGATAAGCTGCCCTGTGGGGGAAGACTGAAGAAACTAGGTCTCTTGGCCTTGAAGAAGAGAAGATTCAGGTGGATCTTCATCAAAATGTTCCAGTAACGACAGCTACAGAGGGGATGGAGGCACTCTCTTCACAGAGTCACATGACTCAGTGGTTCATTCTGAGGGATAGCTGGTAGAGTCTCATGTCCACTGATGTCCTTCTCCACAAACAGGTTTTTGTTTTGTTTTTTTTTTTTTTTCACATTTTATGTACATCTACTTCAACTTAATCAAATTATCAAGAATAATCTTTCTGTTTGTTCACTTGTCTGACATAATTTATCTTGTGTTTATCACTATTATTTGTATCTCATGTTAAATTTAGTATTGTTTTGAATGTTTTCGAAGAAACATACATGCTGCTCTGTTATATAGAGAGTGACAGTCATGAACATCTACAACACAAGATAAGATGAAAATCAATTTTCTGAAATAAAACATTGATTTAAAAATGCAGTGTGTTCACCATAATTTTCTTGTAAATTAATCTCCTTCGTTTTATTTGTGAAATCTTTTTCTTTTCTCTTGATTCAAATTTCACAGTTTTTCTGTGTCATGAAAGACTATTCTGAGATGAAGTTGTAAAGAACTTTGTATCTCTTGCTTAAACCGAATCCCAGTGAGGATTTGGGGTAGGGTCCCTTCAAATATTCAGGACTCTACAACACCTTAATCTATGGTAATCAATAACCTGTAATTTTTTCTTAATGACTAACTTTAATTTTGATTTTGTCTCTTCAAAATAAATTAAAAATGGTTGGAAACTCCTTCAACGGTAACATTAAAAAAATCTGAGCTAAGGATGATACTTCAAAAATTCCTGTTAATGACTATTAATTGTTTGGGGGTTTTAACTTTCTGTAGGAAAATATTTCCCAGCACACTTACTGACCCTCAACAGTCTTACTTCATTACTTTTGGCAGTTTCCCTCCATTTAAAAATGAATCTGTATTCATACTATTTCTTCTATTAAGCTTTTGTAAACCTCAACTTCATGCTCACTGATCCTTTTTTACTCCATGGAAATGAATTACTTTCCCTCAGTATGCAGATCAGCTCATCAATTGAAAATCTGACATCATCTTTTTAATCTTCTATTTCTGAACTTTATACTTTCTTTTCTGCCCTTCAAAGGAAAGAAAAAAAAGGGGAAAAAATATTCCTAATAAATGACAATGAGTGGCCCTGAAGAAGAATTGGGGTGTCAAGTAAAAATCATATTACGTTCTCAGGGAAAGAAATATAAATTTGGTAATTGCCCTCAGTGGCAGCAGAATTCTGCTGTGTTCTTTAGAAAATTACATACATGCACATATACAATAAAAATTGTAAAATATAACTTTTCTGTTGGCTCATCATAGCTGCTGGTTTAGAGTATGATTATTTGACATTACTTACCATAAGGAATGATGCAAAAATGGAGGCAGCAGTAACCATCTCAACAGTGGACTAGTGTATTTTGTGCATAATGATAATAAAAGTAGTTTCTTTCATAAAAACTGTCTCTTTTAACTGTGTCTTTCATGAATCTCTCTCTCCAGTCCAACCAGGCTCAGCATTTCCAGTTGGAAATAAAACTGGTAAAAGTAAATTTCTGCTGAGGTAAAAATATCTTTTATTTTCTTTTTTGAAGTGAAGTGAAAAAATCTTTAAATTTTTTTCAATGTCTAAATGTATTCATTTAGAGGACTGCTATTAAAGGGACTTGAATATTGCAATTATATGGAGAAAAAACACACATCATGGCTTGCATGACACTGTTTATATAAACAGTACGACACTGTTTAAATAAAAGGTTTGAAAAGAATTCTTTATTTTCCTCACATTTGAAAGCTCAGATTTCTTTTACTGCAATCAGACAGATCCCACTGACTTCTTGGGCTGACAAATCCTTCCAAACTCTCCCTGGATCCCTGCAGGACCTGTCTGTGAGTCTGTTGCAAGCTGACCTTATATCCATGCATCTGCCTCTCTGATTCTGAGAAAGGTATCTCCTTTCAATGTCGCTGTGTGTTTCTTCAGCCTGTAATTCAAAGGCTTCTTTAAGCATATCAGTGAAAATATAAATTTATCAGCGATATAAAGTACCTTTTTCTCTTTACAGAGAAAAATGTGTACTACCCATGACAAGGTGACCCCCTACTGCCTAGCATTACCCATGTTGGGATGAATCCATTAGAAGATCTGGAATAAACAGGTTTAATAGCTCTACCATCCAACACACTGTGTATCAATTCTTGCTCTCAGAAGTGGGCATTAAGCTGCACTGAGCTGTGGTGCAATTACTCTCTGATGAAACAGCTAATTTGCTTTTCATTTCTGTAACAATTCACTTACAGCTAGCTCAGTTTGCAGTGTAGACATGTGCAAGGCACACAAACACTTCTACAGGTTCCAGCTGGAAGCTTTATAGTAGCCAAAAAGGTAACTAACTGTCCCACTTTTAAATTCAACCTCCACAGAATAATTAAAAAGGATTAAAATAGAAAGCAGAACTTCAGTATGCACAGTTCTTGCCTTAGGCAAGGTTGACCTTTTACTTACAGACACCGCCATGTCCACAATCCCCTCCGCTGCCCCCTCCTTACATTTACTACCATTTCATTGAAAATCTTCTAGGCAGGAGTTTAAGAGAGAGTCTCTCTATCTGTCTTTGGAGAAAAGAATACTCCACAGTGATATCCTTTCAACCTCAGATAATCTAACCATGAAATGCAACTCTCTGAGTTTACTAAAACACACCATTCATGTGTAACTGTTTTAGCTTATCACAGAGCTATTTGCAAATGGCATAATGAAAATATTAGAAGTCTGACTTCATGCAAATTTAATAATTCTCAGTTTTCATATGTGAACCACTGGTTCATATTTTCCTACATCACAGTAATGCCATAGTTATCTTGTATGACACCCAGATTAGTAGTGATGGGGTTGGATCAAGTTAGTAACACTTTACAGGGGAGAGATTTAAATGATATATTTGCTTTGAGCAGATCTTTTAAAGTTATTTTATTTTTTATATTAGATGGGTATCCCAATTAAGATATAAAAACACCGTAGGAAAGCAAAAACAATTAATCAAAAAGACAGAAGTGAAACAAAGAAATTTTCTTTTTGAAATTCTTCACCTGTGTGGGTTTTGTCACTTTAGTGGTAAAAGTATAATTTCATATTTTCTTAAATGTTCTTATACACCCCTCTGTTAAATGCACATATATAGCTCTAGTGAGCAGAGAGCTGAGAGCAACTCTTTGTTCATTGGATGTAGTAATATATTCTTCGTGGGTTACTTGTGTTTCTCTGTTATTCCTATATATATTTGAAGTAAATATTTGTTAGAGAATTCCAAGAAAAGGCCTGTGAAGAAAAAGCACAACTATTTGATCCTTAAGTTAGCTTACTAGAAAAAAAATGCAGTAAGCTTAATAGGTGGATATTTTGCTATCATAATCTTGGAAGTAAATGCTAAAAAAAGCTGTATTTCTCTTACTGCAGTCAATAAAAAAAAGGTTTCCTACTTTACTGAAGAATAGAAAGAGTCAAATAGACCCTAAGTGTTGTTAGGATCTTACTAAGAAGACTGTTGACATTTTTCATAAAAAGAGATGTCACTTATTTACATAATCCTAATGTCTAAATTTCACATTTATGAAGGTGTTTATCTAGTGGGAATATTTTTATGGCATTCAATCCAGGTGTTCCTTAATCACAGGTATAATGCAGACAGACTTGCAGACATGCAACGGGTTTATTTTTTGGGCCAAGCTGCACACGTTGAAAACAGGACAGAAGACACATGCTCCCATATTGTCCTCTGTACTTTCTGCTTGATGTTTTATATCCTTTCTTAATCATCACTGCCATCACATTTACTGTCCTTTCAAAACACCCTTCAAACTTTGAAATACTTCTTTCCTTTATTTCTAGGCTCACTCTCTCACACTCTTATGTGTAGCTGCCTTAGTAGTCTTACTTGCTTAGTGTTTCCCCCTTTTATCAGACATCCTGCAAATTGTATGGTTTGAGTCTCTTCCTCCTGCACATTTCTAATGATAAACCTGACACATGGGAAACACCCAAACACATTTAAAGCTTTCTTAAATCTTTCTGTTTACAGTTTAAGTCCAGACAAAAGAGATAAAAACCTATGTATAGGATTTTAGAATCCTATGAAAAAAAACTAAACCATTAACTGTTAGAAACTATAAAAGTTTGGTGTGGTATTGCATAGCTTTATCAAAAATACAATTTTTTAAAAATATATTCCATAAATCACTAAAAGCATATAGCTATAAGAGGGGTGAGTTTTTTCTAAAACATTTATCAAAAAGTATGTCAAGATCATGTAAACTAAAATATTCATTAAAAAGTTAAAAATTGATGAAGAACCATTGAAAATTGCTTTTTTCTATAACTTTCTTCCTGCCAAATTTTGAGCAACAGCTGCAATTTTCTGGCTTAGAACATTTAAACAGAACAAGTTTTTCAGTTAAGACAAAATAAAAAATCCCATAAGATTACATTGTACTAGTTTAGAACCATGGGGTGTTTAGACTTGCCTGGTGCTTATGGTTAAAATCAGCCTCAAAATCTTTAAACAAATGACATGCCTAAACATGAACTATTAATTATGGCACCCTGGCTGCACCTCTGACCATATCTTCTCACTCATCACTTCACGTGATTAAATTTTAAAAAGCCATTCTGAAATATATGCTTTATTGCTGGTTTGCATGAAGATACTTATCTTAAATATCTGGATTTTCAGGGTTGGCTGAATGCTTGCCAAGCATATGTGAACTCTAGTACCTTGAAGATACTGTGGATGATATTGATGTTATTGTTCAGTCTAGGTTACCTTCTGGTATCTGCCCTTTGAAAACGTGTTCTTAACTTGACAAAGACCTTGCTGATGAATATCTAGCTTCTAAGCATTTTTCCCCCCAAGAGTAAATTAACCATAAGCTTTTTAATACTTATCAGAAGAAAAACAGACTTGTGTAGTTTATCAGTGTCCTTGCTAAGCTAGAGGGATTCCAACTGACAACACTCATCAAGAACAAAATCTAGCTAACAAGAACCTCACTGTACAGTTTGTATACTGAACATGCAAAGACAGTTGTGGGGTGTTTAGTTACCCAATTTTCATTTTGTTCTTCAAAATGTTTCAAAACATAGTCTGAAAAATTATCATCTTAGTATCAGTGGCAAGTCTTGAACTGACTTAACCAGCGAGACTAATCTTCCAAGAGATCATTGATGGGAATGAGTTTACGAGTCAGTTTTACATAGAACCCCTTTGCTGTCTCTCTCCCCTACACATAAAGGGCTAGAGCATGGAAACAAATAAATAGGCTCTGGTGAGCTCCTACGTTCACATTCCTCCACTATTAACATTTTAATTCAGCCTGTCATTTAACAGTTCAGGTTTCTCCTCTGAACCAGTATGTATTCAGCACAGATTTCTGAGACTTCTGGGTTAGACTGTACTGTCTCCCAAGGTCCCTTTCAACCTCATTTATTATGTGGTTCTGTGCAGTATTGTTAGTTAGTATATCAAAATATTGATAGATTTTTCTTATAGTGTCAATGGGCATATTTTTTCTTTTTATATTCGACAGAAAGTCTGCATTTCTTTGGAAAGGAATTAGAGAACCACAAATTCAGGATTATATATTACAGTGCGCAGAAAGAATGAATTATACTTGTTTGTCCTTTAATGGAGTCCCTTTCTGTGTTGTCTATCTGATATCAGCCATAACAAAACCAAGATCCTACATCAGCTGGACTATTTCTGTAAGCAATTCTGCTAGCTTCTATGCTGCCAAGAGCATTTACTGTGATTTTAGCTCAGTTTTGGCATAAAGTTTCTGTTTCTTATTAATCATATTTATGGGGTTTGCTTTTCTTAAATCCATAACAGCATTTTGAAATCTTTTTTCTTTAATGCACTTTTTAATGTAATCTTTAGTTACTGAAATTTTTGTATGTAAATTCAGCAAATACTCTGAAAAATAGACACTTATCTTTGCTCATAAAACTACCATGGCCTCAAGTGTCACTCCCAGGGAATATGAAAGATTTTCTCATGAAAGAACCCTTCAGAAAGAGTTGAAGTACTGCCTTGCCCTGTTCTTGTCTTAAAAGTAGATTCTTTTGTTGAATAGTTTGAGTAACTGATGCAAATCACTGTTCCTGAGTTCTTGCGCCCAGCCAAATAAAGACCGTGAGCTCTTGTTTAATCCTAAATTCAGTCCAGAAAACCAATCTCTTTTAACAGAGAATGGTAGAAATATGAAGTCTTAATAGATTAGATACAATTAGGTCTAAATGTCAGAAATGCAGAAAAGTAACCAAACCCCACTGAATTTACAAAAATAATAAGACTGCATGGTATTTAGAAGTAGAACTGTGATGTTAGTTAAGGTAGATTCCTGTTTCTGGTAAGTATTTCTGTCAAGTGAAATAAAGTTTGTAGTTGTGGATCTGTAGAACAATCTGACTGCAGTAACTAAAAGCAATGTATTAGAAACTTTGACATTTTGTAAATCCTTCTTTGTGTACTACAGAGATGAATCAAGGGGAGATAGTAAGGCAAGAATAATTCTGTAGCAGCCATGAAATGACCGTGTCTAGCTGGAAAAATCTTTTCTAATATCACTCCTGCGAAGAACCCTTTGCTCTCACAGCATAAAGATTAACTCAAGATCTGGTGCAATGTGCTATGATAGATAGCATGAGTCTTGACACTGACAGTTACAAATGACTGCTATTTTGCATTACAGTTTTTTTCCAATGACTCTTCTTCTGTTGTTTGTGGTTGTTGTTTTTGGTTTTAAGTTTCATTTCACAGGTATGCAAATATTCTACGCTTTCTACACTGGATATTTTCAAAGGTCTAAGTTTTCTTGGAAAGATTAAAATGAAACCATTCAGATTTTTCCCCAGAGGCATTAAGGGAACACATACTGTTATACATTTTTTGTCTTTTTTTTTTTAAAGCATTAATACTTTTTTTTTGAGTGTTTTCCTCCTTCAAGAGCCTATATGACATTAGGCTGGTACATTGCCTAGTAAAGTAAGTAAAGGAAATGTATTTGATATTTCATTAAAAAAAAAGAAAGAAAAAGAAAATCATTTGTTCAGGTAAGCTTCAATTTCTAATTCACACGCATACACTCGAGATTAATTATAGCTTGGCATCAAATTATCTGAAAATTCATTCTTCACTGTTCATATTCAGCCAAGGCCATATGGGTTGAGCATGATTTTTTTCTTTGCAATTGTTACTCTATAAAGAAGCTGTTTGATTTCCAGAGCCCAAGCACCTGGATATTTCCTATATCTTGTACTATTACTTCACAGAACAAATTCCTCTAATTTAGTATGACTGCATTTTTTTTTCCTGTGAGGTTCTTCAATTATTCTTAATGTAAATTATCTGAAGGAAATTTCTATAATACCAGGAACTGAAGTGAGATGCACCTATCTTGTATTATCCAGTGTTATATGCATGTATACCATGTACACAGCTGGCAAGGAGCATCTGAAGGGATCTGAGGTGTATGGTCAGGTTCTGTGAGTGAAGTACTATTTATACTGTTTCCACACAGCTCACTGACAGTATGTTCCTTAGAGTTTAGACCAATGATTGCTTTCTAGTTTGGTGATTGTTGAGATAAGGAGAGATCTAGGCTACTGAAGTATTAAATCACTTTTGAAATTCTATCCTCACTTATTATCAATGTACTTCAAATTTAAATTTTGGTTCATATGATATTTTCATTACAGAAAAAAAAAGGAACAGAATGGAAAATACTACAGATATACAAATACACCAGTAGCAGATGTACTGCTACTGGTGTGACAATGCTACAATGTGATAGTTCAGATGTTCATTATTCTCAAAAGCTAAAAATAGCCTGCTTATTATTGTGTCATTGCGCTTTGTTTCACATAACACTATTTTTCCTTGTAATAAATTAATCTTAAAACTATTAGATTTGTACTAGATCAAAAACTTGCTTATAAATCTCATATGTATATTGCCATTTTTGAGTATTAGAATAGATAGATGTAATCATTAATAATGCAATTTTAATTTTAGAAGTCTATTCACATTTACTATATTATTATTACTTTACAATCTTTAAATTAAAATGCATTTTATGTTATCTTCTACTAATTTGCATTTAAAATCAGATAACATGCTATGCATATTTAACATAGGGGAACATAATTAACCTCTATATGCTTAATATATTCTTCAGCATTCTAAGGTAAGCATGTTCAAAATACATAATTGCATGCAATTATAAAATAATTAAATAGTTTTTTTCTGTTATATATTGATTACAACAGGAAACCATGTGATTCATCAATAACTACAGAATAAATCAATTCCTAAGTGGCAGTTCTCTGGCTTACTACACTTTGAAATAACAGATATTAAAAGAGATTAACTTAACAGAAAAAACATCTGTTCAACCTATTAATAAACATGGATAATCCACAAAAAAATTTAATCCAAATTTAAATGATTCTTCATAAGTTTGCTATTTAAACAACAGAAAGATAGGTAGAGGAAGCATATGCAACACTACTATTTGTGAATATTGTAAAGAATAACATAGCCAGGAGTATATTAATTTCATATACAATTATTTTAACAAAAAGTATTTCACAGCTGTGCTATACTGTGATGCAGTTTTAGGTGGGTGGGGTTTTTTGAGGGCTATCTAGAATATTAATATGATTTATACAAATATAGGACATTCTAGTAGGGTTTAATTAGAAATGTCTCAGATCATCCAGAATTTAGAGATATTTAAAAGATATCTGTCACTTTTTCTTTCACCAGCCTTTAAACAAGAAATCATTAATGTTTACAGAGTTAAGAGGATCCAGTATTTTCTCTTTGAAGGAATTAACCCTTTAGTGTCACTGTATTTCAGTACTCTCTGGTTATTACAATGCCCATTTTCTTGGGAATCTGAGTCCTTCCTGCTGGTCACTCTTGGGATTTCTGTGGTCAAGATGCCACCGAGAGGTGTTAGAGAGTCTTGTTTCCCAGCCCCAGCAGCTGAAGAAGGAGTCAGGCTTCCTCTGTTCTGGTTTTCACGGTTGTTCATTTTCTCTTATCTAGTACATTCTTTTTCTGACCCGCTGAGATCTGTCTAGCAGGTCTGTGGAACACTGCACTGCCCTGAGGTGGTGCTATCTTTTTATACTAAAAACGACATGTATTTTATTTACAATTATTTTCCAATACCTATCACATATGTTAGACAGTCCGTCTCTACCCTAAACCAATCCAAAAAGTGCCACTATCTCCCAAAAGACGGAGGCTATGAAGAAGGAGAAAGAAGGACAAGCCACGCCCAAATTCCTCCATCTTGGCTTCTGAACCCCCATTCTAAAAACCCCAAAATTCTACTTTTCACCCTGTGACAAACTAACTATCATTTTGCTTAAACTTTTTTAGCTTGTAAATCCTCATATAAGATTGGTAATTTTCTCCATGGGTTAAAATCAAAGACACAGGGGTCTTGGGCTCTGTGCCAAGGTCTCTGAGTCCCCTGTCCGGGGCTTGAGCCATCCAGGGCAACCAGAGGGATGTCCTGAGTTCTGACAGTCGCTGCCCCTGGTCCTGTAAGAGCCACATCTGTGTGCATAAGGCACACACTGGGCACTGACAATGCCAGCATTTCTCTGTCTCAGCAAAATTCAGTTTTGTTTTACTCAGAAAGAAAAACTGCTGGTGTGTTTTGCTTTTTCTTCCTGCAGGAAAGGCAAAGTAATTGGAAAAGGAAACATAATCTATATGTGCTGGAAATGAGATCTGAAGAGCCAAGGTTTTTGCCCCTGCTGTCAACAAGGAGGGAATTGAACTCTGCTGCCATTGAGAGAGGACCCTCTGTCAATGTCCTCTCAAAGCCAGATGTATGTTACACACAGGAATTTTTGCTTGATGGCAGTGGGAATCGATGAGTAACACCTACAATAAGGTGAAGGTGCTTCTGCAATAGCAGTGAGAGAAGGAGTACACCTAATATTTAAGGTCCATCTATATGATAGAGACCAAATCAAACACTGAGGGATAAAATGTTATTCCGGTTGCACAGTTGGATTTTCTTACGAGATGTAACACAGAGACTTCTATAATGATAACTGAAAAAAATGACATTTTTAATAGGCTTGTTTTTCTCTCTCTCTTTTTTTTTTTCTTTTTCCCAACAGCTGCAGAAAGGATTATGTAAAGGATGAACAGAGATTTTGATTTACCCAAGATTGGAAAAAGTGACTGTTAAATCCAGCATCATGTGAAAGTGGCTGTGTCCTCAGACAAAATCCAATCAACAGTAATCAATCCTTTCAATTGTGTAATAAAGTCTTGAAAAGATAAAGCTTTGCCACCAAAATGTGACATTGTTTTTCATTAAATAAAGAAGCAATTGTTGTCATAGTAAACCAATGTCAAACAGCAGTGAGTAAGGACAATCTTTCACCTATAAATATCTCATATTACTTCATTTTGTTGAAGTACTTGAAACACTGGACAAAAGTATACAAGAAAAAATGAAAATTAAAGTATTACAATAAATTCACTTTGCAGTGAGAAAAATATTTACTTATGTCCTTGTTTGCATTTTATTCTTTCATGAAATAATGAAATAGTTACTGAAATACCTGTCTTCTACTGTTTTAAAGGCATCTCTAAAAAGCAGATACCACACTAAGGTACAAGAAGGAATCAAAAATAGTAAAAAAACCTTGAAGTTCTGGAGCAATAGAAATAATTTATCTCTCAGGCCTTTATCCTTCCATCTTCACCTTTTAATCTCAACTGCCTCTCAGCTGTTAATGAAATAACCTCACAATATCCAGTGTTCGTTGCCAATGTCTGTGTTTGCATGTGTTTTTGTTTTTTTGCATAGTGGCTTTGAAAACCTGAGTAAGTGGATAAATGAGTCAACTTTCTTCTTTCCCATACCTTCTGATGAGCTTCTTTCTGTAAAGTACGATGCCTATTGATGTATTAAATATTCACTACAGTTACAGGACTTGAATCAAAAGTGTCCTGAATCAGCTTGTAAAAACACAACAATGGAAACCTTGAAGCAGAGACTAAAAGCTTACTAAGCATTCCTCCTCTAACGGTCTTTCTGCTGAGATATCAAATATGAAATATCTTATAAAAAAAAAACTTTTTTAACAAATAAGATTTTAAAATATAAATCCAGAACCAGAAATAATGTCCAGTAATGTACTAATTAATGATAGGGAGGAAGGCTTCATTTTCTGAAGAAGTTAATGCTTCTTTATGTTATTAAAATAAATACAAAAATATATATATATATATATATAACAATATACATAATTTGATAATATGCTGACTTAAATATATAGTTTCTAAGACAATACCAACTGAAAACTGACCTACAGCTTTATAAGGTCAGATTGCAAACAATACTATGAAAGATGCAAACAACAGTATGAAAGAATCTGAGACAAAACTTTCAATCAACTAAAATTTCAATACTAATGAAGTTTACTATTCAGAATTTGAGACATTTTGGGCAGCATTTAATTGGTGAATGTGAAACACCTGGAATGAAGAAAATGAAGAAAATAAGAACTATGCCTGACTTCTAGTGACTGAAAATAGAAAGAAATTGTGAGAAAATAATCAGATAAGAAGGAAATGAAATGGCAACACTGAAACTACTTATATATCCTTCTTTCCACATCATTCTTTTTGGTTACCATTTTATGAACAAACCATAAAATATTTTAAGTTCTTATGTCGAATATAATTCTTTGTGATAAATGGTTGAAAGTGATAAAGACCTGTAATTTACTTCACTTGTTATCTGCAGTGTAAAAGGGGATGTAAATATACAGTGGTTATGGTTAAATGCCAATGTAAAATATATTAAGAAAGAGAGAGGATTCAGGTTATATGTTGGTATTATATTTATTGGTTAAATGAATATAGGTACCTATCAAAAAAAAATTAAAAAGAGAAAAAGTAAACAGGATGTCTCTTTGTTCCTCACAGGCTCTAGTTAATCCATTGCCCCCAAAGCAGATAATTAAAGGATTTTAGATGTGCTGCTGGTGAATTCAATTTGACACATTAGAGTTTATAATCCCTGTGACCTCAATTATTGAGTATGAATGATAGCAAACACTACTAATCCAAATGCTTGGTGTCTTAATTTCTTTATAAAATCCAATACTTAGTTACCTGGCTGTGAATGAAGGTTATATGAATCACACAAAAATCCCAACCTTCACCTCTAAAAAAAATAAAAAGAGGCCAATTGTTCTATCTGTGAAGGTCACTCCAATGCACATTGTCTATGATCTATAATATATGGAAAAGAACATGCAAAAGATTTTGTCCTTGCAATTTATATTAAAAAAAAGAGAGAAATTGATAGAAGAATTAAATTTTGTGGAGAAACTGTTTCTTATCATGCTTTTTTTAAAATTTTCATCAAGTCTATGCTAAAAAACTTCCATGTTACATTACTTGATAACTTTGAGGAAATATACAATGAAGTTGGAGATACTATTCAAAATTGAGTCAGACGCTGAAGCAGTAAAAGCTCTATATTCCAGTTAAAATAAATTCCTCACATATATATATATATATATATTTTTTTTTTTATTCAGCTTGGTATTTTCAGACTTGAAAACTGTTGTTATGGAAGAGATTTAATATCTTTTATCAATGGCTTGGATGAGATCAAGTGCATCCTCATTAGGTTTGCAGAGAACACCAAACTGGGCAGGAGTGGGCCTTATACATTAGGTTTACTCCTTCTCTCACTGCTATTGCAGAAGCACCTTCACCTTATTGTAGGTGTTACTCATTGATTCCCACTGCCATCAAGCAAAAATTCCTGTGTGTAACACACATCTGGCTTTGAGAGGACATTGACAGAGAGTTCTCTCTCAATGGCAGCAGAGTTCAATTCCCTCCTTGTTGACAGCAGGGGCAAAAACCTTGGCTCTTCAGATCTCATTTCCAGCTCATATAGATTATGTTCCCTTTTTCCAGAGGGCAGGGAGAATGTGCAGAGGAATATGGATAGGCTGGCTGGATGGGCTGAGGCCAGTTGCCAGAAGTTCAACCAACAAGGTCAAGTACCAGGTCCCGCACTTCAGTCACAACAACCCCATACAGCTGAAAAATGGTTCAGGGGAGAAGTACCTGTGAGTGCTGGTCAACAGGTGCTGAACATGAGACAGCAGTGTGCCTAGAGACTCTTATTGTCTATTTGTGTGAAACTGTTCTGTTGTTTGAAATAAATTATGAAAATAAGTGGGTCTATTCCTGCTATACTGAAAACATGATCTCATCACATTTTCTAAGTTTCTACAGTTTGAAGTATGACAATTTAATTTTCTACAACTTGAAGGTGACTTTGTGTGCGATAGGCCTCTACAATTATGTTTTCATATATGTTTCCATTGAAACACTAAAACTGAAACCATTTCCTAAATATTTCAATGAAGACAGATGTTTTCTTGAATTTTTTTGTCATTCCTCAGCTAATGTAGTCAACACAAGTAAACAATTATAAAACAACATGATAGAAATTAATGGTCCCATAAATGTCATCACAGGCAGAAGTCCATCTTTCATCACACTGCTTGAGTATTGCCATGCAGCACCAAAATTAAGGTTATCTGTTACATTGTGCTAGTAATTTTCCAGCAAGGAAGAATAACAAAAAGTCCATCTAAATCTAAAAGAAATTTTTGAAGTGACTTCAGTAATACATAAATGAGACCTAAATACCATGTCACCTCCACATTAAAAACAAAAGTAATAGTAATTGCATTTCTATCACTTTAACAAAGTTTATCTGTTTTGCTGTAATTATGTTTATTTTCTGTATTATATAAACTTCTAAGCTGCATTATGAAGGACTGTTTCCCATTTTTTAGAAACAGTGAAAATCTAAGACTTTTTGCTTTTGCAAAGGTATTGCTATTTTAAGAGTTTTGTTATTGTGGTTGCTATCCTTCCATAGTGTGTGTTATATTCATTTTGCAGTTTGTATATTCTATTTTTCGTTATACTTCTAGAATCAGATTCCTTAGGCAGCCAAAAAATGATCTTTCCGTCTCCCTGACAAGAATAAGTATGGTGTTAATCAAATGACAGAAAAAATCAACACCATGAGCGCTTTGGGCTTGAAGGAGTGCATAAGAAAATGCCAACAATAAATTCTCTGCGTAGCTAAGTTTTTATTAAAGGAGAACATAGGGTTGATTTTCAGCTGATACAGATCACCCCTGCAGCATAAAGCTGTCAATTGACCTTCATTGTCTACTGAAGATGGAATTGAGCTATAGGGTTTTGCTACTTGTTATGTTATGTGTATATAACACCTCTGTACAAGGCAAACTTCAGTAAACAATTTTTATTTAATAATTTTTTTAGAATATTTTCATGGGTTTTTATAGGTACTTGTAGGTTATAGAAATCCAAAGACTTCATAAAACCCAGTATCAAATAAGACATTGTCATTTACATTTGTATTCATTATTATTGTCATTACATTTATATTTGCTAATGTATCGATGATTACATAAAATGAAAATCATAGTTGAATTCGACTACAAAATCTATATGTAATTTTCTTAGTAGAAGTAATATGTCTCTATATAAAGACGTACCCCAGAAAGAAAAAAGCCTTTGAAAGTGTTAGGAGAGAAGTGTTGAAGTGTTGAAATAGTCCAGAAACAGCCCTTAGAAATAATTTTCAGATAGAAATGAAAAAGCAGTTTGTAAGAAGTAAATGATGCTTTTAGACTTTTATCTCTTTTTGTTTGAGCAGCTGCACACTGAAAATAAGAAAGGCATATTGATTTTTTTTAATATAACTTTGGTTTTTGAAAACAATATTGAACTTCGTAAATATATATGGTTTGCAAATATTTGCATTCTATAATTGCTTCTACAGAGAACTGGAAAAGTTGAAATAGAGTAGTCCTTTTTTTTTCTGCAAAGAGCAGCAGAATTTTAACTAGTTTCTTTTCCCACTATTCAACATCTCATATATGCTCTTCAATCAAAATTCCAACCCCCCCTCAAAAAAAGCTCATATGTGAAATGATAAAAAATAAAGAGCCTATATATTTAGATAATAGGAATTTCTGAAAGTATTATGTGTAGTGCAAGGTTCAGTATGCGTGCCATAATGGATTGTAAAGCAGGGTTTGCTTTCATCATATTTCAATGTTGCACTTCGAAAAGCAGTTTAAAGTTATTTTGGTGCTTTTTAATACAAGTTATATTGATTTGGAAATGGTTAAGGTCTTTTGTTTGATACCATACAGGATCTGCGTGTGTGAAAAATGCATGTTTATATGTTTAAATATATATATATAAAATTATGGAAAAGTAGGTTCTTTATACAAAAGATGGTGTTACTCATTTGCTTGTCTCAAAATCCTCATAAGTTTAAATAGATTGTATAATGTTGAGTAAGAAAAATGCATGCAAAAATTTGTTTTACAGCAGATTCCATATTGATTTATGTAGGCATTAATTTGCCATTTAAGTCTTAAATTTGACTATTAATAATTCTTGACATTCAAAAGATCTTTTTATATTAAAAATCTAGTTAATTTCTTAAAAAGATGACTTTGCATATTAGTGCCTTTCCTTAAGGAACCATGCATTTTTAACAACTTTTCAACAAAAGCAACTGTCATGAAATTACCAACTTATTATTAAAATACCAGTCTGCAGCCATTGAAAAAGTATTGTCATATATTTGCTTAAAATATAACAGAGCAATTTATTAAAGTAAGAATCTAAATGTACTAATATTCGTAAAACATGGCATATTTTCCAGCTTTTAGTTGCTGTATCTAAAGCAAAATTACATTATTTCTTGGAAACAAGTTTAAAATAATTGTCTAATTTAAAGTTTACCTAATTCTTAGGTAAGGGCAAAGGGAAGTTCATTTCAGCTTATAATGTGATCACAGAAAGTAGGCACAAATAATCACACTGATGCCTTAAGTTTTAGCTTTCATATTTTCCAGATCCTGTACTGCATTAGTATGTAACTTTAAACTTCATATAAAGCGTTGGCAAGTTCTCTTCACAGTTCAGTTAGACAAAACAATCCTTTTCCAGAGAGAACCAAGGACACCATTGCAGCTTCAGCCCCAAAAGGTATAAAAAGCAGCAAATTGAGGAGAGCAATCTGGGAGGCTGGGAGTTCACAACCTGAAGCTGTAATTGGACAGTTAACCCCAATATGTAAATAGACCAAAACTTATAAAAGTGTGAAAATGTGTGATCCATCGTCCATCTTTGTTGTAGCCTCAGCAGGGCTCCTGTACTGCCCAAGGTGTATTTTTTGAAGGCCTTTTAATTAATACCTACTTTATTTCTTTAACACTGTCTAGCCTCTGCTCTAGGTAGCCTCTTAAGGCATCAACATATTTGAGCAATATGATGGTAAAGATGATGGTAAATTAAATGCTTTGGGATATTGTTGGCAGAGAAAGAACAAATAAAAAACAGTAGTTTAACAGCAGAAATGTTGCTTACAAATGTCTTTCAAAAGAAACATTACTCCTCTTTACTACTTTTATAAAACATGATTTTCTAAGGCTTCTAAACTTCTTTCATTCTAACACAAATGTATCTCCTAATATCCCACTGAGAGAGGTAAACACAGCGTAGATTCTATGCATATGTCACAGAGTGACTAGAATAGAGTGAGAAAAAAAGACTGAACAGCTTACAACAACAAAAACAACAGAAAAAAGATCTCCAACAGGAGAACGGACTGCTCTAACTTTGGAATGGTGAGTAAGAAATGCTGGTTGACACCTGAGGCTGAAAATAACATTGAGAGCACCCATTAGAAAGAAGACTGGAAAAGTGAATGACAGGGCAAGATTTAAATGAAAGCAAAAAGGAGACAACTATGTAAATAAATACAGGTGTGCTGGTATACAAAGACAGTGGCAAAAACATATGAAATCTGAGGAAGTTTACTTCTTGACAGATTGAACATTTACAATGGGGTCTCAAGAAGAAATTAAGTATTATGTACAAATGAAATAATTTTAAAGAGATGAGATTTCCATTCTGAGTGAAGACTAGATTAAAATTTTACTAAAAAAATAGAAGAAATAAGACTTTCAACTTCCAACAGTTCTCTCAGTATCTTTAGAGAACTCTAAAAATCTGTGTTCCTATATATCTTTGGTGGCATGGGCAAAAAAATATGAAAAATATTGAAACAGCTTCGAGAGAATGTTGTTTATTAGAGGTTGTGATAGACAACAAGCTGAGACAGAAGATCAGAAGAATGTTTTCAGTTTGTCTGTAACACATACAGAGTTCAGGAGCAGACAAAGTCAATAACAGAAAATTGGTAAAAGAGCACAGAAATATACTGCTTAATGGTAAAATAAACTGTGAAAATGAAACCTTCTATCTAATTGGGAGAGCTGTGAAGCCTCCAGCATTCTGTTACATTTTAGTTCCATATTTTTCAGTTACAGGAGGGTTGGATGACATCTGTCATAAGGGCTGAATTTCTAATTCAGTCTAATAGAAAAGTGAATTGCAAGAGTGTCATCTCCTGCTCTTTAAGTACTATGTCATGAGTGGAGTTGGCATGAGTTAACTAACAAGACTTCTTGTAAGCATGTCTTGTGAATTGCAGTGGAGGACAGTGTTATGAACATCTTCCACTAAAAGCTTTTAACGACACTCTGATTATTTAAATGGAAACAGTAACACTGGGGGGAAAATGCCCAAGCTATCTTTTATTTCCATTTTACCAGCACAAGAGACCCCAGAATATTTTCAAAGTGAGGGAAAAAGAAATATTTGAGACATATTTTAGGTTTAGTCTGATTGAATTTCTTAGGATGTTCAGAATACAAACCTTTTCTCCCTTTCTCTCTCAAATCACAAAGTGAAAACATAGAATGTTTACCAGAAAACAAATATTACATATATCTCCCTGCTCTCACACAAAAAAAAAAAGAGAAAATGCAAATAATTTTGGCAAAACTAAAAAATGTAAATGAGAATTTTTAATTTCTTAACATGCAAAAAATATGGAACATGAGTTAAGAAAAGCAGTTTTTTGTGTTTAAGGGGCTTCTGTGTGATTACCCTCAGTAAGCTTTTTTGAAGTTCTTCAGTATATTTAATTGACAGAGAATGCAGTTGCAGAGGGAAAGGGAAGGTGTAAATTGCTTATTGTTTGAGATCAATTTATAAGTGTCAGGGCCCTGGGGTCATTATCATCTTTACTGTCCCTGTTCAGCCTCCCCTGGGCCTTTCCTAAGCTGCCTATGGCTTAGGACGCCATGTCAACCTCCTGAGACATCAACCCCTGTCCCTGTGATGCCACAGCAGGGCCAGCTCTGCCAATCCCACCCTCCCCATGGAAGTGCCCAGTGCCTGGAACTGGGGCTGCCCTGGTACCAACAAGCTTCCCTGCTCAGTGCTGTGGAGCAGGTCCTGTTCAATGCCCTGCTGTAAGAGACTGTGGGGAGAGTCCCTGCTACCAGCACCCTAGATCCCTGGAAGCAGCAGGTTGAGAAGGGACACAGATCAGGACTAATTCAGATGAACTGGATATCCTAGAAAGCTACTAAAAAAAAATTCAACATAGAAAGAAATTAATGAAGACAGCAGGGAGCTAAAATAAAATCATGTTCTGTAAACATTGAATCCTGGTAAAAAAATTATTTTAATGATAACTGTCCCATGGTTGAGGAAAAATGAAAATTCAAAACACTATGGCAACCAGTTGCCATAATTTATGACAAATTAGAAATATTATTTTATTTCTATTATATGTTAACAAAAAAATTTAGGCAATAGTGTTATTTCAGCTAGAATTTAATTAATTTTTCACACATACATGTGGAACCAAGATGTTACTCTGTTTTGTTTTTTTTTTTTAATTTCCTTTTTTTAAATATTAGTTATCAAGAAAAAGTTGAAAATCTTAAACAGGGGAAGAGATTCTTTCTTTCTTCCTTTCTTCTTTTCTTTTCTTTTCTTTTCTTTTCTTTTCTTTTCTTTTCTTTTCTTTTCTTTTCTTTTCTTTTCTTTTCTTTTCTTTTCTTTTCTTTTCTTTTCTTTTCTTTTCTTTTCTTTTCTTTTCTCTGCTGTTTGAAACATACAGCCATCACTTGGTCTGTGAGCAATGTGACATCATAAAATTAAGTTCTATGGCATAGGGCAGATTAGTTCAAAAAGTTAAATAGAAGAGGGTGGTGTCAGAAAAAGATTTAAGAGGCAGAACGTTAATTCCTTAAACTAGTACTGTAGATATACACTCTTCAACACTGTGGTATCTTTAAAATGTGAAACAGGGACTTGTTTCAGTACAAAATAGTATAGAAATTCTGTTATATTACCCAGTATTTCAGCATGGAAGCACTTCAGATTAAAATACAATACTTTATTCATTTCTGAAACATCTCTGGTTTTGAGAAATGAAAACCTTAGACAGTAATGACAGCAGGAAGAGAGGGCTGCGAAGGTGAAAGAAGTACCCAAACCTGTTTCAATAATTCCAGATTTCCTTCATCCTAGGGAGAAAAAAAAAGTGAAACTGAGATACATCATCATGAACGTTATTTTTTCCTGTTCAATATCCAGCAGACACTAGAGCACTACTTTCTGCAATTTGAATAATCTTGCGTTGGCTTTTAAACTGTCAGTGTGTTTTCTTACACCCTTACAACTCTTAGGATAGCTTTACTTTAATACTGCCAGCAAAAATAGGATGGAAGGTCCTTTTGCATGGTCAAAACCAAACTCTAATCCAGACTTAAACACCTATCAGACTACCAGTCTTAACCGGCTCCTGAAAAATCGTACAGGTCATACCAGAATATTCAAAAGGTCAAAACAGGACATTCAAAATGTATACAAAGTAAAAAACAAAACAAAACAAAACAAAACAAAAACAACAAAACAAAAAAAAAGACCCTAAAATAAAAAAAATTACAGTGATACAAAGGTCCTGGATATATTTGAAGACTTGACTTTGAGATAAATTTTAATCTGAGACTCAATGTCACATTAATAATGGTGTAGACAAGCTCACAGAAGATTCAAGGAGAGATGATAAGAATATTACAAATGTATAAGATATGATGTATGAACAAAACCTGAAATGATTGGTGTTACAATGTACAGAACTGAAAAAAAAGTCAGAAGAATGTGCTGTTTTCCACCAGTGGGCTGCTCAGATTCTCATTGCTGTTTGCTTTTGGGATGGGGCAAATAATCAGAGAAAAACTGAGAAAACTTATGGCTAGAGATCAAGGCAGTTTAATAGCTAAAACAAAAGCTGTGCACACAAGCAAAGCAAAACAAGGAATTTGCTTGTTTTCTTACCCTCCTTCAGATGCTTTAGAAAGGGTAGAAGTGAATGCAGTAAAATTCAAACTTCACTGTTGAGATCACAAAGATTGATCATTCTGTGTCTTCACCCAGATTATTGAGAGAAGTGATGAAACAGGGTGGATGTAACGTACATCAAAAACACCCTGCTCTATGCTCCTTTCAAGACATATAAACATACAAATTAAACACAGTTGGCTCAAATTAACTGAGACGTAAATGAAATCACCAGCAGGATTTGAAAACTACAGTGATAATAAGGTGGGAGCATTAAAAATTTCAATTTTCAGTACATATCCTAAAATCCTCAGCATGATGTCTGTTAGAGCCACTTCTGCTCTTGGACAAAGTTTTCTAACAGGGAAAAAATGCTGCTTTCATTTTTTTCTATTCCAACAGAAATCTTGACAAATAAACTGATAAAAGACACTGGAACACCCTTTCTATAGTTTGCTGTACAAGGTCTTACCATTGACCCATAACAGCCTGTGCATTATGACTGCACTGGTTTACTTTCTCTCATTGTGACCCATGGAGTCAAATCAATCAGGATCAAAGGGAGAGGTGTAGGGATTGTAACCAGCAGAACTGAACAACCAATAGCTGTTTATATGGATTTGCACTCCCTGCAGTTGCATAGAGAAAATAAATAATGGTGGTGTTTGAACAAATTTTATATCTGTAGCTATATCACTAACATGTTCTCCCACACACCAAATGTTATGATATAAAGAAACAGAGTCTACAATGGCTTTTTATAGAAGCTAAACTATTTCCTTTGACCTGAATTGTAAACAATTCTCATTTTATTGTCTCTAGATACATAGTTCTAAAATATTTTCATTGATTCCATCAGGAGAAAAGAAACAAAACCCAACAACTTAAAGAAACTAATGAAACACTGCAGCAGGTATCTCCACCCATGAAATAGCAGAATTTCAAGCTCATGCAATAGCAGAATCTCAAGCTCTCGCATTCTTTTAAAGATTTGAAGTAAAATACTGTGAAAGACATAATCATAACATCATGCAAATTGGAAGAGATCTCTGAAGACACTTTTTTGCATTGTCTTTCTTGATGTTGGATAGCTAGATTAAATTGATAAGGAGTTCTTCTGCTCAGTTTTGAATAAATTCTAGCATGGAGATTCCATAACTTTCCTAGGAAAACTCTTGAAGTGTTTGACCAGCTCATGCCACTTTATTGATTTTTTTTTTATTTTTTTTTATTTTATTTGGTTGGATTTCCCTAAGTTCTAGCTTTTGTCCAATGAGTCTCAATACAGTACAGTCTAACAGGGAATTGGCCTTTTTTTTGCTAAGAGCTGACTCAAGTTCCACGTGTTGCTTATCAAGACCCCAGATCCTTTTCTAGAAATCTGCTTTCTATTTAGTTGTCCTTCAGCTTATTTTCTTGCATGGAAGAATTATGTCTCAGGTGTAAAATTTTGTATTTTTCTTTACTGAACTTTTTGAGACAACTGTTGGCCCATTCCTCCTGTATGTAGAGGTTCTTCTGCATATCATACCTCAGTGCATCCACTGGTGTTCTTCACAAACTTGCTGATGTTGTACTTTATCCCCATATGCTGGTTATTGTTAAAGATGTAAAACAGTTCTTTGTATTGATCTCTGAGGCACACCACTCGTAATGGCCTGCCCACTGGATGATTTTCACCACCGATCACTTCCCTTTGAGACAAGCTGTCAAGCAAATTTTCCATCCACATCTTGGCTACTCGAGCCCATACCTCTCCAATTTTTGGTAGACTATGAGGGAACTGTGTTAAAAAGGTTAAAACCCTTTAATCTCTAAAGTTATGTATACAGCAGCCACTGCACTTGCTTTTTCCACGCAGAGATTTGTCTCATTGCAGAAGGCAATTGGTTTAACAGGGTATCATTTGCCATTTGTAAACCCTTTCTGACTGTTGTGGTCCTTGATATACTTTACAATGGTTTCATGATCTTCCCAAGAGCTGTAAGCTGCCTGCCCTGTAGTTACCCAGTCCTTCCTTCTTACCCTGATTAAAGATAAATATTACATTTGTGTCTTTCAGTAATTCCTCTAACCACCATCACTTGTAAAGATGGTAGAAAATGGCTTTACATTGTCACCAGTCAGCTCCTTCAGCAGCTCTGGATCTAATTATTTGTTCCCATGCACACCTGTATGTCCAATTATCATAAGAGGTTCCCAAATTTTAGCTTCCTGTGCTGTGGATAATGACTTGTTCATAGAGGTTTTATTTAAAGATGTAATGGCCTGGGGTGCCCAAAGACAAATATTATCATTTAAAACAAGCAAAAAAGGCATTTTATTTTTTCCACAATATTCTAAAACATACAGCCTACATTCTCCTCATTCTTCCTTGGTTGACCATGTACTTACAGAAGCTCTTCTTGTTGCACTTCACAATCCTTCCCACTTTCATTATCAACTGACTCACTTCCTTAACTCCAGCCTTGCATGCTCTGGTAGGGTCTGTATGCTCCTCCCAAGCAGACCTTTCTCTTTTCTACCTTCTATATAGTTCAATTTTCTTTTGATGTGTTCCTTTACTCTGGTACACCATGGGACTTACGTGAATTCATAACTCAGTTTGACTCCCCATGAAATTCAAAATAGTGATATTCCTTTTTGTCATTCCTTTTTGCCATTAGCATTCTGGATAAAGAGGGTAACAGAACTTTCACAGTAACATCAGAGCTTTCATGAGCTTGCAAGTCACACTCTTAAAGCATTTAAGTGAACAGATGGTGGTTGGTATAAATACATGGTTTTGGCAGTGAGGTGGGGTCTGCACAGGTTACACCTGAGAGAAGAAGGCCAGGAGCTGCCCTATGCCAGACACAGCCTGTTCTGCCACCTCCAAGGGAGTTACTAAAGGACACATCTGAGCCTGCCATGGAGTTGGTGGTGCCTGCAAAAACATATTTGAGGTGTTTAAACACCAAAAAGAAAGCAGAAGAGGGTACCATAGCAGAAGGAATTCTTTCATTGTAGAGCTGAGATCACCGCTGAAGTAACTGCAGCAAGTGGATGAACACATTATCACAGGCAAGCCCCTTGAAGTGACTTGTGAACTGTAGATAAGCACATACTGCATCATGCTTCCTGAAGGGACTGTGGCCCATGGATAGGCCTACAGCAGAGGAAATAAAAGGCCTGAGCAAAGAGAGAAAGAGAAAGGAATAAGGAACAGGGGAAAGGAATCACTGCAGCCTGATTCCAAATTCCTCCTCAGCCAATTGCCTCACCAAGGTGAGTGAGCTTAACCCTCACTGATGACAAAGGAGTGGAAATTTAAAAAGGGGAAGGAGAAGTGTCTGGAGTGAAAGGGAAATGGGAAGAAAATGTATTTTCCCTAAGTGTTTAAATATTTGTCTGCTTTGTTTCTAAATATCCCATCAGTAATTAAATGTCTATACTAACTAGCAATAAAGTAAGTTAAATTTTCCAAGCAAGTCAGTAATTGGTAAGTGATTTCCCTGATGAATTTTTATGCTCTTGTTCTTGCTGTTTTCTCCCTTGTCCCACTGGACCAGGGACAATGAGTGAGTGGCAGAGTGCATGCTTGACTGCCAGCTTTGGCAAACAGCATACGGACAGACAAAAATCAAATTGCTGCTTAAACTTCAGAGCATATGGAAATCCCTGGATAACTTACTCTGCACTATGAAAGTTTATGAAATGTTTTCAGCTGAATTTCTTATTAGGTGTGAATATGACAATCAACCAGACCTAGAAACTACATGGGGTAACATATCAATCTCATGAAAGATTCTGTACGAAAGAGAGAAAGAGAATAAAGAAGTGATTAGAAGGCAGGGTGAGTGGAGAGATTTTCCCAGTCCTAAGTTAACGCAAACTGTATAGCTAAGAAAATACTATTGCTAATGCTTTTATTAATACGTAGGTATTAATAAACAGTAATATGTAGGAAGGCCATTCTCACCTATCTAAATATCAAATCATTTATTAAACTTAATCCAAAAACATGGCACATGGGAACAAACCTCTTTTTTTTTTTTTGCAAAAGGAGGTTCAAAGCCATTCCTATTATTTCCAGGAAACTTCTACTGCTTATTACCTCTTATCATCGGAGTCTTTACATTCAGGCCAAGATGTTAAGAGAGCTAATTAATTGATCTGCTTTCCTTGACACATCCTCTGTGCAGCATAAATTTCAGGAACTGGGTGGTCATTTGACAACTGAAGAGTGCAAAAACTGTAAGAGGGGCATGACTGTGGAGCCAAACAGAGACTTGCTGCTGTTTTAAACACAGAGGCACACTAAGCAGGTTGTAAATAATATTAGCTTGCTTTAACTTTAAATGTTAACACACTGATAAAAATAGCTAGGAAGCAATATATTTCTGCACTCAGTGGCCCATTTCATTGCCATCACTAGAAGCAGGATTTAAGCCCTTATGCTAACACTGCTATAGATCATCCTGACCTCTTAGGTTTGTTATCAATTGCTATGAAACTCACTCTGTGAAGCAGAGCCTAGCTGACTGTACAAAACCCCAAACATTTTATAAAAGATGATCTTGAATTAGGAGTGAAGGGACAATGGGAAAAAGGCACCTGTGTGTCTTCTAGAATTCCTTAGTGAAGAGTGCTCAACAACATGAGTTCTCCATCTCTTTTTTCTTTACTGTGTTTTCTTTACCAGGAAAACCCTTTTATATTTCTTTGAAATATAATTTTGAGTTTTAAGTTATAACAGAGAAATGTAATAGGCAGAAATATACTTCCCGTTGCTTTCTGTTAAAGTTTATATTTCCTATTGTCCATTTATGGTTCTTCACAGTGATAATGAACATTCATAGCGATAAAAGAACATTCTATTAGGTTTTGAATAATCTGCATCACCTAATAGAGAATAGTTCTCAATGTTTTTTCTCCAGAAAAGATTATAAAATACTTCCTTGATAAATAAAAAAATTGTGGCCAGCAGAAGTGCTCTAAGGGAATCATTACATATAAAGAGGATAAACTGTTAGGAATATTCCCTACTTGTTATACTACTTTTATACATAAAAGCAGCTTGCAAAGCAAGAAAACTATTTGTTGTAGACAGATCCCCCATGCTTGGAGATTTTTTTTTTTTCTGACTGTTTCTTCAGTATTCAAGTTTGGTGGTTTTGCACAGAATCGTGTAACAAATTTCTGATCTATTTTTTTCTTCTGCTTGTTGGTACACTTACAAATTAGAGATTTTTTCCCTTAAAATAAAATTAGCTTGTAATGCTGTTTATCACTTTGGCACATAATTTTAATAATGTCTGTAATGATCCATAGGAGATACCTATTTACCTTGAAATTTCATTTTCATCAGAAGTATATTAACTGTTTGCAAACAAAGTATTCCCCAGCACAATGAGTGCCATTAAACTACATATAAATCAAATCAGTTACAAATTAACATAATTGAAAAGTTCAAAATTAATATGGGTAGGAAGTTACAGGTCTTAAATTTATAGAAAGAAAAATATTGGCCAACACAGATTTTTTATAGGCTCTAGATTAAAATCCTTTTCCCGTTAAATATCATTGAAGGAAAGTTTTACACTTGGAAAGCAAGAAAACAAACAAGCAAATAAAAACTCAACTAAAAATCAGTATATAAACTATGTTCTTGAAATAAATTATGTTATATGAAAAAATTTCATTTCCTGTATCCTTTGTTTTGCATAGCAGAAGATGAAAAATACCTCTCAATGCTATGGCTTGTTTTCCAGAGTAATTTATGGAACATGCTATCAACCTCACCCTTTCATGTGTCCTAAGCATGAAATCTCAATTACCAGGAACCTTAGCTTCTATATGTTTTCACATTGATCTTTATTTATTACTTGATGAAAGCAATTTTACAGAAAATTTTAATTTAACTGTAAGAAAAGATTGAAGAGAACTAGATTCCTATAAAAATGAAACAGGAGACAGGAGAGTTCCTAAGGAGAATAGAAACACCAATGCACTTTAAGTTGTGTTGAAAGTATGTTTTCAAATATTATTTTACTTAATATGTAATGCATAATTTTTTGTTATTTAATCAAAGAACAAAAAATAGAACATGTGTCATGGTCCTTCACATGTTATGGACAAAGTCTGATTTCCATTCATCTACAATGTCTTTGCTACAATATTTTATGGTATATAATTTTAAAATTACCTTAAATTTCCATCTTGATACAGTTGGCAAAAGTTTATAGCATTTTTTAATTGGAGGGTTGATTTTTTTTTTTCAATTAACACTTCTGTTTATATTTTTGAACAACATGACAACAAATCTGATGTGTAATTTTAGTTCTGGAATACCCAAAATTAATACCAATAATCTCTTTGCATTTATTTCACATTTTTTGAAATGTGTACACTTTGGAATTTCATAGGGCTAAGGAGTTTCTAGCATTGGACCACAGTAGTAGTCTCTTGTCTTATAACAAGAGGGGAAAAAAATAAAAAAGAAATTTTTAAAACACATTAAAATAAGTCAAAAAACCACTGCCCTTTGGAAAGAAAAATAGACTCCACACTTATTTTCATATCAGTTCTTAGATCCAAAATGATGTAACATTTAGACGTTTTGGACTGCTCAGGAAATTATTGGAAAGTAAGGCAAGAAGAGAAATGGATGAGAAAGTGTTTTTGTGAAAGAAATTAATGCAAAGAACACAGCAGACTTGAAAAGAGGAAAAAATGTCCAGGGATTGATATTATTTTAAAAACACGGTAATAATTTGTTATTTGTTAGGCTGAGTAAAAAGGTCTTCTGTATACTTCTGCATGAGAGAGCCTGACTATTGGTTTTGATGTCAAAGAAGCCTTACTCTTTCATGTTGGGCTGGAGAAGCTATTACTCAGAAGAAGGAAATTATACTACTCAATCTGAAAACACCTTTCAACTCATCTAAAAGTGCAATGGCACAAATTTTCTGCTGAGGCTGCTAGAGTAAAAATATTTTCCAAATCATGTTGCATTGTCTTCAAAGTATCTATTTTCTCTTATATTCTCTCCCATACAACATTATACAGAGGTCTCCAAGGAATATTTTGCAATGAAAATTATTGTTTGTATGTTTCCTATGGCCTGTCCTTCTCTCATATAAGCAAAATTGTGCATTTAATCTTAAAGAGGGAATAAAACATGAAAGCTTAATGGCATACAACAGCAAACTAAATCTCTCTGTACACTGTTGAAATACCAAATGGAAGATAAAAAGAAAAAACAAACAAACAAACAAAAAGGCAAGCTAAATAGTCAGGAGGAAATAAATAGAAATAGCGAAATAGCAAATGTTTCTAAGCTTTCTAAAATTATAAAGATTTATGTGAAACTTTAAAATAGCTGGCCACATTTTGAGTTAAATAGTACCTCCCTAATTACACTGAATTAGAATCTTTCTCTGCTTACCTGGGTGTTTGGGTTTTTTTATCTCCTTTATTAACAAAGATATAACTAAACACTCTTACAGATTCTGGATCTAACAACTTAGATCATAACAAGATTGTTATGATCCTGAGAATACATGCTTTAAAACTGAGCAATTATACTCAGAAAACAACTTGAAGAAAGGTAGATTTCACGTGTAGATAGAGAAGGGCTAAAAATAAAAGTCATACAGTTCCTAAAATCTATTGCGTGCATTTAATGGCATTGTTGTTTGAATTGAAACAGATGTATTTTGGTAACAGCAATGATTAGATTTCTGTCAATGCACAGGGAATTACTATAATCTCTTTTTATATTGATCAGAATTGCACAGACATTCTGATTCATGATCTCTACAATCCTTTTTTAAGTGCTCTCTAAAATTTAAATAGTCTGGTTTTTATTCTTTTCCCTTTTTTTTTTAATTTCTCATCTGAAAATTACTGGCGGCATACAAAGCTGTCTTTTCTTTCTACTTTGCACATACCTCCCACTGACATTAAGATGAGTTAAGCATAAAAGGAATATATCTCTTAGGATTTCCAAGATATCTCTTGCAGCCTCCTAGTATTGTCTCTTCAGTTTCCTTTGATAACTCGCTATCAATTGTACTAACCAATGAAGTCAAATCTTTATAGATCTTGTACTTTCAGTAGAAATTTCTTACAGTATAACAGTTCTTGGTGTATAACAGTCCAGAGTTGCTCTCATTTTCTTTTTTAAGCAGGCTCATGTGTTTTTCATAACAAGGTGTCAATTTTGTTCAACATAATGCAGTATATTGTACCTGAAACCTGATGAAACCCTGTCCGCTTTTTATATAGTTCATGAAATTTTTATAGGTTTCTATTTCTAACAGTTTGCACATTTTAATTTCTTACTAAGTCTTTTTACTAGTGACAAGTGCCCTGAATGGCTGTTAATAGCCTTTGCCCTTCTTTATTTATATTGCATTACACTAAAGTTAGCCGATGGTAAACTAATTAAGACATGTTCTCAAAGTATAAATCTGAGCCTCAATCTTTGCTCTTGAATGAAAGATCGGCTTTATTGATCAAGCTTTAAGATTATCTGTTTATCATCTCATGGAAGAAGAGTAGACAAAAACTGTTGTATTAAAGAGAATGTACATCATTCTCTTTAATGTCAAGAGAAGTTGGTCTTCTCTATGCTGTCCTCCCTCTGCTATCCATAAATGTCAGAAAATTCAAGATCAGCTTTTTGAAGCTAGCGCATAGGAAGGCTTTTCTTTTCCAGAAGAATGCACAACTGATAAATACAAGGAAAAACCTCGTAAATAGAAAGTATCACAGCATTTGAGAATATCACTTGGGAATGAGCCCATGTATGTGCCCATCCTGAACTCTTTATCTTGGTCATGTGAGCTATTTCCCTCTGTGCTTTTCTATGTGAATTAAGAGCAGGTAGTGCTGGTCTGCTGATCTACTGGTCTGCTGCATATGAAGATAAACAGAAAATGGCAGTTAGATGAAATTTTGAGGGTTCTTAAAATTTTTTTCCAAGATACTAGAATTAATTTATGCAAAATTTAGTGTGAATACAGTGAGAGATTAAAATATTTTCTTTCTTAGGTTAACAAAGAACTGAGAATGGAATTTCACTATAAACAGTACATTTCCTTATAGATCAATTTCATTTTTGTTCCCAGAATATCCTATTCCATATAATTTAAACCTTTTACTCCTTTTTGACTCTATTTCTGTTTCTTTTCATCTGTTTCCTTTCTCATGAATGAGAAATCATTGAGATAGAAGTATCTGATTGATTTTTTTATCCTTTCTTCATTTTCATGTAGTTCTACAACGATACATAGATTCATGGTGCTGTTGAAGGGTCAAGTCTTTCTGGATATTCAACACTGGTTTTAGAAGGTGAAAGTAAAAGTCAGAGAAATAGAAAATATTATGACCATTTGTTAGATGTTTAGAACATTGCCTATCCACTCCAGTTACTCCATATCGACATATATTTTCATAAGAATTCTGGTGTTCTAGATGGCTAAATGGGTGATGCTGCAACCATGCTGGATATCATGAGTTTAACTCTGTCAGTTAATATAGGTGTGGAACACAATACACATAAAAGAAATTCTGAATTTTAAATATAGATATTGTAGTAAAGCACCTTTTCTTGAATTTTTACCAGTGTGAAAAATAACTCAATAAGGTTAGAAATATCACTTTCCTTCTCTTTCATTTATCCCCATAAGAAGAAAAACAGGGAAAAAATACACAAACTTCTGAAAACCAACATTCAACCACAAAACACACACAAACAAAAAGCCCAAATACTTTTCTGTATTTCTATTTTTCACCTTACTGAACGAAATACAAGTCTGTCACCATTCATTTCTATGCTCAATGAAGTATCTAATCCTGTTGAGAAGAATACACGATAACAAAGTGCAATCCCAATATATACATAACTTCTGCAACAGCTCGCACAAAAGAAATTGAGAAATGTAGGCCCTCCATGGCACAATGCAAGTTTGTTTTTTTTCTACAGTTCCAATCAAAACTGTCTTTTATGTGTCTTTTTTGTCTGCTTTGTTGATGGCAGAAACTCTTGAGAAATTCAATTAGAAACCAAAATAGAAAAAAAAAATAAATTTAATAGCTTCAGGAAGAAGTTAAAATTCTGGTAGAATATTTATGAGAGGTGACTCACATTGCTTTGCATGGCATAAGGAACTTAGTAAATTTATCTATTTCTGTGATACAGCAGAGGAGATATTAATTCTGGTTTAGAGTAGGAGATTACTTACTATTTTAAATATCTTTATTATTCATATTTTTGTGTCACAATATTTTTTTTAAATAATGGAAAGTTATAAATTTTTCACCTACTATACACTTCCTCAAATATTACTTAAAAGATTGCCAGGTAAACATCTCACCTAGGAACAACCTAGGACACTGAAAGAATCACTTTACTGTGGATTTGTGCAATTAATTTTTAACTCCATTTAAAATTTGAGAGGAAGCTCTGTGTTAGTGACTTCATCCTTCAATTATTGAGACTCAGTTCATGTTAGTGACTTCATCCTTCAATTATTGAGACTCAGTTCATGTTAGGCATGACTGTAAGTACTATAAATGTCTTTCTCTATAATATTAGCAATCTGCATGATATTCTGTCCTCAGTCCCTTATTAAAGTTTAGGTGAAATTTGAGTCTAAATGCTGATTTTGAGGGAATAACCCCTTCTTATACTAAAAAGTAATTATTTCAAAAAAAACCCAACAAACTTTTTATTGGCTTTAACTCTTACATTAATTTCCCCCCAAGTGCTGCAGTATTGTAGAAAGACAGGTCACCCTTCTCCACAGCCCCATCCCTATTATCACTCTTCATGCTAATCTTGTCAAGTGGAAAAACTATCTCAAAACCATAGAATAGATATCTACTTTACTACTTAATAGCCATAGCCAGGCTCTGCATCCTTCATAAGGTCTCTGATTAGAGCCTAGAGTAATAATTTAAGCTTCTACCAACAAAGCAAATTAGGTGTAGCAATGCTCAGCTGTATTTCAGACTTGTACTTGCATTCTTCATTAGTGTGACTGATAAAAAAAAAAGTGCTGCCTTCAGAGCAGTGCCCCAAGCCATGTTATATCTTGTCTCAGGAGAACTGTAATGTCAGGGTTAAAATCATTGTTTTTCTTGATGATTTCTTTTGCCACTAGGAAGATTTCATGCTTTCTGACACACAGCCTGAGGCAGAAACTAAAGAATTATTCTAAGCACAGGCCCACTTTTCTAGCAAGGAAGGCCAAGGCCCATTTGGAATTAAATCTGGCTAAGGATGTCAAGGGTAAGAAGGCTTGTTTAAATATATAAATGACATCATTCATTGCTGAACTTTTGTCTTGTGGCAGGTTTTTGTTTTTTTTTCCAAGCTATTTTTTCTTATTAATTTAAGCTGAAGATTGAGCTGAGTTTTTTTGACCTCATGCTCTATCATGCACACAACATGAAATAACAACATAAATACTTTAAGGAACAATACATGGAAAACATGTGATCATGACATTTCTTTGGTGTTGCCCTACTATACATACCTATGTGCTGACCCTCAATCATTCCTGCTGAAGTTCTCCTTTACTGTATCTCAACAACATATGTTGATCTATTAAAAGAAGGATGTTTTCAGTCAAGTGGAAGCAACAAAATATTCAAAGGATTCAAAACATTACAAGGCTAAGGAATTTAACTTTACACAATTTCTCCATGTGAAGAAAGTAGAAGATAAAACTGGATAGCTACATAACCTATTTATTATTAACAGGAATATAGCAGGAATTTATTATTAGGTATTCAAATAGCTGCACTTATGTTGCATATCAACAAGAGCTATACTCAAGAAAGAAGATTTGTAAGATTAATACTTATTTTTATCTGTTTCCAACAGTTTTCCCAAAGGTGAAAGGGTACCCTGCAATCGTAAAAATAGAGGGTAAAAGCCTGAACCATCAACTCTTTTAGTTAGATCACATTAAAAACTACACTCAAACTAGAAAATAGCAGTGTTGCTCTATGCTCTCAAAACAATCCATAACTAAAGCTTTCATGAGTAGTAGTTCTACCATGTTATGTTTCATACTAGCTACATTTATTCTGAAATAAAAAATATCAATACTGACCTCACTTTTTGTATATATTAGCTTGTAATAATTACTCTCCTGAGGATAAACATAAGGAGGAATCAGACATAGCTAATGGCAACAGGGGTGCCCCTGATACATGTCTGTCCAGATAGTAAACCTTTACCAGAAAAAAAAAAATTGGAGGTATAGGTTTTAAGCCATTTTCACACTAAGATGTTTGATTCCATATTTTCCACATGTCATGACATCATTAGGGAGCAAAAAATTTAAGCATGAAGACAAAAGTAGAACAAGTTATAGGAAGTATAATTTGGTTTAGTAGCTGTGTCAGTCTGGTTCAGGGAAGTTCTTAATTCTTGTAGGAAAACCCATTGCCGCATGATTTTTAGGGGAATGGAGCTTGACAGGTCCAAGGTGTGCTTATCTATCACTTCTTTAACTTTCAAAATTAAATGTAGCTCACTATGTGTGTCTACATGAACACTTTTGATGAGCATGTGTATAAACATGTGTATATTTAAATATTAGAATCCAGAAAGTTGACTAGGTTTTGGGCATATTGTCTTGTCTAGTAGTGGATCATATAAAGGTTGTTGGTTCATTTACTGACATCTGTTCTTGGCATCATTAGTCCCCTTAGGTAAGAATCATTTCTTCTCTACCTCTTAAAATATATTTACTGTATTACTCTTCCTGTAGTGGTGTGGATATCTTGTTTCTTTTTCCTTTCCCCTTTCTTGATCTGACAGATCCCAAATCATTAAACAGAGACAGAGAAGGAGGAAAAAAAAAGTTTTTCACTGGAACCTAATGCACAGATATGATTTCTCAAGGTTTTGAGGGTCTTTTGGTTAATTGCTTCTGGTTTTCGGTTAAGCAGAATGCAATGACCTTAACAGTGTAAGTAATGCTGGCTGTATTCACAAGATGCTGATCCAAACACGAAAAGATGTATACTATTTAAACTTTGATCTCCAGTATTTTCTCCAAAGAGACACAAAAAGGCACTTAAAATATGAGGAGATTCTCGGAATTCTCGCAGTCAAAAAAATGGTTCTTCACACAGGACTTTTAGATAACTTCACTTGGTGAAGTCTATGTGACTTTTTTAAAATATAGTCTGATTTAGAAATTAGAGACAGACACATTCTTTTTTATGAAGGGAAAAATGATCACAATCCTTCCCACTGCTAGGAAAGCATTGGTATTTCTGGGTTAAAGAGACATGCATTTTGCTTGCTGACTGGTTTAATAAATCTATATACTATTAATTTGCAGTAGCTTATATTTCTCAAAAGAATTGAAAAAAATCAGATTTAAGTCCCATTTAGACAGTGTGGGTTAGAACACTCTCCTCACAGTAGGATTTGTGATTTGTCAAACCGAAGAATTGTTTCTATGTGTGCATTTCCCTTTTAAGGAAGTATTCAAAAAACTATAGCATTATGCAAAATCAGGAATGATTTCCTTTTCCCTTACAGTTATCTGAGCAGATCTAATGTGCAAATTTACTCAGAAGAGAGCTTATTGTGAGAATCATAAAATCTTGAGAGGAAAAAACTTCTGAGCTAGAATGTTTGCAGAGAAACGGAACAAGATGTGCCCCGAAAAGATTTTCTCATAAAAGCTGAAATACTTAAATTGACTAGAGATACTGAAAAAGATTCCCAATGAAAGAGATTCCCATTTGAATTGCATTGCTTAAGTTAAGCAGCAAGGGCTAACTTAGACAACATTTTGACATTTTGTGTATGATTTAAATGATAACTCCTCCAGCCTCCATGACCCAGAACCCTCCTGTCTGGCTACTGGTGTCCGTTCCAGCACCAATGATCCCTGCTGGGATCTCTGGGGGATGCTGCTTCTAATTTACAGGTTCAAACACTAATGAAGCTGAACATGTATCCCAGAGACTCACAGAAACACTGAGAGGACATTGTCACAGTCTCAGCTGTGGCTACACAGATGGCCACAGACCAGGTGCTGTCTTCAAGAACACATATATAGAGAACTCTGATTTATTAAGAAGGTATAAGAATTTATGACTGACTGCAGTGAGAAAGCATAGGGCTCGGACAGACATGTATGGACTGGCCCCATTTTATACATGACCGGACCCATTTATAGCACTTCCTGTCTCACCCCTACCAATTGTTCCTTTCTTTTTTTCCTTCCCTGGCACATGCCTTCATATATAACTTTATTAACTCCAGTTAGAGTCTCCCCTTGTTTACAGTTTTCCTACTTGCACAGTCCATGCTGAACTTTCTGGAAGAGGTGCTTCTAGTGGATGCATTTTGTAACTAACAAGGTTTGTTTCTTGACGTTGTCTCCATGAGGGTTTTTGGTTTCCTTTTGTTTTGTTTTTAAGGTCCGTGTCTCTGTACATTTTCTTTTTGCTTTACCCTTATTTTCCTCAATTGAAAAGTTTGATGAAAATAGGAGGTTAGAACACAACTTGGATTTAGGAATCTTCTTAGGTGACTAAAAGTTAGATACTAAATACTCAGCCAGATCCCATTTTGTGATTACAGCTTGAATCTGATTGCATTTCAATGCTTTAGAACTGACATCTAGTTTTTTTTTTTTCCTCTGAGACAATAATACTTTGTATTTATAGAATACCTTTCATCCAGAGATCTCAAAGGACTTTGCTAGAAACAGTAAAGCTTGAACTATTCAGTAATGTTCTCTTTAAATTTGGATATTGTTTTCTCACTGTTCTATCTCAGTCAGGTGATTTAATTTATGTATGTGTTTTTATTTTCCTTTACAAGCTACATGAAGCCTATGTACCTGACTTGGAGTTTATTTCTCTTCTCAGTATTAAATTGTCAGTATTAACTTTAATCACATGAATACAAATGCATACATACAATTTTAAATACTACCCCACTCTATTGCAGTCTTTCCATATTAAATCAATAATCTCAAATGGATAATTATAATAAAGAAATGCGACCAAAAATATTATAAGGAATATAAAAAGAGTGAAGAGAGTATCAGTGTGCTTATTCTGTTAAGACCAAGGAAAAACAAAAGTAATCAGACTGCTGACTACAGTCTAGCCAGGGGTAATAATCCCCATTTCATCAGGTACATTTAAAAAATTGTGTTTCACATTCCTCTAAAGCAGCTTTGCACATGTCACAGCACAAATTAGTGAAGTCTAAATTTCAGCTCAAGGCTCCATGTGTCATTTAATGGCATACACTTGCTAACTGTAGCCAAAAGCAGACTTCCATCAGGGACACTGAAACTCCTCATTTACATAAGAATGAGAAGTTAATTGTGCTACAGATATTCTGGCTTCCCCAAGGAATTCATTAAGCATGCTGGACTTGGTGAGAATATAACTTAACTGACATTTCTAGGAAACCAGGGAAATTCGACTTCAGAAATACAACATTTGGAAGCAAAATAAATTGTTTCATATTAATTTGATTCAAACCTTTCCAGACTGTGTGTGGAATACCTATTACACTCTCATTTCTCAGGTAATTTGCTAGATAGATGTAGTTACTTAGAATAAATTTTCTTCCTTTTCAGTATAGGATCCTGAGCTGATCTTATTATTTGACAAGGGGATTTACACTTACATTTGCTGCTGAGGAATTAAAAAAAAAGGTTGGGTGACATTTTGTATCTTATACACATTGTTGTTAATAAGCAAGTACTCAGAGTATTTATTTTTAAAAGTACAAAAAATTGTACAGGTATTTATTTCAGTGTTATGATACAGCTATATAACTTGTAAAAATATAACACTAAAATGCTATTGTAGAAAAGATACAATCTCCAACAAAAGGGTGTACACTTGTATTGAAAAAAGACTCTTATTGTGAAGACCTTGCTTTCACAATTTCCCCTAGAAGGGCTGTGGTCAACAGAAGGAGTTAAAAAATATTCCAGTTTAATAACATTTATTTCTCACAAAGCCTTTTTTTTCCTTACAAAACCTACTTTTTCTGGAGTGAATTACTTTTAGACAGAATAGAAATATTTACTTAATGGAAAGGAGGGATTTGTTTTTTTAGTTGCAGGCATTTTATTTTATTCAAGAATAATTCTTTCTTTCTGGATTATGGTGGAACTATGAAATAATGTTTTAATTATTTACTATGACAGAAAACTAATGCATTCTTCTTTCATTGAACTTATGTATATATGCAGTGTATCAAAATATTTATATTTCCATACATTGAAGAGTCTTTAGCTATTTTCATTTAGCCTTATTTTATGCATTTTCATTCACTGCTGAAACTTTCTAGTCAGCTAATGAGTTTTTCCATGCAATGCTATGAAGAAAATAGTAACAATTTTTTAGCTATTCCCTACAATAAAATTTTAAAATTTTTATCATCGCATGGCATATCATCTTAAAACCAATGCTTCTTATGCTTATTTTTTACAGAGACTTTAACTTCTAATTTAATTTTTATCAATACACTTGTAGCATTATTGCTGTCATTAAAAAAAAAACCAAAAACTTTAGCCAGTCATGGTATTTTAAATTGACTGAATGTTAATAACCCTACAATTTTGCACAAAAAGAAATAAAAAAAGAAGAGGAAAACTTTTTTTCTTGCATTAATTGGTTTTATTACCATTGTAACTGTGAGAATGTATGCACAAGGTTGTATGTGTGTGTGTGTAGTGAGTGCAGAGGAAAATAATATATTTATTCTTTTACTGTTCAATTTTCCAGTTGTGTTGTAAATGTCTTATAACCCACTGCAGTTTCATACCACAGTCTGCAATCAAATAGAACAGTTCAATATAAGAATAATATAAGTCATAATATTGCCTTACTGAGCTAAGTTTTTTCCTGAAAAATCCTATGATAGGGATAAATCAAGTGTACCATGTAAATTTTACTATTTCAAATACATTTACAAATTATATCTATCAACTTAAATAGGGACAGCTGCAGTAGAAAAATAGTAATGTCCTTAATTTGGGGAACAAGGTATATGGATTAAAGGATAGTAAAAGAGCAATATTCAATACAAATCTGAAAAGATCAGGAGGGAAATAAACAGCTCAATAGCAATAAATAAAACTGTCAAAATTAGACTGCAATGCCGTTGACTGGCATGAACAATATTAAGGGGCAGAACAGAGAGAAGTCTTATGAGTCGTTTTCACTGATGTTTAAAGTCTAAAAAATAGGAAGGGTAATCACATTGCTTGACATCTGTAAAAATCTCTGAGAAAACAGGTATTTCTTAAACCTGCTAAAAGGAAGATAATCATTGTGTTATAGCATTATCAGACTGTTGACTTTATAAGAGTGATGCAAGGGGGATTACAGGGTATGGAATAGTACTGTATATGAAGGATATTACAGGAATACAAACAAACTCTTCAGAATCTTTGTGGATGGCATTCATAAACAAAGTATTAGGGTTGAGCTATCAGCACCCTAACCATGTTGACTATTATACTCAGGAAATATTAAGGGATATTAGGGAAGCTTCAAAATTAGTAAGAGTAGCAGTAAGAGCTCTAGCTAGCTATACATGGACTGGACTAATGCCTTGCCATCAAGAGATGCAGAGAGGCTGCTTTCTAGAACTAGTCTTGGAAACCACAGGTAAAGATGCCATTCTGATCTGGACTCTGGTAATAACACCCAGGATTCAGTATAAAAGATATTAGTGGAATAATAATGTAATAAATGCAACAAAATTAACTTTCGGATTGTAGCAGAAGAAAGTAGGCAAATAAATAAAATAAAACGAGACGTTTATACCTACTTTCAAGAAGAGGACTACAAGAAAATGAGGGAAGGGGAAAAAGTAGCACAAGAAACTCCAAGAAACAGTCTAAATATCGAGTGGTCTAAAAGGAGCCAGCAGGGTGTTTTTATAGAACCAGATAACAATATGTACCCCAACTCAGAAAGAAAGTGAAATGTCCCTCTCCCCACTCCCTCCAAAGCAACACCCTATCAATCAAATTGAAGCTCTAAGAGGAAGGCATTTCCCAGAATATTCTCATATGTTCCGTGTCCTGGAACTGTAGAGAAGTATCTATGGATGGTTAGGATGAGATGTGAAAGGTGTTCAACTGGTGGCAGATGAAGAGTATTCCTTCCACCTACTGGTAACTCAGGAATCACAGGGATACTTATCACAGCTGTAAACAGAAGTCCAGGGTAATATTTTGCATGAAACTGGCCCTTTATTGAGTGCAAAAGCTGTCAAGTTTTTGAGCAGCGAGCAAAGGATGTTGAGCTAACATCCACAAATGGACAAGCCTAGTGGATGCATAATGGTGTGCATAGTAATATCAGCTGAGAATAGAACAGGATGCCTCAGTCCAAAAACTATGAGTGTATCAAGAAGGCATCAATGGTTAAGACAATAATTTCCAGCTTTCCCCTGCATGCTTGTTCTGGCTGGTTCACAGTGGCTACTGGGGGCCATGTGTTTGGATTTGTGCTGAAAACAGTGTTGATAACAGAGATTTTTTTGTTATTGCTGAGCAGAGCTTACACAGAGTCAAGACCCTTTTGTGCTTTTCATACTGCCACCTTGGAGAGGAAACTGGGAGTGCATGGGAGGTTGGCAGGAGACACAGCTGGGACAGGTGACCCAAACTGACCAAAGGGACATTCCAGACCATATGGCATCATTTTTATATCTATAAAGTGGGGGGAAGAAGGAGGAAGGGGGAACTATAGAAACATAGAATCATAGAGTCATAGAATATGCTGAGTTGGAAAAGACCCATTAGGAACCTCAAGTCCAATTCCTAGCCCTGGGCAGGACATCCCAAAAGTCACACCTTGTGCCTGAAAACATTGTTGAAACATTTCTTGAACTCTGTCAGGCTTGGTGTTGTGACCACTACCCTGGGGAACCCATTGCAGTGCCCAGCCATTCTCTGGATGAAGAACTTGCTCCTCATATCCAACCTAAACCTCCCCTGACTCAGATTCATGGCATTTCCTTGAGTCCTTTTACTGGTCATCAGAGAAAAGAGTCCCTGCCTCTCCCCTTTCATGTGATGGTGTTGTATACTGCAATAAGTTCTTCCCTCAGTCTTCTCTTCTCCAGGCCGAACAGACCTCAGCCACTCCTCATACAGCTTCCCCTCCAGATCCTTCACCATCTTTGTGTCCCTCCTTTGGATGCTCCCTAATAGCTGAATGTCTTTTGCATGCTGTCGTGCCCAAACCCACGCCATAAGAGGTGCAAATAAAGGACAGTGCATCTATGCCTTAAAGTAGACATGGAGATTTATGAAAGCTGCCTGAAAACCTATTTAAGAAGGTGTGGAAAGTCACAATACAGTTTGTTCCATTCCTTTTTCTACTTATATTTAGCTTTTCTATTTTTAGATAGAGACATAGTTGATTCTTCTTTAGGCAGAAGAGATTAACTTTGTTTACTTCCAACATCTTCAGACACACTGCAGAATCTTACCTCTTGACACTAGTCCAGACACTTTAAAACAAAAACTGTAAAATATTGTAGCACTTTTCCATATTGAAACGTAAATTATGATGTATTTCTCTGAGTGTAAAATTATCAGTTTTAATCATCATTATGTTTTATGCATTACGTACTTGTATATGAAAAGTATGCAAAAGGAAGCAATCACCTTTTCTTGCAAATTAAGGAAGAATTGAGTTTATTTCATATTAAAGTGTTCTAAAAATGTCTCTTGTTTTTTTGAAGTAACATTTCAATCAAACTTTAAAAGGCATGATTGACAGCCCCCCAAACAAAACTTTTTCTTAGTAACAAAATGACAGGACAAATTATTCTTTATTTACCAGATGACATAGTTTTTGATAACAAATGACTCATATTTAGTTTCAAAAAATGTATCTAAAGGACCCTGTATTATAATCTGCCCTATGAAATAGTTATTTTTGTAAGAACATCATTGTACACCTTGAAATTCTATATGTAGAAGTCTCATTGCTTTAATTTTTTTTGTCTTTGTATTCAAGTTGATTTTGAAATTCTACATGTGTGGACACAATTGCACAGCTTGATCTGAAAAACAACAAATAAATTATAAGCATGGGGCCTTTCTTCTGCGCATACAGGGTGACCCACTGAGTTACTGCTGAAATAGATAAAAAGAAATTACTAATTTATACTCTAAATCATCCGTCTGGTACCACCCTTACCAGAAGTATTGATGCAAAATTATGAAGAAGGTAAAGAATTTGTAAATGATAGTCTCTGTAAGCGAATTTTTAATTTCCATGACTATATCCTTCTTGGATCCATGTCTTTATTATGCCATGCATCTTGTTATTCTTGTTATATTATTTTATTGATTTTTTTCAAAACACTGTTTGCATGTTGTGCAACAACTTGATCTCTGAAGAGCTGCATTTTTTCAATTTCATTCCCCATATATTTCTAATGTTGAATATATTTCATATCTATAAAAGTACCTTGAAGGAGTGATCACATTTCTATAATCCTTTCTTCTTTACATCAGCCAGAACAAGTAGTTTTTGAAAACTAATATTTTGATTAAGCACTAAAATCAGAATTAAAATATATTACTTATTTTGTATTTGCACATCTTGGTCAGTTAAGTTTTAATATTTACTAGGTAGGTGAAAGCAATTCTCATTATACAAATAAAAGCATAAACATGTGAAACAACTCCCAATTTATGGATATCTTAAAATAAAGCTCTAATAAATTTGCCTCACAATTTATTTTTTGTGTTTATTTTACACCAAAAAATACGACAGTAACTCTTAATCCCTAAATCTATGTTTAATTTGTATGCAAAAATAATAAGGTAGGATGGGATAATTCTGTAAATAAAGAGCTCAAATCTTTTGTCTAAGAAATGGTAAATAAATTGCCTAAATATAAATCACTTTTTTAATGTTCTTGAAAATTTGATATTTCTGTCTTGTTCTACTTAATCCATCAGAAACTTTTATATTAATAAACCTTTCTATTGGAAGACTCTCCAAAGTCTTGGGTGCTTCTCTGCTGATAAATAGCAGAAAATCACAGAGTAAAGTTCAATCCCTGGACTCCCTACTTTCCATGTTTCTTAATTCTTAGCTCATGTCCTAGTTCTCCTTTGAATCTCAATAGCTATTATTTTTTCCCAATAATTCTGCTACAAAAACAGTCTTTCAGGTTAATAGATGTGAAAAGATCTTTACCATAAACTTTGAAGTACCCTTCCATCTTTGTTCCATCTTTCGTGCAATAGCAGAAAAAGACCTAATGAGAAAAATATTGAAAAAAATCCCAAAACATCATCATATTCAGTGAGTGAATATGAAAAAAAAAAAAGATCTTTCCAAACCATATTATCAATTAAAAATAAAAATGAATGTGTAAGAAATGTGTAAGAAAACACTAGTGAGAAAATCTGGTCAGTTAACAAGTAAAGGAGAAATATGCTTTTCCAATAAAAAACTAATTAATAATTTAAAAATAATAAATGTATAGTACCCTGAGCATCTGTGCAAACAGTGCTGATTACTCATTCAGAAAAAATGAATACAGATTGTTTGACAAAGCTGTAAACCATTGGACTTACTGGTACTGGAAAAGACTGAAGAAAGTATTCAAGCAGATTTCATTATAAAATTTCAGTCTTTCTTCAGTGAAGAATCTTTTAATAATGATTTCCTGCAAATGTGCAGGAAATCAGACAAGAGAAAAATTAAATGCCACTTCATGCTTGAGATACTCTTTTAACTAAATAGACAAGTAGAGATGATGTATATACAAAACCAATATTTAAACAGAGAGATTAATGTGCAAATTACAGAACTGTTTTATTAGGATTTTTTCAAAGGAGAAGTAATATTTCTATTACATGTAATAAAATCAGTATTTTTAGCTTCTGACGCGTATACTCTGAAAGACTTGAGTCTACCTTTGGCTTCAATATATGAATATTTTCCTTTTACAATTTATGTGATCTTAAATGTGAAAAATGATACTATATAACCCAGGAGATATTCACTAAAATATTTTTAAATTTTTCCTTTTTTGTTATTGGTAGGTAGAAAATTTCTGATCGCCTAAGGATTATGGATATTTTTTAAAAAACAACATAACAGATTACATTTATATATTCTCTTTATGGTACAGTGTTAAAAGCTATACTTTAAGATGTGATTTCTCTCTACTTTTTTTTTTATTTTATCCAACATGGGACCATAAATTTTCTTATACTAAACTACATTTTTTAAGAATTCATACAAAACTTATGTAAAAGTTGGTCATTAAATACTCTATGAGTTGTGAGAAATATTTTTAAAAAGTGAATTAGAAGTAGTCAGCAGCTATAACAAAAATTTTTTTCTTTATTTAAATTCTGTCCTCTTTGAGACACAGAGATATTCTCTAAGAAATACAGAAAATATTACATACACAAAATGGGAGAAAAAGCAAAGAAGGCATCTTATTAGCAGTGTAATGCAAATTGTTTGGGTAAAAACATAGTTTAATATGAAAATAAACCTGGGAGAATTCTCATGCTGCATTGGTTGATGGATTATAAGAATACCTAGGACTTACATGGGGACTAAGTTTCGTGCTGTTTCCCTCCATACAAAATTAATATCGCTGTTGTATTACTATGCTATTTACATTTTTCAAATACCTGCTGGGAATTAGAAAGGATTAGAAAATCATCATTAAGAATGTTTCCATCTTAGGTAAGACTTCCTTTGGTTAGACATTTATTCCAATAACTGTATTTCCTCCCCTTTTTGCAGTCAGTGGTTTCAGAAACAACAGGTTTTTGGGGTTATTTTTTAAAGGATAATAGGTTAAATCATTCTGAATTCTGAAAAACCATCACAAATCCATCTGAGTAAGAGATTAAATCATGTCAAAATAAACTTTCATACATTTAGTTTATTTTTCTGTTTTACTTGGCAAACAATTTGGATATCTTATTTCCTGGGTATTTTCTGAGGAAAGAGGCTTAATTATAATGATACACATTAAGAGGGTTCAAACGAATAAACAGAGAAGAAAAAATCTGCTAATTAACTAAGCCACACCATCAGCCCAGTTCCATAATTGTGATTTCCTGAAATCCTGAGTTGAAAACAGATTTTGAAAGGAATCCCTAAGTAATGGAGAACACCAAGAAGATTGAGCTCCACTTTTGTCTTCACTTAGTTTTTTTTTCACTCTGCCATAATTTCAGCCTATTTCAGTGAATTTTGATGGATTCTATCTATGTCAAAACATCTCACAGGCTTCACAAAACACTCCAGAAATTTAAAAGAGGCAGTTGTGAGCAAATTATATTGAACATACCATTGTGTGTTACCTTGGATTTTGATTGGAAGAGTCCCATTAAAAGATACAGTACTCTGCTTCTAGCTGATATTTTCAGCATAAATATTTTCACAATTAACGTATTTGAGACCATTAATGAAAAATAGTCCTTACTCATCTGGATGATTTCATTTACGGTACTACATTCTATGGAATGAGACACACAAATCCATATTCAAGTTACACTTCTTTGAGTTGTTAAGATAAAATTTGTAATGGGAAAAATACAACAAAATTTATGGACACAGTAATTTATTGATAATCCAATTGAAGCAAAAATTATGGCTATTTAGTTAAGATGAAATTTATACATCAGAAATCCATAATCCTCCATTAAAATAATTAACAAAAAGCAGAAAGAAATAATAATAGAACTAAAAATATAATATACAGGTCATGATATCTTATTGCTACTCCACTTTTCTGACTTTCTTTTTAGTCTTTCCCATTGATGAAGGATCTCTGAGCAGTCTTTCTGAGAAATGAAAAACAAAGAAGCCTCCATGGCTAAATGTGAACAACTCAAACTCTTGGTAAAACAAGATTAAGATGCTGATGGCATCATTATCTTCCTCGCCTGGTTTTCTTCAGCTATGAGTTTGTGTTTGTCACTTTGTCAACTTCTCTCCCATTCCTCAGCAGGTGTCAGTCTTCTAAATTCTTAGCAATCTTAAACTTCAAGAGGTGTCTCACTGTCCTCCTGAGCCTTCCACAGCTCAGAATTTTTCCCTCAGAGATTTCAGTTCTACTTAAATATTTGTGTACGATTAATAGAGTGACAGTGAGATCAGACCTGTAAAAGCATCTCTTAATCTCTCAGGCTTTCACCTTTTATGGTGCCGGAGAGTTAAAGGCCCAAGAAAAAAATCAAAATTATTAGCAGAGCTGATTGCCCTTCAGAATCATGATCTCTTTTTCCTGCTTGTCACAGTGATCCATCCCTTGTTTAGAAAGCAATATCCTTAAATGTTTCCACTGGGGAAATCAAAAGCTCCACTTCAACCCCTGACTTTTATACTCAATATCAGTCAAAGTCAGCAGCCCAGTTGAAAACCCATATATTCACGGCCACAAGTCATTCATCATTAATGACTCTTGATTGTTCCATCACCTTTTCTCAGACTTTTTATTTGGTGCCAAACTTACACTACAAAATTTTTGTACCAAAGCCCAAAGGTAATTTTATCACAATGTAGAAATAGCAAATGAAGGTCACAGCAAAACATACAGTCTCTGAAGCAAGATAGAATTCATTATCTGATAAATGATACTCCCAAACGCTTCACCTTTTCATCTTTATTAAGCTATATTTTCCTTAAATTCTGTAATAAATTTCACAGTCTTTTATCGTATGTTTTACCTAAGCAGTCTATATAATACCAGTATATTTAAAGTATGAAATGTGATCCTTAGTCGAGTTAGTAATACTAATATTGTGTAATATTAGTATTATGGGTCAACAAAGTGTATAATTTAGGTAAGACAAAGCAATGTTATTGGTATGATTTTCTTCTACTAAAATATTATTTTAGAAATAACAAGATTTATTTTACTTGGTTTTAATTGGAAGAAGCAAAATTCTTTATAAATTCATAGTATTGTTCTTGAATAGCTTTATCATGTAGTTGCAACTAAACTGGAGTCAAGATTTTTTTTTTTTTTAGGATGGAAACATTAATAAAAATATAATTAAAGTTTACCCTTCTTTGCAGAGATCTTTCTCCTCTCTTTTTTTAATATCAGAAAAATATATAATACTATGGCGTATATTGAAAACTGTACCTCCATTGTCTCTGAATTCATCTCCCAGAACCCAAAAAATCTATTTTCAAATAAAGCATATATTCTTACCACATACATCTATAAGCATTGTATAATTTACTCAAAAGATCAACTGACATTGCAAATTAAAAAATAATATAGATTTCTCTTTCATCCTGAGAACCTATGGTGGGTTTCAACACCAATGTAAAATTGATGTAAAGATCTACATAAAAACATCTTGCATGACGCCCTTTCACATCCATTTTCTACTAATGAGAAGCCTTGTATGGTATATCTGACTATATATGTTACTGTACAATTTGTTAGTCTCAAATTATTGGTACAGGCATAAATTTTGATGGATATTCTTCTGTTTTAAAATAAAAATTTCAACCTATGGTTCAACTCTCAAGCCTTTTTCAAAAATTATGAAGTTTTCTTTTTGGGGCAGTGATTATCTTATTCACGGTATATCATCTTATTTTCATCATTCCAACTGAGAACATTTTTTGATGTTCCACACGTTGGACTCAATGACCTCAGATATCTCTTGTAGCCTTAATGATTCTATGAATCCTAAATCCACAAGCAACTCTTTGGATTTTTACTAAAGGGTAAAAGGAAGAAAATATCCTCCAAATATGTTCTGATATAAGCCATGAAGTAGTCAAGTAAAGTCCAAAGAAATTTAAGACTTAACTATATGTACATACCAATTTGGCATGTCAAATATTGCCTAGTGTTGTTTTCAGAAGGTTTGATTGGTCTTTAAATCATCACTTATAATTATAATTTTTATGAAGATGAGGGAGAATCCCTAGTTCCATAAAAGTGTTCCATTATTTTAAAGGAAGGCTGTGGGTATTTTCCACACACTTGTCTCTAGTAAATTCAAAAGCCACTATTGCCATTCACATCACCTTAAATCCATTCTATAATCAACCATGAAAAATAGACACATCTGAAATATGGTTAAGATTGTAGGTGGTCCGAACGATCCTATGTGCATTTCTCTTTTTCTCCACAGACCATAAAATATGCTAAGAGCACCTCTTGAGGCTAGATAGGATAAATATAGGGCCCAGAGATGAATTTTATAATACACATTATCCACAGACATAAGTGGACACTCTGTCCGTGCAGAATAATTAACAGACCAGTTCTCTTAATTCTGCTTTCAGTTCTGACTGCTTAAAATTTTGTAGTAATCTGACTGTATCCCTGAGAAGAGGGTGTTTAGTGGAAAATAGATTTGCATGTCTTTTTCTCTATTATTTTTTTCTGTTTATTGTCAAGGAGTTGTCTGCTGCCCTGGGAACACTTTCATGTTTTTAATCCCCGTTGATGAAGGAAAATCATTATATATCTAATAAAAAGGGTAAAAATACTGGAAACAAACCCCATTTTAATTTTTCCTAATGCCTCCCAAGACCTCTTGGTAATCAGTGCATTGTAGCACATGTCTAGATAAGAGTTTAATGACTCCCTGTCCTATCCATCAAGAACAGCTGACTGTGGTACAGTTTCTGAGCACAAGTAAGTAGGAGTTTATTATGCTTTTCTCTTAGTAGAGAATGCTTTAAGTTGGAAGTGTATATGTTTAAGGCGCTAGGTTTTACTCTGGAATATTTTGAAGGATACAAAATGTGAACACTAAAGGACTATGTCTATTCTTGCCATAGGACAGAAAGTGAAGTCTGTGAGACAGAATGTCTCATCTTTAGCACCTTACTGAGCGCTGTAAATTCCATAAAATTGGGAACTTAAATTATAGTTGCAGCAACTGCTCTTCTGATACCTGCCTAAAGCTTAAATCCCACTGAATTTTTATTAGATGATTTGGAATCTTGAATTAAAATCCAGAGAAGCATGTATATTATTAATTCACATTTGATACTTAAATCCCACTGAAATTCATGAGAAAGATACATTAAAAAATTTTAATCTAGAATGTTAACCTGTTCTAAGAAAAATAATTTATGATATTTTTATTAGATCTTGAAATAATATTAAATCACACAACCAGCAGAATGAGACTTACTTACGCTTTCATGAAATGTGATAAAAATGGAAATAAATATTATCCACATTTTTAAATTTACCGAATGATCAATCATTATTTTAGTTAGTGCTAAAAAGCTTTTTAGGCAGTGAGCATACATATATATATATATATATATATAAGCATTCGTTAGTTAATTCCCATTCTAGACTGCAATAGTAAACGTAACAAAAGAACAACCTTGTCATAGAATTTTATCTGCATGATCAAAATCACTACTGTGTTTAGAAAAGAAATATCAAATTATGAGAATTCTTTTTGTAATGATGAAAAAAGCCAATTCCTTCTAGTTTTTGAGTTCTTTTGAAACATGAAAATTATTGGGGAAAAAAATGTGATTATGAAGATACTTTTTCTAAAGAAAACTCTGAAGCTTTGGCAGATACTTCAAAACATTTTTCAAAGACAGGACTTAACTTTAAATTTTTAGTTAGAAACATACTGAGCTCCATAAAACTTCTTACTGTCAAAAAGACATTTTTAGCAATGAAAAGCAATATCCCCATATCTTCTGTCATATGAAGATGTAAACATGAAGAGAAAATTTTAAGGAATGTAGGAAATAAAACATTTTTTTTTTCTTTTGACTGTAATCTTGGTTCTGTGACTTCCTGATAATTAACACCTCTGTGTCACAACATCTCATAAATATTCACGGCATTTGTAAGAGGTCTGAATTGGTGACTTGATCCATAATAACATCATGACAAGAATAGCAAAAGAAAATATATAGATATGTCTATCTTAAATTTTTGAATTATTTTCAAGGAATGATCAAATAAAAAGTGTGGACAAAAACTTCCTGATGTGTGTCTGCAGAGCTAAGTGTCATCAGCATAACCAGATTGCTTCATTAAGTCATTTAGAGTCAAGATTTTTATATAGCTGGAAATGGACTGCTATAAAAATATGTTTGAAACCACATAATGCTGATGATTAAAAGAGAAGGAAGTTCAGTTAAAGACTAAGGTCTTTTTGCTTATGTCAAGAAAATCTAAGATATTAATTTCTCTGGTGCTGCAAACAACACGAGGACTTAAAATTTTCGGTTTTGTCTATCAGTTTCTACACATTCATTTTCTTTGTGATTCATCATTATTATAAATGGCATTGTCCGAAAAAAAATGTCATAGACCATAAAGAATCCATCCCATGTTAGACATGTGAAGCATCTGATAGTCATTTTATGTTCCTTTTTTTCATTAATTAGGAGAAAACACACTATGGGTTGAATTAACCTACTTTGCAATAAGTGTTCCTTTCTACTGTAGTAGAAGTCTAGATGGCTGCTGTAAATACACAGTTATTTCCTGGGCCTTCTCAGTCCAGCAGTATCTGACAGTCCATAAAACATGCCTTCTCCCTTACAATTCAGTTCCCTATCTTGCCCAGTTTTTTATGCAATTTACTTTGATTGGCTATGAGATTTTTACTACCTCTCTGAATACTGTTTGGTGGAAATAGTTTTAATCCCAATTTCTGTTTCAGATGCTACTGATATATGATTTCTTCTATATCTGAATATGTATTTTCAGAACTATTTCTTTTAGAATAATACTATTTTGTATGTAATATTGTTTTGTTGCATGATATTAGTGAACTTCATTTTTCTTGCCTAATCTTTTTTACTGGAACAGTGCATATTTTACTTTTAAAGATTCCACTGCTTATTTCTTACTAGGACAAATTTTCAATACAAATAAAAGATAGCTTTTTTCCTGTTTTTAAGAAGTCCTTGCTGCAACATGACAGTCTTCCGATCCATTCAAATTAAAATTTCAAATTCTGATGTAGCAGTGATCCAATAACATTTTAACTTTGCCTTCATAATCAATAAAAAAGGAAGACAGTCAAGCCTGGTAGTGAAATACTCTTCTAAATAAAGCTGCCATGCCATTCTGAAATAAATGAATAAAACAATATTCACATATATAGCTGGGGGTTTTTTTTGAAGCTTTCAAGAAGTGTGTACACTCACCACATTTATACATCTGCACTTACTGGATGCATTATTCTACCTAATAAGCATCACACACATAAACTAGAAAGCTCATTTATTTCACTTATGTGACCTACTTATGTTCTGATTTGCTTTAGGAAAAGGATATTCTGGGTTGTACTACTGAACACAGAAAAAAACATAATGCTTAAAAATGATGGGTTTTTTGTTTTGTTTTGTTTTGTTTTGTTTTTTTTTCTTTTCTTCCCTCCTCCCTCCCCGCTCCTGAATCTAAACACATAATAACCAAGTAATTAAACAATAAGGAAAACATATGCTGATTAGAAAAAATGCTGAAGAGTATCTGTCCCTTCTATCCAGTAGTACTTTATATAAGGTAAAACAGGAATGTAGCATTTTGAGAAGAGGCAAAGTACTCAATAAATTAAAAACCCCATGTTATTCTTTTAAAAAATGAAGCAGCCAGGTAAAAATATTAAGATCTATATGTTGGTTTGTTATTTCATCCCATTTTTTTCCTTATTTTAGTTTTGTTTTGTTTTGTTGGTTTATTTTTTTTTTTATTTTTAGGTTTTGTTTGTTTTTGTTTGTGGTTTTTTTTATGTTTTTGGCTTGGGCATGATTTTTTTGTTTGGGGATTATTACCATGTTTTTGTCATAATAAATACTTTGTACAATTTCAAAATACAGCTTATTTATCATCATGTATGCCCATGTATTACTTCATTTTAATACATTTATTATATTAGTGATGAATAAATACATTTCAAAGCAGGATAAGTTTTACTGAGATCTTGGTTTCATGTTTACTGAAAAACAGCAACAGACTTTCAATGTTTATTTGGTTGTACTTTTTTATATAAACACCCATGTCTTCTTGAATATTCATCAGATTTTTGAGAACAACTTAATGGAAATAAAGACTGAAAATGAAAAAGTCTGTATTTCTCTCTTTTTTTAACCTTATAAAGTATGATGGAAAATGATAACCAAAAATATTAAATATTCAATGCTCATTATTCACAATACAGTGAAAATTAGAATCCATAAATCTCTATCTCACAGCTGTTGTAAGTATTTAAAAATATAAACCTGAAATGAAATGTGTGTCAGCTTAATGATCAGTCTGAAGCAGAAAGATCTGAAAAATACTCTATGTGATTTTCACCCTGCCAGTTTACCATGATTTATACAGAATATGTTAGGTCTTATTTCCATGAATCTAAGCATCAATAAATAATATGTCCTTGTTTTCTCCTTCAACAAATGGAACATTTTGGACCCCAAAAACTTGAAATCACTCATAAAATGAATCTCCATTAATAAACGTTACTGAACATATTAAATTTTTGTTTCTGTCTGTCAAATGTAGTTCTCATACTTCTTAATTCACCCACTATTTTATTGAAAAAGATCTTATTTCAGAAAACATTCCCTGTTTTTAAAAAAAGTCTGATAGATTCTTAGCATGAATCATGTAGCTAATTGCTACTAACTTCTATGGAACATAGGCAAGGTTTTTATATTTAAGCTGTTGGAAAAATGCATCTGTGAATCAAGAATTATTGAACTAAGACCCTTAATTAATGTTTTGATGGTTTGCAAAACATTATTTGATGGTTCTGTCATTCATGTTGATTCCACTCTTCTTTATATTATTACTGCTATTACTAAATACATCTAGGGAAGAAAGAGTTTTCCAACAGCCATCATTTTTTGTCATCTTTCTGTTCAAGAGCCCCATGAGAAAAACAAACAAAACAAACAAATCAACCAAACCAAACCAAAACAACAAAAAACCCAAGCAAACAAAACCAAACCAAAACCCCAACAAATCAAAACCAAAAAAAACAAACAAAAACAAACAAAAGAAAAAAAAAAAACCAAAACCAAAAAAACCCCAAGCAAATGCAGAAAAAACTCAAAAGAAAATCAACAAAACTCCCAAAAACTGCATCTGAGCAAGCAGATAATTTTTAACCAAGGATTTTTCTTTTTAGTTCTAAAAGATTTGTTCTTATCCTCCAAATAAACATCAAGTACACCAAGAAGAGATAGAAGAGATTAATAAATCTCACTATCTGGATAGAAACTACTGAAATGCAAATTCTGTGTCCACGAAAGCATCAGAGATTGAAATGATACATGCGGTTGTTTCTGCAAACACTGCAGAGCACTTACTGATTCCCAGTGTTTAATGACATCTGCTTGTATTATCTGTTTTCTTACAACGGTCAACAAAAAATAATTTAAAGATTTCATACGGTACACATGTATTATTAAATCAAAGTTAAATTTAGGCATGCTCTTTCTAGATGTCTTAACCAAGACTGAATAGAAAAATGAACAAAAGACATAAAAAAACAGCAGTCCAAGTAACACCTTCACTTGATAATTTTGTGATGATTTTAGTAATTAATCCTTCTTGTAATTAATCCTTCCTGAATTCTTTAATAGCTGTTGTTAATAAAACATTATTAGTTTTGACTGGATGGTATATAGACTAGAGAGCACAAAAACCACACTGAAATCCAGAATTTTTTAGTATTTAGAATCTAGTCTCAGTGTCATTTAAGTACACTCTTTGTAAACATAGAAAACAAGTATCCTTTTCTTAGCTTCATGATCCAATCCATTTATAATAAGAAAAAGAAATGGCAAAAAGAGATATACTTAAAGGTTAAAAAAATCTATAAACAAGTTCCTTTCTTGGAACGAAGACCATTATCTGTAGAGACAAATAATCACAGAACATACATTTCTATGTGATACATTTCTCTGTTATAGTATTATTCAGTGCATTGGATATTATTAAGCAGAAAACTATTTCTGCTCTTGGATTTTTTGAAATAGATTTCCTCTCTCTTTTGTAATTTTATACTTAAACTTGCTGGGGCTTAAAATTACTGGGGTTATGTTATTTTAGATTTTTTTTTGTTTCTGCAGTACCATATCTAAGAACCAAAAGAACTGGAAATGGCTGAAGGGTTTCCATCAGAATTTCCAGTCTTAAAAATATACCTTGCATTCACAGGGATGAATCTGCACAAATTTCTTTTGTTGTTTATACCAAGTTTGGACATTGCATTTACATTTAATTGCGTACTCTCTCTATATAAATGCAAGATGATCTATATTCCTTCCACACACTTCCAGTGAGAAATATGCTGTCATTTCACTTCCCAATAAAGAAAAAAAAAGGAAGAAACTACATAGGTTCATCATTCTACTTAACATATCTGCACAAATTCCCCTGTCTCCTTTGAAGAACACTGAATGTGAATATACATATTTTACCCTTCTTTTTCAATAGCACACTGGTACAAGTATTCAAAGAGCATGTGTGACAACAGCATTAAATTTATTATTTCTGAGAAGGTTCAAGCTGGTTTTAGGAGGGTGGGAGAATATGTTTATCTGTAATGATTAAACTGTTCAACAGAGAGAGGTGAACTCTTTGCATTAAGTATTTCCTGGACTTCTCCAACTTGGGTCCTTCCCAAAGATTGCAGCCCTTCATGAACTGGTCCTTTCAACAGGAAACAAAGCGTGGTCCTTTCAACAGGATACAAACCCTTGAGAGTAGATTTTCTGGTGTGGGTTCCCCATGGGCCACAGATCCTGTTGGTAAACCAGCTCCTGCATGGACTCATCTCCTCAGGCAGCAGCTTCCTTCAGGGCTTGCCTAGCTACCTGGTCTAGCATAGAGTTCCCCATGGGCTGCAATAGAGATATCTCCTCTACTCTGGTAGACAGAAAAGAAAACCACCTTGCACTGGTACTGGTTGTGCTTCATGAGGTTCTCACGGGCCCAATTCTCAAGTTTTTCCATATCAACTGCGCTGCTCAACTTCATGCCATCTGCACACCTATTCACAGAATTCATAGAATTCACAGAATGACTAAGTTGGAAGAGACCTTAAAGATCATCAAGTCCAACTCATGCCCTAACACCTCAACTAAACCATGGCACTGAGTGCCCCATCCAGTCTTTTCTTAAACACATTGTGTTGATAACGTCCTCAGATCACCTGCCCTTGCCTCACCTGACTGTGCATTTATTTCTTACTTCTCATTTTGAGGAGGAGATTCTTTCTCAGTCATGCCAGTTTCCAACCTGTCTTACTTGATTTCCTTCATACCAGGATAGAGAGCTCTTAAACTAAGAAAAGTGGCCTGAAGTAGTTTCCAGCTTTGGCCAGCCCCTCATTCCCTACAGACAGTTACCAAGGGGTTTTCATTCACCTGCTATTAAACAGATGAAAGTTAATTCTTACAAAATTCTTGACTTTGCTTCTCTTCAGGCTCACCAAGCTCCCCAAGCTCACTTCTAATGTCATAATACACAGAAACTTGTTAGTCGTTCCCACATTTATTGTTCATCCAATATATTTTATAAGAAACAAAATAAGAAATTGTAAGTCTTATATTTGTTTGTTAGAAAAACAAGTGCAGATAGCTACCAAGAAGATTTTCTGTTTCTGATCCTGAGCTCTCAGACAACATTTGCCTCTAGTTGTACCACTGAGGACTAAGGGTACAGGACTTGCAACACGTCTCTGCCCTCAGTGTTTCCTGATAGATAAATACAGGTAGATCTTGCAGGAGGTTTACTTTTTTTGAGAGAAGTGTTCAAAATTATTTTTTTAAGTACTCATATTTGCTCAGTGTATAGGGAGAATGCTTTATGATTTGGGAAAACAGAGCAAGAGCTTAGCAATAAGATAAAGACTAAGTGTCTAAATTTTGACAAAATTATTTCTCATGAGTCACTCTCTAGCTCCCATCAAGTAAGTGTTAATAGCATAATACAATAAAAGTCTAAATTTTGACATACTAAAGAATTTGATATGACAGCAAATTAACATCCTGAAAGTATACTGTTAGATGTAAAACACACCACAGAAATTCATACTAATATTAAAGTAAATATTATTTTCCTATTCATATTTTTTCCAAAATTATGGACAGCTGAGTAACTTAGAATATCACTTTTTTTTCACCTCCTTATGGACAAAAAAATATTAAGATTTATATATGATATATGATATATCATTTATCATATATAATATCTGATATATTACATATATAATATTGCATATTATATACTATATTTACATATATTTCCTCATTTCCTTCCTGTGCAACTTCTGTAATCATGCATTACATTCTTGCCATGACTAGGCTGAAATATTTTATCTTCATTGATTATATGGCTTGCATTATTCAGAACTTAATAGCCTTAGTGTTCAAAGAGGGAAGTAAGATTCTGAATGCTGCCTCTGCTTAGATGAACAGTTTTACTTTAGGGACAGTAGAGCAGTCCTGATGCAGGTTTCTTTCATATCAGAAATTAATCCCCTAAAGATTAATCAGTTTTTTCCCTGAGATTCCTTGGACATAGCAATTATACAGGAACCAATTGAATGATTTAGAATTGTAGAAAAAGCAAATTAATCATATAGATTATATTCTAGAATTCACACATAAAATAAAATCCATTTAATTACCAAGATTGAGCCAATGTGAATTCTTTAGTACTCCACATTGGTGGGTTATAAACTTACCCTTTGGTCTTAATAAAACCTATTTTGAGAAGAATGGTAGCAATTAAAAAGTCAGTCTATGTGACTCACTGGATGATTTTGAAGATAATAATCACATATTATTTATGTAAATGGATTGGCTGATGAAAAAATACAATAAAAATATATGAAAAGTAATTACAATTATTTTATGGGATTTATTAAGCTAAAATAATTTCAATTTAATTTTATTCTTATCCTATTCCATTTATGTCTGTGGTTTTAGAGTAATTGGGGTATTTGTTATGGTTTTTTTATACTTGCTACAGTCCCTGGCAAAGTAATGGCATAAGTCCTCTTATAAACTATTGGCAAATGAAAGAAGTGTTTGGGAAAAGCCAGCACAGATTTATCAAAAGCAAAGCCTGCCTGACTAACCTGATCACCCTCTACAATTAAGTAGCATTTTTCTGTCCACATCAGAAGTATAGTGGATTTTGTTTAACTAAACTTTCAGCAAATTATTCCACCCCATTTTCCTCAGCTTGCTTCCTCCTAGACACACAGGCAAGATAAAAAATGAATATATATATATATATATATATATATATATATATATATATATATATATATATAGCAATAGTGGTGGAGTACAGACCTGAAAGCTGAAAATTGGAGTATGAACATTTTGACTTAGAAAGGGCTTTAGTTAGTGGTTACAAGTTCTTTTGACAGCTGATTATAAAGGATCGTTACTGGATATGATTTTGCATCTTCATTGACATCATCACCTTGATGATGGGTTAGGACAGAGGCTGAGAGAACTTCAACTCTGCTCTGGAAAAGAAGAGGTTCAGCAGAGATTTTATCAGTGTGTTTAAAAACTGGATGAGAGGGAATTAAAAAGGAGACAGGCTCTTCTTAATAGTGCTCAGTGCTAGGGCAAGAGCTGATAGAGAACAGAAAAACTAATTCCGTCTGAACATGAGAGAATACTTCTTTTTGTTGTGAAAGTAGTCAAACTTTCAAAGTAGCCACAACTGAATCGGTTGTGCAGATAGGCTGTAGAATCTCCATCTGTGCAAAAATGGGCACAGTCCTAGCCAATATGCTTCAGCTGGCTCTGCCTTAGAAGTGGGTGATCCTTAGACTAGATGATCTTCTTACCAATGTTTCCTGTTGCTGAAAAATGCTTGCACAGCGTCAAGCTGTTTTTTTCTCACACAACAAGGAGTCTGGGGATGGGCAAGAAGATGTGAGGGGTACTGCTGAGTCACCTGACATAAGTTTACCAAAGAAATATTCCATATCATATGATGTTGTGCTTGGTGATAAAAGTTCAAGGAAAGGAGGAGGAGACAGGGACATTACTGCTTATGGCACTTGTCTGTCTAAGAAGCTATTACACTTGCTCGTACCATGCTTTCTAAGGAGTCAGTAAAAAATCTGCTTGTCAGTGGGATGCGCTGAATAAATTATTTTTTTTATCTGTTATTTGTCTGTGTGTGCACCTTTTGCTTCTCCTGTGAAACTACTGTTAACACAATCTGTAAGTCTTTGCATGTTCTTTCAGTTATCTCCCTCTCCTATGGAGGAGAGGACTGAGTGAGCAGCTGTGTGTGTCCACAGGGTCCACCCAAAGCCCACCTCTTGGTGTCTAGTAGAGGTGTTGAGGGACTCCAGATAATTATAGTCTTGATTGGAGTGTGCTAGATTACATTTATAATTACAGTTCTTAGATTAGTCACGTGCTTGCTTGTTTTACCATGTGTGGAAAACTAGGACCTTTTGTAGTTATGATATTTTATGAAAATCCCTTTCCTAGGATTTTCTTTTCCTGAGAAGCTGAGAGGGTCTCAGCTTCAAGGGTAAACAATTTGTTGTCTGCTACTGTGGAATGCAGCAGGTGCTTTCTTGATTGGTCAATGTGGGATGTTTCTACTTGCTGACCAATCGAGGAGGCAGCAGCTCTTGGACTCTCTGGGAGTCACGGAACTTTGTTGTTCATTCCTTTCTATTCCTGTCTCGCCTTCCGATGAATCTTTCTCTGTTTTGTAGTATAGCTATACTGTGGTCTTTTTTAATGTAATATATATCATAATATAATAAACCAGCCTTCTGCAATGGAGTCAAGATCTCTCCTTCCCTTCACCAAGTCCTAACTGCCCTGAAAACCACCTCATCAACTTTTTAGTGTGCTTTCAATTGCACAAACAGCAATAGTTCTACTTCTGTTGGAAATGTTTTATTATGTTTTAGGTAGTCTCTATCTGCCAGTTCAGACATGTGCAGGTTTCCTCTAAATCCAATGTCAAATTTGTCAGACTCAAGAAAATATCTCTCATATCATATCACATCTCATATAGCATAAAACAGCTTCACACAAACAGGTGAAAGCATAAAGGCTGAATTTAATTAGTATTTATTATACATTTTATTAAAATTCTCAAGTTTATGATCTTTCTCATGAAACTAGTATTAAAATATCACCAGTCATGCTTTTGCATTTTAGTTAAATGTTATGTCTTCTATTCACTTAATCTAATTTCTTCTAGCTAAAAGTTAGGTGTTCAGGGTAAACTAGTTGTCTAAGCTCTTTTCGTGGTCCATGAAAGGAAATAGGCATTTCCAGAAGCAATTCATCTCCTTTTAAGATTGATATCATACACATAAGTAAGTTGCCCTACGGATGAGACTATTTCTGTCCATGAATGGTGAAACAAACCAAGCATTGGTGTTCTTGTTTGTAGATGCTGGAATACAGGCAAAGTAAAACACCACACATCTTGCACTTAACCACTCAACTTTTCCTTCCTTCAGTATGCCATTGGTAGTTTAAGCATACTTTGATTGATCTGCCTATTACAAACGTTGACGTGATTTGAAACTTGTATAAAGGAAAATGATTCATTTGTTTAAATTTTGGAAAACTTTCTTTAAAATTATTTTAACTAATAAGAGCAACTGAACAACAAAAGTAGTAATAACAATAACAACAACAGCAAAACCAGAAAAAAAAAAACAAACAAAAACACTACCACCATCACCATTACTGTTGTTTTCTAGAGGGCACAATTTATTTTGTGTCACAAGTTTTAGCAGCTGCCAGTGAACCACAAAAAGAATAGACAGCTCTCAGCAGTTATATCATGCAGAGTTAAAAGAATAATTACTCCACCCACCGTTGATGGGTCTTGATCACGCACAGTCGCTAGAATTTCTAGTGTCTAGTTGGTAGATAAAGTACATGATATTAATATGTCTGAAATAAATCAAAATGGCTAAAAAAAGTGAACAGCAATGCTTCAATACAGCAAATTATTAAAAAAAATGGCTTTCTGGTTTTCTGTTTGAGATTGGTTGTAGCTGAGGAACAGTAGAGAGAAGAGTCATATATTTGCTTCAGAAGAATTAAAAAATACCAAAAAAATGAAAATAGTGAATTGAGCCAGATAATTTCTAGTTGATATATTTTCATTAAATTATTAGAGACTGAAGAGCGGGTTTTATGTCCTAGCTAGTTTTCCTCTTATGGTGGAGACATTTGCCCTTGACTTCCAAAGATTTATAATTAAAAAATGACAACTAGGATTTTAGCTGCCTGAAAAATAAGCTACTTTTCTTAACTTTATATAAGTTAAGAATTCCTACCAAAGGATTGATCTTTTTCAAAATTTTCTAACTATAAATATCACTTGAGATATAGTTATATTTTTCCAGTGTTTAAAGAAGACAACTTACAGAAAATTTAATTAAATAGATTCTGCCTGAAACACTCATAAAAAACACATAACAAAACAAAATAAATGCAAAGTCAAAAAACCAAACAAACAAACAGGAAATTAGGATGGAGCTGGTTTTGTAACATGTATACCATTTTCTACTATCTCTAACAATATTAAATTTTGATATCTTAGGTTATAATGATAAACAATGGAGGGAAAAGCAAGAGGTGGTGACTGATCCATTTGTGTCTTAAAATGAGTGACATAAATACTAATAAGATATAATTCAGAGATGTACTAGCCAATTATTATCCATGTTTTTGTTGGTCTCAGTGAAGCCTTATGGAAGCAGCACAAATGTAAATAGCCTCCTAAGAATGTGTGTTATTTCACTGGGGAGTCTTATTGTAGGTGTCATTGTAATGACTTGGCCTAAATGTTATGCTTACCTGAAAATCTAAAAAAATGTAGTAATTTTACAACAAATTATTTGCATAAAAATTCTCAAAAAGACTAGCATCTGCTTCAATGTAACATTCTTCCCCATGTATTGTAGGTTAACATTTAAATGCTCTGTTTTGTAATAACTTTATGAAACCTTTAGTTTGCCAATTTAATGTTTATATTTTGTATCTACTAAAGAGGTGCCTGCATTTTTTAACATTATACAGCAACTTGTGATTAGACTTACATCTCAAAAAAGTGAGATTATTTCCAATGTTGTGATTTAATTAGAAGAAGAATTGGACCTTTTGTCTTAATTCGCACTAGCCTTTTGCAAAGAGAGGGAGTTACCCAGAGCTGGACTTGGTGTGGTTAATAGAACTTTCTGATTTGCTCAATTGCTTTTACTGTAAACTCTTGCCAATAGTTTAATTGAAGCAAATAGCTTTAATGCAATTTTATTTCTTGCAGTACCTTCCAAAATGTGTTGTTTCCAGTGGTCTCACATGCATTCCAGCAGGGAAAAAAAGAAAAAAAAAAAAGAAAAGTGCTGGTAGTTTAAAGAGATGGGAACTTAAGCAATTTGAAAAATATATTGGATGATGTGGATGCCGTTATGCAGAGTCAGTGAGGGATGAGGGCCATGAATCAATGTGATAAATTGTGATTGGCCCCTAAAAAGACAAGTAAATCCAAATTGGTTAGGTAATGTTCATAATATCAAAATTATTACAGTGACACTGGCCCTGTACATCATTCTATAAAACTGATCCTGATCTTTTAGACCAAGTATCATCAGGAAACACATAAATTAAACTATAGATTAAAATGAACCCCTCAAAAAACCAACCAAAAAAACCCCAACAACCCTCCCCCAACTCCAAAAAAATCAAACCAACCAAACAACAAACCAAAAAAAGCCACAACTCAAAAAACAGTGCAGTGATGATAGTGGAGAACAGCAACACACATCTTTCACCTGTGTTTCATGTATAATGAAGTCATAAATCAGGCCAATAGAATGAAAAGTTAATTGAAGATGGCTTGGAAAATAAGCCTATATCTAGGCCTTTTGAATCACACAGGTAACAACGCTACAAAGCATGAGGGAGCTGGAACGTTGTAGCAAGCAAATGCTGCTGACCAGATGGAAAAATGAAGGTTCTTCAGTGCACCTGTGTACAAGATATAAAAACACAGTTTTATAAATCCAAGGAAAAGGATTTGAAACATTCCAGAATTAACAGTTCATGTTGTCTGGTTTAAAGAAGCTAATCTAAATTGTCCTCTTTTCTGGGCTTTTCTGGATTGCCTATGCAATTTTCTGACAGGCTCCATTCTCTTTAGTCTCACTTGTCTGTACTTCCATGTGAAGGAAGTTGAATGAAGAAAAATTCTCCACTGCGTTTTTTTCTGCCTTTGTTTTGGTTTTTTGTTTTTGGTTTTTTTGGGGTTTTTTTTGTTTGTTTGTTTTTTGTTTGTTTCTTTGGTTTTTTTGCTTTTTTTTTTCCATCCAAAAAAGTTAATATAATGATAGAATTATTGATAGTCCCTAATAATTGTAAGGTACAAGGAGCTTTTTTTTCTCTCCAGTATCCATTGTGACTGCTGCAGTTTTTAACAGCACTGGGGCTTGGATAAAATTCAAGAGCTCTACTGTAAAAAGTTGCAACCAATCCATGTATTAGTCCCCATTTCTCCCCAGAAAACTGAAATTAAGTAAATTGAGCTATTTGAATACACAATTAATAGAGGGAAAAAATGTGGGGAGGAAAAAAGTATAGGCTTGATTTAATTTCATAACCTAAGAACACAAGAACTTTCTGCTGTTTGCATCTCGCAGGTATTCAAGAGTTCTTTATGGGGAAATTGCTATAGTATAGGAGGTTTGCAAGGGACCCATGCCCTACCTGGAGTGTCAGTGGGTTTCCAGGCTACAAAACCTTTGATGTTTGAAAAGACATTAGCCAACTGTGGCAAAGTCTACTAGCCTACTGAATAGGAGTGCATTTGATAATAAGTTGCTTTAAAATCTAGCTACCTACATGAAGGTTCTGACTGTCAGCTAGAAATCTTAATTCCCATTATAGAGAATGGACATGGGACTGCATCTTGTCTTAGGCCAAAACAGACATTTTATGTCATTTGAGACACCACAGGATAGCCCAGGTGGCATACAGCTACATATCTAGAACATGAAAGTATCTGGATTCTGTGCCGTAGCTGTCAGCTCCATTCCAAAATTTCAGAACTGAGGCAGTAAAGGTCTGCTTCAGGAGGAGTCAAATTCCCCCTCCTGGCTTCATTGAATATATCAGCTGGGAGATAAACACAGGTATCTAACACTACCTGAAATGCTCTGGCCTACTGGCAACAGCCACACAAAGAAGGTAAATAAGGTAGAACAGACTCATGGCCTAAGTAGCAACAAGACAGTTGTTGAGAGCATCTCAAAAAAAGCTAAATGTTGTTTGAGTGATAAAATTGATGCCTGTTTAAATAAATCAAAACCTATGTCTTTTGAGATTTTAAAGCATTAAGGAGCTCTTAGCTTCTGCTTTTACATAAAGGGTGTAGACTCTTTAATTCTGGTGTCCTAAACTGCATCAGAGCTCCAGTCAGTATACCAGTTCTCAAAAGAAATCACAAAACAGACATTCATCTCATAGCAGGGATAACATCTTTAACCTCCAGTTAAATGACTCATAAAACAACTCATATTGCCTCTTCCTCTGAGAACAGGTTTTTGTTTCTTACAATAGTACTGAATTTTCAGGTTTCTCCAACCCCTCTCTGTTGAAGGTAATTTGGATTGTGATGTTTCACATGAATTACCGCTGATCTTGATTTTTTTGATTTTGCCAGTAGCCACACCTGCTTAATGGACACCTTGTTGATCATACCAGCTATGGTCCCATTAATCCCCATTAGCTGGTGTGTCGTTAGGTATTTTTGCTGGTTGTATTCTTTCAGCATCTCCCACTAACCTGTTTAATGCTGACTATCAATACGGTGGTTTATGTAATCCCCATGTATATATGCTGCCAACTGTTATTTGCTCTAATTTGTAAACTCTCTGCTAGAAGGGTACCAGAATAAAAGTATACCTCAGATTTCCCAAACCTCTCTTGTTAAAATATAAAACAAGAAATTCTAAACTCAACCCCATCATCAAAAAACAAAACAAAACAAAACAAAAAACAACAAAAAAACAAACAAGAAGAAAAAAACCAAACCAAACCAAACAAAACAAACAAAAACTCCAAACCAACCAACCAACCAAAAAAAAAAAAAAAGAAAACAAACCAAAAAACAAAAAAACCCCAAACCAAACTCAAAAATTCAAAATAAATCCCCCAAAAATCCAAACCCTCCTAGAAAGCAAAAAAATTCAGAATCTTCATTGTTACAAATTGTGGCAATTTCCTTACTCTTAGAAAGCTGGGCTAAGCTGTCATCCATGCTGTGAGCAAAATAACTTCAACACACGTAATTTTCTCAGGTTAACAAAACACAGTTTTTTTATCAGAAAACCCTCTAAGCTATTGCCATGTAATTGGCAATTAACCTTATCCATTTCTTTATAGTTAGTGCCCCAACTTTCCACTGAAGGCAAAAAATGCTTTCAACCTAGTAGGGTATTATCTCAGTGTTCAGCTGTAAGTAGCAGAATACTACTGAAGTAGTTTTATACTACTTCATATACTTCCTTTTGTAGGTTGAATAAGTTTTAAACTAAATGCCCATGAGAAAGTAATTTTGGAATATGCAGTATAGATAAAATTAATTTGCAGTTTGTATTTATTGGATGCAAATGACAAAGTGTTGGAAGAGGGATGCTCCATGAGGATAGCCTCTATGAGGAGGACCATGAACCACCCACATCAGAAGATATGAACATTTCCTGAAGAACTGTTGTCTGTGGGAAGGACTCACGGTGGATGATAGGAAAAATGTGAGGAGGGAAGCATGGTAGAAACAAATTCTTATGGATTGATTGCTGCCTTCATTACCTGCACCTCTTTGAGATAAGAAGGAGGAAGAGGACTCTGGAATGAAGAAGAGTTATTGAGACTGGGGGAAAAGGAAATGGGAGGAGAAAGAAGGGAATGACATGTCTTTGGGTTTGTTTTTTTTTTCTTTGTTGTTCATTCTTCAAATCTGCTTGACAGTAAATTAAATGAATCCTTCTCAAGATGAGGGTTTTTTTTTTCTTGGACGTTACCTGATGACTGATCTCCCTGTCTTTATCTTAATCCACAGACTTTTTCATCTTGCTTCCTCCCCTGGCCCTTTGAAGTAAAAGAGTCAGAGAGCAACTGGGTGGGTGGCTGAAAGACAGAGAGAGCCAACTCATCACACTAGAATATAATATTTCTATTCTACCTATAACCTGACAAAATAAATATAAATTTGCTGAGAACCTGTAGGATATAACAATTTTAGATTAAAGGTTTTTATAACATAAAGAATTTTCAAAAATTGAAGAGAAAGTGTTACAATAACTGTGATTTGTGACTCTAAAAACAAGAATCACAACTTCCTGAAACTCAAATCTTAGTTTTATCTGTTCTATCGTCAACTGTAATATGCATTGTGTCTATTGATATTTCCATAATGAGACTAAAAAAACAATGTGACAAAGTCAGCATGATTTGATTGTTTTTCTGTTGCGATCACTAAAGGAAGCTTTTTCCCTCTAAACAACTGAACATGTGGGATTTCAGGTCTTGATCACAGAATCACAGAATCTCAGAGTAGGTGAGGTTGGAAAGGGCCCCTGGAAGTGATCTAGTACAGCAAGCAATTTCCTTAGAGAGCATTGCTCTCGATTGTGTCCAGATGGCTTTTGAGTATCTCCAGGAAAGGAGACTCCAGAATCTCTCCATGTAACCTGTTCCAGTGCTCAGTCACTCTCATAGTGGAACTTCCTGTGTTTCAGCTTCTGCTGGTATCCTCTTCTTCTATTGATCATCACCACCAAGAAGAGTCTGGATCCATCATCTTGACACATCCCTTCAGATACTTATATGTATTAATGAGATCTCCTCCTAGATACATTTTCTTGAGGCTAACCAGGTACAACTCCTTCAGCCTTTCCTTGCAAGAGAGATAGATTTGTCCCTTAATTGTCTTTGTAGCAGTAACCTGGACTCACTCCAGGATCTCTGTGTCTTTTACGTACTAAGAGGACTGCCTAGGACTCAACACAGCACTTCAGGTAAGGTCTCACCAGGGCTGAGTAGAACAGCAGGTTCACCTCCCTTGACCTGCTGGCAATGATATAGAATTAATTGTTATATATTGTACTGTAGAGATGAATGGTCATTGATATTAGAATTTGTTGTCTGTAATTTTTAGCCAGTCAACAAAACACATTTTTTGGTATTTTTATTATTTATGAATTAATTTAGCTGTGTCTTTTGTCCACTGATTTTTTTTTTTTTTTGAGTACTCAGAATCATGTTTTGATTCTCAAAGAATGGATAAAGCTAAATGAAACTTCAATTTTTGCCATGGAATGATCAAGTAAAACATTTAATAATCATATAAAACTCCAATATCCTGTTGGATCATTGCATCAGAATGTGTTCATAGATGAACAGACAAAGAGAGGCTCTTAATCTGATTCAAAACTATATTGTTTTCCCTGAGTAATTTATATTCATCAGAAACAGGTATTTAAACAGTAAAGAAAGTAATGAAGCGCTGGTGACTGAACACCTCTTGGTATGTTTCTTATTATTTTTCTCCTTAAATCTTAATGAGGTGTAATTACAGTCTCTTGTATTTTGTCTTCAAGATGCATTATTCTAACAGAGAGTAGTGACAAGTAGCTGTGTCTGACTTCATGAGCAGCAAACCTACTGCAAATATGCAAATGAGGAACAACAAAGAAGAGCCTGGAGATATTAACATCTGTGTGAATGAAGCAACCATTTCACAACTCAGTGGACCTTAAACAAAGCAGACATTGAAATCTGTTCAGTACATGGGATAGATTTTTAAATATGTTCAATTACTGCTTGTTGCACAGCTGTCACTAGAGCAGTTTCTGTCACACCAGGGATTCTGCTTTAACATTATCAGCATATAAAAACGGTGTTCATGATAAATGGTTTTTCTAGCATAGCAAAACAAGTATTTTTCACTCGTGTGTGAGTTAGAGATCTGCTTATACTTCCATATCTCTGGCAATTTAGATGAGTAGAGATAAAGAAGCATCTGCTAGGAGCAAAATAGCTCTTTTGCCAATTGACCTGGTGACTAACTGGCTAACTATCTCATTTCTGTGTAATAGTTAAGAAAATATATTGCTTTTGAGAAGATTATGCATTTCGAATGAAAGATAATTCATCCCTTTATGAGGAAGGGAAGGAGAAAACCACTCTTCTGTTCTATCAAAAGGTAGATTTCACTGGTAAAATTTTCCACACAGTGAAACAGAGGGCAGTAGAAGAACCATTTCATTTGTTAGAATATTTTTATTTAAAATATGTAGAAACATGTACTACATGTTGGTTAAAGAAAAAGCTTGAAGATTCAGTTAAATAATATTTTAAATAATTATAATTTTTCATAGTATTCAGCTATATTATTAATTTAACTACAACAATGTTACCAGTAAAACTCCTCATATGCATCACAGGGAGTCACATAAATCTTATTTTATGTATTTATGCCATGAATAAAACTTGTGAATATATACTGCCACAATGTTTCCAGTGATTCTTTAATTAGAATAACTGAGAGGCAATCTGTATTTTTTGGTAAGACTTTAGTAAACCCTTTTGCTTACCAAATTATCTCCTCTAAGTACCTACCATTCTTAGATATTGGAGGAGCAATTTGAATGTGTATTAATAAAAAAAATCCTGATTTGGAAAAGCTAACACCAAGCATAATTTATTTGTAATTCTCTCTGCTTCACTCACTCTTTTATTGAGTTACTCCTAAGTATCTAATATCTTCATCTGCAAAGTACTTCAGTGTCACAGCATTGCAGTGCCTGTCACTTAAAAACTCAAATACTAAAAATAACATTTTCTAAAATGTCGAAAATCTGAATACAACAAGCAGACAATGGACCACCTTGCACAGAATCACAGAAATAATCATACAAAGGGAGGAGCTGCTTGCAGAAACAAGAAAATTTGACCCAATGAAGCAACTATATTCTGCTTGAAAACCTTTTAGCTTTGATTAAAGTGCATTTTAATTTGATTTGGATGCCATAAAGTACCATACATTAGAATATAAACATAATATTCAGAAGAAAAGAAGAATAAAACAAAATTTCTCTTGTGTCTTTTAGAATTTGTCTTTAAAAAAATCTATCTCCACTGCTTCATTTCCAAAAGATTTTCTTTTGCATTTTGAAATTCAGTTTGTGATGAAAATCTGCTGCAGTGAAAAAAAAAACCAAACATTGACCTGGTCTTCTAACACAGTGGTAGTCTCTGATCAGGAAAAGTTTGAGCTTGATTTTATCACTACTATACACTTCTCAGCAATAACTAATTCTGTCAGATCAGTGCATTTGTATTTCTTGACCAGTTTACAAGTCTTAATAGTGAGTTTATGGTTAATGGTTTTTGTTTAATTTCATTAAATAGACTATAGCCTTTCAGAAAATAGCCTAGATAACAGTCTCATTTGTCAGTTTTGATCTTAGAATCTTATCTTACTAAAAACAGAGAATTACATGTGCAAATATATTAAGATGTGTGAAGAAATATGAAAAACACTTTGTTTTGTATAATACCAAAAATTTTCTTTGTTTTGTATAATACCAAAAATTATGTATTCCTACTTCAAGAATGTTGCGGGTAACAGATTGCAGTACTCATTTATTTATTATTTAAATCATATGTTGGAAAAACAGAAGAGAATAGAAGACTAAAATGTTTTATCTCATATAATGTTGCAGATTGTCAGCTGGAAGCTGCATCTGTATTGCATTTGTAAATACTCTCAATTTAAGAGAATCAGCATACAAATATATCAGCACAATGCAACTAAGAATTACCATAGTGTGTAGATAAGTGTTTCAGATTACAAAACTGTTCAATTTTTCCATTTAAAACGTGTGTAGTCATTAACAGTCAATCAATTTTTGATATGTCTCATGGATGTTATCTCTTTAAGAATTCTTATGAAAGAACTATTCATACAGTCAGTAGTTTTTAAGAGAATTATAATTTTATTGGTGAGACCATCCAATATATATTTTCAGTTCCTACATAACAGTGGCTATTGATGTTTACAATTTTTTCAAGGAACTGAATGAGCCATCCTTCATGGCTCATTATTTAATCCTGCATATTTAATTGCACTAATACTTCCATCTAGGTGGCATAGCACAGAATTTAATTCTGTTTGAATGCAGCTGGTGCATTTGAATATGCTGCTGGGCTTTAATACCTAATCAGTCAATACGTGAGTCTATGCCACATTTTAAAGTCATGTAGGAGGCTTGCAAAGAGCATTAAAACAAGACAGATTGATCTAGACAAATAAACATGCATGCACACACAAAAATTTTCACAAATGGATAATTTTCCTCAAAATAGAAGAAAATCATTGAAGAAGTATCTCAAAACCCTAGGTTGTGTCATCCCATCAGCTTTTGAGTAAAGCTCCCTATTGAGAATTCTGATTAAAAAAATTGATGATATTATATATAGTAGCTTTCAAAGATAATCACAAAGATTCAAAGTTTTAGATTACTTTGCCAATAAGCGCCACTCTTGTGACCCTAAGAGATTTCACAAATCCTGAACAATCTTTCCTGAAGACTCCAACCACACCTATGAGGCCAAAAACCACTTCAGTTCTGCTGGGGCAACAGCCCCTTCCCAAGCTATGCTGAAAGAGTGTCAGACTCCAGCTCAGCCACAGACATGGCCATGCCTGCCCATAGATCTTGAGTGAATAAAAATAATTTTAGGACTTGCAAATACCAAAGTAGTAATGGTAATACAGAACTAAATTACTGACACAAAATGGATGCAATTATAGCCAGAATGAGAATTGCAACCCACTCTTGGATTATTTCAAGCAGAGTGTTTTGATATTTCTTTAACAAGAAGGATTCTTGTCTGCCCATATTCATAGAGTTTGTAATTGGGAAATCACAGACAGATGCAACAAGACCCCTAAGTTGGGGACTTACTTGATTATGTTGAGTTTTACAACTTATACTATTTTAAATGTATACTGAATTTTATTTGAGTAGCTATAGCCATGTCAGCTATTGCTGATGTGTTACTTTACTGTGTATTTTTAAGAAAATAATAACTCAGATGAATAATTTTTCAACAGTGTTACTGACAAATCATATGAAAGCAATTATTAAAATCATGATAAATCTTCAATAAAAATTGCTATCTCCCAAGACCTTTCAGAACTCTGAAGGGAATATTTATTTCTATATTTCATCATTAATACTTTCTAAATAAATTCATATTCAAAAAGGTTTGATGTTAGAAAGAGTTTGAGAAAATCAGAATAGTGGAAATGTATATCATCAACTTTAATTTAATTTAACATTTATTTTGTCCTTCTCCTAAAATGCTCAAAGTAATTAACTCTGAAAAATACTGCTGTCATGGAAAACATGTTACAAACTCCATAAGAAAAGTTAATCTTTACAACACACAAGTTTACAAGACTGCAACCTCCATAGAATTGAAAAAAACTCCACTTAAAGTTTTATAATAATTTTCTCCAGAAGAGGTGATATCAAATATCTACAATAAAATTCTATAGAGTGGCAATCTGAAAATGAATAAAAAATGTGTAAGCATACTTATATTATTAGTAGACCACAATACCACAATATTATATATATTTTATTATATTTTATTTTTAAAATTTTATTTTATTTGTGTAGCTTTCCTGGGGAGTTGTGGTGGTTTGTGAGGGGTTTTTTATACCATGAACTATAAATGATGATATAGCTTAATCCGAGGTTTTGAGTGATTATTTGCAGTGATTATTTCTGAGTTATGGGGAAAAAAAACAACAAAACAAGATAAATAATTTATTTAATTTTAACAAGATAAAGCAATTTTTTTGATGTTTCTTCCTAAGTAGGTGTTGTAAACAAAGTCATTAAGACATTAAACTATTTGAGAGCGTCCATAGGAGGGCCATGAGGATGATGAAGGATCTGAAAGGGAAGCCTTTTAAGGGGTGGCTGAGGTCACTAGGTCTGCTCAGCCTGGGGGAGATGGAGGAGCCTGAGGGAAGACCTCACAAGGAGGAGAGGAGGATCAGGTACCAAACTCTTCAGTCTCATGACTGATAACATGACTTGAAGGAATGGACTGAAGCTGAGTCAGGGGAGGTTTAGGCTGATGTTAGGAAAAGGTTCCTGACCCAGAGGGTGGTTGGGCACTGGAACAGGCTCCCCGTGGAAGTGGTCACAGCACCAGCCTGGCAGAGTTCAAGAAGCATTTGGACAATGCTCTCAGGCGCATGGTATGACTGTCCTGGTGGTTGTACAGTAGATGAAGGGTCTTCTGTGGACCACGAGAAGGTCATTCCAGAAAAGAGTCCAGCCAAGTTAGGAGGAGGGGAAATTCCAGGACCATTGTTGCAAAGTGATGCAGGTGAAGAAGGGCAAAGTGCCACTTCTCCTTTCACTGGGTTCAGTGTCCTATGGGGTGGACAAACACACCTGTGAACAATAACTTGAGTTCCAGTCTCAGGGCCCTGTCAAGCTCCCACCAAACCAGGATGTCGAACAGGATGTTCGGTGGTCTGAGAATCATGAGGCAGATGAGAGAATTTTCGGACAGTGTAGCAGGCAAAGGCCCGGCAAAGCTGCCTTGGCGTTCAGAGGCAGAATGCTGAGTCAGGATGACTGAACAATAGGAGCACCTCTCTCCCGCTTTCGGACCCTTGCTTATCTCTCTGTAGAGCGATAGGTCACTTTCCTTTAACCCTTACCATTGGACAATTCTCAATCCTCCCTTGCCCTATATAAACCCCTGTTTCTGCCCGGCTCAGCGGAGATGCTGTCCCTGAGACCCTTCGAGACACTCCGTGGAAGAGCTACGAAGAAGACCAATAAAGACATCGTCTTGGAACCTCACACAGCGCTCTCCTCTCTTTCCTGGTCTTCCGAATGCCTGCTGCATGCCCCAGCTGAGCCTAGCAAGCCTAAAGAGCTGAAATCACTCATGAGCTGAGAATCACTAAAGCTGAATATCACTAAGGGCTTGCTAAGGCGTAGGCTGAAGGCACTGCCAGAGCTTGGGCTGATTAGCCCCCCTCAGAGCTATGCTATCCAGCTTTGATGCAGCTCCTGGGTACACCCCGTAGCCCAGCCAGCGGCATTAGGACAGAGTCTCACAGACAGATGTGTATGTATCACTGTAATAGCCACACCTATTTCATATATAAATATTGACAATGTCAGATTTGCATCAATGCTAAAAATATATATTTTTATATGTTGTATGTTGAAGGACTTTAACCTAATCTGGTCTTTATTTTGTTTCATCCTTATGCAAAAAAAAATTATTTGCTAAAGCAAACAGCAGCACTGATCTTTACAGAAATTTTCATCTCTTTACTTCTGTGTTTCCTGGTGCACCATGGACAGAAGGAACAGCAGGCAGGGTAGAATAGGGAAAAATCTTATATAGTCAGTGACATATTTCATCTCAACCCTGAATCTCTGCTACACCTCACAAGGGCAACATGTGAGTTCATTCTGCAGTCTTTGTTGTGATGAAATAACTAGTTATAGGCTTGTGTATAGGTATGGAAACCTACTGCTTTTATATTTGATTTTGAGTTGTAGGGAATTACTGAATTTAATAACCAGTTTTTGTGCTATAATGTAATAGATGACACAGTTATGTTTTCCATGCATCACTTGACAAAGTTACTGGTAAATTATATTGTGTAGCCCATAGTTTGGCTTGGATTTAGCTGGTAGCAAATTATTGTCTTAATCTAGTGATGTAAATTATTTGCAGCATTGTGTTTCTATTAGCAGAACCTTCTGATATAGTAGCGGAAGGTTTACACAAAACTGAGAGCCAAAGAGCCAAAATTTTTATAATCTCATTATGTTACTTTAATTTTCCTGCCTTTTATTTAGAATACCATAGGACAGTGTATGTTGCAAACCCAAAATAATCCTGAGTACACATGGAGAGAGTGCAAAACAGTGTCAAGAGTAATCCTAAAACAAAATCTAATACAAAAGCATCTTGAATCAAAGATGCACTGCAAGCTGATATAGTATTTGTAAGTTAAATCATAGGTTACTCTTTATTATCCATCTGTGTTCTATGCAACACCTGTTTAATCTCCTATGGATATTGTCAGCTTTCTTAAAAAGAATTGCAAGCAGACAGCAGACCACCAGCCTGCATTCTATTCTCAGCTTCCATAGCAATCAAGAAAACTTCAGGTGGTACCACGTATGTTCTTCCTTTAATAGAATGAGGAGATGTATCAAGTGAATTGGAAAAATAAGAAGAACACACAAATTCTATTTTTCTATATGCACATATTCTTAAATAAAAAAGTAAGTCAGTAGGAGAGCAGTAACTGGAACGAGAGTCAAAAACTGAAAACAAAACAAAAAACCAAGACAGAGATGGAGGTTGAAAATAGGCATAAAAGACAACTTGGATTTATCAAATCTACTTAGGAATAGCTATGTACTGGAATCTTTTTATGAGACATTTCAGGATAAGCACTGGTAATTACAGTCTTTGATATCATTGGTTTATAATTTTCCCTTCACAGGATAAAAGTCAAACCTTCTAGAGGTAGCTTCTTTAGCTAGCTAGATTGTTGACCACACAGTGTTCTAACACTTCTGATTTTTTTGCCAAGAGAGCATGCTGCAAAGTCACTACTAGTGGAAAGGTGGGAAGAGCTTCAAGAGCCACTGACATCTCCTCCACAGTTTTGTACCTTGAAAGGTACAAAAATACATTGAAGATTGGGACCCAGTAAACACTGAAAACACTGTAATTAAAAGAAGACAGTTTTTTAGGTGCTTTCTAGGGGAAAGAACTCTAAAACAAATTTCTTGCATTATAAGGGACAAAAAAGGCTTTATTGACGTTTTTTTTCATCCATAAAATCTGTAGTATCAGAAGAGCAGTCTACAGGTTTTGCATGTCTTCTAGCACTTTGGCATAAAGGGAAGAAACAGAAGGCAGAAAAGTAGCCATAATACTCTGAGTTAAGGAATATAGTTCGATCATTTACTTTCACAGTTACATCGTGACAGAATTATTTATGGATATCTATTGGTTGCAATACTGGGCTGGAAGTAGAAAGAACAGTCAATACTCTGTCTACAAGAGAAGCTAAAAGCAAAAGTTTCAGAAAAAAAGAAAAACTCTACAGTGAAAAAATATGTCAAAATCTAAGTCCTATATTAAGTCTCATTGTGATTGTCAGTTTGACTATAATATTTTAATATTTTAATCTTTGAAGTGGAGAATTTAATAACTTTCACTTTTTTAATTATCAATCGCAACAGTGAATATATTTGTGAGCAAATTTTCAGTAATGTTTGTCAGAAGAAAATTATGATCTCTTGAGTTTAAAATCATTATTGAATGTTGCCTATGTTTATGTTTCTTTTGTGATCTCTGGTGGAGCATATCCAAATTATTGATTTCTTAAACTGTGTGGAAGAAAATGTTAAGCTAAACCCCATTAAACTTAAACTAAAGCTCATACCTTTTCTTTGGAACTCCTAATATTCAGTCCTGTTTTGAGTCTACTTATTTGTTTCCTTCCTGTAGAAAATTATTTTATACCTAATTAAATAATGCATGAGATAATATTTTCTTAGATATTTAACACTTCCAATTTTAATTTAATTTGTTCAATTTTTGTTGAGCTTTGAGGCATATAGGAAAAAAATACACTCATATATCTCCTTCATACAGTTAATTTCTGTTTTATTTTTATAATTATTTTTCTTATTCTTCTAAGATACATTTTAAGGTTAAAAAAGAATCCTTAAATTTTTGTTTGGAAAGATTCCTCCACTCTTTGGTCATTCCATTATCCTTTCTTTGAATGTCTTTTAATTCTGAATTGTCCAATATGTCATAAACATTTTAAACCTGTAGCCACTTTTCAATAAGGTCACCATAGTATTCTTTGCTTGTTTCACTTCTTCATCCCCTATATATTCTGGTTGCTTCCACGAGATATTTCACAATATTTGTGCAAGCAGTGCTTTCTTCTGTGCTGTCAACACAAACTCCAAGGTTATTTTGCAGGTTACTGATGTTAACTGAAATAGTTGTAGGCTATAGGAATATTTTGAATTCTCACCCTGTATTATTTTCTTCATTTTTATTGATACTAAAATTAATTAGCAATCCTTTTACCCATTTTAATTGCTGCCTAAAATATTTCAAGTTTTTCCCAGCTTTAACTGGTCCGAAGTAACTGAATTTTTTTGTCTTCTGTAAAGCTTGCTGAATAGTCTCCTAACTTTGAAACTTTAAAAAATATAGTAGGGAAAAAAATAAAAGGCTTAACATTGATTCTAAATTATACGTGCTTTTAACTATTTATGATGGTTTAAATAGATGGTTCACATTCCATCCTGGTTTATAATTTAGAACATCTTACTCCATAATACTCTTCTTGTTGCCTGTGGCTCTGCTTTCATTGAAACAGCAGGACTCCCAAACTTGGAACAGTTTCTCAAAAGCTAGCATTTTTCATGTTTTATTCATTTATCTTATCTCGTTGCAATTTACAACATGATAGTGATTATGTTTACTATAAGTAATTGAGTTTTACAAATACAATGTGTTAATAAAATACAAGAATCAAAATACAGACTAACCATGATCATGTGGAAAATGCAGTGTGAAGGATTAGTGTTCTGCAAGACCAGTGAAGCTGTTTATTTTCTATTTCTGTGTGAAATACAGGAAAGAATTCAGCAGAAAACAGAAGAGTCTTATAAAACTCTAAGTAGATAAAATAGATCATCTAATTAAAAGTTTTTACTGTACGGACATCTTGTTAAGGTTTGTTGTGTTTTTTGTTTGTTTTGTTTTGTTTTTTAAGTAGGTTTGCTAGTTATTCCAAAAATGTTAGGAATTAATAATCTAAGTGGGTTTTTTTGTTGTTGTTGTTGTTGTGTTGGTTTGGTTTGGTTTGGTTTGGTTTTTCGTAGCAGCATCTCCATTAGTTGAGCACTCACCATGTAAGACAGGAAATTATTGTAAAATGTGTGCTATTTAATTGCAGGGTAGCAGGGGTCCTACTGGATTAGCAAAGCAGGGGGAATTTTGAAAGTTCTATTTAGGAATACAGTGGTTTGGGCCATTTTAAGGTTAACATTTTCTGACTGATAGCATTATGTACTCAAGGTCCATTCAGTCACCAGTCTTTAGCAATGTGTACTGATTACTAACTCTATGTAAACCAGATTCTCAGCTATCAAGTATGGGAGGACCTTCATTGGGTGACACCCTCAGAAACACCCAAGGAGTGGCAGAAGATTATGGCTTGAGGCTAGTTATTTTTGTTTCAAATGTAAATATGTTCAGATATTTTATACAGATGCAGTTTTGTAGATATGAGGATCATAAAGTTGGTTGAGATGATTCATTAGATATGCATCTTCTGATATGCAGAGAAAGCAATTGACTTAAAAAAATCAATATAGTACATTAATATTACAGGATATAATTTATTTTTTTTCTCTCATTATCTAAGTAGTCTAAGTTCCCTTAGGATATTATTTTTTTATTAAAAAAAAAAATCATGAACATATTTATAAACAAAAGGTAGTCTTGAAGAAATGAGAACATTTGAGCAATGTTGTGTTAAAAAAATCAAGATAAGATATAGAAGAAAATACATTTTACAGAAACCTTCTGTTTACATTCAAAAGCTTTTTAAAATGCAATAAAGCCTCAAAAGTTGGTCAGAAATTTTTCAATAATTACACATAATGACCCTGAGATTAGCCCAACTGGTCAGAGCATGTTGCTAATAACACCAAAGTTGTGGGTTCATCTCCCATATGGGCCATTCACTTCAGAGTTAAACCTGATCATCCTTGTGGGTATCTAAACAGAAATAGAAAAAAAAAATATATTAAAAATGTACCTGACTAGTAGAGACTCTACATAAACAGGAAAATCTATCTAAAATTACATACCCCTATTACCTTATCTGCCTTAGTACATTAAATTTTTATACTTTATTGAATATTTATAGAGAGCTTAAAATAACTGTGTCAGTAAGGATGTTTTACTGCTGTAGGCATTTAGGCCCTGAAATACAAATACTTTGTGTTTAGCAATATTTTTTTTCAAAGCAGTTTCAGTCCATCAGTTTCTTGAATGCTTTCACAGTCCATTTTTCCTGAGAGAGCACTTAATTTCTGAGCTTTGTTTTGAAAGCCTCACTGTACAGCTGACCCTTTAGTACTTGTACCACTGCTCTGAGTGGCCTGATAAGGAAAGAAAGGGACTGAAGACTTGATTGTGTGAAAAAGACTGTATAATGTCAAAGCCAAGAAGCCGAAGTTTAAGTCAATCTCTCTCTATGTGTAACAGCTGAAGATGCAGGTGAACTCTCTCTAACACTGGTGAGAATAGTAGAAAACTACTATTCACACTAAAAAACTTCAGATCCTTCAGGAAAAAATGAAAAACATCATAAAGTCATTTCCGCATAGTTCACATAATTTATGAAACAGGAAAAAAAGCTACAAAATATGAAACAGATGAACAAAACCCCCAAAGTTTCTGTGGAAAGCTCGTGTTGACAAAACCAGCATCCTCATCTCATTTTTGATGTCCTGCTATCAAACTTTGAGAACTTATGATATTAGAATTCTGGTCCCACTAGATAAAATCCATAGCTAAGTAAAACTGAAGAACATCAATATTGTTCCAGTTTTCATATTGCCATATTTTATCACTGTGTCTATTTTTTTAATTATATTTTTTCCAGTTTTATTGTACAACAGAATTATATATTAGTTATAATAGCAAGAATCCTTTAGTAGAAGTCTAAGGATGAATGATAAAATTAAAAATAAAGGAGAAATATTCAAATGCTCAAAATCTCTGTTGTTTGAAATGGTTAATACATAGTAATGAAGAGCTAATAATATAATCCACAAACAAATAATATATATCCAATAAAATATAAGAATACATTTGTAGGAGGCAATATACTTCCTTAAAAATGTGCCTGCTTTTATGAAGAAAGGAGTTTTACCTCCCCACAAAAATGGTTATTCTATTGCACATTGCTCAACAATAGAAATGATGAATTAGTCTATCAATTTATCAATTTAGCAAGCAGTTTTCTAAAAGTATAATATTTGGTGTTTTTCTCTTTTAACAATTTCAGCAAGCTCAATGTGCATATTTCTGAATAAGAAGACTCTCCCTTGCACAAACCTTTGCACTTTAATCAAATGTTGGGAATTTTCTTAACATGATGCATAAGAGTTAGGGCATTCTAAAGCAGATTCCTTTTGGACTTAGAACTAGTTGAAACACTCTATAAATCATAGAATTACAGGATATTCTGTGTTGGAAGGGATCAACAAGGACCACTGAGTCTAACTCCTGCTCCTTCTCAGGACAGCCCCAAAGAGTCACACCATGTGCTTGAGGGCTGGTCCAAACTCTTAAACTCTGGCAGGTTTGGGACTGGGACCTATTCCCTGGGAAGCCTGTTCCACTGCCCAACCACCCTCTGGGTGGACAGGTTACACCTCAGTCAACGACTGAATTCATAAATGAAATGTGGGAAACAAGAAAAGCAGCAATGACACTGGTTTTAGAAATATGGAAGTTGTTATATTTCAGCACAAGCTGATTATTTTCATAATGGTCAGATTCAAAAACAAAGGTAATGCACTGTAGACAAAAGTTTCTCAACAAATTATGTCAGTAAAAAACTCAATAGCGACGGAATGTCTTGAAAATTGCCTGTATAAAAACATTTTTAAGTATGTCCTGCAGGTCTGTAGAACAGCTTATCAGATGGATAATCTGGTCAATCCTATAGTGAATGGTTTCCCTGAATATTAATAGTTTTCATTTAATTAAAAATTTATATATAACATATAAAAATACATATTATATGTATATGTTTGTCTTGAAGTTTTGTTTTTTTTTTTTTTTTTACTTGGTGAATAGAAGAACACACACACACACACATATACATATACATATATATATATGTGTATATACATATTATATAGCACAGCTATGATAACAAAAGACAGATTTTTCCCCCTACATACTAGTCAGGTGGTATAAAAACTCCTTTCTACTTCCAACATTGTGTAATGATGACATTAAAAATCTTCCTTTCTTTGATGCTCGTGCAAGTAATTAATAAGCTTATATGGAAATTAGAAGTTGGCCCAAAAAAACCTACAAGAAAAGTACAAACACAAATTCTCATTGTCTTATAATACAGATAAGGAATGGAAAATAAAATATGTGAAGGAATATGAAGTAAATTAGGAGGCTTTTTGTTTATCATGGATGCAGTTTAAGCATCCTGCAGAGCGGATTATCCCTTGTTTTGTTGCCATAAATTTCACTGCAATAATCAAAATATCCCATGCAGACACACTATTCTTAACCTGTTGTTAAGAATATTGTTACACAACAGTATCAGTATCAACTCCTTGTTAAAAACTCGGGCTATTACAACATTAAATTCATTTTGCTTCTTTCAGAAATTTATATAAAATTACAGAAAAGACAAATGCAGCATTTAAATTTCCATTAGGAGCATTTGTTCTAATGTCCCCAAACACCTCTTGGAAAAGGTGGCAAAATCTGTAGCCTACATGCCTCATGCAGTGCATCTAACAGAAAGAGTATAAAACAACTAAATGAATGCAAGTATTTGAAGGTTATCCCAGCCAGTTCCTACTTTGGAAATTATAGTGGCAGATGCTTCCTCTATAATTTCTGGCATCATTGAAGCACAGTCTTGTTACTCATTTTGCTTCATTAAATGTCTTTTTTCAGGTGATATATGACATATGACATTTTCCCTACCTAAATATAAATTAAAATTATACTTTCCAATCTGTAAATTATATATTTAATTCAAGATTTACATAAATGACAAAAAGTTCTGGGGTACCTGTACTTTCTATGTTTTTCATCTGAATAACTGCCTGTTCCAGTAATTACAAATAATTAGGATGGTACCTCTGAGAATACCTCTAATGTTGCGCTTTGCTACTTACCTTGATTATGTCAATTTCTTAGGGGACATTCATTTTAGAAATTAAAGAACGTCTAATTTGAATAATTTCCAGTAAACAAGAATAACCCCTGTTAGGAATTTTATCTAGTACTAAAGAAGCACAGAAAATCAAAATCATTGACTAATTCCAGTGGTTCATTTTAAGAGAAGATTGATGCTGTCTGAATTTAAATAGTTATACAGTCTACTAAGTATTTTTTTAAAGGTGGATATTTAGAATATGTTTTTAAACATGATGAAGTTACCAGATACACAAGAAAAAGTGTACTGTGTATTTGCTATCTGTCCTTAAATATGTGTATACAAAACAGCTTACTATAAATTATTTTCATATAATGTATACACACCTCTATGTGCACATATACCATAAGAATAGCATATATATATATATATATATATATATATATATATATATAAATGTCCTTGTCATTAGGTATAGCTACAATATTTTTATTTTCTTCTAGGAATGTATATGTTCTTTAACAGTTAGTCCTTAAAATGAGAGCAGTCTATCACTATGTAAGAATATATTTTTATGTGTTCTCTTTTTGCTTTTTTAATAGCCATAAAATGTAATGTTGACATTTATAGTGCAAATGGCTGTGAATATTCATAAAAAGCTTAAATCCTGAGTTTTAAGTAGGGATATATAAAATAAAAATTCTCTCTCTTCTTCTGGATTTAGCCCATAAACGCTAATGAAAAACTTAAAAATTGCATATAAGAAAAATAAATGTAAAAATTATTTATTGTTCCAAATAAGTAAGGAAATAAATCTACAGTTTGTAAGGTTTATGTAATGATCATGATGAGATTTTCAGAGTATATTGTAAGACTTTAAAAAAGGAGGAAATATTTTTATTCCAGAATAAGTGAACATAATTCTTCTGTGGTTTTGTTTTTGATTCTTTAAATTATTCCTGGTTTGAAAGATGCAGAAGGAAATAAGCACAAAACTCCATAGATCTGGAAAATGAATTGCTTTCTCCACATCATCTTCAGCTTCTTATACTGTAAGACTGAGCAGAAGGCCTGGCCTTTGAGTGTGCTTGGGTCTGGTTGCTGTTTTTGAAAGCAAGTCCAAACTTGACTGACCTGTATCCAGATGTACTATGTCTTTTGGCAGAGATCAGGGATAGCCCATTATTTTCATGGACAAATTTTTATGTATGATGGGATAATTTAAATATAATTTTTGTATAAATACTCTGAATTCATTTGGCCTAGCAATTCAAGATGTAGGGGTATTGAGTAAATTACCTAACACCTGACATTTGATAGAGCAGATATAAATTAAAGAGCATTAAGGTGATCAAAGTTGTAGTGCTTAATACATTGCATTTTTCCCAGAATTTTGGTGACACTGTTTCTTTCCAGGAAAATTCAGACCTACAACAGTTGTCACCTCCTCAGTTCAAAGAGTTTCTTCCTAGAATGATGACTTTCTCAGTGTGTAAATTCCTCTGAGGAATTTTGGGTGGATATATTCTCTCTACAACTGAATTTAATGTCTTTTATGTTCATAGAAGCAGTATAACATCATAATAGAATAGGCTGTGAATCCCTATTGTGCATAATTCCCACATTATAATTTCAGTAGACACATTATGTTTGGCACTTGAATGATGGTTATTGCTACACTGTGGGAAAACTGAAATGAAAGAGTAATAGAGGCAGCTTTTTTGGAAACTATATTATTCAGTCGAGTTTGACTTACAAGGTTTTTGACATTCTCTAGTTCTTTTGCCTTCTGTAAGCTTCACAGTTTTTATTTCTTTTGTTTTCCTCAATGTCATGGTTTAATCCTAGCCAGTAACTAGACACCACAGAACGACTCACTCAATTCCTGCAGAGGGATGAAGAGAATCAGAAGAGTAAAAATGAGAAAATTTGTGGGTTGAGATAAGAACCGTTTAAAAGGTAAAGGAAAAGCTGGACATGCAAGCAAAATAAGGAATTAATGAACCAATTCCCATCAGTAGGTCAATGTTCACACATGTCCAGGAAAGCAAGGATCCATCACACATAACAGTGACTTGGGCAGACAAATGCCATCCCTCCAAATGTCCCCCCGCTCCCCTTCCTTCTTCTTTCCCCAAATGTATATTCTGAGCATGACATCATATGGTCTGGAATATCCCTTGGGTCAGTTGGGTCAGCTGCCCCGGCTGTTTTCCCTCGTAACTTCTTGTGCAGCCTCACTGGGTGGGGGGGGCATAAGGAACAGAAAAGACCTTGAAGCTGTGTAAATTCCAGTCAGCAGTAATGAAAACAACCCATAAAACTGTGTTATCAACAACATTTTCATAACAAATGCAACACCCAGCCCCATACCAGCAAATGTGAAGAAAGTTAACTACCCCAGCCAAAACCAGAAAACACAGAGACTGATGCATTCTCCAGTATTATTTTTTTTCCAGGCTTTTTCCAGGCTTTTTTCAGATGTGTTTTGGTTTTTACATAAAAAAAATGTTTTCTTTAGTCCACCAGAAAATTACTTTTTTCCTTGAAGTTCTCTTCTAGGTCCTTTAGATTGAATATTCCATTCCTTCATTGTCCTAAGGTTAAAAAAATGTTTTTTTTTTTCATTCTTAATAAGTAAGAGAAATATTATAATGTTGAAAACTTGAAATTCGTAGTGTCAATGCAAAAAACATTTTACAGATTACTCAGGCATACACATGTCCTATGTTGAAGCCAAGCAAGACCAGTCTTCAGTTCTAGCCAGAAATCATAATGGAAACTTTAACAGCTTGAAAGAGCCTGAAGAGTGTAAAAAAGTAATTATCTACAATGGTATCCAAAAAATATTAAACCGAGAAAGATAGTTCTGTATTCATTAAAAAAGTGGAGATGAAACTTAATTTACTTACAAACTTTTACAAATATCAAAGTGCAGGCTGATAGTTCAGCTATTCCTGTTCTTTTCAGGACTGTGGATTCAAACTTCCTGAAGTGGAACTAAATCTGATGTCACCATTTGACTGCATGTTCTAGATCATCAAGAAACTGCGGAAAGTTCACAAGTCTACCTTATTCTCCACCCATGTTTTTTAAGAGAATAATATTTTAATAGAAAAGGACTCAAATTAGTGTCAGTCTCTCAGTTTCACAGAAATGTTATATCCTATGAAGGATATCAATTTCAAATATGTATTTTTGAGGCAGAATTGAGTGATAATACTTGCTTCAGCACATTACTTGAAGTGGATCACAGCACAGATATCTTGCTTAGCATTGCAAATTCCTTTTCTGCTGCTGTATACATAGTTTGAAAACATTAAGTAATGAGTGATTCATTGCTTACAATTCTAACCTTTCTACTTTTTTGAGTGGAGAGGTGATCCTTGGGGCTGATTCAATTGCTACTCTCATCTGTTACTAAATTAATTCCATCCACATTTTCTGACCAGTCATGAACAATTGGAGATGTATTGATGGTTACTTGTTTAATGTTTCCTATGGTTAATGTGGTTCCTTGCTTCTGTTCATCCTTAAGAAATCACCTGATATTTTCAAGTGTTTACTTCTTTTTGCTTTGTTTTGTGGAGTAACTGGAAAAAAAAAAAATTCTCACTCTGGCTGCACTACTGTAAAATTGCCAATATTTTCTTTTTTATCTACTGAATTGTTTCAGGATTCTGCTATTCTCTAAAGACTATATAATTTTTCCTAAAATATATTATATATTAGTTTTTGCTGAATAGAACACAGTACCCACATTTTCCCTCAGTTCATCCTGTTACTGTTACTATCTGTATGTTTCCTACATACAGAACCCTAAAAAATTATACAAATGGGGGAAAAAAAAATACCAGGAGATTCCTTGGATTTTCATATCAGTTTTCACTCTACTTGTTATCATTCATGAAATATAAAGCAGTTTTAAAGATAGTAGAGAATTCTATGCAACTATTTTTTCAGTGGAGCATAATGTTCTAAATACTTTTGTGGACTGGAGCTTTGGATCCTACATTTCTAGGATCCAAACACAGTTCTTTGTGTGTTTTTAAACCATATTGGTATGTTTGTGGTGCAGTCTACAGCATGAAACTGTGCCATATTCTGATTTACCAAAATCTATTTAATTTGCAAATCAGGAAAGTAGGTACACAGTTTTTTTCTTCAAAAACAAGTAACTAGCTTTTGAAATATGCTTTTTTTTCCCCTTGGATTTATTATTGCTTTTAGTTATAACAAAGAATAAAAGACCATTTCCACCTTGTATTAGTGTGTTATAAAATTCACCTGCTATTCCTTTTCCCCTTAATGTGAAAAAGCTCCAGCATGAGATGTGACAGCTTCTGGGGTTTGACTGAACAAATTTCCATAATTAATATTTTCTGTCTTTTCTCTTTATAGGTCCATGAACTTTCTGTGTAAGTTACCATGTTCTCTGTTAACAAAATGAAACTACAAATTCAAAACAACAGGGAAAAATATTATACCGACAGTTTTTTTAAAGTCACATAATTTATTTTAGTAATAATTGATATAATTTATTATGTGTTGCATCTCTGCTGTTCTTTACATATTGGATTGCTTCATATTCTATTTTGTATTTTTTCTCAAACTCATTGGAATGTATATTCATTAACTTTACAGAAAAATATTTTTTAAGTTCTAGTAAGACAAGCAAAAATTTGGTGATGTCATTTAGCATAATTTTTTTTACCATTTTTGCCATGTGAGAAAACACAATTTTGTCAAAACACTTTACAGCTGGGAAAAGTGAAGTGTAAACTGTGACTTGCTAGTTTAGGACTACATTTTTTTCTTCCACGAGGAATGTATGGGTATTCTAAATATTTCCCAAGCCCATTAGACCTCTTCATCCTCATCACTACCACCACTTGCCATCTGCTTTATCACATTTCTTGTCAACCCTTTTGATCTTTGGGTGCAATATGATTGAACAGATAGCATCAAATGGTTTTATTTTATTCTGACTGGTTAACAGTTTTAGAGGGTACCTTATGGCAATTATAGTAACTATAGCTGAAAAATCTCTTCAAAAATATGCAGAAAGTGAAAGCGTCTGTTTCATCAAAATAATCTGGTCAAAAATAATTTTATTTCAAAGGCAATAAAAAGTGACAAATAAAAAGATAAATTAACCACAGAGACACAGATCTCATAAAGAACATAATAACTATGACTAAAAACCCCCAACCACTTCAACCACTAATTGATGTACCATTAGGAAACTACAAGCAAAGGTAAGTTTTGTTTTTTTATTTTTTGGTAAACAAATCTTGCATTCACAACAAAAAAACATTTGAATTGGATTGTCACTAAGAGCATCTCAAAAACATGATACTAAAATGTCAGAAAAATTTCAAAATATGATACTGTTTGTTTTCATAGAATCATAGAGTTGTCAGGGTAGGAAGAGACCTTAAAGTTTGTCAAGTCCAACTGTCTACCTATCACTACCACTTTAACCCCTAAACCATATTAACCAGAAACAGAGTTTTAAAATAAATCTTGCTGGTTATTATCTATAGTATTATTATTCTCTCTTAGGGAATATCGCTTGAGGGTCTGCTTTGTATAAAATATTTAATTCAAACTTATGATATTGCTCACAGCTGGGAGAACCACAAGTATTTTGAAATACAAGAAGTGGCAATCTTACTGGAGAAGTTGTAGCAATTTCCCTTGGAAGAAAGTATTTCAGAGAGCTATAGTGTCTGACATCCAATTTTTTTTGCACAGTGGGGTTGCTATCAGCAGTCACAATCTTTTTATAAGAGTGCAAAGGACAGCTAAAGCACACTGTCATTCTTGCAATAGTTAGCTCAACAGGGGTGGAGAGAAGTCCAGAGACTCTGCTCCAGACTGTGTGGGGCCATGTAAAGGCCATGCCAAAGTTATTCAGAGCATAATTTCTGGGGAAAAATCTGCCTTGATCTGTCAGATGACTTGACCCAGATAGAGCTCCAGAGGGAATATGTTAATGCAGGTCTTGAATTCCTGCTGCTCAGCAGCCTCACACAAGGAGGATGTGCTCTGGCCACACTGCTGAATTGCCATGAAGGGAAGCTGGAAGAGATGGACAGATCATATACCAACTGGGAGAACTAAGTAAAAATGTATAGGGTCTTCACAGAGAGTCTGCTGGAGCAGGATCCTCAGTCCATGGTACAAGGAAGGAGGGATGCACAAAGTAATTTTTCCAAAGACAGCAGTGAACGCAGACTCCCAATGCAGAGTTGTCTGGAAACTTGAGACTTTTAGGAGCATGAAGGATCCCTTTTTAGTTACAGCTCTATGGTTCAGGACTTGTATAGTGCAGTAGAAATTGATGGTTGCAGACAAAACCTGTCACAGCAAGCATCAGAGCCAGAAAAACCTCAACCAAGTGACTGCATAAAAAGAAAAATCCACTGGGACCACTTGAAACTCACTGGGACCCTCCTCCAGAACCAAAGCAAACCAGACACCAACCTGTCTTATGTGTTTTGAGAGATCAGATGCTTGTGGGGGGCTCAGGCCTGGGATGTTGTAGGAAGACTCAAGATCTATCTGGCCCTGGAAGCATTGTCCCTTGCTGCTTAGCTGTGATGTGTACCAATTGCACTGCCAGAGAAGACATGAGGTGTTATCAAGAGCAATTTCATAGCCTTTGGACTGAAGAGTGGCAGGTCTGGTGATATATGTCAATAATGTTATGACAAGGGAAAGAAGGAACTTGCATATCCAGTGGATTCATTCTGCAAAGGTCCTGTTTCAAAATGGACTTTGGCTTTTTTATGGGACCCTGAGTCTGATAAGGATTGTTGGGCAAGGACCAATGCATGTGACAAGGTGGGGCATGAGTATATTTAGAAACAGGGCTACTAACCTAGTGATAGATCTTCAAACAAGTTACACTGAGGAATGCTTCTCTTAACCAAAGTGCAATGAAGGCACCTCAGGCAGTGGGGAAGTTAAGTAGTGAACACCTGTCATGAACTGATTGATACAGGATGGATATCACCTAACTATTGATGTATAGAAGACAGAGATCTCCTAAGCTGATCCTTCTAGTTTCTAGTTTTCAAATTTCCTTATTGCTGTCTAGATTAATAGTTGGTTAGGCAGAAATCTAACAAATCACATCCATTTCTGTTAGGCAATATTCTTTAATATTGCTTATTTGGGAGCTGTTCAGACAAGTTATTTCCTTGCCTACAGAGGTATATTCCCCTTTTTAATGGGCCAACTTTTAAATCAGGTTGTCTAAATGGGATATGTTCCTCTTCACTTATAACAAGAATAATCTAAATTATTATTTTAACTGTAGGACTGTATCTTATAGATAATTAGACTATAATTAGATGAGTCCCACCAACATCGTTCCCCTAATTTCACAATCAGTAAGTGACACAAAAAATGGATACAGTAGTCAGTCCAGTGTAGTCCACTGCAAGCAATACAAGAAAATGAAATAAAAATAAATTGTTGCCCATCAACAAAGTAAAAGAGATCAAGGTTGCCAGACAAATGAAAAGGAACTGAGGGATGACTTATTCCGTATCTAGTTAGAAAAATCCACTTCATATATCAAAATAAGAGGGAAAAATTCTTAAGTGTATAAATGTATGGCATTTTGTTTTGTTTTCTTTCTCTTGTTAAAGCATGAAAAGCAGAAGAAATAAATGCAGACACATGTATGTGAAGACAGTTCTGCTATTCATATTACTCTGAAATATAACACTGGTGTTCAGAATATGAATATATTCTCAAGAAAAAAGCTCTCTGAAAAAGCAAATGAAAATGCAAATATTAGTCCATGCAGAGAGTGGAGGGGAGAAGATCAACAAAATTCAGATGGAACCCCTATTACAAACATTGATTTTCTGTGAGTTAAAAGTGCTAGGTGAGATATTTTTATCTTTCTGGAAGGCCTTAATTTTCTGGAGTACCTAACATTTACCTGAGCAGATGATGTGGTAACAGCATAATGAAAAAACCAAATGAAATGTTTATTAATGAGAAACAAAAAATTAAATCTGCTTTTCAAAGTAAGAGATCATACATTCTCTCCTTTTCCTTGCCAGGAAAAAAAAAAAATCTAAGATTTAAAATGTATTTAAAGTAAGTAAATTCCTCTCTCATCACTCCTGTGATTTTAGTGAAAAAAATTTGAATCAAATTACTTTGCTCTCAGGGGAAAAAAATGGCTCCTTTTTTCCAAAGGCCTATGTGATTTACATATCTCACTTCAATATATGGGATGTTCTACTCTCAGGTGATAGAGATAAATGTATTTCATTATCCACAAAAAAAACCCTTTCATCCTGGAAGAAAATGCGTAGGGAGTTCAAGAATCTTTAAATCATTTGTCTGCTTTTCCAAGTGGAAAACTTTCAACATTCTAGTACTTTTAATACTTTTTCCTGATATTTCAGATATGTATGTAATAATCCTTTACTATCAGTTTGTATTACATAAGAAGAATACTCTTTAGGATACCTAGGTAGCAATTCCTTTGTGAAACAGGTGCATCTCCAAATATTCATCCCTTCCCTGAAAGTAGATCTCTGCATTTAGTCCTAATTTGTGTTCCTCTGAAGAAACAATATTGATTCTGAATATTATACGTATTGGCATTCAAAACAAGTAAGTTCTCATCATCTATATCATCTTAGGACATTAAAGAAATAGCAGCAGGGGGATATGTCCCTAGAGCAGGTAGCAGTTCAGCTCACTCAAACCCACCTGCCCTCCTCCATTTCACTTCACTGTAACTCTCTCTGTGTCACTGTCCTCTGTTAAAAAGATCTCAGATCTGCACTCTCTCCCTGCCTGCCAAGACCTCTGCTCAGAACTAGTTCAAAGCAAAAAGCCAAAGAACTCTGTAAAGACAGAAAAAAAAAATAAAAAAAGTCTCTTTCAAGTTGCACTAGAGGTAGAAATGGAACTTCCCATACCTGCAGGTCGTTGTCAGAGCATCTGCCCCTTCTGTCCCATAGGGCGCAAGGGAAGCACAGCCAGCTGTGGAGTCAGTGCAAGACACACAGAACACTCCTGCAGGCACGTGGCAAACTGGGAACATGCAACAGGAGGGAAAACGGATGGGAATGGAAACGGTTGGCATAATTGGAGTGGAATATATGTTCCTATTAACCCTAGGCATTGCAAATCTTCCTTTTTTCCCCTATATTTCTTTTCCCTGCTAAGGTGTTCTCATATGAGAATTTATATGGCCTTCTATGGATGCATTTTCTTATATAACTCAATTTTATGAGCATTTGGAGGCAATGAAGACTAAAGTAATCAGATGAATTGAAAATATAAAGAACATTTTAGAGAATATTCAATTATAAATATGTGTTTATTGCAGCACTAATTTTTGTCCTGACAACCGTTCCAGTTTAAATAAAAACTTTGCTGGCAATACTTGCATGAAAACATAATAGGTATTCAATTTTATTGTCTTTAAAATAAAAACCTGTGCAGAGAGTCTGCAATACCTTTTGTGTTATTACTTCCTCCTGTATTTTTTTTTATCTTGAAAAGAAATGATACATCGGGTATTTTCATGACTATTGTTGCTACTTCTTGTGCTCTGAACTCTTAAAAATACTTTGCCTAACAGCCAACAATGATCACAGTCATATTATAAAAAACTTGGAGAAACTATTTTGCTGTAATCCCTGAAACTAGTTTGCTATAGTCCCTGAAAGCAGGATGATTGATTAAAATATTTCTGCTTTTAACTTCTGTAGAAGACGTTAACATTTACAAACCATGTCTGCTGTTTAGGAGCGATCTTTCAGCAACTATTTCTCTTAAGATAGTAAGTTGTTTTTAATCCTCTCCTTTGTTCATTTTTGGGTTATTTATTTATTTATTTATTTATTTATTTATTTATTTATTTATTTATCTGATTTTGATTATTAATTTACACACATTTATAAAGTATCTGCAATTATGTAATTATAGGCCTATATAAGTACTGTGGTAAGGATAAGGAGTGAGTTCTTCCCAAAAGAATGGGCCATTTCTCTGCTGAATTATGCAGCCCAGATAATTTTTTATTCCAGGAAAAATCCAGAGGGAACCTCTTGGTCCTTTTCCTCTCTTACAGAGAAAACAGTTAGACTAACTTCAGTCTGTTTTGTTCATGTAAAGGAAGATTCTCATAAAACAGGCCTAATAAATCACAAGGACAATAACACTGCCAGAGTGTCTTCTTACTGCTATAGTTTTAAACAGTGGCTTTATGATTCCATGGATTTCTGGAGATGTTTCAAATGGAAAATTCCAAGCTTAAATGACAGAAAACTTTTTTTAAAATGTTTATAGTATTCCGCCAGTCCACTAAATCAATCCTTAATTTTCGCAGGATTTTTTTAAATTGGTTCTTACCCACCTAAATATTTAAATGTAAGATTAGCTTCCATTATGTATGCAAATGGCACATAAATGAGTTCATGTAATTTATGTGATTACACATTTTTAAGTGCTGAACTGAAAAAAAAATTCCAAGTTTTCCCAGGTTTGATGTGATACAGAAATAATTCAGTTTGATTTTTCTGTGTCCCTTTCCATGAAGTTTTGTCTAAATATTTTTAAAAAGAACAGTACCTCATTAGTAGAATAGTTTTTCAGTTGTGAGGGGAGTAGACTTTGTGTCTCAGGAGGAGACCATAACAAACAAAAATATCATTATCATTATCTTGGTTTCAGTGTGGGAGACTCCTAAGAAGAGAAGAAATTTTGATTATGTAAAACATACCAGGATTATTATATGAATGCCTGAGTTGTCCTACAAGTTAAATCATACCTCCATGAGCAAAAAGATGGAGACTTTTCCCAAAGTCCATTTTGATTTGCATCTGAAAAAAGGTGTTTTTCCAACCCTAAATATATGTGTTCATGCTTGAGCTGACAGGCAAGATAGGTTAGCCGATGGTCAGAGAACAGTTTGTGTACTACTAAAGAAACAGGTCTGCTCTTTGTCTATGTCACATTATATAACCTACATCTTACATTCATAGTAGAGACCTGAAAAATGTGAAATTTTACTGTGCCAATCTTCAAGTCTGAAGGAAGAAGACAGGATAGAATAACACAACCTCAAAACATATAATTTGAAATTGGCTTGTAGTCATTCTCTTGCATGGATCTGCAAATATGAAGCACAAGACTCACTGTCTTGATCTCCTGCAATGTGAATAAGAAAAACATGAACAACTGAATAAGAAACTGAATAAGAAAAACATGAACAACATACCATCACAAAATTCAGTGACAGAGATGGCCATTCTGAACACTGAGCTCCAGCACTTTCTTTTCAAGTTCATCTCATACATAACGTATATGTGAAAGGCTTCAGGAAATCATTACATGTTTAAAGACAGATCAGCTCATATTAAAGACTGCAGGTACTGGTTGCCTCCTGTGGAAGTTTTTCCAGTGTTTAATTACCATCACAGCTAGGAAAATTCAGCTTATTCCAGGATTGATTTTTTTTCTCATTTCAACTTTGAGTCAATCTAGTTTTGCTTATGTCAGCAATATTCTACCACACTGGTATAACATCACTTTGTCTATGAAGGGCAAGCAATTCTCAATGTTATCTTTAGTGAAATTATATTTTATGTATTTAGGCTACACATTGTAAAACTTATTTCCTGGCTTTAAATTACTTGCTTAATTAATACCTAATACCACAAAATGTTCTCTGCTATCTGCATGATGGTTTTGCTGTTGGCCTTGACATGGGATACAAATGTCAGAAAAAGGAGAGTGACTGCGTTGCTCCTCTAAGAGGAGAAACATTTAATTGACAAGAAGCATTAATCCTGCCTCTTTTGAACTGGCTAGTCTGAATAGACCTCACAAGAGTCATTTTGTCCCTGACTAGGTATGGTGTAATGTGAACACATGTATGATGTTTTGTTGTATGACAGTAAATAATAATTGTTGGTTGCAAAGATTTCTATTATTAGTCAATCCTTCATTTGATCAAATACTTTGAATAACCTGTCTTGGCACTGGTTGAACAGCATAAAATGAAGAAATAAAAAAAAGAAACAACTTTATTAAATATTTTTTTTCATGGCTGTTTTCCCTTCTTTGTTGTTTAATGTTGTTTAGGGTTTTATTATGTATATTTATTGATACTTAAGGAAATATTGAGATGTCTAGGAAGAAGGTTTAGGAAATAAATATTTATTCTAAACTGCTGTCACTGATACACAATGACTCTCTTGTCACAGTGACAGTTTATTTCCTTCACAGAGTGACATATTCAGAGAGTGAGGTGAGATTTTTCTGTCATTGCATAATAGAAATGTGATACAGGAAAAGTGGTTTTTTGGAAAGAGATTGTTCTTTTCTGCCCAAGTTCTATTGCGAGCAATTAACTAGCGAGAAGTTATACATCTGTTGTGGAGCAAATGTTCCTTCATTCCAATCTACAGTTGCAGTAAGGAGGGAAAGCTCAAGTTCTTGTCCTTTTAACAACAAAATAAAAACTATTAACATATTTAAAACTATTGATAGTCAATCTAATTATACATAATTGCAAATTACCATCGAACGTTCAAAGGAATCATTTCTTTCTTTCTATTTTTTCCCCCTGTGGCAGTACTAATTTTCTCTAATGATACCATGCTCACATACCAAAAAGCTATTTTTCCACCCCTTTAAATATGTTGACACAACTTACCTAAGATGGAATTTTAAGATTTCTGAAGAACTCTACTTTTAATAAAAACTGTAAAAACATGAAAATTAAAATTTATATCATCCATATCCATCCATATCCTTTCATAAACCAGATGATACTGCACATAGACCAAGTAGTCTGCTTAGTAACGCTTCAGCAAGGGTATCCATCCATCCTAATAAAAGACATGTTCGCATATGCACTGTTCTGTATATCCTAGTTCAAGCATTGTAGTTTGTCAAGATTCTCTTTTTCTAGAACCTTTGGCACTGAATTAAAAGTTTGATAACCATTACTGAACTACTGCAACCATTCTTTAACATTTAAGAGTATTTTTAAAATGGTGTTTATATTTTTGTTTGGCTGTAGAAAAAGACTAGGAAGCATAAAGTAGCACCATCATTTGAAAGTAGAACTATTTTATGGCACTGAAACCTTTTCAGAAGGGATTCTTGACATTACTTACACTGTTTGCTCTTTTACTATTTACTTAGTGAATGGAGGAGAGCATGATAACATTGAAAAAGTGGTAAATTAGTCCTTCCCTTATGATTAACTGGATGCTCTAAGAAACAGAAGTTTTCATGTAGAAGAACATATTAGACAGAGAAAAATTTAATCCCTAATTAAACACATAGGTCTAGCAGAGATGTTTCTGTGAAAAGCAGGCTGCTGGCAGGACTTGAGGAGACAGAAATAAACTTTTAGGTATCATAAGGGAAGAACATATACAGAGAAATAGATAAAGGGATTTGAAAGCCTTTTGATTTTCTTATTATATTGTTAACTTTGAGGCTTCTCTCCACAAAGAACCAACTGCTTGAGTTAATATTCCAATAACAGTTGGATTCCTACATATTCACCTTTGTAACTTTTGAAATCCTTCAAGGAATGGGTCTGGACAGATTCAAAAAGAGGTCTGATTTGATGTTCTGTCAGAGAAAATGATAATAACTCTTATCAAAAGATTCCCTATTCCACACCAAGAAAATAATACTTTATTATTGTTGGGTTTTGCTGTGTTACTCTAGGGCTCTTCATGGTCATAACTTCTTCATTTTTTTGTTTGGGTTTTTTTTTGAGTTTTTTGGGTTTTTTTTGGTGGGGGGATTTTGGTTTTTGTTTTTTTTTTTTTTTTTGTGGGTTTTTTTTTTGTTGGTTTGGTTTAGTTTTTTGGGTTTTTTGTTTTTTTGGTTTTTTTCTTGTTTCTTTTCTAACCTTCAATTTATCTTTCTCAGATTTTTGGAGATCAATATTCCCTGAAAATAGTTTATTTGTGTAAGATCAGTGAATAGTCCTAAAGACTATCAAATAGGGGTATTCTGAAAGATACAGTTCTCAGAATATTTGGACTGGTATGTGCTTATTCTGGGATTAAATAAGGGTCATAAATAAGAAAAAAAAAAACCCATGCATTTCTTCATTTAAATTATCCTTTCATACATTTTATTATTGTTGGTAATTTACTTGCAAAGAAGAATAAAGATTCATCTTGGCTAAATGCATTTACAAGACATTTTAATGAATAAAATTTTTGTTACAACTGTCAAACAATTTGCTGTAGCATGCCTTTGAATATAAGTTGCCTATAAATAAACATGGCCTTGTACTTTAAATAAAAAGTTTTTGTATATTTGAGCCTGTAGACAATCTCTTTTTCACCTTTAAAAGTGATTAAATTTAGAACAAGATAGAGTTTTTTTGGCTATTCTCCTATTCAAGGCTAGATACAGTGAAACAGATCTTCTTGGTATAAGTTAACACAGTTTCTTGAAAAGCCATTCTTTTGCTAATGTGCAGTAGAAAATAATCTGTATTTTTCACATCACTTAAAACTATTTTTTGGTGCAGAATTTAAGGAATACTTCAAAAATATATATTTGCAATGTCTGTATGGCAGTGCTTTTGAGGACATTGCTTATGCCCATTATAAGTGCATTTCTGTGACTAAATATATTTGAAATATTTTGCTGCCCACATAAAAATACATTGATCAAAATATTTGAATCATAGTTTAAATCAAAGCTACTTTGATGCATTCACTTTTATAGAATCTTTTAATGTTATCTTTAAAAAGATAAAATTATAATCAGTAAAATACTGAGCTCTTGAAAGACTCCCAATGAAAGGAAATGCTCAATTATAGAGTAAATAATATCATTTTTCCTCCACATTGTATATAACTATGGAGACAAAAAAGAATAGATGAACTTGAATACTATATAGTATATTGCACTTGAATATTATACAAACTGTCATTCTTAGGCATAAGGAAGTAAAACAAGTATGATTTAAACCTTAACTTCAGTTTCCCTACTTTTATGGATTTAAGCCTGACCATTAATGCCCTTTTTGCGATTTAATTTCTTCCACAAATAAACTTAATTGCTTACTATGTCATATAATGTTCAATAAAGCAAAGCAATGAAGCAAAAAAGTTGTAGGACCTCTTAAAAAGGCTAAAATGAAACTTATGAAGACAAGAGTGAGTAATGCCTTGGTGCTAATTACAGTGGTATAGGCAGAGCACATAAACAGCATGAAACCTCATTAAGCTCGATTAAAATGTGGGTTTAGAATTTATCTGGTCAGAGACATGAATAAAAAAGTGTAGTTTTATTAGCCTCCACTGTCAACCTTTGCTTCTCAGTGGGGAATATTGTCATAGGTTTGGGTTACCAAATAATGTACAATGAATGAAGATTCCCTTTCAAGCTTTAAAGAGCCATGGACATTTAATGTATAGTTTACAAGTAAAATAATATGTGTTTTGATGTTTGTGTACCTTTACAGAAAAGCTATTAGTAATAATGTTTGAAATTAAAAAAATTAGAAAGGAAACATTTAGAGATATTTTAAGAGTATTCAAGGGAAAATTAGGGATTTTGCTTCTGTGGCTTAATAATTTCTGTACTCTTATACATTAAAATTCACTTCTAAACCTTCATTTCTCTGTCAGTCTCTGCAAACTATATACAAAGGTCAAAATCATTACACAAATAATAAATGACAATTAATATTATCATTCTTTTATTTAGTAACTGGGTGGCTCATTTTCCCTGGGTGAATTAGGCATATCCTAAAACAGTTATGACTGCTCTTATTAATAGTACATTATTGTGCATTAAATATCTATTTCCTCATTTAGTAAATGCGATGAGACTGAAAAGATGGGGCAATGGTCAAAGGAGATGGATTTGTCTTTTGATAAATGTTAATGAGAACACAGATTGCAATAAAATAAAGGTAATAAATCAAGAATATATGTCCCCATCTTGGCAATTCATAAGCATATGTTTAATTTTAAATAAGTAATTCCACTGATTTTAGCAAATTTATATTACAACTTCTTTTCTGCACCTTCCTTGCTCTTCTAAGAGCAGGCAAAGCAGCTGACTCCACTTTCTGAAACTAACATTTTGTCGACAGCAGCAGTGATTTGCTTGTCTTTGAAACAACTGGTCCAAAAGCTGCAACATTGCTGTACAGAGTTCAGAAAAGGCCAGTGTTGCTCGGAGCTCCAGCAGTAATTTTGAAGGTATTGGCATTCTGCCAGCTCCTAGACACTCAATGTTTTCATTTTTCCAAAGGTATGTTAAAGGTTTTGATATCTGAATATGCCTGGGTATACCTGCTGGGACATGCCTCAGCTTTCATGTGATCTCTGTGCTTTACATTTAGCGCATTAAACTGCAGTGTACGAATTTATGGACTAAACCTGGACTTGGCATGAGATTGTAGATATTACATAAATATGTATAAAGGAACTAGCCAATTAGTCAAGTAGTCAATTAGTACTTAATGGCAATTCTTTTATGGCAGTTCTTTAAATAATGCTCAGTCCTGATGTATTCTAGCTCTACATTCATTTTAACCAGAACTAATCACAGTTTTTGAAACATAACTAAAGCAATTTTTTTTTTTTTTTTTTTTTTTTTTTGCCTCTAGCTAAAAAGTTTCTTAAATTTCTGTGCAAGAAGGAATGGCTAGCACTAATATTTATCCAAAGGAGATCAGAGTATGGGTGGAAAGTGTGACTTTGCTGTATTGACATTAAATGTCTTTTGAGTCAAGAATAACAGTGGGAAATAAAACTAATGTATAAAGAACAAGGCTTAACACTCACTTTTTTCTTTATTTATAATGGCCTTTTTTATCTTCCCAAAGTATTCAGAATCAATATTTTTAATAAGGGAAAAGGTTTATATTTGGTACTAAACTAGTCTGCCTGAGACCAACTAACTTACAGAAATGTAGAAATCTGTAGATACATAAATGTTTATATATTAACATATTAAAAATATATGCAACCATATTTAAAACCTCTCATGCATGTATTTTTGAAAAAACAGCAAAACCAACAGTTTCACTCCATTTCTGGATCTCCACAAAACATCTCTAGGAACTCAGAAGACACTCTTGGGATATACTGCATGAAAACTGCCTGAGGAACTATCAGATTATAAAAGGTGGTACACATCTATATGAGGTTTTTCCATAATTCTGTGGTTGTTGAGTCAATGCCACCATTAGTTAAAGTACTGAAATCTAATATTTACACTGTGCCCAGAGCCAGCCATACTAACACTGCGCTGAGCTCAAACCTACTATTTGGAAGACTGGAGTCTAACTATAAATCTTCTCATCTCTCTCTCACAGCGTACTTCAGTATTATATGTTCTTCCGACTTTTTTACCAGTAAATATTATGAGTAAAAATTCTGGATTTATTTCTGAGAGAATTATTATATAGATGACTCTTTTTAGATGTTGATTACAGTTGCAATTTATTTTTTAGCATTTTCCTATCAGTATTAAAATTGCTGGTTTTAAGTATGCTTCTTCATTTTTAACACATTTCTACCAGAAAATAATATTAAATTCCTTTAGAATTTTTATGCTGTCCACCTTAGAGCTGCCTTCTCATAACATTGGCCATATTAAAACAAAAATAAAGAAGAAAGAGTGTAACTTTTACCTCAAGGTGCTCTAGCATCTGCAATGACTGTTGAAGCCAAAGAGTGCCAGAAAAGGAGCCCCTTCTGATAAAGGGAGGGAAAAAAAGAATCCGACCTTTGCACTGCCACTCTGTGTTAAATGTGGGTGGAAAACGAGACAATGGAAAATAGAGGTTTGGTCTTGCAGAGGTCTGAACAGCTTCTAAAGATGTTGACTATGGCCCTTTGGCCATTCAACATGATGGATTTAAGAGAGATCCTATAAAGGGTTCTTGGCTGAAAGTACTGCATTTCTAAAGGTTACTGGCAAGCCAACTACAGATTTTTTATTTTTTTATTACATGTCTTCCAAAACAGCCTGTATTTGATATCTGTTATTGCCACAGCCCCATGAACTACGCAAATCTGTGCCCAGGGTATTCCATTCACAATAAATTCTCTAGCCAGAAAACTGCATAGCAAAAAGTAAATTTCTTTTGTTTATTTTGTTTTGTTTTGTTTTTCATATCATTTTTCTTCCTGTTTTACAATAAAACCTAACAGATATGAACATTAAACAATGGCACATTTTGTCCCTTCCCACACAGAATCTCAAACATCACTGCAAAGAAATGTTTGGCTCTTGCCTTATCATCACAAATAGAATCTGGCTGAATGCCTACATAATCAATGTGAATCTCCTCAAAACTTCTTTGTGAACTGTCTTAGTGTCCTAAAGTTTAATAATCAGATCAAAACATGAGAAGCTATGCTAGTATCATAACCAATGTCACTGATTATTGATTTCCAGATCTTGTATTTATCTCATCATCACAAGTAATCCTCACATGCTTTTCTAATTTTCCCACTCTTCATCAGTGTGTAGGGTCATAGGGTCCCTTGCTCTCAAAATTCCTGCAATAATGTTGGTTTGGTTTTTTCCCTACGTGAATATAATATTTGGTAGGAACACCAACAACCTGCTTTTCCTTAGTTATAAATTCATAGCTAGGATTTTTAATCCAGGTAGTGAAACTTATTATTATTTCACAATTAAAATGGGTAGAATTTGTTGAGTTTTGTATTCATTTCTTTAAGCAATGTCTGTATTTGTTTAGAAGCACAAACAACATGCCTGTAGTGTTATAGAAGAGGTTTGCATTTTTTATTCTGTTTTTTTTTTTCACAGAAACAGCCTTTAGACCACAGTTTACAATCAGTGAATATATGTATTAGCAGCAATTAGACCCAACTAATTATCTTATCACAGAGGAAAAGGTTAGAATTAAGTTTCTTCATTGGACACATGCTGTGTAGATAATTAAGTAACTGTATGGTTTCTTTCATTACTGCATTCAATAATAGCTAAATACCAGGGAAACTGGCCATAATAAGACATGATTTGAGGAGATATGAGGCAGAGAGAAAAGAGAGACAAACAATGTATTCAAAAGGAGGTACTAGGGCCCAGATTTTTTGTCTTAAATGCAAACTGTCTCAGTCAAAGCTGTGGAGATAGCCAAATAGTAACATCAGGCAGGTGTACCTTAAAACAGAGACAAGAATATTCTCTAAAGGTGCCTTGGGTTACACTGTGGAGGATTTTTTTTTTTTCTGTCATGTCTTACTCTATCTCTCTGTCCTTTCCTGATAATTAGTCCAGTGGCAGAGTCAGTATCATTGTCCATACTCTTGTGCTGTCTTTCCAAAATAATTTTTACTTCAAGCCTATGTTTAGATTACTTGTTTCTAATTAAGCTTCCCATTTTCCCCAGAGAAATGAACTGAGATGAAGTTTGCCATAAAAATATCATTTACCATCCATTATAGACTTTTTCCAATCCCATGGTCATCTAATACGTATTGACTTCAAACTTTTTAGAAAAAATACCAATCTGCCATGCATATCGCTATACATATACATCTGCTATATAGCTGAGCAGCACACTCAGCTACCCACAATGATGCAGTTCTTACTGCATAATTATAAGATTCCTGAATGGTATATTGAGAGAGGCAGAAGTTTTTTGCATATTTTTCTAGAAAGGGAATTTTCATACGCTAACCCAAGCCTGAAAGTTACATAGATGAGATCTTTTTCTGATGGTTTTCAAAGACAGCAATGTCTTTCCTTTCCCTGAGTAATTAAAATATCAGTGATAGTTTGCTTGCTATACACCTAAAAATTATGTTGAGGTTGAGTTTGTAAAGAATGTGTAATGAACCTCACATAGCACAGTGACAAGAATGTAGCACCATTCTAAGTTGATCTTTTAGTCTCCAGCATTAATATATATGAATAACAATAATAATAATTCACCAAAATTACTAGAAATATTTTCAGGCAACATTAATGCCATCTGATAGCTTCAGATTGGATTCTGCTTATTTTACTTCCTCATTACCATAACTATTTTCTTAAAATGAGGATAAAATCATGGAATCTTTTAGGCTGGAAAATACCTTTATGGTTATTGCATCCAAATGTAAACCCAGCACTGCCAAGCCCACCACTAAACCAAGTCTCTCATCACCTCAGATACATGTCTCTTAAATACCTCCAGGGATGGTGACTCAGCCACATCCCTGGGCAGCCTGCTCCAATGCTTGACAAACCTTTCCATTGAGAAATTTCTCCTCATCTATGATCTAAAGCTCTTCTGAATCATCTTGGGGTAATTTCTGTTGCTTTCTATTTGGGAAAAGGAGACAGACCCGACACCCCCACCACCACCACAACCTCTTTTTGGGTTGTTTAAGAGAGTCATAAGGTCCCTGAGCCTCCTTTTCTCCAGGCTAAACAACCACAGCTGCCTTAGCTGCTCCTCATAAGACTTGTGCTCCAGACACTTCACCAGCTTTGTTGCTCTTCTTTGAAAGACCTTCAGCACCTCAATGCCTTTTTCATGGTGAAAACCAAGCATGGGATTCAAGATGCAGCCTCACCAGTCCAAACTGAGTAAAGAGTTCAGGAAAAATATGCAAGTTTCAAGATACAAGTGAATGTCAGATTATACTCCTACAAATACAAGACTCCAAAGTTCAGTTCTATAATTAAAAAAAAAAATCCCTCTGAAATTTTTTATTGTCAGTCCACCATAATGATTTAAAATGAATAAAAAGGAGTGACCTTTGGAATTTTTCTCTGTTAGTTAAGGATAACTTTGCATAATGCTTAAAAAAATCACAACCCAACATAATCTCATTAGATTTGCAGTCAGAAGCAATTCCTTAAAAAGATTAAATATAGCCAGAAGCTATTGTGTGATATAAAGTCCATTGAAGACAGATAAAAACTAAGGTCAAAACTTTCAAATCTTAGTTTCTAGGACAGATGCCTATAAAATTTTTACATCCAAAAGAAAGTTACTTGCTTTTCAGTACTACTCCACTAATTTTCCAAATTTAAAATAAAGTGAAATTACCAGCTATGATGTCAGTTACTTTTCTATTCAGAGTACATAGTTTCAGTGTCTCCTTTTTGCAAAAATTCACAATAATAAAGCATGAATTTTATATACAATGTGAACTGGACTCAAAAATTGCGATATCAGTTTAACACCTTATCATCCGTACTTAATGGCCAGCACCACTACTACTTGTTAAAATTGCACTTTATTGAGTTTGATAATCACTGTTATATATGAGAGTCCAAATTATATTCTCACTATCAGTCTTTCTATCCACAAAGTCTTACATAAATTTTGAAAGTAAAAAATCCATATAATTGGCCTAATGTTCCTTCTTTCTGAAATGGTAACTAGTCTGGAATTATGCAGAAATGCCTGAATTTCTTCAGAATTAAACAGGTCTCTTGATGAGAGCCCTATAGACATGCCAATAAGGTCTTGCATGCAATGAAGTGCTTTAAAAAAATGATAATTTTTCTGAAACAGTACCTTTAGGACACTACATCATTTGATATTTTCATGTTCCTGTTAATAAATATTATTATGCCTGTATTTAACACCTAGCTTAAAAAAAAATCTTGTTCTTCCACAGAGGCCATAGGCATCTACATTGGAGCTTAGGAAGCAGTAAAACAAAACAGCCCAGATGCAGTAATTCTTAAGCCTACAATACATCTGATATTTCAATTCCACAAATGTTTTAAATTTTGACTAGTTTTTACACTGAATTATTTCAGCTTGTTCTCAGAAACAGAGCTCCTGAGAATAACAGACATATTGCTACTAGATCAAAATGCATGAGTCAGAGATGACCCTCTGCTCCTTCCACAAGACAAATATCTCTTGATGAATGCTCTAGATCATGTGTAATGTGTGACAGCCATCACTATTTTAGGCACTCTCAGCTGCAGCACTGCCATGAGATTCCAGCTTTGCCCAGTGAAAAGTGAGTATGAGAGGTTCATTATACAGCTGAAAGCCTTGAGTGAAGTTAGCAAGCATCATAGCAATGTCACTAAAGGGGTAGGCAGTTACGAACAACTACTGTATCCAGAGGAATACAGCTATACCACAAAAGAATTAGCCTTCATAATTTTTTAGCTTTCTGAAGTATTTTGTCAGAAATAAAAGGAAATACAGAAAATCTCAGTAGACTTTAGAGCTACTCCATACTTCAAGCATTTCAATCTCACTTCTAATTTTGTTTTGTTCCAACAGACTGTGTTCACAATCCTGACTACACACTGACCTTCTATTTTCCTATAAGTCTGTAATTTGTGGTTTGTGTTTTTGACTTGTTTGGCTTTTTCTTTAGTAATCAGATGATGCAGGTAACTTAATAACATCTTCATTCTTTAAACAATATCTGCAGTGAAACCATGGCAGTTTTCAAACATTGTTATATGAACCAGTGAAAGGAATTTCAAAGAACAAAGAGAGATTTTCCCTGATGAATTACTGTTGACTGATTCTATCAATAGGTATGATCAGCTCCTACTGGAAGATCATCAAAAGTCTTTTAAATTGAAAAGAAATTATCCTGCTACACGTTGAGGGTCATTATGAGTTCCTACAAGAACAAAGACTCTTAGGTTGTTTCTACTTTGAAATAAAGCTAGAAGGATAGAAGTCCAAGTTTTATGCTTCAGTTAATGAAGACAAACATGTTTCCTGGGAAAAAAGTATAATCAATCCGTAATTGACAAAAAAAAAAAGAAGGAAAAATAATGCAAATTTGCTGTACAACAGCTATTATAGGACACTTATATCTCTAGTCATTCTTGGTTACCTGCTTCACATTCTGAAAGTGGCTTATTAATAAAAATTACCAAACTACGTGGAATTACATAAATTTTCTCTGGAGTTCTGGAGATTTCTTTGCCAATAAACCAGTGAAATAGAAACAGGACTTTTAGCTTCTATTTTTTTATTATGTAAAGCATATTTTTGTCATCTTACTAAACACATCCAAAAGGTTTCTATACAGTAGTTAACCCACTCCCCATATTATGATTCGGAATTTTGCTAAATATGCTACTCAAGTTGAAAAAAAAAACCTACAATGAATACTTTCAGATACCCTTGTCATACACTATTGCCTTGCAATAATTATTATTACTATAGTTATCATTATTAGAGATCTCTTTACCAGTGTTTCCAATAATCTTTCCAATCACTAATTGAATTTTTTTATGTCCTTGCATAGGAGAGGACCTTAACTTAGATATTCTTCTTCTTCATTTTGAGGACTGAGTACATGTAAGGCCTTGTGAAGCAAAAAATCTAACAGTATAAAAGATGAAGGACATTATAATTTGATAAGCAATGACTTGACAACTTAAATTCTATCCTAGATCAACAAAAAGCAGGGCCTTTCATGAGTTTTAGATGAAGGATGTCCTAGATGGCTTCCTGAATGGCATTTGAAATCTTTCACTCTTTTAAATAAATTGGTAGATTGTAAAGATGCACAGTAATGCATTGAATGAAATCTTTATTAATTTACTATTAATGGGTCAGCAGGAAAGGGAGGGAAATTTTATGAGGACTGATTGTTACATTTGGATAAACAATCTCTATATCTGTGAAATGGCTGAACTACTTGAAATGGGGTGTATCACTTTAGGGTCTGGCTGTATTTTTGTTGTTAGTGGTGGGGTTTGTATGTTTGTTTGTTTTATGTTGTTGTTTTCTAAGTTTTCACTACAACAATGCATTGGAGATTTAAACATAATCAGAATAAAAAAGAAAAACAATTAATATTCATTATGAACTTCTGGCTCTCCACAATCTAGCTAATGACTGATAATAGAAATTCGACTTGAAATTTTTTTATATAAAACAGGTATCACAGTGCAGCAGCAATAAATTCTCTTGAAAATTCTTTAGTTATTTCAAGTTCAGAAATAGCTGAGCAACTTTGAATCTTTTGTCTAATTCAAACCTCATTAAAAGCAAAAGCTTGCAATATTATGTATCTTATCACCAAGTGTAGTCATGGAATATTATGTATGTAATCCTACAAGTATATAGCAGAGAAAATGAGATTACTCAGATATATTCTTCCACTTCAGTAAAATTCACATGAATATTACATATACAGTTACAGCCACCCTGAAGAAATAAGATTACAAGCTACTCCCTCTAAGGATAATAAGAAAAAGGCAGTACTTTACATGATTATATTTCTTAATTCATTGTAAAAGACAATAGAGAACATTTTTTATAGTAATAAAAGTGCAGAAGTGTCACTATTAATTCTTCATGAATCAGCTCTTGCAATGTGTTATTAACATATATAAGGAAGATAGAGAAACTTTGATTTTACCAGCCAAATTGGAAAATATATTTTTAAAAAATAGGTAGATTTTAGTTATGTGGGGAAAAAAAAGAACTTGAGAAGATAACTTTTATGTTTCTATTAACTAGGAGAACTATTTATTTAAAATTATTTGTCATTGCCTTGGTGATTAGCTAACCTATTTCAGTTAGAAGGAATTCACTGAGGTATAAGGTTTTTTTTCTGATGCAGTACTACCTATTATAAAGACTGTATAATATTTGTTTTCCCTGAATGCAACAGAAATAGTACAACAACAGAAAATTTAATTCTTAAAATGTTAAGCTTTTTTAGCTTTCAGTTAGTTCAGGATACAATCCATTAAATTTTTTTTCACGACTAAGTAGCACAAATGAATTCAGGTTGTTTGATCATTGTTGATGCCTTTTTAGGCTGTTTTTCCCTTCAGACACAGAAACAGAGAAATGTACATTTTAGTTTACATTTCAGCTGCATTTTTTCCTGATAGCAAGGTAATTATCAATATATTTTGCAAAATAAGAAAAAATAGCAAAACAATGAATTAGCAACTTGCTATATTGCACATAAGAGCCCTAAAATGCCAAAAAATATACCTATGTAAATTAAATAGCTTCTAAATGACAGTGTAGACAGAATATTGGTAATTATTAGCTGTAAGTCTTTAACACTGTCTGAACCAGGTCTTTCACCATTTCTGTAAAGAACATGCAAAGTTCATGTAAAAACATACAAAGATGGGCATTTGTCTTGGTTGAAACTGACCACAGTATTTCAGGACAGGAAATGAAACTTCTAAAGGAAAACCTATTATACATTTTTGGATGAGATAGTTCTGAAGTTCATACAATTACCAGGTTTAAATCATAACTATGATCATATCTATCAAGTTGGAAACTATTTGTTTTTTTTAGAAGAAAAGTACGATCACAATAGAGACATACTTTTTCAGGGACCAACTGGACTTAAAACCAAAATAACCCCAGGAAGAGAAATTATTTAGAGATTCTGAAAACCTTTAGTTTTGCCAATGTGACTTCCCAAAAGATATCTGGACATTTGGCTAAATCAAATACAGGGTGGAAAGGTTAAAAGATGCTGCAAGGTATGCTAAAAGGCCAATAAATTTCTGTGGTTAACTGCAGAACTGTTACTTGAGCTACAATAAGTTACTACTTATTGTAGCTGAAGGTCCAGGAATAACTGATCTGGTAAAGATTGGGCACTCTAAGGTGCAATAAAAAGAAGCCCAGTAGGTTAGAAAAGTTGCAGAAGGTGATAGATAACTTTCAGACCTTAGCTAGGACCATAAGAGATCAACAGAATGATGCAAAAAAAAAAAAAAAAACCCAAGCAAAAGATCATGTAAAGAGCAACAAGCAGAAGGCTCTATTGTTAACAGCTCATTCACCACGACCATCTTGGATACAAAGTGGATACAAAGACATTTCTGTAAAAATTTTAACTCAATTGGCATTGGGTGTGGTTTTTCTACATTGATCATATAATTTGGACTAAAACACTGCTAAAAGATTACTTGAACTAACAGTAAGTGCATATTAACAGTGTATTTTCCTTTTCTCAACACAGTATTGAGGCACACAACACACATGAGGATCTGAGATTTCAGTCTGAAGTTTACTTGGATACCTAAAGCAGCACTATAGTGTAGGCACACAGTTTGTGGTAATTGGAAGTGGGGCTGTGGCCGAGCCTCATCCCTAATGGGCTACAGCTGTGAAAAGCAGGTGAATAGTATTGAAGGTAATGAGACCTGGAGTGCCCAGGTGCACTGAGCCTCATCCCCAGTGGGCTACTGCTGTACAGGGCAGGTGACCAGCATTGAATACCTTCAATGAGACCTGGAGTGCCAAGGGAACAGAGGGCACGCAGGTGCAATGCATGAACATGAGGGGTAAAAAAGGTTGGGCTAAAGAACGAGAAAGGCCAGTGCCTGAAGCCTTTTGATGAGGTATGGTGTTACTCTGTAAGGGTGAATGCTTAAAGCCTTCTGAAGTTGTTTAGTGATACTCTGGGTGCTGTGGCAGATGTTGTGACACTACAGCAGCATCCCTGTTGTTCCTGAGATGGTTTTGATGATCACCTCCAGCCACATGGAACAGAGAAAAACATGCAAATACAGTTACATTATAAGACCTTGGTTTTGTGACTAGGCACTAGTTCATGAAGTGCTGAATACAAGTATGTGGAGGAAACATCTAGAGGTGATGTCTGCACTCATCCATTGTAACTTTAAAGCTATATCCAAAAAGGGCTGAGCTGGATCTTAGATTCCACCTAGCTTGTCTTCTAAAATGATAAGGAAATTCTTAAAATTGAATATTTGCTGCAAATGTTTACATATAACAACTATGTATGCATTTTACATATATAGCTGCTTTATATATATATATATATATATAATGTATGCAAACATTCATCAAGGAAATTAGAAATCACTCTGAATAGAAATGATGGAGAGATATGGCCAGTTTTAAACCACAGAATGATAGTTTGTTGTGTTGCTATTCATTAGCAATAAACATCGCCAATCCTACTTCTCAGTCATTGACAGTTATTATTGCTACATATATAAAAAGGTCTTTAAGACTTAGAACTTAAACCAGCAGCAACGTGGTACTGTATAGTCAGAATTTATAGTTACAGCTCTTAGCTCTCAGACATCAAGATGACCATGTCTGACAACTCTTTGACATGGGAAGCTGGAAATAAAGCAGGCATATTAATTCTATCCCATCTTGAATCTCTATTCACTGATGTTTTGTTCCACAGATCTCTCTTCAACTGAAATGAGGTGATCTTACCTGTTAAAGCCATCAAATTTGATCTGCTAGTACCTGCAGCTCTCAGCATTTTGCCAAATACTCTTCTCACTCTACATTCCTTCACAGAATTTACTGCTTGCATATATTTTCCTGAACCCTTCTTGTGGACCTATCCTACAAGTCTCCTTTGCAGTAACATTTTATGTATTGCTAATGTTACATATCTTTTGTTACAGAATTATGAACTGCCAAGTGTGCTGGTTTGATTTACTGATGTCCACATGTAAGACAAATAAAATTAATTTCATCTTACTTTGTCTACCTCTATGTTATACAGACAACAGGTTCTGGTTGCAATATTGAATGTAAACAGCTTTTCTCTTGCCTGTTCTACCTCTGGTGCTGTGTCTCTAACACTCTCAGCTGCACAGTGCATGCTTTTAATGGCAGATATAAAATATATACTTTTAAACCAAAATATCTGGTGTTTTGGTGACTGCGGTAATCCCCTGGGATGTGAAGAATCCCAATGCAGAAATATCATTCCAGGTCTTCTTATCTCCTAGAAAATGTTCCCATTGAAAATTTATTCTTAAGCCTTTGATTTTAAGTGAAGTAACTGAAATAAAGCACAGATGTATGAAAGGCAAAGTGTAGCTTGTTCTAAGCATACTGAATACATTAGGTCTCTTTTGCATTTTGTTGTATTTTATCTAGACATTTGCAGCAGTAAATACATGCATGATCACAATCTTCAGTTTTAGGGTCTATAGTATCCTCAAGTGACTAAGTGACTTTGACAGTGTTTTTCTATATCATTCTCCGGAAACTAAACATAAATTTTATTTACATATCCTTTTCATCTATAATTTTTGTTGTGTTTAGAAATAAGCTCTGGTTTTGAAAGAATCCACACTGTTTTGAGCCTGATTCTGAATGCAGAATTTTGTATGTGGTTTTTAATGTTACTGAAAAAGAAATATTGGATGCTGAAAAAAATATATGCACAGACGCATATCCATATATCATAATACAGAATGTTGAAATTAATGCAGGCTGACTGAAAATACCATCATATACATTAATCATACATGAAATAATTTCTCTTGAGGTCTTAAATTATGTATTCACAACAATATTCAGGGAGATTATTCGGTAGATACATTACACATAGCAAAACTACATCTTTAAGCTAATACCTTCTAGCAACTCTCACCAGTCAACTCTCTTCATTATTTTAAAACAGAACTTTTGTGCGTGTACCTGTAGATCAAATTATAAATATATGGGTTTAAGAGAAGACTACAGGGATGAATTTTGGCACAATTAGGAGAATAATAATAGTTTTAAAAATTCAATGTGCTATAACAATCTTGTGACTACTAGGAATATAAAATTGTGGGTTTTTTTTTTTAATTTTAGCAAAAAAAAAATCTGACCTACTATTACTAAGGGGGAGAAAAGAAATAGCTATATCTGTCAGAGATTAATCCATTCTAGAGTAGAATTTATTTTTTATATAGAATTTATGTTTTGTATCTAAGTAGGTTTGGATCTCTCGTAACTACCCTTTCTATTTCTCTTCACAAAGTGAGAGCACTGCTAACTCATTTAATTAAATTCCTTCTCTTTTTGTCCCTCAAAGTTTATTTCTTTATGAGGAAATAACTGCAGTACTATACAGCAGAATTACTCATTATGCAATTCTGTAACTAATTCTTTTCATCATAGTAACAGAGACAAAGAAGGGGTTTAGGCTAGTGATGTTTGGGACCCAAAGAGTTTAGCAGGCAGAGGTGTAGGTTTAGGCATAGACTAAACAGTCTGCTTAAGACTAAGAAAACAAACTGTGATCAGAAAAAGAAACCCAAATTGGCAATAGTCAGAGTTTAAAGTGACTTAATTAGATCCTTTAAAATGTCACGAAGAGACTTTTTTTTTTTTTTAAGAAACTAAACATTAGAATCTGTGCATTGACTACAGATGCAGACCCAGATGAGTAGTCTGAATTAGATGACTGATTTTAAGGCAATAATTTTAAGCTGATTAATGTTGGGTGAAGAAATTTCCCATTTCTGGTATGTCTAAGCAAGCTGGTCTTTAATAAATATATATGAGTGTCTCAGGAAACATCCACAAATGTTGGTACACTTCCAGTAAAAATCAATAGCTAGCTTTGTAACAAAATGTTTGCTAATATACCTGTACAAATATAAAACTTACAATGTTTCTTTGGTAATTTACCAAACAGATTTTGTTTAGTTTTTGTTTAACTTTTTTTCTGAAATGCCAAGTTTCTTTACACAGGGATCGACAGTCAGCATCCTTGCTACGTGTTAAAATAGACCCAGTTATTACTGAGAATAGCAGTGAACTGAAACCAAGTCAAGAAGACTTGAAAGATATTTTTAAGGTCTTGGCGCTGGAAGACAATTTTTATATATACACAGTCATAAAAAATATTACATGAAAATTATGAAGCACATTCATAAAAGAGCATCCACAGTTCATAACCCTTCAGTGGTTAAAAAACATAAAAAACCAAAAAATATATTTCACTAAGCTATGTACAATTCCTATGAATAACTGAAAATAACTATGAAAAATTCCTTTTGTCTGTGAAGCTCCTAATCACATGTCCAAGAATTATAAAATATATGCACTCTTTGGATAGTAAACTGCAAACAAAGATCACCTGACAGTCATTTTCCAGCTCATTTCACATGACACTGATGCATTTTCTATCAGCTATGGTTGTTTAACATGTCCACAGCACATTGAGGATACTGGTTAATTTTAAATTATACTTTATTTGTAAACACTGTAAATCTATGATAATAAAAAAGGTTTTGTTTGAGACCAAACTAAAATTATCCTTGAGAAAAGAACAATTAAAGTGGTTTTATTCAAGTTTTTTCCCCTTACTAGGATAAAATAGTTACTGAAGGAGTATAACAGGATCTTCATTTTTTTAAATCAGAGGCCCGTGTTACTACCAAAAGTAGCACTAATATTAAAAAAAAAAAACAACAACAACAACAAAAAAAACCAAAACAAAACCAAAAAAAACCAAAAAAAACCCCACCCAAACATATTGCCGCTGATACAATGAAAAATAAAAGATACTTTCCTTCTGGCAAAAAAGAAAAGCTTTTAGTGATGGCCTGATCCATGCAATAGAAAAAACTGAATTCCGTTCATAGGTGTTGGTAACTCCTCAAATTGCTGCAATTATTACTTGTCTAGAAAACAGACCACTGCCTCTTCTTGTTGGAAGGAAAGGACTACCATTTTTTCCCAAAAGAAGGATGAGCACATATGTTAATGTCAAAATATTACAAAATTATAAGCCAGCATAAGGTTAGAACAGTTCAAAATAGACATCATAAAGTGTGGGAGTGTAAGAAAATATTTTGTGACAAAACCAGGTTTATATTTCTTCTCTCTTCTAAAGTCCTCTCTGAGCATAATCTAGTATACAGTGCTCTTGCTAAAAAAATTATCTTGATATAATGAGAAGAAAATTTTATCAAGACACATTTGTTCAACAATTCATATAATTGTCTTGATATTAAATAAATTTTGGATTCCAAAAGTCTTCCTTTGTCTTCTGACACATAAAGAATGTTCTACGTTTTTAAGGTGTAAATCTAAGAAAATATTTTAGATAATATAGAAAAACTAACACAAACTTCTAATATTTCTGCTTGTTTGTAATAAGTCACTTTGTAATACAGAATATTAAAGATTAATTGGGCAGTACCAATTTTTGAATAAGAGAAAGTGTAAGCAATTCTCATTTATATTATGAAGTTTATTTTGAAATATGAACTGCAATGGCAACTAAATGAGAGTTTATTCTTCTTCTGTTATCTGGTAGAGTTGAAATATTTAACTACCTTTTGATTCCTAAAATTATTAAAATAACTGAAATTAGACTGGAAAAATCATCAATATGTTGAAAGTAAAAAATGAGACTGAATTCTTAAACCACACTGGTCTGCCACAGCAGCATTCAGCTTGACCTGACCCTCAGTTACCTATCCAGCATTGTATCAGGAAGATAATTTAAAATATCACAAAGAATGACATGTACCAGCAAGCGTGGACAGACACTGATAGTCAGTAATAAAGCAGAACATTGCCACTTGGCAGAGGGAAATTTAGATTTTAATTGAATAGTCTGACTGAAGGAGATAGATTTTATTCCAGGGATAAAGAAAATTACAAAATCAGACTCTTCTGGAGACATGTTAGAGAGGGTCTTGGTGAGCCATGTGGGAAGTATCTCTGAGAGGAACTACTGCAGACACATGGGTGGAGTGGTTCTGAACACTGGAGACTCCAGGGGCGATGAGAGAAGATCCAGGGAAGAGCCAAAAAGAGTGTAGAAGAGGGTATCCAAGTGACAATCAGAGGATGCCTTGGCCCAGCACTAGGACAGTGGACTTCACAATTGTGACTGTTGTGTCACTCCATTCCTGTGACTGCATGAAAAACTTAGATCAGGCCACTTGTGTTTTCATAAGAAGAGGGAGGCAGATGCACATTCTTGATCTAAAAATCTGGGAAATAGCAAGAAAATCCAAAAAGGATGCAGCTGCTCCATCTCAGGTGAGATCTTCCCCATCTGAGCAGTCTGCCTCTGCTTCCCAGTCTGGGCTACCCATTCTGATTGGGAACTAAACTGCAGCACCAATAATACTTTAGGGTCAGGGTTCAGGAAGCCACAGACCCTACAGCTTCAGGGATACTGGGGCTGGAAAAGGTGTGCCAAGTGGGTCATGGCAGGACATCTGTACAAATCAAAGTGACATGAGTCCCCAGAGAGGTGCAAAGGAAAGCCCCTATATTGCAAAAAAAAAAAAAAAAAAAAAAAAAAAAAATCAGGCCTTTTTTAAGCAGTTAGGCCTTTATCAGTTACATAGTTTTAGATCATAACAAACATAATTCAACCAGCCATCAGACACCACGATGTCAATATGTGATGGTTATATAACTTGGTTTTCACCCTCTAATTCAGCTGAGTCTCTTTCCCATAGTTCTCTGCTACTTAGCCAAAGTAGCAGGTCTGAGCCCTGATTTTACAAGAATACCAATGCCCTTTTTTAAAAGGCTTTACCTCTCTGCAACAGACATCAACATCGCTGTTTCCACATTTTCCATTCTGGAGCGCTCAGAGTGATGGGGACCTCAGATGCAGCACCAAGATTCTGCTATGCTGTGGGTTAGGGTTCAGAGACCCAGACAGCCAATAGTCCAAGAGATACTGGGGCTGGAAATGGCATGGGATGCCAAAGGGATCACAGCAGGGCACTAATATTGTTGCTTCCACACCTTTCTAATTATGTTCACCCATAATGATGGGGAACTCAAATGAAGAAGATCCTTTAAATTTAGGATTTGTGTCATGGTTCAAAGAGCCACAGAGCCTGTAGCTCCAAGGACACTTGGGTATCCCAGGTGGATCACGACAAGGTAACAACATGACTGCCTCAATGCTTTTCCAATCTGGGCCATGCTGATAGGAACCTTAGATGCAGCATGAAGAATGCATTGGGGTTAGGGTAAGGGCTAAAGCTAGGGTTGGGATTCAGATACCCACAGAACCTATGGCCCCAGGGACAGTTGGACTAGAAAAGGAACGCCAAAATTATCATGGTGGGGCACCACACTAACTGCCTCCACACTTTCACAAACTGTGCTCACATATGTGCTCAGTTTCTTTTAACTTAGACCAATCATTAGGTACCATTTAAGAGGTTATTGGAAAGTAGGAAGGAAATCAACTGCATTTCAGAGCAGGAGTTTCAAGATTATAAGAGGAGAAAAGGCTGCAATTTAATTCAATTAATTAATCAAACATATTCAAGTTGTCCCTGAATGCAATAATCTCTGAAATGTCTTCTTAGTATTATATTACTGCAATTGCACATTCGTTTTCCAGGTTCAAGAGGTTGCAGTATCTTTCAGTATTCTTGAAACTATTTCTGTACCTGAAAATATACTTTCCAGCCCTGCCTCTTTTTTGTCTTAAGGAAAAACAATAGGCTGGCAGCTAGTTGCTCTATGTGCCGTAGTTATTAGGAGGACAGAAACACAAGAGCTTTAAAATATAGTCATAGGAATTCTCACTGTTAAATTCATTTATAACAAGTTACTCTTATTTATTTATTTAAATTTTGAAAACTAATTAAAAATATTGGTTATGTAGGCCTCTCATACCTAGTGAAAATTTTGTGTATTGTTGTAGTTTATTCTTTTTATAACTTGTTAAATGTACAAGCAAATGCTGAAAGTCTTAGTGACTTTCAATTCAGGTACACAAATGAAAAATATGCACACACATGCACAGACAAAAAATTATATTATTGAGTCACAACTTAAATATATAAGGTAGAATAGATGCATCCTCTGAAAGTAAGTGCCTGCATTCCCTATGCAGTCAATGAAAATGAGTACTTCTGAAGACTTTCAAATGAAAACACTTCTCATTTCAAATCTCTATTGAAAGGAAAATAGCAGAGGTGAAAATTTTATCAACAAACCTCAAATCTCTAGAAGACAGATAGCTTTAAAATATAGATATCCATATATGTATGGTATAACTATGAACATAGAACTTTTTGTCGCACTCCAGAGGCTACTTCATCTGACCTACTTAGGATATTCATTTGGACTGAGATAAATTGCCATCCTGATGTGACATTCCTGAGATTAAACAAATTTCACCCAGGATGCCAACTATGTAAGAGGAAGTCAGATGCTGAAGTTAGTCAGAACAAATCTTCTTTTTATGGAGTGGTATTATAGCTACCATAAAACTACATTCCATCAACAGTGTCTTCTGATAAACTTAAAGCACAGCTGAGGGTGTTGAAGGTATACTAACATTAATGACTAAAGCCTAAGTCAGACCACAAACAAACAAACAAGGCTTTGTAGAAGTTATCTGAATTATTTATTCAAAGATCAATTTATTGTTTAGAGGGCAGGGAGGGAGGGGAGGTAACTCAGAAGTTTCAATACCCTATTTAACTCCTCCTAAACACATGTAAAATAAACCAAGCAATGAACCAAACATAGAATATATGGAGTACAAGGGCAGAGGAATATTCACATAGAATTTAGGTTCATCTATTTATCTTGAAAAAATAACATAAATACAAAATGTATTATTATATTATCTCATGAACAATTTTACTTTTTAAAATCTCACCCAATTGTATCACTTTTTGTCTTGACTCTCCTGTTGCCCTTTCCTCAGTTTTAAAATGAGATAAAGTGCTCTTCTTTCTAGAGAGCTTTAACTCTATAAAAATTGAGGATAATCAATAGTATATATATATATTTTTTAATTTAGGGTTAATTTTTATTACTCTTTCTAAAATTTTGTTAATTCAAAAACCATTCAGGAGTTAATGTGTGTCATTTTCTTCTTTACTCAATTCATTTACGCAATTACAGACTTCCAGAATGTGTAACCAATCCTTCTACAGATCATTGATTTCTTTTATTCTGTCAAGTCATGTTTGAATCCTTTTAGGGCAAAAGATTGGGCCAGATACTTTTGATTGTATGAAAGCACTATGAAGAGTAGGAGATGAGTCAAAAGTTTGTAGCTTACTTGGATAGTTGATTTTGAGAGACCTGGGTCAGTGAAAAGAGCTAAACCAAGGACAATGCTCATGTAGAAGAGATCCAGCAGCAAGCAGCCAAGCTGGCCAGCAGATCACAAGACTGTGACTGATAATGTGTTGCTATTTCATTTCTTTCCAGTTCAATGGCCTTAATACTCTCCTTGTTTGAAATACACACAATATCACATAATATTGCAGAGAGGAGTACCACAACACTCACCCTGATTGCCACTTCTGAGCAATGTGCACAATGTATTAAGAATTAGCACAAACAAGTCTTTTCTTCTTCACACACCATCCATTTCTGGAGGGGTTTTTTTAAAAGGCAGGAGCTATTTACCAACAGTGATTTGATCTTTTAGGCCTGCACATGCTAATTATCTTCACGCACTTTAACATAACATTTAATGATACATTAATATTGTATTAACATCAATGATCAACAGAAATATTCTTCTACTGGTAGAAATCTACGTACATTAATTTTATTCAACATTACAAAGCAATTGAGATTGGTATCATTAATTTCTTATGGCTTACGTTTCCATTATCAGATTGAATTAGTCAAACTTTCAATACAAAGGAAAACAGGCAATAAAACCTGGATTTTTCATTAAAGAGGAGGAAGGGAAAGGAAGAGAAGATAGCCTCCTAGGAAACCTCTCACATTTTTGTATTATTTCTAGGAACATCCAAGTGGTGAAGGGCATCCCGTGACTAATAAATAAGAGGAATGAGCAATGACTGATTAAAGTATTTTCAACAACTGTCAGAATAGAATTTCATTTCAGTCTTTAGGTTACATGACTAAACATCAAGGTGATGTGCTCAGTGGCAGTGCTTAGTCTATGAAAGACTAAAATTTGATCTATTTAGCACATTTTTTTCAAGAAAGTTGTTTTCAAAAAACAATAGTTCAAAAGTGAAATATATTGTAGATTTATAGAATGCTTTATGCTAACAAAATCCAGCAAGAATATCACATTTTCTTCAATGAACTTAGAATTAGCAAAATTTTTATGGGTTATAATATTAAGTGCTTTGCTTTATGGATATTACACAGAAGTATCTGCAGTTACTCCTTAGGTGTATTAAATGCTAGCTCCTTGTCCATTAGAAGATAACATTTAATTGAAAGCATTTTGAGGAGAAAAAAAACCAAGTCTAATATTACTCTATACTCAACTTCTTCAGCTTCTTCTGTGACTAATAAAGACACAGTTATTAGAAACAATTTACATGAATAAAACCCAGATTGAATGATCTTATACCTCACTTCATGCATGTAAGACATTAAGGATATTTCCTTTTCTCTTCCCCTTCCCCTTCTACTTCCCTTCTTTATTTTGCTATCAATTACATTTGTATTAACATTGGGTCATACAGAGATCAAACTGATCTGATTAAACTGCTGATTAAACTATTGTTTTTAAGAATGGAAACAATCTTCTAATCTACATGGACCTAAGTATATACTTTGAGAAATGTAATTTTTTAAACTACCTAATTGTCAGGAAAAGTTTAACTAGAGGCCAAGAAAAATAATTGTATCAAGGCAATAGCTAAGATTGCAAGCATGCAAGACATTCCTTCTCTTTTTACAGTTTTGTAACTGCAAGCAGAATTACTAACTCATAAATAGATTTCATTCCTACCAAAGAGATAGAAATCAGTACTACTGTCTCTGGTTAGCTACCAACGTTCTTTACATCATAGGTAAAACTCTGGAAAGCCTTTAAATATGCTCTTGTGAAGATATTGGCTCAGGTATAGAAAGACCACATTCAACATTTTTCTCTGTAATTATTTGTTCCACATTTCTCCCAGAATGAAACAGCTCTCTACCTTGGTACAACTACTCCTCTTGAACAGTATTGGTAGGTAGATTTTGAGTTTTTGAACCTATTCCATCTTTTGAATCTGTTTTGTGAATGAAAAATAAATACTTGAGTTTGGTGAGGACAAGAAGCAAGAGACCGATGCACAGTTTTGAATATTTGCCAGGTCCTTTGTTCAAGAATTATGACCAAAAAAAAAATTTATGACTCTATATTAGATACTAGAAGCCAAAATATTAGAAATTGTTTCTTCCTATCACATTTTGTATTTAAAACCTTAAATTCTACTTCTTTTAGAATAAAGTGTTTTGTTTGATGTAAACAGTATTTAGTCTGAATTCTGCTATAATCTTTTTTGCCATCAGTAAACAACACCAAAGAGATTCAGGGTCCTTCCTGATACAATGCATTAGACGGTAATCTTAGAATCTAGGATAGATCTCAGAAATATTTTAGGAAAAGTTTTCTATTCTATAAATTGTATAAAAATGGAGTCATTGTTATTTCTTCAATTGAATAGAATCATGAACTTTGTAAACAAGATTAATAGGGATTATACTTTAGTGTTATATATAAACTTTGAAAAGTAGATAATACAGTAAAATGGGTTAATATAAATGTGAGAATATAAATTAAAATAAATATATATGTTAGAAATGGATTGCTGGAGATGAAAGAAAGAGAAAGCGGAAGAAAAAGGAAGAAAGAAAGAGAGAAAGAAAAAGAGAAAGAAAGAGAGAAAAAGAAAGAGAGAAAGAAAGAGAGAAAGAAAGAGAGAAAGAGGGGGAAAAAAGAGAAAGAGAGAGAAAGAAAGCAAGAGAGAAAGAAAGAGAATTCCTCCTGTCTGCCATTTTTACCCTATGGAATGACTCCCCTATGTAAGGAAAGTTTGTTTGTAATGTAGTAATTGTGAACTCAGCTTTTGGTTGCACTTTTGAACAGTCATTGCTGAAGCATTTTTTGCAGATCTATCTCTAAAGATTCATGTCTCAATCAGTTCTTCTGCTGGGTATCATATCTGCAGATTCTGACACTGCCCTTTATGTTTAATACAAATTGTTGGCATTGATGTGAACTTTTCTGATAGCTGCTCTGAAATCAGCTTGTAGTAAACACAGGAAACAGATTGAGTGCATAGCTATTTTTATTGCATGGCATTAATGGTATAATTTCTTTCTTTAGTCTGGATTTCTTCTTGCTCTTGGTGGGTTTTTTGTTTGCTTGGTTGATTGGTTATTTTTCCTTAGAAGGATATCGTGGCTTAATTCTTATTATAATGAGTCCTTTAGCTGGAATTCCATTAGCTGAAATTTATCCACATAAAGGGAATCATTCAGCTTAGTTATCTTTCAAGACTAAGAAAGTACATGTAACTTAGCAATTACTCTCGCAAGCATGCTTGGTATAAAATGCTTAAGGGGAAAACACAAATAAACAAAATAATTGGCAATTTAAGCTTCTTTATGTTCTTATTTGCACAATAGATTAAAAATAAAGAATGACATTGGCAAACTGTGCTGGTTTTGGCTGGGGTGGAGTAAATTTTCTGAGAGCAAAGGGTGGTGGGACTTTCAAACATCAAGATGATATGTAGCAAAGGAGAAAGTGCTGTGCTGAATCTGCGACAGCTGTATCTGGAGAAAAATTTAATCATTTAGACAAAGACATTCATACTTCATCTTCATGTGTAAAAATTATGTTGTCAAAACTATTTGTAATTTTACCAGAATATCCATAATTTGGTGTTTTTCTAGTTAGTGATATCCAGTAGTTCTGGAACTCTAAATTCATATATATTCATACAAATAAATATTTCAAGGCTATGATTAATTCTGATCTGTGCATTATGTTAATAAATTTGTCATGAAAGCTAAAAGGAATCAACTGCAATAATTCCAGGAAAATTTAGACAGTACTATTTCTATAGTCATAAATTAAATATGATGGCTTTGTTTGTGGGGGGTTTTTTTTGTCTTTTTTTTTTTGTTTTGTTTTGTTTTTGTTGTTGTTGTTGTTTGTTTGGATTGGGGGTTTTTTTTGTTGCTTTGTTTTGTTTTGTTTTTTTCCTCTGGGAGACTTTTACAACACTGGTATCTTTATACTAGATACCTTGTATTAAATTATACAGTTATATGATGTTGTTAGCATTGTCCCACATGAAATGCCTACCTGTACTAAACCAGCAGTTTCTTGAAGGACTACAGTATTTCCTTGCTTGAAAAATAAACTTTTTAGGAAAAATTCATGACAAATTATAATGGAAGAAAAATAAGAACAATGGCTGCTTAAGCAATTTAACAATCACATACAGATTCAATGCCATCCTGCTAAATTGCTACAGGATATAATGGAATCAGATGAAATCACTTTATAGGCATCCCATGGAAAACCTGAAGGTCTGTATCCATTTAAGACCTGATTAAAAAGCTAATGTAGCAATGAAGGCAAATGTAAATATTACTGTTGCTAATACTGAGTCTATTCCACTACAAGGAGCAGACACATGCTTGAAAAGGGCAGGTGGTGGAAACAGGCTTTAAAGCTTCAGGAAGTACTATAATTTCTACCATATCAATGTAAATCTAAACATAAATATATGCTCACTCACATTCATACAGTTATATATGTATGTTCAAGAACAGGCTACTGATTTTGCATATGTATGAAGTAATATTCAACATTGGAATATGAAAAATATCAGATGATTTAAGGTATTGCATGAACTGGTTCTAAGTTCTGTAAAACTGAAACACAAAATAGAAAAATAACACTTTCAATACTTTCATTTAAAGTCTCTCTGTAGAGTTAAAAACAGCAACTAAGTGATTGGAGGAAGCAGGTGATCTTTACATTGAATCTAGCCGCTCACACTGTTATAGTTTCACATGTCACGAAACTTTTGATGTATTTTAACTCTCTTTGAAGAAAACTAAGAATGTGACAAGAAACTGAAAAAGTTAATCTAATAGCACTTATAATTTTAATCTGTGTGGCTAGCTGAAATTGTGATCTTTTAGCTGAATAGCTAAAAGAGAGAATCATTGAACCATTAGGCCTCAAAGATCATAAAGCCCAGCCCTTATCTGAACACCACCATGTCAATTAAACCACAGCACTAAGTACCATGTCCCGTTGTTTCTCGAACACTTCCAGGGATGGAAGTGTCACCACTTCCCTGAGAAGCCCATTCCAAAACTTACTTACCCTTTCAGTGAATATATTCTTCCTGATGTCCAAGCTGAACTTCCCTTGCTGTGGCTTGAGGCCAGTTCCTCTCACCCTGTTGCCTGGGAAAAGAGGCCAATCCCCACCCCACCTCGCTACACCCTTCCTTCAGGGAGTTGTAGAGAGCAATAAGGCCTCCCCTGAGTCTCCTCTTCTCCAGGCTAAACACACCCAGCTCCCTCAGCTGCTTTTCATAGGACCCACTCTCTAGACCCTTCACCAGCTCCCGTGCCCTTCTTCCCAGGATGCTCTAGTCCCTCAATGTCTTTTTTGAGGTGAGGGGCCCAGAATTGGACACAGGACTCAAGGTGTGGCCTCACCAGTGCTGAGTGCAAGTGGACAATCACTCCCTTACTCCTGCTGGCCACACCAGTGCTGATACAAATGCCAATGGCCTTCTTGGCCACCGGAGCACACTGCTGGCTCATGTTCAGCCAGATGAGTAATTTAATCTTTAGGAAATTCCTAAAGAAAAAAGCATAATTTGGGAACATTAATTCAGGTATTGGATTGCAAATTCTACTGAAGGGTCTACTTTGCTTAACTTAGGTTTCTAGTTTGCAACTTAATTTCAGCTGTGTAATGAACAGAAATTCCTAAATTAGGCACCTCATTTTTGCATACAGGTGGGCACACAGGGCAGGATGAGTTAAGAGCCTCAACAGGAGGATTTATCTACTTTTGGTAGGTACTGAATTCACTATTTTTTTGTACATGACCGTCAAATCATTTTTAAAGGGACAGATTGATCACTGCTCCGTCCACATCCCAAACATAACTCCAAATGTAGAATACGATATCAATCAGTTGAAACAAATGGAGCAGGAAACACAAGAACAAAAGGACTTGACTACGAGCTGGTTAGACAAAATCTTCAAAGGGTTAGCATGGAATGTTAGTTCATGGATTAAGTCTGTCACTGAGAGTTTGATAATCTTACTGTTCATGTTCTTAGAAATTTGGTTAGTTTACAGCATCCTAAAGGGACAAATAGAGAAGGTGTCAAATCACAGCAGACTGAAACCTAAAATAGGAAAACTGAGTCACAAAGTGTTTCCAATAAAACTTACTAAAAGCATACCCTTTCTTAAACCGAATATTTGCTCAAGATACTGTAGTGGCCTTTTTTTAGGCACATAGTTAGACAGTGCAATAACATATGGTGACAGTGAGTTTAAGTCCTCCTTTAGGTAAAATTGGTTCACAGGTTATTTTTTAATGAATTCGGTATTGAAGAAATAAACCTGTTGCAAAGTAGGAGGTGCCATGGCAGCATAGAGCAAGGCATCACTGCAGAATGGTATGGAACATGGTTGTGGCCAGAAACAGCTGGAAAGGAAACATGGTGAGGTCTGCACATTCTTTTGTGTGACCACTTCTATTGGTGGAAATGCAGCAGAACAAAAGGTGTCTGATGAGAATCAGCATGTGCAGAAAATGTGGCTTCTCCAAAAGCTTCCCACAGTTCCAGTCAGGAAATAGAGATTATACCTCACAATATTTCTCTCTTATGTTGTGGAAAGCTAATCTTATACTCTCAGTTTTTGCTCATGTTCTTAATTTGGTTTCCTTTGGCACATCTGCAGATCTCAAAATGGGTTGAAAACACCTACTAATTGTCTCCATTCTACTCTACACTCAGTTTTACTGGGAATCTCTATCTAAATTTGGATGCTGTACAGAGTTGATTTTTATCATGTACTTTTGTTTGTTTGTTTTCTGATTGAACTCAAATACAATGACCCACCTTAGAGAGCAATGTTTCTTACTGTTCGATCCCATCCAAAAGCTGTGAATTTTTGACACCCTTGTTCAAAAAGAAGAAATACTCAACATTTGGCAGATCCATAGTTATATATGAGTTTAAAGATCAATATGAATACACAGAGGAAAAAGTATTACATTATCTCATGGTTTAAACCGAGCCAGCAACCAAGCTCCACACAGCCACTTGCTCACTCCCACACTAGAAGGAGTGGACTGGGGAGAGAACCTAAAGGGTAAAAGGCAGAAAACTCATTGGTTGAGATAAAGACAGCTTAATAGAAAAGCAAAAGCAGCACACAAGCAAAGAAAAGCAAGTAATTAATTCACCACTTCCCATGGGCAGGAAGCTGTTCAGCCATCTCCAGGAAAGCAGAGACTCAACACAGGTTATAGTGACCTGGCAAGATAAACATCATCACTCCAAACATCTGCTTTGCTTCCTTCTTTCCCCACTTTATATATTGAACAGGATGTCACATGGTCTGGATTATCCCTTTGGTCAGCTGGGGTCACCTGTCCCAGCTGCGTCTTCTCCCAGCATCCCATGCACCCTCAGCTTGCCCTTTGCAGGTGAGGCAGCAGGAAAAGCTGAAAAGGCCTTGGCTCGGTGTAAGCCCTGCTCAGCAATAACAAAAACATCTCTATATTATCAACCTTGTGTTCAGCACAAATCCAAAACACAGCCCCATACCTGCCACTGTGAAGAAAATTAACTCTCCCCCAGCCAAAACCCGCACATACATTCTGACTCTGCCTGCCTGCAGTTATTGACAGGGGCACTCAGCGAGTGCTGGAAATTTGTCTGACTATAGGCACTGAAAAAGGTATAGAGCAAGCTACACATTCTGCCACACGGTGCTGACTTGAGATAATTGTAATACCAGTTTGGGAATATGGGATCTGATGTTTCAAAAAATGAATCTAAAATTACCTGCAGTGTTGACCAACCTTTCTCTTCAGGAAAATAGGAAAGAGTAAAGGCCAGAAAAACAGAGAGCGAACAATAGAAGCAGAATTATGGCAGAGCAAAGAAGCCAGAGAGAAGGCAAATTCATACAGCTGTACACAACAGGGAGAGTACTGGTCTATGAAATAGTCCAATATCTGCAGAATTAACACACTGTGTACAGATATGTGAGCCACGAGAGTGCTATGTTTGGGAGACAAGCAATACCAATGAAAGTTCTCTTTGGAATAGAAAGAAAACAGCCATGCAGTTGACAGAAATATTTCTTTCTGATCTATTATGCTCTTTCATAAAAAAGCTGCTTCATCGAATATAGGCAGTGTGGTGCTATTCCACCATGATCCATGTAAAATATTAACACAAAAATATCACATAAATTTTTTTCTGCTATACTAGCTTCACTGTATGTAAAACAAATTCTTTTTCTCTTTTATGATTAAAATAAAGAGATTGTCCAAGAGTTAGAGATCTATGACAACACTTAGAAAAAGATATTTTTTTAACGAAGGAAATACAGTTCATCATGAGTTTAAAACCCTATCAATAATGGCCAAATCACTCTGAAAATACTTGTATGGTGTATGAATAAGTACATTTAGTACTAATAGTTAATAAATGTATATTAATAAAAACCAAAACAAAACACAAGACTTCAGGAATTTAATCTATAATGATGTGCAAGATGTGCATAAGGAAAAAAGTGTTTAAAAGTGGCAGGTTTTCCCCCAAAATTAGCTGAAATTCTATTGCATTTGTGGAGGTACTTTTTCATATTTGATCTGCTGAGTATGCTTCATTTTCTAGAATGGCCAGTTTTATAATGCTACAAATAAGCCTACAATTTTTACCATGATAACATCAGATTAAATATTCTCCACTGTGCTTCTCCTCAATCATATAAAAGATGCTTATAATCCAAAGTATCATCTGTGGGTTTTGTTAACTTTAAATATACTTATCCCATGTCCTCAGTCACTTAAGCCATTACTTTTGTTCTTTTTGTGTTTATGTTCATTCAGCTATCAGATTTGTTCCTTTAAAACTCTACAGAAAACTGGCTGTGTTTTGTTTAGAGATGCTGCTATGAACTGTCATCTGCTTACTAATCGAGAGACTGACTTACCCTCTATTTAATCCTTTTCTGAGTCTATCGATTATTCTATCGATCTATTCATTATGTGCTTGCTCTTTTGGACTTGTAACAGAATGTGCCTTTTATTCCTTGTTTCCTTAGGTTTGCTTTAGACAGAAGCAATAAAAGCTGGCAGTGTTCTTATTGTTAAGTCAACCCTTTAGATTTTATTCTGTAATTAGTAATTGATCACCAATAAAGATTGTTTTTATCTTTGCCTAAAAGACAAAAGAGATTAAATTTGAAGGAGAAAACCTGTGACATTGTCACTGAAAGAGAAAGAAGGAAATTGAATGATGCAAGTACACTCTATGGAAAACATTTATAACACCAGCATTTAAAATGGGGTCTTGGATGTCATAAACTATAATTTAACATTATGAAGAATTAAAATTACCCAAATTTGAAATATCAGCTACAAGTCATATATCAACACAGTCTTCTAACTGTAGTCAAAAAACTGACTAATGTAGTATGTACCAGGCACTGCAGATGCTAAATGGTATAACGGAAATAAAATACAGGGGAAAAGAACAGAGATAAAGTATATAGCCACTGATGTTAGAGAAACAGAACAGGAATGCCTTCATATGTTGAAAATCCCACCAAATTCATGAGTGTGCAGAAAGATCTTGAACTTAGCCAAGTAGTCTCTGAAACCTTTTTCCCTTTTCTTCTCAGAGCAGATATTATTAATAACAAAGTTTGAAAATATTAATGTTTAAACCAGAATTTGATAGGAAAGCTACTTCCTTTAAAAATGTATCTTTTTTAGTTTTAAGTACATTTGAAATTATCTTAAGGATTTCTACTGCTGCTCAATGCATGAGGAAAACTTTATGAAGCCTTTTATCTCCTATCTTCTTTCAAATCTTCCAAATCATAACCAGGTTTTCTGGTTTTTGTTGAACAGTTGCCTATAGTTTTGATTGTTGTCTCAGTTACTTTCAGACAGGAAAATATTAAATAATCTGACTCTCAGATAACCTTATTAAGCCTAAAGAATATTATATTATTTAAATCCCCTATCTAAATATTTCAGAAATAAGCCAGAATAAAGAAAAAAAAGTGATAAGAAGAAGAAAAGTTTTGTAATTATTGCACTTGAAAAAAATTTTGCATCTTGAATTATACACTGACGCACTGTTATTAACCAGAGACAGAATATGATACAGAAAAAAACCAACCACATCCATATCATAATACCATGTACAGTACATGAGAACTGCTACAGGCTGGAACAACTTCAGTCCACTACAAGCTCAGGCAGATCCTGAGACCTTGTGGTGTCAGTCAGTGTAATGTCTCTGGCCTCTTACCAATAACAATAAAGTGATATTTACCAGGCTGGAGGCTTCTCCTCATCTTTACCTTCTGTAGAATACAAACATAACTTAATGCTTATAAAAGGGCACTGATATGGAAAACATGAAGAATCCAACTAAAAGATAAGATTCAGACACTGACCCTACCATGTCCTGTTTTTTCACCTCTGTATCTCAGGGGTTTTTTTTTGGGCTTTTTTTTTCAGCTCCATATCCAAAGGTCTTGTGTTCTTATGCTCTTATTAATTTTTATAAGCTTCATCCTTCTTGCTTCTTCTACACAGTGAAATCCCGATTTGTGTTTATTTTGACTTTTAGTCTTTTCCTAATTACATTTATGTGGGGTTTTGGGGAACTGATTTTAACTTTTCCTTACTTCCCTCATCAGTTCACTCTCACTAAAAGCAGGTGATGTGGTCTTCAGGGCAGCCAGGACTTGGTGAAGGGAAGGAGAGAATCTTGACTCCATGTTTCAGAAGGCTGGTTTATTATATTATGAGATATATTATATTAAAAAGACCACAGTAAAACTATACTACAAAGAACAGAGAGAAAAATGCATCAGAAAGCAAGACAGGAATACAAAGGAATTAATAACAAAGGCCTGTGACTCCCAGAGAGTCTGAGAGCTGCTGCCTCCTTGATTGGTCACCAAGTAGAAACCTCCCACATCAACCAATCAAGGAAGCACCTGCTGCATTCCACAGTAGCAGATAACAATTGTTTTCATTTGTTCCTGAGGCCCTCTCAGCTTCTCAGGAGAAGAAAATCCTAGCAAAAGGATTTTCATAAAATATCATGGCTACAAGCAGGCTCAAATTTCCACTGAAGTATTCCATCCAGTCACTCCCCCATGTCCTCCTCAACAGGAGACTGACATGAAAAACCATGTGTCTGGACATAAAACAGAGAGAACACTTAGCAATAGCTGCTCTGGGAAAAAGAGAAAAATAATTAAATTTATTGTCAATTATTGTAAATAATTAGTGATTTCAGTATTGGGAAACAAAGAAGACAAACACTAAACCACCTCTTTTTTGCCACTTTTCCGGGCTTCGCTTCACTCCCAGTTTCTACTTCACTGCAAACAAATCTCTCAGTATCTGCAGCACAGTGGGTTAGGGTCAGGATATAGTTTCTTTTATCTCTCTTCTTTCTTTTTGCATTTTTCCTGTGCTTTAGGATTGGTTCTCCACAGGCAGAATAATTTCAGAGGTGTACCATCTCAAGCAAGGTCTTATTCATGGGTCACAGTCCCTTCAGAGGACTGCTTGCTCTTCCTTGATGAACTGACCACATCTGAATAACATTGCCACTTGATAGTTAGTGTCAAACAAATTTCCTTGAATTTAGAAGTAAAAGCTGAAGCAAAATGTAAGATAAAACAGACATTGAAAACAAAAAAAATATGCAAGAAGGCAGCATTTCAGAAAAAGAATCTATATAATGGAGGTATTTTGGAAGTGTTTATTGATGAATGGCTTTTTTCTTTAGATTTTACAGTTTTACTGTTTAAATAAGGAGTAAGTGTATTCCAGAGTACTTTCTTTCCTCAGGTCTTTTTTATAAGCATTACAATTAATTGTCTATGATGGGAAAAATATGAATGTAAGCTAATCCTGCATTCTCAAAACTACCTCCTATATATTCAGAAAATAATTGGAATTTACTTGTTTGAATATTTTTATTGTTTTATTTCAAATTTCAAGGGGAAACACAAAAATTTGAAAATTAAATATTTTCTCTCTGTGTCTTCATGAAGTAATGCTGAAAAACATCTAGCTGAAGTTCTTCAAGGTTCTAGAAATATACATGTATTTAACCTTTATTGGTTTTCTGAAGTTGTTATATATGCATTAAAAGAAACTTAATCCAGACAAACTTTCATCACCTGCCCTCTGGAGATTTCCCTTGTGTATTATTAAAAGATGCATACAGTGATGTATTTGAGGAAAAAAAAATCAGTTGACTGCTTTCATTTTTTTATCACAACATTTTTTTATACTTTACGAGACTTTCAAAATGTACACCAAAATACATTTGTCTTATTAGTTATACAGTGATTTGCAGTTGTAGTTGTGATTTTAGTGGCAGAAATCAATATCATTCTTGCCAGCTGATATTAGAAATATTACATGAAGTGATGAATATCTAAGGTTTTCCTAGAAGTTCGTTTTCTTCCTCTCCCAATTAAAACATAAATCATTCATCTGTACATTTTCACATACATTTCCATAGCTGGCTTTGTGCTAAATGTTTTCCTAGCATCTTCTGTCATTCTTTATTGCTTTGGATTTACATAATAGTCCTATATTTCAAAGATATTTGAAGGAAAATTCATCTGTGTCAAGAAAAGAACTTTCCATCAGAAATAAGAGGGTAGTTGAAATGAAAAAAGTCAATCTAATGCATTCAATTGAATTCCTAATTGCATTCAGACCTGATTTGATTTTCCACACCAGGAGCTTATGTTCAGCTGTTTCTGACCTGAATTTTGAGCTATGCAGAATAAATAAACAAATAAATAGTCACATTGTAGCACTTTTTAACCTTTCACTAATTGCCTTTAGACTGATTTGTGCACTTTATTTTTGGAGAAAAAATACATATTTCAGCAATAGTACAATGTTAATGTATACAAAAATACTTTACCTAATGATACGTTTAAAGAAGATATTTTATTTTACTAGGATGTAAGCTGATGTAGAATTTTGGAAGGTATTTATTAAAACTATTTATGTAACAAAAACACTCAAAAAACACTTCTAAAGTGTCATCAAAGTAAGATAAATACATTCATTTTATGAAGGTATCTGTTTGGGTTTTTAAAATTCTTCTTTTCTGTATTTATTTCTTCCATGCTGGATTTATTTCTTCCATGCTGAATATATATTCTAAAAATTATTGGCGTATTGCATTTTATGTTATTTCTGATCAGCTGACGATTCTCCTTTAAAATAAAGTACCCAAAAGAACATATAATTTGTTCTTAACTCCTTTAAACTTTAATGTGAATATTTGATTCTGGATCATTGCTCTATGAATCCTATTGAAAGGTAACTTTCTGTTTCAAGAAACTGAGAGCAATAATGTAAATGTCACCGAACATTTCCAAGTGTGGTTTAAATTGGTATTAAACTGAAGAATAATAAGACAAAAAGTAGGTAGGTAAAATGCATATATGAATACTTCTGGAGATAAGCTCTATATGCACAGCACAGTTTGTCATAGGTCCTACCTGTTGTTACAAAAGGGAGATGCCTAGAATTGTTGCTAAATAGGTGATTAGATAGAGAGAACGGACATTACCAACACTTACGTAACACAAATTGCAATATATCTTGAATGAAACTTATTTCTTGTTGCTTGTTAGCTATTGACTTGATAAAACTTTCATGAAAGTGGTTTGGCCCAGGTCTGTTGTGAAAGCCCGTATTGTTATCTGCATTCATAACTTGATAGTTCCCTATAACCCTTGAAACTCTTTGTATAAATACTTTGGGAAAAAAATAAAATGTTGTGCCTTTTTTCAAGTACGTTGATAAAGTATTTAGTGTGTATTTAGCTATTGTAACAATAAATAACATTATTATTGTAAGGTGCATTCAATTAAATTTCATACTGTAATTTCAGGCATATTAGCCATTTCAGACATTAGCAATATTGCATTAAAACAAAGGACAAAATGATTAAGGTAATAATGTATTATTGCACCAGTAATCTTTAAATTGTATTCAAAGTGATAAAAAAGATGAAAATCAAAACTATGGGATATTATTCTTGCCCCAGCAAGCATGTGCTTGTGCACAGATGATGCACAGATGCATGGTTTCCATCAGATAGTTTTTAAGCAATACACCTTTTGTGCTGTCACCAAAGACATTCTTGAAACTTCTGTTCACTCATTACCTTATTCTATGATTTTCTTTCCTTCATCTTCTTGGTCTTACTGCTGATATTATTTTTATTATTGTTCTGTCTGTCATATTGGATCTAATATTATCTTTTCCCCTTTGATTCTCCTTTAAGCATTTTCCTAAGGGACTGGACTACGGCAAATGCTGTGATTCTCCAAAGCTTAATACCACAAGCAATCAGTATAACAGAATTTGTTAAATTAAATATATCAGGAACAGCTGGCAAATCTCACAGTAACATGGTTTCATATTTATTAAATAACATTATATATTTTTATTTCATTTTTCACAGCACCTGCTCAATATACCATCTCAGATTTTTTCCCTTATTTCATCATGAAAAAAATAGAAAATAGAAAATAAAGCAAACTCAGAACAAAAAAGGAGCTGTTTTTAAAGAAAATTATTCATCTTTCTAATTCTATTTAATATTATACTATCTTCTTCATGTAATTATATAAGCTATCACTATCACCATAACGTATTTATTGTTTTTCAAGCCTAAAGATATGAATGGAAGTAATTAATAAATATTCCTTAGTAATGATGGGCTTCATGTACTACTCTTACAAAATGTACTGTATATTAAATTTGCATGCCTATTTTTATTCATGTAAAATTGAAACAAGGCTATGGAAATTTTACCAGTCAAGGGCCTAGAGAAAGGAAAAATACGTACATAAATAAATGACTTAATAAACCTGAGGTTGGTTGGGGCACAGATTCAGATGGGTGATATTCAGCCTGAGAGTTGAGCAAACACAGATGCCTACAGTTTCTACCTGTAGGAGAGCACAGGCTGACCCCATCCACCCACAAAAAAGCAGGTCCACCTGGGGAACCCTAAGGAATCAGGCACAAGAGTGACCCAGAGACATGGTACATGTATTAGGGCGATACTCCTTAAAGCAGCAGCTGGGTGGGGCTAAGGCCTGTAAATGACATTGGATGTCTTGGTATGGGTTTCCAGATGACGTATTAATGAAACCTTGATAGCAATGTGGCCTTTCAAAACTAAACATGTGGTCAGCTTAAGAAGTTCCTTTAGGATTCTCCTATTTATCCACTAAATAAAAAGTGTAAAGGAGTTTAATACCACAAGAGTAGATATCTCCTGAAAATAAACAAAAAACAAAAATCCAAAAAGACCCAACCAAACCAAAACAACAACAACAACAACAAAACCCCACAAAAAAACCCCAAAAAAACCCCTAAAAAACCGACCCAAAAAAAACCCACAATAAAGCCCCAAACCCCTGAAATTTGAGAAATGGCTCTAGGTGTTTTTAACATAATTAATTGTAAGAAAAAAGCATTTAAGTGAAACAATTTGTCTTCTAGAAATGTCTGGGTTTCTTTGGTTTCTGCTTCACTGAATCACAGAATCATAGAACAGCTCAGGTTGGAAGGGACCTCAAGAGACTGTCTGTACAATATTTTGCTGGAAAAGGAGCCAACATGAGAACACTTAGCTCCCTGTCCAGTTGCATTTTTAAAACCTACAGTGATGGACACTCTGACATATCCCTTGCAAGGCCAAGTGAACGACTGTCTTCTTACTATAAGCTTCTTATCAAGCTGAAACCTCTCCAACTGTAATTTATACCCATCACCCATTGTCCTCTCTATGCATCTCATTGTGAAAGAGAGAGCCCCCCATCCTCTTTTGTAGGAAAGTTTCAAGTACTGGTTCCCCTTGAAGTTTCTCTTTTATGAGGTGAAATTCTGTAGTTCCTTCAGTCTTTCTTTGCCAGAGTGTTGTCCAGCCTTTTGCTAACCTTCTCAGCCCTCCTTTGGACCCTCTGAAGGCTATCTCCATCTTTCTTGAACTGGGGGGACCAGAACTGGAGATGGTGATTTAGGTGGGGCCTGACAAGCGCTGTCTCTCTCTCTTTCTGCCAGTAATAGCCTTGTAGGTATAGTCCATGATCTGACTTGCCTTTTGCTGCTGCAGCATCACGCTTGCTGACTCATGTTCACCTGGTTCCCCAGGACTCCCAGGTTCCTCTCAGCAAGGCTGCTCCCCAGACACACAAATCCAGCCTGTACTGGGCTCCTTGGTTATGACCTCCCAGGTGCAGGACCTTGTACTTTGTCAATCTATCATCCAAATCACCGTCCAGCCACCCAACCTGTACCTTGTCAATTTGTCCAGGACAAGGCTGTGGGAAGCAGTGTTGAACATTTTGCTTAAGTCCAGGTAAACAACATCCATACATTCCTGACAAATTAGGTTAATTAGGCCTAATTTTCCTTTAGTAAAAAAAGTGCTCCCTTTTCCCTATCACCTGAATCATTTGATTTGGAATAGTTTTTAGGAAAACTCCTTACAATACTTTTCCAGGGAATGAAGTAAAACTAATGGGCTGTAGTTTCCCAGGTCTTCTTTTGGGCTCTTATCGTAGATGACATTTGTTCTTTTTCAGTCATGAGAATGTCCCCCCATTCTCCAGGATGCTTCAAATATTATAGGCAATGACCTTGCAACAATATCAGTCACTTGTCTTTAATCCTAGGGGGAATTCCATTCAGGGACACAAATTTGTGTGGGTTGAGCTCTTGCAAGAGGCCACAGACCAGTCCTTCCTTGACTACTGGTATGTTGACATGTGCATTGTCAAAGCTGCCTGATCCTGTGATCTAGTATTAAATCAATATCATTATTAATTCCTGGAGTGTGTATATGTACTTTCCTAAGTCTGAAGTAATAAATTAGAGCTGCATCAAAAGGCACTCCAATTGCATTACTACATTCTCCCAAATATATTTTATTTAAAAAATTATACAAATATTTAAACAATACGCATCAAGTGGGAAGAGATATGGAAACTAAAACAGGGCTTTGACTTTTCCTTTATTTTACTACCCTTAACAACATTTTTAAAGTTTAAAAACTTTAAATTATTATTTTTAACACCTATATGAAGGAGAAAAATAACTAGAAAACATTAGGTATTTTTCTTATTTTGCTCATCTGAATGTAGGTGAACAGAATAGAGTGACACAAGGAAGTGGCTAATTACTATGTCAGCCATATACTTTGCTAAACAAAATTTAAAGGGAAGTGTGTAAAAGTATTGAATGTAGAAAGCATTTATCAAAATTTTGGAACCTAAAATAACCATTTTGGGGCACATATAATGTCTGAATATGTAGCTCAGCAAAAGGAATAATTAAAGGATGAAATTTGCCTTGCACTCAGCATCTTAAGTTAAGTAGTCCAGAATTCTGAGTTTGGATAAATTATGCTTTATACTGTTTCTGTCTGAAATAGCCCACAAAGATCTTTAATATGGACCACAAACTGCAGCAGTGTGAGGCATTCTGCAACACATAAGCTACCTAAATGTGTGAGACAAAGTCATAATCTTTCAAAACCTCATCTACCATGGTATAATTACATGATTACACCTCTGAACTTCTCATTTAATCTTACTTTAACCTGTTAATCAAAAATGTTTTATGATAGAGATGAGTGATAATACCCCTGCATTTTGGAAGGTTACTTGAATTTTAATAATATTCTGGTTTTCAAGGTTCATAATATATTTTCAATTTACTATAGTTTGACCTTGGCAATGAAAGTGTCTTTCTGTCAGATGAAAGGGTAAGGAATGTACCTTGGTTTTCTACAGAATAAGTTATGAATAAGAACTATTTTCCCTTTAAAAATTACAAATGAAAGATAGAAGTTAATTTTAGGATTATTTTAAATATGCCTTAAGGAAAATTGAAGACTTTATTCCTGGCAAAAAAAATTAGGAGTTTTCCTAACAAAATTGCATATACAATACCATTATAAGTACCCTTTGCAAAGTGTAATTAGGTAACCATGGTGAAGTAATATTAACTAAGGGACTAATTCTGTATCTGTGAAGCACAAAAATGGATGAAATTAACCAAATTTGGATATAAAATTCAGAAAAAATAAAATATCACAATACATTTTATATTTCAGTTCAGATCAGGACAGGTTAGCTTTCAGCTTCAAATAAATATAATGAGTAAGTAGGTAAGGAAGATATGGAAATAACAGTTTTACCAGAAAGTATACCTCCAAAGTAGGGAAAAATTGTATTCAAAGTATTTAGTGCTATGTTTTCCTTCCTCTCCAGTGTAGCAAAGCCAGTGAAAGGGGGGGAAATGCACAAAATATTTTCCTTCATAAAAGAAATGAGAAAATTTATATTTTATATGTCTTTTTTTAAAGTAATGATATTATTCTGACTGCATACAATTAAATCAAACAGAATCTGTTAGGTCAATATTAACATAAAATGAAACAGCAACCAACATAAGAAAGGCTATCTTATTAAAAGTCTTTGATAGATCCATGGAAAAATGGTTAATTTGAATACATCTCTCAGTTTAATCTGGAAAAGAGGATTCTTTTTTTTCCTTCAGGACTAAAACTAGTATCAAAGGAAATTGCAGAACCTCAGCATTTCTGAATTAAGAAAGATGCAGTATGGAAACTAATATGTATATAGATGTGAATTAATTAATAAGTCTGTATGTGACAGAGAGAAATGACAGAGTCAATGAGACACTGTCACAGAAAAACAGTGTGGGTTATTATTTCTTTTCCAAATAGAAATGTGATTACTCAGATGAGGAAAAATGTAAAAGGCAAGTATCCAGAGGCTATGTGCATAAGTGTTTTTTGGGGTTTTTCTTAATAATTTCACTCAGTATTTTTTCATTTCAGTTGTTGCTATTTAAGTTGAAGTGAGAAACTGCTCTTTTACTCTTTGAAACCTTTTTGTCAGTCACTGATGCCATATCCTGGAGTGAAAAGGCTTACATATGTTGAAGCCAGTTGTGCTTGTTATGATAAAATAGAGAGTAGGAAGGGAATGAAGAAAGATTTTATTATATTTCAGGATGACTGTAGCATAAGATTTCATAGTGGGTGAGCTGAAGTATTGTCTGATGAAGAAAGAGTATTTGAGATGCACTTATAGCGAACCTAAAGTAAGTCTGCAAAGATGACAACCACCAACAGCAAAGGAGATTCTGAACGAGCTGTATCTAAAAAAATTAAAAGCGAGAGAAAAGATTTCTTAGAAAACACATGAATTTATTCTGTGTGATAAGACATCAGTTATTGTTAATGGACCACCTTCGTTATCTTTCCTGGAAGAGATGGTTTGTTGGTTTTTTTTAATATTTTTATATACATACAAACAGAAAGCTCATCAACTAATACTTAAGAAAGAATCATAACATTTTTTAAAAAGTGTAGATCTTCTGGTTTTGCTGTTGCTTTTGATATTGATTTTACAGGTGAGCTTCCACATTTTAATAGTCATTTTCTGAGAGTTACATTTATAGTGATCAACAGAAAGGACTTGAACCACCAGGCTATTTTTTCCTGTGATTTTATTTCTTACAATGTATAAAAAGATTGTCCGGTTTGTGTTTAAGCCAGGTGCTGTCTCCTGTTACCTTAGAGTTACAAGTTGTAAAGCATCTTTTCCACTTCTTGATTTTTACAGGGCATGAGTTGCCCTTCGAAGCAGGCATTTAGAGAAATTTGGTGCATGGTCTTGAAAGCCACCTTGATAATATTATTTAGAATTAACTGACAGAACTGGCATGTAGGACCATCTGTCTCCTGTGCCTCTTTATGTTTTAAGATATGTTAACTAGTGACAGACTTTGAGTATGCTTTGGGTTTGCATGGCCAGGTTTTGCTCTAGAGAAGCTGCCAATGGTTTCCTCCATGTCTAATAGAACCAATGCCAGCCAGCTCCAAGGTGGATCTTAGGCTGCTGGCCTAAGCTGGAGACAATCAGAAATGATCACAACACCTCTATGATAAAATATCTAAGAAGAAGAAAAATAAATTATTGTGCATAAGTAATTGCTCTCAGAGAAAAGTGGAGTGAGAATATGTGAAAGGAACAACTCTGCAGACACTGGGGGCAGGAAAGAAGTGGGGGAAAGAGATGCTCCAGGTGCTAGAGGTGAGATTCCCCTGCAGCCTGTGGTGCAGACCATGGTGAGGCAGCTGTGCCCCAGCAGCCCATGAAGGAACATGTTTGTGTTGGGGGCACGGTAAGTGGCTCACTATTAAACTTCAGGATTAACAGGGAAGGAGACAGAGGTCAGCATCTGGAAAGACATAGCCTGTGAGCTGGAGACCAGGTGAAACACCCAAGCTCTGGGCATGGAAACTGGATGATCTGAAAATCAATGTTTGAAGGATCAGTAACTGCGGCTGGGCATGTGACTTAGTGGTGGTATGCATACATTCTGATATGCAAACTTACTAGTGGATAGCCCTAAGGAGAAATAGGGTTGGCCCAATTTCTGTTGTTCATGTTTATTTGTATGCTGTTTATGTTTGTGGATATGCCTGTAAAAGTTCTATCCACCTTTGTTTGTGTGCTTCTGGGTCCATATAGTGTGTATTTGTTGGGGCAAGCTTTTTGTGAATGCACACTCAGCCTCACTGCTGGCAGGACACATCTCTGAGAACCACAGCAGACTCTCCTTCAGCCAGCCAGGAAGGGTGGTATCTCCTGAGTCTTCAAGTCAAGGCTAGGTTTTCTTTTCTTTTTCAAATACAACCCCCTCAAAACCCACGAACCAACAGAAATATGTATCTCTACCTTAGTAGCAGAAGCAGTTTACATAATAGATGTAGACATAAGGTACATACTAGCTACGGAACAAAAGCAAGACAGGGAGTACAGTCCAATGCTAAACACTTATTTTTTGTATTGTTTAACTCTTTTTCATATTGTTAACTCTTTAGCAATTTCCTGACTCTGGTTTTGATTATTCCATTTTTCCATCTTCGTGCAAATCTGACACAAAGAATACTGGCTTTAAGTATCATGGATTCCAAACATTTGACATTTCATTTTAGGTCTGGGGAGTAGCAGATCATCTTTAATTTGGTAGTACAGACAAGTCTTACAGGCCTAATTTTTAAGTGGCTAAAATTAAATTGAGTGAAGACATACAAAATAATATCTGATTAGCCTTTTTGAGGTCTTTGTTCTACTTCATATTGTGGCCCTAAGAGGAAAAAAATTGAAACAGGAACTGCTAAGCAAATAAAATCTCAGTATTCTTCTGAAAGATCATTGGGAACCTATTAACTTCATAGGCTTTCTACTTTCTCCATGAATACAAATTTGTTTTGTCAGAGTTTCCAAATTAGAAAAAAAAAAACTTCAAACTGTTTATATATTTTATTTCTCAATACATGTGTGTAGGTGAACTGGATGGGGATGGGCGAAAGAAAAGATACACAAAGGTAAAATTTCAGAGGAAAAGACAAACATTTCAAAATTGAATGGAGAAGGAAGGAGTCATCTTCCTTATGTACACAAAGAATGAATACCATTTAGAAAGAAAATAAAAAATGTATATGCGTGTCCATATGATTGCAAATCAGAGAGGAATTATCTTTAGAAAGACAATGTTTGAACATTAAACGATTAAAATATTGTAACCATGGGGTTCAGTGAGGGTCTGGAATTTACATAGAAAAAAAAATTGAGATTCTTCATGAAGTAAAAACATTGTTAGATAGCTAAGATAAGAGGAAGCGATATAATGAAATAAACAGTTAGTGGAATTGCTAGTAGATAATAAGCTTATTCAAATTTATTATTAACTTGAATGTAAATATTTCAGATGTCATACAGGTCAATGACTTCAATAATAAAACAAGCAAAAATGTAGCTGTATCAATTACTTACTGTAAAAATGATATGTCACATCCTTAGATTGAATGGTCCTGAACACAGATAATTTGAATTCTGCGGATTCCTCTGACTTACATCTGTGGAAGTTTGGGTCACACAGCATACTTTTTTCCTTCAAGATATGATTCATTGTCACCTAGCAGCAGCTAAAACATGTATACCTTAAAGGGCATAAAAAAAGAATGATTTACTGTACATCTGTAATATTTTCACTAGAGGATTTAAACTGAAATATATGGATAAAATGTCTTAAATTATATATCACTCTTTGAACAAAAAAAAAATGTGAAGGACCTTCTGCATTCTTTGAACTTGGGAGAAAAATTAAGTTCAGTGATTCTTGCATGCTATTCAGGAACTGTCCATTACTAAATAATAGTTAAACAACACAAAGAACTTGGAAAATAGAATGGTTAGATAAAGTTATTCATATGTGAATAGCACATTATCATAAACTGAATAACAGAAATAAATATCATTTATCATTGTCAGTCACTGACAACTCGTGCTCAGTGTAAAAGACTGTTGATTACGGAATAATTTTGAATAATTTTCGAATAAACATTTAACAATTTAGTTTATTCTCCCATTGCAGCAATAATTTCTCATTTTCTTGTTACTTTTGCATATATTTTATATCAGTCCATCATTATTTTAAATTGCAAAGGCAAAACTAGCAATGAAAATTGTGCAGAAAGTCAGTAGAACTTTGAGTCTGAATTCTCTTTAGCATTAGATGACTTCTGTGTGGTAAAATAGGCCTTCAGCTTCCTAGGAAACAAATTTAGTTTCATGAAAGTTAGAATCTTCTTGATAATACTTAAGAAAAAACATTATTCCTCACATAGGAGAATACATTTTCTTTTCTTATTGTGTGTAAAGACAAGTGTACTTTAATACTTCGTAACACCTTAGGAATTTAAACTTACATGTGATAATAGCAGTGCATTTTATTAACTGAGTTGCTGTTCAGACTGCCTAATTTTTAAAACTTATGGATCATCCACACCACCTCCAACCTGAAATGCTGAAGATCCAGTAGAGAAGGATTCTTCATTAGAGTATATAGATAACTTTATAGAATTTTTCACTCACGAAAAAAAAGCCTAAGTCAGACATAGGAAACTACTATTAATGAGAAACTATGTGTCCAATTTCAGTCCTTTATTTAGGTGGTGCTTTCTTCAGATTTCTAGAGTTTCACTAAATTGGAGAATATGTCAACCAAGTCCTAAAATATGTATTGAAATGCTTAAGAAAATGTGAGGGATCTACTCCACCGCACATATGCTTTTATTTGTTAAGTGGGAAAGGTCAATGCCTGAGAAGGAGCACTCTCTGCTCTTGCTGCAGTAGAGCTGCCATGGTTTACAACCCTTTCTCATGAGTCCTGTAGATTTGCAGTGACTAAGTCTTTAGAACTGGATTGTTGATATAGGCAGTTGCGGCAAGTTGAGAGGCAAGTATGTGTGAAAAGGAAGGATTGGTATCCCAAAGCAGTCAGGCAGTACAGCCTAGAGATATGCAAGATTTAATCTGTTGAGTTTAATAGGCAATGCTGAAGAAGTAACTTGTTAGAAAAGAGAGAGTGAAGACATTTCAGCTCTTTCTTTCTCTCCAGGAAAAGCTAACCAGGCAGTTGAATGATCCTTAAGACCTCATCAATACGGAAATAGAAATGGCCAAAAAAGATTAAATGCAATTATGAAAGCATAAGTACCATGGAAAATCCAAATTGGTAGCTTTGTCAAGTCTGTTTTGTAATCCCAGAGGTAATTCATCTAGTCATTGTAATTTGCATCTTGCATGAGACTTTTAGACATTAATCACTAGACAGAGTTATTTTGTGTTGTTTTCTGATTGCAGACAGTGCAATTGGTAATGAATTACCAGGGTAGTTCAGATTGTCAAGGAAAAGTGAGCATTTTTATTATAGTATCTAATTCTATTTGTTCAAATAGCTCCAAAGAATATGCACAACTAATGTAAAAATCTGTCCCAATAGCTGCCATTATTTCTGAGAAAAAGTCCAGAAAATAGAACATGTGGAAGTTTTCTTTCCCAAATTTCAGGGTCCTGAGTTTGCCCTATGCCTGACCCATATTCCTCAGGATTGTAAACTCCACCAGTGTATGATTGTGGTCAGCCAGGCTGTCTGCACTGCTGTCATCACCAATTAGCTCAGTTGCATTGGGGACCATCAGGTATGGTATCACATCCCTTCCTGTAGGGCTGTCTGTGAGCTGATGTAGGACATTACCCTCCAGGCATTCCAAGATTAGCTATGCTACAGTTTCAGCAGGGGCAAGGCCGATTAAAGTCCTCTAGCAGGATAAGTATCTGCAAGCATGTTACCTCCCAGAGCTGCAGTAAGGAGGCTTCAGCAATAGGCAGCTTGTAGTGGACACCAGTCACAAGGCTCCCTTTGCTGCCTGAGTCTCTGATTCTTACCCACAAGCTTTCAACCTGTTTATGGCTGTTTTTCAGAGAGCTCCTTACACTATCCATGTCTTGATGTAGAGAGCATGTCTCTGCCCTTCCTTCCTTGCCTGTGCCTTCTGAACAGTCTGTAGTCAAAGATAGGCTCTCACCAGTAATTGGATTCATCACTCTGTGAATGGTGTTTCCATCACTCCCTGGATAGCCTTGTCCAGTGCTTGACCACCATTTTAATGAAGAAATTTTTTCCTAATATTCAAGCTAAACCTCCCTGACACAACTTGAGGCCATTTCCTCTCATCCTATTGCTTGTCACTTTGGAAAAGAGACAAGACTCACCTTCCCACAAGGTAGGTGTTTCAGAGCAATAAGAATTTCCATGATCCTCCTTTTCTCCACACTACAGAATCCTGGTTTTCTCACCCTCTCCTCACAGGATTTGTTCTCTAGATCTTTCACCAGCTTTGTTGCTGTTTTTTGGGAAATACCTGTCTTGGCTTTGGAATTACCTGTCTATCACATATATTCAATAAGTAGCAGAGAAGACTGCAACAGCATAAAACCATCAGGCAAGAGCAAGCAAGGAAAACTCACACCTTAGTTACAACTTTCTGGCTGATGGGTTCTCAGGCCTGATCACCCAGACCCTAAACTAAACAAGATAGCTGTCAGTGCTAAATGCTCAGTTTCAGATCTATGGAAATGTATAATCACAAATTATATATAATTTAGATTATAATTGTTAAAAAATGAGAGTTTTATATTAGTTTTTAGTTCAAAAAGAGAAAATCAGTCAAAAACTTTGTTTCTTCATGTACTAGATTAATCCTTTACTATATTTAGAATATGAACAGATAGACAGATGCCATATGAGAGAGATGGCATATGAAAGACATAAACCACTTCTGTAGTAGATTATTATCAGAGAATTAGGATTTACAGAACAGATATTTTCTAATGGCTTGAAGTTTTTTTCTGTTTTGTGCATTTTTATTACTATGACTGACAGGAATAAACACTACATGGTAAGACTTTTAATAAGCTTTTTTTTTTTCATTATTGTAACACCAAATATTTTTAATACTGTTTTTTGTCAATAATGAGCAATGACCAACAGCTTATATGCACTCCTTATAAACCAATATGCAGAACACTATACAAAGAATAGCCTCTGTTATCTCTCATAAAATGTATCTGCAGCCCTACCTTCATACTTTTAAATATAGACAAATTTATTTCCTAATAAACTGCATTCTGAACATAGTCTGGAGTGATATGTATCACATTTGTTATGAAGATCAAATTGGTAATTCTTAAATTTCTTAAACCCCATTCCAATTATTTTTCAGGAATTTTAGACCTACGTTCATATCACCATTTTTGACTATCTCCTATTCAGAATACATATCTCCTATTTAGAATACAGACATATTTTATTATATAAATAAGGTATTCTAATGGAACTGAGGGCACAGAGTTTTTGTCTTTGTTGCTTTTTTTTTTTTAATTATTAAAGAAAATCATTCATATGCAGTATATAGTCTCTAATTTTTATAGAAAGTTAAAGAATTAGTCAGTAAGAATATTGTGAAAGCTTCATCTAAAAAATTACAAACTTTATATTACAGATGAGAGAATCAATATTACTACTGTGAGTGTACAGAATATTTTTGTAAAGAAAATAAATAACACTGACAATATAGATAAAACAATTACTTAGTGAATAAGAGCAGGAGAAAGTAATGAAAGTTTTACAGTGGAGTTTATGATAATTACCTTATATTAACTAAGCTAAAAGTCGATGTATGTTTCACCATCTATTTTCAAATTATTTTACTAATAAATATCTATTAGCCATCATATACAATATATGGGCATAATCTGCATAGACATAAAAATGCTGTGTAAGAAATTTCAAAAATTGCAACTGAAACATGGTAGATTTTGACATTACCTTTTGCTGAAAAAAGGAGGGCTCGGATGTAAAAAATTAAGTCAGTGGGGACTCTCCCATGAATTTCAGCTGGAGCTGAAAAGACAGTTCAAAGTAGGCACATGAATCACCCAGACCACCAAGTGACCACTAAGACAGCAACATCAGAAACATCAAGACATTGCAAGTAATAAAAAGGAAGTACAAGCTCACCAGAGCTGAGGAAAAAATAGCAAAGTAAAATTCTGTTCCCCATTCATAGGAAATCTTTTTTTTTGTGAATTCTGATGATTATATGTTCTCTTCATGCTTCCCTGAGGAAGCTTTCTTCTTGACATAAAATCTCTGTTGTTTCTGCTTTTCTGTAAGGATTCCATTCTGAAATTCTCTTTGAAAACATGATACCAGTTTTTCCCAAAGCTTCCCTCTCCCATGGTGGTTCAGACTGTATGCACTGAAAAAGACAAGCCCCTGACTTTGCAGTAGCCTCCTCTAGTGCATAAACCTGTCCATTAAAATAAAGATACACAGAGTAACAAGAAGTCATGAAAAATTTATCAAATCAGTTACTTTTTAAATTCCAAATCCATTTTATATTATAGAAGGTGTTATATTAGATTTTATTTATAAATATTTAGTTCCTAGATTTCACAGTACACTTATAAGATAGCATCCATGACGTTCTACTGAAATAGAGTTATGCAGTTATATAATTCTTTAAAGTTCCTGGAAAGTCCTCATAAAAGAACATGTCTTAAACTGATTAACTACTTAATATGCATTGAAATACCTTTATGCTGTCAAAAGTTAGGAAAAAATTGGTTTTGCATTCCTAATCAACTTTTTTTTTCCCCATACTAGTATTGCTTGACATTTTTAACTAAGGCTATTGTAAAACAGAAGATATATGTTCTTTAATAACAAAAATGTTGGGTTTTACTTATTTTTAGAATGCATAATTCAGAAGCTATTTAAAGATGCAAATTATTGTAGCAAAACATCATGGGGCCATAAAGATTTATAAGCTGTTAAATGATCTTCAGGGCAGAAGCAAATAACATGTAACACCTGGCGCAGACAGTATGTTTAATGATAATACAAATCCTTTATGGTACATTACCACCTTCAGAAATGAATAATGTCCTAAAATCATTTTCACAAAAAGTTACAGATGAGGGTCAGCACATAATGTAATTGCACTGAACAAAATCTGCAAATAGAATTTATCTAACTCTTCTGTGCAAGCTCTCTCACCATTAATATTCCCTAACAAACAGAATTTAAGGTGTGTTTGTGATGGATGATATTTATTTCTTTGAGGTTCTGAACTATTTTGCTATTTATCAGAATTAGAGTTATTATGCATTCTATTCCTCATTATGTGCCTAATTAATTTACTGTATTAAAAATTCATCTTACTTTGTTGAGATCAGGCAAGCCAAAACCTTTTAATTTTATTGTGCTCAAAAGATTAATATTTTTTGCTACCATAAGGATTAATAATTTATTCATATTACCTGCATCAATCAGAAAATCAGTTGCCCCTCCCCCCCCCCCCCAATTTATTGCAAAGCTAAAGGGCTTCACTAAGCATTTGCTTTCCTGCAAATTTAAAATATTTAATTGGCAGGAGTGGTACTATATTGAACTAAGTGTTGTGAACTTTTGCAATACACATAGGGGTACGTAATGACTTTATCATGGAAGTAAGGCGGCAAAATGGTCATGCTGAACATAATAATTTTAGTGAAACCCACTGAAATGTTTGGTTGTTTTTTTTTTACTTTGAAAGATAGCAAAGGGTTTGAGAAAACTGGTCATATCTTTCAAATTTTTAAGAGTGAATTTTTTTTAAGTCTGCATCAAGAAAATAGAGCAATTCAAATTCCTGTGACAATACAGTGGAGACAAGAGTTTTGAAAATGAACAAGTAAATAAATGATTAAGTGAACAGAATATATGTTCTCAACATTCAAAAGACTAAATAATTTTGACAAAAGTTGGTCTTTCCACTATGTTCTTTGAAAAAGTTATAATATAGATACATCTGTACATCTATAATGTAACTCTTTATAGACTCTTTCTATATGTCAGAAGTACATATATGCTGAAATACGTAATTTTGTCTTCAACTCAGGATTTTTTAATCTGTTAGAAAATACTGTCATTTTACAGATTTTTTGATGTTTGTATTTTTTGTTATTAATCAGACTTGATGAACACTCTTTTCTCTGACTTCTTTGAATAATTCAAGGGTAAATATAGGTAATTGTTTTAGATCTACATTGTACCCTTTGTAATATTCCAAATCCTAAAAGGAAGCAGAAAAAATTGCAATTGTATAAATTATTTTCCCCCTTTTACTCCACTATAGGATGGGCTGTATTTCACATGAAAAATAGATCTATGAATAAAAACTATATATATTTTTCTACAGGCTATAGGCACATATTAAATCAATGTTCACACTTTTTACTAAGAAATATGATGGCTAAGGTGTTCCATTTATCATTGACTCAGAATGAGATTTATCTTGGCAAACATTTGTAAATTTGATATGTAGTCTAAGACAAACTATGTTGATTAATTCCATTTTGGAGTCAATGAAAAGAGACTTAAGATACATGACCATAAGATACATGGAAAGAATAGACATTTTCAGGTGTACTTTTTCAGTAGATCACTTAATTTATAGGAGGATGACGAGAAGTAAAACAAAACCTCTCCTTCAAAAGTGTCATTAAAAGCATATCTCCACGACAAAAATAGGTCAAAAAATAAAGGATCCATGTGTGGCACTAATGAAGTCTTAGAAATTCATGAGGTTCTCAAGAAATAGCTGGTGAAACTCTGGGGATGATAGTATTCATGAAAGTCCTGGAAGTTGCCAGTGTCCTGAATTTTCTGCAGCATAAAGTGTCACTTAAAGATTTGTCTATGAACCTGCAAATTTTAAGAAAGCAGCTATTGTATTTCCAAGAAGTATTGTAACTCATAATAAAAATTGGTTTTCTGTGGATTGACTTTCACTTCAGTAGTAATATCTGTAGCAAATCCATGGTAGTAGCAGATCCACAAGCATGGAACTTAACCTGAATGTCAACTTCATGACCATCATTGAATAATAAATGCAAAGTATTTCAAGAAGTTGAAGTGCTTCATTCTAAAGCTTTCTGAGTCTTTTTTGAATTACCTTTCATTTTTAAATATTCTTCAGACTTATCACCCATGAAAGAAAGGGAAAAATGAGAAATAAATATTTCTTTGATACCAAATTTTTATTTCATTTTCAATGATCTCAAAAAAACCTTGCTGTACGGATTTTGGGAAAATACACATTCTGTTAAACATATGTTCAACTTTTGTCCAAATATTTTTACTAGTATTTCACTTTTTGTCTTTAAAGCCAATCTTATTTTTGTGGAAATTTTTTTTAAAAAATCAAAATCTGGCACACTTCTCTCTGACTGACTGCACGCATTTCAGAGTGTTTTGTCCCTCACCAGCTATCATGCTCCCAGAAGAGCTCAGACATGGTCTGGGGAATAACAAACTTACTGCAAATTACGTGGTTAAGGCCACCCTGCTCTGAGATGGAAGTAAATCTATCCTCACAAATGTGAATCAGCCTTTCACACACCTGTGAGGGCAGAGGAAAAAAGTCCTGGCCTCTTTTACAACATGCAAACATAGTTTAACAGAAAAAAGACAAAATTTTTGCATCCTATGCTAGGGATAGGCATAAATATTTGCCATTTTGTAAAAACACATCTTAAAATCTGTGCAAAAGTTTAAGGTCAAAAGCTGACTGATTACACAATTACACAGTCCCATAATTAAGCAGCACTGAACACAAGTGTTTAAGAATCTAGTTCTAGATTCTAGAATCTATCTGTAATTTCCATATGTAATTAGCTTCAGTAAATTTCTAGATTTTTTAATATTTTATTTGATAACAACTTCCAGCTTATTTTGCACTTGCCATATCTGAAATACTATACATTACAGTTTTGTGGAATTTATTTATCACTTAGTTGGCATTTCTCCATCAACACAGTAGATGCTAAGAATGAGGTTTTGCAACACTTGACTAAAAGCATGGATCATCTGAGAGCATGGGGAAACCAGGCACAGATAGGTAGCAGCAAAAGTTTTTTTTAACTTATAGTGGTACCACACTCAATCCTGTATGTTGATATGGAGTGGGTGTCTAGAGGGCCCAGCTCTATTACATATGTTAACTACACATTACTGTAAGAAAATGTGCATAGATGTATCTCTGGATTAGAAAAAATTATTATGCAGACATCTAAGAATTGCTGCTAAAAAAGTCCTTGTAAAACGTGAATTCGTACACTTATCACAAAACCCAGTCTTCCAGTTCCCTATATAAATTGCCATAGGAGTATCAATTCTCTGTTCAATCAGGGGTGATTTTTCAGTGTGGTACTCCACGATGTTTAATTCCTACCCAAACCAAGCATACCTACCTTCATAAATCCTTTATGATCTTTTCTCATCTACAGCTGCATATGCCTCATGCATTCCTCTGCTCTGCTCCATAAACAATTCACAGAAACAGCACGAGCTATGATCTTTTAATATACAAAACATATTTGAATTGTTTGGTTGTCTTAATGGTACTAATATATTTAAATTCTACCAGTAAATTTTAATAACTTAGTAGTGGTGTCACATATAGGAGCCCTACAAGGTAGTGATATACAATTAGAAGGATTTGTGGGTTTTGTGTTTAATCTTTATAGCAGCTGTTAACCATTTTATATGGAAGGTACACTCTTAGGGTATGTATTTTAATGCAAAGTTCTTTTGATTTTTGTTCAAGTTAATTAAATCTATCTTTCCAGCATATTTGGTACATTCTGAAATGATTTATATTGTAAAATTTCATCACATGCATGCATGATTAGCTATTAGTAAACAGATAACAAATATACATATATTTTATATTCAAAGCAAGTCTAATAATGATCTTGGATCAATGCAAAACTGTAAAAAAACACAGAAATTTCAGATACAGTGAAGCTTTTAGATGAAATTTATATTTTCTGGTAAACATGGGTGCATATATTCAAAATCATAAATCTGATAGTCTGTCACCTGCTACTACTCAACAGTGAAGCATAAAAAAAAGTTGAATTGAAAAACACTTTAACTAGAAGTTTCCTTAGTTTCTTTAAGATGTGCTTCTGCATGTAACAGGGCTTTTTTGAACTGATTAGAGCCCAGCAGTCCTGTGAATAACCTGATGTGACTGAAGTATACAAAATTCGTATTAGAATGAGATACTTTTGTAAACAGCTATTGTAAGTATACATATGTGTGTGTAAACATACACAAAGATGAGTTGACCTACTCTAATTATTAAAAATAATCACCAGTTAGAAATTCAGAAAATAGTGCAAACAATGTTTTTTTGTGTTTTTTCTACCTGAAGCAGTTTTGCCGTGGACATACATGTTATGATAAGATACTGAAGGTTACTATCAGTTTTTCTTCAGTTTTTCTACTGCAGCTACTGCACAAGACCCAGCAAAAAAAAAAAAAAAAATTAAAAAAAGGAAAAAGCAAGAAGAAATGTAGAGATTAGAACAGTTGATAGGAAAATCAAGAAGGAAAAGCACAGGTTTTGAGGACAAATTCTACTGGTTAAAACACAGAAGCTGTCCAACGTGTTGGCACTAGGTTTAGCCTTCCACCCAGGCTGGTAAGGTCCGTAAAAACTAAAGCTACAAAGCTGTGCTTCTTTTCATGTTTTCTTTGTATGACTCAATGATTCTTGAATTATGTTCTGCACAGTGGAACCAGCCTAATAGACTTAGTAGCTTACACAATGGTTGGGGCACTTAAGTGGAAAATTGAAATATGGTTTTTAATCAATTCATGCACAGAAGGGAGCTGGACCTCTGTCTCACTCTTTGTATGTAATTTTTATTTAACATAAAGGCACTTGAAAAAGCAGGCAGATTCACCACTGGATTTAAAAACTCTAAACAATAAAACCACAACAAGCAAACAAACAAACCTGAGTTTTGCTCTCTTACTTGAAAGACTGAAAGTAAGTGGATAACTGAATTTACCTGGAAACTACAGACTCTTAATGATATCTTTTTGTATGTCTTCTGAGTGAGACTTTCAAATGGAAGACTTGAGCTTTGTATCTTCACCTAAAGTACTGTGAGCGTTAAATCTAAGCATATTCTTGCTCAGTGTTTTGAAATATCTGGCCTATTGTCACTACCTTTGATGTTCCCCTTCTGACCCACTTTCACTATTAATGGATATTTGATATGATTAAGCTTTACTTTAGGTTATAGTCTTTACCAGAGTGAGTGTAGCGGAATTATATCTGCAGTGTGGCAAGATGGCTTGTCAGTATGCACATTTATCAGGTGAAGTGATAAAGATGCAACTTACAATTTTGCAGCAGCAGTAAAATCCCCTGGGTAATGGCAAAATGTAATGACATAGATGCAGAGTGAGGTGGTGGCACCTGAGAATAAAGGGATAGCTTTATGGAGGGAGAAGTATAAAAATATACACATCACAGTGCTTGTGTCTCTGTAGGAAATTTTTTGAAACTGCTATCAGGGAATGCAGTATACAAAAAATATACCCCTGTAGAAGATCATAAAATTAAAAGCTATTTATGCTGACAATTTTTATTTTTATGGTGTCTGACATTCCATGAAAGATACAGAGCAAATTATTATTGTTTTAAATCCAATATACAGAAATCACTACTATATTTAAGATATTTAAAAACATAGGTACATTTTTATGTGCAGTCATCATATAATTTTAAAAGTGAACTAATTGAATCAAACAAAGATAAAAAGTAAAACCATCCAGATTAAAAAACAAACAAACAAACAAAAAACCCCCAATCCAAAAACAAACAGAAAAAAAAAAACCCAAACAAAATTAATCAGTGCATGATAATTCAGATTTTCCCAAAACTTATGTTGGTAGTTTTCTATATCTGAGGCAATATCTGGGACAAATTCTAGAAACATAAACCACACAATTTACATAATAAAGACCAAATACACATAAGTTGTATAATATATTATTTACAATGGGTTACGTTAATTGTATTCCTCTGAATAAACTTGTCAAGGTCATCTTACATTATAAAGGGTAATTTGCATTATCCTATAAAATAGCATATTTTCCGAGTTTGGTTATATTTCATTAACACAATATGCTCATTTGAGCACTTTTAAATGACATTTAGGGGGAAGACAAGATTTGCAATGTTGAGACTATTGTTTTTTTGGGGGGGTTTGGGGTTCTTCTGTAAAAACTGCAGACTGCAGAGTGGTCGATTTCCCTTATTGAAAACCATGTAGGTTTTGATGAAAACTGACAAAAGACAAACAATTTTAACAAAAAAGCAAAACAAAACAGGATTTAAATTTATATTATTTGATTGAAAGAATTGTCTAGCTAAAGTAATAAAGTTCAAAAGCTTTTTTTACTTTTTTACCTCTTTTGTTAAGTTTTTAAAGTACAGTTTTAGGAACCAGATGCAGCTCCTACTGTGTAGTTAAAAAAAAAGGGTACTGTAATACATGTAGCTTTGGGGAAAGATTCTTCTGGATACTTTTTATTTTTCTATATCCCATCAGAATAACTTCTGCTGATTTCTCTGAGGGACAGTTAAATTGAAAGCCTGAATGCAAAAGCAAACATCTTTTTGTTACCTGTATTAGGATAAAAGTTCTATACATTATTCCATGCAATATCTTCTTTAAAATGTCAGTCTGGGTAATTTCCAGCAGTGAAACTACTGTCCATGTGGTAGTCATAGATTTAGTTAGGGGAAGATGACAGGTTTTCCAGTACTGGGACAAGACACGTTTTAGTCAAAAGGATATCAAATTGTGCCTGTTCATCACAGCAAATGAATGGCTTGTTAACAAAATGTCACTGCGGAGTTTGAGAAGGCAGCTGTCAGAAAATTAGAAAAGTTGTATGCCTAAACCAGGCATAAAGAATATGCACACTATGTGTTCATGGACTTCTTGATTGCTTCCATGTTTCCAATTTCTAATAATTCTGTCTAAACAAATTTAAAGTAATAATTTTTCCTTTGGGGTATTGTGTGTTTTTTCAGTTTGTTCTTTTTTTTTTTTTTTTTTTTTTTTTTTGGGAGAGGGGCTCTTCTGCAAGAAAAAGGAATGTTCTCCTTTACATTTTACTTTACAAGCACGGGGAAAACTAGCCTATGTAAGTATGCTTGCTGACAGGTTGTTCACATTCCTTGAAACAATGAAGTATCATGATAGCAGTGTATCATTTTGAAGATGCAGAAGGAGCAATTTTTTTAATAACCGATGTGGCCAGAGGTAATCTCACAATGTAGATAAACTGCAAGGCTTTTGTTTCTGTTTCTTATCAAAACCACACTCCTAATATTTGTAGAAATAAGAAGTCTTGCAGGAAAACTATTGAAATCTTCCATGTAAATGAAAGACAATTTTAAATGCTAACTTCTGGAGTGCAGGTTAAGCAGCTAGTGTGTTTCAAATTGCAATAGCTGGCTTTTTGTGAGCAGCAGCATTAAGTACCAAAGGTTTTTTATTTGTTAGAATTTTTTTCAGTAATTTACTCTCATTACAAGGGAAATTAATTTTAATATGTACTAAATTTGCACTGAAAGGAGAAGCAGAGAGGAGAAGAATGAAAATGTTTATACTCTGGGGACAAAACTCAAAAGCAAAAATATAATATAATGAGCAGATAGACTCTGAATAGTTTTCAGAAGTTTCTGTGGTAAGAAATCATGCAAAGTGGACAAAAAGCCAATTGAAATAATGGCACAGGGAAAATGGAACAGGCAATCAATAAGAAACAAGCCCTAATTCATGTAAAATTATGAAAAGAGTACTGTATTGATGACATGATTTCCTGTTATCTAAAGTCTGTTTTCCTGGTGTAGTAATGATGGGAAAAAAAATAGAAGGATCCAGAATAAGAATGGTGAATTTACTGAAGATATGAGGAAAAAGGTGAAGCACACCTAAATTTTCAACTGTTTCTGCTGCACAGTACAGAAAGTCTACAAAAAAATGTATGGATTTGCTACCACCCCCCTCACCCTCCCCCTAAAAACCCCAAGAACCAACCAAACAAACAAACCAAAGAAAAACCAAGAACTTTGTGAAAGTAGGGAAGAGAAAAACAGGATGAGAATGTGCAGGCACATAACCCATAAGAGATTGCCTTCTGTGATGGACAGGTCTAAAACATGGCTTTGTGGCTACTTGGCAGTGGATCACACTGAAGTGAAGATCAGTTTGGTGTGTTCTTAGAGAGAAGTTGAAAGGGAGAAAATTTTGTCAGTGCTGAAAATACTCAAACCAATCATATGCTAAAATTGAGATAAAGCATGTGTAACCTGGGCTTAAAAAGAAGACAAAGCGACAGGAAAAAAAATGTAACAAAATGAGATCATAAAAAACGCAAGCAATTCTTTGAAGATTCTGCTTGGTAAGGAAATTCCATTAGTTAAGAACTCATGCTTTAAAAGAATTGTGTGTATGTAACTATAAGGCAACTTACGTTTCTTGTTAGCAAATTTTTCTTCCTCTGGAGAACGAAAAGAATCTTTACCTACCAATCATTACACTTCAGTACCTGATTTGTTACTTGTTTTTGCAGGATTTAGTGATTCCTGTGGATTTTCTGGGCAGTAAATCATCCTCTGTCACAGAGAATGACAGCTTAGCCAGAAAAATTACTATAAGCACATGTTAATGATTATTCAATATTAAAAATTTTACTCCTTACATATTCTATTGTTGGAATAGGGTGGAAAAAATTCCAAAATGTCTATGGATCACAGTGACATCTAAATATTCTGTATTAAAAATTTTAGAAAAAGCGCTTTTCTATTAAAGACATTTTGTTTGTATTTTTGATTCTTCCTTAAAAGGTAAAAAAATAAAATTCTTCTTTGTGAAACAAATATTTTCCAGTTCTTGTTTCAGAAAGAATAATCCTTTCTTTAATCTTCCTGTTTCAGAAACCTCAAGGACTTTTCAGACACCTGAGAAACCAAATTTATACTTAATTAGGCTATTATACAACCACATTAATCTTCCTGCTGCTATAAAAAATGGTCAGGCTGCTACAGGTATCAGATACTGCAATGATACTGCACTTGCATCTTAAACAAAACAAAAACCCCACACAGTAAAGTATTTAATTAATCCTCAATATACTATGCTCGATGTGTTGTGGGCTTTGTACAAAGTATTTTCACTACTACTGTCTTTTAGGTTTCTGAGGATTGAAAAGATGATAAACAATGGAAAAAAACTGAGACCTTGTGCAAAGTCATCTACAGTATAGCAAGGTTATTTACAGAAATGTGATGGTAAAGGACTGCATTTGGCATCTTTAAATTAATGTGGTTTTAAATTCCTCTTAAAAGAATTTTTTTACAATAAAAATACAACATATAATTGCTGATTACTTGTGTTGATGGTATATCTGGTCAGCCTTACATTCACTTCTCAGAGAAGAAAAAAATAAAATATTATTTTATTTTTTTAAGACGAGCATTTAGAATTCCTTCAAGATTAACCCATGTAGTTTTATCCCACAGGCAAATAGGAGGGGAGGGACTATGAAATACAAGATTCATTGAACTGTCAAATATTCAAGACAATGGAGTTAAGTCTTCTTACTTGGCTCTGAAAAGTATTATTTCCCTGCACTTATCTTCTGTGGGAAAGTTCTTATGCTGTCAGCTATAAGAGGAAGAGCATTGGCAGTGAATGTGATCCCAGTAGTGAGCCCCACTGTCACGGTCCCTACAGGGAAAGCAGACTCAGCGTAGCGTTTTGAATCACTTCAATATACTGATTCAGCATTTCTGATATAAGTAATTTAAAGGAATAAATTTAGCATAACATCAGGTTGGAGTCTAAAATAAGGGACATCCTTCACAATGAGGCACATTTGACAGGTAGGTTTTAAGCAAACAAACTTACAGATGAGCCCACAATCCCTAGTGTAAACATAAAAAATAAATAATGCACATTCAGCACAGCTTCTTTTAAGTAGAAGCACTTTAAAGAAAATTGCTGCGTGAAGGAAGATGCTTCTATATAGCATCTTCTATAGAGCATCTTCTTGATACTTGAATTTAAATTATTTTCTGCATGATTTAGGGATACCACATGAAGCACAGGTGAGTGTCATACAAAAGTGGAAGGATTCCTTGAACCCTTTATGTTTGCTTTGTCTGCCAATGCCATGGAAAGCCGAGAGCCTTGTGCCTGACCAGTCTGTCAGAGTCCCATTATTGAGACTCCACTGTATTGGAAGGTGATTCAACTAACTTGCTCAGGGCTACCTGCCAAAAAGAATCAGAATCAAATCCTTTATTACAGTTTAGAAAGGGAGACCTGGATCTCCCTGCTTTTGTCAAATATATTATCCACAGTTGGCAATTGAGGGACATTCTTGAGGGACTAATGCTAAACAGTTTACAGAGTAAGACACTTCATTAGCAAGCACACTGGTAATAGAAAATTATGATAGATAAGGTTTGAAAATTGCTGGTGAGAGTAACTGTCTGCAAAAACAAATTTGAAGCAATATAGAGACAAGCTCAAATAAACAAGGAAAACTAGCTCAAGATAATAATTTAATGCTCATAAAATTCTTACTAGTAGTTGTCCCTATGGGAGAGAAGTACAGGTTCAGCCCTTCTGATCCAAGTTAAAATGGACTCTCCTTTAATTTCTAGCTATTCTTGACTCACTTTTACACTATTTTTTTGTAGGTGAAGCTTGAGTGACTCTATTTATACATGCTTTTGTTACTAACTGGTGTAAAATTGTCTCACTTTGCTCTTCAGGTATAATCAATAAAACCTGGAGTGCTTACTCAGTGGGTACAGTGCTCATGTATCCACTGCATGCTGCTATCAGCTTCCCTTCCCTGCCACAGAGCCTGGTCTTGGTGTCTTCACTCCACTCCACCCCCCCATCTCATCCCTCTTAGCTTGTGCTAAAGGGTGCTGGCTGTGTATTGGGAAACACGGTGGAATAGACTCCATGCATGCCAATCGCATTCCATCCAGGTAGCAGCAATTGTATTTTATCCTATAGATTTCCTACTGTTACAGCTTCTGTTAGAATGCTTTAATTTATGTATTAACTTAGGTATTAACTAATTTAATTTTAGTTTTCTCTAATTTTTCTCCCAGTCAAATTCCCACCAAGGATAACAGGACATTGGTTTGTCTAAATGAAAACAAAAAGGCTCTTGTTAAAATACAGCTATTTCATATCTTTACACAGATGTAGGGTGAAGCCTTGTCCAACTGTAATATTCTTCAAGGAAAAATATTCAGAAGAATATTAAGATGTCTGTTAAGATCCAATTATTTAGAGATGTCTCTACTAGAATTAAGGTGCAAACGAGACATATTGCCAAAGTCAATAATACAGATTTTATTCAACAACACATTTGATGTAGAGAGTTTAAAAGAAAAGAGACGAGAGAGACAGAGAGATCAAGCAGAAGATAGAGCATCCATGGATACAGCGCCAGCCTGCTGGTCTTCCTTCACCGCTGGGCCTCTCAGTGGTGTGGGGTCCCAAGGTTTTCACTACACATAGATTTTAGCAATCAAAGAAATTAATCCTTATTGGCTAAACAGTTCTCTTAGTCTATTGATTAAATGATTCCCTCACTTCTAATGCTAATTATTCCATTGCTCAGTATTTCTTTTCTTCTGAGTCAGTGGGTTGCTTGGTTCAGTGGGCCTCCATGATCAGCATCTCTGCCTGACAGAATTGCCTTTTACCCAGTCAGAGCTGGCTTTCCTTGTGGATCATAAATTCTGCATTCTTTGTGTCCATTATCAGTGATCCATTCTTCTCCTCCAGCTTTGTTACCTTCCCCTAGGTCTGAGATAACACCCTGACAACAGTACCACCTTTATCTTATCTCAGCTTATCTTCCATCCAAGTTTCAGGTATCCAGAGAGGCATCTTTGGGGGAGCTTCCTTGCTCATTGCTGGTCTTAGACATCTTCTGTCCCATAACTTGGGATGATCTTTGTTTCACCAGTGATATTTGTATTTGCAGTTGCTTCTTTACACAGATTTCCACAGTGGGAATTGTTGTCTGGATGCATTAACCAGGATTTGCTACCCAGATCTCACCTCTGCCAGGTTAGAAACATCCTGTCACTCCTTCTGTGCTTATCTCATGGCAACATCCTTCTGTGGCCTAAGGAGTGTTTGAGACAGGCAACTGTGCTCTTACAAAGCCAAAGCTTCCAACCTTGTACTTTATCAGTCAGTGTGCAGCCATGTCATTATCTTCTCTCCAAAAAATTTGCAAGCTCAACAACACTACTGAAATTAACATGGCACAGGCTTGATGTCATCACAGATAGATATTGGAATAACATAATTTTATGAGCCTGTGCTTGCAAAAGTAACCACTAGTAAAACTGCAGGGATACGCTTTGTTATATTAATAATAAAAATGTGAGGCAAAATGTACCTGTTTTCCCCAACTCTAATCTTTTGGAACTACAGGTTTACTCATGTCAATCAGAAAAAGTTAATGCTTAGTTTACAATTTCCATTGATAACTTTGATAATGTCTGTAGAAAAGATATTTCAAAACTGCTCCCTTTCTTTCTCTAAGGTAATCAAAATAATTATTTTTAGCAGTAGATCAGTAAATAACAGAAAGGATGACTGCATTGTTAGTATTTAGAAATATTTGTGCCTCTTAAAATCAAAGATTTATTGGTGACATGAAAGTCAGCATTGTTTTCAGTAATGAGTTCTGGATCCTGTGAGTGCAAACATCAAGATACCATAACTGTACTTCAGAATATGAAGGATCCCTCCAGAAGAGGAAGGATCACTTCCTGTTCAAGAATCTTTTTGAAAGAGTCTCATGGGGTAAGACCCTGAAATAGCGAGGGGGCCAATAAAAGCCATTCACGTTCACGTTACTCCAAAGTAATCACTACCTCACTAGTATTCCATCTAAAAGAGAAAAGAATTTGGAAAAAAAAAAAAAAAAAGTCAGGAGGCCTTTGGACAAGGAAATCCTGGGAAAAAAAATATATATAAAAGGAATTTTACAGAAGATGGAATGAAGGACAAGTAACCAGGGTAAAGTGCAGAGACGCTGTCTGAGCATGCTTTCCTGATCAGAGACCTGTAATTGAATCTGGCCAGCAAGGTCAGAGGCAGCAAGAAATGTTTCTATAAGTGCATAGGTGACAAAAGGAAGACTGTAAAAGCAATGTAGGCCTGCTGCTGAATGGAAAGAGTGACACAGGACATTGGAAAGGCTGAGATACTGAATGCTACCTCTGCCCTAGTCTTTACTAACAAAATCAGCCTTCAGGAATTCCGTGAGCCTGACACAAAGGACAAAGGCTAGAAGACTTTACTTTGGTTGAAAAGGATCAGGGCGCAGAATATTTATGCAAAATTACTATATAATCCATAATCCCTGGTGGAATACACCCACAAGTACTGATGGACCTGACTGATATCATTGCAAGGCCACTCTTGACAATCTCTGAATGGTTGTGGTCATTAGGAGAGGTACCTGAGGATTGAAGGAAATCAAATACCACTTTTATTGTAAGAAATGGTTCTCAAGGAACTTCATCAACCTTACCTTGATCCCCAGGAAGGTGAATGACCAATTAATCCTAGAAAATATTTCCACACACAAGAAGACAGTTTACAGGAATACTCAGCATGAATTCACCAAAGCAAGATGCTTCAGCAGCCTGATAGCTTTCTATGATCAAATGACAGACTTGATAGTTGAAGGGAAAACAGTGGATTTTGTCTACCTTGACATCAGTAAGGATTTTGACATTGTCTCCCATAAGATTCTCATACACAGGATGTTAATGTATGGGATGGATGAGGATTGAGCTGGATTTAAAAGTGGCTGAAAGGCTGGCCTAGAGGGTGGTGTTCAGTAACACAAAGTCTAGCTGGGAGTCAGCAGCTATCCAGGAATTAATAAAGAGCTCAATCCCATCCGTCTTTGTTAATGATTTGCATGGTAGAACACTGCACCCTCTGCAAACTTGTTGATGACACAATACAAGGCCAAGTGGCTGATATGCCAGAGGGTTGTGCTGCCATCCAGAGTGACCTTGACAAGCTGGAGAAGTGGCCTACAGGAACATAATGAAGTTCAACAAAGGGAAGTTCAACAAGGGGAAGTTGAACAGGGAAAAGTTTGGAGTCCTGCACCTGGAGAGGAACAACCCAAGGCACCAGTACGTTCTGTGCACCACCCAGAGGGAGAGCTGCTTGACAGAAAAGGACCTGGGTTTCCAGCTGGTCACCAAGTTGAACATGAAACAGCAATGTACCCTTGTTTCAAAGCAGGCAAATTGTATTCTTGACTACATTACGCAGAGCAGGTCAAGGGAGATGGTCTTTGCTCTCTAATTGGCCCCAGTGAAGCCACACCTGGAGTCCTGTGCACAGTTCTGAGCTTTCCAGTACAAAAGAGACATAGCCACACTGGAGACAGTCCAGCAAATGGTCATGAAGATGATAAAGGGACTGGACCATTTCCTCCAGTAAGGAAAGTCAGAGATAGATAAGACAGTTCAACCTAGAGATGGCTCATTTAGCTGAATTTTTAAAAAACTTACTACCCAAAACCACCTTGAATGGTAAAGAAGATGACCAATATACTTTAAAGTTTCTTTACCACTGTTAACACAGTTGCAAGTATGGCCTCAAATGAATACTGAGTTCCACTGCAGTTTTCAATATTTTAGCTCTTGCTCTCCCTGGTGGATCTGCTTAACATAGCGACACTAATGCCTTCATAAATCTAGATTTTCTTGTAAGGAAAGGTTAATTAGCACATTTTCTTCACCTCCTGTAAAATTCTATATTTATGACAGTGATGCTTTTAAGTTAAAAGAAAATTCAGCTTGAACCAACCCCCCAGCTAAAAGAACTTAGTTTTAAAACTTATTATAACTTTCCATTCAAAAGACACATATAAATTACTATTTATATTTACTGGAACAATTTTGCAAATTAAGACAATTTGAAAACAGTTAACAATAAAGCATTAAAGGAAATTATTTTCTTTCTATTAATAACTACTGAAAAAATGAAGGAAAAAATCAGAAAAGAAATTAGATTTGTAAATTATTTTATTTTTTTAAAGATTAGAGAGTTATTATCTATAGATTCAGGGATCCTATGAGGCTTTTTCCAATGCTTTGTGAAGAGATGAAATTTTTTCCTAAGGCTTCTGAATCAGGGACAAACTGCATGCATAGTGAGTGCTTTTGAATTTCTGTGTTTCTTTACTTAGACAACAGCTGACTCAAGGTCTCTGATTCCCCCCCCCTTTTTTTTTTTTTGCATATAGCTGCTACATGAAGCAACATATCTTAAATTAGGAGAATACCTAATACCCCTAGCAGAATACCTTTTATAGTTCTTTATAGTTCTAGCATTTATCTATGTTTCATTAAACCCTTTCACCACATCTCACCTGGAAGAAAGATTGCTGGTATTCTGTAATGTTAGAGTATTTTTGAGCCTGTTTCCCTAATAGTGACAACACTGATTTCCTGTTTTGTCATGATGGAAGATACTACTCATGTCACAAAGACTTGTGCTATCATCCCTTTACACAGAGAAGCATGACCTTCCAGCATTTACTATTTTGCTTAGCTAATCATCTTAAAATCACAGTTCAATTAAGAGTGGAAAGGGACCCAGAATGATCATTAACTCCAGCTCTTAAGTAAATAGCCCATGCAAGGATTAACCCCACAACCCTGGTGTTCCTATCACCTTTAGAACCATGCTCTAACCAACTGAGTTAATTTCGGGATCACATCATTTACAAACATGCATATCTGGAAAGCAAGAATCCCATGAACAAATGGGTCTAGATGAAAAAGCAGGCTTAAAAAAAAAAGGCAAAACAAACAAATAAACAAAAAAAACAGAGTAAAAATTGGTATGGTTGGAGAGAAAGGAGGAAGCAGCTTCAGGGGACACAAAATTCGATGACAGTACTTTTAAACCTTTTGGTTCTGGGATGACATGAGTCATAGAGGCTATCAGTTTACAACTGAGTCCAGCAGAAATAGTTAGATATTATTATTTTACTGTTAAACAGGACACTTAATAATTTTTTGTGTGCTTTTGAGACCATTCCTATAGTTACACACAGGTACCTAAGAAGAAATTTTTTGCAAGGTCTCCAACAGAGGACTATATACAATCAATAAATACCTACCTGGAGATTCTTCCAATTTTTCCATCTTTCAGATCTTAATTAAATGAAAATTTAAAATCACATAATTTTCTCAAGATCTTTTCAGCACCTTTTGTTTCATTTCATTCATGAACTTCGGTGCAAGTACAAGTTATTTTTCTTATTAATGATTTATGCAGTATTTCTGCTTCTGACAACTGTAGGCAAAATAACTATAAGAAGAGACCCAAAATACAACATAAAATAATAATTTCTGTATCATGGCAGGGTGACACTTGAAAATTAATTAATTAATTAATTAGAGATTGTTCTTGATAGACCATTAAGAAATCTCCAGCATCATAGTCTAAAAAGATACTGAGGATTTTCCAACAGCTCTAGCATGATTGGCAATCCTTTATTTTCCTTTCTATTTATCCTTTTCTAGTTTTTCTTTATTTTCTGGATATAATATGCATATTTAAATATTGGACCTATTGCATTGGCATTATTAATTCAGCTCCCTTCAGAGAAAATATATTTCTGGTTTTAAAGCTTTCATACATATTACATTTTAAATGCAATCTAGTAGCAATTTATAATTCCTTGTTAAAAAAAGAAAGAACAACTTAATATTGTGTTGGGCAACACATTAATACTTTGAAGAAACTTCTTAAGAAAATCCTTGGAATAATTAAATTGTCAACAGCTAATAGCATCAAAACCAGGTTTTGCTGTTCCCCATAATTGCCTCAGCAGGAAAAAAAACTATCAATATTGCTTTCTGAAGTTCAATGCAGTTTCCATTCAGTGCACTCTTACTTTGATTTTCTAATATATTACTTTGAAACTTATGAGCTGAGACACTCATTACTTTTGACTACAAATGGCTGCAAAATTGATGGGAAAGCTGATTTAGACAGCACACTCAATAAAAAGCCCCTTTTACGATGTTTTAATGACAAAAATCTTGGTGACCAAGGATCCATGTGTCTTTCCTGCATAATATGAAAACAGAATTCTGTTTAGCAGTTTTTGCTTCCCATGGAGACAGAACTAGACTTGAGGATTATAGTCACGTCTCCAACATAATCATATTCACTTTAAAACCTGTAGTACACACAGAAATATATCTCAGAATTATTTAAATACTTATCATAAAGGTGTTTGTGTATGTTGGAAACAGAGTAAAAAAAAGGTGCAAATAGAAAAATTAGATATGAGAAACTAAAATAATAAAAATGCAGAGGCAGTTTCTGCACATAAACCATAAGTATACCAAAGGTAAAAGGGCCAGAGACTTAAACTAATAAACTAATATTTATATATATTCCAAATAAATATTTATATACCATTCCATTCATGCATTCTCAATCAGCTAAAGCAATCAGGATGTTAATAGATATAAGGAACCATGAATTTACTGTAGAAGATGATTTGCAAAACTTATTGAAATTAGATTTGCCTAGCCTGTTTGTAGAGAGGTTCTGTCTCTGTAGAAATATTGAATCTGAATGTCTGAATTCATCCTGTGAATAATCACACTTTTCTCCAGTCAGAAAATGTTTAAATTGTTTTTTAAATACAGAACTGAATGAGCATAGCTTATAAATGGTATCTTAGAAAAGAAAGGCCTTATTACCTTAAGTATTTCCGTAGTCATTATAACTGGAGTATTATGCATATAGAAAAGAAATGGAATATTTAGTTCAGAGATGAAGAACATAATTTTAACTATTTCTATTCATTGGAAGAGTAGACAGAAAATTTTAGCACCTGTACAAGCAAATGGAAATCACAGGAATATTCCAAAATTTTCATTCCTCAAAATATCCTTTTCAATATGAGGTATTTCAGCCTTTTTGCTCACCTCTTGAAGGGTTCTTACAGAAGGCAGAATGCTGATGTAGAGAGACAAAATCTGCATTTCATGTGTTTCAATAAAAAAATTAAGTACCACCTGTACATGCAAAAATGCTGGGTTTCGACTCTAAAGGAATCAAGACTGTCAGATAGATTTATACTGATAGGCTGAACAAAACCTTTTACTGCATATTATCTCTACTACTTATTTAGGCACAAACACACAGTTTTACTGTCATAATCAACATGTTAGACATAGATATCCTGGTGAAATATTTTTATATATATACATATATAATTTATGATTCGAAGTAATCGTATACTTAGTGTTTCAATTATACATGCACACAAAGCTTGTAGACCCTTAGAGTTACCTCTTTTATTCTGAGGCTAAATTTCATTTTCAGTGAATCACCAGGTATACAAAGTCTCAATGTAATCAGTGAAGAATGTCTAGTTATCTAGATTTTGGCCTAAATATTGGTGAGTCACTTCCAAGGAAATGCTGAGAGCAACTTGTCCCTTTCCATTGGCTACGCTGTGGATTTATGGAGTCTCAACCTTGCATAACATAGTATCTTTAAAAGGATTTTAAGGTGTGGGTAAAACTAAGGGTCTGAGCTTTACTCATTCAACCAGGTTAGTTAACACTTATTATTTTATTCCAACAAATAGAACAATGAGGTATAAAAGAAATGACTTGTAATGATTCACAAAAATTTTGGTTTATAAACAAATATATCAGTTATAAATGACTGTTAAAACTGAGTTCAAGAACCTTTGTCATACATCAGTAAAACATATACACTGATTTGTTTCTGCAATTTTGTCATGAAGATAATTATTATTCTTTTTAAAAGCACAGTTTTATCACCTTTGCATTAATTTACTAAGTTTTGAGTTTTCTGAAGCCTGATGTGCATCATCAACACACAAAACACGGCATTTGAAACACATCATTTGGAATACTGAAATTTACTGGGTCTATATGTAAAACCTCTAAAGTAACTTTGTAATCGCTGCATAAATTAAAAAAAAAAAAAAAAGAAAAAACCACCAAAGCAAAAACCAAACAACAAACAAACAAAAAAACAAACAAAGAAAAACCCAAATAAACAAAGAAACCCTCAACCAACCAAAAAAGAAAAAACCTAAAACTACCCAAATTGTACTGAGGAAACAGTTTCTTATTTTTCTTCTATCTGAGTTTTGCCAATAAACATTTTCTTTGAATATCCACTATAAATGAACATATTTACTGCAGTATTAGGAAGCATCATTACAAAATTATGCTAGAAGATGGATTTGTACCAAAGAATTAATCTGTTAACAAAAGATAATGCAATTCCTTGAATCCAGCCAGATGACCTATGATGCATTTTATCTTTCATTCCAAGACCTAAAAATTTATGTATTCTTAGGCTTTATTTAATTTGATTTTTCATATTCCACCTCTTTATTTCTCTTCTAATGCATTGTTTATTTTTTTCCTCTCAAATAGATGCTCTTTTTGGCAAAAGTATGATAAAACTGAACAGAAATTCAACAGAAATTTTCCCTATATATAGAAACAAGTCATAAAATGAGCATTTTTTTCTATAAAACAGGGTAAGATACAGATAGAAGGAAAAAATTTTTCAGTATGACATTGTCATAACTCAGCAAAGGTTCAGAGACACTGTGAAGTTTATCCTCGGTGATACTCAAAATCCAAACAGTCCCTGAGCAGCCTGCTCTAGCTGACCCTGATCTGGGCAAGGATTGAACTAGCAGATGTCCATGTGTCTGTTCCAAACAAAATTGTCCTGACTTTATATCCATGGAAGTCTTAGCTTTGCAACCCTGTGATACCACAAAGTATGTTGGGGTGGGGCGGGGGTCATGTACCTTTACAGGGACAGGGGATGTACCTTTAGAGAGAATGCCCTATAAGGACCTTGGATAAGGGTGTTGAAAGCAGCATTCAAATTAGCATGAAATTTGAAGCTCTAGTAAATATTAGCAATTATTCAACTTTATTCAAAAACTTTTAGATTGTTTGAGTAATTAAGACAACAGATGATAAAAGCAGTTCAGTATAAAAGAAATAAATAATTGGACAACAAGCTTCTAATACTGGGCAATTTTGATGAAAAGAAGCAGTCATTGAGCATAGTAATTTGAAAAAGGTTTAGATTGCTATTCTGAAAAGAAAAAAAAAACAAAACAACTCAACAAATTCAACCATTCTGCAAGTGACAAAGTGTGGGAAACATTCTGTACCTTGTTTTATTAGCAGGGGAATACTGATTTTAACCTGCAAGCTTTCCAATTTCACAAAGTATACTTAGTCTCTTAATGTCAATATGCCAAATTAAAAGTTAATGTTAATGCTATTACTTGCATGATGCTCTTGAAGACTTGTTTATCTCATAATGACTCATTGGCTTTTCTTTACTACACCATGATTAGATAGAGAAGTGTTATGAATAGAAATGACAGTAAACAAGATACCAAGTGTAGATATTAGGGTTTTTTTTTTTGCCCAGAGACTCTGAACAAGTCAGAAACCCAAGTCTTTTTACACAGCTGTCAGAATTAGTTCTTCCCCTCTATCCTACACATTGTATACAAAATTGTGTACATATGCACGTGCATACATGCATATGCACTTATATATACAAGCCCACACAGGTACATATATGATCTTATTTTTATTTTGCTTTTCTGGCACTTATTTCCATGTCCCAGGAAAGTAATTTTCTATTAATGTTGTTCATTGTGAAAAATAATAACAGACCTCAGCATCAGTGTCAGAATCCAATAGTCTCTGACAAAGTACTTCACCCATGGAGGGTGTACTACTTAATATTAAATTCACTTATTTTAAAGATAGCTGATATTACACAGTATTTCTGATTTATGTCTGGTAATATGTGTGATACAGAGTGATTCAATAACACAACAAAATACATGTTACACTTAACAAGATACAGCAATTGCAGTATACAGCTCAATCACCGTAACAATGGGATTCCCATTACTAGTCTTCATGATGTGCACACTCAGGGCTGGGCAGATCCAGTCACCAGAGGGGAACACATCCTTGAAACCACCTTAAGCCCCTTGCTCTCACCAAAGTTCTTGTCCTACTTGTGTGGTTTTATACTCTATGTTGGGGTGGCCTGTGTACAGACACTTCCTCCATGTGGGCCTGGCTGAGTAGGGGAGATATCCACAGTCTTTTGAGTGTGAATGAACAGCAAACGAACTCAGGGAGAAACATTTACACCAGCAATTGATACATCCTAAAATAAAAGCCACCCTCAGGCTGTTGTTGTTGAACATAAAATGATGTCACTGATTTCAGCAACAATATATCTGCCTTTTTCAGATTAAAATTTGCAAAGCCTTCATAAAGTAAAGTAGGCAATTAATGTAATGTAGAAGAGTTTTTCCAAGCAGAAGGCTAGTCAGACAACTTGAAAAATCTTCAAGAGGAAGGAACTGTTATCCTTTAATTGAAAATAGAGTATAGCTTTATTCTACCCTGATGTCTTCAGAATCCATAGGCATATGTTTTCAGAAAACTTGTTTCTATGGACAGCTCAGCTATTATTATAAAAAAAAAAAAACAAACCAGCAATTACAAACAATCATACAAATTACTAAGCTACGCAGCATGTCAGCCCAGAGGCCCATCAGTCTAGCAGTCTGCCTTAAACAGAAGCTGAAAGAAGATTACTGTGAAGCAGCATAGTAATAGGACCCACATGCAGTGATATTTTCCCAGGCCATTCTGCAACCCTCCAGCAATCTGCAAATTCACAAGCCTGAAGTTATATTTTTGTTTTCTAATGGCCATCGAGGGAATTATTTCCTCCATAAATTTATAATAACCATAATGCCTTGTGACAAGGAGATCTGCACCTTAATTTTACACAGTGAAAATCTACCAAGAGGCAGTTGGACTGATTTCTGCTATTTTTTTAATAGTCGATAGCTAGATCTGTGTTACTATGTATTACTTTTCCCAGTACAGACCTCTATCCTACTCTATAGATTCCTAATTAATTCATTCAGTGTTATTGTCCTTAGCTACCTTTCATTCCTCTTGTAAGAAAAATATTTTTAAAATTACTAGCTATTCATGCAGATGGTAGGACTGATATACTCTGATGGATTTTCAAAAGAACTGGTTTTACCTGAAAGAAAGGAAGTGATTCTTAAATCCAGATCAATTTTTTCGGTCAAACTACGTGAGATGGAAACTTACTCCAAACTATTCAATGAAAAATGAGAAGAGAATAAAAAATGCTTTCTACAACACAGTTCTTATTTTCTTTATAGCTCACGCTGTCAGCAAAGTTCAAATAAGAATAAAAGATTCTCTTTGGCTTGTAATGGAGCTGTTTGTCATTTTTTTTCCCTGATGTTATTTTCAATATAACTTTCAAGCATACAAGTAGCTACCACAAGGTTAATCACTGTATTGCGCTCAGGCAGCTCATTTGATGTTGCACTTTTTCATACCTATATGATTCAGAAGTTTAATTCCCATTTACATTAAATGAATCAGTCCTGTGAAAGAAGACAAGGAGATGGTTGTCATGCCCACAAACAAAAATAATTTTTCAGAATTCTACCCATAACAATCAAAATTCTTTTCTTGTGTAGATAAAGCTTTTTTTTTTTCTTAGCATCAATTACTATTTAATTATTAATATAAAATAGAAAATATTTAGAAGGGGAAACTAAAACATATGTACCCCATAGCTGTAATCTGATGAGTTTGGCAATACCTGGGTTATGTGGACAGAGGTTAAAGTTTGTACTTTGATTATGGAGACAAAGTTTGAACCTGAGGTTACGGCTGTATTTTATACTACTGAATAAAACAAAGGCAGGCATTAATCTGCGGTTCCAGACATAAGTGGCATGGGTAAACTCAAGCTTAAACTAGGTAGGACTCAAGTCTTTTAACCAATTGAGGCACAATCCACAATATTCTGTCATTAATACAAATTTCATCTCACTTCATGCAGTACTGATACCCTGGCTCTTGATACATTGTCCTTTGACCAAGATCATTGTCATAGACAAATTGCCAACACTTTGCCTCTTGGCATCCTGACCCTTTACTGATAGCAGCAGCATGGGCAGGATGCCATCCACATTATCCATGTGGTGTGATACTCTCAAATCACTCTGATGGAGTTAAAAGGCAGTGCAACTCTTATGTGTATTAAAGAGCATTTGTGTGTTTGGCTGCTGCTGCCAGATTACCAGGATACTGAGTGTCCCTGGCACTCTGCCAGGGCCCTAGCATCGCTTATGATCCTGTATTTGTTATCAGTGGTTGGGTGAGTTGTATGCTCATTTTTTGATCATCTTTCTAGCTGCCTCAAGAAGATTTCTTTTTCTTCATACATGTTGTCAGATTTCCTTACTCTTCTGACCAGAGGTACCCACTCATAATTGTTATTGTTAAAGATTTTCATGCCAAAATGTCTGAAATAGGATGATTCCATTTCATGCATTAAGCAGTACTTCTACAGAAGAGGACGTGTTCTGTGTGTCTTAGGGCAAGACTCCAGAACATGTGAGAATTAATGAGAGTACAAAGCATTCTGACATTAATGGTAGAGGACTATGCAGAGATGAAGGGGTCACTCCTGTCGCAGATACATTCTGTTGCCTTTTGGAAGCTGTAATTGAAGGGAACTGTTCTCCAAGCTATGCCCATTATTTTCCTGGGAAAACAACTGAAACACCTCAATGAAATTAATCAGTGTGGAAGATCTGCATCCAGTGCCTGGCCTCATTCACCCTTCTTCCTGCTCGGGTCCAGTTCTGATATTTGATGATGTTACCAAGACCCAAGGGTGGTTTAGCGTCACCAAAAGAAGCAATCTTGTTCTCTTGAAAACCTCTTTATTCCTGTACTTTCAGTGAAGCTCCTTCCCTCATGCAACTGTACACCTTAGGCCCAACTTCTTATATGCTTTACAGAACTTCCAAAAAAATATCAACAGTTTTGATTCTGTAAGGTGGCTTTTGTTGCTTAAGGGATTTTTGTTTTCTTTTTATATTGGACATGTTGATTAAGGAGAGAGATACTACCACAAAAACCATTTTGAAACAGCTTAGCTTTGTTTTTCTTTCCCACCAAGATGAATTTTTAATAGGTTTCTTTGAAAGGAAAAAAAAAAAAAGAAAGATGTCTGAGCTGCCCAGAAAAAATGAAAATTAGTCTGCATATTGCTTGTCTCTTGAATTTTAAGAATAGAAGATAGCTGTGGAAAAGATAAATGACTTGACTTACATCCCAGCTGGAGTTCATTGATTTCTTTTTAGTCTAAAAATTAACCTTTAAAGACAAAAAACCGTACTACAGCTTAGGAGAAAGTCACCTGTTGTAGGGATGTGGCTGTCAACACAAGAAGAGCAAGTAAAAATGGTTTATGTCATTAGGAGTAAATACTGTAACCCTGTTTGTGTGAGAAAAAAACATGATTTACTGCTAATTACAAAAACTGAAAACCAACTGGCAAATGTTTCTGCATTTATTAAGAATTTATTTAAATTCTTGTATCTGGTTTGGATGAATGAACAGTTAAACTACACATGGCTAACATTCACTGACTGTAGAGACAACTCCTCCATTATCTATAGCTTTAAAATTGAAAGGAAAACTAAAGAATTAATTATATAGCATGTGAAATGAAATTAAACAGAAATAAACTCTTGTAATTTTTTTTATAATTTTAAAGAAAAATATTGCTATTTCATACAGCAACAATAATATATTTTTTTATAAAATATATTTTAAGATTTTAACTTTGTGCAACATGTCCATTAAATTTAATTTTTACTTTTCAAAGGTTTTTCATGAAAGAAGAACACGGTACTAATATTTTCAGCAAAGAATTAAAGATTTACAACAACAGAGGAGTAAGGATTATGAAATACTAATTATAATTGAGTACTTATTAAGCATTCCAAGCACCACTAATATTTCTAACACATAAGCCAAACTCTACTGATGTTAATTACATTAATCATCTCATTATCTTCTCTGAGACTGGCATAAATGAGTTAGACAATTAAGGTGATTCTTTTTTTCACAGATATATCTGTACAACATACAGATTAGTACTGATGGGTGTATTAAAATAAAATCCCATTGCTTTTCCAAATAATTAAATTTTATTTTCCTATGGAGAAGGAGAAAATACTATATACTATGGAGAAGGAGAAAAACTATATATTTCCACAGTAAACAAAATACAATATTCTGTTTAACTTTTAGAAATTCAGATTTACTGGAGCTTCTTTCTCTCACTTTTTTCCTTTTCTTAAAAAAAAAAAAAAGGCAAAAGATCTTTGTAATGAAATTTTCTAGATGAACTTATAAATCCTTAATTTATTCTGCAATACACTGAAAAATTTATTATGGAAAGCAGAATATGCTGGAGGTTTTTTCTCGCACTTTTTTCCTTTTCTGAAAAAAAAAAAAGCACAATGTCTTTATAATGAAATTTTCTAGATGAACTTGTAAATCCCTAATTTATTCTTCAATACCTTGAAAAATTTATAATGGAAAGCAAAATATTTTCCTATACAGCCAAAAGAAAGAAAAAACCCACAGCACAGAACATGAAGATATTGGTGGTGAAATGGCCCATGATCACTCAACCCATCAAAATCTCTTTTAGCATTGCTTGTGTCTCAGGATGCCATCTAATTTTTGCAGCTTTTTCAATGTTTTTTTGTGGGGTTTCACCCCCGGATTGGGATGACCCCGAAAGATGGAAAAGTCCCTCCTCCAACCCGTGCCTTCGAAGAAAGACTCAGTAGTCTTCTGTTGTCCGGTCTCAAGGTTTTTTATTGTTGGTTATCTACAAGATTCTTCTCCCTGAACTGCTGTGGCCCGTTCAGCAGCTCAGACAAAGGCACTCTGCCTCTCAGGGGGCTGGTGCTATCTTTTATATCATATATTACGTACTACATGTTTATGCTTTCTCTCCAATACCTACTATCTATATTGAATGGTGACTTTCTACTCTAAACCAATCTGTGAGTGCCAACACCACCAAAGACATGGAGGTTAGGAAGGAGAAAGAAAGAGGACAGGGCACACCCAAGTCCCTCCATCTTAGAACTCCTGACCCCCATGTACAAAACTTGGACCCCTGCGTACAAGGCTTAAAACCCCCCTGTACAGCACTCAGAAATCCTACCCTTTACTTCGTGACTACTTCTACTACAATATCTAAACTTTTGTGACTTCTTGTTCTTCCTGCGAAGTTGGTAAACTGTTCCATGGGTCAGATTCAAAACCACAGGGGTCTCTGGCTGCATGCCAGGGTCTCAGATGCTTTTGACCTGGGTCTGGAACGTCCGAGAATGTCTGTGGGACATTCTGAGTTCCGACATCTCCCCCTCCTGTTTGCACCAAAAAAAAAAACCTCTCTTGCCACTTTGTTCATGACCCACCAAATACAAAGAAAAATGCATGGCAGAACAAGCAGAAGAACAAGAAGTCCTACAAGAATATAAATGGCTATTTTTACAAGCTCCCTCCACAATGGTGAAAGACTAAAAAGGTTAATGAAATCATCCCACCAGGATCCTGTAACTTTTTGCAATTTGGTGATGCTATCACACTCAACAATTATACTTCATAGGCAATTCTGTGTGTTCATGAGTCTCTGAACAGTCAAATGTTTCTTGATATCTGCTCTCTCTTTTTTGTTTCCTTTTCCCCTCCTCTCTGCCTTGCACAAATCTGACTAGCACTGGGGTTTTTTCCCTATGAAGCTGAGAATAAAGTAATTTGTGTTTTAAGTCTGAGAAGGCTTTTTATTAAATACACCTTTGAAACACATCCCTTCCCTTCCCATCATTTCTCATCCCTTCAAAAATCCAAACAAACAAAAATAAAAACCCACACCAAGCTGTTTTTATTATTAGATTAGAGAGTGGGAATGCTTGAGAGAGACTTCAAAACAAATATTGTCAATTTACCAAAAACTTTGTCTGTGGTGGGATATTCATATATATAAAAGAAATACCAAAAATCAGTGAAAGATTGAATCACAGAACCAGGTTCCAAAGAAAGACTGTATTGCTGCTAGCTGTTGTAGTGCCTTAGCTGATTTAAAGACAAATAAGTGATAGTTTATGTAGCCCTGACTTTTCCCATGCATCCTTCAGAGAAAAAAAAAAAAAAAAAGAACATGAGAGTATTCTAACAATATTCAAATTTTCCAATGACTACTGTTTAGAACTGTGACCACTGTATAGTCTATTAGGAAAAAAGACCCAGCAGAGAAATATTTCAATAAAATAAAAAATGTGACTTCTCTTTGTTCATTTGTAATTCAACTAGATATATTTTAAGAAAAAATATCCAAGCTTGTCTGTCAGTAGTCCACCTGCTTATTTCTGCTGTTGATATATCACCTCACAGAGGTAATTTTTCTTTTTTCTTCTACTTTAAACTCTTTCCTGTTACCACTTGTTCATTTTCCATGTAGATATATATTCTTATATATATATTCTATACATAGGAATTTCAAATTATTCTGTAACTTTTTTTGGTTAATTTGCAATAGTTGAGTGCAATGTTTCAAACATTTTGTTTTTGTAATGTACGTACTAGAACTGGCCATGTAATTCTATTATTATTTACACCCATGAATAGTGAAGAAGTACCCTTCCCATTACTCAGTAGTACTCTCTTTATCCAATCTTTAATCTTTGCAAAAATCACATTGGTGTAGTCATTTCTATTTCATTCAGATTGTATTGATTTCTTTGTCTTATTTCAGATAGGTCCAGAAAAGGTAGGATATATTTCTTTTCTTGTTTGAAATTTAAAAGCCCTTAGGAATCTTCTGTTGCTGAAATGATTATTTCTCTTCAGAAGAAACAAAGCCTACTCTTAGAGTGTGCATCTTTCAGTTCTCTTGCTTCTTACAGCTAATATTGCAACATAAGTGCAACCTTTGATATATAGTATATTATTAATGTGTTTGAGAAGAGTCCCTTTGAAGTCTGATGAAAAGACTACAGGGAGAACATTTTATAATATTTCTTGTATGGATTTCTCTTATAATAATTGATTCTTGTTCACAAAATGGAAACTTCTTGTTGCCATGGTTAATACAGGTTTTGCTGTTAATTTGGTGTCAGTCTTGCTGAAATTTAATTGTGTTTTACTGATGTTGCATACTGCAATGTTGTTATTATCACAAATCTGGGATCCTGAGTATGGATCACTCTATCTTAACACTATGCTGAAAGAAGAAAACAAACCATAAGAATTAGATATTTTTTATTTTTTCTGTAATTTTTTTCAACTTATATGTATCAATATATATGTGTCTAGTCTCATATGCATAAAATTATTGGTTTTCAGCTGTTGTCGTTTAACGTCAGTCTTATAGAAAAAAGTAAAATTCTCAAAGACTTATGGTAATTTTAGCTCCTAATAATTTGGGTAGGTTTACTTTTGTCTTTTTTTTTTTTTCTTATGACATGTACCATTAGTGATTATTTGAGCACCCAAACCCAAATATTTCTGTTTTCAGAATATCTCATGAACTTAAATGAGACAAGAAAATTCATTGTTAGATTGGAAAAAAAATGAAAGGCATGATGACAAAGAAGAGCAGGGAAATGAAGATTAAACAAATGGTATAGATTAATGCATAAAGCTTTTTTGTTCAATAAATAGTTTTTGTTCAATAAATTCTGTAGCAATAAATTAGTCCACAGACCCAGTTTTAGAAAGGGTATAAAGTAGCTGATAACACATTCCTTTTCCCCCCAAAATGTGTATCCTTTATGAATTAGCTTTGACCTACATTCTGTAATATCATCAACGTCTGGTATTTGGAGAACAATTTGGCCTTATGTCTAATTACTGAAGTATAAAGCAAAGAGTTTACTGAACAAGAGTATTTACTAAAGATATTTGATGTTTAAACCACTAGCCTTTAATTATGAAAACACTAATGAATCAGTTTTGATGTTTATAATTGATTTTCAGAAGAAAATCCTCTGACATTTACATTTGAAGGCTTAGCTCTTAGTCCCCTTGCCAACATTTGGTCCAAAGTTCTGCAGCATACTATGGTTCTGACACAAACATCAGTGGGGATTTCCTCAGTGTCTCTTGCTTGTTCTTCAAGCAATGTTAAGATATTTTTTCCTAAGACATTATAGCATGATAAAGAAGACCTGCTCAAACAAAAATTTCCATTTAAAAATCTCAAAAACACATTAGGGAATAATATTTGTTTAAATTTAAAGAAAAATAGAAAAATTACATATTATATTAATTTGAGCATAACAACCTTCTCCTAGAAAACTAATATTCCTAAACTTTGCTTTATGGTTGAATGTTCAGGAGTTCATTTAAGGTCTTTAACTTTGGGATGTCATGGATCCAAATTTGCAAAGTCAGGAGTTTCTTGCATTAAGTAACCATCAGTTGCTCCTCGGTTGTTGCTCCTAAGTAGCAGGGACAAGTGTTGGTTCATGGGGACACATGAGCAGATTGTAATATTGGTCACTTCAGATTCTCATTTTCATTGTTTTCTGGTGTACCAGGAGGTTTTTCTTTGCCAGTAACCAGTACTTTTCTGTTTCCTACCCCTAAAACTACCTCTGCACACCACTAAACAAAGATTTAAAAAAAAAATATTTTAAACCTAGGATATACAATTAATACACAGCAAATAAAGAATGATCAGAATTTTATTTTATTTATGATTGCCATGATTTAATCCCAGTCAGCAGCCAGGACCCACACAGTCACTTGCTTACCCCCCCCCCACCAGACTGAAGTGGGAGAGAATCAGAGGCCAAAAGTTAGGAAACTCCTGGGTTAAGATGTGCATGTGCACAAGCACATGTGCACAAGCAAAGCAAAACAAGGAATTAATTCACTGCTTCCCATGGGCAGGCAGGTATTCAGCCATCTCCAGGAGAGCAGGGCCCCATCACATGTAATACTGACTTGGAAAGACAGATGCCATCACTCCAAATGTCCTCCTATTCCTCCTTCTTCCCCTCACTTTATATACTGAGCATGATGCCATATGGTCTGGAATAACCCTTTGGCCAGTTTGGGTCACCTGTCCCAGCTGTGTCTCCCTCCAGCCTCCCATACAACAAAAACATATCTATATTATCAACCCTGTCTTCACCAAAAATCACACCCCTATACTAGTCACTGTGAAAAAAATTACTCCATCCCAAACCAGCACAGTGAGATAAAATCTCAGACTAGAAGAGTAGAAAGAATAGGGTGTTACCACTTTACAGATCTCTGAAATATGGAAGGAATACATCCGCACAGTGCTTCAACAATTAATTTAAGCACCTGAAAACCAATGGCAAGTGTACTAAGAAACCACTTATTTATTGCTATTCTTCCTAACTCATATTAATTTCATTTTGTGTCATCCATTTCACTTAAGTTGGACATAATAGTTACAGGGGTAAATACCAAAATAAGCCTTGCTAGTAATGAAGTCCGTCGATGTATCGGTAATTTTGTATTTTATACACCTTCAATAAAGTGCATTGAGAGACAAGAAGTTAATCACTTCATAAAATAAGCCAATGCTACCTTTTTTGCAGGTGCTGTGACAGACTGTTTTCCTGATTAGCCAGTGGGAACAACCACAGGCACAGCCAGGCTCTGCATTGTCACCCTGGCAAGAGTCCAGTCCCTCTTGGGTGGTTGTGGGTACACTTATCCAGTGAGAAACAGAGTTCAATAGTATGGGCACAAACCTTTCTGTGGCACCTGGCTTCAGTGGCAGAAAATGGTCCTGGATGTGTTTAATTTATCAGCCCTGACAAATATGATTAAGTACAAAAGAGTAGTTGCATTTTATTCCTTGAAATGGGCTTTAAAGTTAGTTGAGTTTAATGGAAAAGAACCTTTTAAACTTACTGGCATGTAAAAAAAGGCACAGAGCAATTTCATCTAAATTTAGATCTCTAGCAGCTGCCATGTAAGTTATCCTGTGCTCTCATTATGGCCAAAGGAGAGGAATAAATTCCTCCACATCTAATTTATGGTAGCTGTCTATCTTATAACAACCTGAAATTTCTTTTGTAGATGTTTCTTTTCCTCTCACTGATTACAAAGTGATCCTTGTGCAGATTCTGAAGGTTAACTTTTAGAGCTCTCAGCATTGCCTTGAAATTAATCCTAACCTGAATTAGCTTTCTGATGGTAAAGTACTAGGAGTTTTTTCTCAGATGTGTGACAACACTATTCAGTTTCTGCTGTTTCCTGTGGTAGAAAGTGAAAGTTTGAAACTGGATTTATTAAGCAAAAGATTTTGAAACTATTTACCTTAGAAGCATACTTATATCACAGCTTATACTCTGCTTTTTGTTTGCTTTGTTCACCACAGGTCCTTGAATCAGGGATTTTGAGTAACTTAAAGGGCATATGCATAAAATATTTATCATCACTGTGATCATAAGAAATACCTGTATTTTTATAGAATAGGGTTTGTATATAGAATAAAAAATATTGATAGAGTGTTGAGAGCAGATAACATATCTGTGGTAAAACTGTAAATGGTTTCATCTAAAAAAACTTAGTTCTGGCAATTTTTTTCACTTATAAGTCAGATTGAAACACGTATAATTATGTTTTGTGTTATTTCTCTACCACTTGTAGGATCAGAAAAATTATTGTCAAAATGTAATGATCTTATCATTGTGAAAATCTCAAATCAACATCTTTACCTTCTCATCTTTTGACTTAGAGTAATCTCTACACTACTACAATGGTAGAGTAAAAAGGCATACCAGTAGCACATAGTGTGATTTTTCGAAGTAAAAAACAGCAGTGGAAAAGCAAAGAGAATGGACAAGACTAACCATATATTTCCACTTAAGGAGTATTCATTTGGTTACATGAATAGTAACCAAATTTAACCTAAGCTATATTGACCTTTTCAGAATTTAATTAAGGAGAAAATTTTTATATCTTCAAGACTAAACCTCCATTATTAGATACTTAAATTATAAATAGAAATATATTATATTAATTTCTGTTTTACTCTCATTGTTTCATACTTCAACTCTTTTCATACTTTAAAACTTAAATTTTCTAAATTAAACATTTTTGTAGACACATATTTAATTTCCTTAAATTTATTTATGTTTAATTTCTTTAATTTTTTTATTCTTTTGTTTTTGTGGGATTTTTTAATAATTACATTAGCCCACCTTAGAGTTTATTGAATAGTAAAAAAATCATAAAATATGTTGGGTTGGAAGGTACCTTAAAGATCAACCAGTTCCAGCAACCATGTCATAGGCAGGAATAGTTTTCATTAGATCAGGTTGTTCAAATATCCATCAGGCCTGACCTTGAATATTTCCAAGGAATAAAAGGTTTAGTCTTTTAAAATCTTTAGAAATTGTAAACTTCTGAAGTTATCAAAACTCAAAAAGTCCCCTAAAACATCCCTAAAAGTTGTGAACTTAATTCCTTGTTATACCAACTGACTCTATAGGTCCTGGATCCATGTTCAAAGGTTTAGCACTATTCTTTACCTCTCATAATTTTAAAATTTCTCTTTTCTGCACAGAATTGACTCTGGGATAGTCTCAATTATTTGACCTCTTTCTACCAACTCTTCTTGCCTGCCTGAGTTACCAGTACCTAAAGCTTGACAGGATTTAATTTAACTCTGACATAGAATTGGATTGGGAAATTTATGCCTTATGTACATTTGATAAAAATGATAGATGCTTGCCCAACTGACTTTCCTGAAAATCTGCAGTGCCACTAGAAATATTATCTCTCCCCAACTCTACATACTGTATATTAAAAAAATACCATTTTACTTTCCCCTAGTGTATCTGTTTGAACCCGGCTGGATGCCACGCGCCCAGCAAGCCACTCTATTGCTCCTTTCCTCATCAAGACAGGGGGAGAAAATACAATGAAAAAAAAAACCTTATGGATCAAGATAAAGGCAGTTTACTAACACAGCAGTGAACTTCATGAGTACACAAACAAAGGTAAATAAACCCAAAATTTTTTTCTCTTCTTCCCAGCAGGAAGCAATGTCTGGCCACTTCCAAGGAGGCAGAACTTCAGCGCATGTTGTGGTTGCTCCAGAGGGCAAATGCTGTAAATAACAAATGATAAATTACTCTCCCCCATCCTTTTTCCTCCTTTATCTTAGCTGTTATTGTTGAACACGTCATACAATACGGAAAACCCTTTTGGCCACTTTGATTCAACTGTTTTGGTTATGTGCTCTCCCAACACCTTGACCATGCACAGACTTCTGGTGAGGTTGAAGTGTTGGAGAAACAGCGCTGAGGCTGTGTCAGCCCTGTTCAGCAGGAGCCCAAACACTGTGGTGTCACCAACACCTTTCCAGCTACAAATGCAAAGCACAGAGCTGTGAGAGCTGCTGAGGGAAAAATGAACTCCATTTCAGCTAGACACAACACACCCAGAATAATAAAATATATACATAATAATCAATTAATATCAATAAAACTTGAAATAACAACCAAAAAATGCTGAACTTTTCTTATGTTCTGTATTTATGTTTTGTAGGCATCCTTTTCATGCTTCAAACTGATTAGAACTCTCAATTACTTTTGATAATCAGGCACAGACACATGATATATCCACAGACAAATTCTGGGGGTTTAAATGGCATATAGGATTTAATATTGATGTTTGTTATGGGTTTAATAGAAAGATAAAACCTTAGAGTCCTTACTAAGCCACTTCTTTCTAACAGGATTAATGAGTGCTGGACTTCATTAATTTTAAGTATTTGCTCTGAATCAAGTGCTCTCCTTAATTATTTAGCAACATAAAGCTAGTGTAGGGTCAGACTCACAGTAGTCCTTAAGCTGGAAAATTTCTCTTTACCTTTTTTTATGTTTTAGATTTTTAGATCTATGTGTATTTTACCCGCCCTTTTTTTCTTTTTCTTCTTTATTTTTTTTTCAGAGAGGGAGAAAGAATCATTTATTACTATCATTTAAATTCATAGTTATTATTAAACACACTGCTGTATGTTCTCCTGGACACACAGATACTGCCAAGCATCAGCTAGACTGGCAAAGGTCAATAATATTTCAAATGTACAAACATAAGCACAAAGAATTATACTTCAGTGTTCAAAATTATTCTATTACCATGTAAGAATGCAGTTCCATGTCATCTGAACACATTTTAACTCATTTCAGCTGGCTTTGGATTTTCATTAGTATAAGCGGGATGAATTCTGACCACTGTCTTTGCTGATCATTGTAAATTAATTCTGTCAGGAATATGGCAGCACTCTGGAAGAATCTGAAGGTTGTTATGCTCTTGCTGATGCTGGTGCGTGCAGAGGTAAAGTTGATTACTGTCAATGTAGAAATAAAAGAGGCTAAAACCAATGACATCCTGAAAGAAGAGTTAGCTGGGCAGAGGTCTCTCCCCATGTGTAGTGCAGCAGTCGTGCATCTATCAGAACACTGAGAATTCTGGCTTCTAATGATTAGAGAAGATTAAAAGAAGCATAACAAGTCTTTGAAGTTGTTACAGTTTTTATAAATGAGAAGCAATATGATGAAATATGGAATCTTAGAGAAGCTGAATTATTTTTGTTCCTGTAAATCACTTTTGCTTTTGTGAGCAGCGTATTTAATGGAAATTACCCCATAGCTGTAATTTCAGTAGATTTCTCTAACAATATGGTAAGTATGTACAGAGAAGCATCTCAACATAAATTTCCACTCTTTTCTTTAAGAAGGGGAAGAAGAAAATCTTAGAGGACTAGAGGTCCATCAGTCTGCCACACTCCTCTGTAAGCTATGGCCAGTTGCAGGAAGCACAAGGAAACAAATAGGAACAGCTGAGAAAGAAGCAGGAAGATCTGTTTGATAGCCTTCAAGGGAGAGAAAATGTGCTCTGTTGACTTTGTAATGTAATTACAAGACCAAAAAGGTCAGACAGAAAGCCTCAACAAGACAAAGACAAGAGCCAGTTGTAGGGAGCAGCTGATATGATGCAGAAAGCAGCTACCTAGAGGGACATTCGCACGCTGGAGGAATATCATCACATTCAACAAAAGCAAATTAGATAGAATAATTTCAGTGCAACCATGAAGACTAGGCTCCTGCTGGTTAGAAAGCAGGCTGCTGAAAAAGCACAGGAATGTGAAGAAGAATCTAAACATGAGTCATCCAGAGTCTCATGCAGCAAAGAGAGAAAGGCAATCACCTGCTGGACTGTATTAGTAAGATGGAAGCCAGCTGCTACCAGGTGCCACCTGAAGTACTGAACCCTGCACTCAAGGGTTTGCAGTACAAGGAAGATTTTGACATGTTGGAATTGAATTGAGTATAGTGCTATAAGGCTGCTTGAGGTGTTTGAGCACTGGGCATGTCACTGAGATCAAAAATGTCACTGCTGGTATCTCTTTATCAAGCAGAGACAGCAAAAAGTAGACTGTCAGGGAAAAGCTTTCTCTTACACACACATATCATTGGGGGCTGTCCTACTTTTGGCTTGGATAGAGTTAATTTTCCTCCTACTAGGCAGTATAGTGCTGTGTTTTGGATTCAGTATGAGAATAACAACAATGTTTTTGTTGTTCCTCAGTAGCACCTACAGTAAGTCAAGGAGTTCTTCATTTCCCATGCACTGCCAGTGAGCAGGGACACACGAAGCTGTGAGGGAGCATAACATAGACAGCTGATCTGAAGTGGTCAAAGGGATTTCTCATACCTTAAAACATCAGACTCAGTATGCTGACTGGGAAAAGTAGGCTGTGACCTGCCTGGGGACTGGTGGGACTGGTTGGTAGGGGGTGAGCGACGGTATTAGGCATCACTTGGGGGTCTTGTTTTCTTGAATTTTCTCTTGCTCTGTCTTTTTCTCTCTCTTCTGTTTCCCATTTCATTGTAATTATTAGTAATATTATATTATATTGTACTTTATTGTATTTCAATTATTAAACTGGCCTTATGTCAACCCAAAAGTTTTACTTTTTTCTGATTCTCCTCCCCATCTCTCCCGGGTACAGGAGGAGCAAGTCAGTGGCTCTACTTCTTTCTGTTGTTGTGATTATTTACAGATAGATATTATAAGGCTATGTGAATGAAAACTGTCTGCTTTTCTAAGGACACCTGGTAAATGGCTTTTTCAATAAAAAACACAAACAAATATACAAACCAACATCAACAAAAACAAACAAAAACCTAAACAAACAAAAAACAAATTGCAGAACAGAATTGTTTAAGATGGAAAAGGCCTTAATGGTCCTTGAGTCTAACCTCCTTCTACAGAACATGAACACCAAGCAACTTGTTAGAATAGGATATTTGTGTAATTCTAATTCCTCAGAGATTTTCACTGTTGTATGCCTGTTATACACAATTGGTTTTAGTCCTTTTTTCTTTTCTATCCCCACCAGTAAATTTTATAATTTTCACCACAGGAGCATCCATTAACTGGCAAAAAATACCTGTATAAAACACAAAAGAAATAGCAAATGCAACCTTTTTGAGTTGTTTAATGGATGTCGTATCAGCAATAGCAGTTAAAAAATCCTTTGATAATCTCAAATGCAATCACATTAAATACTTGTAAATAATAAAAACATCAAACACACTAAAAATTATTGTAAGAATATCTTGTACTATTGTTATGATCCAACCAGTGAGAGGTGACTCTGCCCAAATTAAGGTGCAAGCCAAAACACATGCTGAAGTCAATAATATGGATTTTTTTAACAGTAAATGTGAGGCAGAGAAATAGAAAGACATAGAAAAGGGGTCGGGGGTGCTGCTAAGATCAATGGCTAGTACTATGAATGGTCTCCTGAGCAGGACCAGTTGCTGATGCAGAATATTTTCTGCTCATGTAACACAATGGTGACCACAAACAACCCCTTTTTCTGATCAGAATACCTTCAATAGAAGTAGTCCCTAGACACGAAACCAGTACTTAGCAAGAAATATCTAAAACCAAGACGAAAAACAGCAAGGAAAAGGCAAACCCCAAGAATACAATTTTTAAATTTAAATGTGATGTCACTTTTATTTAAATTACTTAAATTACTTAAATATCTTCAAGACAACCATTCCAGCTTGTGTCATTCAAGAGAAATCTTGTTTTCCTTTCTTGAGGCTTAAACTCATGTATCATGGTCTCTGTCAAAGAACCCACTCTTCACAACCAATTTTGGCTCTGAAATCTCTTAAATAAGGCTCAGGACAATTAAGGTTCTGAGAAAAAAAAACAACCAAAACAAATGTTTCCTCTTTGTATTTAAACCCTCAGTGGTAAACACTAAGAACAAACACCCCTAAACAAACCTCATAATGCCAAGGCCAACAGTGGGAACTAGTCTTTTCTACTCAAGTCTCCTACGTTCAGTCGTATAAAAATAACACCTCAGCTTCAGATCACAAGCCTTGTTTCTTCAGAAGGATCAGTTCATAGGTTATAAGTTAGGAATCAAGATACAATGTGTAACAGACTCTGGACTTCAAAGAACAAGGAGAAAAGCAGAAATAACCAGAGCAAGGGGAAGGGCAGACCCTTTAAAATCTCAGGCACATATAGTTGTTAAAATAGATCAATCTGTTATTCAGACTGTGCCAGTTTGTTTCAAGCCTTGGTTTGACCTTTGCACCACTTAAGTAGTTTTTGAGATCCTTCTGCTTAAAAAACTATTTTCTAGAGGCAATCCTGAGGGAAAAATTGCAGGAACCCTTAGCAGACTATTACCTTGTACAAGACCTTTCTCACCTCAAAAGATCATGTGTCCTAAGAGGCTAAAATCTAAGTCTATGGAACCACTAAATGTTTAGGGAAAGAAATAAATGATGTGAAGTAAGCAACTGGTAAATATGATTTTTTGACATTAATAATAAAGGGCCATAGATTTTGTACTTATAAGTCAGCGGTGGGCCTAAGGGCTTGTCAGTGTTTGTGTTTGTCTGACCTGATTTTAGACATTGCCTAGGGGTCTAGTGACCATTGCCCCAGCCATGCTATAGCTGAAAATCTGTGAATATCACGTATAGTGCAGACATGAGAAACCAACTGAAAATGTTACTGCCTAGTAATGGCTGGTGGAAACTGCAGTGTACAGCTTTCAGACTTAAAGTGAGCATCAAACTCCCTAGACTGCTCCTACAGAAAACTCTTAGTGCTGTCAACTCACTGTTATATGCCAGGACATCCACACTCCAGCCTTTGGGCCTGGAGAATATAAACAAGCTATAAAAACATCAAAAAGAGGGTGTAAATATTTACTTTTAGAGCATAACAATTTTAGGTAATGATAAATTATAAATATAAAATTATAAAATTAATTATATACATAGATATATTTATAAATGTTGACTGAAAAAGCTGGCATTACCACAATGGAACCAAAAAATAAATGTAGCATTCTGATTTGATTGTTAAGCATCACAGACTAACAATAAATATCTACATTCCACTGTTTAACCACCCTTACAGCAAGACAATATGTTGACGTAACAACATTTATGTTGACATAAAATGCCCCATCTTTCAGTTTTTGCCCATTGTGTCTCATCCTGTTACAGCTAAAAATCTGGTTCTGTCTTTTTTATACTTTTCCAGACGTATTTAAACACCTTGATCCCCCTGAATTTTCTCTTCTCGAGACTCACCAGTCCAAGATCTTTCAGATTTTCCTTGTATGAGGGATGTTTCACTCACCAAATCACCTGCAGGGCCCTTCTATGGACTTGGGCAGTATGTGAATGTCTCTTTTGCATCAGGGACCATAAACCTGGACCCAGCTCTCATGATGCATTTCACCAGTACCAATCACCTTCCTGTCCTAACATGCTTGGAAATGGTTTCCAGCGCAATTTGCTCTACTACCTTCTCAGGGGCTAAAGTAAGGTTAATAGTCATGTAGTTCCTGTAGTTTTGATGTTTTTCTCTTATGCGTCCTCTTATGTCCTAAAAGCAGCTCCAAAAGATTTGATATACATTCCCTTTTTTACAGTTAAAGCATAAGCACAGGTGAAAAATATGTACAAAGCACATTCTTTATTGGAGGTTTTGTTAGTCAGAGCTACAGCCTGTACCCTATACCATGCCTGGAATTCTTTAGAAATACAAATAAATTGACTACTTTTTCCTTTTACTTAAAACAAATGAAGCGATAATTATTGTATTAATTAGTGCATTCATAATTTCATTTGTGAAGTCACAATGAGATTTCCTTTTTTTAAATTCCTGTTGTACCTTGGTCATTTTAAAGCAGTATGAAATCTCTGAGAGTTTTCTTCCTTCTCAAACAAATTATCAGAATTTTGGATCAGATATTTTTCAAATATCTTTTAACATCTGTTTACTGATGTTTTCATACATGTATGAAGTGTAAATATGGTAATAGAGCATACATTGTTAAACACACACATTTACAGTTTAGAGTTCACGCTCTTTTCACTTGAATACATCTTTTCCTTTTGAAATATCTTTCTTTTAGCTATCTTTCTCTGATTCTTTTCCATATTTATGCTATTGGGTTTTTATTTATCTTCCTCAAATTATTTTTGGATTTATGTAGAAAGTGATATTAAAATGAATTTTTTCCTGAGAATTAAAAAAAAAAAAAAGGCCTTGAAAAATCTTCATGCCATTTTTTACTCTTTTATTCTTTTAGTCACTTTTTTCACATTTTAAAAATAGTATTTAAATAAATAATAAAATATTTGTAAAATAGAAGTACATTTTAAAAATGTAGTTTTTGAAATAACTACATAATTCCTTTGCAGCTTTTTCTACTGACCTTACACTTCACTGTTGAGAGTTTCACATACACTGTTTTTCTCCTATGAGAATTTTACTTCTGAGTAAACCATGGGAAATTTTTGTTTGTTTTGTTTCGTTGCTTTTTTTGGTTTTGTTTTTCATGATATTATATGTCAGTCCTGTGACAGGAGAGAAAGTTACTCTTTTCTTCTGGTAGCCTGATTAATTTTTCCAAGAAGCACTTTATTGATGACATCTAACTTTATTGCTTGTATCTTGCATGAACATTTACCCACATTACTTGGAGTAATTGAAATCTCCTTTACAGCTTCTCATCTCCATTAGACACAGATGAATAATGCCATTTCAGATGCCCTAAGGCAATGGAAGCTTTCACAGGCAGTTGAGAGGTGTGACATAGGTCTTTAGGGCAATATCTGATCTTCTACAGCAGCTACTGGATACCACAGTGAGCACCCCAAGGAAATGTCACTAGGCACCTTTCTGCTAACAACTGAACCGTGCCCTGTTCTTTATCTGTAACAAGATTCTTCATCTGAAGCTAGGTAAGTCTGCTAAAAAACATACTTTGAGTTCCTTCATTAGAACAACAATCCAAGCATGTCTTGTACACTCCCAAAGTGAATATCTACTCGCAAAATGCCACTCAAAATCTACTCTCACTGGGACGGCATTACATATGAGATTCAATCATTAATTTTTTTTTAAGAACTTAATGCTTGAAGCAAATCCAAAAATATCTTATAATTCACAGTTCTATTAAAATCTATATGAAGTCCATGGTAGTGTTGACCCACATTTGCAGCAATTAAGAAAATAATACAATTAACATCAATTTCAATTAATTTCACCCTGGTTTCCTACATATAACACAAGTCCAATTATTTTAAGTTTCTTTGAAGTAGGAGAAAGCACATTATCCAAGAGGGAAAAATGCACAATACAGTTACCACATGCAGAAGCAGTCAATTTGCATGGTACATAGCAAAGCTTATGGCAAAAGCTAAGATATTAAAAACACTTTCATTATATTTCTAAATTCACTTTTATCTTTAAAGGTCTGCTTTCATCTCTTGGGATAGTTGGAGGGAAAAAAAGAGAGCTACTGTACATCAAAATTGTGCTTAGTTGTAAACTACCTTGTAATTGTATCTGCGAAAATTAAAAACAACTAAATATTCCTAACATCTTTAAAACAATATTGAAATTATGTTCTGTAAGTTAAATTGAAGTCAGAGAATAAGTCAAAGGTAGCAACAGGAAATTAAAATAGACTCTAGATAAGATATAGCAGTAGTTTAAATAAGGAAGTATGTAGCAACTCTGTTGACAAGCTTCAGCATACAGGCTACCAAGTGTACTAAAATGTGGTTTTGAATACAGTAAAGGGAAAAATGGAAACTATTTTTTTGAGACAGAGATAATTAAAAGCATAAAAAATATAGAGGTGATTATCCTGCACTGTTAAACATAAACAAAATTGCTTAGTGATTATTCATAAACGGAGAGGAGAGGAGAGGAGAGGAGAGGAGAGGAGAGGAGAGGAGAGGAGAGGAGAGGAGAGGAGAGGAGAGGAGAGGAGAGGAGAGGAGAGGAGAGGAGAGGAGAGGAGAATGCAAGTACAGCTGTATTGATTCAAGGAAAACAACTACCTAGAATCTAATCTCCAACATCACGTAGCACAGAAATAATGACTGTTCCTGCACAGTTTTTTCTACATTGAGAGCGTGTTGTGCCTACCAACAGAAAGGAGCTGCTGGCTCTTTCTTGCTATTTGAGCCAGGAAGTCATGGAGATGGTCATCCCCATTTCCACAGCAGCATCACAATCCCAAGACTTACCACTGTTGTTGAACCTGTGACTGCTGCTGATGCAGACACTACAGAATTTTTGTTCTCACTCCTAGATGTCCAATCTTCTGCTTGTTAGATAAGAAAGAATAGATGCGTGTTCCCTCTTCACAGCTATGGGTTTTTCTTACTTCTCTGTTCCCTTGTTTTTGCGTATAAAGGTAACAGCAAAAGCTGAAACCTCCAGCTCATTCAGTGTCTGCAGCTGCAGCCCTGTTTAACCCTTCTCTCCTGCCACCAGCTTGGTGGCTGGTGGCTTCCTGTCAGCTCTTGACATGCTCCAGTGACTGCACCCTGTCCTATCAAAACCACCAGAGAATCATAGAATGGTCTGGTTGAAAGAGATGCTAAAGATCATTTAGCCCCAACCCCTCCTGCCATGGCCAGGCACAACTGCCACTAGACCAGGTTGCTCAGCGTCCCATCCAACCTGCCCTTGGACACCTCCAAGGATGGAGCATCTGCAGCTTCTCTGGGAAACCACTTCTTCTGCTTTACCACTACCTGAGTAAAGAATTTCTTCCTAACATCTAACCTAAATCTCTCCTATTTTAGTTTAAAACCATTCCCCCTTGTCCTATCACTTTCTGCCTAGGTACAAGTTGCTCTCCACCTTTTTTATAAGACCCTTTCAGTAATGAAAGGTGTCAATGAGGTCTCCCTTCAACCTTCTCTTCTCCAGGATGAGCAATGCCAGCTCTCTCAGCCTGTCTTCATATAAAAGATGTTCTGGCTTTCTGATCATCTTTAGGGCCCTCCTCTGGACTTGCTCTAACAGGTCCTTCCTGGGCTGAGAGCCCTAGAGTTGGATGCAGTACTTCAGGTAGGGTTTCCGGAGGGCAGAACCGAGGCAGAGAATCACATCCTTTGTCCTGCTGATCTTGCCTTTTTTGGTGCAGCCCAGGATGTGGATGGTCTTCAAAATCTGAAACAGTCAGTAAAATGTTTCTACCTGTTTAGAAAACTGTCAAGGGAAGCAAGTCAGCTGTTTGCTAAAAATAAAATGGGGGGACTAGATCATCAAGAACGTGCGTATCTTCCACCACAGAAGCAACCCTTTTGATAACAAGGAATCAGACTAGTCTTTTCTAATGATATTGCATTTCTATCGGGTAGCTGTTCTTGCACTATGATACATTAGATAAGTGGTAAGATTTAGCAGTACAACAAAAAAAGGACTCAAAACCAGCAGACTTTCAACAGTACTCTCCTATAGTGCATTGAGCCATGTCAGTGGAATTTGGCAGAAGTTTAAATGCATGTTACTGCTATCTGTAAGGTTCCAGGAACTGCTTGGAAATGACAGACAACATCTTGGGGACAACAAAAATAAATAAACTAACATAAACTCATTATGCTGGTTCCAGTTAGATGACATTTTCAACAAAAACCAGAGGTTTATTTTCTTGTTGGTTTGTTTTACTGAGATAAACTTGTTTACACATAGCCTTTCCAAATACGAAACAATTGTTAAATAAGGAAAATTAAAGTGATTGAGATTATTTACAAAACATTATTGTTAGCTTGCTCTACATAGTATTTTCATTTGAGTTGTGGCACAGTTTTACAACAAAAATAAATGTTTAATGTATTGGTCCACATTAAAAAAAAATAAAAAAGAAAAATACCCAACATTATGTGCTACCTTAATCAATGTTAAACTTATTTTCTGATTTTCACGTATTCTACATAGTCATTTTATACTCAAGCTTATACTATGAAAAATGCAAAGATTGGTAATACAGTTCATGACAGTTTCCTTTTCTTTAGTTACTGCTCTGTAAGCATTCAAATAATAGTGAAATACTGGTGAATTAAAGTAAATATATGCCTCTCTTAGTTTTTCTTTTTCTGTCTTTCATCTCTTCTTATTCACCCCATCAGTTTTCTTCTGTACACTGAAAGTACAGCACCGAAAGCATAGTTCTTTTTATAAAATCACCCCTCTTAACAATTTATTTTAATACTGACTTTTTTTTTTTTTTTTTGCCAAGATATGCATTCAGGTATATTTTTATGTACTTATTCCAAAATTAGAAAGTTTTGCAGAAGGAATGATGAACTCAAGGCTATATAAACTCCAGGGGGAAAAACTCAAGGGTACAATCGTACAAACAGGTAAAACTATATTTCTTCAGTCGGTAAATGGGAGATAGTAAAATCATAAATATCCTAGTCTAAACTAAGTGAAAGCTCTTTTTCTTACTGAATTTGATCTGGTTTGAATTTTAATATTGGAACCACAATCCAGGAACTAATTTTCACAATACTCTGCCCATATTATTCAATACACTTCTATACAAGGTAGTTTTCTATATCTTTGTGTGTGTTTGTATATATATATATATATATATATATATAAATCTTTGTATATAAGGTCTGCATGATCAGTTTTAGGCAAATTGCTGTCTTTTATGTTGTTTCAGGAATACTTTTCACTTAAAACTGTTTCCAGAACTGTATTCACTTCTGAGTGCTGGAAAAGTGAAACACAAAACACACTTGCCTGTTTTCAAATAATGTAGAATCAGAATTCCTTTGCCCACAAACAGATTTCTACATTTGAGCTGTTCTACATTTTCATATTATTTTTATAACTAATAGAGAGAAATACGGTTACAACATCAAGATTAATCTTACCAGATAGAGGCATCTACTCAGAATGAGTCAGGTTCTTGACATGCCAGTTTATGACCATTGCCTAAAAAGACAAACAAGGTGACTAGCTTGTATATAAATATATACAATATAAGTGTTGAGTCAAAAGGATTTCCATAAAATACATCTTCACCTTGAAGGAAATAAGGAAAATTGTAGGGGTAGCTTTATGTGCCTCAAAATAAAGACTATTTTTAGCAACCAGAAACAAAATAAGAAACTATTACTCCAACCTAATAATCATAATTACAGATTAAGGAAAAAATAAGGAGCGATTTGAAGAAGATGTGTCTCACCTTATTAAAGATAAAATTAAAAAAGGACAGTAGTGGAAGCTGCAGTTCTAACTTTTTCCTACCCTCCTTTTCTATTTCCCTACCAGCCTTTTCTATAGCTTCTGTTAGAGAGCTTCTCTAAGCACAGGGAAGGAAGCAGTGAGAGATATTTTCAAATATAATGAGCTTGCAACACAAACCAAAGCCATCTTCATGGAGGGGGATAAAAAGACTGCAGATATCTCACACCATTCCTACTACAATCTCTATTTACAACAGTTCATGCTTTGCAATAGGTATGTTAGGTGCTGTAGCAATATCTTTGCGAATATCCTGGGTGGGAAGCCATGTTTCAGGCTCACTGGCTTCGAAGATTAGTTGTGAGCATAAAAATAGCATCATAAAATAGAGTTCCATCAATGCTTATCTGAACAGAGAGGCTCTGAGGCTTTTATGTTTGTCTCATCATTAACTTCTTACCTACTCAAATGCTCCTTGAACCATTAACAATACAAACAGACCTAGTGAAAAAATGGGTTGACTCCAATTCCAGAGGGAAAGGGAAAAGTTGTCTGTAAGAAAGCCCCTGAACATCCCACAAACTAAGGTAAAACACAATTGTTCACTTAGGGATATACTTTTGTATCATGCCCTGTGATGATGTAAAAGCTGGGAAAAAAACCCTCTTCTTTCTCAAAAACATATTCTTTAGATATGATTTCATTACAAAATAACAGGTTTTGAATGATTAAAGTGCTCTAAGTACTTTTGAAATGTGTTTGTCTGAAGAAATCTACCTGTATGAAACAAAATGTTACAGCAATGTGGGGATTACCAAGAAAATGGTTTTTTGTGTCAATTCAGAGACCTGCTTCTTCTCTGCACATCCAAACTCCATAAAAACATAAAACCTGAATTTTATAATTGTAATAAAAGAAACGTGCATTTTTCTTAGACTAACAGCCATGTGATTCTGTTCACAGAGTTTTAAACAAAAAAAAAAGAAAATATTTTGTCATCAAAATAAAATAATGTAAATAAAATTTTAAAGAAACCACTAAATTTTTTTTCTGTCTGATTTTTACACTGATAATACAATCAAATTTTGAACATCTTCATTTGCCTTTTTCACTCTGGCTCAGGATCATCAAAAAAAACATTTAGAATCCTTAGGAACTATTAGAAAGACCCTTTTTTTATCTACCACTGAAAATTACTTTTTTTAGGATGGCTATGTAAGTGGAAATACATATTCAGAAGTGTGTTAAGATCTAGTTATTGAGAAATGCTTCTGTCCGAATTAAGGTGGAAACAAGACCATATGCCAAAGTCAATACAATGGATTTTATTAAACAATAAAGTGTGAGGTAGAGACATAGAAAGAAATAGAAAAGAGGTGGGGGTGGAGAGAGGAAGAGGGAGTGGAGGGGAGAGAAAGAGAGAAAGAGAGAGAGGGAGAGGCTGGTCATTCAAAATTTTACATTTATAGATTTTAGCAGAAAAATAATGCATATTGGATACACAGTTCTCTTAGTCTATTGATTAAATGATTCCCTCACTTCTAGTGCTAATTAGCCCCCTGGTCATGCTTTCTCTTCTTCTGAGTCACTGGGTTTCTTGGTTCAGTGGGCCTCCATGGTCAGAATCTCTGCCTGACAGAATTGTTTTTTACCCAGTCAGAGCTGGTTTCAACACAGGGACTGAGTTGGCTTTCCTTTTGAACCATAAATTCTGCATTGTGTCCATCATCAGTGATCCATTCTTCTCCTCCAGCTTTGTTACCTTCCCCTAGGTCTGAGATAACACCCTGACAACAGTACCACCTTTATCTTATCTCAAGTTCCCAGCTGTTGTAGCTTATCTTCCATCCAAGTTTCAGGTATCCAGAGAGGCATCTTTGGGGGAGCTTCCTTGCTCATTGCTGGTCTTAGACATCTTCTGTCCCATAACTTGGGATGATCTTTGTTTGACCAGTGATATTTGTATTTGCAGTTGCTTCTTTACACAGATTTCCACAGTGGGAATTGTTGTCTGGATGCATTAACCAGGATTTGCTACCCAGATCTCACCTCTGCCAGGTTAGAAACATCCTGTCACTCCTTCTGTGCTTATCTCATGGCAACATCCTTCTGTGGCCTAAGGAGTGTTTGTGACAGGCAACTGTGCTCTTTAAGTCCTTACACATAATCAAAGCAGTAATGAATTAAAAAAGGGTGTTGATTTTTGAGCTTTAAAAAATTACAAAAGTTATCCAAATAATAGTTTAATCTCACATAAAAAATAACTTCAGACAGAAATAAAACATATCAGAATATCCTTTTCACTGAGTGAAAATAAACAAGGAGATGAAATGTTGATTACAGATTCTTTTTTTTTTTAATTCTTATTTATTTCCTTCTATTCCTGGGAGGTATAAGAAGAGATGGAAAAATTAAAAAAAAAAGAAAAAAAGAGAAAAATTCTTTCATCAAACAGAATTCTGAATTATCTTACTTAAATAAAAGCAAAAAAATCAACACAAATAAAAATAAATGCAAAAAATTTAGTCCGGACGAAAAAATCCATGTGATGATCTCACAGGATAAATCCAGATTATCTAAATTTGATTCAAGCATGTATGTTGTCAAAAGCAAACAAGATGCAAGCCATCTAATCCTCCTGGCACATTCAACGTAAATCTACAAACATATGGAGCTCATATATTTATTGAATATTACACATAGTTCTAATAACCTAATGGTTAGAGTTCATCTCTAGGAGATGATATCTTGAAGACCTGGCCTGGAAAAAAAAAAAATACAGATTTTGGAAGCCAAGAGAATTTTTTCAGACCAGGATGACAAAAGCCATGCCAGAACTGGCTGGGTGAGTGGGGTGGAAGGCTATCTTTTTTTTTTTTTTTCCCGAAGCAGATCTCCATTGAAAAGAAAATGTGAGGCCCCAGGTGTGAAAATGAGTGGAACAGCAAAAAAAGGTTAATAGTCTCTAGAGACACCAGCTAAAATAGTCTTTTGAAAGCCTGTATTTTCAGAGTTGGTTGTGAAAGCCCAGTTTGCTATCTGGGGCTAGACAATTAATTATGTCTGGACAACTTCATGTGGTGCTATGATGCATTTGCATTCCTCATAACAACAATTTCACATCTAACTACTATAACAAATGCCTATGTCAGTAGACCATCTACCACTGCTTTCTGTCTCATTTACTTAACATAATAGGCTACTTTGGGTAGTATATTCGTTTTGGCTGGGAATTAATATTATTCACAGCAGCCTGAAAGGTGCTGTACTTTGGATTTTTGACCACAACAATGTGGATAACACAGGGATGTTTTAGGTATTGTTAAGCAGGGGTTACTCAGCATCTAGACTCTGCTTCTTACACTGCCCCTCCACTGAGTAGGCTGGGGAGCACCAGAAGTTAAGCAGGGACACAGCCAGGAAATCTGACCCCAATAGACCCATACATATGTCATGCTCGGCCATAAAACTTCAGGAGAAGAAAAAGGGGAGACACATTCAAAGTTACGGCCTTCATCTTCTCAGGTAACCATTACACCTGATGAATCCCTGTTTTTCTCAGAAATGGCTAAATATCTCCCTGACAAAGGGAAGCAGTGAATAAATTCCTTTTTTGCTTTGCCTGCATGAACAGCTTTGTTTTACCAATGCAGCTCTCTGTATCTTAATCCATGGGCCTCTCCTGTGTTCTGCTGGAAGGGAAGTGAGCAAGCGGCTGCGTGAGGCTGAGCCGTCTTCAAGGGTTAAGCCACAAGATGTATCTTCACTCTACCCCAAGAAACACTGCTCAAATTTCTAATAGAGAGCTGTTCATAGCTCTAAACAGCTCTCTAAAAACTGAAGATTACCAGAGCATCCAGCTGTTTTATCCTTCATGACAAGATTCTTATTTAATCACTAACTTTAGTGAATTTGGTGAGCAAGGTATCTCAGGTCTTAAATGAAATTCAGAGAGGTCTAAATGAAATTCAGAGAGGCTTTTCAACAAGCCCAACTTGGTTTAACAGTCTAATGTCTCATTTTATAAAAATGTTTGTCTACGTGTTTGCATTAAGAGGCACACTGCATAAAAATTTAAACTTGCACTAATTCAGACCCATTTTTTATCTTAAATCATCTCCTTGTGTCTTGCGTTTGGTCCTTAAGACTTTATTTTCTTCATTCTAATAGAGTCTTAAGTTTCTACATAATCATTTTACTTGACATTTTAAGATAACACTCTATATATTAAATTTAAAAAAAGAGAAAAAAAACCAAAACAAAAACCACAAACCTCATTAAATTTCACATTAAATCTCACCAACAATAATTATAAGGTCTTCAGCAGGTATCATCAAAGCTGATCCCGTTTAACATACCACCAACAAGCAAGCTTGCCACAATAGATGTAGCTGCAAGGATAACATACACTACAGGAATATTGTTACAGTTAATTTCATTACTTCTGTGCAAACAGTGCATATCCAACTTAAAACAAAGTTCTCCTTTGAAAAGCACTCTTTCCTAAGAAAAAAAAATTGGGTATCTTATGAAGAAACACATCTTTAAATTACTTCTGTTCTTTCTCTTGAACTATAATTACCAAAGGATTGCCATGAAAAGAGCTAAAGGCTATAATTAATATTATTCTCTTTTTCTTGGATGAAGCATTTAAATACAGTGCATTATTTCATTGATCTCCCTGCAGACAAAGTCATGCCAATCCTTTTTTAGAAACAAGTTTCCTACCCAATTTCCCCTCCTTATAACTTTGAACAGCATGTTCTTTTGCAGCTCCCAAATGTTCAGAAATACTTGCAGAATAACAATGAAATGGAAGACATGAAGATTGCAATCATGTTAACATTTTTTTACTGGATATTTCACAGATAATGATTAATAATTATTTTCAGATTCTTCTTGTACTGATTTAATGCATCAAAATTGACCTGCAGAGGGTTCCAGAGATTTTCTTGGCAACAGCTTCAGTTCTGTAAGAATGTGGAGCCAAATTAAATAATCAACTTGCATATTCAGTAATCAAATGTTTTCAGACCAATTTTGCTTAGCCATATGTCCTTCCTCTTTGTTGTAGTCTCATGAGCTATGGGAGCTGTTCAGTCTGTTTTATAAATTTAAAATATTAATATGGGCGAATTATTTCAATAAAATTGTTATTTAAGGTGTCTATTTTTTTCTCAAACAGAAATATAAATCTCAGTAAATTTAAGTAAGATTTGAGATATATCTCTTAATACTACAGTGGTTTCTCCTGCAGCAACCCTTTCCCTCGCAGTATCCCACCAAAATAGTGGTTGTGAGAATAGCTGCCTATTTAATTAAAAATCATTTAAATAGATTAAAAATTTGTCTTCTTTGTCTATTTCAAAATACACCTGTCTTTCACTTCAGCTTATTCACTCATCTGCAATAGCTGTAAGAGCTTAATATGTTGTATAGGGGTTTTTTTGTGTGTGTATATACAGGCGTCACAGATATATCTTAGCTCATGCAAAACTGTGAAAACTGGGAATAAAACTGTTGCTGAGAATAAAAGGAATAGGAATGACACACTGACATCATTAAATAAATCACTTATTTGTCTTCATCCAAATTTTGTAAAACCAAAATAGTGCTTAGTAGTTTAGAATTGTTCAATACATAATGGATGATTCAGCTGGAAAGGGAGGATGCATGTCTTTATGTATGTAAACATATATATAGATATGTACACATATGAGTACTTACATTTCTAAATAACTCTGACAACTATTACTTAAACAGAATGGCTTTGGCATTCTTTGTTGCTTCTTGTTTGTTTTTTTTTTTTAATTTTTTTCGTCTAAGTTTAAAACTTTATTTTCAGCTTGTATTTGAAGAGGCATCAGGGCCCAAAGATTGTTAATCCAGTAAATTTCAGTCATGGCTACACACAGTTTAAATGACCTAGTACAGTGCACTTCACAAAATAATTTTTCCTAAGAGTTATTTTAGACTGGATGAATTATTTGTGATTTCAGATTTTTTTTTTCTTGCTACTGTAGTCCACTGAATGGAGAGAAATAAGCTGGAAGAGCATTGCACTGGGAAAAAAAAAAAGAGAAAAAGAAAGGGAGCAAGAAGGAGGAAAAAGGGCATCTGAGAGAGAAGGAAAGGAAGAGGGCTAGAGACAGATAAAGAACCCACATCAGAACAGAAATGAGCTCTTACAGACTTGACCCGAAACTCAGATAGAGAAGTGTGAATTGAAGAGCATTTTGCTAAAACAACTACTACACTCATTCACATTAGAAGTCTAACCTCAGAAGAACACCCCACTTTTCAGGTGTTTTTAATGGTGAAAATTATATTTTCAGTATATTCTATAACTGAACAAAGTACTATATATTTAAAATAGAGTTAATATACTCTGTCTGCCTTAGGAAGCTGATATGGTCTTTTGACATTAATAGTGATGTTCTTGAAATGCCTCTCCCACTATCTTCTGTTACTAACTTCAACAAATGAAAAAGCTAAATAATCCTGTAAAACCTTAACAAGACTTGTATAAACACACAGTCATCTTAGAATTAGTAGTGCATGACTGTCATGACATAATATTATTCTATTTTTTCATTCAAGAAATAAACACTTTACAGTACAATTTATGCAGTAGAATTTATACAACTTTGATGCTTTAAAAACATACTTGTTAAATATACAGATGAAAAATAAGATTTTCTAAAAAACCCAAGATAATGCTGATATTTTCAGGAAACAAGTCCTGTGATAGAACAAATTCCAATCACTCTGTGATTAGCATACTATAAATATTTTCTTAGACAATCAAAATAGATGTCATTAAAATTCAATATCTTCTTTAGTTTGCTATTATACATTTCTAGATTAATATTCTTAGAGTGCTAGCCGAAATTTCTCATTGATATGCCTAGGCACTCTGACCTTGGGATGTTAATCTGAACACAAACATTTATCCTTGTCACTGTTTTAGCTTGTGTCTTATGATCAAATCTCTTAGATGGGTGGATATCCATCACTTTGCTGCCATTGGCCTGTGTTGATTTATAGATGACATCTCAAAGCAATAGTTGTTTTGAACCATTCAATGCTTCATAAAATAAAGCAAGAAATTTCATAGTACTCCTGTGCTCTGGTAGTAACTACAACTATTCAATATTTCCCAGTGTGATTTATCATACTGTAGAATAATACATTGACTTGTCCCCTCTTTTTCCACTGCTTTAGTCTTGTATTAGCCAGTAAGAGGCCATGTGGTGGCTATATACCTAAAAGAGAAAAGCATCTAAGTAAAATTCTTTCATAATCTTGCACGTAAATTTTATGAATGCTGTTATCTTTTCAGAGCTGTCAACTTTCAGCAACGTTTTGTAACATTCTACCCAGCAGAGAGATAAACATAAGCCTTTCAGTTTTCACAAAAACAGCAACAAATATCATAATAGAATAAATGTAAAAATATATTTGCATATGGAGGATAGGGAATTAGGGAATTTATTTCTATACATATTTGATTAATTAGAGAGGATCAAAGGGAAATCATATTAATTAATAATGTGTTATAAAAAGAGTTTTCTCTCTCTCTCTCTTTCTCTAAGGAGAAAAGAAACTAAGAGATATTTTTAAGAAACCACATTATTAAAGTAGTCTTTTCCTTTAGAAATATAGTGAATAGATTAAGCTCTTCATTTTTTTTTAATGTGATTGACTTACCAAATACTATTACTTTTTTATATTTCATTTCAGTGTTTGAAAGCCCAATATGTGAAATGATTGGTCTAACACATTGTGTAACATTGTGCTGTTGCAGTAAGGAAAATAATACCTGGTATTCATTATGTGAATATGTGTATGGCCGGTTTGGGGTTTTTTTTAGTTGAGATGTCGAGTATAGGGTTTTTTGCTTGTGGTAGTAGTACTGAGGTTTTTTGCCCCCTGAGCTGAGGATTTAAGAAAACTCTAGAATCTACATTTTGATAGAATGAAAAATTTGGGAAAAAAATTCTGTTAAATTCTACACAGTCTAAATGCTACTGCCTCCACAAGATAGCAAGAGAGTAGAATAATTCAGATTAGAATGGATTTCAGAATGTCTCTGTTCCATCATCCTGGATATATGATTCAGCTATTATGTCAGACCAGACTTTGACTGGTCACAGTCGATTAGTGTGCACTAAGAAATTTGAGAAGCGGCTAATTTTTTTTCATTGCTATTTTTCCTCTAAACTTTATAAGTATATTTTAATCTTATCATTACAACAATTGGGACATTAACATATAAAGATTCAGTAGAGAGTTTTTGAGAAATTCTAATGTTCATTAAATAATGATTTTAAAGAAATAAGGGAAGAAATGCATATTAATTTCCTTGTTTGTGGGTTGATTACTTTTCTGAAGAGTGAAACTGACATAGGCATATGTCTGACATGTCATGCTCTTCCAGGCTTCCCAAAAGCCTAATACTTGTAAGGTTTATTTAACAATAATGTTAACAATTTTAACATTTTCTCCCAAACCATAATAATAATTTTTTTTTAAATCTGTTAAAAATACTGTTTTGACATACAACAAAAAAAAATTAAAAGTAGGGGAAATTCTTATGCTTGGTACATAACAGTACTTTCAAGTTTTTTTCCTTATTCACATTTTTATATCTATTTCTACTAATACAGACAGTTATAATTTTATCTTAATACAGGCATTATTTCTGTTTTCATAATTTTATGCAGAGAAGCATTTTCCCCAGTATTTAGCCAACATATATTATAAAAAATACAGGGGTAGGCAATTTGTTTTTTCTTTAAAAACTTTATTCATAGAATTTTAAAGATTGGAGGAGTTCTACAAGTCATCTGGCCCAATTTTTTTCTCAAAATACTTCCATTGAGAACAGGTCGCTCAGCATTTTTCCGCTTGAGTTTTGAAAATCTACACAATTTGAAAATCCATGGTGTCTCTAGGCATCCTATTCTAGTGTTTGACCTCCCTTATGGTCAACATTTTCTCCATATATTAAGCCAGAATTTCCAATGTTACAAGCTGTTGCCTATTGTCCTACCCCTGAACACAAGTATGTAGCACCAGGTCACATCATCGTTCCACACTCCCTTGAGAGCAGCAGGTTCCTTCTTCACCCTCATAAACAAAACCATTTTTTTAGCTTTTCTTCATGTCTAATGTTCATACTCTTTTTGCCTAACTGAGCTAGTTGTTTCACTGCAGAAGGCAAACTGGTTGGTCAAACATGATTTGGCCTTGAGCAATCCATTCTTGCCAACCATATTCTTGTTTTTTCAAGTTTGATCTGACATTAAACTGGTCTCCCTCCATTTAGTTGTCCAGGTCCTCTTATATTCCAGTCTTAGAGATGAGTGCGATGTTAGGTCCTTCCAGTGCTCAGGAACATTTTGTTTCCTATTGCTTTTCAAAGACCACAAAAAACAGCCTTGAAATGTCCAAATGCATTGGCCACACCTACCAGCACCCTTGGGAACATGCCTCCTATCTCCATGGTCCTTAATTTGTCCTGCTGCTTCAAATATTCCTCTGCTATGTCATTCTTGATTGTAGGTGATGGTTTTGTTTTGTTTGTTTTTTTTTAATTTAGAAGGAATTATCTTTGGAAACTGGAACTGACCAGTGAAAATTGAGGGAGGGAATAACCAATCAAAACAGGTTAATTCTGCTAAGCATCTTTGGTTTTTTTCTATATCCTTTTTGTAACTAGGTACACTGCTTTACTGAATAGTGGGCCCAAATTTTTTTAAGGTGTTTGTTTGTTTGTTTGTTTTCCTTTTTCTTTTCAACTGATAAATTTACAGAAGCTCTTTCTACTGACTTGTGGATCCAGTGCTAGCTTCAAGTCCCTCTGAGATTTGACTTCCCAGTTCTATATTTGCAGGTGTTGTCTCTATAGTCTTCCTGGGTAATTCACTCTCATTTCCATTTCCAACATACTCACTTTTTCTGTTTCTGTTTCTCCATGCCAGTCTTCTGCTTTTCACACTGGACACAGCACAGGACGGCTCTTGTTCTTTAGATGAAATATTTTTAAAGATCAACTTGTTCTGCTTGGACCCTTTGCCCTTAAGGAAAGTGTTCCAAAGGGATCTGTCAAGGTAATTCTTAAAGAGGGACAAATTTCTTTCCCTTGAGGTCCAGTATTTGGGATTCTGTTATTTGTTTGGCAACTTCTCTAAAGATTTAAAAATTTGTCATATCGCACTTGCTTCACATCCCCAGTGAGTTTTTCCTTGTTTGTAAATTGCTGTGTCAAGCAGAACATCTCCCCTGTCTGTTCACTCATGTCATTGAGATGTGTCAAGACAGCCCTGTCTCCTCAATTCCCGAGCTGTCTACCATTTATTATAGCACCTAGTTAGGGAGTTTATCCCACCACGTATCTACAGTGCCAGTGAGATTATGGCTGTTCAGCTGTATATGAACCTCTAATTCCTCATTCTCTTCTTTCATTGTGTGAATTCCTGTACAGGAAAAATATATGGATCCTGTCTCTACCTCACAGATGGAAGTAGTCTGTTAGGAAATGCTTTATACCCTTCTCCCCACAAAAATAAACTCTTCATAACATTGTTCTTTCCCCATGTCAGATACCAGCTACTGCATTCAAAATTACTTTCAGCTGAATGTAACAGTATTTTATACCTGCACATAAACTTTTCTTTTTGTCATTCCCCTGTCTTTATATATTTGATTCAGAAAACTATTAGACATTACAACTTCAGGTCTGTAGGGCTGGAACCCCACTTATGATAGATAGATAGATAGATAGATAGATAGATAGATAGATAGATAGATAGATAGATAGATAGGACATATGTAAATAATTCTCAGGAGAAAGATAACTATGCTGAGCTAATAGTATTTTTTAGGTATTATATTTAATGAAAATAATTTCACATTTTGTGGAAACACTACTGATGGCATTGATTTTTCATTTGAATATGTGGTGGAAAGAGAGAATTTAAATACATAGTATAGTGACTGGTGCACCACTAAAGAATTTTCCTTACTTTTGTAATATTTTATTTACAACTCTGAGAGTTGCAGAAATTTGATTTCTCATTCACATTTTCCTTTTAGTAGATTCTAGTACTGTTTTAGTAAATGTTTTTTTCTAAGATTACTGAAGGTTTGTGTTGTTTTTTTTTTTCCTGAGAAAACATCAATATTTGAAATTCTATGGTTGGTTCACAAAAAAAATAGAAAAAAGATAAAAATAATTCTGAATTTTTCAAGACTTTCAGCTGAGCTATAAGAACATTAAATTGTTCTTGTTCATTGAGGCATGTGATAAAAACTGATGACCTTGATTTATATGTTCTTGAAATAGCCCTTTTCACCTTAATATCCATCCATCTTAAGGACAAGAAGTTTGTCCATGATAAAACATAACATATGCTCCAAGGTGATGTTAAATGTCTAGGGAGACAATTGGAAACTGTCAATGAGGTATGGCAATGGCAAATCAGGGTGTTCCTACACTTTCACTGTGTGTCATTTTTTGTTATACCATATGCTACTTACCCTGCCTTTCAAACTTTTATCAAAATCTATAAAAACTTTGTATGTTTTCCTTATTAACAATTTGTGCATTTCCTAGATAACAGGTTGGCGCAAAGGTTAAAAATTTCCCTCTTACTCCTTCCCTTCACTTTTATCACTCTCCTTGTCTTAACTCAATTAAACTGGATAAAGTAAATATTTTTTTCCTTTGATGAAATGACACTCAACTCAGAATGATAATTAAAAATAAGTTGCCCACCCATTGGGGTGGGCCTCAGCTATGCTGCTTGCTGTAGTAAGTAAAACTGAGTAAAATAGTTTTCTTTAATACATGCAGATTAGTGAAATGCAAGCAAAATGGTTGAATAAGGATGTTATTCAACCTGGTACATTATTAACGTACCAGGAGTTATGCTGAGACAACTTTAGCAGTGTGTCTTACTGCATCTTCCTTATTTTGGGGTGATTACAGTCAGACTTCTTCACAGATAAATGTGGAGCAAAGAAGATGTAAGGCTGTTGCTAGGACCTTGCTGCCAGCAGGGGTGGAAACACTAAGGCAGGTTTATAGGCAGTCATGATAAAACTATGTATTGACCAAAAGCTGTACCAGCAACAAATTACTGCATTTTTTTCTCTCTAGAGGGACTTCCACAGCTCAACATAGACTGAAATTCCCTCTCTAAAGAGTATAATTCACTAGTGCAAAAGGAGTCAACTCTTTATTGCCAAATCAGGTGAAATATATAAAATGATGCACTCATTTTATGAACTGAGAAGCGCAAATAGCTTCTTCACTATTTTTCAAAAGCTTATTGCTTAGCCATAAAAGGAATAGACTCATAACTAATACCTGCTGATTATGCAAATATCACTTCTATCACTACTGAGACATATCTCTAATTTGTGTATGTTTTTGCGCTACCAAAAAAATATTTCCTCCTAGTTGTTTATATGTCAGTACTTACTCGAAAACTCAAACAGATGGGTAAACATGTTTGTTAGCACTCACTGATAAAGCTTTGCAGATGCATTTATCACGACTGTGAGCAGATAAAACAGGAACATTACCCAAGTAAATAGAACATCACAAGACTTACACAGAATTCTCATAATTTTGTGCATACAAAATAACTAGATATGTGTTTCACACACAGAAAATACTTAGGAGAAATTAGTGTATAAAGCTGCAGAGAAAGCCCAGCTGAAGTAATTTAGAGACAGTAATTACCTCCACATTATTGTTATTGTAGTTCTTACCACACACCACGAAGCAGAAAATAAGAACCTCTGACTCATAGAATACTTGAAAGATATTGTAAAGATTCCCCACAGTAAAGTTTTGTGTGCCACCTCATCGAAAAAAACAGTAAACAGATAATAGCAATCATCTAAGCATGCTTTTGGAAGTAATGGTAATTTTAAAGGGGCATTTTTATACACAAGTGCACACTTAGATATACCTATAATTGGTGTTTTACCTATATTCCAGTTTATAATCTAGAGGTTAACCATACCTGGGTACTTGTGGATGAAGAAACATACCTGAGGAGTTGAATCACTTTAGTACCTTGTACATTCCATATTTCAATAGCAATCCACAGTCAGAGGACAAGTTGAGCATTGTGAAAATGAATGGCAGTTAAATACACAAAAAAAAATCAAGAAAATAAGCCTTAATTAAATTTGTTCAGGATTGTAGAAAAGAAAAAAAAGGCAAATCAGGTCACTGTAAAAGCTTTAGAATATTCTATTGCACTCCCTCATTTCCTCCCATCAGCAGTAATTTCCCTTCATTCTAGCTGACCTTTCCTTCTTCTATTCCCACCATCATTCATTAGGAGAATTTTACCTTAAAATGCCACATTTCTCATAAACAGTGAAAAAGAAATGATTTACAATGAGCCTCTCCTACTATATTAGTTTTAGGTTTTCTATTTTTATTTTAAACTAAGTATTTCTATTTGTATTTTAAAATAAGTATTTAAAAATACTTCTATATTTGTAAGAGAGCTGTAAATGTTTTATTTCATCTAGCAGAAAGAGAAAGCTAATGCTTTACTTTGCAAAGCAAGTGTATATGCACTGTGCAGCAGCTGCTGTTTACTACTTACCATGAAATCGTTCTGTTTCTCAATTCTTCCAACCTGTTAAAATTAATTGCTTTACTGATTTTTTTTGTGAAGGAAGGATGTTATTTGTGATATCTCATCTAAGCAACAAATTTAAGTAAATTAGCTGTCTAATTATCTTAATCACTGGATACCACATACTTAGAGAAACAAGTTCTGTGCAATTTATATAAACATAAAAATAAACTACAATTATTTCACATTAATTCTCAAGATAACTCTTTACAGATCTAGAAATTCAGAAACTTGATAACAAATACAACACACTATGTTTCTGTACCATTTCACATAGAAAGTTTCAATATTTTTTTTCATTGGATGAAAAGTCAAAATATCACCTTTTCAAGGCTATATTTTTCTAAAGGATCTGACAATAACATATCTTCAAAATTAATCAGTCCATTAGCCTCCTTCTCTTGGAGCAGCTCTGAGTCTCATGATAATTGTTTTCTTGTCACCATTTCCTATGTTCAGATTTCGATTCCTAAACAGATGACTTTTCCTATAAAATCTCATGGCTACCTGACTGCAAAGAAGCACATGAAAAATTTATAATAAAAGGTGTATCCTGACCAGCAAGACTATTTAGGAGAATAGGTACAATAAATATGCAAATGTACATCTTTTAGATGACACAGCATTGGTATTGATATTAAGCTGACACATAATTAAAAATCTGGATTTATTGCAACCAGACAATTATTTGACCTTATTTGAAAACAATTTTGGACTAATACAGCATGAAAAGAAATATATTTTCATTTTTGCTCTCTGCTCATCTCAATTCTGTTGTTCAATTATTATCTAGGGATGTATTCTCTGTACAGAAAAAGAAAATAAATTTATGTCAAATACTTCTTAATCAGTTCTGTTAATGAGCAAATGTATTAGGTTTCCTTCACAAGGTCTTGGTAACAAGGTGTCTGCATGAGTGTCTTCTGTGAGAAGAGGCTAGAAGACTCTCCCAAGTGTGATAGAACCAGTTCCAGTTCTATCAGAACTCTAACAGAGCTCTAACAGAGACCCACTGCTGGCCAAAAGAGCTTCAGTGGAATCTGTAAAATCTCAGAATATAAGGGGCTAATGTGTATGTCTCAAACACCATGAGCTGGATGTCTGTGGAACCAGCCAAGGGTTACTGGTAATAATATGCCATGAGAAAGAACAAGATGTGACTATTGATGGGGATCAGGGGATGTAGGGCAGCACTTTTCCTGGACAAATGTCCTTGCTCCTGGAGGTGAGCACAACACAGTACAGTATAAGTTTTCTCCTTCCTGCCTTCCTTCTTCCTTGTCTTTCTCTTTCTCTCACTTCTTGTGTATTTCTAGCTCCTTTATCCAAAACTCACTACTGTATGCTTATACAATAGGTCAGGGACTAACATAGTAATTTCAATGTCAAGTGTATAGTGTATCATTTCATAATAAAACTCTGCCAGGTTGGTTTTTGTTGTTGTTGTTGTTTGTTTGTTTGTTTTTCTGGAGTTTTTTGGGGGGTTTTTTTTGTTTGTTTTTTGCAGATCCTCTGAATTTTGTTGATCCTTTTAACCATGAGCATCTAAAACTCTTGAATATTCCCTTCCCCTTCAGGGTGGGATGTCACAGTAGTTCCTCTAGAATAAAAGATTTAAGAAGAGGGTAAAAACTGCTGCACAACAGCAGACAGGAAAGAAAGAAATCAGAATATATGAGAGAAACAACTCAATAAGACAGAAAGTTCAGTGAAGGAGGAGGAAGAGGAGATGCCAGAATAGAGATCCCCTGTAGTCTGTGGTGAAGACCATGGTGAGACAGGCTGACCCCTGCAACCCACAAATGATCCTACACCAGAGCAGGTGGATGTACTTAAGGGAGGCTGGGAGGAGACACAGCTGGAACAGCTGACTCTGACTGACCAAAGAGATATTTCAGACCTTATGCCAGCAGGTTCAACATACAAAGTGGGGTAAGAAGGAAGAAGAGGGAGGATAAATTGAGTGATGTTGTTAGTCTTCCTGAGTTACCATTATGTATGATGGAGTCCTGCATTCCTGGAGATGGTGGACACCTGTCTGCCATGGGAAGTGGTGAATGAATTCCTTGGTTTGATTTATTTAAGTGCCTGACTTTTGCTTTCCCAATTAAATTGTCTTTATCTCATCCCGCAAGTTTTCTAGCTTTTTCTGTTCCTTTTCTCTCCAGATCCTACTGGTGGGAAGTGAGCAAGTGGCTTTGTGGTTCTTGGTTGTTGGATGCCCAGACATCAGACTAAGGTATTCTCCTTAGTGTCTTTAGTTCCAAAACCAGCACCCAAACATAGCTTTTTTGCCTTTGATTTTCAAAATGAGAGGTCACAGATTTTTCCTAGTGGAAGGTTTAGCTTAAGTCTATCAAATTGATTGTGTTCAATTTGTTTCCCTATACTTTGTTGTTTTCCTCTACAGCAACTTTAAAATTATCCTTGGTAATAAAGGCAGAAATACAGCAGCTCTTTTTTGACATAATGAAAACACAACTGAAAACAAATTTCCTAATTTATTCAAAGTCCAGTCTATGTCTGCACATTTAACTCACTGCAGCTGTAAAATCTTGACAATGAAGCTGCAATTAGTTCAAAAATTTATTAAATATTTTAGGGGTTTTTTTCCAAATTCTAAAAGCATAAATTTAAATATTTCTTTTAATTCTTACTGTGTAAATAGTAAGAAATCCTTGTTTTAGCAGCACTGTAAGAATCAGTCATACTCACATAAGCCAGTGCCAAAATTGTGTTGCCTATGAGAAAAAATACTGTGTCTCACCTGAAAAAGTGATCACTTGAAGGACCCCTTGGGCCAGTCAAGGGAAAGAAAACAAGGATGCAAATTTATGTAGTGATTTAAATGAATGACGTGCCATTGTCTGTTTAGCAGTTATCTCATTCATCATGTTAAGATGTAAAAAGTAGCATATTGAAATGCTGAGATAGCATACATTGAGTAGAAACTGTGTTATAGCTTTAGGTTTTTATATACATATATACACATGCATATATAAAAATTACATGAGAGCTAAAATTCTAGTAATTTCAAAACATGAATTTCAGGAATTTTTAGAAGATCTACCATTGTAATTGCCTCTTCTCCACATCTTTCTCCATAAGACAAAATAACCAGTCTCCTCTATTGAATATACCCAGTCATACCTTTATTGAATTAATTAGATGTTTATGAACAGCAGTTCTTTAGGGATGAGTATGTTAATTTTGGGATGACAGTTATTTACTTTTGTTGTGTTTATGTACTTGGTGGTGATAACTAATATTCCATTCTGCATTATCTCGTCAGCTCAGCTTGCTGGAGAGCATTTTGATAAGGTAAACCAACAATGAAACTGAGCTTAAATTAAGATTTCTAGCATAATGAAACTCAATATTCACAGCTCCTATTCCACAACTGAGATCCTGCACTCATTTTAATGCAATTAAAGTGAGGGAGAGAAAATGCTGTAGAATACTGAATATTCACGGTGAATTGCTTTCAAAACTGAGAAAGCAAACCAACAGTGAAACTGAGATGACATGAAATCTCTATATCAAATGTAAATGCGTTCAATGAGCTTGCTTTTGCTATTGAAGATAATATTGAACTTTCAGACTATAGACTTTCTTTGAGTGCTATTAAGAAGGAAAAATGTTAAAGATGGAGGGGCTATAATTGTCCTTTTATCTTGACTTCAAAACTGCACTTTGGTATAGGAGTGTGGCACCTGATGCAGACTGGCACTTGTTGGCCTGTACAAAATGTCCCACAAGAGAGTATGATGGAGTTGTTAAACATTCTTTATACCTTATATGTAAAATGTTCCATATCATTTTCTTTTTAAAATTCCTGTAAGGGATTTAAGAGATTAGTTTATATTTTGTACTGGGGCAAATGATATGTGGTAATCTAGCCTACCCCATTCAGGTCCACAACCAAATAGATGCAATTGGGCTTAGTTCATGCATTGGCCTTTGGGGACAAAAATTGCACACATATATTTTTGAACGTGTTTACACATTTATGGTTGCCTGTGTATATACCTATGAGGGTGGGGGTACAAAAATACATACTTTTCTCCTGAAATGCATGTTTTTAGAGGGGAGAGGCTTTGACAGCATCTGTCACCGTTTTGCTCTGTCACCATTTTCAGGCTGTACTAAACATCTCAGTGTTTATCTGATGCTCACACTTGTGCATTAGCCAACTCCATGTATAATTCATTGAAAAGTCTTAATTGACAAAATTCAGAACATCCTGTGAGTGTTGAATTTTACCCAAAATATAATACAATGGCTAGAATTGTGATTATTCTAAAGCATGTTTTGAGATCTAAACTCTAGAAATGTTGACAGAAGTAAAGACACAATGGTACATACATACCAAGCTGCTTTCTTACTATTTTTGCTTTACTACTGATTTATGTTCAGTAAATAACTGTAGAGATTATCATTGACATGAGTAAGCTCTCTTGTTTTATTTTTCCTCACCATCTTGAAGAACAGCAGGTCTTTTACCTTTAAAGATGCAAATAGGATGATTTACAAAGTCAGTACTTTTTTGTGTATCTGTAATTTTGCATATCTCCTGTTTGGTTCACCACAATCATAAATTAGATATAAAGTACTGAAATTTGAACTCCCCATCTTACAACTTGTTTTACTAAGATAGAATTTAAGATTTCATATCAAATCTATTGTGGGCAGCTTCTCTCACAATAATTTTGTTCTTTTGTAGAATAAATATTTGGGAAAAAACATGAAGACTAGGTATCACAAATTGTATTAAATGTATAAAAAATATGTCTCAGTCCCTGAGCAACAGTCTGAGCTCAGTCTCTGCAGACTCCAATATTGCAGTATAAACTCCAATGCATTTTCTTTAGACACAGAATTGACCAAACTATTCAGAAATTGATACAGAAAAATAGAAGTTGGGAAGCTGAGGCTCCCTCATTAAATTACAGATGTAGCAGAATGGTCTGTGTAAGCAATATGAGTGTCCTATAGGGGGAAAAAAATGAGAAAAGTCTTTTCTTCTTCTGTAACAAGCATCTTTTATTGTGCACTTCATAAAACTCTTTAAACTTTTAACTTGATTTCTGTTTTCCAATGTGATGCGTAGAGGATTATAGTACTTCAGTGCAAACAAATTCATGTTTTATAGAAGACTTGCTTCTACCAAAATACTAGGTCAGTCCCACATGCTATAGCTTAAGTTTTGCTCAAGTTAAATAATTTAATTCCTGTTATCCAAAGCCTTGATGCATTTTTCCTCTGTTCTGCAGCCAAACTCACACCAATCTCATATACTTATTACTTGAAAGGGTTTGTCAATGGCAGATTTTTTGTTTCAAACAGCATCAATAGGAATCTTGCATTCCAAATTAGAGTGTTTGGACAGTAGTACTATGAAAGCATTCAATGTCATTCAGAACGATTCGTCTCTTACCTAATATTTCAAGTAGTTTTTTTTTTACCTTTGTTGCCAAACATTTAGGAATTCTTTTATCCTCTAATTGAGGTTCCCTCCTGTGTGTATGCATTTACTCTTCATGGAATATTGGAGAGGTTAAACAAACAAGCACAGAAACAAATAAACAGTAGAAACACGTTCTAAGACAGACCAGTTAAAATATTGGAGTCTCATCCTTCCAGCAGGAGAAAAGCCATCTCTGAACAGTGTCAAAGTTGAACATACATGAGTTGTTAGTTTCAGGGTAGGAAACACACTTTATGCTCAACAGAAACTTTATTTTAGAAAATAAAATTTCCCTTCCACAAGGCAAGGACAGCTATATCATGAAAATACAATTCAAGAGTTGAGTCTTGTGTGAAACATCAGTGTATCAGCAATGCAGAATTGATGATTATGAAACAGTTTTCAAATGAGAATGACACAGTGTAAAGGAAGTTTTACAATTAAATCTAGCTGATTGATTAATGGATATTTTGAACAGTTTGCAAAAAAATTTTCAATCACCTGAAGCATAGCTGCCTTCTTGATCTGAATGACTGCTATTCTAAAATATTACTGAATAATATTTCTACTTGATGTGAAGGATGGTGAAAATGCATTATGGCATTTATGCTACTACTGTCTTCACATTGGGGAACACAGACTAAAGAGGATTGCATCACGAAAAATCATCTAATTTGTACTATTGTCTGCAATGATGATTCTAAATGTGTTTTGTTCATATTTTTTGTGTTTCACAAAATCATAGAAAGGTTTGTGCTGGAAGGGATCTTAAATCTTGTCTTTTTCCACATTCCCTGTCATGGGCAGGGACATATGCTACTACACGAGGTTTGTCAAAGCCCCCTTTACATACTAGGAGACTGCTAAAAGGTCTCCCTGGGGACTTTTTTTCTGTAAGCTAAGCTACCCAGCTCTCTCAACCTGTCATCATAAAATTTCTGCAGAGCTCTGATCCTATTTGTGGCCCTCCTCTGGGCTTGTTCCAGCAAGTCCCTGTCCTTTTTATACTGAGGGGCTCAGACTTGGACACAGTATCCCAGGTGGGATCCATGAAGGCAGAGTATAGAGGGAGAATCCCCTCCCTCCACCTACTGGTCACATTACTTTTGCTGTAGCCCAGGATGCGATTGGTTTTTTGGGATGCAAGTGTACATTGCCTGCTCATGTTGAGATTTTTGTTCACCACCACACCCAAGTCTTTTACCTAAAGGCTACTCTTAATCAATTCTCTGCCCACAAATTCTTTGTGCTTGGGATTGCCCTGACTCACATCCAGGATGCATAAAAATTTCGTACATGAACACAAAGCAGTATGAGCTAAATATTGTATATTTACATCATATATGTATATGTGATTGATATTTCTTCTGTCCTGCCCAATAAAATGTATTTTGACTGTATATTCTGCACAGTAGTTAAGTGCTCAAGATGTGGAATAAAGTAAAAACTTTGAAAAGGTACATATAATTTTTCATTTAACTTTTTACATGAAGAATTCAATAGAAGAAATATAAATCTAATTATTTACAAAATGTCTTCGAAAAATGAGTTGTAATCCTTTTTCTGTCATTGACATACCATTTGTATTTAAATGAGAAAGAGAAAAAAAAAAGCCAGGAACTACACTACTATCTAATATTTTGCAAAGGATTAGGGATGAAATGTCAATTACTATAAATATAGTGGAAGGTTGCTGCTGTCTGGAAGGAAACCTGTATAACACAAGAATTTGTTTTCAAGCATAAGTACAGATAAATTGTCTTCCTTGTAATATTTTTTTTAACATTTCCTTGCAATATTATTGAACTGAAGCAAGTCACCCAATTAGCTGGTTTATTCACCTATGAGCTAACTAGCATTCATTTTTTTTTTTAAATTGCACTTGTCTTTGTGCTGCAGCTCCAGTCACAAATTAACAAATCTTTCTCTGGATCCCCCACAAAGCCTTCAAAAGTAACTGATGACTAAAGAGAATAGTACAACCTTGGGTTCTCCAAGCAGATATCTGCAGTATGAACCTTCATATAAGAAGTGGAATTAATGGCCAGGATGGAGAAGCCTTTTTCATTATTCATGTCAGAAATTTAAATAGCAAGTCCTTGATACTCTTCTTCAGATCACAGTACTACCTCAAAATCTAGCCAAAGATAAGAAGGGACATCAGCAGAGTTGTGCATAGCTGTGATTCTAGTGAAGAAGCTGGAAAATTAGCAGCACTGTGGAACCTTTGGAAGCTTATTGTATTTGCAGCAAAATGTCTGTCCAGGACAAGATGGAACTGAACATGTATCAGAATAGTTCTATTTTTTATCTAAACAGGTATAAATTTTTTAATAGAAGAAATAATAGTTTGGTAACAACAGCTTTCTTGCCTTTCCAGAAGTTCCTTAATTAACTTATTTTAGTTTTCAAGTAGTTCAGTAAAGCATCAGGAAAAAACATATCACACAAATCCTCCCTCCAAAAAACAAAACAAAACAAAAAACTGACCGAACAAAAACAAACAAACAAAAAGACAACAACCTAAAAAATACCACCAAAAACCACAAAAGAAATCCATAAGATTTCAGGAACATAATCAAAGTACAAAATACATATGATAATGACTTTTTTTTTTCCCCTAATTACAAACCAGGAAGCTGCGTTTAGGTCAGACTCTCAACACAAAATCACTTTCCTCTTTAGAGTGTACATATATGTATCAAGAATGAATTTGTGCCTATTTTCAAGGTCATCAACATATACTGCCCATATGTGGAAAATGGCTGACTTTTTAACAGTCTTTTTGTGACAAGACAAAGAGAAATGGCCTTAAACCAAAGGAGAGTCAGTTCAGAGCAGATAAAAGAAAGAAGTTTTTACAATGATGTAGGTGAAAACAAAGGATCATGTTGCCTGGAGAGGTAGTAGGTGCCCCATCCCTGGATATATTCAAGGTCAGACTGGACAAGGCTCTGAGAAACCTTATCCAGTTGAAGATGTTCCTGCCTTTTGCAGGTGGAGGCTGGACCAGGTGATCTTTAAAGGTCCTTTTCAGGACAAACTGTTATATGGTTCTATATTCCTATGAGGAAAATACACACAATTCTATATGCAAAGAACTTCAGAAGCATGGTAATTAAATTCTCAATTCCTCAATAGTAATGTTGAGTATTTTCAACAGGAACAAAAGTTTCAAACAATACTTGAGGAGACAAGGAGAGGAAAGGAAACTAAGTAGAAATGGAACAGCTTTATTTTTTCATCAAAACCATTTAATCTTATTCTGTGAAAGCAATTCCTAAAGGAATCTTCCTGTAGACTTCAATAAAAATACTGAACAGGCAATCAGTAAGAGCTAAATATCAAAGAAAAGACAGCAAAGAATCAGTTCTAGTGTTTTTATTCAAAAAATCACTTTATTTTTATCCTAAGTTTCTTTTTAAATTAGTCTGAACAGTTCTAGGGAGCAATTTGTAACTCATATCAATTAAAGATATGAGCCTTAATGTGCAGTTCCCTTCATGAATCTCCTCTTTCACTTGCTACACAAATATCTTGAACTGAACATACGAACATTAAATCACTAAAAGATGAAGTTAATTCCCTTATTTGGTAGTTCTTGATTTCTTTACTGACTTGTAATAATAAAAATAAGTAAAACAGACATACAGCGTTAGACATAATTTCCTAGCATTTTCTGCATAGTTTCATGGTGATATAATGAAGAATTTTATTTATTTATTCTATAATGCTGAATAAAGGTTTTCTCACCTGATTATTAACAGAAGCAATGAATATCATTCCACTATTGTTGTTCTCAAATGTGTGTTTTCCAAAGTTTCGAAAGAAAACTTTCAAAGGATAAATATACACCAGGGTGAAATGGAGTTCAGTTTCTTCTCTGAAATAAAGGTGTACACAATACTTTGCTTGTGATCAGTACTGATTTTCTCTGATGCATGACATCATCTATCAAATATTTTTGTGGAAAAGAAAAAAAAGTCATGCTTTATTACTAGCTGAAAAGCATGGAAAATATATCCAATAATCTCCCATTAACAGAAAACAGTATTTCTTTCATCAATCAAGTAAGTCAGAAAGCAGATCTCCTTTGTACCCTTTGGTACCTGTTTGTTCCATTTGGTTTTACATAAAATCTGAGGGAAAATAGATAAATGTCTTTTATATTAGGTTTTCTTTACTTCTCTGATATAAGTAAGGCTTAGTACAGAGAGGTTCTGTAAATATAAATTATTGAGCTACAGGTGAAAAGTAATTAAATTTAGTTTTCATGTCTGTATTTTTACATACTGAATTGCAACATTGTTTGTTGCAGAGGAATAACAATGAATTTCATGGTGAAGGAACATTTAAAAGAAATACTGAAACCATGAGGAAGTAGAAGTTCACTTTGATTGAGAAAATGTAATACTGAAAGAAAAAGGTAGCTTATAACGATAAAAACTAATAAAAATTGCATACATTTTAAAATTATATAAAGGAAGTGGTTATCCACATAATGTAGACAAAACTAATGTAAACCTCCTAGATTTCAAATTCAGTGGTATAAATGGTGTCGAAAAAATGCATTTCAGATGTAATTTCTAGCCTCTGTTGCTACAAATAATCTTCTGTATTCTTGAGACAAACTAAATACTGATGTGTTTCTAGCTCTATCAACAAGTATCTTAAGATTCAGACAGATGTTCCTGGGTTTTTTTGCCCATTGGTGCCAATACTCATTATAACTTTGCCCAGAGGAGTAAGGGAACTAATAGAGTATGTCTGTAGCATTAACTTGCTGAGAAATGGCCCATCTATGCCAGAGATTTGCTTCAGAGAACACACTTATATTCAGATTTTTTCCCCATGGTGCTCATCATAGATATCCCAAATACCTATGAGTCACTGAGGAGCATAGATGGAATAAAATACGTAATGCACTGGTTTGCATTGTAGATAATTTCCCAAAGACACAAAGCAAATCTAGAAGAGTTTATATGCATACATTTTTAATTACAAATTTTTACAGCTTAAACATATTGGATTGCAAGCAAATCAAGGTTCACTTGCTCCCCTATGAGCCATCATAATCAAGGAGTAAAATCTTATTTTTTTCCCCACACACATTAAAGGATTACAATAAAAAGTTCTTATTCCAATGATAAAAAGTATTTTTATTGCTCTACGTTGTTAGAAGTATTCTAAAAAAAAAAAGTAACTTGATTTTCAGCAGTAAATGGATGAAGAAGGATGCAACAGATCAGTGATTAACTTGGAGAACTCAGAGAAATATACAAGTTTAGGAAGAATGACTGTGAAATTGTACACAAGATCCATGGTAAAACTCATAAAAATAAAATATTTGTGTTTGCAGCCTGTGGTATTTGGAGGATACACATCTTCTTGTGTATATTCTTTTTCCTAATATGTGCTGTGATTTAGTTTTGACCTGTAAGAGTCTACACAGTTTTGGAGAGTTTTCTATAAATGTGAGGGAGAAGTTCTTTGTTTTTCTAAATTTCACAAGCAAAAGATTGAGGTAGATCAGTTTTTAAACATTTTGTTTTAAGCAAAATAACACACATCATCTTTGTGTCCTTTAAAATCACTTTTTAATTTCTCTTCATGGATTATACATTTCTGTCACTTCTCAGATAAAGTACCCCATATAACTCATGGATAGCAAATTCATTCTCTCACAGGTTTTGTATATCTCCTGCATATATGCTACTTAGAATGCTTTCACATAAGTAATATACCTAATGCATAAGTATTTGTATCTTATTTGCCAAAAATATATAGGGTATCTTCAAGACAAGTTTCGTGAAGTGCATCTGCATCAGACTCTTTCCATATGCTACGTGGAGTTGCATCCTTTGTATGCCCAGGACTTAATGTTTGGAAACTTTAAACATCCTCTGAGCAGATGGGTAAATGTTCAAAAATTCAAGGTTAAAGAATACCACGAATTCAACCCACATGCAAATTCCAAGTGGCCAGTGAAGGCTTTAGAGAAATCTGTATACATTCATGGAATTTGATTTATGAAAATGCTTGATGTCTAAAACCTTTTATTAGCACAAGCAATTAAGAATTCTTATTTTTAAAAGTAGCTTGTAGACATAAAGATGAAATGGAACTTTGATTGATAATTGTGTATAGGGTCATGACCGGACACTGTTTTGCAGAAAGCATTCTACTTCTTCAATTCTTAGAAAACTCTTTGTCTTTCATGGTATATCTCTGGAAACTTACATGTCATAGGCAAAATTCTAGCTCAGAGTTCTAACAAGATTGTATATGTAGCTAAAAGTATGGGTAATCTTCCTGAATATTTTAGAAAAGTCTTTTTTATTTTCTTGTCCAAAAGATCATTTTAATTTATAAGCAGCCCATGATTCCTTTTGGAGAAGAACTAGTATGATGGACATCTGTTACTATTTTAATAATTTCTCAGAGAATAGAAATATATAGGATATTTATAATATTCTTGTAAAAAATTAAAATAAATTAAGGAATCTGTCCTTGTCCTCACAAATTAACAATTAAATAGGAAAAGAGCCTCTGAAAAAATTAAGGGACTTAATCTTTTTTGTGCTACTTCATTTTTACCAGATTTAAATAGTGCAAGTTTGGTTAGATGTAAATGGATATCCAGGAAATTACCCAAATAATCAAACTCCAGGCCTTAATATTTTAAGCTATTCCAAACCGTCTAACACTAACTGTGAAACTGATCTGGTACCTGATGTTACTGAGTCATTACCTTCCAGTTCCCTTCTTTATTCCTAGGACTTAAAACCTTTTCATTTAAATATTTACTTTTAAGGTTCTTAGAGTCACTAACGATCTGCATCCATGCAGAATCATCTTTTTTTTTTGGTTCAATTCTTTCTGTTCCTGTTCTATGGAAACTTATGCACATTTCCAAAGCTTCTTTCTCAGTTCCGCAAAGTTCTCAGTAAACCTAAACCAAGGTCACACTGCAGTTTTACATCTAACAATGCCTCGAGAGATGTTTCAGAGACAGCTGAGAGACACCTGGTGTTATGCCAGTAGACACAGAGAACTGGATTCCCCAAATACCATACATCAAAATGCTGCCATATGAAAATATCATGCATGTAGACAGCTTGGGAGCAGCGTGTCCTTCACAAGGAAATCGTGATAATTCACATGAGGCACGCGATTAACTTACACATTTTTAAGTTATAACAATCAGGCATGTACTTTAGCAGGTACTAAAAGCTTAGGTGTGGTCTGCATTTAGTTCTGAACAAAACTGCATTTCTGAGTGTCAGAACATTATTCCAAGGGAGCAACATCCAAGAACAAAATTCCCAAAAAACCCTCCTACTTTCTAGGCATTATTGATTACAACTACCATGCACTATTGACAACAACTGCAATATTGGTAGAATTGCTTGTTTTGAACTAATTTTAAACTAAGGAAAGTCTGGCATGGTCAATCTCCAGAGATGTAAACCTTGTTTCTCTCTAACCCCTCTCCCATTCTTCAAGGAAACTGACATATTACTCCAGTACTAGCTAGTAATATATAACTCTAAAAGAAATATAATGCTAAAAGAAGTGGAAGGACATGATTGTCATATTAAGCAGGTCCTACTAGTCCCAGTAGGAACTATCTCTTAGAGTAAGCTGGCTATTTTAATCTGAGCTTTCTGTATCACATGGTGTGTCATGTTGTTTCTTAGCCTATCCACCATCTGTGATGGAATTACTTGCAGGGAATATTTTGTCCTTGAGAGAGGCAGGTTGGAGCACTATCTATAGTTTGAAAACTCCAAGGACAGCAGGAAACAAAGAAGGTTTCTTTTTCTTTCCTTTTTTTTTTTTTTTTTAACAGCTGAAATCCATCAGCCAGTAACATCAGGGATTCTTAGTAAAAACTGTTTTAAACTCTAAGCATGTGACTGGCAACTGTGGAGAAAGACTTGGAGTGCCTATAAGAAACTGGTACAAGGCACTTTAGAAAGAAGTGCTATTTTCTTCCTGCTTTCTCTTCTCTGAAGTCTAGCCTGGCTTTTACAAGTAGGGGCCTATGCTGGGAGTGAACAGTAATCATTCCACATCCAAGGCAAGGGTAAATCCTCAGAGGAGCTAAGGAACATATGTGAAAGCACTTGCTGTGACTCCTTTTGAAAGGTTACAGAACGCATTCCCCTAACACCCTGTCATTCTCTGTTCTGCTGACTAACATAGAAACAAGTGTGGGACTCAGTTGCTCCCCTCCACACCCACCCCTCACACTCTGCCTTATGCTTTCCACCCTTTCTGAGAACATCAAAGCCCTGGAGTTTGTGACAGCACTTTGCTTGAGGCAATGGCTGCTAGCAGGCTCTCTCCTGTGCTCATGTCTTGGTAGGACTGTGTTTTTAATATCTTTACTCTGTGCAAAAAAATCCTCAAAATAAATACGTGTGTAAAAATATTTGTTATGTTGAGAAAAATATCTGTTTAACAACACAGAAAACATTTTTCTGATTTGTCACTGTAAATTTTGAGTAAGAAGGAAATTGTTTCTCTCCACCTACTTTAGCAAGATAAAATTATAACACAAGATGTCATAATGTCTGTTATTCTAGGAAAAAAAAAATCATTCCATGAATTTAATGACTGAGTTTTTTTCCTTGCTGTTTTGAGCCAGTGAAAAAACACCACAAATTACTCAGGAACTTCTTATGTTTTTAGCAACTTGAATCTACAGAAATGGTCATTAGTCTGCTTTTTAAACTAGCTCTTCTTGAAAAAAATGAACTTTGATAGTGAATGTTAAAAAATAGTGGAACATTTCTTTTTGACTAGAGCTATAGTCTCCTAAAAGATTGCTGGAATTTAAGGAGGCTGAAAAAGCAATTTTAGATAAAAAAAAATAGTCATAAAACTATTCAGTTAAAAAGTTCTGGCAATTTTTGAATTAATTTTTTTTTAATCTTCAATTGAAATGTCACTCTGTTTTTTTTCTTGTTTTCTCTGATATCAACTTCATTTAAAAGCTCCTGATTGCAATAGGAGGGACAATATGGAATATACCAAGAGGTAAAATAGTTGACCAGATACTAACTTTAAAGTTTCACTATTTTCATTCTGAAACAGAACATGAAAAGAAAGGCATATGCAGAATTTTGGAATAAAAAAAAAAAAAAAGAAAGAAGAAGTAAAATTTCTGAGCATTCTAATAACAGGAAGGCAGGTATGTAAGTTACATTAAAACAGAAAGAAAATGTTATTCAAGGCACTTTGAGCAGTCTCAGATTTCAAAGCAGTATTCACTATTCAGTTTTGCATTGGGCCATCTCTTTGGTACCTGACCTTGGGCCATCAAAACCAGAGTTTTGAAAGTCACTCAGAGATGAAAATGTAAGGCAAATAGATAGATAAGGCAAATAAAGAAATAATTTTTGTGTGCTCACTAGCAATTTTAAACAAGACTTATTTAGAATCAGCTTACTGTTTTCTTATTTACACTTCTTAACCTTGTGTTTTTCTTTCATATTCATAAAACATGATTTTAGGCACATCATTGTGGTATGCTGTTCTTTTCACAAATGTCATGACATTTGTCCTCCGGGTTGATTTTTATTCACTTCCCTCATTAACATTCCTGCTTGGAGGCTGTCCATGATCTTCTCCTTATTCCTGTGCCAATTCATGACACCTGGCCACAGTAACCTTTCAAATGGTTTAGGATGTGGAATTCCCTAGGTTTAGGATAATTTCAATATGTAGTTAAAGTTATGTATGTTTGGGCAGATGCCCAGGTGTTTTTGAGGATCCATTCTCATTTATAATTTAAAAATACTGAACTGCTCTTACCAAATAGGATAATATTTATTCAGAATTGATTCTTCAAGAGACGTAGATATAATTTTGCAGAGGGACACACAAAGGCAAAAATACAAGAGAGTTGGCAGGGTAGGAGGGACACCAGAGAAGAAGAAACATTGAAGAAGAGAAAAATAGGTACCCAGATCAGGGCAGGAGGAAGAGCAGCCACCCCAGAACAGCCAGTGAGGAGGCTGAGGAGGAAGCATGACTGCAAAGGGACTGCAGCTGATGGAGGAACCCACATTACAGCAACAGAGCAGAACATGCACTGAGCTCTAACTCCTGCCCTGCCCCTCACCAAACCGACTGGGTATAACATGGCACACCAGGAATTAGGGGGAAAGGTGTTTTTCAGATATTTTTTACTTGATCCTTGTTTATTTTTCTGATTTAGAAACCAAAAATTTGCTAATGGGCAATTAATTAAATTGATTGAATTTCCCTTCTTGAAATATTTATTGTCTCAGGACAGGTCTTCAGCCCTTTTGAAATATCTTCAGCCCTTTTGAAATAAAATATGTAAAACTTCAGAAACTGATGTAGTGCTTTCCTTTCTGTAGTTGTTTGTTTGTTTGCATGTTTGTTCGAGTTTTTTTTAGGAATAATGCTAAAATCTACTTTATTACCAATTATACAAATAATATACTGATGAATTTGGAACAAATGGGTAAAATGCATAGAAATAGGATCACTAGATCATTATATCAGATTACTTATGTAATTGACATAAATTGATTTACTGGCTATATCCATAATTAAACATGATTTTCATTTTTCAGCAAATTACATTTTTAGTGTGTAATACCCTCTCTGTCTTTATCTCATCTCATGGCTAGCATTTGTTTCTACAAATTATTTCTCCTCTTTCAATGTGGGAATTATTTTTTGAGTACGTAAAAATAAATCAGTAATGAATTAGCAAGATTTTTAAAATTAGATACTCTCAAAGATATGAAAATGTTCTGTTGGTTGGAGTGTACTTTTACATGTTGTAGCAACATGACAGACTCCCCAAATTTGTTGGCCAAAAGAAAGAACTTGTTGACTTCAAAAGAAAGCAGATTCTTTTTAATCTAACCAGTATTTATCATATATTATAACTCTAATCCCCTGTATTTATCCCATAAGCACAGGCTCTTTCCGATAACTTTTCTGGGTCTGTTTTTTTTTCTTAATGGGCTTGACCTGGTCATTTCTTTGTCTGGTTACTGTCAGAATTTTTTAAAATATAGCCTTACCTTTGTATTTTGTATTTCTGGCTATGTAAACCTCCTGCTGCACCACTATTTTCATATCTACTGACTAATCCAAAGTTCTAACCCAAAGACATCATTTTATATGTGTTTTCTGAGACAAAAATAAAAACTATCAACAGATTATAAAAATAACATTTGCTCTGCTCAACACATAAATAAGAGGTGCTTCATGTGAATAAGACTTATGATAAATGTTTTCAGATAAGGGTCAAGGAATCTCTTTATTAAAGGCAGTAAAGCAGAATGATGCTTGGGAAATACCCCTTAAGGTCAGAGGAACTGCAGCCTAGTTAGCCAAGAGCATGTTTCAACCCCAAATTTACTGTGACCTGCTGAAGAGTTCTCTCTGCAGTTAATTTTGTATTTAATGTCTGGATTTGATTTATATACAGATTGTTGTAGAGTTCTCTAACAAAATGTTTTATATTTATGTTCTTCTTAAGAGTGATTAGAGGTGCACAGCTGTGCCCCACACAAATTATGTCATTATGAAATTAACTTTCAGAAGCTCATAAAGAGATATGGTAGCAGCAACAGCTTTCTTATTCATAACAATATGGTGACCCAGATATCTGACAAGCTGGAGTTGTTTACCTTTCTTCTTCTTGGCATGTGTGTCAAACAACACATAAGGAAGTACATACAGAACTATGACAAACTATAAATTATAGACAAAATAAACCCATTTTTTCATAGTAGTGTTATATAAGGTGACTGTAGTAACTAATATACAAGGTGTTAGGATGTTTCCTAAATTGTTCAGAAAACCAGACTACCTATGTGGGTCTACATGTATAAAAGAGCATGATTTGAGAGTTTGACCATATGAAGAATTGAAAAATTAGATATTTATCTACTTTATTTAATCAGAGGAATCAAAGATAGGATATATTTGTCCTATTCAGCTTTATAGTTTGACAAAACAAAAATTCAATTGTCATTTATTAGCAGCTTCCCATTATCATAGAATGGCTGCACATGTGAAGTATGAAACTTAAGATGAAATATCCATCTGTATCACTTTAGCTCAAGCTGGTTATAGAATGTTCTGCTTCTGGGAGCCCTCTGATTTAGACAATACATGATAAAGAGAGAGAAATCTGTCACCACACTGCAGTTTTTGAGACCGAGAGATAAAGATGACAGTGGAGCAAAGTTAAGGTAAAAAATCCTGGTGACAATATATTCCTTTCAAATGAAGTTTGTTTGCAAATTTCTGCATTTAAATGGCCACATTTATCACCAGTTTTTGATCTTTGTGACTTTCATTGGGAAGACTTTTCAATGGCAACTGTGCTTATCCATAATATTATCATATAATAATTCAATTTTTTTTAGTGGCACAGGCACATTTTGCTTTTTTTTTTTTTTTTGGTTTGGTTGCTTTCTTCTGAGGTATCAGTTATTTACTATCAGTGCTTCACAAATTCAGATAACATTATCTGCTTCACAGAAGAATAAGTGAACTAGTCACAAATCTTTCATATGGCCCCTCAGTGATTTCAGACAGGGATATAAGCTAGCTGTCTTTTACCAAGGCTGACTACTGACTCTGTGAGACAGCAGGGTTTAATACTTCATCATTGAACAGCTTGTGTAATGATTTGCATCTACAAAACATGTCTAGAACTCTACCTATTCAAAAATAGGATTTTATATTTTACAGTTCAGAGGGGAAGACAGTGCAAAAAAAATCAAGCCAAACATTTTAGACTGACAAGCTCTTGAATATTGTTCCTTGCTTTAACTCTTGCTGTACTAAGAATCTTATAAAGTTAGAAGGGTACATGCCAGAGTTTTTGACAAAGCTGCACTATCTTGATGATTATTGGAGATCTTCCAAACCAATGTGTAACATATGTAAAAAGAAGCTAGTTAATTGAAAACTCACAGCAAAACATCTCACTGTAGGTGAATGAGAGTTCTCACAATTACCATAATAAGGTCCACTGTTTTGTCACACTGCTGTGCTCTACTAGGAAAGATTACTGCAGAAGATAGAAAATAAAGTCAGTTGTGTTTAGTCATAATATATTTGTAGTACCCTCAAATATGTGGCATAAAATATACTCTAAATTGAGCTACATTGTGCATGTGTTGATGGGGTGTGGGAATATCTAGACAAGAAAAAGCAGAACCTGAGGAAGCAAGAGTTCTACTTTTGTGAATACGATGCCAATCATTGTGCTGTTAGCAGATGCAAAGCCTTTCTTGTTGCAGATCAAGGAGCAAACATTGTAGCCTGTTGACTGCAAATGATTAAACAAACAGAGCCATTTCTCTAAAAGCTCTTAAATAAAATAAAATATTGTCAAATAACTAGCAATAAGCCCAAAAACATCTTCAATTTGCCTAGAAATTGTTGTAACATTATTAGGGGGATAAAGTAGAGTTTTTCTTTAGGCACAGCATGATCCAACAGAAAATGTTGCTTCCTGTGCATGGGCTCTAAAATTTTCTACAAAGAAAAACTGAGATACAAGAAAAGAAATTTTTATGAGCTGTCACAAAATTTTGCTCTGCTGACTGTATAAGCACTCAGAATAGAGACGCACAGTTTGATCCCAAAGCTGAAAGAATCAAATGAGTAGTGTGTAGGGCTACACTACACATGCAGCAAAAAACAGGTAAGACTTACAATTTGATAAAGGCTCTTTTAGGAAGGACAGGATAAAAAGACTAGAAAGGGGAATTTCCCTTTTTATGTGAGACAGCAGCTGTGTAAATGGAACGAGTACATGGAGCACTGCCTGGAGTAAAAGGCAAATAGTAACTTTGAAAAAGATGTTAAGGTATTTAATTTAGGAACAACCTTTTCAAGGGCTAAGTAGATTTGGTTTTCCTATTTTTTCTTCAGTTGTAATTGTTATCTATTTTATTTTGCCCAAATAAATTAATAGTCAAATTGTGAATATCGTCAACATTCTTTACCTTCATCAGTCACAAATACTCAACACATACAAATAAGATATATTTTTACTGTTTTAAAATTATTGAGACATAATCTTTCTTCTTACATTATAGAATAATTGGGTTCAGTGCTAAAGTCAACATTTTGCAAAGTTTGACCACTAAAATTTTGTCTGCAGTTCAAACCTATAAATTCCAATTGTAGAGTTTATTGGCTTTTCTTCTATCATCTCTAGCAACTGATCATTTTTGTTTCTTAGATGCTATGAAAGCCTTTTCTAATCCTATTAAGTTTTACTCTCCCTTTGAATGGACCTTGCTAGCTTAGTTTTTCTTAAGAGTTTTCCAAAATTTTATCATTTTAGCTTTGGCTTCTGAACTTTTTAAAGTTTGGCTGGTTTTTGTAAGTTAAAATGTGATATTAAAAATGAAAACAATTTGAGGATTTTATTTTTACTTGCATAAACATGCAAATATTGAATTATAATAATAAAATCTATGATTTGCACTTTAACCAGCATTACATTTCAGTGAGTAACACCTGAAAAAGAAAGTATTGCTAGCTCCACTTAGTTCCACACAGCATTAAAAAACAAAAGTAATTTTAAATTTTTCTTCAGATAAAAAAAAATATATAAAATTACCTGTTGTATTCTTGCTTCTACTTGTAATGATTTTAGAGTGAGAACAGATTTAACATGCATCTATGCTTAAAAACACCAGTCTCATGTTTTGTGTTGTGGGTCATTTCTTTGCAGTTAAACTTTTTTAGTACTTCTGACATGTAATGACTACCTGTCCTGTTATCTTTGCTTGAATTAATGGAAAATTATATAGCATCAAAATACATATCTATATGTAAAGTTTTGATATTCTGGCAGGAGCATTTTAGCATAGATATATTTCTAGTAATTATCATATTAACCCTTATAAAATTTCAGCTGAACATAAAAAATTCACATGGGCATCTGCAGATTGAATGAATGGCTACATCTTCACATAAAAGTTTGGGTTTTTTGGTTTTTTGGTTGTTTTTTTTTTTTTTTTTTAATATGGTATCCAATTCAGCTGGTTTTTTGACTTGATTGAGTATCAAATGGCTTAACATCCCTTAGTAATGATCTTGTGTGTGCAAAATGGCTAGCCTAGAAAGTGATTGTGTTGTAATTTCCTGGGCAATGCAAAATTAAAAGTCCTGTTTATACTTTGATAATCAGATAAAATGCAGAAATATTTGAAATAACAATATACAAAATTTTAGTGATAATAGGGAAGAAAGCTATCCCTGAAGGGATTACTAGTGACTGAAACACCATTCTGTAGCGCAGTGAGGAATCATCTGCACACATGTTGATAATATAATATTCTGTCTTTTTGTCTCTGTTTGTTTGACAGGACACATCACATATTATTATCTTCATGAAGATTTCTGACGTCATTCTTCAAGAGAAACTTTTGATTAGCTACCAAGTTTACACGGACTTACCACATGAGATTTATGTCAGAATTTATATAATAATCTATATTTTTTTATGAAATTGATTGGTACATTTTTGCTTGTGGTGGAAATAAAAAATATGAATAAAATATTTATTATCTTCCACAACAAATAATCAGCAATTCCTTTACTTAGGCATACCAAGGATTTAAATAGTTGAAGAAGTCTTGTATTGATCACAAAAAACTTGTTTGCTCAGCAGAATTTTCTTATTGATTTTGTGCAGTGTGCATTCTGAGAAATCACCTGGTCATTAATTTTAGCAGTATGACTAGAAAATGTATTTTTGTTCTATTCTACACTGCCTTATGCTATGGGGCTCTAGTGTGTGCCTTTTTTTACCAAGGCCATGAGATATCATTGTAAAATTAATTTATTATTGAGGACTCAAAAGAGGACCTCCTCACAGGTGGTCAGGTGATGGCAGCTAACACTGTGATCTGAATTAAGAATGTACAGAATGATATGAAAGTCGGGATCACAACTTTATTTACACTTGAATATAGTACACATCTGGACAGAAATCTTAGTTAATAAAAAGTGATTAAACAGAAGTGAAAAGTAAAGCAACTCTGTGAAAAGATTCTTGAATAAAAATTCTATTTCATAGGGTTTTTGGTATTTTGTTGTTTTGTTTTTTTTTCCTTTCAGCAACTGATATTTTTATGCTGAAGTGTTAATGTGAATAAATTGAGCCAAAGTCACTAGGAGTAGTAGAAGTGATATCACTACATGAGATAATTGTACCAAAGCTAGTCACAGAATCACAGAAAGGCTTATGTTGAAAGGGACTTTAAGGATCATTTAGTTCCAGCACCTTCCACTAGACCAGATCACTCAGAGTCCCATTCAACGTGGCCTCAAACAGTTTCAGAGATGAGACATTTACAACTTCACTAGGCAACCTGTTCCAGTACCTCACCACCCTCACAGTAAAAAATCTCATTCTAACATCTCATCTAGACCAGCCCTCTTTCAGTTTCAAATCATTGCTTCTTGTCCTGTCACTATCTGCCTGTAGAAGTATTCTGTCTGCCTCCTTTTTAAACCCCTGTAAGATACTGAAAGACCAAAATGGGGTCTGCCCAGAGCAGCTTTGTATTAATTTTTTCAGGACAAAGATATTCTGCTGGATGTTTGTTTTTATTTTGCTGTCACTATTTCCATTTGAATGTAAGTAACACTTTTTGCAATGGGAAATTTTTGTCCATAAAAATCAAACCTGTTTCTATCCATAAAATGCAGACAGTAAAGTTTTTACATTAGAGAACATAATTCAGATTCTATGGAATTATATTTTAAGTATTTTTCATTCATATATATTAAATCCATCCCCAATCTGTTATAATTGGCAAATAGCATGACATGATCCCTGAAAATGAATAACCATGACTAACTAGCTAAGAAGCACAGCTCGCTTTCCCTCTTATCAATGTCACTATCAGCTCTCTGCACATGGAGACTATTATTGCAACTGTCATAGAATAAATGAAATCTATCCAGCAACATCTGGCTCTTCAGAAGAAAATATGAATAATTTCACCAGCTTTCCCCATCTCTGCCTGCTTATTCTAATTATGATGTAATGAAGGACATCAGCAGGCTGTGGACTTGGTGATTAACCCAGGGCAGATGAGAAACAGGCATAGTGAGATGAGCAAGGAACACAGATCAGCTCTATCAATTATCTTTTTTCTCAAGGCTCTTAAATATGGCAGTGACCTTGTGATGGGAAACAGTAAGTTACACTTGAACCCATTTAGGAGGTCAGACATTTCACAATACATTACAGGAGCTAAATTCTTGTTTTTCAACTCAGTCACACAAAAAGGAGTATTAGGTATACATATAAAATGTACAAAGTATATATGTATATGTGGGTGTGTATATATGTTTGTATATATATATATATACGTGTATATATGTTTGTATATATATATATATACATAAAATCAAACTTTGCAGGTCTTTATAATACAGTGATAAGCCTATAGCTTGTTAATTTTCTATTTTCATTAATTTCCTACAAAGCATTAACTTCCTTGTTTGGTTCCTCTTCTGATTAAACATCTGTCTGCAGCTATTGAAGTAATATGGAAAATATTATGACAGTACAGTGATTAGAAGAAAACCCAAAAAAAATTTGAATGCTATTTCCAGTCTTCACATATAAGTGTGGGTGCATCAACAAAATAACAGTTTTAAAATATATTCGCTTGTATTGCCTGGTGTTTTAAAGACTGTGGAGCTCATTTAATTCAGACTGCAGACACATCCAGTATCTTGCCTGAAAAGTTATTACTATAGAGCAATTGGACTAATGATCCTAGATTTATTCTGGTAGCATTCTATGCTGCCTACACTAAATGAAGCAATTCGGTGCAGCCAGACACTAATCCACAGTGTCGTATTTGGCATCATTAGTCGGAAACTTTGTGATCAAAGCAGTTGTAATAGAATGGGGAGTCTACACACTAACATAGCTTCCTATACCGCTTAGTTGAAAGACAAAGTAAGGAACATCCATCACAATGAAGACAAAGAGTAAACAAGGAGAAGAAATCCAGCTCATTAAAATGAATGATTTTAAGGGAAGCTGGAAGAGTTTCACGAGGGAAGTAAAAATGCCATTTGTGATCATCAGTGAATATTTGGGGAGAAAAAAATACCCGTCAAATGTTTTTACCATGAGCAGGGCTCTTTCTGCTATTTCAAGTCAATGTAACCTTTCAGTTGAATTATTAGATGGAAATAAATGTCATAGAACTTAGCAATTTTGTAGTGCCAGATGCTGCTGCAACAAGTATTGTTAGTTTAGATATTGAATTATGACTTGAAAAGTATCAATGATGGAACTTGCCTTCATTTACTTATTTATTTTTATTGACTTGATTTTTCTGTCACCCATATGGCAAGGTAGCCCTTACTAGAACCGAAATTTTCTCCTCAGGTTTTAGTAGGAATTTAATAAGCAGTAAAGTAATGGTTTTTTATTTGCTCCTGTATATTATGAGGTGTATTGTTATATCCATGGCAAACAGGCTAGATTCAGAAAGGGACTCTATTACCTGCAAATAAGGAACTACCACACAACAATGTTTTGAACTCTTTACAAGGAATCCAATATCCAGAGTAGGTGACAAATTTCAACGTCTAAAAATATTATTTAATAAGCCCCCTGCACTGGCTCAGGGCAAATTTGGGAGAAAACTCCAAAAGGGATCCCTCTAGAAAGCAGATTCATGCAGCCCCTCCCCCTACTGGTTTAGGAAAGGATTTCCTTGGAGAAAAGTGGAAAAAACCCTGTTTATTTAACAAGCAAAGTATTCATGAGCATAAAAAAAAAAAAAAAAAGAATAATATTAAACAATGGAAACTCTTGCTGTTCTGAAGCGATGGCAAATTCAGAAAGTCCGTGTCATGGGGTGTGCTCGGCTCACTCAGTCTCTTATCAGTCTCTCCTCTGCTGGAAAATGCCACGTCCTGGGCCCCAGTGGGACACCGGTGTGAGCACCTGGTGTTTTCTGGGTCTTCAGTCCACAGCAGGTTTGAACAGTTTCAAGAAAAAGTAAAACCACAGTCCAGGGAACTTCTCTGCTTCAGCTGGCTAAAACCTAACTAAAAGCAATGGAGAGCCTGTCCCGCTATCCGTGCTACAGACAACACAGTCCAGGAGCAGGATGTGGGGGAGCAAGTGCAGTCCCTAATAACTCCACACTCCTTCTCTCCCCGTTTGTTCTCAGAACCAGTCTTAAAGGTGCAAAACTTACTTCTAGGCTAAACAGATGAATGGGGATACCATTCAGCATCATAAAGTGATCCTAGGACCACTAACTTGGTACTGACATAAAGTCACTCAACAGTATTACACTAAGGATGGTTACCCAACAGTATTATACTCAGGACATTTTAAAATTCTTCTCCAAGAATGTAAAGCACACTTAAATCCAGGCTGCATTTCTATCCCAGTCTTTTTCCCTCTGTACTTCCTTGGCTTTAAGTACAATTGAAAAAACTAAAACAAACAAACAAAAAACTCAAGCCCTTAAACAAACAAACAAACAAAAAAGGAAAACTAACAAAACAACAACAACAAAAAAACCCCAAACAAACCAACAAAACCCAGACCTAAAAACTTATCTTTATTAACCCAAAAGGATTTCAACAATGAAAGCCCTCTCAAATCTTGAATTTGGTGACTAATTAATTTTCACTATTTGTTATCACTTGCAATATGCAAGCTACCTCAGAAATCCAAGCAAAGCAGAGACAAAGGGCTTCTTTCACCCTATTGTCTCTTACTATAATGAAACTTAGTAATTTCAAGGATCTGAAAAACTGTGGTTATTAGAGTATAACACAGATAAATTACTGTTAGCTTCCATGACTGGCTAGTAGCCTCCATATCACTGAAGCTGTTTGCATTTAATTTACTTAGGCTGATGTGAGAATAGCAGTAGCCTGAGAATTGTTATTAGACCTATTCAGACAATAGGACTGAGCTTTTCCCTGCTAACACTATTTAAAACATGAGAGAATGAAATTCCTGAAGAGAAATAAAATGTTGTATTACAAAAATGCAAAGCCTTTTTTTCTTGACTATATCTGAAATCAGGAATATTGATCTGCCTTGGACTGTCATTTTGTGGCATTTTCAACAGTTTGAAACACAAATGTAAATTGCGGTACTGTTTCATCTGAAATGCTTTAGTTATGACTGGATTTTTTTTTTATTTATTAAAGGATACCAACATAATTTACTGTTCTTATTGTCAGGAATATTTGCTGAATAAAGAGTCTAACAACTCTCTGAAAGAAAAAGTGCAAATACATATGTGAAGTTATTTGTTAGAAAATTAACTTCTGGAAGATTAAACCTAGTTTGTAATGTAAGTTTCATGTGGAAGGATACCACACTTTTTCAGGGTTGAATCATAAGACAATTTAAAAATTAAATCAAAAAGTAATCAGTAGTCATAAATATAACTTGATGATACCCAGAAATCACATCTGAAAAACTTCTCTTTTCTTAAGGTAGGAATAATTGAAAGACCCTGCAGATAATATTGTATTTTTGATTTACATTTGTGAAGAGGGCTTGAACTTCTGAAGCTTTCCATTTTCTGCTTTGTTAATTTAAGTAATATAATAGAGGATAAGTCAGATAATCATCTGGTGTTTCAGTTAAAGTGAAAAACATGGCAAGAGTTTTTCCATGAACAGACTCTCTGGAAAAAGAACAATAATTTTTGGTTTTTTCAGTTCTTCCTATGTTTCCACCAAAAAATAAGTTCCACAAAAGATAGTATGAGAGTTTAGTTGAGAAAGGCACAGCCTGGGTTGTGGAGAAACTCTTACATTTGTATCGGATTGGCAATATGGTTTTCTGTTCTGTGATCACAAGTTTTTCCTCTGTCTCATTTTTTAGTGAAAAGCCCTGCTGTTTACTTCCCACATATAGCAAGTGTTATGTCCCCCTAGGCTATAATATTAAACATCCTGACACACACTTGTTTCAGTTCCCTGGATGGTGCTTTAGACTGAAATGGGTTTACTGGGTTTCCTCCAAGCTTCAGCAAAATAATGTCTTTGAGTATTTTCCACATGTTGTTTAATTAACATCTAAATTTTTTAAACAACAAGAGGTCAAAACTGAATGTTTTTTATGGAAAACAATAAAGCATTGTTTAAGATTTAATGAAATAGTACCATCAGTGTCAAAACTTCCCTTACTAAATGAACTTTACTATTTATTCTGCTGAAGAAGCTAATATATTAATAAAGAATTGACAAATATCTTTTCAGAAATGGCCAAGTCCTTCAAAAAATTTGAAAGTGTATTTGTTTCATTTTAGTTTTGGGGTTTTTTTTTAATATTGCATTATGTTATTCAGTACACAAAGCATGAGATGAATCTATCAAGCACAAAAGCTTTCACAAAAAACCCTAACATTTGAGCTACAGGATACAGAAATTTATTTAACAAAAAGTTTTAGTTTTGTTAACTTCAGGAAAGGATAATGCAGCCTTCCCCTTTCCCTCGGCTGCCTCTTGGCATACACAACCTCATAAGCGCCAACAGAACAAAATGTATCTGCCAAGGACTCACATGAGACTGATATTTAGCCAGCCTAGGCGCTATTCACTATTTCTAGACTTTAGTGCCAAAACAAGTAATTTGGAGTCAGATGAACTGTCCATGTTTGCATAAAACTGCAGGTTTAAGGCACCACTCATTGCTTAGGCTGGGTAAAACTATTTTGCCAGCTAAAGATGGTGCTTTAGCTTAGAGCTAAGCATCATATATTACTTGCACATATTCTTACTGCAGTCTCTTCCCATTCCCAGCATTTATTTCCACAGCTTCCCATAAATTCCGTAGAAGAGTGTCTTTGCAGTTGCTTTATAGTCTTCAGGAATACGTTACAGAAAATATGCATATTATCAATAAATATGCAAATCTTGGTATTTCCAGAGATGTGAATGTCAAGATCTTACTGGGTTAATTTTGGTATAAAAAGTGGCAGATATTTTCTCAATAAGTTCAAAGAGCTGACCACTTCTGTACTCTCATGGTTTTATCTAAGGCTACACATGCAAATGTAGGTTATATTTTCACTTGCAAAACTAATACGTAGTTGTGAAAATTTCCACTGTGTCTACAGCAGCAACAGATGGCTCCTGTGTACTTGAAGTATATATATACTGCCTTCTATCTCCCTTTTAAAAGGCACTGACTTGAGGAGAAAATAGGGTTTCTTTTATTCTTTTGTGGTTTGCTGCGACAGTAGTAGCCGTATTTTCTGGTAATGGTAAGCAGCAGTTCAGAGAAATTGTATGCTTAGTGAGATAAAATGCTACAGGAAAGGGTGATGCCAACCCAGGGTGATGCCCAAAAAGGGAAAGAGCAAGAGAAAGGTCTTAGCATTTGCCAAAACTGTATTCTAAGAGCAGAAACACAGACTGACTTCCAGTGTAACTCAAAGAGATAAATTCGTTTTACGAGTTCTTTTATGTTAGTTCTCTTCTTAGTCTGAATCTGATCTGTTAACTTAGCTTGTGTTTTAAATGAAAAATAGCTGTCAATTTTCTAATTTATTTTTAGGTTTGCTTTTCATGTGTGTGTGAGGTGAACTCTATAAGGAAAAGTCACAGGAAGGTTTACTTAACAATCTGTCCAACTCACATTTAATTTAATAATGAAATTTTAAAAATTTGTTCCATCACAATCAGTTTGTTCACATGACTGAGGTTATTTACAGACCTCAGAAATTTTTTATGCAATTTTCAAACACTTTTCAAAGCACTTGCTCATTGAATATGCCAGAAAAAAAATAGGAAAGAAAACATTATGTTTTCATGCCATTTCAAGCAGTGAGCATTCAGTGATGGTAAAGCTCAGGGATTATCATATGGCTGTAGTAACCTGTAGAAAAGATGAGTTAAAATGGTTCTCATCATGCGTCGCCATTTGCTAAAACACTCCTGTATATCTGATCTACTTCAGTACAGGGATGTGCTGTGGTATTTACAAAGCCAAATCTCTGATGATTTCCTTAAATCAACTTAGGGAGTCCTCTAAAATAGAGCTGCAGGTAACGGGTGCTATTCGGCTGCTGTGTGCATAGGTGTGCATTTGGACATTATTATTCTAGGTCACCACCCCAAAGCACTCTTGTATCTAGACATCACAATTCTACCCTTTTGGTCCATTATCAGAGCCGTGCTAACGTTTACTGGAAACTTTGCACTTCCACCTCTGTGACCAAAAGGTTAAACAGTAAAGAATTTGATTGGCTATTCACAATGGCAGTCTTTCAAAGAGGAGAGTTAACTCCACTGTAAGTTCCATTATTTTTGGGGTTTATTAATTTATTTTTTATGTTTTCCAGAGAAATCAATATTACTTCTTAAAAATAAAAACAAAGGGATTCCCCCACTATTATTTTTAAGTCTTCTGCATACTCTCTGTTCATTTCCATTTGTTCTGATGTTTCTGTCACTCATTTATCTCTTACTTGCTGACTCTTTAAAAGTCACTGTCTACTACTTGTGGTCTTCATCTTTAATACAGATTTGTGCATTGTTAATGCAGCTGCTGCCTTCAAGGATATGAATATTCATATGCAGCTCTGGAATCTCAAGGAGATAAATGTAGTTTAGTAAAAATCAAATTTCAACCTTGCAGTGACCTCATCTGTGTGTTGCAGTTCTCACTGAATAACTTAACCTGACACCCCTGGATTAGTTGAGCAATTTTATTATCATGTAAAAGCTCCAACTGAGATCACTACGTGTGGCTATCATACAATTTGTGATCTGCTGCTAATTTGTGCATCTGTTTTATTACTAAAACAGATTATTCCTAACTGCTGAAAAAGCAGGACTGAAAAATAATAAACTGGACTAGCATTTAGTCAATTAGTTATGCAGGTCCTACAGTTGTCACAAACAAAATTGTGAATTTATGTTTCACTATTAAGACCATACAGAAATATTATTTGAAATACCTAATTGGCTTACTTGATTACCCTGTTATAGACCACTGTAAAATCATCATGGAATCAAAACAGGAGCAAGCTGCATGGGAAGATATCTGACCCAAGATAGCAATCAATGGCAGTTTAAGGCCTTGAGCTCACCAGCATGTAGTGAACATGCTCTTAGTCAGAAATCTCATGTTAAGCATCTGTAGGAGATGCTTTAGAGAAAGATGGAGGATTGTAAATGAGAATGGCAGGCCATAGAAAGATTATAGAACAATGTGAAATGCAGTAGTGATATAATGAATCAGATATCATGAAAATATAAGAAGGATTTAAATGTTCTTGAATGAGTCCAGAGAAGGGGAAAAAAGCTAATGAAAGGGCTGAGAGGAATGTCCTGTGAGGAGAAGCTCAGAAGTTGAGGCTTGTCTAGTTTGGTGGAAAGGAGGCTGAGGTGCAACCTCGCTGCTTTCTACACATTCCTGAGGTGGGGGGAATGGAATCCCTAGGATCCAGCAATAAGACTGGTGGGAATGGTTTAAAACTGCACGAGGGGAGATTCAAACTTGACATTAGGAAACATTTCCTTACCAAGGGGGTGGTCAAACACTGGAAAAGGCTTCCTAGAGAGGTGGTTGATGCCCCAGGAAAATTTATTAAAAAATTACATGACACAGGCTTCTTTGTCATTGAGTTATTGAATTATTGAAAAAAAAATGATAGATTTAATTTTTTATGCAAAAATGTGTGTGTTTAGTGTTATATTTTAAAAACTATATTCAGAAAGATGCTATATACACTATACAATAAAGATATGAGAAGTCAAATGTGAAAGAATATTTAAATTTAAGAAATAAATTGTATCTTGGAATTCTTAAGAAATTTAATAAAGAAAAAAATTGAATTAAAATTTCTATTTGAGCATATTTTCTTCTTTCTTTAATTCTTCCAAGATAATCTGATTGTGGAAGTAATTTGTTTTGTTTTCTAAAACTATGACATTATTTGATTTCTTAACCAAATAATTTCTTCAATAAAATTTCTTAATAATGTCCAGTCTGTGCTAGGTGAATTTTTCATTCTGAAAGACTGTTGCTCCAATAAATTTAGACAGAATGAAACAGTAAACCAAACATACATTCATAAAAAAAAATTTTTTATTTATTTTAAATCAGTTGTTTTCAGTGTGAGCTATTTGTGAAGCGAAAATTTTATTCTATTCCTATACGAAACCTAAGACAATAATAACATTACTTACAATGTGTCAGAACAATTGCAGAGCATTTTAAAATTAACTTTTGGAATTCATTTATTGACCATAAGATATTCTCCAAATCTAATTCTCCCAAACAGGCAATTTTGACACAAATTCATGGTTCTCAATGCAATAAATTGAAAAACTTGAGCTGAAATAAATTTTAAAATATTAAATGGAAAAATTAGTTATAAACAATAATTAAATTTACAGGGAAGAATTTAAAATTAGGTACTGGCCACCACAAATCATCTGACAGAGGTAGAAATTTTGTTACACAAAATGATTGCTTTCAGCCAACAGTTGTTTGGCTCTGCCAGATACAAAGAACTGCAAAGGAACAGGTGTCAAAATGAAGGGATTTGGGAAGCCTTCTGAAGGAAACTATGATGTGAGTTAAAATAACAATGACCAGAATGTTTATTTGGCTTGCCTAAGAATTTTTTGACTGTTATTCTTCATCAAATCTCTAATTTATGGTCTCTCTTTTCCTAAATTTTTTAGTGATGGTATGTAAGCATGATTTATATTGTTTGAATGATGCAATGAAGGTTTTATGTATTCCACTCAGATGCTAAAAATGTTATACTTCATTGATATAACACTGTGTTGCAACTGATAGAGGCAAGAAATTGCAGTGGAATATTTTCTTTTACAATTAACTTCTAGATCAATCTCTAGATTTCAGAGCAACTTTGCTCTTTCTGTCTCTGCATATCAGAGTGAGACAAGATTTTCATCTACACCTCCTCTAGCTCCTGAAAACAAGTTCTTGAATGCAGAGTTTATTTATCAGGGATCACTGGGCGGAACAAAAAGGCAGGATCCCAGAGTGCACTGTATTGTACAGGTAAGTTTTACAGCAGATGTGGAGACTTAAAACTCTACTGAAAGTCTTAGTATTTTAATATTCTAACAACTTTGGTGTTTTAAAAAATCTGTTGATATCGCTTTATAATACTCTGACTGTACTACATGGATAAAAGTACTACAGACACAAAGTAGTAGAACCTGAATTTGTGTAAATGCACTTACTCATTTCAGAACTAGACTTTATCCTGAACTGTTTAACACCTCTCTCTACTCAATCCTTCAGTGATTCAGGCAAGATTCTGTAAATGTGCAGAATCCCTTATGAAGTATTGAACTAATCTTTATCTCTGGAGATTTACTTTATTTGTTTCACTGTCTTATGGGGAACACATAAAATAATTCCAAAATCTAGCTGTTAATAAAAAGTTGAGTTGGCGTTTTGACTTTATATATTGTTGTGTATATATATATATATATATATATATATATATATATATTCTACCTTTATTTTTATTATTTCAATAGATGATGAGATTTTGCCAATTTCTTATTTAACAACATTCAAGTCTTCTAACTTAATTTACTTTCTCTGCATTATATTTCTGTGGGATGCAGCATTTAATGATCTTCAGTAGGCTCAATGCCTGACTATTTTTCCTAAGATGCTTGAATAATAAATTTTAAAAACATGTTTCCAGTTGCACATAGGTGAAATTGATGAATGTTAGCACTCCATTCTGTGATACAAAAATAGAAGCACCACAAAAAGTTCAGTAATTGACAATCCATCCTAGCAGTGGAATGTCACATACTATCATCATGTTCTGAAAGTATCTTTGTTCATAAAAATGCAACATATTTACTGAAATATAAAACAATGAATAAAAGAAAAATTAATAAACTTTTTGTTTCCTTATGAAAATTACTTGTGCTTTATTTTCATGGCAACTATTCAGCAATTTCAAAGGAAACACTGTAAACAAAATATGTCAAGTGAGGGACTCAAGAAGATTACTGTTCATTTACAGTCAACCTCAAATTACAACCATTCAACATCTTTCTCATTCAAATGAGAGTCAAGTCTAAAGCAGATATTTCCCTGGTACTGCATTGCTGAAATATATATGACATAAAAATTCTAGCAGCCAAACTATTTGAGTCTTTTCAATCACACAAATGGCTGGCTCAAGCAATTTCTTACCATTAAATGAAATTGTAAATCTGTTATTATTGAATGCGTCTCTCCAAAGATATTTCTCTCTTAAGCTGGTAAGCATAAAGACAAAACTAACCAAAGCAAATAACTTTTCTCATTAACCTGTTAATTACGCCATGTTATCTGAAGTATAACTGAATTGAAAATCAAAATTGCAAACCACTTTTTTAATCTTAAGTCATCTTTGAATATTGTTTATTGAGCAATTCTTAATTTATAGTGGGTTCTATTACCAAAATGAAGCAAAACAACAAAGACATAGTTACATCCTATTTTTCTTACTATATGATTGATTTGTGGCTTGTGAAACTCATAGGAAAATTTCTTCTTTAGTAAAGACTGACAATGTTTCCCCACAGAATTCTCCTAGAAAAACGGGCCGCTCGAGGCTTGGATGGGTGCACTGTTCCTTTGATAAAAACTGCCTGGATGTCCAGGCCACAGAGTAGTGATGAATGGAAATAAATCCAGTTGGTAACTGGTCACAAGTGGTGTTTTTCAGGGCTCAGTACTGGGGCCAGTCCTGCCACAGATCTTTGTAAATTATCTGGGCAAGCACTTGCAGTAAGTTTGCAGACAGCACTAAGTTGGAAGGGAATTTTGGTCTTCTTAAGGGTAGCAAGGACCTGAAGAAGGATCTGGAGAGGCTGGATCAGTGAACTGAACCCAAATGCATGAGGTTCCACAAGGCAGAGTGCTGAGTCCTGCACGTGGATCACAACAACTACATGCAGTGCTGCAGGCTGGGGAAAGAATGGCTGGAAAACAACCTGGGGGTGCTGGCTGTCAGCTGGCTGAACATGACCCAGCGTGTGCCCAAGTGGCCAAGAACGCCAATGGCATCCTGGTTTGTGTCAGTAATAGCATGGCCAGCAGGACCAGGTTAG